>NC_065882.2:6360389-7790389 GCF_932274485.2 Patella vulgata | reverse complement strand
ATATTTCTGAGTTACGATTTGTATGTACTTTTAAAAGGTTATGGAATTGGGTTCTCGACAGATTTAAAAAAGAAACCTATTATTTCCCCGGAAAATGATCTGATAAATTGGAATGAAATAGTAAACGTTTGAAATGTGTCATTTTCGAAGCCAAACGTTCCATTATTCTGAAACCTAATGTTACAGATGAACTTTAGAAATTATTCTCAGGAGATTCCTACTTTACAATGTGAAATGACATGTTATCTTTATGTGGTATGAAAGCAATCGACTTGCAGGCGGTTATATTATATTTTTAACACATTATTTTCTACATGTTATAGTAAATGTGACACTGGGATATGAAATTTAGTTTAATTTCCGTTAAATTATCACAAATTGTGACAAAAGTCTTCTATTATTTAAGTTGACAATTAATTAAATACTGCCCTCTTCTCTTTATCACGCAAAAAAATTTCACACTAAATAAATTACATAGGCTCTTTATAATTGACATTTTCATTAAGTTGGTGATCTTCATTTGCATTTTTGGGAAATTATCTAAATTTTCACAGCTTAGTTCTTGATGAAAATGATAATAGCCCTTTAACTTAACACAACTGTAAACCACTGCTTGGTGCCAAAATTCACCATGTAAAATATTACCAATATCCCTTTAACTTAAAGTGATAATTTCATATTTTCTAAGAAGTCAAAACATAATTATTTCCATGTCTTTTGCTCAATAGGTTGTCAACTAACTATTATACGATCATAGGTATTATTCTCCCACCTAAAAATCCTTGACCCCGGAAATAATAACACAATTACCTCCCTTGTTTTTCTATTCTCCCCATGGATTAGCTATCTTCAAACGTTTGAATTTGAAGTTGAAAATGATATTTTTGCCAATTTCTCAACTGGCAATAGCGAATTATAGGATTAATAAGATTATTCTTTAACAAGGTAGGACTGTTTATAGATACCATTTATTTTAAGGCTTTATTTTAATAAATTTTAAAAATATAACTTAAAAATATGAAATTGCAGCTTTAACACAACTTTAAACCACTGCTTGGTGCTAACATTCACCATGTAAATGGTGTGACTGGATGAAATCAGAAAGTTTAACATCCTACTTTTCTGCACCAACCAGTCTAATAAAGATGTAAATGAAATGAAATGGGGTTTAACATCCTACTGTTTTGCTCCTAAACTGGGCTAATGAAGACGGGCATACCCCATATAGTGTGCTATGAGGGAAATTTTGCCCGGGCAGTGGCGCTACGGCCTACTCTTATATCGAACTCCAACTGCCAAGGGATCTTTTATGACACGCCAATTTGTACACAGGACCTTGGTTTTTCGTCCCATCCGAACGACTAGACAGCTGTCCTTGTCAGGCCCTCCGTCCTGCACCACTGACAAGGGGGAAACCACACCAGAAAATCTGGATGAACTTTCTTGGCAAATGCAGGGATCGAACACCCGACCACCAGGCTAGCGAGCCATGTGATCCCCTAATAAAGATGTAGTGTAGATTTGCTTGACCATCGACATTTCCGCCAATCTGATTAAGGCACATTTTTTGTTACGTTCTTTTATAGTTCAAAATTTCATTCTACTTGTCTTACTACACTAGGATCTAGAATGGTTGCTATGTAACCGACGTTCTGGTTGATGTGAGGGATTAGCCAATGAAACGGTATTCATGTAGTAGAGACCATCAAAAGTATAAAAAAAAATATGTACTTTAATGGCATTTTCGCCTACTCTTTTCAAGTTCAAATCTTTCTTTTCCATACAAGTTCTAATTGTTCTTTTCTGGATATGCCATGTACACAGGACTTCATATTTTTCATCTCATCTGAACAAACCTCTGTCCTGCATCAAGGAACTTTCTCTATATCTTTGGAGGTGGGGGAGAGAGAGAGAGATAGAGAGAGAGAGAGAGAGAGAGAGAGAGAAATGGGGTTTAACATCCACTCGACACAAACTAGGTCATTTCGGGACTAACACATGGTTCAATTTTATTTCAATAATTCGCTTGCGCGTAGGGGTCTTTAGCTGTGGGAGGAAACCGGAGGACCAGAGAGAGAGAGAGAGAGAGAGTTTAACTTAAGGACCACCCAACTCCCTAGCTTAACAGGGATCTCCTGGTATTAGTGAGGAGCACCTTACTCACTGAACCACTGTGGATCCCAGGGTTGGATGATAAACGTCGTTTACAGAGTGAAATTATAACCGAGTTAGAAAGTGTAAACAAGAGTGTGGGATCGAATAAATCAATACAAATACATGTAGACAACACATCAAAGAGCATATGAGTCAATCATTCAATGCATATTTGTTTTTCGAGATTCTGAAATATAATCAATTTTATTTAGAGACAGTGCCTTGACAACTGAGTTGAACAATATAAAAACATTCGTTAGACCTACTTGGTCGGCATACTTGAAGAAGATCCAATTTCCCAGGTCGTGTTCTCATACTGTATAGTAATAATAATATCCCATTTCAAAATACACATCGTACCCACACATTTAGTATAATGGCTAGACCAAACTGCCCCCAATATATTCTTCTATGATGGCTAAACCAGACTGCCCGCAATTCTGATAATCCGGCTAATATATTCTTCTATGACGGCTAGACCAAACTGATCCCCAAGTCTACTCAATTTTAAAATCCAGCAAATAAATTCTTTATTGTTGTTGGTGTTGTTTTCGAGCTTAGTGTCCGCTTCCACCTAGGTTGACAGTGCAGACTAAAATACAACAAACTGCCATTCCAAGTCTCCTAAATTTTGAAAACCAGTAAATATAGATTCTTCTATTGCTGTTTTTGTCGTGGTTTTCAAGCTTAGTGTTCGCTTCCACCTAGGATCACGGTGCAGACTAAAAAACAACAAACTGCCATACCAAGTCTCCTAAATTTTGAAAACTAGTAAATATAGATTCTTCTATTGCTGTTTTTGTTGTGGTTTTCAAGCTTAGTCGTAAGTGTCACTTCAACTTAGGGTGACATAGCATAAATTCTTCTATATTTAAGACCAAACTGTCCCTCCTCCTCTTCAAGTCTACTGGGTTTCTTTAAACAAGCAAATAAAGTCTTGGTAATATTCCCCTCATGGTCTAATGTGTACAAGTCTTTAGAAACCGTAAATCAATGTAGATCTAAAAACCCCACTGTTATCAATTATTATTCAATCAATGACCATATGTTGATTAAACTCTAATCCACTGGTATAAGAAGATCACAGAAATCATTCTCCGTGTTCAATACCAGCATAGAGGTGAATGGGTGGTTATTTATATAACTGCAAATCTTTCTATAATCTCTTTCAGTCATGCATTAAATCTTATAAAAGAATAATCCACTTCAGAACCAGTTGGTATTAAAGTGACATTAGATTCATAAATAAATTATTACCTACTTCCAATTGAATATTAGAGAGAGAGAGAGAGAGAGAGAGAGAGAGAGAGGGTGACCACTTATCATTCACCTACACTTCACATTTCAAGAGAGAGAGCGAGAAAGGGGGGGGGGGTACAAAGAGGGGTTGGGGCAGAAAGAGAGGTCCAAACCCAAAGAAGTTAGAATTAGGGTGGCCACTACACTTGACACTTCAAGAGAGAGAGGGGGGGGGCGTGGAGGGGAAGAGAGGTTCAAACCCAAGGAAACCAACGAAACCACATAAATAAAAGTGATTTTAAGTATGTAAGAAATGATTACAATCTGTCATGTGCAGGATGGAGGGCTTGACCAGAAACAGTCTAATTGTTTGGATGGTATAAAAAAACCAAAGTCACATGTATACATTGGTGTGTATATAAAATAGAACCCTTGACAGTTAAAATTTGACCGAGTAGGCTGAAATCCCACTGTCTGGACAAAATTCTACTCATAGCACACTGCATGGTGTATTCCCGTCTTCATTAGCCCAGTTGGAGCAAAAAAGTAGGCATTAAATTTTATTTCCAGATCTGGGATTCTCCCATTAATGTAATTTATCATTTGTTTATTAAAGTTTTTCAATGATTTAATTAAACATACATTATGCAAGAGCTAAATCTGTCTATTGCAGGTCTTTCTTTGGGCCTGAAATGTTATCTAAATTATTAATTAGACATTAATTAACCTATCCAGACCATAATCAACTCTCGATGGCATCGCTAGCCTGTGATCCTTAGTGGATTATGAGCCAATTTCCTGCATAACTCTCCTTCGCGATTTAATGGATAATCGAGACTATGTTGTTTATCGTACTGACTTTAGTAATGATGATTGAGGCTAGGCAGAAATTATAATCGCTTAATTATCGGTTCATAGTGGATCAATTTGAATGAAATTTTCAGCAAATTGCCTTTACATTATCTAGTTTTTAACTATTATAGTGAGAACTGCCAACTCGTGATCTCGTTGTGATGTATCTTTAAATAATTAAATATATAATTGTTTATTAAAGCTTTTCAATGATTTAATTTATAATTAAATAACTAAATTATTAAATCGATCAGTGGATCAATTCCCCTGACTTTATTTTATTCCCTGTTACCCGTACTTTAAATAGTTTTATTAAGCTATTTTCTATAAATGACTCCATTAAATCTGAATCATTCACGAGATATATACAATTTATTATTCAATATTCATGCTGCTAACTATAAAATATATGCTTAAAACATCCCATTATATGTTCCGATTCATTCAATAGAGAAGGAGAGAAATGGGGTATAACGTCCACTTGACACAAACTAGGTTAGTTCAGGACTAACATATGGTTCAATTTTATTTCAATAATTTGTTTGCATGTTGGGGTCTTTAGCAGTGGGAGGAAACCGGAGGACCCGGAGAAAACCCACGAGGTTGGAAAGGTGACCCTACTCCTTGATGACAAGGACCAGATTAACGATGTTGTATCAATGCGTAAAATTTTACCCAATACAGCCTTATTTCCCAGCTGGAAGGTTAATTTGGTAGAGTAGTACTTAACAAACTAATAATTCTGAAGAATGTGGGGACCCTTCGGGACTAAATCTCATGAAATCATATAGCCATTCGTTGCGAAAGTTCATAAGTGTGAATCCATTTCGATTTAAAATGGCTCAAATATTTTCCAATGTGACACATCATTTATGTCTCAGTCGGGATCAGTCGGGAAAAGCACAATTATTTGAATCGTAACATTTCTACTCGCATACCAGCCTTCTAAATGATTTGATTGGCTTCTTTCCTTTTTTTTTTAAGAGTGTACATGTACGACATGGGCTATTTCCGAATAGGATAATAGATGCCATTTCTCTTGGGAGAGCTTACTAAATTTGATCAATAGTGGGATTATAATCCGTTAATAATTCTATTGGCTGATCTTTCACCAATATCAATAGTCTTAATTTAGTGTAAGGTTGTTTTTACGATCCAAACCAGACTTTTTTCGATACAAGTCTTTCAGACATTATCACGGCTGGGAATTCTGCTAAAGCAATCAAAACATAATTAATTATGTTATATTCCCTTAGTTGATAGACAAAAGAAAATGATAAAAGAATTTGCTTCTACAGTCACCAGACGATTAAATATCATGTAATCCTTGAGTGGCATTTAGCGATTGAACACATTAAAAACACAACACAGTTTATATGGAAATACAATCACTGGTTTATAAGTATAGCACGACGTTTCGACAAGCATTCTCTTATCGTTATCAAGCACATTGTTGTTGTTTTTTTTAAATGTCTTCTCTCTTTTTTTTTTTAATTTGTAATTTAAAATAATTAGATTAAAAACAGGAAATTGTAAATGTAATTTGATGGGTCTAAAAAAATTGATCGAAGACTTTATTTATTTATTTGATAGATTTTTTAATCCCTTGCAAATGTTAAAACTCGACCAGGAAGAACAGTCAAAAAATGGTTTAATTTTGTTCAGTATTTACAAAGAAAATTGAGCATTTGTCAACATTTAGCATCCTTTCAGAATGGCAAATATTGGTCTGGACAAAATAGCATTGTGCTTGATAACGATAAGAGAATACTTGTCGAAACGTCGTGCTATACTTATAAACCAGTGATTGTATTTCCATATAAACTGTGTTGTGTTTTTAAATATCATGTGTCTTCAGGCTGTTAATACAAAATGAAATCAAATGGGGTTTCACATCCTAGTGTCCTGCTCCAACTGGGCTAATGAAGATGGGCATAGGGCTTACAGTGTGCTCTGAGGGAAATGGGTTCTAACAGCCTAGTGTTCTGCTGCTACTCGATCATAAAGTTTTGATTCCCACACTTGTACATGAGAGAGAGAGAGAGAAATGAGGTTTAACGTCCACTCGACACAAACTAGGTCATTTCAAGACTAACATATGGTTTAATTTTATTTCGATAATTCACGTGCGCGTAGGGGTCTTTAGCAGTGGGAGGAAACCGGAGGACCCGGAGAAAACCCACGAGGTTGAACAGGAGATTTGTACATGATGAGGAATATGTCTAGCAGTCTGGGTCCTCCCACTGCTAAAGAGCCCTACCAGCAAGCAAATTATTGATATAAAATTGTATCATTAGTCTCTTTCCATACAGCTTTTCAGCATTTCCACAACTAATTAATATCAACAACATGTATTTTTAGTCATTAATGGCACTTAGGTACAATCTGGTTAAAACACAGATCCTATTTCGTTTCGTTTTTTATAGTTCAGAATTTCGATTTACTCGTCTTTACTACACTTGCAAGATCTGGAAGAGTTGTTATATTACCAGCATTCTGAGGGATTAGCCAATGAAGAGGTCTGTTATAGCGAGTTTTTGGTGTGAGGTGTGCGGAACTATGGGTAACCCACTAAAAACATCAACGCTGATATGGGAGCCACAGTGGCTAAGTGGGTAAGACACTGGCTCGCTAGTCTGGATTTCGCATGTTTGCTCATGTGTTGGCCGAGAAAATTTGTCAAGATTTTCCGGCATGCCAGAGATGCAGGATGGAGGGCCTAACAAGGACAGCTATCTAGTCATTCAGATGGGACGAAAAACCGAGGTCCTGTGTACACATTGGCGTACACATAAAAGATGCCTTGGCAGTTGAAATTCGATATAAGAGTAAGCCTATGCGCCGATGTCTGGGCAAAATTCCCCTCATACATGTAGCACACTGTATGATGTATGCCGGTCTTCATTAACCTAGTCAGAGCAGAACAGTAGGACTTTAAACCCCATTTCATATACTGTCCTACTTCACTCAACTCAACCACCACGGTTCTCTCTAATCGGTTTAAATTGCTTATGTAGATAAAGTTCCGACTAAAAACCCATCGATTTATAAATCAAAAGATTTAAAACAATGATGTATAGAATACCTTAGCTTCCTGTTTACGTACAACAGAATAACAAAAACAATAAACTTAATCATCGCAACTCATCAATATTTCATGAGTTTGTCAGTCAGAAAGAGAAAGCAGTTCAATAATAACTCATGTGGGAATGCGTCATATCCATCATTTTCTATTAATGTTGTTGGGGTTTTTTTTAAATGTCGTGTCTCTCTTTTTTTTTTAATTTGTAATTTAAAATAATTAGATTAAAAACAGGAAAGTGTAAATGTAATTTGCTGGGTCTAAAAAAATTGATCGAAGACTTTATTTATTTATTTGATAGATTTTTTAATCCCTTGCAAATGTTAAAACTCGACCAGGAATAACAGTCAAAAAATGGTTTAATTTTGTTCAGTATTTACAAAGAAAATTGAGCATTTGTCAACATTTGGCATCCTTTCAGAATGGCAAATATTGGTCTGGACAAAATAGCAGCAAATTTGTATACAGTGTCAAAGGTCATACTTGTATCTGTTACAATCGGTTGACCTTCACCTTGTATTTGAACAGGTGGATTGAGACATTTCCCAGAAGTCATTGCATGAATGAATACATAGACAGCAGCCACATTAATATTTACTTGCTGTCGAAGCACAGACAATCTGGAGCAATCAAGACTATCTAGACCGGAGCGATCAAGACTATTAGACCGGAGCAATCAAGACTATATGTCATTACATGAACTGTGTATTAATATTTGTTGTTCTTGAAGCACAGACCAGAGAGAGAGAAAGAGAGAGAGAGAAATAAGGTTTAAGGTCCACTCGACACAAACTAGGTCATTTTGGGACAAACATAATGGTTCAATTGTATTCTATTGTGTATAGGGGTCTTAAGCAGTGGGAGGAAATCGGATGACCCGAAGAAAACCCACGATGTAGGACAGGCGACCCTACTCCTTGTCACGTACAACCAGGGAATAGAAAGAGAGAGAGAGAAATGGGGTTTAACGTCGGGGAATAGAAACCACGCCAGTTGACTAAATGATACAGTGCACACGCGATAACCATTTGGCAATCCAACCCTGCCGAAGCACAGACCAATCAGAGCTGGAACAATGATGACTACCTGGGCCGGAGCAATCAAGAGCATGAACTGGATAATATTTGTTGCAGTTGCAACACAGACCATCTGAGCTGGAGCGATCAACATATCAAGACTGGAGCAATCAAGACTATATTGATTGATACTTTTACTAGGTCAACCCTAGTATTCCAGAATTCTGACCAGGCATAATCAGTCGCTTGGCGATGCATGGAATAATTTCCATCGATATTCAGTAACACGGACCTAAAGATTAATTCTTTCACGTATCAGAAGCTAAATTAGGAAAGTGAGTTTCTCTTGCAATAAAATAACTCCAATCATATGGAATATTAACGACATACACATACGAGAGAAAAAAAGATGGGTAGAATTCTTATATATCATTTAAAGTATGGCGTAAAGTTATTTCTGGAGATATCCAACAAATCCAGACACTTTAATGATACACCTTAGGCTAGTCATTTATATTAACTTAGTAACAGAAATCTTTCTTACACAAGTTTTACAGTTCCAGTAATAATAGCAGTGCAAGTTTTAGAGTTCCAGAAATAAGAGTACAAGTTTTAAAGTGCCAGTAATACTGGTACACGTTTGAAAGTTCCAGTAATAGCAGTACAAGTTTGAAAGTTCCAGTAATACTGGTGGTATTAAAGTTCCAGTAATGGAAGTACAAATTTGAAAGTTTCAGTAATACTAGTACAAGTTTAAAGTTCCAGCAATAGTAGTACAAGTTTTAAAGTTCCAATAATATTGGTACAAGTTTTAAAGTTCCAATAATACTGGTACAAGTTTTAAAGTTCCAATAATACTGGTACAAGTTTTAAAGTTCCAGTAATAGAAGTACAAGTTTTAAAGTTCCAGTAATACTGGTACAAGTTTTAAAGTGTCTTTCAAATAAAATTTTAAAACAAAAATATTCCAGAATATCCAATAGAATGCAGACTTTTGTATGATACACAATAGAATGTAGTTGTGTATAGAGTACAGTGATCCAAATACGATTAAATTCGGTCAATCACCAATGTAAGTTACAATCTAGAAATAATTGAATGTCACAGACATTATCCAGAACTCTTGGGCTTTGTCGGACACAAATCCTTTAGTGCTTGTCATCATTCTCTCTGCCACAAACTATGTTGTATTAATATTTTAAAAAACGTCTGGTACAAACCTAAAAATGTCAGTAGTGCCTGACAATTTGATGTCACCATTTAAAGAGAGAGAGAGGGGGTTGAATTTTCACTCAATGCAAACTACCTCATTTGGCCCACCCAGAAAATCAATTATTTCCCCCATTTAGGTCGAAAAGTGAGAGAGAGAGAGAAATGGAGTTTAACGTCTACTCGACACAAACTAGGTCATTTTGGAACTAACATATGGTTCAATTTTATTTCAATAAATCGCTTGTGCGTAGGGGTCTTTAGCAGTGGGAGGAATTTATAGGAAAAACAGAACAGGAAGTATGGTCTGGTAAACATTTGGTATGTTTATATTTATCCATGGTCTGACCAATCATTTGGTATGTTTATATTTATTCATGGTCTGACCAATCAATAACTAGAGATAATAAATAACGATTATTTTGAAGAAGAGATTGATGTGTGATTATTAGCTTTGTGTCTAGACATTGTTATTTGACATTTTAACATTTCAAATAGTTTCCCTCTCACAATAAATATTTAATAACGGGCAAGGCCAATTTATAAATAGAATTACATTTTGTTTATTACTTTGAGAGAAGCATGTATCCCTACACCCCCGACGGGGACTGTACAGTACAGTGGGTGATTACGTCTGGGCCCCAGAACCATTTCTTTGATCTGATATATACCATTTATTGTTAGAAAGGAAATGGGGTTTAACATCCTCCGACTGGGCTAACGAAGACGGGCATGATATGCCATACAGTGTGCTATGAAGGCCTACTCTTGTCTTACATCGAATTCCAACTGCCAGGGGATCTTTTACGTGAACGACAATGTGTGTACAGGACCTCAGTTTTCATTACATCGGAACGACTAGACAGCTGTCCTTGTCAGGCAAACCATGTCGGAAAATCCCAATGAACTTTCTCAGTGAGTGTTGTTTTTCAGGCACACAAATTTTGGGTGGGAGAGAGAGAGAGAGAGAGAGAGAAAAATAGGGTTTAACATCCACTCGACACAAACTAGGTCATTTCGGGACTAACATATGGTTTAATTTTATTTCAATAATTCAATTGCGTGTAGGGGTCTTTAGCAGTGGGAGGAAACCGGAGGACCCAGAGAAAAGCCACGAGGTAGGACAGACTACCCTACTCCTGGTCACGTACAACTGGGGATTCAAAACCACACCAGTTGACTCAATGACCGGCCTTATGATACAGCGCACACATGCTAACCATTCGGCCATCTAACCCCCTCGAGTGGGAGAGGTTAAGCGCGCGCCTAAAACAAAGCCCTGAACTTTCACAATATTGTAGTTTACAGGGGATTCAAACATCCTCAAATGATAACCAGGGCCCTTATTCACGAAAACTTAAAGTAAGATACAATCGAAATTTTAAGAAATACAGCAATTCGATTGGCTGACCAGTAAAATCAATTTGCATATATCCAATGAAGTTGCAGTATTTCTTAAAATTTCGGTTGTTAAGTTTTCTTGAATAAGGGCCCAGACCTTTAAATAAACAAATTACTTTTTACCATTTTACTCGTGTCTGATTATGATTTAGATCATAAGAGATTTCATTCAACAACAATTTTCTTTCTGAATAAATTCCAAATAATTTGAATAACTTTCATTGAATTTTCTGTGATCACGATTTTCTGAAGCATTTGATGTGAGCAAGAAGCGAGGCGATGGTATTCGATGCAAATAGGAAACTATGTAACAACAAATACTGGATTATTGATTTTCCTTGCAGAAATCTCATGAATATTCATGACTCATTAAAGATGTTGGGTGTCACAAAAGCTAATAAATATCATCTTGATATCATATAATCATCTACCCTCATTTCAAAATCAGGGAAATACAAACACACGGTTGCCATGTCAGATAAACCCACATTTTGCAAGAGAATAGAGAACAAGCTAACCAAAAAGCGATTTTTCGTATAATCAAGGTCATCATCCAGGAAGATACGATATGTGCGAACATCAAAAGGAACTGAGATCTTTGGGATATAAACACATATTTTTGTTCCATCAAACACGGATAACCAGTGGTTACCTGGCAAGAGATGGATAGAGAACAAGCTAAAAACAAAAGCGATTTTTCGTACAATCAAGGGCCATAATCCAAAAAGTTATGGTCTGAAATGCACAAATATCGAGAGAGAGAGAGAGAGAGAGAGAGAGAGAGAGAAATGGTGTTTAACGTCCACTCGACACAAACTAGGTCATTTCGGGACTAACATATGGTTTATTTTATTTCAATAATTCAATTGTGTGTAGGGGTCTTTAACAGTGGGAGAAAACCGGAGGACCTGGAGAAAACCCACGAGGTTGGACAGACGACCCTACTCCTTGTCACATACAACCGGGGATTCGAAACCATGCCAGTTGACTCAATGACAGGCCTTATGATACAACATGCACATGCTTACCATTTGGCCATCCAACCATCCAAATATCGACAGAGACTGAAATCTTTGGGATATAAAGATATATTTTAAGTTTCATCAAAATCGGATAAAAATTGTGAGCTCTAGAGGGTCCACAACCCTGGTATCACATACTTTCACAACATTTGCATACAAGGAGCTGCCATTTTGTCAAGCAGTTTCTGTCTGATTTTCAAGAAATTTGAACTCAAACGTCATGAAGCTGTAATGGTAATAATATATTGAAACGGTTTTTAAAATCGGAAAAAAATTGTCACGTCTTTCAAATAAAATCAGTTTATAAACCAAATTTCAGAAAAATCAAAGAGGTATGATTTAATTTTTCCATTTTTAAAGACAATTTGACAAGGAATGAATGACCCCTTACTTAAATTCAATCTCCCAAATCAGAAATAAATCTTTTTGATATTTTAGAA
This sequence comes from Patella vulgata, assembly GCF_932274485.2. Taxonomy (NCBI): domain Eukaryota; kingdom Metazoa; phylum Mollusca; class Gastropoda; family Patellidae; genus Patella; species Patella vulgata. Next base: position 7,777,974 of record NC_065882.2, on the reverse strand, counting down.
TTGGTATATTTGATATTTGTTTATAAATTGTTTGTCATATATTGATGTACCTTAGTGTTTGTGATATATGGACACAGCTCACCAAATATTTCTACGCCGTCACCCACGAATGTAGGGCAAAAGTTATTTTTAGTCTTTCCCTCCCTTTCCCTTTTTCCCTCTTTTGCATGGTGATTTTTATTGACTTTTTGGTGCAGAATCGAAGAAAAGGGTTTGAAAATACATTTTCTACCAGGTTTTGGTGAATATTCATGATTTTGAGGCGGAAGGATACAAGAGTTGAGAGGTTGGTTAGGTTGAAATGTAGGGTCCAAAATAGCATGTTTTCTTGTCTCTACTTCCAGCTTGTGTATCTCAAGTTTTCCATGGTGAACCTCATACGTGCTTTTTGGCAAGAGGTTGCCACATGTTGCTCCATCTGTGGTAGAAAGCCTTCTACCCAATGAAAATTTGGGAAAAAGTTTGAGCTGGTCTAAGAGACGAGAATTAACATTAAAGTCAATGGGGATATCATTGGTGATCTGTGGCCATAAAATATAGAGGTTGTTTAATGTTTTATCTAGAAAGAGTAGTTTCCCTTGAACAGTAAACTCACAGTATGGATGGATACTGTATGGGATACATGTAAGACTGTCAGTAACATTACTCAAACCCATTCAACCTTAATGCCTCATTAAATGAACCAGACCATTGACTAAGTATGGGTGTGTGTGTGAGAGAGAGATAGAGAGAGAGAGAGAGAGAGAGAGAGAGAGAAAGAGAGAGAGACCATTTCTGGACAAATATATGGTGCAATGACCCCTCTTCTTTAATACAATGTTCCTAAAGAACAAAACTGAAATATCATATTCTCAACCATACATGGGAGACAATTCTTGAAAATATACAGCTCTCCACCATCATAGTCAGATATACTCACGCAGTCTTGCATAACAACTTTTGGTCTACAAAGGAATTATTAGCGAGCAGAAATTCAGTTATATAGAGGGATAACTCTTGTTTTCCATTATTTGTGTCTCTTCCGTTTCATTATGTATCTACCGTAGCAATGATCTGTGTGTTAAAATTATATTTAGAATGTATTCAAACAGTTCTACCACATATGTAATAATGGCTGACACCAATATTTTTCTTTAAAAACATCTCCCATACACACAAAGACTAAATAAACATTTCTGATTTTATTAGATGGAAACAGAATATACATGTAGACGTCTCAAAATTCTCGAAATACACCTGGTGCTTTCAACTAAAATTGTCAATTAGCTTTGGGTCTGTTCTCAAGTGGGGAATAACTTTGTATGACAAATATATATGTATGCACTGAACTGTATTATAGAGCAAGTCAATATTTGAGAATATTTGCTTGGAGCACCTGTTGATATTATATTGCTCAACAACTCAATCTATTCATACACCCTCTACACTCTTAATATTTACACAACTCAAGGGTAAAAAAAACTAGGAATATCTTTTAAAATCTTAGTTCAAAAAAGCTATTTTGAGATAAATGCTTTCGGCATGATTTGGTTTAAGTTTATATAGTGTAAATTCAGTTGAATAAAATTATTCTTGAATAGTATATGTAGGTCATTGGAACTACTTGAATAGTACGATGATGTAGGCATTTCTTATATGATCAACAACCCACATTTCTTATCAAATGAAATGAAATGAAATGGGGTTTAATGTCCTACTGTTCTGCTCCGGCTGGGCTAATGAAGATGGGCATACGCCAAACAGTGTGCTATGAGGGAAATTTTGCCCAGGCAGCAGCATTACGGCCTACTCTTATATCGAATTCCAACTGCCAAGGGATCTTTTACATGAACGCCAATGTATACGCGGGACCTCAGGTTTTTCTTACCATCCGAACGACTCGACAGCTGTCCTTGTCAGGCCCTCCAACCTTAACCACTGACAAGGGGGGAACCACGTCGGAAAATCCCGATAAACTTTCTTGGCCAATGCAGGGATCGAACACCCAACCTCCAGGCGAGCGAGCCAGCGTCTCACCCACTTAGCCACTGTGGTTCCCACATTTCTTATATAATCAACACCCTCATGTTATGAAATTCAACGGTATTTAGTCATCAATCTGGGTACAGATTAGCATGGATTAAAGGGGCATTAGTTAAAATTAGATAAAGAGCTAATAGATAATAAAAACAGGATATGCTGAAAATTGCTTAACTCTGAACTAAGATATTGGAGATTCAATTTTACGCTAGCCTTGATCATCATTACTAACTTTGGTACAATAATAAACAAAGTCTTGATTATCCATTTTTACGTTAAATTATCCATCACAAAATGTATTCAAATCCACTAAATATCGCAGGCTAACAATGGCATCGAGAGTTGATTATGGTTTGGATAAGTTAATTAATGTCTAATTAATAATTTAGAGAATATTTAAGGCATAAAGAAAGACCTGCAATAGGCAGATTTACCTCTTGCCATGTGCCTGTAATTAATAAATGTTTACTTACTGTCTGTCAAAGTCTGTGGCGACGGACATCTCTGGGGCAGTGTAGGAGACGTAGATAATCCAGACTTTCGACCATAATTTCGACTAAAAATTAAAAATAAATATGGCATCAAATTTACAGAAACATTAAAAAAAACTAAGGGTATTGTTATTCTTATTGTTAAATTCATCCAAGAAACAAAATGCAAGACTAACATATGGTTCAATCTTAATTCAATAATTCTCTTGCAAGCAAGGGTTATTAGTTGCCAGAGGAATTTGGAGAACTCAAGAGAAAACCGTTGAGGTTAATCAGGCAACCCTACTCCTTGTCACGTACAAGTCCCAAATCAAAATCTATCCACCTGTCTCAATGACAGACCTTTTTTTTGTTTTAATGTATCAAATACAATGAGAAACTATATGCTAAGTTTTGTGTTTCTGGATCAAAGACATTTCTCATAAACAGTGATTGAAAGTTGAGTAAATTTTTAACTTGAGTCTGAGAATGCTTTGTGAACTCTGGGCCTGATCTACAGCGCAGGGGTTAAAACATTAAGCCACCCACTTAATGAATTAATGAAATGAAATGAAATGAAATGGGGTTTAACGTCCTACTGTTCTGCTCCTATACTGGGCTAATGAAGATGGGCATACGCCATACAGTGTGCTATGAGGGAAATTTTGCCCGGGCAGCGGCACTATCGCCTACTCTTGTATCGAATTCCAACTGCCAAGGGATTTTTTACGTGCATTCCAATGTTTACACGAGACCTCGGTTTTTCGTCTCATCCGAAGGACTAGACAGCTGTCCTTGTCAGGCCCTCCGTTCTGCATCACTGACAAGGGGAAACCACGTCGGAAAATCGGGATGAACTTTCTCGGCCAATGCAGGGATCGAACACCCGACCTCCAGGCTAGCGAGCCAGCGCCTTACCCACCTAGCCACCGTGGCTCCCCTTAATGAATTAAAACGTCCAAGATCAAACAGTCCACACTTGGAAATGACGATTTTAGATGTACCTGACAAAATGTCAGGCACTAATGAAATAGTACCTAACATTTTCAACTTAGTGTCAGACATTTATTAATAATATCAAAAAAGAAAGAAAAAAAGACAAATTAGTGCCAGACAAAATTACAGGCACCAGAGGTTTTATTAGTGCCTGACATTGTCTGTGACAGATTCCTTATTTCCAGGCATCAATTTTCAAATATTTTTGTAAGTAAAACTAAATGAGTGACAGAAGGGATGTAATATGTAGTGTATTTTAAGGAATCTGGTGGATGAGTAAGGTAATCCAACCCAACAACTGAAACAATAATAAACAACATGTACATGTATTGCACGCACATCTGCCAGTAACAACACATGGAGTAGAGTACAAATATAGAATACACTATATAACTTCAATCTTGATACTCAAGAAATTGGTCAGAGATAGAGAGAGTTTAACATGCAATTGAAACATACTAGATCATTTTGCGACTAAAGGGAAGTAAATTTGCATGCACATATAGTGGTCTTTATATAGTTAGCAGTGGGAGGAAACCAGAGGTTTGACAGACAACCCTACTCCTTCTCACATACAAGTTTTGGCTCGAAACCATGCCACTCAAAGACATCTTATGATATAAAAGCATGTGGATTATTCACTCCACCTATTAACCCTCCAAATTTGGTCAAGACAGATCTAAAGCATGTGCATTTAACCACTCCACCTTTCAACTCTCCAACTTTGGGCAGAGTTAATAAATCATAAAACATCCCAGTCTGTAAAATATGATTCTCAATTGCAAGACACGATTCTACTGCAGACATCGTCCATAATCATATTATAGAATATGGCAGACAGACTACTGCATCCTTTCATCAACCTACACTAAATTTAAAATTGGTAAAGTCATGTGAAAGAGAACCAAACAAGAAATTCTTTGAATTGATCTCATATGTTAGCCCATTTGAAAATAGTTCTCGAAAAGGTGGTCCATAGATTTAACCAAAATACAAGTTGTTTAGGGTACTTCAAGCTGTTTTAGGTAAATCTATGGATCTCTCGGACGTCTACACATTTTTCAATGTATTCGATATAAAAGCTAACAGACATGTCTTTTAACCATAAGAAAATGCAGGCACCCACATATTTACCCCCTCTAGCTCCTCATTCACTTAGGGCTTTTACAGCAAGTTCCCTAGGAAACCATTGTCTGTAAAATCAACCTTGTAGAAGCAGAAGAAGAATCTTAACCTTGACTTTACATATGATTATGGCAACCACAACAACACTCATGGTATATAGAAATCTATTTATAGGAATAATAAGTACTACGGAAACCTTAATAAATATATTAAAATATTACGACACTTACCTTCCTTTACGGTGGACTGTTAAATCTTTCTGTAACGAAAAAATAAAAGTTCCCATTAGGATATTGGAAATTTTGTTAATCTTTAAACTATAATTCTGAGATCATTTCTGCCTCTTGTCTGTGAAGGGAGACAACTCTTATTTGTTTTTAGTTTGTCTTGGCCAGCATGTGATAATTGGTGGAGTGCCAAATTACATGTGTGTTTACAAGAACATTCTCGTCTCGGGTCATGTGTGGTGGGAAATGGTACAAATTATCGTGCTGACCGTTTTTTTTATTTATTTATTTATTCAAGTTTTAAAGTTACCAGAATTCAACATTTGCTCCGAGGGAGCAAAATGAGTTTATTTTCTTTACTATGAAATCTTGTGCACCTCAAGCCTACTTCTAAGAACAGATTAAACTGCCCCTGGGCAGCTAAATATTTGGGTGACTAAAAATGGTCATATCTCAAAGTCATATTGAATCGTGTTTGAATAGGTAACGAAATGATTTTCCCATCAGTCACCCTGTTAAAGCGACAATACTATATACCGGAAAACACTGAAAAACACTGGAAAACTACCGAAAAACATCATGTTATACTGAATACCAGAAAACACTGGAAAAACACTAAATACCGGAAAACACACTTTATACCGGAAAATACCCTAAATAGGTAACCCAGAGACTGGCACCCTAAATAGGTAACCCGGAGCCTGGTCCTCTGTGTGCCTGGGTTAGGGTTAGGGTTAGTTTCCGGTTTATAGTATACCCCTTCTCCGGGTTACTTATTTAGGGTGTTTTTCGGTATTTAGTGTGCTTTCTGGTATTTAGTGTTTTTCCGGTGTTTTCCGATATTCAGTATAACATGGTGTTTTCTGGTAGTTTTCCGGTATATAGTATAGCCCCTGTTAAAGAGAGAGAGAGAAATGGGGTTTAATGTCCTACTGTTCTGCTCCAAATTGGGCTAATGAAGACGGGCATACACCATACAGTGTGATATGAAGGAAATTTTGCCCGGACAGCGGCACTATGGCCTACTCTTATATCGAATTCCAACTGTCAAGGGATCTTTTTCGTGCCTGCCAATGTGTACACGGGACCTCGGTTTTTCATCCCATCTGAACAACTAGACAGCCCTCTATCCTACATCACTGACAAGGGAAAACTTTCTCGGCCAATGCTGGGATCGAACACTCGACCTCCAGGCTAGCAAGCCAGCATCTCAACCCACTTAGCCACCGTGACCAAAATAAAACAATCACCGTTAAACTAGACGCAAGTACAAATTAGATGATTTGGGGTGAGTTTATACAATTTTTCAAACAAACATTACATACTGAATGAATGTGAAAGAAATTAAAGCTAAATACACAAGATTAAATGGTACCGTTCTACAGTGAGCTAATTGCCGTCTTCATTAGCCCAGTCAGACCAGAAAAAAAAAGAAGTTTTACTAATCTAAATGAATCTGATTTAGTAATTAAACCAATTAGTAATTTACACCTATCTGGTACATGTATTCAATTCGTGGTCTAGATCGGAACTGATTTATTAATTAAACGGGCATTATGGAAGTTTAGGTAAAGAGCTGGCTGTTCTCACTATAATAGTTAAGGACAATGTAACAGGAGTATTCTGAAAATTTTAGTCAAATTGCTCCACTCTGATTGATTTTTAGGCCTAGCCTCGATCATCATTACTAAAGTCTCGATTATCCATTTTTTGGATTTAATCATCAATGAGCATTGAGCAGCAGATTTGATTCAAATCCAGAAAAAATCTGACGAATAAGATGGCATCGAGCATTGATTAAAGCCTTTTTATGTTAATTAATGTCTTATTTAAAATTTAGATAACATTTCAGGTCTAAAAAAAGACTTGCAATAGGCAGATTTAGCCTTTTGAATTAAATGATAAATAAGTTAAATTTATTGCACGGCTTTCGTGAGTTAACAGGTTTAACCAGAGGCCAAAAGGGTTAAACCTGTTAACGAATGAAGCATGCTATAAATGACTTGTAACATTGACAACTGCTCAACATGCTTGTTGTTATTGCACAGAAAACCCACCCCACTTCTCTATATGATTTTTACTAAAACTAGTGTAAACCAGCAAAAGAGTGCAATAACATTGAACACGTCTAGTTATTGCACGGTTAAGCTCCACCCAATCTACTAGAGGGAAAACAATCTGCATATTCAACGAAAAAAACAAAGGAAGATTTCCCATCCATGTTACAATTAATCTTATTAGCGTGGATTAAGCCATGAGAAATTTCATATTTTCCAAGAATGCAAATCATACATCGCTTATTTGCTTGTTTAAAAAATTCTACAGAATGCTGAAAAAAAAAACCTTTATTTTAATCCAAATCTTGCTATTTCAAAATGATCAATTTTCTCATAAAACCCAACATATAATGAACTAAAGACAAGCTACAAGTTTGAATATCAATTTTCAATAATGAATAAAATGGGGTTTAATATCCTGCTGTTCTGCTCCAACTGCGCTCATAAAATGGGGTTTAATGTCCTACTGTTCTGCTCCGACTGGGCTCATAAAATGGGTAGAGAGGAGGAGAGAGAGAGACAGAGAGAAACATCCACTCGACACAAACTAGATCATTTCGGGACTAACACATGGTTCAGTTTTATTTCAATAATTCGCTTGCGCGAAGGGGTCTTTAGCAGTGGGAGGAAACCGGAGGACCCGGATAAAACATACGAGGTTGGACAGGCAACCCTACTCCTTGCCACGTACAACCGGGGAATCGAAACCACGCAAGTTTACTCAATGACAGACCTTATCATACAGCGCGCACATGCTAACCATTTGGCCATCCACCCCCCCCTCGCTCATAATATAGAGTTTAATGTCCTACTGTTCTGATTGACTGGACTAATAAAATGGAGTTTAATGTCCTGCTGTTCCATTCCGACTGGCCTAATGAAGACGGTTTATCTATAGTCTATATGTCCATATTGATTATATGTAAGAAGATATTTATCCATTAATTAAACAGCCAGTAAGTCGAGATGAGCTGATTGAATTCACTTTTATGATCAACCGTAAGAATCTGATTATGGTCTTCTAGACGAGAGACAGGCATGATAATAATTCTCCGGATCTGTGCCTGTGTGTGAGATGAATTATTAAGTTGTTTTGTAGCACTCATGAAAGGAATCTCAAACTATATTTGACGTCTGCTACTCCTCTAATCAACACTTGACTACCCGTTAAATCATTAATCGACACCTAATTAAATCTGAGCACACCTCGTTAGAACCATACAGGTTCAAATGGTCACAAGAATAAACATGCTTGTGTTAGAGGGATTATTTAGCCCCGGAGACATTTAGAATTTATTGTTGAAATGAAAGCTAGGAGTGATAGCTCTCTCGTCTCTGCCTATTGATTGCAGATAGTTTTTTTCGGGCTTCACATGTGGCTTCACATGTTATAATATTAATTCCAGAAGAACCCACTAAACCCAAAACAAAACTGACAAGACAACCTACATAGACATTGCAAAACATAAACAAATGAAATGAAATGAAATGAAATGGGGTTTAACGTCCTACTGTTCTGCTCCTATACTGGGCTAATGAAGACGGGCATACGCCATACAGTGTGCTACGAGGGAAATTTTGCCCAGGCAGTGGCACTATCACCTACTCTTATATCGAGATCCAACTGCCACGGGATCTTTTACGTGCATTCCAATGTATACACAGGACCTCGGTTTTCCGTGTCATCCGAAGGACTAGACAGCTGTCCTTGTAAGGACCTCCGTCCTGCATCACTGACAAGGGGTAACCACGCCTAATATTAAATCAAGTGAATGAATCGGGGGAGGGGGGCAGTGGTAAGCATCCACTGTACTGTACAGAACCGGGTCTGTAATGATACAGGATAGACTGAAAATGAAAAAAAGATTTTACAAGAAATATGCAACAGGAATAATGTGTCCAATCGGAACAGAAACCCTCCAAATCGGGGGAGGGGGGCAGTGGTAAGCATCCACTGTACTGTACAGAACCGGGCCTGTAATGATACAGGATAGACTGAAAATGAAAAAAAGATTTTACAAGAAATATGCAACAGGAATAATGTGTCCAATCGGAACAGAAACCCTCCAAATAATTTGTAAATATGTTAAAATTTATATTTTTCATAATGTATCTTTAATATGGTTCAATATCATCTTAATAATCCGCTTGCGCGTACAGGTCTTTAGCAGTGGGAGGAAACCGGAGGACCCGGAGAAAACCCACGAGGTTGGACCTAATTCTTGTCACGTACAAGTGGAGAATCGAAACCTCGCCACTTGACTCAATGACAGGCCTTATGATCTAACTTGTACATGTTAACCATTCAGCCATCAAACCCCCCTGTGTAATCTTTAAATAAATAAAAAGAGAGAGAGAGAGAGAGAGAGAGAGAGAGAGAGAGAGAGAGAGAGAGAGAAATGGGGCTTAACGTCCACTCGACACAAACTAGGTCATTTCGGGACTAACACATGGTTCAACTTTATTTCAATCATTCGCATGCGCGTAGGGGTCTTTAGCAATGGGAGGAAACCGGAGGACCCGGAGAAAACCCACAAGGTTGGACAAGCGACCCTACTCCTTGTCACGTACAACAGAGGAATCGAAACCCCGCCAGTTGACTCAATGACAGACCATATGATACAGTGCACGTGCTAACCATTCAGCCATCCTGTGTAATCTTTAAATAAATAAAAGCCATTGATTATATAACTAAACTTATTATCACGCTATATTTAATTATTTATCGTCAAGTATAAACACAATCACATTTAAGATATTTCTTTAAGAAAACGCAAAATACAGCTGAGATTTCAAAGATAAGTAGAAATATCGATTATAACAAAACTTTCTTTCCTTGTTGACAAAAAGAGAGAAATGGGGTTTAAAGATACATTGTGTAAGATTTAGATAAAGAGCTGACCATTCTTGCTATAATAGCTCAAAAATAGATAATGTAAAATGAAAATATTGAAAATTTCATTCAAATTACTTCATTCTGAGCCAAGTTATCACTGTTTGTAGTTTTGACAAGATGTGTGCATAGTGGTAATCAGGGCACTGGTATATTCGAGACTTAGCCCCGCTTTCCCATTTTTAAATTAAATTTTTAAATGGCGAACCGTTCTAATCTAGTTAATATCTCGAGTATCCGATGCCATCGAGAGTTGATTATGGTCTTGATCAATAATTAATGTCTAATTAATAACTTAGATAACATTTCAGGCCTAAAGAAAGACCTGCAATAGACAGATTTAGCTCTTGCATAGTGTATATTTGACGTCCACTCGACATATACTATGTAATTTCGGGACTAAGATGTTAGGTACAATTTGATTTCAATAATTCGCTTGCGTAGGGGTCTTTGGCAGTCGGAGGAAACTGGAGGACCTGGAGAAAACCTTAATCGATGTCACTTGACAGAATTTATGATCCAAAGTGATCTGTCATCCCCGTCTACTCATCCAGTTACACCGGGTCGTACGCGGCTCTTTTCCTACTATTTCAAGATTAACCTAACAATATTCTGGAAAACAGGCCATAATTGAGTAAAAAATATTAACGTAATATACTCCGCAACACAAACTTGATCTGCCCTTTAACACCCATGACGTACATCAGTGCTTGCTTTCCTATTATTACAATTAAAGACGAAGAAAGGAATTATTGATTATAAATTTGCTGACCATCAAAGATGATCTACCACTCCCCTGCCCTGCACCCCTCCAATTACATTCCTATTATTTCAATTAGAATACGAGATGAATAATAGAACCATTGATTGTTAATTATAAGTAGCTGACCATCATCAATAAAGAAGATATACGTCATGTCATCTGTTTCCTCCCCACACACTCCTACACAACCATCCAGTTAAAGAGAGAGAGAGAGAAATGGGGTTAAAGTCCACTTGACACAAACCAGGTCATTTTGGGACTAACATATGGTTAAATTTTATTTCAATAATTCCCTTCCACGTAAGTGTCTTTAGCACTGGGAGGAAACACGAGGACCCAGAGAAAACCCACGATGTTGGACAGGTGACCAAATTCCCTGTCACGTAGGCTACAACCGGGGAATCGAAACCATGCTTGTTGACTCAATAACCATTCAACCAACCAATCCACCAATCTAGTTAATGAAACCATTGATTGTTAACTGACAATCATCAAAGAAGATTTAAGCTACATGTACCTATTTATAATTAATATTGTCATTACTTCATCTCTCATATTGTAATTAAAGGTAATAACTGGGTTTTTTTTTATATTAATATTATTATTACAGCATATTTATAGTGTGCCCTTTAATATATCATGTTCAGAGGCACTTTACAAATTGACAATATAATCATAAAAAAACAAAAAGATTATGGACATGTTAACGATTGTATACAGAGTCAGTTAAAAGCCTGCTTAAATAAATGTGTTTTAAGTTGTTTTTTTAAAAGAATATAGAGATGTACAACATCTTAAAACTAAATGGTAGATTATTCCATAAAACAGGTGCTTGAAAAATTAAAGACAGCTAACTTTAAGAGACTAGTTGAACATTTATGGGCTTTAAAGGTAGTTTATCTAATGTACGTAATGTTTGGCCAGGCCCCAAGTTCACAAAGCATTCTCAGACTTAAGTTAAGAATTTACTCAACTTTCAATCACTGTTTATGAGAAATATCTTTGATCCAGAAACACAAGACTTTGTACATAGGTTCTTATTGATGTATTTGATACAATATTGAGTAAATTCGTAACTTAAGTCTGAGAATGCTTTGTGAAATTGGAGCCTGGTGTATAAAGTTCTAAAAGATCTGAGAGGTAAACAGGAGCTAAATTATTTATACATTTAAAAGTAAGTAATAAAACCAATTCTACAGGTCATCATAAAGCATGTTTTATCTTCAAAAAGGAGTTAGTAAAACATGTTAAATCTTTTAACCCTTGTTAATTACTGATGTCCTTTGAATGTATGTTTATTTGCCATTTTGTTTTCTTTTTTATTTGATATTTGTCCATTATAAGCTTATAAATGATATATATGCACTTTTTAAATATTGTTACAGTGTAGTTGCTAGTTTTATAGAGTAGGAGGGACATGTTGAAAATTAGAACTCTCGTACTAAGTATATTCCCTCAGAAAATAAAGTCATTATTATTATTATTATGGCACTTGCCTGACATCAAGAAGGAAACAAACAGGTGTGAAATTTAATCTGGATGTAGGTAACAATCCTGGCTGTACTTGTAGATAACTTATCGGTGGTCTAACACCCCCTCATATCGTCAAGGTTACTATAACTAAGAACAGTACTTTATAATCAACATGTGTTAAAGGCATGCCATGTAACCTGATATAGAACAACATGGCACTATAACCAGTTTTAAATTGATGGATAATATAACACTTTATTTATCAAATAATCATAACTTGAAATAGATCATATTTCAAAAGAGGGACTAAGGCATTTGTCAATGTATTTAGGGTTCAGAGAGAGAGAGAGAGAGAGAGAGAGAGAGAGATGAAAGAGATTTCACTTGAACAATTAGGTCATTTTGGGACTAACATATGATTTCACTCATTCACTAGTGTTTTTCAGGGAATCCAGTATTTTTCAGAGTCTCTACTTTCAATACATACTTTTATTGGAAATAAATTAATTACTCTATTAATATTTTTACGTGGGAATGTATGTTAAGTAATTACATTGTCAAATACAATTCCAAACATATTAATTATGGTAGTCAAAATAAACATTGCCTACTGCTAATGGGATATTTTCTCTAAAATCATCATCATTAATTTTAAGGGCTGCTATTTTTGAGTTTAACCTTATATGAATATTACAACATCATCATTAATAATTTTAAGGATGGCTATTTTGAATTCAACCTTATCAATATTACTAAATCAACATTATTAATTCAAGCACGGCTATTTCTGAGATTAACCTTCTACTGGACGTTATTTCTAACTTGTAACCTGGATGTTATTTCTAACATGTAAAGATCACGTTTTTATACAGGATGTATGACATCACAGAGTTTACGGATGTGCCAGATTTCGGCCAACTGCTTCAAACAATGGATTAACATAACATACTTCCATTGGCAGATGGTTTGAATTTTTTAAAAATATTTAGTTCAGAAGTGAATTTATGACTAATATCCAGCATGCGGCAATTGTACGAACGGGACATTCAAAATTTTTCAGGCAGTTTTAAATTACTGGTAATCATGCATTATTTGCATTTTACTTAAAATAACAATTTCGCATCACTTAATCAACGCTAATATTTGATTATTTGATATCTAATTAAGAAAACAAAATAAAAATACTATATAATGTCCCAGCTTGGATTCAATCGGATAAAATTTGAAACAGGCCTACCAATAATTTTTCACGGACAACAAATTGACAGCAAGCTTATTAAACAGCAAATTGTCAATTCAACATAAATGTTGTAAACACTGGCAGACTTGAACCAATATTTGACTGATATTAATCCCTTTTAGAGATTTATTTTTCACAAGATTGTAGTCAACAAGTGATTGCTTCTAGTGCATTAGGACTTAAACCCTGTTTAAATTCTGTCTGTTAAACCTATCAAAACAGTTACATGTATCTAGGGTAAATTGTCTGGAATTGTTTAGCATTATTAACAGCAGGTTTGTAGGAAGAAGTACTTCCTCAACCTTGGCAATAGTTTCAGGGTAATTAAGATAACATTTTGTGACATGACCCAACAACTAAATCACACCACAAACATCACTAAAGAGTGGAAAATAAGAGAGAGAGAGAGAGAGAGAGAGAGAGAGAGAGAGAGAGAGAGAGAAATGGGGTTTAACTCCACTCGACACAAACTAGGTCATTTCGGGACTAACATATGGTTTAATTTTATTTCGATAATTTGCTTGCGCGTAGGGGTCTTTAGCAGTGGGAGGAAACCGGAGGACCCGGAGAAAACCCACAAGGTTGGACAGGCGACCCTACTCCTTGTCACGTACAACCGGGGATTCAAAACCACGCCAGTTGACTCAATGACAGGCCTTATGATACAGCACGCAGTGTTAACCATTCGACCATCCACCCCACCCAACCACCACCCTCGCGAGAGAGAGAGAGAGATGGTTCAATTTTATTTCAATAATTCTATTGCACATAGGGGTCTTTAGTAGGAGGAAACCGGAGGGCCCGGAGAATACCCATGAGGTTGGACTGGCGATCCTACTCCTTGTCACATACATCCGGGGAATCGAAACCATGCCAGTTGACTCAATGACAGACCTTGTGATACCAAGTGCATGCGCTGACCATTCGGCCATCTCCAACCCCCTACTACAGATATGGAATTAATAAAACTTTGACCAGGCAGTGGCACTATGGCCTACTCTTATATCAAATTCCAATTGCCAAGTGATCTTTTACATGCATGCCAATGTATACACAGGACCTTGTTTTTTCATCCCATCCAAACGACCACTGACAAAGATGGAACCACGGTAGAAAATCCTACAGGACCTGGTTCAACCCCAGGACCTCCTGGTTAGTGAGCCAGTCCCTTATGGAACCACTGCGGCTCTAAAAGCAAAAACAGTTTTCATAACGAATAATGATACACATTGATAAATAGCATACAGTCGATACTCAATACTTTAATAAATTATCAGATAGTTGTTGTTTTTTTTATTCCAGGACAATTATTTTGCTCATGTCAGATCATTTTTATTCACCGAGATCAAATTCTAATTCTACTGCCGTAAAAAGCTGTGTACTGAGAATAGAATCAGAATGAGATTTCTATATAGTTAGATGTCCATATCATTAGATTAACATGAAACCATGAATAGAAATACTGTATTGATAAATGGTGGAGAGAACATGATTCTTAGTCTAACTATTGGGTTGGATGTTATAATACATTGAACAGTATTTAAAGATACGTTCCCCCAAACATTATTCTTGGTCTAATACAGTGATTCTCAACCAGCGTGCCACGAGATCTTCCTAAGTGTGCCGCAAAATTTTGAACGGCATACTAAGAAAATGTGAAAACCCATGTGATCCCAATTGAGTATTCACTGGTGTCTACTAATAAGTTCATAGTCATTTAATTTGCAAAATTCAAATATTTTTTATATATATATTTAATCAGGTGTGCCGCTATTTTTTCATGTGTTCCAAGGTGTACCGTTGGCATAAAAAGGGTTGAGAACCACTGGTCTAATAAGTATTATGAAACTGTATTTCATTTGGATTTTATTTAAAGACATGCTCCCTCAAATATAATTAGTTTGGCCTAAAATATAATTAGTTTGAATGTTATTTAAAGACACACACTCTCAAATATAATTAGTTTGGCCTTAAATATAATTAGTTTGGATGTTATTTAAAGACATGCTCCGTGAAATATAATTAGTTTGGCCTCAATGTTATTTAAAGACATGTTCCCTCAAATATAATTAGTTTGGCCTCAAATATAATTAGTTTGGATGTTATTTAAAGACATGTTCCCTCAAATATAATTAGTTTAACCTCAAATATAATTAGTTTGGCCTCAAATATAATTAATTTGGATGTTATTTAAAGACATGTTCCCTCAAATATAATTAGTTTAACCTCAAATATAATTAGTTTGGCCTCAAATATAATTAGTTTGGATTTTATTTAAAGATATGCTCTCTCAAATATAATTAGTTTGGACATTATAAAACAGGAATCTTTTACGTGGACACATCTTGTCAAAACTACAAACATCGATAACTTCGCTCAGAATAAAGAAATTTGAATGAAATTTTCAATACTGGTATATTCATTTTGCATCACCTATTTTTCAACTATTAATGCAAATTGAATGGTCAGCTTTAAACTGGACACAAGTACAAATTAGATGATTTTTAGTGATTTTAAAATATTTTTTTTACAAATTTTTAAACAAAGATTTGATATTGAATGAATGTGAAAGAAATTAGTGCTAGATATACAAGATTAAATGATACCCGGGTTACAGTGGTAGACGCTATTATACAAAACTAGACAATTGAAGGCAGGCCAGCCGGGTTACAATGTAGATCGCTTAGTGATGATGTTTGAACAATATTTACAAAAATCGAAAAGAAAAGTAAACGAGTTTAGGTTACAAAATCTCCATCTGTGTGTTTTATCTGGGTATTTATAACAATAGATGACATTTTGAACAGGTAATGATGAATGGAAAGAAGCAGACAACTTGCTAATTAAATTCTGCCACCGCAAACTTTACACATTTAGAGACAGACGTGTCAATACCCAACTCAACTGAATTATATCTCAAACAACAAAAGCCCAATAAAACTCCAAACGTACCACGAAATTTCATTAGTAACAGTATACTATTGGCTTAAATAAAATTGTTGAACTTTTCGCAAACAATATCGACTTTAGTTTCTATTAAATTTTTTCCCTGGTTGTATGTGACAAGGAGTAGGTTAGCCTGTCCAACCTTGTGGGTTTTTTACGGGTTTTCCTGTTTCCACCCACTGCTAAAGATCCCTAAATGCAAGTGAAGAATTGAAATAAAATTGAACCATGTGTTAGTCCCTAAATGACCTAGTTTATGTCAAGTGGACGTAAAGCACCATTTCTCAATCTCTTTGTTAGATTTCTCTAAAGACTTACCACCCCCAAAACAAGCAAATTTAAAGGATTTTTTTTTTTGTTTTATACTTCATTTGTATGAAGATGTTGGTTGCTTTTGTGGGGTCTCATATAAAATTATTAATAAGACATTTGTTCACATGTCTAGTCTATAATCGACTTTCGATACCATAGAACGGATGGGATTGGGATATTAAACATGCATTATGCAAGAGCAAAATCTGCTTATTACAAGTCTTTCTTTAGGCCTGAAATGTTATCTAAATTATCAATTAGACATTATTAACTTATCCAGACCATAATAAACTCTCGATGTCAAGGCTAGCCTTCGATGTTGGCTGGATTAGATTCCTATATGCCGCTTAACGGCCATTGATAATTAAATCAAAACAGTGGATAATCGAGACTATGCTGTTTATATTAATGATTTTAGTAATGATGACCGAGACTATGCGAAAATTTCACCCGCTTCGTTCTCGGCTCATAGTGGATCAATTTGACTGAAATTTTCAGCAAATTACCTTTACACTATCTAGTTTTTAACTATTATAGCGGGAACTGCCAACTCGTTATCGAATCTCCCATAATGTATCTTTAAAGGAGATAAATCGCTAATATTTGGGATCTAGAAATTGACACAGCTGGGCCGCAACGCATATAATAATGTAATATGAATGTATATAAACTGATTTACATTCAATCGTTTCCGTTTTTACTGCAATTTTTAATCAGTTATGTTCGCCAAAATATGTCAGTAGTCCCAATCGAATGGCAATCTCTAGCGTTTGGTTATTCCAGTCTACACCGATAGTATTTATTGCGCATGCTCTCAAGATAAGAATATTGCATCACCGTCACATGACTTGTGGAATATGTCTAGCCTCGTTCTTCAAGTCCCTTGCTACAAATGGCACTGAAATGTACCAATGGTAAAATGTTTATTTTATCTTAAATATTGGATATCAAAAGCACATCCTTTCCTGGTAAAATCACAATATCAATGTTGATTTAAATTGAAAAATAATTCATGTTTTCAATGTCAAAGACTGTGGACAATATTGAATTAGAGACTTAGCTACTTTAAGAGGCGGTCTAGTGTACATGTAAACATACACGCATAAAAGAACCCTTGGCAGTTGGAATTTGAAATAAGAGTAGGCGATAGGAAAAATTTCCCTTATAGCAAATTGCATGGCGTATGCATGCCAGTCTTATTTAGCCAGTCTTGTTCAGAGAAGTAGGAAGTTAAACCCTATTTCATATTAGCAATACGATGATGGCACAATATAATATTACATATACATCATAAATGACATATTACAGGAAATTACTTATCGATTTTTATATCATATAGCCTGTTTTCAGTCATATAGCCTGTTTTCAGTTTATTTAATAAATTTTAAGC
Organism: Patella vulgata; assembly: GCF_932274485.2. Taxonomy (NCBI): domain Eukaryota; kingdom Metazoa; phylum Mollusca; class Gastropoda; family Patellidae; genus Patella; species Patella vulgata. The sequence continues at coordinate 7,760,063 of NC_065882.2, read as the reverse complement.
TTTAAATTATTTATGTATGTTTTTTTTTTGTTTTTTTTTAACCGTAATTTCATATCTTATTTTTGATAGATTTTTTTTTTTTTTAAACTATAATCTTTAGACCTTTGTATTTTAAACTTTAATTTATGACCTTTGTATTTGAAACTGTAATTAATGACCTTTGTATTTGAAACTGTCATTTCTGGTCCTTGTTTTTCCTAGACTTTGTGTTTGAAACAATAACTTTGATCTTGTATTTGGAACTAGAGTTCTAGAGTCCTTTATTCAGTTGATTCCTGCCCAGAAATCACGTAAAACTGGCTAATATGAAGGTCACAACAAGGCTTTGAACAAAATGGTCAAAATAACGAACTGGCGAGGAATTACTAACAAGGTTGATTGGTACTTTGTATAAAATAATCCTCACTTCACAAAACCATCGACGAAATGATTAGTATGTGATTCAGTCTTTTTAACAATCTAAATTGAAGGGCTGTGGTTGTTCGTGAAGAAGAAATAATTTTATTATTTAATTTGGTCCGAGTAATTTGTGAGAAGATAAAATAGCCTGTATGTGGAAACATGACTTGATTGTGAAATCTTGCCGTATTCCTGAAAGCACCAGACATTATCAATTGATCTTAATTCTACTCTAAATAATTCACCTCACCACCAGAAGCAACCATGTCAATATTAATATTTTTCTAGACAAATCTTAATTTACCCGTATTTAAGAGACATCTGCGATCACAGACAATTGTTCGAAAATATATTTCCTCTTTTAAGAGAGTGAGTGAGTGAGAGAGAGAGAGAGAGAGATGGGTTTTTTTGCCACTTGCGAGAAACTAGGTCATTTCGGGACTAACATATGGTTCAATTTTATTTCAATAATTCGCTTTCACGATGGACCTGGAGAAAACGCATGAGGTTGGACAGACGACACCACTCCTTGTCACGTACAATCCGGGAATCGAAACCACACCAGTTGACTCAACGACAGACCTTATGATACAACAAGCACACGCTAACTATTCGGCCATCCAAACTCACTCCTCTTTTAAGACTTTATATTAGCAATAATAATATTTCGGCAGATAAAATCATAAATGTCATTCAGCAGACCAACACCCTCAAGGTTGGTCGCATCATTGCTACATGTAGGTTTTTCTCCATTTTATTATTAGTTTGTTTTTCATTTTGAACGAGGGGGGTTGGATGGCCGAATGGTTAGCCAAATGGTTAGCGTGTGCACAAAGTATCATAAGGTCTGTCATTGGGTGAACTCTCGTGGTTTCGATTGCCCGGTTGTACATGACAAGGAGTAGGGTCGCCTGTCCAATTTATTGTTTTTCCTCCCATTGAGTCAACTAGCGTGATTTTGATTCCCCAGTTGTACGTGACAAGGAGTAGGGCATTCTTCAGGTCCCCCGGTTTCCTCCCACTGCTAAAAACCCCTACGTGCATGCGAATTATTGAAAAAAATTGAACCATGTTAGTCCCGAAATGACATAGTTTGTGTCGAGTGGACATTAAACCCCATTTCTCTCTCTCATCTTGAATGAGGAGGCCTGTATCATTACAGACCCGAGACTGTACAGAACAGTGGACGCTTAATTTACTTGATATATGTACGGTAGTTGTTTATTGCTTGCAATGTCTGGGGGCTACTAGTCCAAAATTGAAAACAATACGCTCAAATTAATCTATTGTCGAGGTGGGTCAATTTGAATTAAGATTAATACACTTGAATTAATCTGATGTAGGAGTGAGGATGAATCGGGGTGATATGAAATAAAAATAATACACTCATGTATGAGTGCAGATGAATCGGACGATTTGAAATAAAAATAATACACTCTAATTAATCTGATGTATGAGTGAGGATGAATCCGGGTGACATGAAATAAAAATAATACAATGTAATTAATTTGATGTATGAGTGCGGATGAATACACTGGAATTACAATAATATTTTAAGTCTGGAGCAAATGAATCAAATGCAAGAACAGATTGCAAATGTCAAGTTTCAAAACCAATCTAGACATCTCGTCTTATTTAAACTTATTGTATTTTGTTAGTTCAATGATTTTTGTCATGATTATTATGTCACAAGCTATAAACGTGTCTCAATGAAACATTATCAAGTGATGAACAGGACAATAAATTCACTTCCCACTATATGTTTTCCACGATCAGACTGCAAGTGAAAATAAACGAAGAAATTGCAGGAGTGTGGAATATTGAGTAACGCTTCAATAGCAAGTAATTGCCGTTTCACATCTCAGACTGTGTAATTATTATTGTAGGTTTTATAATGATAATATAGGGAATTGGGTGAAACGTTTCAATAATATAGCTTAACATACAAATCAAATGAAATGGGATGCTCAGACTGGGCTAATTAAAAGGGTTATTTTGCTCGGACAACAACGCTACGACCTACTCTTCGCATTAGAACTGTCCAGACTTCTCTTACATCTTATTCATTGAGCCACTGCAGCTCTGCTTGATATAATTTCAAGAATGTTACGAATTAACTCCTTACTAAAACTAAAATTGGTGGGCAGAAGAATCCCTACAACAATGTGGGTTAGCGTTTATCTCAGTGATGGAAGCAGTCCTCGGAAAATAATCAGGAGAAACAATCCCCTAGCAAATCCGTGTAGAGGACCAGAAAGCATTTATTCTAGGACAGGGTTAGCGTGTATCTCCGTGATGGAAGTAGTCCTCGGAAAATAATCAGGAGAAACAATCCCTTAGGAACACTGTGCAGAAGATCAGAAAGCATTTATTACAGGACATGGTGATAAAGGGCTGCCACACGAATAAATACTCTTAAATCAAATTAATCTTTTGTCTGATCAGAGAGAGAGAGAGATATGGAGTTTAACGTCTACTCGACACAAACTAGGTCATTTCGGGACTAACATATGGTTTAATTTTATTTACATAATTCGCTTGCGCGTAGAGGTCTTTAGCAGTGGGAGGAAACCGGAGGACCCGAAGAAAACCCACGAGGTTGGACAGGCAACCCTACTCCTTGCCACGTACAACCGGGGATTCGAAACCACGCCAGCTGACTCAATGACAGACTTTATGATACAGCGTGCACACGCTAACCATTCAGCCATCCAACCCCCCTGTCTGATCAGACATTTTGGTTTTATATTGAATGTGAAAAATTCAACTTGCCTTACTTACCAGAGTTGCCGTTAACGATGGTGCCGATTGTCCTAAAATGGTATTCTTCATCCGCAGCAAGTTAGTTGGTTCCAAACTTAATGCCCCAACAGCTGCAAAGTAAATAAAGCAGAGGTGAATTAAAGCAAGAGAGTTTAACGTCCACTTGACACAAACCACGTCATTTGGGGACTAACATATGGTTCTATTTTATTTCAGTAATTCACTTGCGTGTAGTGGTCTTTAGCAGTGGGAGGAAACCGGAGGACTCCTTTAACAAAATAATACAATATAACTTACTGTGTCCAAGATGCGTGTTAGGTACGATGGGATTGGGTTGACCAGTCGGCGTTGATGGCATACTCTCACGTCGCCTCTGTTTAGCATCTTCTGATAATGTCCGCTGCAGACGGCGAAGACTACTGGGTAATCCAAATGGCAAATCATTTGATTTCTTCAACAAAGGTGATGGCAGTGGAGATGGAGATAGAATAGGAACGAAATCAGACTGAAAAAATAAAAATATTCAAAGTAAATACACACGTTAATTAATTGATCTTATGTGAACAATCCCCAGCATAAGCAGGCCTGGACTTAAGGCACCTGTCACAGATTTTAGTAATATTTTCTGACAATAATATAATCTCTTGTACATGTAAATACAGTTGTTATTCGTAGATTAATTAAAACTGTATACATTTGTTAATTTTACACCAAACCAGATACTTTTGTTAAAAACCAACATTCAAATATTTCATAAGTAATATTTGATCATTGATATCAATTATCACATCAATCATCACTAATATCAAATATCAGATCACTGTCATACATGTACATATGATCTGTAATATCAGACTGTCATATTTATGATCAGTGATATCAATTATCACATCAGTCATCAGTAATACCAAATACATGTATCACATCACTGTCCTATGTCATTGTCATTGTCATATATATGATCAGTAATATCACACAACTGTCAAATATATGATCCGACAGTAAATATCACATGACTGTCAACCTAACATCAGTTATATCAAATCACTGTAATCACTGATATCAGTAATATAAAATCACTATAATTACTTATATCAGTAATATCAAACCATTGTCATCACTGATATCAGTAATATCAAATCACTGATATCAATAACATATCAAATCACTGTCATCACTGATATCACTGATATCAAATCACTGTCATATGATTAGTAATATCAAATCACAGTCAAATGATTAGTAATATCAAGTCACTGTCACATGATCAGTAATATCAAGTCACTGTCACATGATCAGTAATATCAAATCACTGTCACATGATTAGTAATATTAAATCACTGTCAAGTGATCAGTAAATTCAAATCACTGTCATGTGATTTCTAAGTTCAAATCACTGTCATATGATTACTAATATCAAATCACTGTCACATGATCAGTTGTCAAATCACTGTCACATGATTAGTAATATCAAATCACTGTCACTTGATTAGTCAGTACAAATCACTGTCATGTGATTAGTAAGTTCAAATCACTGTCACATGATTAGTAATATCAAATCACTGTCACATGATCAGTAATGTCAAATCACTGTCACATGATTAGTAATATCAAATCACTGACGCATGATTAGTAATATCAAATCACAGTCATATGATTAGTAATATCAAATCACTGTCACATGATTAGTAATATCGAATCACTGTCACATGATCAGTAATATCTAATCACTGCCATATGCTTAATAATATCAAATCACTGTCATGTCATTACAAACAATAGTCTTGGGTTGACTAATGTCTATTTACTGCACTCCGACTTCAAACTTCTTTATTACCATAATTATTCATATAGGATGTTTTAAACTTTAAACAACCCAAAAAGTTAATATTGCTACCTAGATACCTGATTAATCACAGAATGTGATACACAGGCCGAATGGATGGAAATTAAACTGTGAACTAGATTGATTGACTCAATCTGTGGACCTGTAACAGGAAAAATAGAGTAGCAGAGGCTGAACAGAACGGTAGATCTGTGTAGCTGCTGGTTCAAATCATGATGCCGGCAGAAAGAGCAGACATAAATGAAAATATAAAAATCTCTGCTCAACAGAGTACAAATAGATTTTAGGTTGCAATAAGAAGTGGTTTATTCTTCATAACGTTTTGGATGATATAATTAATTAATCCGGTGTTGCCTTTTATATGTAGGAAGGAACACACTTCAAGCAAATATACACTTTTATATTTAGCCTGATGAAAGAGGTTTATGGATGAGATCACAAAGGATTATTCCCTGTCTTATTTCTAACAAAGATCAGAACATCAACAGGTCAGCTGTTTTCTGGCAACCAACTCCCAAGTTCCTACATCAAAGTTTACAAAGATTGGCAAGTGTTCAGAGAGTGAAATAACATGTTATTTGTTAAGTAATGATGTCCCATTTTCATTTTTCACTGTAATATTAATTTTTTTATAGCTTAATCATAGTGTATTCAGACTTATTATTTAATTACTTAAACATACATTATGCAAGAGCTAAATCTGTCTATTGCAGGTCTTTCTTTAGGTCTGAAATGTTATATAAACTATTAACTAGACATTAATTAACTGATCCAGACCATAATCAACTCTCGTTGGCATCGCTAGCCTGCGATCTTTAGTGGATTATGAGCCGATTTACTGCATAACTTTCCTTCACGATTTAATGATTAAATGGATAATCGAGACTATGTTGTTTATCGTAATGATGATCGAGGCTTAATTCTCGGTTCATAGTGGATCAATTTGAATGAAATTTTCAGCAAATTGCCTTTACATTATCTAGTTTTTAACTATTATAGTGAGAACTGCCAACTCATTATTTAATTTCTCATAATGTATCTTTAATGATTTATTTCCCATAATGTATCTTTAAGAATACAAAATCAAAACATCAACTATAAAAAAATGTTCCAGCTTGGATTTAGTTGGATTAAAGATACATTATGTAAGATTTAGATAAAGAATTAGCCATTCTTACTATAATAGTTCGAAAGTAGATGATGTAAAATGAATAATTTGAAAATTTCATTCAAATTACTCTATTGCAAGCGAAGATATTAGCTTGCGTGTAGGGGTCTTTAGCAGTGGGAGGAAACCGGAGGACCCAGAGAAAACCCAAGAGGTTGGACAGGCGACCCTACTCCTTGTCGCATACAGCCGGGGATTCGAAACCAAGCCAGTTGACTCAATGACAGGCCTTATGATACAGCGCGCACGTGCTAACCATTCAGCCATCCAACACCCACTAATCCTATTAGAGATTCATCTTTCACAATATTGTAGTTGGCGTGTGATTCCTTTAGCACTTAAAAATAGCGCATCAGGCCCCGAGTTCACAAAGCATTCTCAGACTTAAGTTGAGAATTTACTCAACTTTCAATCACTAATTATGAAAAATATTTTTGATCCAGAAACACGAAACTTTGCACATAGTTGCTTATTGATGTATTTGACACATTAAAACAAAGGTTTTATAAAAGGTCTATATTTTAGTTAAAATAAGGAGAACAATTTTGAGTAAATTCTTAAGTCTGAGAATGCTTTGTGAACTAGGGGCCTGGACTTTAAATACTCTGTGATCAATCCGATTAAAAGAGGGATCTATATATCGCCGCTAATCCCTCAACCAGAATGTAGGTTATATACATGTATAACAAATCTTCCAGATCTTATAAACAAGTTAAACAAGATTTTAAACTATAAAAACACGAAACGAAATATGATCTGTGTTTTAATCAGATTAATACTGTATGTACGTCAAACCTGTGTAATAAGTCGAACGATCATCTTTAATCTTCTGTAATGATTCATTTCAAGTACACGTTGAGAAAAGATGAAAAGGTGTGGATTATGTTAGAAAATTAATTATAAGACATGTAAAGGAGAAGTTAATGGGTTATTATTATTAACGCGGTCGTCTAGTTATTATGTAATAGAAGATTATTTTCTCGGTACATTGTACATAAACCAGATAACTTACAGAAAACTGCTTTAATCACGCCATATTGGATTCAACAGTAGTTTCTTCTAATACCAGAGAGAGAGAGAGAGGGGGAAGAGAGAGAAAGAGAAAGAGAGAGAGAGAGAGAGAGAGAGAGAGAGATCAACGTCCACTCAATACAAACCAGGTCATTTCGGCACTAACATATAGTTTAATTTTTTTTAAAATAATTTGCTTATGCTTAAGGGTCTTTAGCAATGGGAGGAAACCGGAGGACCTGGAGAAAACCCAGGAGACCCTACTCCTTGTCACATACAACCGGAGAATTGAAACTACACCAGTTGACTCAATAACAGACCTTACGATACAACCTGCACACGCTAACCATTCGGCCATCCACCCCCTACCCATTCTTCTAATACATTGTAACAGGTTTAATCATAAACTTAACAATAGGTCATTTTGAATTCAATTTAAAAATGAAATATTGGATTCAATTTAAAGATACGATAGTGCTTTAATAAATAAATATTGGATTCAATTTAAAAATACAATTGTACTTTAATAATTAAATATTAGTTTCAATTTAAAGAGGAGAAATTGCCTTTAAAAATGAAAGTTACAATCCTAAAAGCATAATTATACAGGCAAATATATAATTGTTTTGAAAGAGAGAGAAATACAAATGAAGCCACAACCGAACAGTGATACTGATTTAATTTTATTTCTTGTTAAGAAACTACTATTTATTTATTTTTAACACCATAGACAATATGGCAGACATTGAGATTTTTAAAGTTTTTACATCTGTCTGATCCCTTGCTCATCATAATCTCCTAATTAAGCCAAATGGCACTAAATAGGGCTTATGACCTACTGCAAGTGTCTAAGACATAATTTCTACAATGACATGAATGTTAAATGTCATCATTTCGAAAAAAGCATCATTGTTCCATTCCTACAATCCCACTGTTATCAATGCTTCAATGACATCAATGAAACAATGACATCATTTCTACAATGTCACCATTGCTACTATGTCACAATTGCTATAATGACATCATTGCTATCATGACAATGATGCCAATGACATCATTGCTATCAAGGCATCATTGCTATCATGATGTCAATGACACCATTGCTATCATGATGCCAATGACATCATTGCTATCATGACGCCAATGACATCATTGCTATCATGGCTATGAACTATGACATCATTTCAACAATGACATCATTTCAACAATGACATCATTTCAACAATGACATCATTTCAACAATGACATCATTTTGTTAATATCAATCATGAAATCTGCGTATTTTTTTTAATGTAATAATGGATTTTCAAAATTGGAAACTATTCTGAATATAAAAACTTACACATGCTGAAGAGCGAGAAGCAGACGGGGCTTCTCCATCCGAATCAGTATCCGTAAATGATGTAATCCGTACTCGGAGCATGCACCCTCGTCTTCGCACAATAACTGGAACATCTTCTTCATAAACCATTGATTCGTTATGCTGCAGTTCAAAAGTTTTGCGCTTCGCCTTGGCTTCTGATATTTTGGTTTCTGATACTTTGGCTTCTGATTTTTCAGCCATTTTGAATTTAATGCTAATATAGTTGTTTAACTTCACGCATGAAATACTTCATGATGTCATTCTGATGTCAACATTGAAACTTATTCAAACAGACCCCGCGATGCTGGACGTCCCAATCAATCATGAAAATCGATAGAAATCACTTTCACTTTCTACCAGTAAGAATAAATTCATCCATTTCACATTAACAGGTCAATTTACCGGTTTTATCAGATCTTAAACTCGACCTTGTCACATTTTATATACCTCCATATGTTCGCAAAACAAAGATAACGTATCTTCTCCACGATAAATCCTTTTTTTTCTTGCTTGTCATTCAATCATATTATAATGTGATCTAGTGATACACATATTCAACGTCACCACTCGTAGATCTTCATTAAGGCTATTCTCAATTTATTTCAATAATAAACAACGCTTCCTGTGACAGCACATAGAATATAACGTTACTACCTCACTAATCTTCGTTCAATCTACTTTCAATTTATTTTAATAATAAATGACATTTACTGTCAAAGCACATACATGTAGAATACAATTTAATTATGTGCAGATCTTCCTTAAATCTAGTTCAATTTATTTGAATAATAAATGACATTTCCTATAACAGCACATACATGTAGAATACATCTTCTCTATGCACAGATAGAACTTCCTTTAATCTAGTTCAATTTATTTGAATAATAAATGTCATTTCCTATAACAGCACATACATGTGGAATACATCTTCACTATGCACAGAGCTTCCTTAAATCTCGTTCAATAATAAATGACATTTCCATAACAACACATATAGAAAAGAACGCCAAGTAATTCTGACCAAATCTAAAACATCACGCAAACAAGACGTTTTTTAAATTAAATAATGTTATCTTGTTTTGTACATAAAGATAAAATTGTAAAACCAGCTTGTTCAGATTACAAATAACACAAATGATATATATTTGTTGATGTTTTGGTTTCACACTGCTGTTAAATGAAGTATATCATTTACTGGGGGGGTTTTATGGATAGTTCTTCATGATCTCATATTGTTTCAAATGAGTGTTAAATGGAGTTCATGGCCGACTAGACTCTTCAAGATCTTGTATTATAACATACACACATGGTCAAAATACTAAATAAACTGTTCATATCATCTCTGTATGGCGATTAGCGAAACCTAGATTTCTCATGGATTATTCTTCAAGATGTTATTAGTATACCGTAATGTACACAGTGTAATAATACTAAATAAACTCCTTCATATTGTGATCCTCTCCATATGGCGAGGTTTTTCATGGCTGATTCTGTAAGATCTTCTATTATACCGTAACCTGGGCTACATATCGTACAAATAATAAATAAACTGTTTGTATCATCTTTGTATGGTGAGTTGCGAAACATAGATTCTTCTATTATACCATCTCATCGTAAATGGAACACTGTCCATATTGTCTCCATGTGGCGAATCGTCTCCATGTGGTGAGCGGGCAGTAGAGAACCCTATTATTGTTCAATAAATCGTTTATGTATCAACTTTGTATCGTTAGTTCTTATACATATATTATACCATAACCTATACATATAACAAATAGAAAACTGTTGATATTGTTATAGTCTCCGTATGGTGATCAGTAGCCAGTAGAGAAACTTGTTATTGAAGCTTGACATATCAACATCCAACTCCATACTGATAAATACCGATGGCGATAATATTAATCATGATGGTATTTCATCATCATCATGGCTAGCCAAACAAAAGATAAGTACCACACTCAACACTATATGTGAATTTTTTCCAACACTAACAGATTATTAAAATTACAAGACTCCAACCTTCTTATTTTTTTTCAATGTCCTACCACACTATCAACATGTCCCACTCAGTTCCATCACACAACTGGTTCCAAGCACATTGATTTTATTTCTAAAGCTTCACCGTTAACACAAATCCGTGGCTTACTAATGCACGTCAACGATTGTCATGTTGGCTAGAAGCTGTATCAACAATCACCTATAGAAAATATAAATATTATAAAGACTGTTGCCTACAGGACTAAAATCTTTTGAGAATATCCAGACCTTTTAGCTTGTCTATCAGCGAGCTTACAATAAACTATCGCAAACAATTATAATAATGAAATAAAACTAATCCAACCTGCATGTCAATCAATTGAATCATTGTCATGTAGGCTAAAACACTAATCCAGGTATCAGTTAATCTTATGTATTTAGCATTAATTTCTTTCACATTCGTTTAATATCAAATCTTTGTTTAAAAGTTCATAAACATCAGATAAAACCACCAAAAATCATCTAATTTGTACTTGTGTCCAGTTTAAAGCTGATCATTCAAATTTGATAATAAGTGTCCAATTTACAAGCGTTTATTTTCTCGATCACTGTTAAAGGGACAATAACACTCTTGTTGGCTTGACAGCTCCAGAAAATAAATAATAGCCTTATTCTAAGTATTAGATGTTTAAGTGTCCTACCTGTTGTGTAAATTATCCATTACATCCTATTTTACTTGTCCAGAGGGTTCGAAAATATTTTTAAATCCAAGTCACATTTGAAAAGGATTATGTTAGGCTATTCAAATCATTTAGTTGAATTTTTCCAATTTTTTAAATTAGGTGTGTTAAGATGAAATTTGTATCACCAATTAATTGGAATATTGTAAAATAGTACAATTTGTTGACCAGAATAAAGATTGGGACATATTATTCAGTTACAACAAGAGTGGTATTGAGCCTTTAAAAAATAAACAACTCAATTAATTACTGATGTACATGTATGATTAATTTTTGAACAGTGGTCAGGAAATTAAATACATGTACTTGTAAATTGGACACTCATTATCAAAATTAATCAGTCAGCTTTAATCTGGACACAAGTACAAATTAGATGATTTTGGGTGGATTTTAAATGATCTTTACAAATTTTTAAACAAAGATTTGATATTGAATGAATGTGAAAGAAATTAGTGCTAGATACACAAGATTAAATGATACCCTGTTTACAGTGAAATCTTTTGAGGTTATCCAGATTTTTTAGCTTGATATCAACCAGCTTAAAATAAACTATCACAAATGACATAAAATTCATCCAAACCTGTACATCAAAAATTGTCATGTAGATTAGAAACTGAACCCAGAGCCTAATCGACTATATAGAAAATATGAACATTTTAAACAATTGGACCCAGATTCTTGTGATCTGGATACCTAGATTGTTAAGCTTGTCTATCAGCTAGCTTACAAAAAACTATCACAACCAGTGACATAAAAACTAATCCAGCTTGGTTTTATCTATATTGATTGAAATATTATACAGCCAACCAGATTTCTTGTGATAAATATATAAATATTGTAGACAATGACATTATTATATCACTTGTTGAAACCGAGAAATATAGCCTACATTTACCTATCTCATATATCTACAAACCACAATGTACACACAACAATATTATATAGTCAACTAGATTCTCTATGATGATAAACAAACAACATTTCAATATGGGTATCATGTAGTCGTGCTGTTTTAGCAGGAGTTTCGGTATTTCATGTTTAGTTTCAAACCATTGAGAGAGAGAGAGAGAGAGAGAGAGAGAGAGAGAGAGAGAGAGAGAGTTAACTCCACTTGACACAAACTAGGTCATTTTGGGACTAACATATGGTTCAATTTTATTTCAATAATACACTTGAGCGTACGTAGTGGTCTTTAGCAGTGGGAGAAAACCGGAGGACCTGGAGAAAACCCATGAGGTTGAACAGGCGACCTTACTTCCTGCACAAACAACCAGGGATTCAAAACCACGCCAGTTGACTCAATGACAGACCTGATACAGTGCACACGCTAACCAATCAGTGCCGCCCACTTCCCCCGCTAAAATTCGTTAACAATCATCGGATATATAATGACTTTCTACTGTCACATAGTTTAAATGGTGCATCTATATTAGATAATAAGTGTCAGGTTTTCAACTTTTATTTTTCCAACGGTGTTGAGTAATTAATTAGTTTGTTAATATCTCAACACCGCTCCGGAAACTAAACATTACATACAGAAACTCCTGCTAAAACAGCACAACTACATGATACGCAAGTTGTAGTATATACCACTTGTTGAAACTGACGAATAAATCTCATTCATCTCATAATGTATAAATTAATCATATCTACATCACAAAATAAACACAATGACGACTCAACTCAGTCAACAAGATTCTGAATGTAATATTATATAAACGATATTATACCACTTATTAAACTGAAAAATGTATCTCATGTACAGTTTCTACTCTACAATGTATAACCATCAACACTACAAAGTACACACAATGTCAACACAACACAGTCAACAAGATTCTGAATAATGTAATATTATATAAACCACATTATACCACTTATTCAACTGAAAAATATATCGCATGTACACGTTTCTACAATGTATACAACCATATCTAGACTACAAAGTCCACACAGTGACTTAACACAACAATAATCCATTCCAATATAATTCAAACTGAATACAATAACCCAGAGTGAACAGCTTGATATAACAATCAATCTTATTCTAAAACTAATAAATAATTCACTACTAAAAATAAATCTTTTAACAGTCAGTTGCAGTTCTTCAACATTAACCTTCTAAATATATTGAAAAGTAGCTGAAAGTCATTGAACTATATAAACTCAGCATTTCTCTATCAGATAGCGAACAGTTTTTACCTCTAAACTTTGAAATGAAATCAATTGGAGCTTAAAATGCTACTTTTCTGTATTAACTTTGAAATGAAATGAAATGGGGTTTAATATTTTACTTTTCTGTCCTAACTTGAAAGTATACTTCGAAATACATTGAAATGTAGCTACTTAAAAAGAGAGAGAAATGGGGTTTAACGTCCACTCGACACAAACTATGACATTTAAGAACTAACATATGGTTCAATTTTATTTCAATAATTCACTTGTGCATAGGTTTTTTTAAGCAGTGGTAGGAAACCGAGGGGACCCAGACAAAATCCACGACCCTACTCCTTGTCACATACAATCGGGGAATCGAAACCACGCCACCTGACTCAATGATAGACTTTCTGATCCAACGTGTACATGTTAATCATTCAGGCAGCCAACCCCCATGTAGCTACTGAAGCTACAGTTTTTACCTCTGAACTTTGAAATATAAATGTATATTGAAAAGTAACTACATTTAGCAGTAAACTCGATCAATAATTCACGATTCCTCTATCAGATAGCAACAGTTTTTACCTTTGAAATATGCTGAAACAGAGCTACATTTAACAAGTCACTGAACTATAATGAAAAACATTGGCACCAGATTCCAACACAAGAATTTTCTCTGACATTCCTTCACTACTAACTAAACCTGCAGAACATTTTCTTGTTAACCAGAATCGAAATAAGAGAATATAAGTTTCTGGCACAACAAGAGCATAAAATAAAATCGTAAATACATTACAGGTGTTAGAATTTATATGTCTGTTCTTTCTCACTTGTGGATATTTACATCGTAATACTTCTTACATAATAATAACGTACATATGTTCAAAATAAACACCACCATTGTCACACTGTAACCCAGGTATCCTTTAATCTTGTGTAACTAGCACACTTACATGTATTTCTTGCACATATCAAATCTTAGTTTAAAAATTCATAAAAATCATTTAAGATCACCCAAGATCATATAAAATTTCACTGTAACCCGGGCATCATTTAATCTTGTGTATCTAGCACTAATTTCTTTCACATTCATTTAATATCAAATCTTTGTTTAAAAATTCGTAAAAATCATTTAAGATCACCCAAGATCATATAAAATTTCACTGTAACCCGGGTATCATTTAATCTTGTGTATCTAGCACTAATTTCTTTCCCATATCAAATCTTTGTTTAAAATTTTGTAAAATCATTTAATATCACCCAAAATCAATCTAATTTATACTTGTGTCCAGTTTAATCCTGACTGATTAATTTTGATAATGAGTGTCCAATTTACAAGTATTTAATTTCCTGACCACTGTTCAAAAATTAATCAGTATACATCAGTAATCAATTGAGTTGTTTATTTTTTGACAGTGATCGAGAAATTTAACACCTGTAAATTGGACACTCATTATCAAAATTAATCAGTCAGCTTTAAACTGGACGCAAGTAAAATTAGATGATTTTGGGTGATTTTAAACGATTTTTTAAACAAAGATTTGATATTGAATGAATGTGAAAGAAATTAATGCTAGATGGTCAGCTTTAAACTGGACACAAGTAAAAATTAGATATTTTGGGTGATTTGGGGTGATTTTAAACGATTTTTTAAATAAAGATTTGATATTAAACGAATGTGAAAGAAATTAGTGCTAAATACACAAGATTAAATAATACTTGTGTTACATTGCTACAATGCCACCATTAGTCGTCCCTAATATACACAAGAAATAGGGTTTATCAAAGTCCTACTTGTCTTTACCTAAAGGAAATGAAATGAAATGAAATGGGGTTTAACGTCCTACTGTTCTGGGCTAATGAAGACGGGCATACGCCATACAGTTTGCTATGAGGGAAATTTTGCCATGGCAGCGGCGCTACGGCCTACTCTCATATCGAATTCCAACTGCCAAGGGATCTTTTAAGTGCACGCCAATGTGTACACGGGACTTTACCTAAAGGCAATTCCACGATAACAGACATGTCATTTGTACACGCTTTTCTTCCCATAAACAATATTTCTTCGAACTTGTGTGATAAAAATCAATCTTTTTTTGTGTCACAATTTTTAGAATAAACATTGGGTTTAACATCCTACTTAAAGCGAGAATTTCAAATTTTCTAAGAAAGTCAAAACATAATTATTTCTATGTCTTTTGCTCTATAGGTTATCAAATCATTATTATACGATCATGGGCATTATTTCACACCCTTAAAAATCTATGACACAGGAAATAACAACACAATTACCTCCCGTTTTGCTATTGACAACATGGGACAGCCATTTTCCAATGTTGGAATTTGAAGTTAAAAATGATATTTTTGCCAATTTCTCAGCTGGCAATAGCGAATTATAGGATTAATAGGATTATTCTTTAACAAGGTAGGACTGTTTATGGATACCATCTATTTTAAGGCTTTATTTTAATACATTTTAAAAATATAACTTGAAAATTTGCAATTGCAACTTTAATATAAAAATGATATGGAGTTTAACATCCCACTTGTCTTCATTTAATATACATTGAAATAGGGTTTAACATCCCACCTTGACCACCTAATATACAATAAAATAAATCGTCTAAGTATAGGGTATAATGTCCAATTTGTCTTTACCAATCATATCAATTCAATAATGAAGGAAAACTGCAACGAAAATATAAAACAAAACAGAATAACAACACTAAACTCTATGGAATACAATAACTGCTTATTAATGAGCAACTGTTCAATTAGACTTTTCTAGCCTTTACAAAATGTGGCTTGATAATCAGCTGTACAATTGTATTCCCTAGAACTGTGACCTGTATAAATTCCAGTTCAATAACTGTCAGAGAAAGATGGGTACTAACTGTATTTAATGCCTGATTATACCAGAATTGATTTTTAAGTTCAATACCTGATTAATAGAATTGATTTAAGTACATAAATAAAAACATCAATAAAACCAAATAATGTCTGATTACTAGAATTGATCTAAGTCAAAGTGTATCAATAAAACCACAGTATTGTATAATATATGTTGTTACACTCCATTTAAGTTCTATTATCTATATGTATACATAGAGTATCAACTATTATACTAGAAGTTATATTATATATCATAATATCTGTACCTTCTATCATATACAGTATATCACCCTATTTATCTGCTATTATATACCATAGTTCACTAAATCACATCCCTATTATACAATAGATCATATATTATATTCTGTTTCATAACAGATCTTTGATCATCAGTCATCTCATCTATACAATGAAAGGAAATGGGGTTTAACGTCCTACTGTTCTGCTCCGACTGGACTAATGAAGACGGACATACACCATACAGTATGCTATGAGGGAAATATTGCCCGGACAGCTTCACTACGGCCTACTCTTATATTGAATTCAAACTGCCAATTGAGGGATCTTTTACGTGCATGCCAATGTATCTACGGGACTTTGGTTTTTCGTATCATCCGAAGGACTAAACAGCTGTCCTTGTCAGGCACCACTGACAAGGGGAAACCACGTCGGAAAATCCAGATGAACTTTCTCGGCCAATGCAGGGATCGAACACCCGACCATAGACTAGCAAGCCAGCGTCTTAACCACCTAGCCACCGTGGCTCCCCAGAACAGTAGGACCTTAATAAACTCCCTGTATACAGACAGTAAACTCCCATCTATTATCAAACAAGTTCAACTTGGTCTCAGCCCAGTGCCGAAATCCAAATTTCACTCCCATTAATGCTTTTGCGAATGTTTCAAAGAATATTCACAGTCAAGTTTAATCCAGGCGATAAATAAACTTCAGATGAATTGTCCACAAGAGAAAACGATCGGCACTTAGATACCATGAGGTGGCCAACAGCAAATAAACACACTGTAAATTAAACAGGTTACCAAAATGCATCAGAAACAACGAGAAGACATAGTACACAAGCAGAATATTGAATATTGCACAATGGCGTAAAAACTGTCTTAAACATCGCACTATATTAAAATAAACATTCAAAAACACCTAAACAGGATTTAGGGATATAAACCTACATTTCAAATTTTGTCAAAATTGGATAAAAAATTGTGACCTGTAGAGTGTGAATGGGCGCACAGATGGATGGGCAGGGGTGACAACACTATACATCCACATCAAAATATGGGCTTACAGAAATCATTACCAGAACACATAGACCCAAGATAATCAAATTGCTAAAAACCAAAATAAATGGAAGACAGATCAAATTGTAAAAAATCGTTTCCGAACAACTAGATCTAGAACACAGCAGACTATCAAATTGTTAAAATCGTTTCCGAACAACTAGGTCTAGAAGACGGCAGACTATCAAATCCCAATACTTCCTTTTCAAATGATTAATTACCTCGACGAACTAATAGAACTCAATATTTAGAGAAATCCAAGTCCAATAATTAAACAAACTGGTACAAATGAACATAAGATGTCTACTACTGGTAAACAAACCTCATTCCATTCCATCAGGACGTAAAAAAAACACGAACATTAAATTTAATATTGATTCTTCGAATTGAACGTCTGGACTAAAAGCATTTATAGGACAGACGAACAAAACCACAAAATACGATAATATTTTTCGTAAACAATAGATAATGAACATATGATCCAAATCCGAAAGGAAACCACAAAATACGATAATAATTCTCGTAAACAAGAGATAATCAACATACGATCCTATTCCGAATCCGAACACATCGTGATTATTTTTTATCCGATCTCATCTTTAATCTCTCCGCACACTTTAACCTCTTTGACGTCTGCTAGTGCCAAGTTTTATGGCCATCTTTCTGTAATAAGTCTATGTAAATAATCGAAAGGGTATAAAATCTGTCAGTGCCTGTGACTAATAATAAAGGCAAGTTATAAACTTGTGGTTTTCTCACAGTTAATACTGACAAGTATGTGTACGTCACTTGGACCTGTTCACTCAGGGAAACATCAATAAGTCTTCATTTTCATCAATTCAGTAGTCAGTATACAATAGTCTCTATCATCTAGTCTCTTTCTAGTATAGATTCAGTAGTCAAGGTCTAATAGTCTCTATCATCTAGTCTCTTTCTACTATAGATTTGATGGTCAATTTCTAATAGTCTCTATCATCTGGTCTCAGTTTATAGTCTCTATCATCTAATCTGTTTCTACTATGGACATAGTTATCAATGTCTTATAGTCTTTACTATCTAGCCTGTTAATCCAGTAGTCATCAGTAACTTATAGTCTCTATCACCTAGTCTACTGTAGATTTACTGTTGCTGTGTGTGGGAAGCTAGACTATCATGTTCCTGTAAATAATCTAAAATTGATCCAGTAGTCACTGGTTTCATTCAGTCAACAAAAACTTCATTCTGATTACCGTTTACCTATTCATTCTAAATATAGCCATTGAATACAACATTCACACATGTTATGCTGTAAGATTAAACATGTTTATTTAACAATTCGATAATGAATAAAATGTGTTTTAACCAGGATAATTAATAATGCTGTAAATGAAATGAAATGGGGTTTAACATCCTACTGTTCTGTTCGGACTGTGCTAATGAAGACGGGCATACGCCATACAGTGTGCTATGAAGGAAATTTTGCCCATGCAGCAACACTATGGCCTAATCTTATATCAATTTTCATCTGTCAAGGGATCTTTTACGTGCACTCCAATGTGTACACGGGACTTTAATTTTTTGTCCCATCCGAATGACTAGACAGCTGTCCTTGTCTGGCCCTCCATCCTGCACCGAACTGGGCTAATGAAGACGGACATACACCATACAGTGTGCTATAAGGGAAATTTTGCCCGGTCAATGGCACTATGGCCTCTCTATATATCGAATTTCAACTGTCACAGGATCTTTTACGTGCAAGCCAATGTGTTCACGGGACCTCGGTTTTTCATCCCATCCGAACAAGTAGACGAAACAATGTCAAAAGTCACTAGCACATAAAACAATACTTTCTCCACCATGGCCTTAAGAAATTGAATCTATGGATCAGAAGACTACAATTGGAATTAAACAACGTTTCATTACCAAAAAAACCTCGTTTGAATAAGAATCGTCAATCTAAAGTGAATTATTACTTGACGACCTAGTGACATCACCAGACATCAATTATCCAGCTGATTGCTCGTGATCGCATTATTTAACACTCCAAATATCCTCCTAACGCCATCACCTACTCTTTTTAAACAACATCATTATATCTATTAACTTTATCCGTATTTCAACTGGTCTGATACAGTTCTTCAGTTTCTATGGTAACTAAAATATAACACAAATCGCAATTTGAAATTGATGACATCAAGTATATCATTTCGTTGTAATTCAATGATACCTGTGAATATCTCCTAACTTTCTCACGATATTAAAACTATACCTAAACCGGTCTGTTAAAGTTCTTCAGTTTCTATGGTAACTAAAATATAACACAAATTGCAATTTGAAATTGATGACATCAAATATATCACATAGTTGTAATTCAATGTTACGTGTGAATAATTACTAACTTTCTCACGATATTAAAACTATACCTAAACTGGCCTGATACAGTTCCTTATAGTTTCTACGGTAACTAAAATAAAATAAAACATAAAGGCAGAAATTGTTGACATCAAGTACGGTATATCCATGCATCTCATCAATGATATACATGTAAGTATCTAAAAGGGATTTAGATACCTTGTATATTAAAACGTTAAAATACCTACACTGGTCTAATACAGTTCCTTGGTTTCTACGGTAACTAAAATATAACACAGAGGCAGAAATTGTTGATTTAGATAATGATATTTTAAAAGTTCGGATACTAGTATGAAAACTAAAACTTAACACAAATCACAATGTAAAAATCGTTGACATCAGGTGTGTACATCAATGATATACATGTTAATATTTAAAGGTATTTAGTGAAATGGTATTTATGTAGTGTAAAGGTCGTTAAAGGTAAAGAAGACCTTGGGGCTATGATTATTATTACCAGCACGGATCAATATTTGTAATTTGATCATATGATAATCTTCCTGCTTGCTTTAGTTTGATCACAAGTCCCACTTGAAACTATATGGCTTTCTGTGTATCAATATATTATCAAACTATATCATAGCATGCTTTATATAAATGAAATGGTGATCCACGGTGGCTAAGTGGGTAAGATGCTGGCTTGCTAGCCTGGAGGTCGTGTGTCTAAGTCTTTTGGATGGGACGCAAAACCGAGGTCCTGTGTATACATTGGCATGCACGTAAAAGATCCCTTGGCAGTTGGAATTCGATGTAAGAGTAGGCCATAGTCTTCATTAGCCCAGTATAGGAGCAGAACAGTAGGACGTTAAACCGCTTTTCATTTCATTTCATATAAATGACATGGGATTTAACGTCCTACCATTCTGCAATACGAAATTTGTCCCGACAGTGGCACTACGGCCTACTCTTTATCTCAAACTTCAACTGTCAAGGGTTCTTTTTCGAATAAAATGACACTGTTCCTTTCGAGGCCCTCTATCAGGCACTACTGAAAGGGAAAACCATGTTAGAAAAACAAATCCTAGGTCTCAGTTAGTAAGTCAATGTCTTACACACTTACTGCACTCTCTATAGTCTTCTATATACAGTCAAGGGGGGTTGGATGGCTGAATGGTTAGCATGCGCGCGCTGTATCATAAAGTCTGTCATTAAGTCAACTTGCGTGGTTTCGAATCCCCGGTTGTTCGTGACAAGGAGTAGGGTCGCCTGTCCAACCTCGTGGGTTTTCTCCGGGTCCTCCTGTTTCCTCCCACTGCTAAAGCCTCCTATGCGCAAGCAAATTATTGAAATAAAATTAAACCATATGTTAGTCCCGAAATGACCTAGTTTGTGTCGAGTGGACGTTAAACCCCATTTCTCTCTATATATATATATATATATATATACAGTCATTTTAAAACTAGTTTCAAAAAATATGTCCTATAAAACTATACAGCAAAAATTGGTCGCAAAATTAATCCTTAATGAGGGATAAATTTCAGCTTAAACTGACCCTTACATGACACCCATCACACCTCTAATCAGCAATAAAAATATTTCCTTTACAGATCAATGAATAATTTATTAATCCGAACAAAATCTAAAAAAATAGAGAGACAGAGAAATGGGGTTTAACGTCCACTCGACACAAACTAGGTCATTTCGGGACTAACATATGGTTTAATTTTATTTCAATATTTCGCTTGCGTGTAGGGTTTTTTTAGCAGTGGAAGGAAACTGGAGGACCCGGAGAAAACCCACAAGATTGGATAGGCGACCCTACTTCTTGTCACGTACAACCGGGGATTCGAAACCACGCCTGTTGACTCAATGACAGGCTTTATGATACAGCACGCACGTGCTAACCATTCGGCCATCCAACCCCCCAAAAATAGAGAGAGAGAGAGAGAGAGAGAGAGAGAGAGAGGGGAGTTAAACTCAAGAGAGAGAGAAAGAGGGTTTAACTCCTCCCGCAACAAACTAAGTTATTCTAGGACTAACATATGGTTCAATTTTATTTCAATAATTTGCTCAAAAAATAATCTAAGACCCTACATCAAATACACAGTACCAAATCTCAAGATGATGTGAACAAAATACAGTCCGCTTCAGTTTTCAATAGACAAGACTAATATGTTCGGAATCGTAAGAGTAAAAAGTGTGTTTTGTATCAAGAGTTGAGTATAGATGAGAATTTGTGTCACGTCAGATCAGAGAGTGGTTAATTTTTTCTTGACACCTGGAAACTTTTCTGGCTTCTTCACAGCATCATCTTTTCTCTTGATTATTGATTTTACACAGCAATTTTTCAAAATAAAATTACTTCACTTACTCGACTTCTTCACGATTCTGGTAATCATTTGACCAATTTAAAGCTATCACATTATTCTGTGCTCATTTCCGATGAGTCAAACCTGCTCTTCTCGAATAGCTTGTACCATTATCTACTAATTTTTTTTCTCTCGCAGTTCATACTATAATTAATTATTTTATTCCTGACATTTTGTCATTCAAACAAACATAAAACAGAAAATATAAGATAAATATGACATGCAGTATACCGTTAGCAGCTTCGTAGTTAGTGGGAGGGGGGGGGGTGGGAAGGCGGGGGGAGAGAGAGCTGTCGTCCTGGCGCCCTTTCCATTGGATGCAATATGAAGCCAACGACCAACATGCCCATATCAGTATGGGTGCCAGATATAGTCGAGTGACATTGGTTGTGCTGCCCCCTTTGCATCTCCACTAGCTACGGGCCTGATGAGGTAAAATTTCCTAGACAGCAACATTTTCAAGGGTACCTTTTACATGCATACCAATGTGCAGGACAGACGGCCCGGCAGAAGTTGCAAAAATCTTAGGTTTCATGTACACATTGACCAACACGTAAAAGAACCCATTACAATTGGAATTCAGAATAAGAGCCCAGAATAATTTACCATTTAGCACACTGCATGACGCATGTCTGTCTCCATTAGTTAAGACACTGTAGATGCAGAAAAGCAGTGTGTTAAACCCCATTTTATTTTATTTAAATGTCATAACTAATATAACCAGGCAAACTTCGGCAGATTCTGGTATTCTAGTCTCGGCTGTATGACAGTAAATGACACGTACCTATACCTAAACAATTGCGATGCAGCAACAGTGTACTAAGAAAACTTGCCGCATTTAAAAAAAAATTCTCAAAATTGCGTTGTTCGAAGAGTGTGTAGAAATTTAAAGAAAAACAGATTCAGACTTTGAAAGCTTTGTATGATAAAACATTCTTCAGAGCCGTCGTCATGGTAATCCAGGTACTTGAAGTAGTTCCAATGGCGGACTTTGTCATTCAGCTGAGGCTAGATGTAGGGTACTGGAGTCTGTTAAGGTTTGCTTTGTGCATGTCATATATGACACCTGTGTTTTAATTATTATAGTATAGTAGAATATGTATGAGCAATGACTCCTACTCAGTAACACCTCCTTGAAAGTGGTCAAAATAACACCCCCCCCCCTTTACTAATTCTTTGGTTTTATGTCTTTAAAGTTACAATTTCATATTTTTAAGTTATATTTTTAAATGTATTAAAATAAAGCCCTAAAATAGATGGTATCTATAAACAGTCCTACCTTGTTAAAGAATAATCCTATTAATCCTATAATTCACTATTGCCAGTTGAGAAATTGGCAAATATATCATTTTCATCTCCAAATTCAAACGTTTGAAGATAGCTACTCCATGGTGGAGAATAGAAAACAAGGGAGGTAATTGGGAGGTAATTGTGTTATTATTTCCGGTGTAAATGAGTTTTAAGTGTGAGAATGACACCTATGATCGTATAATAGTGAGTTGACAACCTATTGAGCAAAAGACATAGAAATAATCATGTTTTCACTTTCTTAGGAAATATGAAATTGTAACTTTAATAAACGGTCACTTCTCTACCGCGGCCAGCGGTCACTGTTTTAGTTATATATTGAACAAAACATCGCCTATTCAACAGACAATGTTGATATCACCCCGTTGCAGAGGTTCCGCTAATCCTATGATTAACCGTTAATTATCTAAACCTCCACCATGAAAATAACAATAAACGAGACAATACATATGTAGGTGTTAATTAATCTTTCGTTTGATTAAATGACAAACCCTGATCATTGTTTCCACAGGTAGAGTCTAACAAAACATTATTTGATACTGATTGCTAAATACTGAGAGAGAGAGAGAGAGAGAGAGGGAGGGAGAGAGAGAGAGAGGGAGAGAGAGAGAGAGAGATGGTGTTTAAGGTCCACTCGACACAAACAAGGTTCAATTTTATTTCAATAATTCGCTTGTGCATAGGGGTCTTTTGCAGTGGGAGGAAACCGAAGAACCCGGAGAAAACCCATGAGATTGGACAGGTGACCCTACTCCTTGTCACTCACGTACATGTACAACCAGGTAATCGAAACCACCTGAATACTAAGGGGATACGATTAAACATTCTGGAATTGGATTCTCTCAATCCCCCAAAATAGTGAGATTTCGGGTTACGACGTATGCATCGAATCTATACGAAAATATCTCAACCAACCAATACAGCTGAAACATATTTGTTGTGTTTAATTACGTCACGATTCTACTCAAACCACCTCCGTGGGTGGGACTGACAGAACTATGACAGAACTCAATTCCCAGCCATTCAATTATAATTCTGTTAATTCGGCACATTCCGGACTGACAATCATCAATCTTTTTTTTTTCATAAAATAAAAATAATTAATGGATTCTCTTCATAAAAATGAGTTGAGAAATTTTTGTTCCAATAGCGAGTTTCAATGACGGCCAAATTTAACGATGGGGTATCAATGTTTGCTCTCGATGCATCCAAGTGTTAAATTTTACTTGATATCAGTGCTAACAAAAACTGAGATTTTATTAAGAGGTAATTCCTGTTAAGTGGTCAGTCATGTAAATTCCCATGAGTGGCTTCCGAATAAGTGTATTTTGATGTCTCTTGGTTCGTTGTATTGTAACAGAGGTGTTCTATCTATCATATTTATTGGTTTATTTCATAACTAACGAGATGATTATCATACTTATATCATTCAGATATCAGTCTTTATAAACCACTATTACCTGTACAGTACAGGTAATATCATTTACAGGTAACATCATTTATATATCTATCTTCTTTATAACTACTTTATACAGGTAACAACATTTACACAGTGAGAGAGAGAGAGAGAGAGAGAGAGAGAGAGAGAGGGGGGGGTAACATTCTCTCGACATACACTAGGGAATTTCGGAACTAACAAATGGTTCAATTTTATTTCATTAATTCGCTTGCTGTGGGAGGAAACTGGAGGACCTGGAGAAAACCCACGAGGTTCGACAGGTGACTCTACCCCTTGTCAAGTACAAGCGGAGAATTGAACATTTCCTGAGAATGAATCCTATCTGAACCTTTGCTGTAATAAAAGCTAAGTAATCGTTATTCCATATTTTTATTTAAACATTTGAAGGTTTTAAGGGAAAAAAATTATTTTTGTATTTCTTGAAGCTTTTTTTTTTTTTTTTTAGATAAAACAGGTATTGGAATTCATATAGATTTATATATCGTCTAAATATGGGGTAGCCACAGAGGTTCAGTGAGTAAGACGTAGGCTCGCTAACCTGAAGGTCCGGTGTTCAATCCCTGCATTGGCCAAGAACGTTTATCACGATTTTCCGACGTGGTTCCTCCTTGTCAGTGGTGCAGGACTGAGGGCCTGGCAATGAACAATGTATAGTCATTCGGATGGTATGAAAAAATGAGGTCCTGTGTACAAATTGGCGTGCATGTAAAAGATCCCTTGACAATTGGAACTCAATAGAAGAGTAGGCCGTAATGTCGCTGTCCGGGCAAAATTTCCCTCATAGCACACTGTATGCTATAACAGTGCAGGCAAGTTTGGATCTCAGTGATGCATCCGAAGAAAATCTGGAACCATACCTTGTAGATAAATCATAGTAAAAAAATCCCCAGTAACAAAAGACCTAGTTTGTGTGGAGTGGACGTTAAACCCCATCTCTCTTTCTCCAGTTGTCAATAGTTCATGTTAACCGACACGATCTAATTGCGACCTATATACACGTAAGAGAATCCTTGACAGTTGGAATTTGATAAAGACCAACCGGAAATGCCGATATCCAAACAAAAGTTCTCTTATTTCTTCATTTAAGCGGTCAATTCATTTCACTTAAAGCCGGAAGGTTCATAAAAACAGTAATAATGACTTTCTCAGAAGATAGTTATTGTCTTTTATATAATCATTTTAAAATCTAGGTTTCAATCAGGTCTTACAGACAGATGCAAGAATCAGATTTGTAATCATAAACTTTGATTAAATGAGTTTTCTAACCTAAAAAAAGAACATAATCCCCATTCAATCTCAAACCTATTATTTCTTTGCCTGTAATATATCGTATTCCTGAAGCAATGGCCCAAGAAATCTGTCTTTGGCCATTGCGGTATCGACTTCTGATACTTGAGCTTTTGAGCGAGTGTGTTTATTCTTCCCATTCAATCAAATTTCTCCTAAGTACAGCAACATGACAGCTCTTCGTTTAATCTGGGGTCTTCCTTAAAACTTTGGACAGTAATTTAAGATATTAAAAACGACGAAAGTATTGTTCGTCTCAAAGCAGTATTGTTTACTTTGTAGCCGTTTTGAATTTCATGAGTCATGGCGTAACGTTATGTAAACATATCTAGATCTCTGTTTAAACTCAAATTACATTGTTACGCAGTTAGGTATTAGTTGTTGATCGGACTATTGACCAGGCATAATTTGGAGCAGAAATTTCCTTCATTATTGCAGTGTTGAGTGGGAGTAGGTCTAATCAAACAAAACACTGCGAAAAGTATATGTGTACCACTGAAGCACGGAAAGCATAAGAGAGAGAGAGAGACAAATGGGGTTTAACGTCCACTCGACACAAACTAGGTCATATCGGGACTAACATATGGTTTAATTTTATTTCAATAATTCGCTTGCGCATACGGATCTTTAGCAGTGGGAGGAAACCGGAGGACCCGGAGAAAACCCACAAGGTTGGACAGGCGACCCTACTCCTTGTCACGTACAATCGGGGATTCGAAACCACGCCAGTTGACTCAATGACAGGCCTTATGATAACAGCACGCACGTGCTAACCATTCGACCATCCAACCCCCCAGGGAAAGCATAAGGCCACACAACTTCTACATGCATACATGTATCACAGACGGTGAGAGAAGAGACGGTTGGCCTGCTTCTATATGTGCATCACTGACGCAAAGAATCGCGACAATGTATGCTCAATTTATTAATTTTCTAACATGGTTTTCTGGTGCAGGATGGGGGGCCTGACAAGGACAGCTGTCTAGTCGTTTGGATGGTATGAAAAACTGAGGCCTAGTGTACACATTGGCATGCACGTAAAAGATCCCTTAGCAGTTTAAATTCAATCTAAGAGTAGTCCATAGCGCCGCTGTCTGGGCAAAATTTCCCCCATAGCATATGCCCATCTTCATTGGCCCAGTTCGGAGCAGAACAGTTGGACATTAAACCCCATTTCATTTCATTTGATTACTATCTATTTATTAATCAATACAAGACTGTGTAGTCATGGGGCATGTTCCCGCGGTTTTATTACGTAAACATACACTTGTTCCATGAATTACTCCGTTAACAGACCAATCTATATTGATCAGAATAAGTTAAGCTGGTATCAACGTTCAATAATCTTGTATTCTTAGTCGAGCTGAGGATTACAGAATGTCAGGGGTGGAGAAGATGAATACGAAAACCTGTGGAGACAATCTGTGTGCATTATATAGATCACCATCAACAATATACTCATCATAAAATGTCAGGGGTGGAGAAGAGAGAGAGATGGGGTTATAAGTCCACTTAACACAAATTAGGTCATCTCGGGACAAACACATAGGAGTCTTTAGCAGTGGGAGTAAACCGGAAGATCCAGAGAAAACCCCAAGGTTGGATAGGCGACCTTAATCCTTGTCACGTACAACCAGGGAATCGAAACCCTGCCAGTTGACTCCATGACAGACCTTATGATACAGCAGGCATGCTCTAACCATTCGGACATCCAACCCCCTACCCAGACAACAGAATTGCTTATAGCCAAATGGGTATTTAAGGCAAGCTATGTATTGTCAAATGTCACAATGTTCACTTGCTTATAGCCAAATGGGTATATAAGTCGAGCTACGCATTGTAAAATGCCACAGGTTGTGGAAACGAATTCAAATACTGTGGAGAGAGAGAGAGAAATGGGGTTTAACATCTACTCGACACAAACTAGGTCATTTCAGGACTAACGTAAATTTATTTACATAATTCGCTTGCGCGTAGAGGGCTTTAGCAGTGGGAGGAAACCGGACAAATACTGCGGAGACAATCCCAGTGAAATATAGATCATCATTAACAATATCTTCACGTCATAACCCCGACAATAAACCTGCTTATAGGCTAAGTCAAGCTAAGCATTATAAAATGCCACGGGTTGGGGAAACGAGACAATCCCAGTAAATATAGACCACCATTAACAATATCACGGCATAGCCCCGACAATAAACCTGCTTATAGCCATATAATCTTGTTCCGTAATCATTTGACTCAAGGGGTTTTAGTATTGTACTTAATGAAATGGGTCATTAATAGTCTTCTTAAACATTCAAGTTACTTGTCCCTGTGTTCCGTGTAGTGAGTTGTTATTGTTGAAGAACAAGGATGATGTGCAGACAATGGTAAGATGAAATATTTCCTATGGCTTTTTTTCTACTTTGTTACAAGAATTGATCATTGTAATCCAGGGGCCTGTTTCACGAAATTTTAACTAAGATAAAATCCAAATTTTAGTAATTTGATTGGATAATATTAGATTGTTTTTAGTGCTTAGCCAATCAAAATTGAAGTATCTAGTAAAATTTGGATTTTATCTTTAGTTAAAATTTCGTGAAACAGGGCTCCGGTATTATTCAAACTTGTGTACATATATCTATCACTAATTGCTCTCTCATTCGTTTAATATCAAATCTTTGTTAAAAATCTGTAAAAATCATTTAAAATCATCCAAAATCATCTCCACTGTGTATCCAGTTTAAAGCTGATTGATTAATTTTGATAATGAGTCACAATGAGTGTTCAATTTCTTTTTGAAAAATTATAGTAAAACGCGATGTTCTGATAATTATGGATACATCTGGGTCATTTAAGAGTCAATGGGGCTCAAGTTCAAATCAATAGAAACATATGTTTTAAAATCTTTTGCCGGCTTGGTGTGGATGGCAGCGGTGGCTCGGTGTGGATAGCAGTGTGGCTCTGTGTGGATGGTAGCAGTGGGGGCTTGGGATGGATGGATGGCAGTGGTGGCTTGGTGTGGATGGCAGCCGTGGCTTGGTGTGGATGGCTGCAGTCGCTTGGTGCGGATGGCAGTGATGGCTTGGCGTTGGTGCGGATGGCAGCGGTGGCTTGGTGGAGATTGCGCCACCAACTCACTTACCAGGAGGTCCCTGATTGATCAAGGTGTTGGGCGATAAGGTTACCCAAGATAATCCAGTCTAGTCAGGGGTGCAGGGTGCTGGGCCTGGCAAGTAAATAAAAATTGTCAAGTCCTTTGGATGGGATGAAAACCCAAGCCTTTCCTGGGTACTTGTTGATGTGCACGTAAAAGAGCCATTGACAGAACTCATACTGGATGGCACATGTCCATCTGCATTAGCCCAGTTGATTCAGAAAATTAGGACATAAAATCCGAAACCCCATTGCAATTAGTGCTACTGCCTGGGCAAAATTTCCCCCACGGTACACTGCATGACATATGCCTAGTTGGTGCAGAAATTTAAGATGTTAAACCACATTTTATTTCAATAAATTTACTATATTTTGGGATCTATATGCTATGACCTACAATACCTTACAGAAGATACGATCCCGTGTACAATCTAATTAATTTATCAAAATTTTGCTTCAAATCCTTCTCAAAACACGGTTTACGCGAGGGAATACCACCGCTATAAAAAAAAATATTAAAAGAGGCCATGTTTGTATTCATTTCTTACACAAGATGATGTTGTCTTTAATTGCTATCCATTTATCATAAATATCGAAGCCTAATTAAATTCTTGGATTATCCACTGCCCACATCGTTTTCTGTGATTTTTATCTCAGAAAGTGTTGTACGTCTAACTCTTCATAAAGTTTATCAGACATCAGACATTCCTAATCGTCGGGCTGTCGGTTAGGAAAACCCTTTTGTCCTGTATGTGCTCCCTGTGTGTTTTTCGGGGAATCCAGTATTTTTCCAGTAAGATTGAATATTTCTACTTTCCATATATACCAAAATTGCCATACTTTTATTGGAAATAACCACCCGGTAAATACTTTTCTGGGAACGTATCTTTAAACAGACAATCTATTGACAACTAAATCAATTTCTGTGATACAATGTCGATCCGTCCAGCAGTGATCTTCATTCATACACGTGTAGTAGCATTCAAATACATCTCTTAGTTTTATTATTCTATTGGCATAGCAATCTTGTCTTCACTAACCCTGAATACGAGAACGGTGATAGAATTCAATCTAATAAACAGCATGGTATTATACGACCATGTTATTATGTCATCTGTTTTCCTGTCGGGTGGTCGAATGATTAGCATGTGCAAACTATACCGTAAGGTCTTTCATTGAGTCAACTGACGTGGTTTCGATTCCCCGGTTGCATGTGACAAGGAGTAGGGTCGCCTGTCCAACCTCGTGGGTTTTCTCCGGGTCCTCCAGTTTCCTTCCACTGCTAAAGACCCCTACGCACAAGCGAATTATTGAAATAATGTAATGGAACTAGTCACACAAGCAGCATGATAAAATAATTCTACGAATATCTGTCCGATGGAAGAGTTGACTTAATTTTTCTTATAATTATGTAACAAGTTTACATTTTCACATTAAGTGCCAGTAAGTCTAAGCAAAGGTACATAATTTGCTTTCAGCCATTAATAATCATATTACATTGTTGAATACGAATATTGAGAGTCTAATCAATTATCTTTTTCACGTGTAAGAATCAAATACATGTAGGTTTGGAAGAAAGTACATGGGACCACCGTTTTTGTCAGGCCCTCGGCCCTGCATCACTCACAAGGGAGAACCACGCCGGAAAATCTGGATGAACTTTTTCGACCAATGCAGGGATCAAACATGTGACATCCAGGCTAGCGAGCCAGCGTCTTACGAACTTAGCCACATCTGGTTCCGTTGAATATATATTAATTTAAGAATTCTGACAGTTTACACTGTAACCCGTGTACATGTATCATTTAATTTTGTGTATCTTGCCCTAATTTCTTTTACATTAGTTTAATATCATTTAAAATCATTTAAAATCACCCCAAATTATCTAATTTGTACTTATGTCTAGTTTAAAGCTGACTGATTAATTTTGATAATGAGTGTCCAATTTACAAGTATTTAATTTCCTGACTACTGTTCAAAAATTAATCATTATACATCAATAATCAATTGGGTTGTTTATATGTTAACAGTGGTCAGGAAATTAAACGCTTGTAAATTGGACACTCATTATCAAAATTTAGTGGTCACCTTTAAACTGGACACAAGTACAAATTAGATGATTTGGGGTGATTTTAAACGATTTTTAAATTTTTTTTAATGATACAACAAAATGAAATGGGGTTTAATGTTCTACTGTTCTGCTCCTACTGGGCTAATAAAGGCGGGCATACACCATACAGTGTGCTATGAGGGAAATTTTGCCCGGGCAATGGCACTATGTCCTACTCTTATATCGAATTCCAACTGCCAAGGGATCTTTAACGTACACACCAATGTATACATGGGACCTCGGTTTTTGTCCCATCTGAACAACTAGACAGCTGTACTTGTCAGACCCTCCGTCCTGCACGACTGACAAAGGGAAACCGTGTCGGAAAATTCCGATGAACTGCCACGGCCAATGCAAGGATCAAACACGCGAACATCCGGACTAGCGAGCCAGGGCCACGTGGCTCCCTATACACCCTTACAACCATTGCTTCAGGAATATAAGGTTATAGAAACCTGGTAGATAAACTGATCGAAGTGGCTATTAGCCCGTTCAGACGCGTAAGTGAACTGGTTTAAAAAACTCGGAGATCGTTAAACCAGTTTAACTTTGTCGTCTGAGAGCCATTGTGGGGCAAATAAAACGGTTTAAAAACCCCAGCTCGAGACCCGTCTTCGAGAAGGCTTTTTATTTTAAACTGGTTCATCTTGGCTGTCTGAACGACTTGGCTGAAAAACGCCCAGCTTGGAAAATAGCGGTGTAGCGGAGTGCCAGTGTTATCGAAAGTGTGCCAGAACTGAATAAAGAATATGAAGCTACATGTACGTAGACAACTCTAACCTCCGATCGAAGAGGTCAGAATAGTTAAACTGGTTTGGCCTATAGTATGTGTGAACACAACACGACCCTGTCTTAAAAAAAAAAAAACGGCGATTTTGAATTGGTTTAAAAATAAGCGTCTGAACAGATTTATACCTCAGATTGTCATGGAGTCCCTTTAATACTGGAAAAAACAAGGTCTTCAAGGCTGATATTAGCGTAGGCAAGAAAATTGTATTTTATTTCCGTATCGGTTAATGTCAGGCTTAAACTAATTGATCAATCAAACTATCATGTTCGCAAGTGGTGAAAAATACTTTTATTGGTCATTATCGGTCATTACCACTCAATTTATATCCACCAATTAAATAGCTTATTTGTAATTTTTGCGGGGGATATGTAATAGTCGTTGATGTTGAGCACCATCGAGCTCCTTTGTTCACCAGCCAAATGTACAAAACTATAATCATGCAATTATCCGAGGGCCTGTAATTGTAATAATTATTATAAAGATTTGAAGAACCATTCCAGACTTGTGTAATATATTGGAACGACATCGATATCCCTGTCATTTTTATGCACTAATAAAAAAAATCCTTAGAATCCACTAGAAATGAGACTTTCAGACTACACAATTAAAAGTTGCATTAACGGTATCAGAAATGACATTGTTCCAAAATTTATCAATTGATTAATCGTAATGTAAGTTATGGCCACCAATTGTTCCCATTAGTGTCGATCGATTCCCGCCATCATCATCAGTGTTACTGATCATCTGATGATACTATCAGGGGTTTTATTCAGCTAAATTACAATGTACATATCCAAAGAAATCCTTTTCAGTCATTATTCCTGTTAAATATTTTAGAAATTATGTTTAAATGTTTTAGCTATTATTTTTGTAACATTTTGTCTATTTTGGTGGTGGGAGGGGTTGGGGGCGCAGGGCGGGAGATAAATTTTTTTAGAAATTGTTTTTAAATTTTTCAGCTATTATTTTTGTTACCGGTACATTTTTCAGCTATTATTTTTGTTAAATTTTTCAGCTATTATTTTTGTTAAATTTTTCAGCTAATATTTTATGCTAACTTTTTCAGATAATCTTTTGTTGACTTTTAGCTTTTTTTTTTTTTTTTTTTTTGTAAAATGTTTTAGAAATTATTTGTAAATTTTTCAGTTATTATTATTTTTCATTTTTCAGCTAATATTTTAAGCTAATTTTTGGTTCAATTTATCCCCATTATACATGTAGTTGCTATATTGTTCACCTAATATTTTTGTTAAATTTTGTCATTATTTCTTTTTAATTTTTCAGTCATTGTCTTCTTTTGTTAAATTTGTTCACCGTTTGTTAAATTTGTTCACCGCTTGTTAAAATGTTCACCTTTTGTTAAATTTTTCACCCTTTTCACCGTTTGTTATATTTTTCACATTCTTCACCTTAAATTTTTCATCTTTTCTTAAATTGTTCACCCTTTTCACCTTTTATGTTAAATTTTTCACCTTTTCCATCTTTTGTTAAATTGTTCACCTTTTGTTAAATTGTTCACCTTTTGTTAAATTTTTCACCTTTTGTTACCTTTTTGCTGAATTTTTCACCCTTTTCACCTTTTGTTAAATTTTTCACTTTCTTTACCTTAAATTTTTCACCTTTTGTTAAATTGTTCACCCTTTTCACCTTATGTTAAATTTTTCACCTTTTTTTTCACCTTTCGTTAAATTTTTCACCTTTCGTTAAATTTTCCATTTTTGTTAACTTTTTGTTGAGCTATTATTTTAGTTAAATGTTTCAGCTGATATTTTCGTTAAATTTTCCAGCTATTAATTTTGTGACATTTTAAACAAAGAAAATGCTTATTAGTCTTCTGACATATTGAGGCTTCAACACAACTAGCTTAAACCAAAATAGATAAGCACTCAGACAAGTAATTCTCTTCAATCTTAAATCCATGACATTTCATGGCACACACATGTAACATTTTGATTAACATTTCAACGATCTTAATCTTAATAATCATAAAGAATCCAACATGATAGAAATATTGAAGTGGAATGACAATTTTTTTCTATGGTCTGATGCCGAATACACGTTGTATCATATCGTCTGTCATCGAGTCAAGAGGCATGGTTTCGATTCCCAACTTGTACCTGACAAGGAGTAGGGTCGCCTGTCCAACATCGTGGGTTTTCTCTACTACGCCTCAGTAAATTATTGAAATAAAATTGAAGTGAGTCCCAAAATTAACCAGTACATGACATTTTGAGCTTTGTGCTGTACATGTAATGGGACCATTTCCATGTTACCGGCAAAAACACGCTTGTGGAAACGCTGTGAAAACGCTCACAGAGAAATCAGGCTTTACTCTGATAAACTGTAAACAGGCCTGGAAATAGATGTTTTAGATCTACCTGACAAAATGTCAGGCACTAATGAAATAGTACCTGACATTTTCAACTTAGTGCCGAACATGTATTAATAATATCAAAATAAAGGACAAATCATTGCCGGAAAAAATGACAGGCATCAGAGGTTTTGTGCCTGACAAAGCCTGAATCTGTGCCTGACATTGTCTGTGACAGGTGCCTTATTTCCAGGCTTGATTGTAAGCTCTGACCTTTGTGTCGAGATGAGTGTCGATTTCAATATTGTTGATCATAAACTTGTGAACTTTGTATACTACATGTTTATAACATACAAAGTTCATCATGATAAACACTCCAGTAAACAATACAGTCTCTCCATACAATTAACAAAGCTTTCAAGGACACAGTCCACAGTCAACAGTTCAAGTGATTAAAGATTTTTTACGATATTTACATGTAATTACTATATGATTTGTGTTGCTTTGATCCGTAACAAAAATTGACAACAAAAACTACATGTACTCATAGAACTAGCAGTGATTTAATGTTGTTGACCTTTTATTCTTCAAATTTAGAATCCTAAGCATTTTTTGATGGATTTTTGTAGAAAAAGACCAAGGGATCTTTTTAATAAAATGAAATGAAATGGGGTTTAGCGTCCTACTGTTCTGCTCCAAACTTGGTTAATGAAGGTGGGCATATGCCATACAGTGTGCTATGAGGGAAATTTCGCACGGACAGCAGCACTACAGACTACTCATACATGTATATATCGAATTCCAACTGTCAAAGGATCTTTTACGTGCATGCCAATGTGTACACGGGACCGCGTTTTTTTGCCCCATCCAAACGACTAGACAGCTATCCATGTCAGGCCCTCCGTCGTGCATCACTGACAAGGGGGAAACCACGCCGGAAAATAGGGATCTTTTTAATGCGTACTGGTATCAATATTATTCAACATGCTTTCGCATCATTAATATCGCGTCTTTCTTGTATTTCATTGCTAAATTTTCAGTGTTGGATTTGTGAGTTTGTTTACAGGCCCTGGACACTTACAGTTGACCACCCCCTCAACTCCCCCACCCCACCCACCACTGCACCCATTCACTTGATTTGATATTATATGTCTATTGCTTACTATTTCTGTGTAGTTTGTTTGTCTTGTCCTTGAGGTTGTCTTACATGTATGGGTTTCACGCTTACTATTTGTGATGTTTCACATTAGAATGAATGAAATGGAGTTTTATGACATGTCAGCTCCAACCAGGCTACAGTGTATATTGCACCAAACATTTCATATTACTGCTGAGTGATTGTGACCATACATTACAACAATTCGAATGGCTATACATATTCAGAAACAGATCCTGACACAATTCGAATTACTAGAAATATTTGGATCACAAAGACAAAACTGAATTTATTGTTTGGATGTTAATATAAGTCAAACTTAAAGATACATTATGTAAGATTTAGATAAAGAACTAGCCATTCTTGCTATAATAGTTTGAAAGTAGATGATGTAAAATGAATAATTTGAAAATTTCATTCAAATTACTCTATTGCAAGCCAAGATATTAGCCATTGAAGGTTTGACAGACGTGTGCAATAATTTCAACCACCGTACTGGTTGATCGAAGCTAAGGCTGACCTTAAAAATATCTTTGTTTCGCCTAACGCGACCGACTAACTAAAACCATCTCCGACTTAAATTATTTTATTGCACTTTTCCACGATCTTTTTATTTTATTTTGTGTGTCAACCTGAAATATATCACGAGAGTTATTTCCCTTTACTATGGCTATTGTTTGATTCATTATTGAAACTGGTTGATCAAGACGAAAGCGTCATAGGTGTCGCTTCTCAACAAAATGGTTGCAGACGAAAGCACGTCCATTCCCACGAAATGATTCTGCCTCTATGTCTGTGGGGCATCGTTTTAAACATGACGACGATATTTTTAATATCCGTTTTCGAGAAAAATGAAGGCACAACCCGCACGATCGTTAAAAACGTGTTGAAGGAGTTTCACACTTCAAGTTAGTAGCAAATCGTGTGCGAGTCGAGCATCACGAAAAATCCTGATGTCATTGATTTGATTGCCAATAAAGAAGACGAATGTTTCCACCCGGAAAATTATCAAGCTGTCAAATTAGCTCTTAAGTTTAATAAAAACTTTAAGTTCGTTACTTTTTACGTCGGACCCAAAATTCATTAAACAAAAATTAATGAATCTGTAGTATTGATTTCTCTGACTTTAAAAAAAAAATCTGAAAAAAAAACCCGACCTACCGACCCTTCTCCTCGATTGTGGGTCGGGTTTGGTGAAACAAAGATATTTTTAAGGCCAGCCTAAGTCTCGGTCCTCCATATTTGATTAAATCAAAGTATCGCTGAACCATTCTAATCTATTTAATATCGGAGAAATCTGATGCCATCGAGAGTTGATTAAGGCCTGGATCAGTTAATTAATGTCTAATTAATAATTTAGATTACATTTCAGGCCTAAAGAAAGACCTGCAATAGGCAGATTTAGCTCTTGCATAATGTATGTTTAAATATTCCGCTGACATGTTTCATGACACAAGTTTTCCAGTGTATTGTGAGTCGTTTTGTAACATGATGATAGAATGTATGTCATAAGAGAGTTTTTCAGTGCAATATAAGTGGATTATACAACAAATCTGTAATTCATAACAAAATACAAGTGTCAAGGCCATATATTATGATTACCCCACAGTGTATTGTGGTGAATTCTGATGCGTTAAATTAATGAAATATCATGCCAGCGGTATTTCATCTGGGAACGCAATCGATAAAAGTGTCCAACTTTGGTTATATGACATCAAGTTTTTAAAGGCTCAATACCACTCTTGTTGTAACTGAATAATATGTCCCAATCTTTATTCTGGTCAACAAATTGTACTATTTTACAATATTCCAATTAATTGATGATACAAATTTCATCTTAACACACCTAATTTAAAAAAATTGGAAAAAATCAACTAAATGATTTGAAAAGCCTGACGTAAAGCTTTTCAAATGTTACTTGGATTTAAAAATATTTTTGAACCCTCTGGACAAGTAAAATAGGATTTAATGGATAATTTACACAACAGGTAGGACACTAACACATCTAGTACTTAGAATAAGGCTATTTTTTTATTTTCTGGAGCTGTCAAGCCAGCAAGAGTGTTTGTGTCCCTTTAAATAAAGGAAAACAATCCTGCATACACATTTCATACACAAATTGAATGAGATATAACGACGTCCATGAGACAGATCCATGGATTTACATGTATCTGAAATCTACAGGTGTGAATGACTAGAGAAGCCTAGTCAAAACGTGGCACAGTAATAAGCAGTAATTGTATTCTATAGAATTGTGACCTGTATATTCCAGTTCAATTACTAAATGCCATTGAAACAATTCAAATAAAATGTTTACAGCTTAGAAACTGCTATTCAAGGGAGATAACTACACAATTCTTGTCAATATTACATGTGTTGGTACATGTACATGTATCTATCAGTTTGAAGCCACAAGAACTGTTTCTCCTTTCTTGAATAACACCTGGCACTCAGTCCTGCTGGGTTTTCTTGATAAGACTATCGGTACTTCAAAGGTTCTGGTAAAACAAGTGTCAGGAAATCAGAGTTTTTCAGCTCAATTATGAGTAAGCGTTTCAACATTTGACCTGCAACTTTAGGCAACACAAATAAAATAACTTGTTTCTCGGGCACCGCCCGCACGCAAAATTGGTTGCGCGTGCAGTCTATTTATTAGTCTTGATGAAAATAAATAAATATGTAACGCCCGCCCGCACATCGACAAGCAAGTCGTAAAAAAAATATCCCGCATGTACCTACATCCGCCATACATGTATATCTATTCAAATGTATTAAAACTGATTCAGATGAACATGCTGTCTTTTTTATCCGAACAATGGCGAAGTTTGGCAGATTTGCCTTTTTTATTGATATCGAAAGAACCTCCATTTTGTATCACGTGATATTAATTACCTCCCCTGATAAACTAGAATTTGATTCGTGTTAAAAGTCATTGGCGACAATATTTCAATCATTCGATCGTAATCGGCTCATTATTGCCGGCTTCAGTCGGTCCTTGTTTGGAAAATCCTATTGATAAAATAATGAACCGTAGAACAGGTTAATTAATTATAGCTAAGAATACGATACGATGACGATAGTCGTCATAATGCATACCTTAGAATCTGGGTCATTATTAGCACATTTACGGTAGTTTCGATAATCCGGAAAATAATAATTGGATTACCGATTTGATGGTTTTACTGACCAGTTGTTAGTTAGATTTAAATAGTCATTCAATATAAACACCGGATAGAACACCGAATATCCTGAGAAACACACCGAATATCCCAAGAAACAGTATTTCCGGCAATCTCCAATACCGATGACACGGTGTGACATGCATTGGTTGGAATTCGGTAAATAATTATAAATAAACCGGCGATACTAGATTTAGTTTTAAATACTGTTTACCATGATTATTATTTTTGATACACCTGGTGAAAGAGGCTTAGTTTTTAAAAATATTGTTGTCTTTATGGAGGGCTATTACATAGTCGTATGGAATTTTATTTTAAACCAAATTCAATTATGTGAATTAAATATGGAAAATTATTTTCCTTTCAGTCAGTGTTCAGTCTCAGTGTTTTAGTAGACTTGATTTTGGGTTTATGTTTTAAGTATGTACAATAAAGTTGAATA
This sequence comes from Patella vulgata, assembly GCF_932274485.2. Taxonomy (NCBI): domain Eukaryota; kingdom Metazoa; phylum Mollusca; class Gastropoda; family Patellidae; genus Patella; species Patella vulgata. Next base: position 7,720,572 of record NC_065882.2, on the reverse strand, counting down.
TAACGGAAAGCAAAAACGTAAACAAGTCATGACTTTCTCATTTAAAAAAAAAAAAAAAGAAAGACCGCCCTCCCGCCCCAACAATTTTCAGCAATAGCCAAATTTTATTTTGCACCATCAATGAGTAAAAAAAAAAAAGAAACCGCCCTCCCTCCCTACAGTTTCAGCTGTCAGTTGCCCGAGAAACAAGACATTTATTTTGTGTGGCCTTAGATAGGATGTGAATCACCAGACTATAATGACCTAACAATCAGGGCTTGGTTTAACATAATTATTCATGGACATGGTTTTGGTTTAATATAATTAATTTGAACAAATGGCAAAGTCCATTTACTGTCACAGATCTATTACATTATCTGGGTGTATAATATACATGTACCCCCACGGTTTTAACTGGATCTGAGTTTATAATCTACCCCAGTTTTACCTGGGTGTATAATCTACCCCCATGGTTTTAACTGGGTGTATAATCTACTCCCACGGTTTTAACTGGGTGTATAATCTACATCTGATAGTTTCATCTGGATGTATAATCTACATCCCAACTGGGTGTATAATCTATATCCGAGTCGGGCATATAATCTACATTCCAGCCAGTTGTATAATCTACATCCAAGCCAGGTGTATAATCTAAATCCCAGCTGGGTGTATAATCTACATGTAAATCCCAGCTGGGTGTATAATCTACACCCCAGTCTGGTGTATAATCTACATTCAAGAAATGTGTATAGTGTATTCCAGCAATGTGTATAATCTACATCCCAGCTGGGTGTTTAATCTACATACCAGCTGGATGTATAATCTACATCCCAGCTGGGTGTATAATCTACATCCAAGCTGGGTGTATAATCTACATCCCAGCTGGGTGTATAATCTACACCCCAGTCTGGTGTATAATCTACATTCCGGCAATGTGTATAATTTACATCCAAGCTGGATGTATAATCTACATCCCAGCTGGGTGTATAATCTACATCCCAGTGGGTGTATAACCTACATCCCAGATGGGTGTATAACCTACATCCCAGATAGGTGTATAATCTACATCCAAGCCAGGTGTATAATCTACATCCCAGCTGGGTGCATAATCTAAATCCAAGCCAGGTGCATAATCTACATCCCAGCCAGGTGCATAATCTATATCCCAGCCGGGTGTATAATCTACATCCCAACTGGGTGTATAATCTACATCCCAGCTGGGTGTATAATCTACATCCCAGCTGGGTGTATAGTCTACACACCATGATTTAACCTGGGTTTATAATCTACCCCCATAGTTTTTTCTGGGTGTATAACTGTATAATCTCATATATGTACATGTACATATTTATAATGGTTTTACCTGGGTACATGTACAATCTACGGTACATCTACATATAAACCTCTCAGGTTTTGCTCCTTTTATTGTCTTTAATCTAACTTTTTTTGGCACTGCTAACAAAGATGAAGCCATATAACTTTTCTGGGTTGGGTTTTTTTGCTAATATTTACTCCTGAAATTCGGCATTGTCGTACTTGTATGTGTATGTTTGTTTTATACATTATAACTCACTATAATGCTATATAAAATTATTTTTTCTTACCTCAACGTCACTTTCTTCCTCTTCCTTGGCTTTTTCAACAGCTTTTAATATGAGTTTTCTACACTGAGCATCATCAATCTTATAAACATCCTGTAAATCTTCTTGTGTGAGTGATCTGATAGAGATATAGAATACATATATCAGTCTACATAATATCAGATACAGTCCAACGATCTTAACTTCATCATGGTCATTCTCTGGTTCTACTGGGGGTATTTCAATATTAACAATAGTCCCACATTCTTTGTTTTGTTCTGGGGGTATTTCAGTAGGCCTATTAATAGTAGTTCCACAGTTATTCTTGGGTTCTACTGTCAACATTTCAGACTGTTCAGTATTAACAGCAATTCCTCGGACGTTGCAACTAATAGTACATGTAATTCCACAGACTTTCTAACAACACTAGGACCTTGTAACAGTACAGTAGTTCCACAGACCTTCCAACTAATAGTATTTCCACAGACTTTCTAAAGACACTAGGACCTTGTAACAGTAGTTCCACAGACTTTCTAATGACACAAGGACCTTTTAACAGTAGTTCCACAAACTTTCTAATGACACCGGCCAGGACCTTTTAACAGTAGTACCACAAACCTTCCTTTCCAACTAAGAGTAATTTCAACAGACCATCCACATTAAGTGCCCAACCTTCTTGGTTACCGGTAATTCCAGAAATCGACCAACAAGGATCTGACACTATTTGTACAGGTTTGAGTTGCCTCTCAAAATGAGGAACCGAATAATAACAGTACACCGATATACATGTAGATCCACAGACTTTTCTTTCCAACTAACAGTAATTTCAAAGACCTAACAGTAGCTCAACAGACCATCCACATTAAGTGCCCAACCTTCTTGGTTACCGGTAATTCCTAGAAATCAACCAACAAGGATCTGACACTATCTGTACAGGTTCAAGTCGCCTCTCAAAATGAGAAACCAAATAATAGTACATCGATATATTTCACACTTGTTCAAGTTACAGCGCAAGCTACTATTCAATAATTCATAGTCTAAAAGTTAACTACCTTCTTTGATTATCCCCTGTGAATACGATTTGATAATTAAAACCTGAATACTTCGATTTTATATTTCTTCTAGATAAAAACGATGATAGAAATTATATTCTCAAGCTCACACACTTAAAATAAAAATTAAACCAAAAATAAATTTAAAAACAAAAGATTGAAGTTTTATTATGTTTCCAAATATAGCAGAAAATCTCTGATTTATTTTTTATGAGAACCATAAATGAAACAAAATGGGGATTAAACAGTACATTCATCGCGATGGTTTGATGGGTCACGATATTACTGTGTTTTCTATAGTAGAATGATGGGGACTAAACATCCTACAGTACGTTCATCGCGATGGTTTTACGGGACACGATATTACCATGTTTTCTATCGTGGAATTCCGTGATTACACATCCTACAGTACGGTCATCGCGATGGTTTGATGGGACACGATATTACCGTGTTTTCTATCGTGGAATTCCTTGATTACACATCCTACAGTACGTTCATCGCGGTGGTTTGATGGGTCACAATATTACCGTGTTTTCTATCGTGGAATTCCGTGATTACACATCCTACACTACGTTCATCGCGATGGTTTGACGCGTCACGATATTACCGATTTTTTTATCATGGAATTCCGTGATTAAACATCCTACAGTACGTTCATCGTGATGGTTTGACGGGACACGATATTACTGTGTTTTCTATCGTGGAATTCCATGGTTTACCCAGTGAATATCGAATGAATATCGAGTGACACGATAGCACTGCCTCGGTGTTGAAAACACAGTGTGACTCAGTATTTTAATCAAAACATGCCTATGATCGTTTATTTTAGGTGAAATACATGTTAGGCTGTAATTGTTATAGATCAGTTACTACTGTGTTTGGCTTTTTCATTAATGACTAACATTTGACGGTTATTTCGAAATCAAAACAGGAATAAACAATCGAGCACTGTCATTCTGTCTTCTAAACAGAAATAAGCGTAAACCAATTCTTTACAGACTGGGCTGATGAGGTCGGGCATATGCCATAAAGCGTGCAGTGAGGGAAACTTTGCCAGGACTTTGATACTACAACTACTTGTCAAGGGTTCTTTTAGGTGAATGCCAATATGTACCTGAGACCTCAATTTTCGTCTCAAACGACTACCCGATTTTCCGTACCATCTTCCTGTCCTGCACTATTGACAAGAGAGAGAAAGAGAGAGAGAGAGAAATGGGGTTTAACGTCCACTCGAAAAACTAGGTCATTTTGGGACTAACATATGGTTTAATTTTTTTAATTTCAATAATTCGCTTGCGCGTATGGGTCTTTAGCAGTGGGAGGAAACCGGAGGACCCGGGGAAAACCTGCGAGGTTTGACAGGCGAACCTACTCCTTGTCACGTACAACCAGGGAATCGAAACCCTGCCAGTTGACTCAATGACAGACCGTATGATACAGCGCGCGCATGCTAACCATTCGGCCATCCAACCCCCCGCACTATTGACAAAGGGAAACCATTTTCTCTGCCAACACCAGGATTGAACCGTAACTAGCTCAGAGCAACGATGCAGGACGGAGGGCCTGACAAGGACAGCTGTCTAGTCCTTCGGATTATACGAAAAACCGAAGTCCCGTGTATGCATTGGAATGCACGTAAAAGATCCCTTGGCAGTTGGAATTCGATATAAGAGTAGGCGATAGTGCCGCTGCCCGGGCAAAATTTCACTAATAGCACACTGTATGCCCGTCTTCATAAGCCCAGTATAGGAGCAGAACAGTAGGACGTTAAACCCCATTTCATTTAATTTCATTTCAGAGCAACGAGGGGGGCAGGGGTGCTGTAAAATTGACAGACAATGTATATCTATTGTTTTTATGGTCAACAATTTTTTCACGGAGGGCCTGCTGGACCCCCATGTTAGCCAGCCGAAGACTTACTCACTAAGCCCCTTTCTATCCCCACGGTAATCGTAATTCCTAGATAACTTCCGACTTCAGAGAATACTCTTTGAAACATCGCCCAAATAAATAAGTAGCTGTTTTTTCCATAAGTACATGTATGTGTTATAGTTTATTGCTCTATCCTGTTATTAAATGACTCTCAAAGATTAAGTAAATTAAGGTTATCTGACACAGTCCAATTCATTATAGTTTTAAAAAAAAGATTTACATGTATATCAAGATCTGTTTCAACAAATTATAAGAAAGTGTAAAACATTTTCTTTTATTATCTTATGTAAGTCCCCTTTTTTTAGACATGTAACCTAAAAGTGGATTTCTGAAAATATGTATATTGTGATCAATCAATCAATCAATCAGTCAGAATCAATCAATCAATCAGTCAGTCAATCAATCAATCAGTTAGATTAAAAAAAACCCAATAGTCTTACACTTTAATCCTAATCTCAAGGTGAAGCGTGACAAATCAAACAATGGCCTTCAGTTTATGGTTACCTAATATAAAACAAATATATATATTTGGTTTTAGAGTCACGCTGAATAATTTACGACTTCACAATATATTTATAGACAAACAATTTGGACTGATTAAAAATTTAATAAATCACTGGAAAATTTGCCTTGATGCTATAATTTCTAGAAATAAATAATTTATATGCAAATATCTATCAAAATAAGCAAAGGACTTTTGAGTTTGATTTTGTAGGTGCTTCATGGCAGAAATAGAAAATAGTAATTAATTACATTGCTAAAAGCAAGAATGTAATTGTAATGATTCTATTTAAAAAGTAATGGTAATGGTTAATTACATTGGCAATGTAATTGCCCCAGCCCTTAGGGGACCATATGATAACTTATAAGTGGCGACACTGGCCCACTGACTTGTCATCTGCAGAAGATACATGTGTATGTACATGTACGATACCGAAAGTGTTTCAATTCATCACATCTTTGTAAATAATGAATTGGAAACATTTTAGGACTGATATTTATTTTCGTGATTAAACTTCCACAATACATGAATGATACATACATGTACTCTTAAAAGTTATCAAAGAGAAGTTGTTTTGTCCAGAAAAAGGCAGCCGAGTTACAATACGGAGATGCCAATTGTAGGCCGGTTGGGGCGGTTTGGGTATTTCCGGAGTCCAAATAATTGGCTGTTTAATATGAATGAGTATTTTGGGAAATAATAACTCTAACACTACCCCCCCCCCCTCTATATTAAATTTGTCATAGTTAACGGCAGGTCTTAAAAATTCCACTTCAAAATCTACACTTTCGGTCACTTTTGATAATGCATGGAAACTTTAATCACAAATTCGTTTCATATTCATATAGGACTTATAATAATTATTCTTAATGAAATATTCCCTTTTGGCTATTTAAATAGAATTCTTCTTTGATTAATAAAGACAAATAAAGAGCTGAAATAGACGTAGAAAAATCATTTGAACATACAAGTACAATGTACATGTACCCAACACATATTGCCATGTGTGTTTTATACAACGCTAATTAGAACATTTGGCACATAATGGAATGAACAGTGCATCGGTACACGTAGGCCCTATTTATAAATGTCGTCTGTAGAATCGTTTCCTAACAGATCAGCAGTAAATATTCGCTTCATCGCTTACACGGTAACCCGGGTAGCATTTAATCTCGTGTATCTAGCACTAATTTCTTTCAGGTTCGTTTAATATTAAATCTTTGTTTAAATTTTCGTAAAAATCATTTAGAATCACTCCAAATCATCTAATTTGTACTTGTGTCCAGTTTAAAGCCGACTGATTAATTTTGATAATGAGTGCCCAATTTACAAGTACCGGTATCTAATTTCCTGACCACTGTTCAAAAATTAATTATTATTCAGTGGCCTACTCTTATATTGAATTCCAACTGCCAAGGGAGCTTTTACGTGCATGCCATTGTATACACAGGACCTCGGTTTTTCATCCCTTCCGAACGACTAGACAGCTGTCCTTGTCAGGCCCTCCGTCCTGCATCACTGACAAGGGGAAACCACTTTGGAAAATGCTGATGAACTTTCTCAGCCAATGCAGGGACTGAACAAGCAACCTCTAGGCTAGTGACCCAGCGTCTTACCCACTTAGCCACCATGGTTCCCCTAGCCCAGATGGAAATTATAGAGCAGACATTTTTTCCAGGTCTGCATTGAAACAACAAAATGATTGTTTTTTAAGCTTATAAATTATTACATGCGTACATGTACATGTACATGTGACAAACTTCGTCATTTATTTTTCATGAGATTCGGTACATGAGTCATGGCACATTAATGATAACTTTTTTTCTAAAAAGAATTCTTGTTGTCTAGACAACCTAGATGAAGTCGATAATATTATTTCTACTTTTTTTACAGGATTCTGGATCTAATGAATAATAATTAAAAGGTTGGCAAAGTAACAAAACAACAGTCGATTGAACCCGACTAAACTCTGCCACTATATCACAAGATGTGATATAGACCATTTAATTCAAGGTCACCACTCCCACTAAAGCTGTATATTGCTATCAACTAAAATACTAACTGAGATTGTAGACACATTGTTCATGCTCATACATGCACTTTTGTATTTACATTGTATAGTAGCATAATTTTATACAGTCCTTCACGTTTAAGGGGGTAAGACGCTGGCTCACTAGCCTGGAGGTCGAGTGTTCGATCCCTGCATTGGCCGAGAAAGTTCATCCAGATTCTCCGGCGGGGTTTCCCCTTGTCAGTGATGCAGGACGGAGGGCCTGACAAGGACAGCTGTCTAGTCTTTCAGATGAGACGAAAAATCAAGGGCCCGTGTTTATATTGGAATGCACGTAAAAGATCCCCTGGCAGTTGGAATTCGTTATAAGAGTAGGCGATAGTGTCGCTTCCCGGGCAAAATTTCCATCATAGCACACTGTATGGCGTAAACATGCCCGTCTTCATTAGCCCTGTATAGAAGCAGAACAGTAGGATGTTAAACCCCATTTCATTTCATTTCTTTTATGGGAAGCTTTTGATCCTGCTCCTCTTGACGGCTTTCCTTCGAAGGAGTCATTAAAGACTCCTGCAAATTAGCTAAATCGCTCTCCTAAATATTGAGATTAATAAACTACTTTCAGTTTTTGTTTACTTTTAAACTGCATATATTCAAGGTATCAGGAGCTTTTTATGGCTCCCGCACAATTTTATAAACATGAAGGACAGTTTATATATCATATTAGGGAGTTAAACGCTGGACTGAAATATTGTTGAATTGATGTATCGTGATTCACCTTCACACGATTCACGAATTGAATTTTAATTTTTTTTTTTTTTTGTCGCTTTCAGTAAGTAACCGGTCACTCTTAATTATCCACGTCACACATTATCCATAGTTAAAATACAGATGTGACATCACCCTTTGATGCTGGTGTACCATTATTTAAAATAATCGTACGGGCAAGTTGCCAATTGTACATTATTTATACTAGTGAAATATTGGACTCGTGTGACATATTTCACTGTAAAAGCATGTGCGGAGTGTCTGTATTTTAAGTCGTTTAATGGTCTCGAGCTTAAGACATGCGTAATATATTGTAAAAACACTCGGGCCTACTCCATTGTTGTTGCAATATATTAATTCTTAATGTCTCGCTCTCGACCATTACACAATACGTACACAAACACTCTTAAATTGTTTGGGTCCTTATTTTGATCCACATCAATTATTTCGACATCAGCAGGACCAAAAATATCAATTATTTATCTAAATGTATCCTGTTGTTTTCTTGATTGACCTGGTTATGAATCGTGATACGAATTGCATCATACATGTACATGTAGCACCCGAATCTTATCGTGACTGCAGCAATATTAGGGAGCCTCGGTGAGAGAGAGAGAAATAGGGTTTAACGTCCACTCGGTTGCTCGGTGAGTAACACTGTAACCTACATGTAGGTATCATTTAATCTTGTGTATCTAGCACTAATTTCTTTCACATTCGTTTAATATCCAATCTTTGTTTAAAAATTCGTAAAAACTGTTCAAAATCACCATAAATTGTTTAATTTGTACTTGTGTCCAGTTTAAAGCTGACCATTCGATTTTGATAATGAGTGCCCAGTTTACAAGTGTTTAATTTCTCAATCACTGTTTTAAACAGTTTTTACGAATTTTTAAACAAAGATTTGATATTAAACAAATGTGAAAGAAATTAGTGCTAGATACACAAGATTAAATGATTCCTGGGTAACAGTGAAAGGTGCTGGATCCTTAACCAGGTCTGAGATTTTGGTGTTGGCATAGAAAGTATCCCAGGATTTTAATCCTGTGTGCTTTCAGTGGTGCAGGAAGGGGTGCAGGAAGATTGTCCTGGCAAGGAACAGTGCCTAAAGTTTCATTCGGACAGAACAAAAACCTGAGGTCAAGTGGTGCAGAAAGGGGTGCAGGAAGAGGGTCAGGAAGAGGTGCAGGAAGAGGGTCCTGGCAAGGAACGGTGCTTTTTCGTTTGGATAAAACAAAAAACCGAGGTCAAGTTGGCATGCTCGTAAACTAAAATAACCCTCTCACAGCATACTGCATGGCATGTTACATTGTACACCTGTTTTTATTCGTCCAGTTGCAGCAGAGAAGTAGGAAGTTACACCATAATTCATTCATTCATACATGCACTCTATACATGTATGTATATAAACATTCATATTATACAAATGTATTTATTTTTACGAGCACTATACATGTATACATGTAGTAGTCATTGTATAGCTGAATAAAACATTTAATAAAAGAATAAAATGTTAATATCCTTGAATGACATTTACAAGTCTGAAGTAAAAAGGTGAAACATTCATAATTTACATGTACATAGTAACAACTTCATGTATTTGCTACTTGTTGGTTTATTGAAATGAAATGAAATGAATGGGGTTTAACGTCCTACTGTTCTACTCCGAAATGGGCTATTAAAGATGGGCATACGCCATTAGTGTGCTATGAAGGAAATTTTCCCCGGGCAGCAGCCCTATGGCCTAATCTTATATCGAATTCTAACTGCCAAGGGATCTTTTATGTGCACGCCAATGTTAAAACGACTAGGTGGCTGTTCTTGTCAAGGGGAAACCCCGTCGGAAAATCCTGATGAACTTTCTCGACCAATGAAGGGATCAAACATGCGACCTCCAGGCTAGCGAACCAGTGTCTTACCCACTTAGCCACCGTGGCTCCATTGTTGGTTTCATTACCTATCAAGTAATGATCAATAATGAATCCAACCATTTGGTGAGTAAAACAAATCATACAATTAAAACAGTTAAGAGAGAGAGAGAGATGGTGTTTAATGTCCATGTGACACAAACTAGGTCATTTTAGGACTAACATATGGTTCAATTTTATTTCAATAATTCGCTTGCGCGTTAGGGTCTTTAGCAGTGGGAGGAAACTGGAGGACCCAGAGAAAACCCACAAGGTTGGACAGGTGACCCTACTTCTTGTCATGTACAACCGGGGTATCGACTCAATGAGTCGACCTTAAGATACAAGGTGCACACGCTAACCAATCGTCCATCCACGGCCCCAAAACAGTTAAGACTAAATCATATAAACGTTGAATGTCCATGTATATCAGGGTCGGACTAAAGGGATTGCAGACAGGGCTACCGCAGGAGGACCCAATGATAAAGGGGCCCCAAACTACTTCTAATAAAATCTTAATATAAAACTTTTAATTATATTTTTATATTATTTAGTATATGTTTGTGCCAAATAAATTAATCTTTCTACCATACTGACATAAAAATTGCATTTATTTAAGTGTGACCAAAATATGCTCATTTGTGTGAGTGTGACGAACAATGACCAGAATAAGCTGTTTTTTCACTGTTGATGCAAGCTCCCCAGTGATATTTTCCGCCAGCTTAATCCTGCCCTGATGTACGTCTAACTGTACTGAACTAAAAAGTAGTAAATCCATAAACTTGTATTATTATCAATGAAAATGATTTATTTCTGTTGACATCTTGATTTGTTTATCAGCTAATAAATGGTAGCCATGGAATTAACCATGACCTTGAACTGGACCCTGACCTGTACTGTATAATGAAGGCCCACTCAAGCCAATACAATAACAATCAACCAACCTCCACAAATATTCTCAACAAAACATATGTAGAGCACAAACAACTTCAAGAAGCAATTAGTGTTATTCTTTTATAGAAACAAACCACCTCCAACCTTTACATGCAGTTAAAACATGCCATACACATGTACATGTTATGCAAGGACTGTTGTTAAGAGTTTCTAAATTAACTTGCATATTCAATAATTACCATGTAGTACGATTAAAATCAGATTATGACTACAGATTACTCTAAATTGCATAAATGCCATATGCAAGGACTGTTGTTATGAATTTCTAAATTAACATGCATTCATTCAATAATTACATGTGGTATGATTAAAATCAGATTATGACTACAGATTACTCTAAATTGCATAAATGTATAATGTAAATACAGTCTCATTACCACTTTAAACAAGATAATTCTAAACACAATAATCATACCATCATTTAGAGAGAGAGAGAGATACAGCTGTAGGGTTAAACGTCCACTCCACACAAACTATAACTACATGTATGTCATCTTGGGACTAACATATCGTTTAATTTTATTTTAACAATTTGCTTGCGCATATAGGTCTTTCGCAGCATGAGGAAACCGGAGGGCCTGGAGAAAAACCACGAGGTTGGACAGGCGACCCTACTCCTTGTCACGTACAACTGGGGATTCGAAACCACGCCAGTTGACTCAATGACAAAACTTAAGATGCTAACCATTCGAACATCCACCTTCACCTCCCACCCCCCAATCATTTAGAGGGGAGGAATAATTGTTGAAATGTCACTCTGAATAAATTCATGTTTGTTATCCATACAATTGAGGATTGTATTAATCTATTCACATAAAAATTTTTCTAGTGACTCACCCAATGTACATGTACATGTAGTCTGTTCTCAAGGCCGATGTTACATACATAGATACGATAATTCATGATTACAAACTGTCAAACGGTGGGGTTTAACATCCCACTTTTCTGCACTGACTGGGCTACTAGCGACAGAGAGAGAGAGAGAAATGGGGTTTAACGTCCACTCGACACAAACTAGATCATTTCGGGACGAAGATATGGTTTAATTTTATTTCAATAATTCGCTTGCACGTAGGGGTCTTTAGCAGTGGGAGGAAACCGGAGGACCCGGAGAAAATCCACGAGGTTGGACAGGCGACTCTACTCCTTGTCACGTACAACCGGGGATTCGAAACCACGCCAGTCGACTCAATCACAGACTTTATGATACAGCGCGCGCGCACGCTAACCATTCAGCCATCCAACCCCCCTTACTAGCGACAGACATACACCATAATTATGTACATACAATGTAGTAGTAACAGTGGGGTGCTATAATTTAATTTGCCCTGACACTTCGAACAGCGGCACTACGACCCATTCTTATTTTGAATTCCATATGTCAAGGGTTCTATCATGTGCACATTTTGGGGGTACATGTACTTGATTGAACGTTCAGGGAATTGAATTCTTTTAATCCCAAAATTAGTGACATGCGTTGACTGAATAAGTAAATATCTCAACCAACCAAAACATATTCGTTCTGTTTAATTACGTCACTATTTCTACTCACACCACCTCCATAGTCTGGACTGACAGAACTGTGACAGGACTGAATTCCACGTCACTCGATTGCAATTCTATTAATTCGGGATGTTCTGGACTGTGAATCAAGCATCGCCATTTTAAATCATACTTAATTACACATTAGTAGGTCTGTTGGGTATTTTTTATGTACAGTATCTTGGAAAATTGATTTTTTTAAATTAAAAAAAAGAATAATACATTCAGCAGAGTACGGTACATTAACTTATTTAATCCCTAGGACATGTATATTGATTTCATCAATCAATGTGGTATCTAAATATATTAATATGATTGATGTGTTATTCTTGTTTTAAAAGATGCATTGCATAAGAGTTAGATAAAAGAGCTGGCAGTTCTTGCTATTTTAGTTTTTAAAGATGATTTATGTAAGATTTAGATAAAGAGCTACATGATACACATGTAGTTCAAAAATAGATGATGAAAAAAAAACCAATCTGATTAAAATACAGATCTATATTTCGTTTCGTTTTTTTTATACTTTCGATGGTCTTTACTAGTACTACATGAAGATCTGACCGGTTGTTGTGGAAGTAAATGCGTTGAGTCGCTACTCAGTTTGGATAAAAAACCGTCTCATAATATATGTACTGCCCCAACAGTATGGAACAAACTTCCATATACAAGTACAAGTAAAACAAAATGCAGAAAATCCTAATAATGTACATGTATTTTTGTACATTTTATCCTGTGTGATATGTCCTATTGAATTCGTAGTGAAACCAGTGCCACTCAGCAACTAAATGTACACTAGCTGGAGTGTGTACTTAACAAATATATTCAATTATTATTACACTAGAGGATAACCTGGTGCTGCCTGTAACTCCAAAACCATAAGGCCAGCGCCACCTAGTCTATGTTATTCCCCAGTCCAAGCTACCCCTATACACCAAATTTAAGCCTCTGGACAGCCCTTAGTGTAGCCGCCAACCCTGAACAGACAAACGACAGTCACAAATACATGTATATATATATGTAAGTATACATGTAGATACACGTATATTGGATTCTTTATCCAAAGAAGTCCCTTTTCCCTTTAACGTAAAATAATCCAGAAAATATTTTAATGAAGCCTTTTGATTGGTCAGAAGTAAATCCTGATACAAATATTAGCGCCCAGTCCCAGCCAATTATAAAGGCTGTATTAATGAACTACATGCATTTATAATTAATATAATATGTACATGTAAGAGATAAAGAGTGGCTATGAAGACCTAGTTATCCCCGACGTCAGCGACTAGTTTCGTTGGTATTGAAATCTTCAAACTGATTGGACTCACATGGTGGGGTTCTTTTATTTATACTAGGGTTTCCATGGTTACTAATTGGCGGGGTTCCCGGGGTTGGCTTACTACTTTATAGAATCAACGACAAATCTAAACTTGGGCACCCCAACCATTTTCATTTTTGTTATACAATACAGGTATTTTACTTTCAATTTTGAAAATAAGGACCCACCATCTTTAAAGACAAGTTTTTTTTTATTAAAGATGGGTAGCACGATTTACCTCAATCCACCAAAATCTTGGAAATTGTATTTTAAGAGTCATTTTGACACAAAAAAGCTTTGTTTTATTTTAAATCGAATGACAGTGGCATAAAGAACAGTAAACTACATGTATCAAAAATTGATAAATTGTAATACATGTACGTTGAAAATTGAAATAATTAGAGAGGGTTTATTGTCCATTTAACCCTGCTTGAGTTGAATCATTGAAAACTGAAATAATCGTGGATTTAGGTAAATCATGCTACCGTGAAATATTTACAGGTAAAATGTACTTATAAATACACTGTACCTGAAATCCTTCATCGTTAGTGACGATGGGAAATACTGTACAAACGATGACAACTGAGATTTCTTCATAAACTCCAAAAACAATTGATGATCTAAATTATCAGACGATGATCTCCCTAACGATCGACTAAGAGAACTTTTCCTCCGAGGGTAAAGAGCTCTATCAACCGATGTTACGATACGTAATTGTTTGTTTACTGGCAAATGTGGTTCAGGAAAATGGAGTTCTGTCATATCATCGCTGAATTCTATACTCTCGCGTAATTTAGAGTCACTCATACTTCCATCATCACTCAAGTCTTCTAATCGTAAACTTGTTGACGTGCTGCATGGAGAAAACTCAGACGAAGATAAGGACATATCTTCGACGTCATCAAACGCATTTTCTCGCATCAAACTGCTTCTATGGCTGACAGGAGTTTGTTCTGATGAGGAATTTTTATCTTGTTTACCCTTAGGCGTTGACGATGAGTATCTGTGCTCCCCCTCATTGGGTGGGGAAGGGGATAAATTAGTCTCATCCATTTCGCTTAGCGTCTCAGAACTAAGGTTAAACTTGATTGGACGATCATCACTTTTGCTCTTCGTAAATCGTGTTACTGACATTTGTGCGGCATCCGTTGGTCGAAATTCACTTCCACAAACAGCTAATTTTCTAGACGGCGTGTGAGCTTTTACAATTCGCCGTGGCGAAACAAGCTTTTCCAATAATTTGGTTTCGGATTTTGTGGGTGCCAAGGTCTTTTTGGGTTCAGTTTTAAATGAAGAACAACACGGTCCTTCAATTTCAGATGGAGATTTTATTGTCATGGGAAAATTCGAAGCATCAATCTCTTTCTTTAATTCGATTTTGATTTCCGATACACTAACTGGTTGACTAGACTGATCGATTTTAGACGTAGTCTTAGATTTGCCAGTCACCTGTTTCTCTTCAGCTTCACTAGGTTCTGTAGCTTGCTTAATATCTGGAGGGGTGTCCGGCGTACGGAGACGTTTACTCGAACTTTTCTTCCTTGTAGCCTGTTGAAACTTTTCACTAAGCGATTTCCTTGGAGTTGCCATCTTTTGTTCCTATTAAGATTACTGACAACAAACTATGAAATATTATTTACATTTCTGAGACACAAGAAGATTTCACTATTATTTTAAATTTCATATTTATTATGCTTGAATTCATAATTTATATTTGAAATATCGCACATCTACCGATATCTCTGGGGGCCAAGGTTGACCGATTATTCCAGACAACACATGTAATATTTACATAATATTGATAGTCAGCAGATCAATACAAAAACAGAGAACAGGCTTTACCGTTACGGCATTCCACACAAAACACTTATACACCCTCTATTAACTAACATAATCATTTTTTAAATTACGGAAATCTTGTACACAGTTTTTCCATGGTAATCAAATCAATGAAAGTTCATAATAATAAAGATGGTCACAAAAATATTACAATTACACATGAAAAGTTTTGGCATACTGAGTCGCAAGCAAGTAAAAAAAAAAGAACTTTGTTTGTCGAAAATCAAAACAAGTTTATTTTCCTGAAATATCACACGCCGAAATCAATCCACTCCTTATAAAACTATTCCACATCCTCTGACGTACATAACTATTACAAATTTCAGGAAACACCACCATTAAACCAACCTACATGACTCAAATCCGTAATCTTAACAACAATCAAACCCGAAAAGTTACAACTCCATGTGGCGGAAAAAGTGTTTTGTTATGACGGCCATTTTTATCCGACAATTCCACGCGACAAGTAGATTGCCCTTCTTGTTGAAGAAATTTGCGTCTCGGCTATTTATTGCCATTTCCTGCTACAGCGGTTTGATATCTAGCTTCCCTCATTTCCACCTAAGAGTGGACTCTTTTGGCACTAAGGCTTTGTGGTTTAGTCCATTTGGTGCTCTTCATTCAGTTTGGAGATCGAGTTTCTGACCCCATTCAACACAACTGAGCCAGTTTTCGTGGAATTGTGGGAACAACATAAGAGCTATTAAAAACTTCCGGGTCACGAATTATTGTATACGGTCAAAGCATGGACCTACGTTATGTGGCTAGTCAAAGCAATCTCAACCTTTTAGTGAGGCGATGCCAATTTATTTATTTTCTCCCAACATTTTATTTTATTGAATATACATGGATTTAAATGAAATATTGAAGAATAACATTTTCGAATTTTTAATATAGCCCACTGACTGAAGTTTAAAGGGCGCTTGGCTATTATTTTTTTTTTGGGGGGGGGGGGGGGGCGAATGTTTAGCGCGTGCGCGCTGTATAGCATAAGGTCTGTCATTGAGTCAAGTGGCGTGGTTTCGATTCCCTGGTTGTACGTGACAAGGAGTAGGGTCGCCTGCCCGACCGCGTGGGTTTTCTCCGGGTTCTCCGGTTTCGTCCCACTGCTAAAGACCCCTACGCGTAAGCGAATTATTGAAATAAAATTAAACCATATGTTAGTCCCGAAATGTCCTAGTTTGTGTCGAGTGGATGTTAAACCCCTCTCTCAGTCTCTCTCTCTCTCACTCTCTTGAAAAGGGGAGGAGTGCAATGTAGATTTTTGCGGAGCTCAGTAAGAAAAAAAAATATTTATGATTTTTCCGAGGAAAAAAACAATTAAAGTGGATCAAAAAGTGCTATTTGTTACATGTTACATTTAAACAGTTTGTGACATTCTTCTGTAAGTGGGGGGTTGGATGGCCGAATGGTTAGCACGTGCGCGCTGTATCATAAGGCCTGTCATTGAGTCAACTGGCGTGGTTTCGAATCCCCGGTTGTACGTGACAAGGAGTAGAGTCGTCTGTCCAACCTCGTGGGTTTTCTCTGGGTCCTCCGGATTCCTCCCACTGCTAAAGACCCCTATATACGCGCAATCGAATTATTGAAATAAAATTAAACCATATGTTAGTCCCAAAATGACCTAGTTTGTGTCGAGTGGCCGTTAAACCCATCTCGTTCTTCGAGTCCCTTGTTACAAATGGCGCTGAAATGCATTATGGTATACGATTCGTGTACCAATGGTAAAATGTTTATTTTGTTTTAAATATTGGATATCAGAAGCCCATCTTTTCCCGGTAAGATCACAACATCAATGTTGATTTAAATTGACAAATAATTTTTGTTTTCAATGTCGAAGACTTTGGATGATATTGAGTTAGAGACTTAGCCACTTTAACCTACACAACGTATTGATTGCACATAATTTATGGACCAAAAAAACCTCCTCTCAACGCTCGTAAATGGATTTGATTGTGAATTTAAAAAACAACAAGAATCAATGCCTGGTTTAGTTTCTTGGATACTGGTCTAATGCTAGCTGTTCCCACTGTCGTGCGATGCGTTAGGATATGATTGGTCGCATTATTTCTGTTACGTCTTTTTTGTATTCCTGATTGTTTTCAAATTTGAGTGAAGTCAGTGTCACTACAGGCCCGGGACTGTACAGCGCAGTGGACGCTTACGACTGCCCCCCGGATCCATTCACTTGATTTGAAATTTTGTTTATTTGGCGCAATGTCTATTTTCTGTCTTGTCCGCAGGTTTATCTTGTAGAATTTTGTTTTACCTGTAGTGCGGTCCCCCTGCACTTATTATTTGAGTCCACGAGCTGGTACGTGCATGCATGCAGATACGTTCGGATACGTCCCGGTACGATCAACAAGATTGCTACGACTAACCTCAATATATGATAAGACCTGGCAGGATCACCACGATCACTCCACGATTAAAACCACGATTTCAATCGCAGCACGAATTGTGATAGTGGGAACCCAACTTTACACTTTTGGGTCCGTCATGTCTGTACCCAATATTTTTCGGTCAAATTTAAGACCCATATTTTTGGGGTCGAAATTGAGGTGGGTCGATCTTCATAGGTGACATTTTCGTTTCAAGAAATGCAAAATGTAATACGCGGCCTTGGGATGTACAGGCATTTTAAGGGTTGAATCACAAGACTGCAATAGAAAAAAGCTAGAGAAAGACTTTTAGTTTCAATATGTGAAAATAATGTAACTATGCACAGAGAATATAATCCTTGATTGGCATTTAGTGATTGAGCACATTAAAAAAAACACAACACAATTTAAATAGAATACAATCACTGGTTGCCACGGTGGCTAGATGGTTAAGACGCTGGCTCGCTAGCCTGGAGGTCGGGTGTTCGATCCCTGCATTGGCCGAGAAAATTCATCCGGACATATAGCACGACGTTTCGACACGTATTCTCTTATTGTTATCAAGTACTTGTCGAAACGTCGTGATTGTATTCCATATAAATTGTGTTGTGTGGGGTTTTTTTATGTACAGAGAAGAATAAAAAAAAAACTCGTAAACAGAGTTGATTGTTAATTTAAAAAAGAACCAGGAACCAATGCCTCGTTTAGTTTCATGGATTCTGGTCTAGAAGAAGGAGGTCGGATCTCTAGGGATATTGGTGGTAATCTGTTAGTTTTTTTTGTTGCAATATTGGAGCTGGTGATGATCGATTGAATAACGTGGATGAAATAAACACCGTCTTAGTTTTAAACACTATTTATATGTTTTCCAATCGCCATTTATATATAGTCTGATGAGATATTATCTCGCCGATGTCATGGTAACCTAACAATATCGTCCAGTCTATATTGGAATTTCAAGTAAATAATGAAATTCCCTGGCAGAATACTCAAATGGTGTTCTTGGCGTTCATATCAACACTTTCAGTATATACAGACAGCCATAATTGTACCATCACGGGAATTAATGAAACCGTCTGAGGGTCTCACGGCTGATTTGTGAGTTCTATGGAGCGGTTACAGATAAATCAATGATTTATTTGGTCTAGGCCAAACATTTAAGTTGATTTACTTTATTTATCTTGTGATGTGTTGAAAATGACTTTCCTTCCGCCATTTCTGAAAATAGATCTTGTATCCACTGCATCGCTACATTCTGAGCGAAATTATGAATGTTTGGAATAGAGGGTAAATACTGTCGATTGTCAAGTGCCGTTGATGCGACAATAATCAGTCTCGATTTTCCGTTTTAACGTTAAACTATCAAATGACGTAGTGGGTGTTCTAATCCACTTAATATCTCAGTCAATCGATGGTCTAGAGCGTTGATTACCTGGGCGTGTCCATAGGTATAGGTTTAGCTCTTACAGAGAGCGAAATGGGGTTTAACGCCCACTCGAAACAAACTAGGTAATTTCGGGACTAACATATGGTTCAGTTTTTATTCCAATAATTCGCTTGCGCGTAAGGGTCTTTGGCAGAGGAAGGAAACCGGATAGCTCTTACATAACGCATCTTTAATAATTATTGGGTACTGTTGAAAGGAGATAAAATAGGGTCCATGTGAACAGGGGCTATTAAAGATACATTAGTCAAGAGTTTTATAAAGAGTTGGCCATTAATTCCTGCTATAATAATTTAAAAAAAAGGTGATAAAAAAAAAAAAAAAATGTTGAAAATTTCAGTCAAATTACTTTGTTATGAACGGTATTGGCACCGTATATGAGAATTGGCGGTCGTTTGATTGACAGATGATAACTCTATCCACATATTCTCGATTATCAAGTAACATACTCAATGGCTATCGTAGTCTCGCTTGGCGGGCCTTTCATCACCAGTTTACGATAGTGACATCAGCGACTAACGGTAAACGTTAGCTTAGTCCGCCATTTATTGATTTCATTTTAAATGTACGACTGTTTAAATCCAAACTGTTGATTTTGAGCTTGTCGTGTAAATAAAGGTCTAATTAATAATTTCTATAACATCTGAAGCCTAAATAAAGACCTGCAATCGGCAGATTTAGCTCTTGCATAATGTATGTTTAAATTAGATATACCAAGTATCACGAACAATAATAATACATCAAGCACCACGAGCAATACATTGAAATGTGTTACATAAACAGACTTCTCTCACTAATTTCTGAATCACAACGTTTATCAAACATTCTATAGACTAGCAAACAATGACATAATGTTACTGTAGAGTTTAACAGGACTGGGGGGAGGGAGGGCATGCGCCGGAATATACCCCGATTTCACTGTTGAGGCAAGGGGAGAGAGAGAGAGAGAGAAATGGGGTTTAACGTCCACTCGACACAAACTAGGTCATTTTGGGACTAACATATGGTTCAATTTTATTTCAATAATTCGCTTGCGCGTTGGGGACTTTAGCAGTGGGAGGATCCGAAGTAAACCCATGAGGTTGGGCAGGCGACCCTACTCCTTGTCACGTACAACCGGGGAATCGAAACCACGCCAGTTGACTCAATTCGACCATCCAACCCCGCGATTGAGGCAAGGACCCCAGTTACATTATTCAGCCAGGAGCTCCATGCATGCTTACTCCGACCCTGTAAACAGGCACTACCATATAACCCGGTTGTAACCTACAGTGTGACAAACTAAGGGTTGTATGACTCTGGGTTCAAGATCTGTTCATCAGTGACTTCACTGAAATATACACTGACGTCATTATGATCATAGAAATATAGAAATAGTCTATAATATTTCCATGATAATCAAATACTACGTCATGTGAAATGTCTTGCTTCAGGGATGTGAGAACTTTATCAATACAATATGTCTTAATAAGCTTTGATAATGATACACTACAGCCAACTAGAGTTCAGTTGATTTAATTGTGAATGTCTGTGAGGTTTTTTTATAGTGTGGTTGATATAAATTTTATAAATGAGTCGACAACATGCCGCAAGAGACGATCAATTATGTACAGTGAAATACCAATCTGATTAAAACACAGATTCTATTTCGTTTCGTTTTTTTAGTTCAAAATTTCGTTTTACTTGTCTTTACTACACTAGGATCTGGAAGACTTGTTATCATTGACGTGTTCTGAATAGTGTGAGGTATTAGCCAATGAAACGGTACGTTACGGCGTGCTTTAGGCGTGTTTTGCACGGAACTGTGGATAATCCATAGTACCACTGATGCTGATTGGTTAATCAAATGTCTGACGTCATAGGCTCACTTGCCGCTGGTATGATCTCTGATGTGACCTATCGCAACAACCGATCAGATCTTCATGTAGTGTAGGCCATCGAAAGTATAAAAAAACAAAACGAAATATAGATTTGTATTGTAATCAGATTGGTGAAATACGCAAACAGTCCAAATTGAACGACAGTCGTTTGCGCTCGCTTAGTACATTCTACACGTTTTTTAAAAATTATTATTTTGTCGTTTGTGTATCAGCCCAATCTGATTAAAATACAGAACTATATTTCGTTTCGTTTTTTTTATACTTTCGATGGCCTAAACTACAGGAAGATCTGACCGATTGTAGTAAAAGGTCGCGTCAGGGGTCGTACGAACGGCTTTTGATCCTATGACGTCAGACGTCGACTAATCAATCATCGTTGACGTTTCTAGTGGTTTACCCACAGTTCAGTGCATCGCACGCCAAGAAGTCGCCGTAACAGATGGTTTCATTGGCTAATCCCTCACGCCATCCAGAACGCAGGTATATAACAACTCTTCCAGATCCTAGTGTAGTACAGACAAATAAAACGAAATTTTGAACTATAAAAAACGGAGATAAGCAATTTGATTAGTTGGTGCTTTGGGACACGATAACTTTAGTTCCAATTAAGTGAGAATGAGCACACTTGGTGTACCTTGACTAAGTTCGCTAATGAGCACTTTCTGTTCAGGGTAAGCAGAGCGATAAGCAATTTGATTGGTCGAGACTTCTAATTGAGGTAGAATTTCAAACGTGGTGTAGGCGTTCATTAGGTGAATGCTTTGATCTAGTTTGATGATAAAATGGCGTTGAAGCCAGTATGTCCATAGAGTACACCACGTCGTATACCTATTTTAAAATGTTTAATTCAGTCTTAAATATTGAATATTAGGATCTCATGGGATAAAATGATCGAAATGGAACAATATTCAATTCTAATTTGTGTTTTTAATTCCGAATATTATGGATAATTAGCAGTATACCAGGCTACGCCCAGGGCCCAAATTCGCACGGGGTCCAAATTCTTCCGGGTTCTAAATTCTTCCGGGGCCCAATTCGACTTGGCCCAAAGTTGCGCGGGGCCCAAATTCTTCCGGGTTCTAAACTCTCCCGGGGCCCAATTCGGCTAGGCCCAAATTCGCCCGGGGCCAAATTCGATGGCCTAAAACATCCACGTAAGGGGGTCATGATGATTAATTTGATACCAGTGGGAGTGGAGCGCGGTGACGAAGCTTGATTCGCCCGGGGCCCAACAATTCGATGGCCTAACACATTCACGGGGTCATGCTTAATTTGATACCAAATATGTGGGAATGAATCGAGGCGACGAAGCGTGATGGGCGAACACACATACACACAGACATCTTTGATTTTATTTATAGAGATATTGAGTTAAAGGTGTAGCCCCTTTAAACTATATCAGAAACACATTACTCTGACATTTAATAAATACCCCTTAGCATAACAAATTCACTTAATGTCACCCACAGTGTAATTTGAACGGCAGCATTCTTCCGCGTTATATAGTTGCAGGCAATCCATTCCGCGTTATACAGTTCCAGGCGACCAATTCAATCGTGATTGAGTGTTACAGGAAGTGGTTTTTGTAATAATTTTTCACCTTATAATTTCTAAGTACAGATCTCTGTGATTGTCACAACGATCGACGCCTCATAACTTCCTCTTAATTCCCATCTTAAAGGTCAATATAAGCCTACAACTAAAATAAGATGTTACATTAAAATGTATAACTACGGTGTTTACGAATAAAGATTGCCCCTTAAATATGATTACGAATGGAGATTACCTTATAAATACTGTTTTTGGTGAATTAATTAATTTTACTTCGTAACTACGGTGTTTACGAATAAAGAATACCTCCTAAATATTGTTTGTTTGAATTACTATTACTTCTAAATACTTTTGAAGCATGGTTGACCTAACCCTAACTCTGATTTCGAATTCCAACTCGATTTTTCGTCCCATCCGAACGACCACACGCTGTTACTTGCCAGGTCCTACGTCCTGCACGAAGGGGCGGGTGGAAACCACACCGGAAAATCCCGAGGAACTTTATCGGCCAACCATGTTAACGAGCCAGAGCCCAAGCGAATTATGGAAATAATGTTGAACCATATGTTGAGCCCCCTGCCCTACCCCCTCCCAACCCGCCCTCGCTCTCTCTCTCTCTCTCTCTCTCAGAAGTATTATAAACAAAACACGAGTGGTCGTCGTCTCAGAAGTAATCTCATCTTGTTTAAATGTATATCAACAAAACACAGACTATTTATTAGCTAGTGTATATAGGTCAGTCATATGTCAACCTGTCCCTCTCTTATTGATTAAATGACTGTGCCCATTAATTTCATATCGACACGTGATAGTATTCAATTTACGTTAATCTATCTTCAATCATCACCTGTAACATGTTGATTTAATATATGTACTTACTTGTAAACATCTTAATTATTTATTACACGTGCTATATTTGCTTCAGGTGTGTATATACATAAATAGATAAAAAAAACCAAAAAAAAACCGTTCTGTGAATTGAAATTGGTTTTAAAATCCTCCAAGTGGGATAATGAAGATGGGCATATGTCATACTGTGTACTTTGAAAGAAATTTTGCCCGGGCAGCAGTGCTACGGTCTACTCTTATATCGAATCCCAACTGCCAAGGGATCTTTTACGTGCACGCCAATGTGTACACGGGACCTCGGTTTTTCGTGCCATCCGAACGACTAGACACCTGTCCTTGTCAGGCCCTCCGTCCTGCATCACTGACAAGGGGCCCCTGAGTGACATCACCGCTGTCGGGTCAAAATTTTCTCCATATTACGCTTTTTGGCTAATGTTCGCCTTTATTCGCCTGATCTATAGAATTATTCAATTTTATCTTGTATTGTTTTAGAGGCATTTAGTAACTGGATAGGACAATAAACTATAAACATACTTATGGGCTGCGTTTCAAAGAGTATACTCTCAATGGTTAACGCGTCTGTCATTGAGTCATAAAGACCCCTATGCACAACCAAAGTATAGGAATAAAAATTGAACCATATGTTAGTCCCAAAATGACCTAGTTTGTGTCCAGTGGACGTTAAACCCCATTCTCTCTCTCTCTCTCCAGACGTATGTGATGTGCTATAGTCATAGTTTATAACATTTTATCAGTTCATATATCCTGGAAGCAACCCTTAAGACCATGTTTTTGCTTTTGAATTTTCGCAATCTGATTAAAATACAGATCTATATTTCGTTTCGTTTTTTTATACTCTCGATGGCCTGCACTACATGAAGATATAACCGGTTTTGCTGGAAGGTCGCGTCCGGGGTCGTACGAGCGGCTTTTGATCCTTTGCCGTCAGACATTGATTAATCAATCAGCATTGACGTTTCTATAGTGGTTTACCCACAGTTCATTGCATCGCACGCCAAGAAGTCGCCGTAACAGATGGTTTCATTGGCTAATCCCTCACGCCATCCAGAACGCAGGTTATATAACAACTCTTCCAGATCCTAGTGTAGTAAAGACAAGTAAAACGATATTTTGAACTATAAAAAACGAAACGAAATAGGACCTGTGTTTTAATCAGATTGGTATTTTCGTTGAAGTCTCTTCATAGTTAAATGACAAGATTTGTGAATTTATCCTTTCAACCAGAAACACATTCATTGTAACATTGGACTCAGATCAATAAATTCTACTCTTATCTTCTTGTATCAACAGAACTAAGAGTATATAAAAAAACATTTCCCGTGTATAAATCTAAGTAAATTCTTGAATTATTCTCTGCCAGCTTCTTTTTCCGCCGTTTAATCGAAGAAGCTTCCTCGCCAATCAGTGATCCTCGAAGATTTGTTTCCCTCGGGAAATCCGTATTGTTCTATTAAGATTCAGCCTCTCTATAATTTCTATTTAGAGTAAATATGCTCTATTTTTATTGTCAATAACTACCCTATAAATACTTTAGTGGGGTATTATCTTTAAAGCAATCTATATTTCGTATCGTTTTTCTTTTATTCTTTCGATGGCCTCTACTACATGAAGATCTGACCGGTTGTAGTGGAAGAAGGTCGCGTCATACAGTGATACAAGCGGCTTTTGACCCTATGACGTCAGTTTTTTGATTAACCAATCAGCGTTGATGTTTCTACTGGGTTACCCACAGTTCCGTGCACCTCACATCAGTAAAACTAAAACGAAATACATGTATCTGGTATGTCATAGCTAAATCACAGTTTAGCAAAGTGACCTCCAGTTATCCCAGATGTACGCCAAAATGACGCTATAAGAGAACATCCGGTTTCCTCCCACTGCTAAAAGACCCCTACGCGCAAGCGAATTATTGAAATAAAATTAAACCATATGTTAGTCCCGAAATGACCTAGTTTGTGTCGAGTGGACGTTTAACCCAATTTCTCTCTCTCTATAAGAGAACATGTATCTTGCAAATATGTTCGAGTCCGGGGGCTTCTCTCTCTCTCTCTCTCTCACACAGACACAACAAATGATGTCAAACTCAAATATTTACTTCAGATTAGTTTGAATCAAACCGTGAAATGATATTTCTCCTTCACGTGTAAAAGTTAATTAAAGACGTACATGAATAAAAGGAACGATCGTAAAATCACGTGTTATTGGGTATGTGTGCAATAGGGTGTTTCACTTTTCACTTTTTTTGGAATTTCTAAGGTTTCTACCCGTCACCGAACTTCACTCGGAGTCAAACTTACACCGTAATATTTTCAGAATTTTCTTGCCAAAAATGGCTGTCGGCGGCCATTTTTTCTAAAATTGCGACTATTTTCTGGATTTTCGGACGTTTTGAGCTTGACAGATCACTTAGAAAGGTCAGGTATGGCTTGTAATGTATCTATTTTATCCTTTTCAGGTATGTAGAGTCCATTCCCACTATCTTAAATAAGATTGTCAGAATCCAAGATGGTGGAAATCCAGGATGGCGCCCCAAATCATCTATTTCTCAAAACACTCAAGGGTTACCAAGGTTCACCCGTCACATTCTGAAAGAGGACACCTTAGGCTACTAAAATCAATCATAAAAAAAAACCTGCCAGATTAATAGTATGGTGAATATACTCCATCGGAACTTCACCTTCAGTCATTACCTTCCGCCATTTTCAACCAAAGGTAGATCTGACATTTTGGCCCTGGTAATGAATTTTATGAGTGCAAAATTTATTATCAGGGCCAAAATGATGTTCAGAATGACATAGTCTTTGAAAAATGCTTTTCCATGTCACGAAAATAGATCATTTGGGGCGGCATCTTGGATTTCCACCATCTTGGATTCGGACAATCTCATTTAAGATAGTGGGAATGAACTCTACATACCTGAAAAGCATAAAATAGATACATTACAAGCCATACCTGACCTTTCTAAGTGATCTGTCAAGCTCAAAATGTCCAAAAATCCAGAAAATAGTCGCAATTTTGGAAAAAATGGCCGCCGGCAGCCATTTTTGGCAAGAAAATTCTGAAAATATACGGTGTAAGTTTGACCCCGAGTGGACTTCGGTGACGGGTAGAAACCTTAAAAATTCCAAATCCTGGATTTCCACCATCTTGGATTCTGACAATCTTATTTAAGATAGTGGGAATGGACTCTACATACCTGAAAAGGATAAAATAGATACATTACAAGCCATATCTGACCTTTCTAAGTGATCTGTCAAGCTCAAAACGTCCGAAAATCCAGAAAATAGTCGCAATTTTAGAAAAAATGGCCGCCGGCAGCCATTTTTGGCAAGAAAATTCTGAAAATATTACGGTGTAAGTTTGACTCCGAGTGAAGTTCGGTGACGGGTAGAAACCTTAGAAATTCCAAAAAAAGTGAAAAGTGAAACACCCTATTGCACACATACCCAATAACACGTGATTTTACGATCGTTCCTTTTATACATGTACGTCATTAATTAACTTTTACACGTGAAGGAGAAATATCATTTCACGGTTTGATTCAAACTAATCTGAAGTAAATATTTGGTTTACCGCTACTCTCATTAAATTACCGATATGAAATAGATTGGGCGATAAATAACAGGATTATTAAAGCTTAACTTGGAACCAATCCATAAATGTGTTCTGTGTATAGGTCAATAGGTTGGGTATATATCATATCTATATTTATCCTATATATTATATCTATACTATCTTATACAGTTGAAGAACCGGGTTTCTACATAGTAGACCAAACCAGTTTCTACAGTTGCCAAGTGTCAAAGGTCACGAACGAACAGACATTTTGTCAATAAAATCCGATAGTGTTATTTGTTTAGTGCTCACATCTCATTGTTTGAATGATATATGATTCTTCTGTTCATGTCCTTAAAGGAGCCAAATTTCTATTCTTTGGCACTTAAAATTGATACAGATAGGCCACAACGCATATAATAATGTAATATGAATGTATATAAACTGATTTACATTCAGTCGTTATTGCTTTTACTCTAATTTCTAATCAGTTATGTTCAGCGAAATACGCTGGTTATTCCAGTCTACACTGCTAGTTTTCTCCCGTGGGCTATGTTTAGCCTCGCTCATCGAGTCGCTTAATTACAAATGGCGCTCTATAGCATTCTTGCACGCGATTTGTGTGCCAATTCAAATAATCATTTATTGGTGCATTTTGTGGTAAACTTAAAGATACATTTTTTAAGATTAGATAACGAGCTGACCGTTTTTGCCTTACTATAATAGTTCACAAAATAGATAATGCAAAATGAATATATTGAAAATGTCATTCAAATTACTTTATTCTGAGCCAAGTTATCACCCTTTAAAGTTTTGAGAACATGTGACAAAGATTGTTTGTTATCGTAACAACGGTACTTGTTTGAGTCTGTCACGATCCGATGTTCGAATATTCGAACAAGAATACTATTCGAATATTCGACGGGTCTTGAAATTTGTATTCGAATAGTATTAGAATATTTTCAATTTTTAATATGAATATATTTAAAGTGGTTTATATTCAATTTATTATAATCTCTAATCCGTTATGAAATACGTGAAATGTCGGTTGACATGTGAACAATGCACAAGATTATATTTAGCAATTCCCAGTGGATCTTTTACGTAAACTACAAATTTGTAAACAAGACCTCGGCTTTCCACGACATCGCAGCAAGTAGACACGGACCCTAACGTTCGTATGGACCCATTCTGCTGAAGTGAGCTAGGTTCATACTGTCATCAAGTTTTCCCATCATCAATGTATAGGAATTCTTCCGCGCTGCCTCCGAAACGAAAGGCATCTCTTTCATTCGTGGGTCTAGCAGTTTCCATCATTTCACGGAAGTCATTATCGTCTAGTCGCTTTTCCATATAAGCAGAAAACTGTTTCTTCATGAAGAATCCAAGTAAATTCAGCGAATACGAGCGAATATTCGAATATTTGTGTCGAACACGACTGCCAGCTCTTTATCAAATCTCTCGTAATGTATCATTGATATCGAATTTCGAATCATTTGGTAATTGACCTCCTGGCAGTAGAGTTGTCCACTATGATGGAGTTGATCTGATTTATTGTCAAATTTCGGACTACGCATGAAAATGGGCCTTTGGCAGTACGATAATAAATAACACACGCAAGTTACTAAAAATACTCGTGAACCAAAATAATATCCTTTAAGTTTAGATCATAAAATAGTAATATTTCGAAATGACAGCTGTAATGCACGGATGTCTGACATCATCACGGTCATTTTTATTTCTAGCCGAAGGTGGTTCAAGATAAGTCTTCAAATAGATGAAACAGGCAGCGGAAAACGACGACAACTCTCGTAAAGTCGGCCTTAGGAGGACATCTAAACTGGGATCTCAGCGATACCAAGAAGGTGACGAAATATAATGGAGAAGAAGGACACCAATAAATTTGTTTATTACTACCAAGGAGTTCGTCTAATCTTCACTGGTTATAGGGGTTGCTGCTCATTATATTTCTTCAAAGAGAGAGAGAGAGAGAGAGAGAGAGAGAGATGGGGTTTAACGTCCTCTCGACACAAACTAGGTCATTTCGGGACTAACATATGTTTTAATTTTATTTCAATAATTCGCTTGCGCTTAGGGGTCTTTAGCAGTGAGAGCAACCCGGAGAAACCCCACGAGGTTGGATCTTTAAATAGATGTCGACATATAATTTGTTGTTTCATAAACATAAATACGCATGTCAAAACAAAAAGTAGCAAAAATTGTCTTTTCAAGAGTAAAACCATCATAACTATATATCGCAAAATACCTTATTGATATCGCTGTATCCATCGCTCTATTGACCATGTTTCCCTAGAAAACGAGGGAGAAATGGGGTTTAACGTCCCCTCGACAAAACCTACATGTAGCGGTCTTTAGAAAACCCATTGAGTCAACTATCGTGGTTTCGATTCCTCGGTTGTACGTTTCAAGGAGTCGGGTCGCCTTTCAAACCTCGATGGTTTTCTCCGGGTCCTCCGGTTTCCTCCCACTCCTAAAGACCCCTACGCGCAAGCGAATTATTGAAATAAAATTAAAGCCTATGTTAGCCCCGAAATGACCTAGTTTGTGTCGGATGGACTTTTAACCCCATCTCTCTCTCTCTCTCTCTCTCTCTCTCTCTTAGAAAACTGTGGGTCACGACGCCTCTGATTGATGGAAATGGACCAATATTGAATTCTAAATCGGGTGTTTTAATACTGAATTTGTTTGAAGTTCAACTCCTTTAAAAAATTAAGACTAGATTGGATTTAAATTTGATTAATGCGAGAAAAACCTGCTGAACTATATAACGAAATTAGCCCAGGTTTCGCAATGTTATTGGAATTCCAAACGCGTAGATTTGACGTAATTCATCATATTTTTTCCGACAATCATAAAGGTTTGAAATCACCAACAATAGAATCACGATGGCCTCTAGCTATAAGGTGTCGATATAAACATACTGCTGACACGAAATTAAATATAATGGCAATGAAATGAAATGGGGTTTAACGTCCTACTATTCTGCTCCGAACTGGGCTAATGAAGACGAACATACGCCATACAGTGTGCTATGAGGGAAATTTTACCCAGACAGCGGCAGAACGGCCTATTCTTATTTCGAATTCCAACTGTCAATGTATCTTTTACGTGCACGCCAATGTATACACGGGACCTCGGTTTTTAGTCCCATGCAGTGTGCTATGAGGGAAATTTTGCCCGGACAGTGGCAGTACGGCCTACTCTTACATCGAATTCTAACTGTCGAGGGATCTTTTACGTGCACGCCAATGTGTTCGAGGGGCCTCGGTTTTTCGTACCACCCGAACCACTAGACAGCTGTCCTTGTCAGGCCCTGCGTCCTGCATTACTGACATGGGGGAATCACGCCGGAAAATAAGGATGAACTTTCTCGACCAATGCAGGTATCGAACACCCAACTCCTAAGCTAGCGAGCCAGCGTTTTACCCACTAAGCCACCGCGACCCTCTACTGGTGACGCACTAATAAATATAAGGTCAACCATATATATTAAGCTATGTATTTGCATGTATTTTTATTAAAACTAGGAAATATCAGGAACCAAATTTATATCATCCTAGGTCAGTGCTTATGTGGAGATTTAACCTCTCCGCCATATTCTTAAACCTAACCTACAATTTCGCCAACAATCACTTGCCGTAACCTTATATACATCTTAACGACCATGACAAAAATTAAGCTGGCCTTAACAAATAGATTTGGTCCTGCCAGAGTTGGCCGAGAAATTTCCTTCAGAGCACGCTATATGGCGTATGCCCGTCTTCATTATCCCAGTCGACGCAGAAAATTAATACGCCGAAACCCCATTTCATTTGGCCGTGGATATCTTTAGCACTGGAGGGAAAATGGGTTAATATACCAAATATGGTCTTTATTTTTTTACATTTTTTCGTTCTACCTTGAAGACTTGTGATTTATAGGTGACGATTAAGGTGGCAATATTTCATACCTTGTCATTTTATTATGTTTTTAATTTTTGATGAAATATTTTATACTAGCGGTTAACCCGGTGCTTCCCGGGTTGTGCCCGTAAATCCGACACCGGAAGCGGTAGGCTAACGCCACTTAGCCTATGTTACTTACCAGTCCGAGCTACCCCTATACACCATATTTCAGCCTAAGGACAGCCCTAGTGTAGCCACGAAACCCAAACGGTCAGACTGACATTCAAACTAACGACATATTAGTATAGATTGCGTAATCAGACCCAATAAGGTCAAATGAAGCTAATCTAGGATTATTTCAGGGCAGAGGTGTAATTTAAAAAGAACAAACCCCAAAACCCAAAGTACATTTGATCGTATTGCAAACTCATTTAGTCAAGAGGAAACTGGTCTAGGAATGTTTCAAGTCAAAAGGAAGCTGATCAAGGTTTGTTTCTAGTCAGAAGGGGGTGGGAGTGGGGGTGTTTGGTTGGGTGGCTGAATGGTTAGCACGTGCGCGCTGTAGCATAAAGTCTGTCATTGGTTTCGAATCCCCGTTTGTACGTGGCAAAGAGTAGAGTCGCCTGTCCATTCTCGTGGGTTTTCTCCGGGTCCTTGTCAGAAGGAAGATTGTCCAGGTACCGACTGGATAAAGAGAGAGAGAGTGAAATGGGGTTTAACGTCCACTCGACACAAACTAGGTCATTTCGGGACTAACACATGGTTTAATTTTATTTCAATAATTCGCTTGCGCGTAGGTGTCTTTAGCATTGGGAGGAAACCGGAGGACCCGGAGAAAATCCACGAGGTTGGACAGGCGAACCTACTCCTTGCCACGTACAACCGGGGATTCGAAACCACGCCAGTTGACTCAATGACAGACTTTATGGTACAGCGAGCACGTGCTAACCATTCAGCCCCCCCCCCCCCTACTGGATAAAATTACTTCATGTTATTTTAAAGAAATAAAGAAGACTGGTTTGTTGAGATGGTGATAATGACTGTTAGCCAGCTCATTCTAGAAACATATATTCGGTAAAAATGAAAGATAGGTTAGGGTCTTGCTTTTTTTGTAATTTTTACGTGTGCAGTGCTGTGTGGGGAAGTTTTCCTCGGACAGCGGGGAGATGGGGGCGGGGGGGGGGGGGCGGTGGCTAATGGGGTAAACCGCTGGCTCGCTAGCCTGTAGGTCGCGTGTTCGATCCCTTCATTGGCCGAGAAAGTTCATCCAGATTTTCCGACGTGGTTCCCCCCCTTGTCAGTGATGCAGGACGGAGGACCTAACAAGGACAGCTCTGTCTAGTCATTCGGATCACTTGTAACATAGTTTATAGCAAAGTATTTTGTAATTTAATAAACACAAAAACATGGGAGAGAGAGAGAGAGAGAGAGAGAGTATAAGAGATTCATCAACGGTTGACATGTTTGTGACATATTACGACAGAAAATACCTTTATATGTGAGTAATACGTATATATATGTCATGTCTCAGACGTGTATAATAAAATAACTCCATAAATTAGGACTAAAAATATACTACGTAAACAATCACCCGTTATAACTCTTTTTACAACAAATGATATCGCTCCTCACGCTTAGCCACGCTGGAACACCCGATATCACCCCTATAATGTTAATAGTACTGATGTGCGTCGTACACGAGGTAGGGTATGCTAACTCTTTCTAGTACAAATAATATCGCCCCTCACGCCTAGCCTCTCTAGAACACTCTCTACCCTCCCCAACCCCTATAATGTTAATAGTACTGATGTGCGTCGTACACGAGGTAGGGTATGCTAACTCTAGTACAAATAATATCGCTCCTCACGCTTAGCCTCTCTAGAACACTATCTGCCATCTCTATACGGTTATAAGTACTGACGTGTGTCATACACGAGGCCGCATATGCGTACTCTTTCTAGAACATCTGTCACGACACTTCTCTCATCTCTGTTGGCTATTTGCACGAAAAGTTTCTTTGTCACCCGAATTTTCAGAATGAATCAATCATTCTCTTTACATATTATAAAAACAAAATGGAGATAGTAAATAGAACTAAACCAAAACGATCCACCACTTCAAATATCTTTGTAGAAATCTATATATGATCTAAAAATACAAGAATACAATAGTATATTATAATAACATGAAATGAAATGAAATGGGGTTTAACGTCCTACTGTTCTGCTCCTTTACTGGGCTAATGAAGACAGGCATACGCCATACAGTGTGCTATGAGGGAAAGTTTGCCCGGGCAGCGGCGCTACGGTCTACTCTTATATCGAATTCCAACTGTCAAGCGTTCTTTTACGTGCACGTCAATGTGTACACGGGACCTCAGTTTTTCGTTTTATCCGAACAACTAGGCAGTCGACAATGGGAAAACCACGCCAGAGTATATTATTATAACGTTTCTGATTTATTCTTTGAATGGCATTTAGTAATTGGAACATATAATCAAATAACACAGTTTTATGGAATAACAATAACTATGGTTTATTTCAGTGCGACGTTTCAACAACATTTCACAAGTCGTTATCAAGCATATACACAAATAGATAAAATAATATGAGCAAAATATGAATATATATATATATATACAAAAATGAGTGTGTACTATCCAATGGTATGCAAGGAAGGTTAACAATTAAGCCTTTAGGTATTAGGTCACTGTTACTACATCTCATTAAGAAGGTCATACTGTTGCTTGCATGTACTATATACTTATCCTCACATTTACCGACTTGAATAATGAGGTTGACAGTCACATCTCCAAATTGATGTCTAATATATTAGAATCGGCCATCCCCGAGAGAGAGAGAGAGAGAGAGAGAGAGAGTTTGGTGGGCCTTAACGTCCACTCGACACAAACTAGGTCATTTCGGGACTAACATATGGTTCCATTTTATTTCATTTGGACAGGCGACTCTACTCACGCACAAACGGGAAATCGAAACCACGCGGTGAAAAAGAACTAGTTTATTTGGTTCCCTTGAACGTATTTTATACAAGCTGAGAATCGATTTGCCATGCTGCTTCAAATACATGTCGTGTAGTTGTAGGAATATCGATATATAATAATACTGAATGTGTGATCAAATTATTCGAGATAAATCTGATATAATAAATACAATCAGTCTAATACACATCCATTTACTATTCAATACGATGAACACAAACCTAACATTTCCACATATTTCAGTTTATTTTTCTCTAAAAATCGATCGACTAGCGTATAATATGTCAAGCTTGTGTTGCTGAACGTTGGAGTCAGACTACCATTATACCATTCTTCAGACATAAAACATATTTTGTGTTTATTTTATAGCAAAAATCGATAAGCTAGCGTATATTTAATCGAGTTTATGTTGCAGAACGTTGGAGTCAGATCACCATTAAATATGCCATTATTCCAATATTAGTATTCCCTCTTAAACTTTTGTGTAGCCATTTTTGTTGATTTTTAGGTCTGATTTTGGCAAATATTCCTGGTTTAGATGTGGATTTGTAACTAAAAATTTCCGTGGTCAATCATACACAATCTTTGGACCTGGTCAGTTATTGCTCTGTCTGTAGTGAAAAGCGTTCAGACCAACGACATTTGGGGAAAAGTTGGAGCCAGGCAAAGAGACCAGAATAGACGTTAAAGTCATTGGGTAATTAATGGTGGTCTACACCCGTTGTCTTGTACTAGTTATCTCCCTTTATCATGAGTACGTCTCACTCGGCAAACCTCGGCAGATTCGGTTACTTTACATCTAGCTAGAATGATGTAGGGTACTGGAATCTGCTGAGGTTTGCCGAGTGGAGTACGTCTACTATTTTCTTATCTTCTTCCTCCGCCTTATATGAAATGTAAGGGTCTAATGACGACGGACATAGGCCTACATGTATGTCATGAGGGACATTTTGCCCGGACCTCGGTTTTTCGTACCACTCGAACGACTATACGTTGTTCATTGCCAGGTTCCTCCGTCCAGCACCACGGTGGTTAAGTGGGTAAGACACTGGCTCAGTAGCCTGGAGGTCGCGTGTTAGATCCCTGCATTGGCTGAGAAAGTTCATGGGGATTTTCCAACGTGCTTTCGCCTTGTCAGTGGTGCAAGACGGAGGGTCTGACAAGGACAACCCTCTAGTCGTTCGGATGGGACGAAAAACCGAGGCCCTGTGTATACATTAGCGTGCACGTAAAAGATCCCTTGGCAGTTGGAATTCGATTTAAGAGTAGACCATAGTGCCACTGGCCGGGCAAAATTTCCCTCAAAGCAGACTGTATGGCGTTTGTCCGTCTTCATTAGCACAGTCGGAGCAGAATAGTAGGACGTTAAACCTCATTTCATTTCATTTATTTTGAATCTTAATCATTCCACACAGAAATCTTGTATAAAATGAAAATATGTAAATTCAAACTCTTTTTATGAGTTATAGATCTAGAAATCAAATTAAATTGGCTGCTCATAAAATTTAAAAAAAAAAATGTTCTAAATTGGAGTTATTTCCCTTGTTATATCATGGAAGAGTGGGCGAGAGAGATAAGACAGAGAGAAAGAGAGAATCGGAAGGGGGTTGGGGACGAATAGGTCTCTGTCCCCTCCATGATTTTGATCACCAGGACAGATTTTTAGGATTATATCCACATGAAGCTATCTAACCACTGCCTTGGGTCTCGCCACAGTTACTGATCTTCACAATATCTTCCTCCTTAAATGACCGATCGCAGCGGTCAATCAAAATAATAAATCAACCAATCAAAAAACAACGCCTTCCCTTCAGCTCGAGGTGACTATATTTCATGATCTACGAGAGAGAGAGAGAGAAATGGGGTTTAACGTCCACTCGACACAAACTAGGCCAGTTCGAGACTAACATATGGTTTAATTGTATTTCAATAATTCGCTTGCGCGTACGTAGGGGTCTTTAGCAGTGGCAGGAAACCGGAGGACCCGGAGAAAACCCACGAGGTTGGACAGGCGACCCTACTCCTTGTCACGTACAACCGGGGATTCTAAACCACGCCAGTCGACTCAATGACAGACTTTATGATACAGCGCGCGCACGCTAACCATTCAGCCATCCGCCCCCCCCCCCTCATGATCTACGAATAGAAACAGGTAAATTATGAAAAAGAAACTGAGTAGGTAAACAAAAATCAAGTTAAACTGAAAAAAGCACAATAGAAATAATGACAACTCTGCTCCGTATAAAAACTTGGCTGCGTAACTCCATGACGCAAAAACGACTGAACCACCTAATGGTGTGTGCGGTGCATAATGACCTCCTTCATGATCAGGACCCAAAGCAGAATGAACGTCTTTGGAGAGAGAGAGAGAGAGAGAGAGAGAGAGAGAGGGGGTAACGTCTACTCGACACAAACTAGGTCATTTCGGGACTAACATATGGTTCAATTTTATTTCCATAATTCGCTTGCGCGTAGGGGTCTTTAGCAGTGGGAGGAAACCGGAGGACCCGGAGAAAACCCACGAGGTTGGACAGGCGACCCTACTCCTTGTCTCGTACAACCGGGGATTCGAGAACGTCTTTGGACGATTCGCTTAACTTCATAAACAATTAATATTTGTGCAGCTTTGATGTTGGTAGTCAATACCCACAGTTACAGCTTTCATCGAAATAACACTGTACAGTAAACTGTTCCAGGTTCCAGGGTTCGTCCGCCCGCCCCCCCCCCCCAAAAAAAAAGTTATGGCAAATGACAAATCCACGCCCTTGTAACTGAAGTCGGGATTACGTCATTGCTATTGGTTAAAGTTGTAATTCTTTGACACCTGTACTTTAATTATATTTAATTTTAATTCAATTTCTATTGCATTTAGATTCCCTCCTCTAATCGAAGTCTGGGTTCAGTCATTCCCATTGGTTAATCTACTACTACAACGACTACTACTACCTGGTGCTTTAACGTCTGCTTCCACAGAAATGATATCGCAGACAAGACGTAGGAGAGCCGCACTGTAGACGTGTAAAGAAATGAATGAAATGTAATGGGGTTTGGCATCCTCCTGTTCTGCTCCAACTGGGCTAATGAAGACTGGCATACACAACACAGTGGGCTATGATGAAACTTTGTCCACTTGTCAATGGATATATACGTGGACGACAATGTGTACACATGACCTCTGTTTTTCGTCCTTTTGCCAGGTCATCCGCCCTGCTTCAACTGGCAAGGGATATACCACCAAGGAGTTCACATAAATATTAAATCTTTGTAGTCCTAGTGCCATCTTCAATAAAAGGCTTGATCTCGCCTTTACTAGATGTTGTAAAACTCGCGGTCGTTGCTTCAGGAAGATGTCCTAGCGCATGCTAAACAATAAGAACATGAAGGAATGGCAACCGAAACCAACAAATTAGGTATCATCTGAGAGAAACACAGCGTTTTATTCTGGCCATCGTGGGTGTATGTATGATGTGTGTATAATCCTCTGACACTGCCTTGCACTCAACTCTGTCATAGGCTACAGGTCATCTACTGCGTCCATTTTGGGTAGTTTGAATCTGTGTCCCACTCAGTGGTCATATTTATAATTACTGTGTCGGATATCAAAGGAATATATCTTTATTCATAGTTTATATTAAAGTCTGTACTATAATTACAGGGGCGGATCCAGGAATTTTTGCAAGAGGGGGTTTGCCGGACTCCTGTTAAGGAAATTTGACAGTTGACAATTCATGCTGCCATTATCGTCTCTAAATTACGTAGGCATACATATGCATTGAGCTTTTCAAAGAGTGAAATCCAACTCCCCGTTTGATGTCAATTTTTATAATGAATTAATAGAATCATATTGTGGTTCAATTTCATTGATGCAAAACATTAATTGTGGTTATCACATATGTCTATATCATTATCTCGCGCTTTGAATGTCCATCCCATCCCACCATCTGATGATAAAGGATAAAGAACCCGACCGTTACACTTTTCTCATAAAATGTTGTTTTACAATTTTTGCTATGTAGCTCAGCAAGGTGCGGGTTGGACCCCCCCCCTCCTCCTCCGAACCTGAATTAGTGTGGTTAACACTGATAAACGAACTAACGAATTCCAAACTTTCTTTTTAACTACGCATTTCTTAAATTGGTCATTCACACAAACTCGTTCTACTTCCGGTCGTTTTTCATAATTAAGAAATATCTTCTCATGTTTGACTTCCTTTCTGCACGTTCTCGGTCTCATTTCCTTTTTTGTAACCAGAAACTGTTTAACCACGTCCTTGTATTTTGGAAGCATGGTTTAAATAAATAAATAATTAATTAATCCAAGTAGAACAATTGGCATAGAAATAAAAGTAAAGTAAACCACTCAGATAAGATTGCTGTGTGTGAACGTAACAGATGCATTTTTGTGTTACATATGTAAATGACATATTATATGTGTTATTAATGCCCACGTTAACTGAACACGGGGACCAGTGAACTAGTTAATCTTTTTATTTGTGTTAGACAAGGTCACCAAACTAGTCTGCAATATAAGCAAAAGGATGTTTCACCGGTGCACGATAGATAGGTAGGTGTTCTGATTATTTTTATATGATTTAAAATAGCTGATTGGTTGATAAGATTAAGTGAGAAGACGTTGGCTCGTTAAACTGGAGGTACTGTGTTCGACCCCGGTGTTGGTCGCGAATGCTCATCGGAATTTTCCGACGTTGTTCCCTTTTGTCAGTGGTGCAGGACAGAGGGTATAAGGACAACGTATAGTCGTTCGGATGGAATGAAAACCGAAGTCCCGTGTACACGTTAACATGCACGTAAAAGAGCCCTTGACGACGAGAGTTCCAAGGAATAGAGAGCCACAGAATTAGCGAAATAACCCTCATAGCAAACTGTATGGCAAATGCTCATCTTCATTAGCCCAGTCGGAGCAGAAGAGTAGGACTTTAAACCAGACTCATTTTCATTTCTAATGTGCCATTTTTATTTGTATCCCATTCACGATATATCGTTTAATAACCGCACTGACACCAAATCGTGGATTTGACACTCACACGTGGTTATATTTGACACTCACACGTGGTTATATTTGACACTATCACGTGGATATATTTGACACTAACACGTGGATATATTTGACACCAACACGTAGACATATTTGGCACTAACACGTGGATATATTTGACACAAAAACGTGAATATATTTGACAAACACGGAAATGAAATGAAATGGGGTTTAACGTCCTACTGTTCTACTGGGAAATGAAGACCGGCATACGCCATACAGTGTGCTATGAGGGAAATGTTGCCCGGGTAGCGGCACTATCGCCTACTCTTATATCGAATTCCAACTGCCAAGGGATCTTTTACGTGCATGTATAGACTGGACCTCGGTTTTTCGTCTCATCCGAAGGACTAGACAGCTGTCCTTGTCAGGCCCTCCGTCCTGCATCACTGACAAGGGGGAACCACGCCGGAAAATCGGGATGCACTTTCTTGGCCAATGCAGGGATCGAACACCCGACCTCCAGGCTAGCGAGCCAGCGTCTTACCCACTTAGCCACATGATCCCCTTTGACAGACACACATAAATATATATTTAATTGCGATTACTAGATAAATATACGTGTTATATTATTTACAATCTTATTTTAAAAACTCATGCCATTTCAAATTTCAGAAATCCAGTGAATACCGTGCACAATGTTTTTATGATAACTAATATTATTAGTTGAATAGGATGTTCACATCTCTTAAATGTTTTAACCATTTCAGAATTTAAAAATTCAGAATTTACCTATGTATCACAAATATTATATTTCATGTTTGAAAAATATAGCGTGTGATCAGGTTTAAAAATAAAGGGATGTGATTCTGAATAAATTATGTAACTATTAACATTCGTTTACATGAGATAACAAGGATGTATATATAATACAGGAATGTTGTCATTATTATTACAAACAAGCATGCGCTTTACAAAGTATCAAAAATAAATATTTAAAGGAGCTAAATCGCTAATATTTGGGATCTAAAAATTGTCTCAAATGGGCTGCAACGCATATAATAATGCAATATGAATGTAAAAAAAATTATTTACATTCAATCGTTTCCTTTTTTACTCTAATTTCAAAACAGTTATGACCGGCGAAATACGCCAGAAGTCTCAATCGAATGGCAATCTCTAGCGTCTAGTTATTCCAGTCTACACCGATAGTATTTATTGGACATGCTCTTCATAGAAGAATATGGGGGTCACCGTTTGACATGACTTGTGGAATATGTCTAACCTCGTTCTTCCAAGTCGCTTATTACAAATTGCGTTGAAACGCATTATGGTACACGACTCGTGTACCAATCGTAAAATGTTTATTTTGTCTTAAATATTGGATATCAGAAGCCCATCTTTTCCCGGTAAGATCACAACATCAATGTTTATTTAAATTGGCAAATAATTCGTGTTTTGAATGTCGAAGATTTTAGAGAGTTTAACTCCACTCGACACAAACTAGGTCATTTCGGGACTAGCATATAGTTCAATTTCATTTCAACAATTCGCTTGCGCTTGTGAGTCTTTAGCAGTGGGAGAAAACCGGAGGTTGGACTGGCGACCCTACTTCTTGCCACGTACAACCGGGGAATCAGAACCACGCCCGGTGACTCTTTCACAGACCTTATTATGCAACGCCCACGTGCTAACCACTCGCCCCCCCCCCCCCCAAATATGTATAAAATAAAAATATGCATAAAATATAATTTTCTATAGAATGTATAAATATTCTATATCAATAAAATATAAATTTCCATAAAATATTAATATATATAAATGTATAAATATCTATAAAATATAAATATCTATAAAATATTACGCATAAATATCTATCACATATGAATATTTGTAAAATATCTATAACATGAAATATAAATATGTTTAAAATACAGATGTGACGTCATCATAAATATGCAATCTAAATACATGTTTATATATATTTATAAAATATCTATAAAATATCTTTAAAATATAAATATCTATGACATAAAATATAAATATCTATGACATAAAATATAAATAACTTTAAAATATAAAGATCTTTAACGTCCTACTGTTCTGCTCCGACTGGGCTAATGAAGACGGACATATTACGTCGTACAGTGTGCTATGAGGGAAATTGTGCCCGGGCAGCAGTAATATGGCCTACCCTTATATCGAATTCCAACTGTCAAGGGATATTTTACGTGCACACCAATGTATACACAGGACCTCGGGTTTTCGTCCCATCCGAACGACTAGACAGCTGTCTTTGTCAGAAACAAATACAGACAATAACAGATTATTCATAGGGGTACTGGCCATGCCGGGTTATCTTATCTTCCGCTCGGAAATTGTAGTAAATCAGTTTATTGTTGCGAACTGTCTATTTTCAGAAATTTAGGGGGGTCGGGTGAATGTAGATCAGTTGGTGTGTCATTGCATCAAGTGACATGGTTTCGAGCCCACGCTTGGTGTTCTCCTGGTCCCCCTGTAGCTAAAGACCCCTACACGGAAGCGAATTATTGAAATAAAGTAAAATTGTACCCTATTATGATAGTCCCGAAATGACATAGTTTGGTTCAAGTGGGGAGATAAATTTATATAAGCTCCGGTTTGTTTTTAAATTCCACAATTACATAGTCTACTTTTGTAATATGTAAATATTTATTGAAATAAACGGTGGATGTAGACCAACTTTAAATCTCTTTCTCTCTACCCCCCCACCCACCCACCCACACCTCTCTCTACCCCCCACCCCCCACCCACACCTCTCTCTACCCCCCACCCACCCACCCACACCTCCCTCTCTTAGAAGATTGCATGGGGTAATGAGTTTCACCTGGTCATATTTTGAGAGAGAGAGAGAGAGAGAGAGAGAAAGAGGGTTTAACGTCCACTCGACATAAACTAGGTCATTTCGGGACTAACATATGGTTTAATTTTATTTCAATAATTCGCTTGCGCGTAGGGGTCTTTAGCAGAGGGAGGAAACCAGAGGACCCGGAGAAAACCCACGAGGTTGCCACGTACAACCGGGGATTCGAAACCACGCCAGTTGACTCAATGGTACAGCGCGCATGTGATAACCATTCAGCCATCCAACCCCCCTATTTTGAAAGGCAAAATACATTTGCTTGATAACTTTGTGAGGATCCACAGCGAAAGATCGCTTTAAATTGCAGTAGTAATTGTGTTCTATATCATGCTTTTGTGTTTATCAAATTACAAAATACATTGTTACATTGAACTGTGGCCTATTTAAAGGGCGTGTGAGTCTATTCTTCGGGACCTTAAAATAGACGAAAATAGGCCTAAATGTATATAAAGTGATTTATATTCAATTTTTAAAAATATTATTGTAATTTCTAATCAATTATGTGTAATGAAATACTCGAACAGTCCAATATGAACGGGGGGTGGGGGGTGGATGGCTGAATGGTTAGCGTGCGCGCGCTGTATCATAAAGTCTGTCATTGAGTCGACTGGCGTGGTTTCGAATCCCCGGTTGTACGTGACAAGGAGTAGGGTCGCCTGTCCAACCTCGTGGGTTTTCTCCGGGTCCTCCGGTTTCCTCCCACTGCTAAAGACCCCTACGCGCAAGCGAATTATTGAAATAAAATTGAACCATGTGTTAGTCCCGAAATGACCTAGTTTGTGTCGAGTGGACGTTAAACCCCATTTCTCTCTCTCTCTCTCTTTTACAAACCCAGTCCACACAAGCTTACAAGTCTTTAAAACAAACGGGACCTACAACATTTTGACGTGATGTTTGTAACCTCCATGCGATTTTTGGCTCTACTGGACAATTTTGCAAAATCCAGATACAACCTTTTGACTCCCCACGGACGATATGTTACATATCGTGGGGTTTGAATGGCTGAATGGTTAGCGCGTACGTGTTGTATTACACGGTCTGTCATTGAGTCAACTGG
The DNA here is from genome assembly GCF_932274485.2 of Patella vulgata. Classification (NCBI taxonomy): domain Eukaryota; kingdom Metazoa; phylum Mollusca; class Gastropoda; family Patellidae; genus Patella; species Patella vulgata. The sequence goes on along the minus strand of NC_065882.2, from coordinate 7,677,659 downwards.
CGTGGTTTCGATTCCCCGGTTGTACGTGACAAGGAATAGGGTCACCAGTCCAACCTCGTGGGTTTTCTCCGGGTCCTCCGGTTTCCTCCCACTGCTGAATTATTTGAATTATTGAAATAAAATTGAACCATATGTTAGTACCCAAATGACCTAGTTTGTGTCAAGTGGACGTTAAACCCCGCCCCCCTCCCTCTCTCCCTCTTTGAGAACTAAAAGAAGACACTCTCTCTCTCTCTCTCTCTCTCTCTCCCCTTTAAATCGTATAATGCGATTACAAACACTGTGGTCAGAATAACAACCGACTCATGTAAACGAGCGGATGTAGGGTGTTATATTCATCTAATCTTTGGCCTCATTAAAGTTACAATGCATATATATGACATGGGAAATCATGTCAATTGCATAATATTAAGTACTTTAGCTTCTAGAATTGCCATTGTTTAAAAAATTAATAATTATATTGTTTTTCCGATCGTTAAGAAAAAATTCTAATAAAACAGTTACACCCTAATATTTTAATTTTAATTTTTTTTTTCTATGATTTATTGTTGATATATTTTAATTATAATTTTTTTTTATGATAAATTGTTGATATATTTTAATTGTAATTTTTTTTATCATATATTGTTTTGCATTGAGTACTTATAATCATATATTTTTTTTTGTACAAACGCCACAGATGCAGGTCTACGAGCTGGATTTTGGCGCTCTACAAGTTCAATAAATTATTATTATAATTCATTATTAATATTAATAATACAATTTGGGGTAATAATATGTTTACACGTGTATCTCCTGTGTTACAAAATAAAGGCAAGTTGTTGACATTAAAGTAGCTGGGGAGGGGAGGGGGGACCTCGACCTCTAGCTGGCCGGTCACCTCTGGCTTGCGGTTGTCGTTTCGTTCCCTGTTGTGAGTGTATATGTGGCTTTGAGATAGTAGGGAGCCTTCTCAACCTGGTGGGTTTACTCCGGGTACTCGGGTTTCCTCCCACAGGAAAGACCCCTGCGATATCACCTTCGGTGGAAGCGGACGTTAAACACTAAGAACAACAACATTAAAGTAGCTAAGTCTCTAACTCAATATCCTCCAAAGTCTTCGACATTGAAAACACGACTTGTTTGTCAATTTAAATCAACATCATTGATATTGTGATCCTACTGGGAAAAATGGGCTTCTGATATCCAATATTTAAGACAAAATAAAATTTTTACCATTGGTACACCATTTTGTGATATGTTATGGTAATATATTGACGTATATTTCATATTTGTGTTAAGTTTGTGATATGTAACGGTGACATAATGATCTTTATTTCAGATTGATGTTAAGTTTGTGTTGTAACGGTAACACAATGATCTATATTTCAGATCTGTGTTAAGTTTGTGTTGTAACGGTAACACAATGATCTATATTTCAGATCTGTGTTAAGTTTGTGTTGTAACGGTAACATAATCACCTAAATTTCAGATTTGTGTTAAGTTTGTGATGTAACGGTAACATTATGATGTATATTTCAGATTTGTGTTAAGTTTGTGATGTAACGGTAACATTATGATGTATATTTCAGATTTGTGTTAAGTTTGTGTTGTATTATTGTGATATGTAATGGTAATGATTTGTGTTAAGTTTGTGTTGTAATGGTAACATTATGATGTATATTTCAGATTTGTGTTAAGTTTGTGTTGTAATGGTAACATTATGATGTATATTTCAGATTTGTGTTAAGTTTGTGATGTAACGGTAACATTATGATGTATATTTCAGATTTGTGTTAAGTTTGTGTTGTAACGGTAACATTATGATGTATATTTCAGATTTGTGTTAAGTTTGTGATGTAACGGTAACATTATGATGTATATTTCAGATTTGTGTTAAGTTTGTGTTGTATTATTGTGATATGTAATGGTAATATAATTGATCTTAACATGTATAAGGACGTCATCGTTTACCAACACAACGACTTCAGAACAACAGAATATGCTGCCAATATGAACAGATTGGTGAGTAAGTCCATGTTGATTGCTGTATTTGCACCAGGAAGAAGATCCGGTGGGGGCACCAAAACCCGGGTCTCGTCACTAAAAAAAATTCGCCGGATGGTCATAGCTCCCTGTTGCTTGTCAATAATACTTTATTGATCACTGTATCTGCATAAGAAAAACGATCCCTTGCGGGCATATAAACCCATTATTTTTATCAATACAGGATAGAGGTGGGTGCTCCAGGGCTCGCCCCTTAGTAACAGCAACAACTAAGTCGTAGCTTTTTGAACGAATCCCATTGTGCTTCTATTGACTGACTTAGATTTTTGGATATGACGTCACAATTCCAAGATGGCTGTTATGGCGTCTTCTTTGTTCCTAGTTCAAATAGTACGCCCGGTTAAATAATTCAGCTATTATTTTTTGTCTCATGAATATTTTAAGTTATAATTTGAATGCTGTATTTTTTAAAAGGTTGGGGGGTTTGATGGCCGAATGGTTAGCACGTGCGTGCTGTAATCATAAGGCCTGTCATTGAGTCAACTGGCGTGGTTTCGAATCCCCGGTTGCACGTGGCAAGGAGTAGGGTCGCCTGTCCAACCTCGTTCGTTTTCTCCGGGTCCTCCGGTTTCCTCCCACTGCTAAAGACCCCTACGCGCAAGCGACTTGTTGAAATAAAATTAAACCATATGTTAGACCCGAAATGACCTAGTTTATGTCGAGTGGACGTAAAACCCCATTTCTCCCTCTCTCTCTCTCTCTTTTAAAAGGTTTGGAGTGACAGATTAGCTAACGAAGCCGCTCATTGGGTCGACAGATGTAGATTTGAACATCAAAATGGCGAAAGAGGCGAAAATATATTCTATAGCAACTACAAACAGAACACAAGGGATTTGATATTAGCAGGTTTGGATGATTGGCACGAGGAAAGGTCAACATGGCGCTGGACTAATGGCGATTGTGGATCTGCTTGCCACTATACACAGGTATGTTCTACAAAATTTATGGGTCTAGGCCGAGTGGTTAGCGTGCGCGCTGTATCATAAGGTATGTCATTGAGTCAACTGGCGTGGTTTCGATTCCCCGGTTGTACTTGACAAGGAGTTGGATTTTCTCGTAATGAGTAAGGTATGTTTTATTGTGTGGCGTGCTGAGCTTAAGCCGGCTGGGTGTGCCGCTTCCGGCACCCGTTAGTCCCGTACAAGGCGGAAACGTGTTATGAGCTCATCGGTTCCACTCGGTCTCATAAGAAACTACTCAGATCAAGGACAGCATTCACGGCAATTTAGGCGACTGACAGTTAAGACATTTGCAAGCATGATTTTGTTTTAAATTCCTTACTTTAGACATTAATTAACTTATCCAGACCATAATCAACTCTAGATGGCATCGCTAACCTGCGATATTTACTGGATTATAATCCGATCTGCTACTCAACGCTCAATCATGATTAAATAAAAAAAATGGATAATCGAGACTATGTATTTTATCGTACAGACTTTAGTAATGATGATCGAGGCTAGGCTCAAAATTCAATCGCTAAAATATTATTAGTGGATCAATTTGGCTGAAATATTTAGGAAATTCCCTTTACATTATCTAGTTTTTAACTAATCAAGTGAGAACTGCCAGTTCTTTATCTAATCTCCCATAATGTATCTTTAATTGTGTGCTTTCAGATGGTCTGGGGTAACACAACAACGGTTGGCTGTGCTGCTAAACGATGTGAATTACTCTATGATAAAGGCCGATTGGTGAAGGACACATTTTTCATGGCTTGCTACTATTACCAAAAGTAAGGAGTAAGTCTGTCTGCTTGTATGTTGCGTTTTAAAGCCGATGCGTGCGATTTAGATCCTAAGGTCTGTCGCTGATGTCGATTTCTCGCTTGGACGTGTCAAGGAGCATTGTCACCTGCCTAGCCTTGTAGGGTTTCTCCGCATTCTTGACTTCACGTTGTGTTTTTTAACGTTACGCACACTTGAAAGCTTATCAAGTTCCACGAGCCTTGAACTTCTAAAACTGCTACATGCTGTCTACCTTATAATGTCTCCACGAACTTTGAATGATTCCTCTCTTAGCCTCTATGGAGGTGTTGTTGCTCAGTGAGTAATAGCCCGGAGGTCTAGAGTTCGCTCAAGGTGTTGTCCGAGAAAGTGCCTCGGGAGGTTCTGGCGTAGTTCCCCCTTGTCAGTGACAACGTATAGTCGTTCGGATGGGACGAAAACCGATGTACCGTGTACACATTGGCGTGCATGTAAAAGCATTCTTTTCAGTTGTAATTCGATATTAAGAGTTGTCCGTAGCGCTGCTATCCGGCCACAATTTTCCCCATAGCACATTATATGACGTATGCTCGTCTGCATTAGCCCAGTTGGAGCATAACAGTTGGATGTTAAATCACATTTCATTTCTATGAACTGGCGCCAACACAGCATTTCATTTGCTGCCACATAATAAACATCTTGTCAATAATTCATGATTTTATTTCAGAGGTAACATAATGGGATTTTATCCCTTTGAGACAGGTCCATCTTGTACTAAATGTCCAGCTGGATTCAGATGTGATCGTTTATTGTGTAAATCCGTGTATGACATTCCTACAAAGACACCAACACCAAAGCCAAAGCCAAAGCCAAGAATAATCACGGAGAAGCCCCCAACAACAACTCCTCCTGCTCCGAGTAAAAGCCCGTCTTCAACTGCTGCGTGTGCGGATCGTTTAGACAGCTGTAGCAGTTGGAAGCATAGCTGTTCTACCAACCAAGCAGTCAGAATATCCTGTCCCAAAACATGCAACCAGTGTAACCCATGGGCACAGCCACAGAATTTACAAGCAACTTCAGGTTTGTTTATTTTCTGCTCATGAAGTAACAGAACACAATTTTTATGGGAAACAATCACTGGTTTTATTCTAAAAGCACGACTTGATAACGACAAGAGGATACTTGTCGAAACGTCGTGGTTTTAGAATAAAACCAGTGATTGTTTCCCATAAAAATTGTGTTCTGTTATCGTGTTCCCCAATCACTAAATGCCACTTAACGATTATGCTCATGAAGTGTTAGTTCGGGAGAGTTGTGTAGTATTGTCTGGACCCGGGGTCGTAAGTTCAGGACAGTTGTCTGGAGCCGTAAGTTCAGTAGGGTTGTATCTGATCCTGGGGCCGTAAGTTCAGTAGGGCTGTATCTGGTCCCGAGGCCATAAGTTCAGTAGGGCTGTATCTGGTCCTGGAGTCGTAAGATCAATAGAGTTGTATCCGTGGACCTGTGTAAACGTTGGCGTACAAGTAAAAAAAAACCTTGCTGTCCGGGCAAATGTCCTAAATTCCACTTCATTCGTTCATTCATTCAAATTATACAGAGCAGTAAAAGTATTAAGTCATGAATGACCGATTGTATATTGTATTTTATTATTTCAGTGCCTTGTGACGATGATAAAAAATTTGCTTCAAGTTGTAATTACTGGGCTAAACTCAACTACTGCAAGCACAACAAGTTAATGAGAGAGGTGTACTGCATTAAAACATGTAAAACTTGCTATTAGATGTTACATAGTACTTAATATTTATCATTGAACGTGCTATATAGAACTTAATATTTGTCATTGAACGTGCTATTAAATATTACATAGTACTTAATATTTATCATTGAAGGTGCTATTAGATATTATTTAGAACTCATTTTTTATCATTGAACATGTTATTAAATATTATATAGAACTCATTTTTTTATCATTAAACATGTTACTAAATACCATATTAAACTCAATATTTTACATTGAACATGTTTATCATTGAAGATGTTACTAAACACCATATAAAACTCAATATTTTACATTGAACGTGTTTATCATTGAACACGTTACTAAATACCATATACAACTCAATATTTTACATTGAACATGTTTATCATTGAACATGTTACTAAACATTATATGGAACTCACTATGAATCGTTACTAATTATTATATAGAACTCAATATTTCGTATTGAGCATATTACTTGATTTTATTCCAAAAATAGTAAGTTATATCGCGGGAAATGTACTTCAAATGCCATTAACTATGCCTGGCTGTTCCATGTGCCTCCCTATATCACCCCAAAATAAGCAAATAATAACCAAATACTACTAAATACTTATCAAATACTACCAAATAACAACCTAATATCGTCAAATAGCAACACATCGGTATAATTACTGCAACGAGTATTCGATAATTTGCGGACAATTGAAATAATATTTATGCCACGTCACGCCGCAGTTATCCCCCTTTACACCTGTAAAACAGATTTGAGAATGCTACTCAGACAATCTAATTAAAACACAGATCATATTTCATTTCGTTTTTTATAGTCCAAAATTTCGTTTTACTTGTCTTAACTACACTAGTATCTGGAAGAGTTATTATATAACTCGAGTTCTGGTTAATGTGAGGGTTTAGCCAATGAAACGATCTGTCATGGCGAGTTCTTGGCGTGCTGTGCACGGAACTGTGGGTAAACCACTAGAAACTTCAACGCTGATTGATTATTCAATGTCTGACGTCATAGGGTCAAAAGCCATTCGTATGAACCCTGACGCGACCAACCTCTACAACTAGTCAGATCTTCATGTAGTGTAGGCCATCGAAAGTATAAAAAACGAAACGAAATATAGATCTGTATTATAATCAGATTGATTTAATACATAGCCTATAAAAACATAAGAATTGAAATTACAAAGATTTAAATATACACTGAAATAAATTCATAAAGTTAATTGTCAAAGGCCATCCGTTAAAATATGGGATTTCGGCTATTTTAGCTTTACAATGTGATAGAATACATGTACCTGAAGCAACGACTGCGAGTTTCACAACATCTGGACGTTGCTAGATTACTTTACAATTCCCAAATTTATAGTTACGTTATCTGCAGACACGTGAACAGTAGCGTCCAATCAGAGGTTGCGACATAGCGACCTCCACGGAGACCTTGACATTGAACGAATCATGAAATTTGCAACTCGATTATCACAGGTAGACATTTTAGCTGGAAAGCCCTAGACATGGTATTCGCGATGATCGAGGAATCTGATAGGCTCACAAGTTGGCTTGTACCCAATCGAAATTAGTGCTGAAATATGTAGGGTATTACGTGAAGGCCTTGATAAGATGTACGTAGTTAAAGCAAGATCAAGACTTCTATTGAAGATGGATAGAATATTGATCTTCGTGTCCAAATCTGTGTTTTAGCACCTACTTCATTCACCAGACTTTCATTGCCATATTGTCAAGTGTAGTTACCGAAAACACACAATTCAATTCTTAGACCTTTATGCCAATTTCCATACTTTTGTCAAGTCAAAAGTGAATAATTTTTCAGATTAAAGATACATTATGTACGTGCTAGATTTGCCTGTCGCAGGTCTCTATTTTGGCTTTAAAGGGGCTAAATCGCTAATATTTGGGACCTAGAAATCGAGACAAATGGGTTGCAACGCATATAATAATGTAATGTGAATGTATATAAACTGCTTTACATTCAATCGTTTCCATTTTTACTCTAATTTCAAATCACTTATGTTCGGCGAAATACACCAGATTTCTCAATCGAATGACAATCTCTAGCGTCTGGTTTTTCTAGTCTACATAGTATTTATTGCGCATACTCTCCAGGTATGAATATGCCGTCACTGTTTGACATGACTTGTTAGATATGCCTAGCCTCGTTCTTCGAGTCCCTTGATAAAAATGGGCCTGAAACGCATTATGGTTCAGGATGCGTGTACCATTGGTAAATTGTTTATTTTGTCTTAATATTGGATATCAGAAGCTCATCTTTTCCAGGTAAAATCACAACATCAATGTTGATTTAAATTGACAAATAAATCGTGTTTTCAATGTCGAAGAATTTGGATGATATTGAGTTAGAGACTTCGCTACTTTAAAGATACATTATGGGAGATAAGATAACGAGATGGCAGTTCTCGCTATAATAGTTAAAAACTAGATAGTGTAAAGGTAATTTGCTGAAAATTTCAGTCAAATTGATCCACTATGAGCCGAGAAAGAAGCCGGTGAAATTTTTGCATAGTCTCGGTTATCAATACTAAAATCATTAATATAAACAGCATAGTCTCGATTATCCATTTTTTCTGATTTAATTATCTTTGGCCCTTAGCGGCATAAAGGAATCTAATCCAGCCTACATCGAAGGCTAGCTTTGATATCGAGAGTTTATTATGGTCTGGATAAGTTAATTAATGTCTAATTGATAATTTAGGTAACATTTCAGGCCTAAAGAAAGACTTGTAATCAGCAGATTTTGCTCTTGCATAATGCATGTTTAAATGTTATATAGATCGTTATTGAGACATTTATTCGCATGACATTTCGATAGCCGACTCTCTGGCTAGACAGTCGGATGAAAGAGATTTAAATTTATTAAAACCCCAGCGAGATTTAAATATTTAATAATAAAATGAATAATCGAGTCTCGGGTGTCAAGTACCATTGCTTGCAACTAAAATAGCAAGAACGACCAACTCTTTTATCTAAATCGGGGGTGGGGACCGAATGGTTAGCGCGTGAGCGTTGTATCATAAGGTCTGCCATTGAGTCCTCTGGCGTTGTTTAGATTCCCAGACTATACGTAACAAGGAATAGGGTCACCTGTCGAACCGCGTGGGTTACTCCGGGCCCTCCAACTGTTAAAGAACCCTACGTGAAAGCAAATTATTGAAATGAAATTGAACCATATGAGTCCCGTAATGACAGGGTTTGTGTCGAGTAGACGTTAAGCCCCATTCCTCTCTCTCGTTATCCAAATCCTAACATTGCGCATCTTGCAGACGATCACGAATTAGTATTATAAATACACGAAACAATGTGAATCAGTTTTGTCTGATTTTATTTGATTAAACTAGTTCAACTCAACTTGAACTGTCTGCTTATCTGTTGAAAGTAATTGAGCATTTATCATTATATTAAAGTTTAAACAGTGTGCATCTTGCAGACGATAAATAATTAGTATTATAAATGCACGGAACAATGTGAATCATTTTTTTCTGATTTTATTTGATTAAATTAGTTCAACTCAACTTGAACTGTCTGCTTATCTGTTGAAAGTAATTGAGCATTTATCATTATATTAAAGTTTAAACAACGTGCATCTTGCAGACGATAAATAATTAGTATTATAAATGCACGATATCTTGTGAATCAATTTTGTCTGATTTTATTTGATTAAACTAGTTCAACTCAACTTGAACTGTCTGCTTATCTGTTGAAGGTAATTGAGCATTTATCTTTATGTTAAAGTTCAAAAGATCTTTTTGTTCGGTATAATTTAATCCAATTGATTGATGTACAAACTTTGGATATATACATTTTAAAATTATTATTATAAAAGTCAAATCGTGAAAGTTGAAATGTCAGCAGAGATTATAATATTCAGTTTTCTGCTGATACCATCTACACGGTATAATTGAATACAGTATAATTGCATAATTGTAGGCTCGTTGCCAGGATTTTTTGTCTGCTAGTATGTCATCTGGAATGGTTCATTTTCACCCAGCTCAAAACTTAAATAATCATGTTAGCGTGACTAAGGTGTTAACTGGAATTTCTAAAGAAGGATTAGCTGTAGTCTGTTTCACATTGGGCACTGTTTATTTCATTAGGTTAAACCTAATAGTAAAACAAAATCACTTGATAATATTTTATTCAACATTTATTATAGTAAAACATGTTTATTTTAACACTTTTAATGTAAATGGAAAAACTTAATATAAAAAATAAATAACTAAATAGCACTATGAAATGAGCATCAACATTAAAAATATATATTTCATATGGGCAAGTAAATATTTCATACTTTTTACTCTAAATCGACAAGATGAGATACCGCATCTACATAAAGCATGATGTCTCTTTGACCATTTCGGAACTGATCTTTCAATGCTTGAAATCTCTCTTCTAGTTCACGGTAGGCTTTCTTCTTTGGCCTGGAAATGCCGTTAGCACTGAGCTGTACAATTCTTATTTCAGTCAGCGTCTGCTCTCTTTTCATCACAGTAACAAGTTTATAGATATTCGGATGCGGATGGCCAACAAGCTTATTTAATTTGCTGTGCCAGCCCTCTACGTGATTTAATTGAACCAAATTGATTCATTACTTTGTAAAAAATCACTTCACATGACACTTATTAAACGGTTAATCCGTATCTTATTAGGTGAACACATTTCAGCTACAGATCATAATCCCCCAACCCTAAACCCTTAATCCCCTTAATCAATATTTTGAGCTGGATGAGAACACCCCTCTGGAATTTCCCCCATTGCCTGCTGGATGCTGTAATACCTTCTGGAATTTCCCATCCTTTGTGTGATATCATACCTTCTGGAAGTTCCGGAATTTTGTCCGAAACTTTATGGAATTTATCCATCTCCCGTGGGCTAATGTCATATCAGCTATAATATTTCCCTATCCCATTTTGGGCTACTGCTACTTAACATTAAAGTCAAATGGAAGAGAATTACTAGTCTAATCCCATATACAGACATAAACAGAGTTATCTCCCATTCTACAATTAAAGCTCCAAATATTATAATGTGGGTATAGAAACGAGTGAAGTAATGGACTGATAGAAGGCCTTTTGATTTATGTAGGCTACACATTAATCTCTCTAAAAATGAACGAACCTTGATTGTACATACTTATCGGTTTTCGACAGCAAATACGAATGCCCTTTACGAGAACGTGTCACCCTGGGGTTTAAAGTCCACGAATCACGAACTAATTACCAATCTGATTAAAACACAGATCCAATTTCGTTTCGTATTTATAGTTCAAAATTTCGATTTTACTCTTCTTTACTACACTTGGACCTAGAAATTGACCCAAATGGGTCGCAAAGCATATAATAATGTAATCTGATTGTATATAAACTGATTTACATTCAATTGTTTCCGTTTTGACTCTTTATTTCAAATCAGTTATGTCCAGCGAAATAAGGCATGTGTCTCAACCCTATAGACATTTCTAGCGTCTGGTTATTCCAGTCTATTGAACGGGCTCTCCAGTTGAATATATCTAGCCTCGTTCTTTCTGGTCACTTGTTGCAAATGACGGTAAAACGCACTATAGTACACGATTCGTGTACTAATGGTAAAATGTTTAATTTGTCTTAAATATTGGATATCAGAAGCCTACCTTTTCCTGGTAAGATCACAACATCAATGTTGATTTGAATTGACAAATAATTCGTATTTTCAACGTGTAAGACTTTGGATGATATTGAGTTAAGAGACTTAGCTACTTTAACTAGTGTTCTGCTTGAAATGAGGGGTCAGCCAATCAAATGGTCTGTCAAATCGAGCGTTTGACCTTTTTTGCGCCGAACTGTGGGTAGACATTAGCGGCAATAGAAATCAAAACAAAGCAAAAGTAGATAAAAAATACATGGCGGTCGCTAATCGGTTAATCGGGTCAAATGTTATAGAACGTTAACTCCCACTATAGCTTGTTAGATCTACATGTAGTGTAGGCCATCGAAAGTATAAAAAACGAAACGAAATATAGATCTATATTTTAATTAGATTGACTAATTACCAAATTGTCCAATAAATCAAAATATTTAAAACATTTAACAGATTATTACATTTTTCTTTTCTTGACCCGCTTGGCAGATATTTCCTCAATTGACCTCAATACGTTGAATTATTTTAGCCAGTACTCGCGCATTACACACCAGGAATCGGGTATGATGTCATCACAGCCATATTGTGACATCAGGTCATGTCCAAGGAACCAGCCATCCGAGTATAATATAATTCTTACATGTATTTTTGAAGCCTAAGACTTTTTTTCAAAGAGCGCTGGTCCCCCAATAACATCAAGAGGAGTAGCGGTATGTGTCCAGTTCCTTGTCGAAAAACTGTATGCTACTGCCAGTTTGTTTAGCTCAAGATTACCATGGTGAACCCCATGCTTGTCGTGGAGCAAGACCTTGTCAGATATTTCTCTATGATACAAAACGATCAACCCAAACAAAAACTTAGGAATACATTTAGGGGTGGGATTCCCATCAACCAAAGATCCAATAAAATTTAAAGTGTAGGAAAAGGTGTATCGTTTCAAATCCTATATCATCACGAGCTCGCTTAAGCGATTCACAAAGCTCGGCAACTGTAAAATGATCACTGTAACAATCGTCACCACGCGGCTCGAAATTAAGTTAAAATTGATCCTTGAGACCTAACAGTGACCTAAAGACAGCTTTGCTTCACTCGTGCCATCTGAAATGCCGCAATATGCTCCATAGATACGTATAATATTCTTTGAGACCTGGTCGTGCCACGAAGACTGTTTGCTTGACTTCTAAGAGTCGTAACTCGTTCCATCTGAAATGCCGCAATATGCTCCATAGATATGTATAATATTCTTTGAGGCCTGGCCGTGCCACGAAGACTTGTTTACTGTCAATTTTTTTTACTGACAAGTGAAGTCAAATGGGAGAGAATTACTAGTCTGACATAAACAGAGTTATCTCCCATTCTACAGCTAAGCATCCAACTACGTACAATATTCTTTGAGTCCCGGCCATGCCACGAAGACTTGTTTGCTTGACGTATGGTTCTATGAGCATTCACTCTTGCCATCTCAAATGCCGTGATATGCCCCATGGATGGGTTAGCCTTGATTTAATATAGTAACTTGTTGGAAAAAGTCCAGTATACTATTTAGACAACTTGTAATAAAATCCATAGGCTGTTCAAATCATGGAACGTATCTAAGCTTTGAGGAAATGCAACAAATTTCTGTGCTAAGGGAGATAACCGCTCCTGGCCCACTTATGCTTCAGATTCCTTAACATTTATACTATTGTTTATGGAAACATTTAGACTCATTCGTGGTTCTTGGAATCGTCTAACCAACTACATCTTAAAGATCTGAAGCGAATAAGGTCATGGGACCATCTGCATCATCTAACCCATTTGTGTCAAACTCGGAAGAGACCCGAGGTTGTAAAGGAAACCAACGGGCCTTATGCAACGTCCACCAACCGAGGGCTTTCGGCTGGAGATGAACCATATTTTCAACCGGGATTGGATATTGGGTCACTGCCACCCATATCGTCATTTACCCTCCATATAAAATCCTGAAATAGGACTAGACAGCAATGGTAAGAACGTCAGCAGAAAGCGCAGTTGTGGCAGGGGGAACCACGTCGGAAAATCCAGATGAACTTTCTCGGCCAAAGCAGTGATCGAACACGCGACCTCCAGGCTAGCAAGCCAGCGTCTTACCCAGCGTGAGTCCTTAACTATTGGATATCAGAAGCCCAACTTTTCACGGTAATGTAACAACATTGTTCGAAAATAAATGATGATATGGAGTATCAGCTATGGATAGAAGGTATGAATCTTAAAACGAACAATCTATCTTCAGAAAACCAGAAGATCTAAACAGAATAATGAAGAAGATGTCCATGCTAAAACCGTGCATGGGTGTATTTTAAAAGACCTAGTAAATGTATCTGATTAGACATTGCCAGAAAAAGAACAGTCAATTTAAACAAGAAGACACCTTTAGCAAAAACTTCGAAAGAAAAATTATCAAAAGCCTTAAAGGGACAATAACACTCTCGCTGGCTTGACAGCTCCAGTAAATAAATATCAGCCTTATTCTAAGTATTAGATGTTTAAGTGTCCTACCTGTTGTGTAAATTATCCATTTCATCCTATTTTACTTGTCCAGAGGGTTCGAAAATATTTTTAAATCCAACTCACATTTGAAAAGGTTTACGTTAGGCTTTTCAGATCATTTAGTTGAATTTTTCCAATTTTTTAAATTAGGTGTGTTAAGATGAAATTTGTATCATCAATTAATTGGAATATTGTAAAATAGTACAATTTGTTGACCAGAATAAAGATTAGGACATATTATTCTGTTACAACAAGAGTGGTATTGAGCCTTTAAAAGATATCAGGGTAAAAAATAGTAGATTAGAAAAGGAATGAAGAACCATTAAGAAAAGATTAAGGATTGAAAGCAAAGACGTTCAAGAACAGTTACATGGCAGCTTGTTAAATATAATGGATAGAGAAACACTTACAAACTCTTTTCTTGACTCGAAGGCACCCCCCCCCCCCCCAACAATTTCGCAAAACCCAGATACAATCTTTTGACTCCCCACGGACGATATGTTACATATTTATAAAAATTGATTTTTTTTTAGGTGATTAAAGATCTGGAAGAAATGGTAAAAGAACTGAAAGATGGGTGGTTTGGATTCATGGTGAAATGACTATTAATTTAAATATACGAGAATCAAAGATCTGATGCCAAGTGCAGGGGGACTGTGCCACCAACAAGTACACAAGACAAATCCAAGGACAATACACAATACGCAGAAATCACAAACGTACACATTAGATCAAGTGAATGTATCCGGGGGATAACCGTACGCGTCCACTGCGCTGTACAGTCCCCGTCATGTTGTGTTACAGACTTCACTCAAAAATGAAAACTAGCAATAAGGAGGAATATATCCCAAAACATTGTGTAATACTACTACATGAAGTATGAATGTAAGCATATTGAAGGGAGAAATTACCTTTACAAGTAACCATATCGGTGAAATGTATATATAAACCAGCGGCTGCCAGGCAGTATACGCCCACATTTTCGAGAGATGGATAGAAAACAAGCTAAACGAAAGTGATTTTTCCTACAATCAAGGGCCATAATTCAGGAAATTACAATTCGATATGCGCAAATATCGAAAGGAACCAAGATCTTTGAGTTATAAACTTACATTTCAAGTTTCAACAAAATCGGATAAAAATTGTGACCTCTATAGGGTCCACAACCTTGATATACCATATTTTTACCCTATTTGAGAACGAGGGGCGGCCATTTTGTCTGTCAGTTTTGGGCCAATTTTCACGAAATTCGAACTCAGTCGACCTTAGGGTGTAACGGTGATATAATAATACGTTTTTTTAAATCAGATAAAAATTATGACCTCTATAGGGTCCACAAGCTAAAAACGTGATTTTTCGTACAATCAGGGGCTATAATTCAGGAAATTACTGTCCGATATGCGCGAATATCGAAAGGAACCGAGATCTTTGGGTTATAAACTTACATTTCAAGTTTCAACAAAATCGGATAACAATTGTGACCTCTACAGTGTTCATAAGCCAAAAACGTGATTTTTCGTGCAATCAGGGGCCATAATCCATGAAGTTACGGTCGGATAGATGCCAATATCGAAAGAAACCGAGATCTTAGGGTGATAAACCTATATTTCAAGTTTCATTGAAATCGGATTGTGACCTGTAGACTGTTCACAAACAATTGTGGACGGACAGGGGCGACGACAATATACGTCCACATGAAAATGTGGGCGTATAAAAAGTCAGGTAACCTACAACTAAATGGTCTATGTTATAGTGAGAAACGTTATAAGCGTTCGAAAGAATTGAGGTGTATTGACTACAAAGTCCTATTTACCACAAGACAGAGGAAAAATAATACTAAATACAAAAAAGCAAACGGAGAAAGCGCGACCTGTCTCAATGACAGCGAATCGTCTGCTGAATGACGTGAAGTAAAAGGTGGTAGTTTGCCAAATGACGTCAAGAGTTAAATGTAATAAAACCATGGAGGTATATCACTCGGCAAACCTCAACAGATTCAAGTACCCTGCATCCAATCTCGGCTGTATGACAAAGTCCGCCATTAGAACTACTTTCAAGTTCCCGGATTACAATGGCGTTGTCCATGACGACATTGATGACGACGTATTTGAAGAATGTTTTATCTTACAAAATTTTCAAACTTTGAGGCTGTTTTTCTTTCAAGTTTATCCGATTTTCTTTAGACAAGGGCACATTTGCACTGAAAATTCACACACTCTTCGAACGACGCAATTTTGAGAACTTCTTTCTAAACGCGGGCAAGTTTCCCGTATAAGTAAACCGGTGCCGCATCGCAAATGTATAGGCGTAGGTACATATCACTTACTGTCATACAGCCGAGGCTTGATGTAAGGTACCGGAATCTGCCGAGGTTTGCTGAGTGGGAGGTATATATATATGACCCCCATTGACCTAACGTTAACGTCATGGGTCGTCACTGTAGACCGGCCGCCATGTTTCAACCGATAAAGAATGACGGAAGTGTCCTGATGAACGCTAGGTAAACTAAGGGAAATAGACTGACAGAGGGCGGACAAGCCCATTAGAAAAGCAGTTCTAATTCAAGAATGTAGGTATGTGAAAATACCCCACTTCCCGCAGTCGAGATTTCTCGCTTCCGCCTTGCTGACGTCACCCTCTATTGCGCAACGTTGGAAAATTGTACTCCTACAAAATTCACTTCCGACTGTTTGTTTGTTTACATTTTGGAAGAGAACGTTATTTGATTACGTAGTACACGATTCCACCCACAATCCCTCGCGAATTTATTAAAAATGGCCGTAGGAATAATTTTTTGAGCTTCAGACCAGCAAAAAATTGCTAAAACCATACGAAAATCAACGATTTTTTTAAAACGAAAACTGAAGTAAGTACTTTAATAAAACTATAATCAGTCGATAGATCTACTTTTTAGTTATTTCTCTGGGATTTTTCACTCAAGTTTAGGCTTGCGAATGATCGTTTTATGGTTGCGAGAAATTGATGGACGGCCGATAATGACGTCTGCGTCTTGGTCACGTGACTCATTTGGCGCCATATGATTTGTGTGAGAGAGAGAGAAATGGGGTTTAACGTCCGCTCGACGCAAACTAGGTCATTTCGGGACTAACATATGGTTTAATTTTATTTCAATAATTCGCTTGCGCGTAGGGGTCTTTAGCAGTGGGAGAAAACCCACGAGGCTGGACAGGCGACCCTACTCCTTGTCACGTTCAACCGGAGAATCGAAACCCCGCCAGTTGACTCAATGACATACCGCATGATACAGCGCCCGCGTGCTAACCATTCGGCCATCCAACCCCCCATATGATTTGTCTACAGCTTTGTTTATAAACTCTACGAGCACATGCGTTTGTGTTTACTAGGCCTGTTTGTACTAAGTTGGCTTTATAATATTTCTACCTGCAATGAATTTTAAGTTACAGAAGATTCACTTCCCGAGGCCATTTTAATTTTTTTCCTTGTTTCTTTTTTTTTAATTTTTAATTTATTTAAACCTTTGTATTCACAGAGCTCTTTAAGACAGGAACTTCTCTAGGTGGTCTCCGTCTAGGTGTTGTAGGTGGTTTTGTAAATGACGCCTGTCTTGCTGAACTGCAGGCTTTAGGACTTATTGGCAAACATCTTACAGGACCGTGGATGAAAAAGTTTTACACTGCAGCAAACACAGCTGAATCAAGGTGGTCAAGAATCTAATTGAAAATATCCTTTGTACGCTTAAGGATCCGCAGCGGTTACCGTCTACCAAAACCTATCTGTTTGGTGACCCTCTGAATTTTGCCCAACAACCGAGCCACTAAGATCATTACCAATAACAAGTCTGAAGAGATGATACCAGCTTGTTACAGTTCTGGAGCGTCTGTACAGTAGGTACTTTAGTATTGAAATGACAGAGAAACTGAGGCCAGAAACAACATCAATCCGTCTACACAATACAGACTCGGAGGAGATAATGGGCATGTTTAGTGCTGTTAAAACAAGGGCTCCGAATGCCACATTATGTTTTTTATCATCGCGGATGCGAGCTTGCAAAAACAAGATTGTTACGTGTGTAGATAGCCTTACTGAAGACAGAAGGGAGATGGTTCTAAGAAAGGCTGTGGCACTTGGTCGAAAATAACGAGACCAAAAAAGGAGAACTCAGAAAGACCTGCAGCAAGAATTGATCAGTCGACAGAAAAAGAAACGACAAATTAAGGATGATACAGAAAGAAAACAAATGGAACGATTACTGAAGAGTGAAGGTTTTGAGGCATTGAAAATAATTTATCCTGACCTTGACTATACACAGGCAGATATTGCTTCTGAACTCCTGGATGGAAATGCGGCAGGGAAGATGATCTGCCACATGTGGTCTTTTGATCTGGAACCGTACAGTGGAATGGTCAGAAAACGATATAAGAACAAAGACTAAAAAAATGTGTCTTATTGGAGACAAGAAGGAATAGATAATGCGACAGATCATCAGATTTCAATGTATTTCTTGGTGATTGATTTATTGCACGGGGATCTGATTTATGACAATTAACATAAGCTGGAGATGACAATGGTAATGGTACAAAAGCCCATGCCTTACTTCTACTTAGTTTGTAATTATTAATAGTAATGGAACAAAAGCCCATGCCTTACTCCTATTATTTAGTATGTAATTATCTATAGTAATGGTAAAGACAGGTTGCCAGGCAACGAAACAGACACTCACAGAAGCTAAATCGTCCAGTCAGTCAACAAGAGTTGTCGCATATTTTTACTTTGAAACATTTTATATGAAACATTTATAATACACTAAAATTGGATTAAGAGTAACAACTCATTAAGTAATTATCAGAAAATCATTACAATTGTTTGGCCCATGCTAATGTTTAGTATACAAAACATTTAATATCATGGATTTAGCTGTTCAAGTTATCAAAAATCAATGGAAATCAATATACTTGTTCGTCCCAAAACCTTAAACTCTGTGTATCAATCTAATGTCAATCGAAACGATTATATATAGGCGTAAACACGGTGTATAAATATAAAATCAATCAGATGATAACTTTGGTCTCTACAGCATCCACTAGATTTTTTTAAAGTGATCAAGTGTTATCAATAACTCTGGCGGTAATTATCGGAAATCGTTGAAAATGCGTATAAATTTAAAATCAATCGGATATTAACACGAACTTTGAAAGTGATCAAGGGCCATAACTCTGACCGTAATTATGGTAGCCATCTTGGAAAATTGCTGTTCCGGGCCAAAGTATTAATGATAGGTCAAAAATTTGGTCAAAAGTTCAGATTTACCGAAAAATTGTCGCCATCTTGGAAAATGGTAGCAATCCTTAAAAATTGCCGATCCGGGTGCAAAAATTAATGATGGGTCAAAAATCTGGCAAAAAAGGGTCAAATTTACAGAAAAATGGTGGCCATCTTGGAAAATGGTTATCACCTTGGAAAATTGCCAATCCCGAACCCAAAAAGAAGTAATAGGTCAAAAATATGGCAAAGAAACACTGCTGCAATTTTTTTTCTACAGTAAAATACATTATATTGTCATATGAATGATCATACTGTTTTACATTCCCTTATGATAAAAGAGCGCTATGGTAAAGAAAGAAATTGTCATATCATACTTATTTAGCAACCGATGTTTCCTCTCGGCAACCTCCATTCATTGAAATTAAATAGAAATCATTTCGTGGTACTTTTATTTTTTGTCACACCTAAACAATGTCAACCAAAAAAATGATTGAATGGTCTTAACTTACTGTCCTAAAACAAAATCGTTTTGGTTAACTGGTTCATAATCATCATAATGACAACCGTGGATATGGTATTGGTAGGGTGTATATTAGCGTAGAACTGACGAAATCATGTTTATTTTATTAAGTAGAATAGTAGCCCCTCAAACCAGTAGAAAAGATGAACTCCTAGTAGAAGTTAAGGTTGTATTTATTTAGACGTTTCGGACTAAGGTGTCCTTCCTCAGTAAATGAGTTGAATGAAGTTGTTGTTGTTAGCGTTTAACGTCCGCTTCCACCGAAGGTGATATCGCAGACAAGTTCATTTTAATGATCTTAGCGCACGCGCAGGGGTCTTTGCTGTGGGAGGAATCCGGAGTGAACCCACGAGGTTGAGAAGGCGCCCCTATCTCCAAGCTGAATGAAGCGAAGCGTGCGGTATTTATACTAATTGATTGTGACGTAACGTGATTATTTAGGATGGTATATGAGTAAATTGGATTAATCATGATCATCTGGGAGTGATCAAGATTATTCAAGAGGGTTTACATGTAAATAAGAGAATTTTGATAATAAAATCTAAAGTTTTGAATAAAATTGTAGAGCGGGGTCGGGTACTTTCGGACAGTTAAGCCCACCTGTTCATAACCTCGTTATTTCTGAGTGGAAACTGAAAAAAAATACTTATATGAGATGTTACGAATGCGATTATACGAACCGGAAGCAAAAAATCCAGCTAAGTGGAGGCTCGCGTGTGCCGAATGAAGTTGAACTACACACGCGCATTCGGGTATTGTCGGACATGTCGGGTGTATTCGGACAACATTTCGGGTCTATCCGGACATTTTTACTTTTTTTAAAAAAATAAGTTGTCGCACTCTAAATGTTTTATTTACACTGTAAGTTAATTCAG
This sequence comes from Patella vulgata, assembly GCF_932274485.2. Classification (NCBI taxonomy): domain Eukaryota; kingdom Metazoa; phylum Mollusca; class Gastropoda; family Patellidae; genus Patella; species Patella vulgata. Next base: position 7,657,343 of record NC_065882.2, on the reverse strand, counting down.
AGATTTTTAATTAGTTGTATACTGTACAAAAAAGTAGATTTTATTGAACAAATTTAACTGTACAATTGAATAAAGTAGATTTTAATGAATTTTTTTTAACCAAGTAGCACAATTTAAAACAATTAGAATCTGCCTAACAAATCAATTTCATCTAGAATTTAATTCATTATATTAATACAACTCACTACCAATACAAATATTTTAACCATGCTGCCAGAAAGTTAGTAAATTAACAACAGTAATCGCACTCGAAGTATAAATTCTCGATCTCCTCCTCGTCGAAGCCCATCAAATCTATGATGTGTACACATCTACGATGAAACCACCGTGGACATTTGTTGCACCCTATCCACAAACTAGCGTCTTCCTCTTTGTATGGTAGATCACACCTGAAACACATATTTGGGTTGACCTCGGCTATATCATCACCTGAATCATCGTCAACGGAGAAACTTTCGCTTGAATCCGTGTCGTCGTTTAATTTACGTTTTTTTGTTTCTTTTTCAAGCTTCTGTAAGCGTTTTTTCTCTTCTCTCTCGTTCTTGTTTCTCTCTCTTTCTAGTTTCCTTTGTTCTTTAAGCTTCCCCTTTTCTATTCTTTTCTCCTCTCTCTCTCTCGCTATCTTGGAGGCAATTTCATCTTCTTTGTCCTGTTTTTTCTGCAATAACAAATTCCTAAACTTGTCACCGGTTATGGCTTTTGGAAGGGGGGTCCTCTTTGGGCCATTAACTTTAAGCGCGACTTGTGGTAATTGTAAATTCTGTTCAAACGCTGAAGAAACGAATGATGCAACTGGAGCAATAGGAATCGCGGTCCATTGTTCTACATTTCTTGAAGATGGTAGGGGTGTAATGTCGGCAGTTACGGTGAATGAGGATGATGGCTGCAATGGAAGTGATGACAAGGGACCAAGAGGTGCTATGGATGCACCGGGTGGCGATGATGGTGCGTTATTCGGAGATAGTAATGAAATGGAGGAAGTTGACGGCCCGACATTAGAAACAAGAGTTCTAGATGACGATGATGCGTGAAGGGGGGATGTTGATGGTCCGACATTAGAAAAATGGGTAGTAGATGATGATGATGTGTTTTCGGAAAAGTGGACGGTCTGACATTAGAAATATGAGTAGTAGTTGATGATGATGATGATGATGATGATGCGTTTTTCGGAAAAGTGGGCGGTCTGACATTAGAAATATGAGTAGTACTAGTAGTTGATGATGATGATGATGCGTTTTTAGGAAACGTAGACGGGCTGACATTAGAAATATGAGTAGTACTAGTAGTTGATGATGATGATGATGCGTTTTTAGGAAAAGTGAACGGTCTTACATTAGGTATACGAGCTGATAATGTTGATGATGCTGTATATGCAGGACCAAATGAAGCTGCCAATGATGATGATGGACGCATTGATATTGGTGTTGATGAGTGCCCAGTAGAGGAGGATGGTGGAATAGGTTGCTGAGTATTTTGCCTTATAAATATCTTACTGGGGTCCATTTTTGAAGTTTTCAAAACCATTGACGGATCCATAGGAAAAAGGCCCGCATCCCTAAACCCCTTTACAGCGTTCTCAATTGTAGTAGCCCTGACCCAGGCCCCCTTGAAAGTTTGTGCAAAAAGCTGTTTTGTTACGACCTGGCCAATGTGATCGGATTGAAATTGGCGCACGGACTGTTTCCACATTTCTTTCAGGGTGCCAAAGAGACGTAAATCACAAGGTTGCATTAGATGCGAGGCGTGTTCCAGTAAGCAGTATAGAACTATACCATTCTCCCTGCAAAGATCGCAGGCATCTAATGTAAGATGGGTAGAATGCCCATCGACAAAGAGGACAACGGGTCGACGGACACCTCTCTCTACCACTTCTGATATGAACATATCCCGAAGCCAAGTAGAAAAGAGTTCGCTGTCCATCCACCCGTTCTCCGTCCTGCCAAATGATGCCTCTTCAAATCCCTCAAGAGGATTATACGAAAATCGCTGCCCGGGAAAAACAATCTGAGGCTTTGTGTACGTGTAGTGTCCCGCAGCACTCATGGCTGCCAAAACTGTTATTTGTGTTTTGTCTGACGAGGTGAAATTATAGATATTTTTTTGGCCTCGTTCTGCAAGAACTTTACATGTTTTTGAGCAAAGAGGGAAGCCGGATTCGTCCGCGTTGTACCACCTGCTCGGGTCGGCATATATAGTGCTGTCTTTTATTTCTATAGACATAAATTCATTGAAGTCATGAAACCACATAGTGACCTTTTCTGGAGTCAATAAAGCGCGCTCCTTACCAAGCTGCATTGTTGTACGGACAGATATATTTGGATGGCGTCTTATAAATCCATAATACCAGTCCTTGCCAGGCATATTATTTTTAAACGGGGTTATTCTTGTATCTTTGTCTAATATACTTTTAACCTTAGCTAAAAGTTCATACTTTGTCCTACCATACCCAATTTTGGACATATTGATGATGACCCATTCAGCCGAAATATTTTCTTCGTCAGGGGACAAAATGGTTCTTGGGATGGGAATTAAAGGAGTTTTTTCCTTTAATTTGTCATGCAGGGTGCTTTTAGGAATCCCATATGCAATAGCGGCCTTCCGCACCGACATGGTTTTATTGTTGACCATCTGCATAGCCATTGTCATCTCCGGATATGCATACCTTAATTTTAATTTTTTAGGATCTTTGAGTCTAATCTGATGGCTCATACTGAAAATTTTTTTTAAAAAGACTAGCTATTGATATTTTTTTTTATTAATTTACAATATTAATAAAGGATACGAAATAGACAAACAAAAATATGAAGATATAGATCTACCAAAAATTAGATAAAAAAAAAAAATACGACGAAAAAAAAATTGACCGGACAGACCCGATTGACTCGGAGTTGCGGAGTGTAAACTCGGAAGGAAGGATTGTATTCTAATCGAATGCACCCTAGCTTAGCCTCGTTTTCATAGCAAAGGACGGAACATAATGTAAACATAATTTATGAGAAAACAAGAATATAACAGTAAAGTAGTCCGTAGATGACTTATATTTATGATCTAGGAGCTTAGCGCATGCGCTTGCAGCAACTCACCTGTCAGTGGGCGGAGTAATTTATGTTTGTTGACCAATAAAATACTAGCTCAGCAACAGCAGACGAATTTTCTCCGACGGTGAAGGTCACGAGAAAGACAGGTCGCGCATGTTGGACGCTTTTCGTCCAATCAGAATTGATTTAGGTTGACAGAAGATAACGTCCGAGTGGACCCGACAGTCCGAGGATACCCGACCCCGCTCTATATATACCGCTCGATTCGCGGTAACATGATGGGATGATATGATTTATACAGATGATTAACAAATTTATCATATACAAATTGATTTAAAAATTGAAATTAATAATTAAAAAGTTAAAAAATTCTTTTTTTTTAAAAAAAAATTAGAGTTCTTAATTTTAAATTATGCAGGAACAGTTCTTATTCTTCAGAAAGATATATTAAATTCTTCTAAAATTTGGTTCAAGTTCAACTGGTGATATTCGTTGGATATCACATCGTGATCTGACACTGTCGGTGTTGGTGGTGTCTCTGTGTTTGATGTTGTGGATTCTTCCGTGCTGTTTAGTTGATGAAAAAATTCTTCCAAGTCTTTGAATTCGGTATCCTTCTTAACCGGGCTTAAGGTGATGGCTGTGTCCTCGGTGTTGGATTCAACTCGGATGATTGGAGGTCGTGGGTATATGGCAACGTAGGCTAATTTTCCCGGTTGTAAAATGGCCGCCAAGCTCAAAAGTCGGCACGCGATCACCATACACTCTAGTCAGTATATACATCTCTATGAATAAAACCAACAATAAAAAGGGCGATAATCCAGATAAGACAACGCCAAAAGATTAATAAACTATCAATTTAGGAACTAATCGGCATTATTCAGCTAAGTAATTGGACAAAATATAATAAGTAATACACCTATAAGAAATGCAAACTAGGTATGTGAAAGAAAATATATAAAAATGTATTTATATAAAGGCATAAAATAAGGGCGATAATCCAGATAGAATTGGGAAACGGCCGAAAATTTAATATAATTATTCAATTAAATCATTACCCAATATGTAATCAGTTATATACTTATAAGAAATGTCAGACTTAGTATGTTGAATAAATAGAAGTTTCGAAAATTCTTTTAAAATACGTAATTGTGTTCCTCCTTTGGCAGTGCACTTAAAGAGATTTTATTCTAGAGAGAAATAGTTGGGTGTTCGATCCCTGCATTGGCCGAAAAAGTTCATCCAGATTTACCGACGTGGTTCCCCCTTGTCAGCGATGCAGGATGGAGGGCCTGACAAGGAAAGCTGTCTAGTCGTTCGGATGGGACGAAAAACCGAGGTCTCGTGTACACATTGGCGTGCACGTAAAAGATCCCTTGACAGTCGGAATTGGATATAAGAGCAGGCCGTAGTGCCGCTGTTCGGGCAAAATTTCCCTCATATCACACTGTATGGCGTATGCCCGTCTTCATTAGCCCAGTTCGGAGCAGAATAGTAGGACGTTAAACCCCGCCCGGGCAGCGGCGCTACGGCCTACTCTTACATCGAGTTCCAACTGCCAAGGGATCTTTTACGTGCAGGCCAGTGTGTACACGGGACCTCGGCTGTTCGTCCGATTCGAACGAGTAGACAGCTGTCCTTGCCAGGCCCTCCATCCTGCATCTCTGAAAAGGGGGAAACCACGCCGGAAAATCATTTTTTTTTTATGGAATTTAGGTATAGAATAAATGTATAATAGTGCATCTATTTTAATACTATCTTTAATATCATTGCTCCTGTTGAAAGTATATTGGTTATGTAAAATATATAGTTTAGTTATATCCGTAATGCATTCTTCATTAGCCCAATTCGGAGTAGGACAGTAGGACGTTAAACCCCATTTCATTTCATTTCATTTTTTGGTGTTGGGCCAAAGTCCTACTTCAGTAAAAATATTCCTAAGATATAGTTTTTTACAAATCAATATTGTTGCTGTTGATATTGTTAGTTATTTTAGAATTTTACAATCTATATATATGTTTGTGACTGTCGTTTGTCTGTCTGTCTGTCTGTTCGGGGTTGGCGGCTACACTAGGTCTGCCCCGAGTCTGAAATTTGGGGTATAGGGGTAGCTCGGACCGGGGAGTAACATAGGCCAGGTGGCGTTAGTCTACCACTTCCGGTTTCGGAGTTATGACCCCCGAGCGAAGCCGGTCTGTTCGGGGTTGGCGGCTACACTAGGTCTGCCCCAAGTCTGAAATTTGGGGTATAGGGGTAGCTTGGACCGGGGAGTAACATAGGCCAGGTGGCGTTAGTCTACCACTTCCGGTTTCGGAGTTATGACTCCCGAGCGAAGTCTGTCAGTTCGGGGTTGGCGGCTACATCTGCCCCTAGTCTGAAATTTGGGGTAAAGGGGTAGCCCGGACCGGGGAGTAACATAGCCAGGTGGCGTTAGTCTACCAATTTCGGTTTCGGAGTTATGACCCCCGAGCGAAGCCGGTCTGTTCGGGGTTGGCGGCTATACTAGGTCTGCCCCGAGTCTGAAATTTGGGGTATAGGGGTAGCTCGGACCGGGGAGTAACATAGGCTAGGTGGCGTTAGTCTACCACTTCCGGTTTCGGAGTTCTGACCCCCGAGCGAAGTCTGTCTGTTCGGGGTTGGCGGATACACTAGGTCTGCCCCGAGTCTGAAATTTGGGGTATAGGGGTAGCTCGGACCGGGGAGTAACATAGGCCAGGTGGCGTTAGTCTACCACTTCCGGTTTCGGAGTTATGACCCGGTCTGTTCGGGTATCCTGCTAGTGCTATATAAATTAAATTACTTTGGTATCAGGGAGTTATGAAACCGGTCTGTTCGGGTATCCTGCTAGTGCTATGTAAATTAAATTACTTTGGTATCAGGGGGTCACGGTGGCAAAGTGGGTAAGACGCTGGCTCGCTAGCCTGGAGGTCGGGTGTTCGATCATTGCATTGGCCGAGAAAGTTCATTCAGATTTTCTGGCTTGATTTCCCCTTGTCAGTGATGCAGGAACGAGGGCTGACAAGGACAGCTGTCTGGTCGTTCGGGTGGGTGGAAAACCCGAGGTCCCGTGTACATATTGGCGGGCACGTAAAAAATCTCTTGGCAGTTGGAATTCGATATAAGAGTATTCCGTAGTACACCTGTCAGGGCAAAATTTTCCTCATAGCACACTGAATGGCGTATGCCCGTCTTCATTAGCCCAGTTCGGAGCAGAACAGCAGGACGTTAAACTCAGTTTCATTATATTTTTACTTTAACATCATAAGTATCATATATCTGATTGCACATAGATTTTACGATAGAATTTAAATTACATAAGTATCTATGTTACTTATTTTATGATTTTACTATACAAATTCAAATTACATTAGTATCATAGATTTCATGCATTATGTTCTTTATTTTATAATTTTACCATGAAATATAAAGATCTCTTCCTATATACACAGTGTGTTGTTTGGTGATATATTCGGACGAAAATATTCAAACTAATTTATGTATGTGATGTTTGCTTCAAATCATCTCTCCAAGCATATAAATCTAAAAAAAAACTACAATAAACTATAAAAATCTAATATGTCAGTTGACTTCATTGAGGCGAGAATTTGTCGTTACTCGCTGTCCATTCCCCCAAAATATCAAAGCCCGTGTACAATCGGAGATTATCCTCTGCCAACTTCCTTTTCCGCTGTTTAAATTTGCAGTATATTTAAGTATTCCATTGTTCCACAAACGCTAGCCCTTTGATCTACAAAACCAAGCAGTGTTTTTCAGGCAGACGCTCAAATATTTTACTCGAAGATAGGGAATCTCTTATTTCCATATATACCAAATTTTCCATAATTTTATTAAACATAGCTACCATATAAATACTTCCGTTGGAATTTATCTTTAAATTGCATTTGTTTCTATTATCTTAAAGCGAGAATTTCAAATTTTCTAAGAAAGTCAAAACATAATTATTTCTATGTCTTTTGCTCAATAGGTTATCAAATCACTATTATACGATCATTGGCATTATTTCCCACCCTTAAAAATTGTATGACACAGGAAATAACACAATTACCTCCCCTGTTTTGCTATTGACAACATGGGGCAGCCATTTTCCAACGTTGGAATTTGAAGTTAAAAATGATATTTTTGCCAATTTCTCAGCTGGCAATAGCGAATTATAGGATTAATAGGATCATTCTTTAAGAAGGTAGGACTGCTTATGGATACCATCTATTTAAGGCTTTATTTTAATACATTTTAAAAATATAACTTGAAAATTTGCAATTTCCGCTTTAATCTTTATAACCACAAAAAGGAAAAATCATCCGATTAAAATCTTGAAAGGTGTTGACCGCTCGATTTCGTTTTGTATATGCTGTCATGTCATTTTTCTGGGTGCTTTCCCTAATTCATAGCTGTTGACTCCCAAATTCTAGGATCCCAAAACAATGAATATTCACCAGAATATGCCCATTTCTTCCTTTCTAGACGAAAAGATAAATCAAAATTACCATGCTTCATCCCTTTTCTATCGTCACCGTCCCTCTTTCTGACGCTACCAGACTTTTTACCTACGTCACTCACTTACGGCCATGGTTGTATTTTTTGCCAACCCCCTCTTTCTCTTGGTACTCCCCCACCCTTTAAGGCTATTAACGGGTTTCTCTGCATACCATAATTTTATCTAATATGATCAATTAAGAATTCTATAAACACGTCATATGGTGGATGTATTGACATTTATTTATATTGATGATAAACCTTACTTTATTTTTATTACTTCTCTTTACAGCTCCAGTTCCTACCTACGACGTTTGAGAGCAACAAGCGGGCAACATTAAATTTTACAAGTTTAATTTACATGTTTTGTTTCTTGTTATTCTTTTTGTAGACCCATTTCTTCCCTACGTCGATTTAGAACTAACAGGAGACAACCTTCAAGATGACAAACCTTACAAATGTGATATATCATTTGATTTTATTACCTTTATTTATTTTCTTTATGTTTTATTTTGTCTCTTTACAGATCCTTGTCCTTTTATAACTAAACCAACACCCAGACACCCTTAAAGATAAGAAACGACAAAACTGTATTGATAAACCTAACTATATAGATGTTATTGTTTTATTATTCCTCGTTAAAGCCTGTCTACGATGGTTAAGAAACTAAGACCAGGCATGTGGTTTCGATTCCCCGGTTGTACGTGACAAGAAGTGGGGTCGCCTGTCCAACCTCGTGGGTTTTCTCCGGTTTCCTCCCACTGCTAAAGACGCCTACGCACAAGTGAATTATTGAAATAAAATTAAAACATATGTTAGTCCCGAATGACCTGGTTTGTGTCGAGTGGAAGTTAAACCCCATTTCTCTCTCCCTCTCTTTTAGAACTAAAAGAAGATACACTTAAAGGTACCGAACACTCAGACTGATCGTTCACACCCCTGTGGAGCACAAACAATGTAAATTATTCAATTGAATGTGTTTTGTCGTGTTTTTTTATTGCCTGGATTGATGTGTTTTATAATGATTAATGATGTAATATTGGGTGAACTTCGATGATAAAGAAGACAAATAAACTAAAAACTAACTCATGATTGAACACATGAAGACAAAATACAGTTATCTTGACGCCAGCACCGACTTGTATGTTGGGTTATAGAGTTATTAACAACTTTTGTTCAGTTTTTTGTTTCATTTAAAAACAGTACAGATCAGCAACAGGGTCATTATTCACGAAAGGAGACAAACCTCTTACTCAATGTTATCGATCATATTGGAAATTAGAATTCAATATTGGATTAATTTAACAAATAATGATGTTGTTATCTTACCGTGAAAATATGAGATTCTAATATCCAATTTAACATTGCGGAAGTGATCAAAGATTGCTGATTCACAAACGACAAGATAATTACCCCCCCCCCCCCAGCGAAAACCCCCCAACAAAAAAAACAAACCTGTAATGGATAAGCAAGCGTAAAGGAATGTCGTTCAATTTGGATCGTTCAGATATTTCACCGAACATAATGGAGTAGAAATTATAATTAAAGTATTAATATATAAATCACTTAATATTACATTAATATTTGCTTTCGACCCATTGTCGTTTATTTTAAAGTATAATATCGTTATACGCTATTTAAAGTATATGGCTGTACGCTGTTTAAAGTATAATGTGGCTATACGCTGTTTAAAGTATAATGTGGCTATAAGCTATTTAAAGTATAATATGGCTATACGCTATTTAAAGTATAATATCGTTATACGCTATTTAAAGTATAATATCGTTATACGCTATTTAAAGTATAATATCGTTATACGCTATTTAAAGTATAATATCGTTATACGCTATTTAAAGTATAATATCGTTATACGCTGTTTAAAGTATAATATGGCTATACGCTGTTTAAAGTATAATGTGGCTATAAGCTATTTAAAGTATAATATGGCTATACGCTGTTTAAAGTATAATATCGTTAGACGCTATTTAAAGTATGATATGGCTATACGCTGTTTAAAGTATAATGTGGCTATAAGCTATTTAAAGTATAATATGGCTATACGCTGTTTAAAGTATAATGTGGCTATAAGCTATTTAAAGTATAATATGGCTATACGCTGTTTAAAGTATAATATCGTTATACGCTATTTAAAGTATGATATGGCTATACGCTGTTTAAAGTATAATGTGGCTATAAGCTATTTAAAGTATAATATGGCTATACGCTGTATGATATGGCTATACGCTGTGGCAGGGTAAGCTTACTCTTCCGGACACCTGTTACCACTGTTTGTCGTGTATTTTGTACACGAGGAGCAGTCCATTTGCTGATTACACTATTTTGCTTTAATACACTATTTTGCCTATAACGTTTTTTTAGGACTTCGAATTCTGTCTTATGGTTTGGATTGTTCGTACTTGGTTTTATTTTATTTTATTATTATCGTTATACGCTATTTAAAGTATAATATCGTTATACGCTGGTTAAAGTATAATAGGGTTATACGCTGTTTAATGTATAATAGGATTATATGCTGTTTAAAGTATAATAATAATATGACTATACGCTGTTTAAAGTATAATATGGCTGTACACTGTTTTGTTCATCGGTTGACCAATAGAAAGGCAGCATTGTTAAAATATTTTATTTGAACTTTTTTCTGAATAAGGAAGTAGTTGTCCATGGGTGGTTTATTTTGAACACGATTGCAGTTGCTGAAATTAATTGGAAATCGTATAAAAAAGTTCCGTTTTGGTTGAATTAAAAGAAGGATGAATGAATGAAATGGGGTTTAAAAGACAAGTACCAGCGGCTGCCAGGCAGGATACGCCCACATTTTCGAGAGATGGATAGAGAACAAGCTAAGAAGAAAGTGATTTTTTCCTACAATCAAGCGCCATAATTCAGGAAGTTACGGTCCGATATGCGCGAATATCAAAAAGAGCCGAGATCTTTGGGTTATAAACTTACATTTCAAGTTTCAACAAAATCGGATAAAAATTGTGACCTCTATAGGGTCCACAACTTTGATATACCATATTTTTACGCTATTTGAGAACGAACGGCGGCCATTTTGTCTGTCAATTTTTTACCGATTTTCACGAAATTCGAACTCAGCCGTCCTTAGGGTGTAACGGTGATATAATAATATGGTTTTTTAAATCGGATAAAAATTATGACCTCTATAGGGTCCACACGCTAAAAACTGATTTTTCATACAATCAGGGGCCATAATTCAGGAAGTTACGGTCCGATATGCGCGAATATCGAAAGGAACCACGATCTTTGGGTTATAAACTTACATTTCAAGTTTCAACAAAATCGGATTCAAATTGTGACCTCCATAGGTTCCACAACCTTGATATACCATATTTTTACGCTATTTGAGAACGAACGGCGGCCATTTTGTCTGTCAATTTTGGCCGATTTTCACGAAATTCGAACTCAGTCGTCCTTAGGGTGTAACGGTGATATAATAATACGGTTTTTTAAATCGGATAAAAATTATGACCTCTATGGGGTCCACAAACTAAAACGGGATTTTTCGTACAATCAGGGTCCATAATTCAGGAAGTTACGGTCCGATATGCGCGAATATCGAAAGGAACCCAGATCTCTGGGTTATAAACTTACATTTCAAGTTTCAAAAAAATCGGATAAAAATTGTGACCTCTATAGGGTCCACAAGCTAAAAACGTGATTTTTCGTACAATCAGGGGCCATAATCCATGAAGTTTCGATACCAATATCGAAAGCAGCCGAGATCTTGTGGGGATAAACCTATATTTCAAGTTTCGTCAAAATCGGATAAGAATTGTGACCTGTAGAGAGTCCACAAACAATTGTGGACGGACGGACGGACAGGGGCGACGGCATAATACGTCCACATGAAAATGTGGGCGTATAAAAATGAAGATTCCTACCATTTCTGGTAATCGGGTTATTGTCTGGGCGATGTGGTAGAATATTGTAAAAACCTTGATAATATACATTTAGCCTCCATTTGAATTCATGCCTGCCTTGACCCTCCACCCGTTCCATTATTGTAATTACTTGTTCATCGTCATATAAATTCATACCTCATTTTTAGTGTTGTGCATTGTCTTTTTCTTAACAACATTACGTAGGCTTATATCATAGTTTGGATTTAATAAAGCCCATGGGACTTGATACGAAAATACCCTGTCAGTAATCTAATCTTAGGTCTTTTAATAAAACATTTTTGTCTGTGACCGAACGGTTGAGTCTCCGATTTAACATTTCTTTGAATTTTTACTTGCTGATTTTGAACACTCAAATGTCGTAGCCCAGTATCTCAATTGTAGTTCGCTAGTCCTCAATTCGAAAGACATTTCACCTATTTCTTGCAATTTAACATTTCTTTGAATTTTTACTTGCTGATTTTGAACACTTAAATGTTGGACAGCTATCCCCAAGATAATTTATATCGTAGCCCAGTATCTCAATTTTAGTTCGCTAGTCCTCAATTCGGAAGACATTTCACCTATTTCTTGCAATAGACTTTCCCTTTTTGTGTCAAATGAAGCTCTCGCTGCTATCTTTATTTCTTGGTATTGAGAACGGGCCGTTTGTTGCGTTCTATATTGAGAGAATCCTGTGCGCAAGATTCTACTACAATACGTAAGGGTTGGGGGTGGTTGTTTACTCGCTTGGCTGTTTCATTCTCAATTATCCTAAAAATAAATTATTGTCTCTAAATCAGATGAGGTTGTTCAACGGGGACACCTCACTTTCCCCACATCTATTGTTTAGAGTCTGTGTCCATCAGGCCATGACTAATTAATCAACAAAGGAGGTTTAAAGTATAGTCTATAGTGAAAAAGATTACATGCAAAAAAAACCCATATAATATGGATTCTTATATTATACCATATCCAGAATTTTAATAATATACAAATTAATACATATATAAATTCTGATTCTGACCACCATTAGTATTAGCAATGTATCCAAAGTTAACCAGAGCGTTCGCCATTTTGGAATTACCATTTGTGATTCAGAGGAGCTATATAAATCAACTGATAAGCTGTGAAAAAATATCAGTAGTTTATTTATTTTTATTTCAAATTAATTATAACATCAAAACTGCTCACAATGTAAATTTATTAGTAAACTGATTTCACCAATTTGCATAATCTACTGATAGTGGGATATGTTCACTAGTAACAATAATTAGAGTGAGAAGTTTACATCAGTGATACTAATTAATTAGAACAGGCTATAGTCCTACATCCACAGTCTAGTAACCTCCTGATCCTTTATCAAAACAATCAAATGTGGGGAAAGTGAGGTTAAAGCTGTTCAACATGTATGTTTATTTCCAGAGTGAATATATGGGGTGTTCTCATCCAGCTCAAAATATTGATTAAGGGTTTAGGGCTGGGGGATTATGGTCTGTAGCTGAAATGTGTTCACCTAATTAGATATTGATTAACCGTTTAATAAGTGTCATGCGAACTATGTTTAATTAGTGACTGAAATAAGAATTGTACAGCTCAGTGCTAACGGCATTTCCAGGCCAAAGAGGAAAGCCTACCGTGAACTAGAAGAGAGACTTCAAGCATTGAAAGATCAGTTCCGAAATGGTCAAAGAGACACCATGCTTTATGTAGATGCGGTGTCTCATCTTGTCCATTTAGAGTAAAAAGTTTGAAATGTTTACTTTCCCATATGAAATATATATTTTTAATGTTGATGCTCATTTCATAGTGCTATTTAGTTATTTATTTTTTATATTAAGTTTTTCCATTTACATTAAAAGTGTTAAAATAAACATGTTTTACTATAATAAATGTTGAATAAAACATTATCAAGTGATTTTGTTTTACTATAAGGTTTAACCTAATGAAATAAACAGTGCCCAATGTGAAACAGACTACAGCTAATCCTTCTTTAGAAATTCCAATTAACACCTTAGTCACGCTAACATGATTATTTAAGTTTTGAGCTGGGTGAGAATGAACCGAATATATATGCTGCACTCCGCTTGAGTTAATATACATGTTGGTAACCAGGTCTGATTTAGAGCGTCCTAGGATTAACTCATTAAACAATTAGCACAATAGATTTAATTATAAGAATACAGTTTGAATGAGCTTAAGTTATATATCTCTAGACATTTTGGTAATTAAAACAATTAGATTAATTTACAACTAGTCTATCAAGATTAAGGGTTGATTAACGTCTATAAGAAATGTGTAATAATAAAATATATGTATATACGAAATGAACATGTGTAGTAATCTATACTAATATTTGTGACTGTCTGTTCGGGGTCTGAAATTTGGGGTATAGGGGTAGCTCGGACCGGGGAGTAACATAGGCCAGGTGGCGTTAGTCTACCACTTCCGGTTTCGGGGTTATGACCCCCGAGCGAAGTCGGACATTCTTCTAATAATAAAATATATATAGACTTTAAATACATAATATTTAACAATTAATATTGTATGTACATGTAGAGTTATACTTTACTCTATCACAGTATTGTAAGTCTAGTTTAGCATGAGCTGTTTTATTTGTACTCGCAAAAGCAACACAGCCATAGTCAGATATTGATCTTATCATGGACCTATATATCATTAGCAGGGTGGTATTATATGCTCCCAAGAATATGTCCGTCAGGCATTTCCGTAAGGCCCGGTCCCAGTGGCCGATGGACACAAAACGTATGCAAAAAGGAGACAGCGGACGAGCAAACTTTCGGGGGTAGCTCCATCCGTTTTCATCCGCTGCAGAAATGGACAAAATTGACGAAAATTTGCGAAAACAGAACGGAAAAGAACGAACGTGGAAAGTATGTAGCGGGGATGTTAAATGGATGTTCATCGGAAAACTAGCGGATGGAAGTGGATGACAGCTCCGGCAAACTCCAGGCATCCTTCAATATACCAGATACATCCCAGATACAAACGCTTTATCCGTTTTGAAAACTTTATATACGAGATGCATACGCTTACATCCTTTCTATTTCCGTGCTACTAACGATGTATAGACGTTCCATTACCTTATCTTTCCTCCCTCTTTCCGTTTTCATCTGGAGCGGATGCGAGTTGCGAGGTTGCCCAGAGGATGCAGAGAGGATACAGTGGACGTTTAACGGACGATAACGGACATGGAACGTTTGGTGCTCGTATATGTCGCGCATTTACATCGTACACGGCAGAAAGTTTATCTGTTATAAAAGTTTTGTGCAGCTCAAAACTTTTTGCGCGGATGCAATCAAAGTGAACGAATGCTCGATGGATAGAGCGTATGACACACGTATGCAATGAGTACACAACGGATGCATGGCGTTTTCAAACGGAGGGCACGTTGTTTTCCCCGTTTTAATCCTCTTTGCATCCGTAAGTGCAGTGGGACCGGGCCTTTACATTTAAAACATTCTGTCCTCTTTTAACAATTTTTTCAATATGTGGTATAAATGTCATTTTGCGGTCAAAGTTCATCCCTAGAAGCCTTGTCTGATCTTTAAATTCAATTTGATTAAAATACATATATATATTTCGTTTTGTTTTTTATACTTTCAATGTCCTACACTACATGAAGATCTGTCCAAATGTATTGGGAGGTCGCGTATGGGGTCGTGCGAGGGACATTTGACCCTATGAAATCAGACATTGATTAATCAATCAACGTTGACGTTTCTAGTGATTTACCCACAGCCCCTTGCATCGCACGCCAATAAGTCGTCGTTTCATTGGCTAATCCCCCACGCTGTCCAGGTTATATAACAACTCATCCAGGGGTCTGTTTCACGAAATCTTAACTAAAGATAAAATCCAAATTTTAGTAGATACTTCAACTTTGATTGGCTAAGGACTAAAATCAATTTAATATTATCCAATCAAATTAGAAAAATTTCGTGAAACAGGCCCCAGATCCTATAAAAAACGAAACGGAATAGGATCTGTGTTTTAATCAGATTGATTCAATTCGGATATTGTTTAATTCAAGTTTCATAATAGAGAGGTTCCGCAACCACTACGAACTACGAAGTTTTTTTGTGCTGACGTCATCACTTCATGTGTTCTCATTGACATAAGCGACCTTCGGTTCGTCATTTTTCTACAAAGATTTCTTGAAAAGTTCGGGTTTAAAAAACGAAGTACGAAATCGTTATTTTCTCGCTGATTTGTGGATGAAATTCGTAATTTTACGGTATTATAGAAAGCCTGAACATTTACAGTTCAGTATATGGTTGATAAGCGTCAATGTGATCGGCAATTGTTTTGATTTTGGACAAATTTTCGGGCTGTGAAATTTTTTTTTTTTTTACACTCAGCCACGAGGTCGAATCATCTCGAATTTGATAAGAACACATTGCAATGGACTTCTTGGAGACTAAAATTTAAATTAATTTGATATTTTTTTACGAAGTACGAAGCCCTGTTCGTAGTTCGTACTGGTTGCGGAACCTGCCAAAAACGAAGTACGAAGCCGTGTTCGTACTTCGTAGTTTGTACTTCGTACTGGTTGCGGAACCTCTCTATTATCTTGTTATTACAAGATACGGAGAAGCCCATTAGTAATTTCTTTCAAGGTCGCCATACACTGATTTATCGATTTTTTTCATTTTATTGACCTAATGCTCTTCCGTTGTATCCTGTTATTGGTTTTATTCAAATTAACATAAATGTAGTTATTGAGATAATAAAATCCATTTACTACGTAGAAACCTAGTTTTACAATTGTGTGATAAAACGTGCTTGTCGTGTTATGTTACATAGACGGGACCTGTCAAGTATATCCAGTAATTTGAATGTATTGGCCAAGAGCTTTGAGAATATTAATTTTAAAATGTAGCTTTCACGTTTCAGGGAATGGTATACGTAAGGGGGATTTTCAAAGATGATAAATTTAGGGATTCGCGTTAATGACGTAGTTCTTGTAAATAAACCCTTGACGTTGTCTGAGCGTGAGAAATTGTTTTAAAAAATGGACAGTAAATGGTGCTTTCTGTATATCCTAATGTCTCTAGCTTATGCACAAATTAAATGTGTGACCATCTTGTTAATTCATCAAAAAGGAGGGTCAAGACTAACAAGTCACACACACACTTTAATTCAAGGCAAATTAATACAGCCGCAGGTATACACCGTTGTCGTGGACTTTTTCGATCATTACCAACTACGGACAGGATCCGAGAGAATTTATATTGACATCGGCTGGCCGCTTTCCGGAGAAGTAATATTAAACTGTCTATTTCTTCTAGCGCATAGGTTTTTATTGTAAACAGGAATACATATCTTCGGACGACTTTTCCCTAGGGTGACGTATCCATATCGCTGCCTTTAACTTCCATAGATCATCTGGTAGACTGATATATTATGCAAAATGTAATTAAGAAAAAGGTTATAAAATACTGGTTCTATATTGTGCTTTAGTTAATTTCGTATTGGATATCACTCATTGATTATCTTTTTAGATAAAATTAGATTGATTCACTCGGTCGCTTATATATTCACGTACTGTCTTGTTTTTTTTCTGTTATGTATAGGTAAAGGCCAATTCTACACACAAGTCTCGCTCTCCTGCAAGGGAAGACAACTCTGGTTCGGAGATTGCTAAAGGCCCACGATCATCATTACATTAATAACAGAAATATCATTTACTGATTCGATTAAAACACAGATCCTAATTCGTTTCATTTTTTTTAGTTCAAAATGTCGTTTACTTGTCTTCATTACGCGGGGATGCTCGATCGTCCGTCGGGAATGTTCCGAATTGACGGAAGTGCAGTCGTGTGACCCGGAATTCAGAATCACTATCGCTTGGTGGAAGTGACGTAAAAGTCCAGGAACGAATCACTATCGTTATAATATTGCGTTCATAATGTGTGATCATCCTGCAAAGCATGCCCACACGGATTTGACAATGGATGTCAAGCAGCAAATTATAGCAGATTTTGAGACCCACATGGAAGGAATTAACCGTTAAGTATTCAATAGATGACTCCGTGTAGACCGGAATTACCCATAATTCTTTGTGCTGTCGACATCTTATATGGCAACTCGTGGTAACTATGCACGCTGTCCTTGTATTAGTGCAGCACCATACAACACAAGTCATAATTTTATATAATAAAATTTTGAATGTGTAGAAAGGTATAATTATCATATTTTAAGTTCTGGGCATTCGAAGGTGTATTGAAATAATACTTCCGGTATTTGAGGTACAAAAATACTTCCGGTATTGAGTCAATTGAGTATTCCGGCATTCTGTATATTCCGGCATATTGTATCGATCCCGTACGATGTCGGAAGTGAGTCCACTGTAGTCCCAAATTAACATTTTCACTCGATTGTGACTATTTTTGGGTTTGACAGAATTCAATTCCGGAACGGTCAATCGAGCATCCCATATGATGGTGTGTCAAATAGGTTGTAATTCCGAATAGTTACTTGGAACACCGATCGACGCTAATTGGTTAATATCATGGCTGACGTCATACTGCCTACTCTAATTAGAATTTTAAGGGTGAACGCCAAGCGTGTATATGGGACCTCGGTTTTTTTGTACTATCCGAACGAATATACGTGGTCCACACCACCCCAGTCCTGCACCATTGATAAGGGTGAATAACGCCGGAAAAACCCGATAAACACCAGGATCGAGCACGGGACGCCAAGGTGGGTGAACTAGCGCCTTGCTCACTGAGCCACCGTGGCTCCACTAGATTTAAGTACTACCGTACTATGGATCAGCAACTGACTGGGTAAACTACTAGGAATGTCAACGCTGATTGACTAATCAATGTCTGACGTCATAGGGCCGCTAGTAATACCCCTGACCCGACCTCATGTAGTGTATGCCATCGAAAGTAAAAAAAAAAAACGAAACGAAATATAGATCTGTATTTTAATCAGACTGCTGTCTGTGTATCTTGAATTCACTGTGATTTCTAAAAATGTATTCTTATAAAATAATATTTAAGTGAACCTATTGAAACTTGTTAACAATTAGAGCATAAAAAATATCTATGATATGAAACATCTAATAACAATTACTGTCATGTAGTTATAGACGGATCTTGTATCGCTTTAAATTGGCTTTCGTCTGTAGATTCTATAGACATTGTTATTATATTAGAAGACCACTCAGTACATTTAAATGTCGTGTAAATTCTGGTCTAAGGTTATGTTCAAATCAATATCGTCTAACACTTATATAGTGTAAAGAAGCATGTCTCGTCAATCAATTTTACTAATGTTTTATAATGTACTCTTTTTAAGGGACAGTCCATTGAGAATAGAGATGGAGAGAGATAGGCTATTTCAATAATTCGTTGGCGTATCGGGATCTTAAGCAGTGGATAAAACCGGGAGACCAGCGAAAAACTCATGAGGTTGGATAGGAGACCCTATCCTTGTCAAGTACAAGCGGGAAATCGAAACCACGCCACTTGACTCAATGACAGATAACGTGCACGAGGTAAACCAATCAACCCTCCTCAGTCAACAACTATTTATCAGTGCTTTCAAATATTTACAATATGAAATGAAATAAAATGGTGTTTAACTGTAATATAGTGTCCAGATAATCAAGACTACATGTATCTTGACTATCTAAGATTTAAGGGTCTGGGTAATCTGGATGGTATATAGCGACACGGGACCTGAGGTTGCACGGGTGGATGCACCTGGGCGATGAAAAAAGATATTCAACGCACATGGTTGTTGGTTGGTCATTTTTAGAATGATAGATATATATTACATTAAACGTCCCACTATTCTGCTACAGCTGGGATAATGGAGACGGGTAAACGCCATACAGTCAGGGCCGGATTAACCATGGGGCACAGGCCCCAGGGCCCCCCCACATTAGAGGGCCCCCCAGAAAAATCTCAGTTGCGTCCAGCCCCCTCCTCTAGAAATGCCATCATTTCATAGCACTCGCATGGATTGGTCCACTGAAATAACGCCTGAATGCGCTAATTTTGTGGCAGAATTTAATTTTTTTTCTGGGGGGGTACTTCTAAATGGCTCCACACAAGTGCCTGAAATGCCAGGAAATCACGTTTCCGGCCTCCAATTTCTGAAAATTTTCGGGGGGGGGGGGGAGGGGGCCCGAACCCCCCTTAGCTCTTGCATAATTAATCTAGATAAGACGGCATCCGTACTACCAACTGAACAATCTGAGCAGGTTCGCAATATCGCTCATTATTCATAAGGTCGCGGCTTCGATGATAGTTTTGTCTGAGAAAGTTCCCCGGGAGTGTTCAGCGCAGGCCTCCCATTGTCAGTGAGACAAAACATCATGGTCCCGCCGGAGTGTGAGTAAACGAACCATTGACTGTTGACGATATAAAGGCGGAAAGGCCGATGCCCGGGCAAAATGACAAACGAAATAGGATCTGTGTTTTATTCAGATTGGTTCATAACAATCTAAAAAGAATACCTGACCAATGTTTAAAAACAATAGTATATTGTTGACTATAATAAATAAAATTCATAAGAATGAAATCAAACATGACAGCCTACACTAAAAAAGCAGAAGGTGGTTCGAGAGAGAGAGAGCGAGAGAGAGAGAGAGGTGGGGTTTAACGTCCACTCGACACAAACTAGGTCATTTCGGGACTAACATGTGGTTCAATTTTATTTCAATAATTCGCTTGCTCGTTGGCGTCTTCAACAGTGGGCGGAAACCGGAGGACCCGGAGAAATACCCACGAGGTTGGACAGGCGACCCTACTCCTTGTCACGTACAACCAGGATGTAAAATGAGCAAACCTGATAGTATTATGGCTGACGGGTATCATGGTTAGGGATTTATTTGCTAACAATGATGCTGTTATTATTATTCCAACAATGTTAAATGGAAAGAAATGAAATGAAATGGAGTTTAACGTCCTACCGTTCTGCTCCTAACCTGGGCTAATGAAGACGGATTAAATGGAAAGAGTCGAGGTTGTAAAAGACAGACGGATTTCTTCAAAAAGGGTTCACGTTTGACCCAATCTGATTACAATACAGATCTATATTTCGTTTTTTATACTTTCGATGGCCTACACTACATGAAGATCTGACCGGTTGTTGCGATAGGTCACGTCAGAGGTCACACGAGCAGCTTTTGAGCCTATGACGTCAGACATTTGATTATTATTAATTAATCAGCATTGATGTTACTAGTGGATTACCCACAGTTCCGTGCAAAACACGCCTAAAGTTCGCCGTAACAGACCGTTTCATTGGCTAATACCTCACACCATTCAGAACACGTCAATGATAACAACTCTTCCAGATCCTATTGTAGTAAAGACAAGTAAAATGAAATTTTGAACTATAAAAACGAAACGAAATAGGATCTGTGTTTTAATCAGATTGCGTTTGACCACTTACAGTATAGGTCTGGGTAAAACATAAAAATTTACAACGCAATTTTCCATATTCTAAACTGATTTTAGGGTCTAGAATCTGTTTTGTTTTATCAAATTTCAGGCGATACATTGTAAATAACCTTGTATAACAAAGGTACGGTAGCCATCTCATTAACTAATAATTGTTAATCATAATTAACTGTGTGACCTCCGGTGTCTGTGATTCTCCTAAAACGGTGAATGGCGAACACCAAGAGAAAAGGGATAATGCGACTTGGTGATCGGGGTTCCTTTATTCACCACGTAATTGTTATTCTGCTGTAAAAATTAAAATCTATTTTTGATCGAAAAACTGCAAATAATAATTATTATAACTTCGGCGTAGAATTATAAACACATAATTTTTGTAAACGAATATGTCAATAGAAGACATGTTTTTAAAATATACGTATTTTCAGCACATGGCACTTCTTCGTTTTGTTGAGGATTTTCCGGTAGTTCTAATTTTTTATAGCAGAGTGTGTCGAGTGGACGTTAAACCCCATCTCTATCTATCTCTCTCTTGTTCATTTTACCAGGTGATGCCAAGTCAGATCGCTCGATTATATGTCACTTGTTGCACCTCCATAAGATTCACTTACGTATGTCACTGGAGAAATTAGCAGACGGAGCGAAAACATTTGATAGTTTTTGAATTTGAGTCTCTGGTGTATCTAATACAACTCTTGTGCAATGAAATCGCAATTTAAAACGTTTTTGGCATTGTGCTTGAGTTAATTTCCCTTGAAGGCCAAATGTCTATTTCTTTCAATTAAAAATATAAAAAGTTATTCCAAGTTGCAATAATTCTAGAAACAGTTGTTTCACTTAAATGGAATAATAATATCGACAATTCAATTTCTTCTTTAGCTTGTAATTTGATTAATGTCACAAACAACTGGTTTAAGTTCCCCTTGTGCTGCCGGTCGAAGAATTTTGAAAAATACAATAAATGGTCTAAGTCATCGATTCCACAGTGTAATACTGAATAGCAGTAGGATTAAATTAAAAATTTTCAACCGAAGAAGATGATGTGGAATTTAAATTACATTAAATGTCTTTATCAGAGAGGTCAAAATCTCACTTCCGAAATAATGATTGCTCTGTAGAAAGACACTTTATACCCCCTATCCCTCCGCTGTAATATCATCAGTATTACCCAAAACTGCTATGAAATTGCAAATTTGAACCCTTTTCTCCAATTCTAGTAGGATTTTATTAAAAGTTTTCAACCGAAGAAGTTGTTCTGGAATTTAAATAACATTAAATGTCTTTATCAGAGAAAGAAATTTCTGCAAGTTGAATGCTTCCAATATTGTCCCCGTCTTTATTAGCCCAGTATAGGTGCAGAACAGTAGGACGTTAAACCCCATTTCATTTCCAATATTGTCCCTATCAGTTACATCTATAAAATTAATATCAGGTACGTACTCCGCTCTAACATTATTTTCTGAAGTCACCCTTTTTAAAAATTCTGACTTCTCTTGAAGTTGGCGAGCTTGACTTCACTCTATGTGGAAAAACACTTGGGGCAGCATTACACTTTATTTACAGTAAGCATTATTTATACATTATGGACAAATAAATAGGAAATATAAACGCTCATACAATATTGGCCTATTGAAATATGTTCAAAGTAACCGCAGTTGACAGTGGTGCAGGAAAATTTAATTAAATAATTCACTTTACCTAAAAAGTGCACCATCTCGCTAATCATTTTGCGCGGACCATACGATGTCCTATTTTCCCGGCTTCCATAGTCTCTTTGTTGCTGTATCTACTCTATTTATAGCAACTCTCCATTTCATCGTAATATCTGGATCTCTCTCGGAAAATTGTGTCCATCCCTATTCTGACAATACGCTACACAGCAATAATGTGGCATAATAAAAAGTATCTAAAAAGTTAAAAAAACAAAACCGTGACGGTAGCGAATATAATGAATGTATACAAAGCGACAGACGACATCTAAGACTTTTATGCCGACGCCTAGGGAAGATAACTTCAGCAGGTTATCTTCATTGACGGAGGAAGACCACCATTAAATTACACCATCTCGCAATTTATAGCAATTCTCTCTCTTTTCTCCGCTTTTGCTAGTTATACTTTAGTAACGAAGTCCTTAGAGCCCTGCTCTTTCGTTACTGGTGAGATCTAATATGAAAATAAGGCTTTTCCAATCTCGGTTCTAAGGCTATTTTGGAATCCTGATTCTTCTTTGATCACCAAAAGAAATCATTGCCAGCCACATCCGACACAAATTTATAATAATTCAACACTATTTTCATGTAGGATTTAGCTATCCAAAAACATAAACAACATTCATTTGAATCGGGCGGCCATTGTAAACTGAAGCCTGCGCAGACCAGTTCATAGCTGCGCTCAGCCAATATTCCAAATTTAGGAATGGAATTTTTTTTTATAATTAATATCTGAAAAGGGAAAAGGGCGGATCCAGGAATTGTTGCAGCAGGGGGTTTGTCAGGTTCCAATTATGGAAATATGACAGTTGACAATGCATCATGCCATTATCGTCTCCAAATTACACAGGCATACATACACACACATACACACATGCCGTTTGACGTCAATTTTTATAATAAATTAATATGATCACTTTGTGTTTCGCTGGCTCGCTAGCCTGGAGGTCGGGTGTTCGATCCCTGCATTGGCCGAGAAAATTCATCCCGATTTTCCGACGTGGTTTCCCCCTTGTCAGTTATGCAGGACGGAGGGCCTGACAAGGACAGCTGTCTAGTCCTTCGGATGAGACGAAAAACCGAGTTCCCGTGTAAACATTGGAATGCACGTAAAATATCCCTTGGCAGTTGGAATTCGATATAAGAGTAGGCGATAGTGCCGCTGCCCGGGCAAAATTTCGTTCATAGCACACTGTATGGCGTATGCCCGTCTTCATTAGCCCAGTATAGGAGCAGAACAGTAAGACGTTAAACCCCATTTCATTTCATTTCACTTTGTGATTCAATTTCATTGATGCAAAACATTAATTGTGATATCACACATGTCTATATCATTATATCGCGCTTTGAATGTCCATCCCATCCCACCATCTGATGATAAAGGATAAAGCACACGAACATGACACCTTTCTCATAAAAGTGTATTTGTTTTAAAGAATATGTAGCTGAGTGTGCGGGGGGGTGGGGGCAAATCTCCCTCTGGACCCATCCTTGAGGGATTGGAGAACTGGCATAGCCTATATTGAACCAGCGTAGCCAAGCCGATACAAGAATACCCCTCCCCCTTCCTATCAGATATAGATACATGTAAATAAACAAACGAAGAGCCCCGGGGAAGAACGATCTAAGTCACTTTTTCAACGACCCGCAGTTCATGGCGTCATCTGGTAGCAAATTGTATAAGCTTTTTGTGGAACAATCAATTTCAGGTAAAAACGACCAGGGTCACATCGAACCAAGGCCCTTTTGAAATGGCCTCCCGGACAAATACGCCCATCGTACCTTTTATTTGACCTTAATTTGGCTGAAAAGTGGCACACTGTTGTTGTACTGGTAATTATGATTTGTATTAAACATCATTTTGAAGTTGTAATTAAACCCACTCGTTGTTCTGTTCGCCTCAAGCGTTCTCGTCCAAAAGTCTGTTTTGCCTTTATGCGAAAAGACAAAAATGTGACTTAGATCTTTCTTCCCCTGGGCTCTTATTGACGAAAACTTAAACTAAGTTACAACCGAAATTTTAAGAAATACTGCAACTTCATTGGATATATGCAAATTGATTTTACTGGTCAGCCAACCGAATTGCAATATTTCTTAAAATTTCGATTGTATCTTAGTTTAAGTTTTCGTGAATAAGGGCCGTGGACTCTTCCAATAGTGTTCAAGTGAAAATATAATTACAGTGAGTGTGTTATAGTTGTCCCTGAAACCATATTCGTTTATTGTCAAACTCTCTGTTTACATTGACTTAGTGTACAACTATTTCCCCTGTCCAACCTCGTGAGTTTTCTTCGGGTTCTCCGGTTTCCTCGCACTGATAAAGACCCCTACGCGCAAGCGGATTATAGAAATAAAATTGAACGATATGTTAGTCCAGAAATGACCTAGTTTCTGTCGAGTGGACGTTAAACCCCATCTCTCTCTCTCTCTCTCTCTCTCACACACACACACACAACTATTCCCCTTCTTCTATTAGTGTTTCACTATGCCCGGATCAGTTGCAGGGGTCTTTCCTTTGGGAGGAAGCCGGAGTACCACGAGGCGCTCCTATCGACAAGCCACATACACTCACAACAGGGATCGAAACCACAACCGTAAACCAGAGGTGAACGGTCAGATAGAGCTTACTATTTTCCCCCACATCCTCTTCTCAATATAGTAACGAAAACAAAAGCCATCGGCCAATCAGAAATAGCCGTTCCATTTAGCCCTAGATCTGTTCGTGGTCCCGGACAATAATACCGCTGATTTAATACGGTGATTTACAATAATGACACTAATTACATCCTGGTTTAACTGACTAGATGATTTTATCGACAAGACAAGAGTTTACACGATATCTTGTTTGGACAAACCAGATGACAACTCTGATCATTAATTCGGAATTTCTGCGTGAACGTATCATATATATATATACACATAATTAATCTATGGTCATTCAGTTCAACTCATTACTGGTGTATTGTACTGTTGTCTGTCAAGTTATACCTGGAAGAGAGAGGGGGGGGGGGTTAACGTCCACTCGACACAAACTAGGTCATCTCGGGACTAACATATGATTTAATTTTTTTTTATTATTTCAATAATTCCCTTGCGTGTAGCGGTCTTTAGCAGTGGGAGGAAATCGGAGGACCCGGAGAAAACCCACGAGGTTGGACAGGCGACCTACTCCTTGTCACGTACAACCGGGGATTCTAAACCACGCCAATTGACTCAATGACCGGTTTTATGATGAAATGAAATTGGGTTTAACGTCCTATTGTTCTGCTCCCACTGGGCTAATAAAGACGGGCATACGCCATGTAATGTGCTATGAGGGACTTTTTGCCCGGACAGATGAACTTTCTCGGTCAATGCATGGTTTCGAACATCAGACTTCCAGATTACGAGCCAGCGTCTGACCTACTTAGCTACCGTGACCCCGCTATACCAGGAAGACTATGTAAACCAATGTCATATGTATGAGGGCTCACAGTTCTGAGCCTGAAAAGGATAGATGAACTGGGTTCAAACAAACTTTTGCCACCAACAAGTGCAATCATTGAATGAATCATAAACCCCGTTTACATTACAAATTTTAAGCGTGCCATACACGGTACCAGGCACGGCACGGTTAATTTTTTGGTAGTGTAAAGGGGTCAAACATAAGCGTGCCGTACCGAGTACCGTGCCACTCTAGCCCACTGAAATGGGGTGGTCTCGGCACGGTGCCAGGCACGGCACGGTTAACTTTTCGTTATGTAAACTCTATCATAGACATAAGAACTGCAACAGTAGTGTTATTATTGACTCCGTACCAGAAATAGATAAAACTGTCTACAGGACTACCTGCAACCGACAGATCTAACCCCAACAAAGATACATGCCGGCATGCGTTTCCACTTTAGGGGATTACGCCTTTTCCTTTTCCGAAGTGAACCTTGAAAATTACCCACGTTCTGGAAGGCCATAACAGTAACCATTCAAGAGTAGTTTGGGCACATTGGGAGAAAAAAAAGGAGGTTTGACAGGCGACCCAACTCCTTGTCACGTACAACCGGGGAATCGAAACCACGCCAGTTGACTCAATTACAGACCTTATGTTACAGCGCACACGTGCTAACCATTCGGCCATCCAACCCCCTTATATACTTTATAAACTGAAAATATATATTTTAAGTAGAACTTACTAAACAAGGTAACATTAAACTGACCAATTGTTATGGGAATTGTCATCTCACGATAATTTGATGATCATATACCTATCAGGGGCAATAACTCTGGGACTACTTTTTCAAAATTAATACACGGGCGACATCGTTAGTCCCAAAAATATACATTTAAACCACTTTGTGTTGACAAGTAGTACGTTAAACATCATTTCGAAGAAAGCAAGGGACTATTAAAATGGGCCCATCTGTTCGCTCGCCCGCCTGTCTGTCTGTTCATCACACTTTTGGGGACACAATATCTCTCCTTCTAATTGAGCTAGAATGTTCAATCTTGGGGTGGGTGTTTATTAGGGCAATGCCTTGATGGAGTTCGAAGATGATCATTTTCTGCTTAGATAAGCGATTTGACTGGTCGATGCTTTGGGACAAGATAACTTTGATTTTATCTGATAGAGAGTGACGAAACTTAGTGTATAGTTGATAATCAGTTTGATTGCTTGATACTTTTGAAAAAAAGTAAATGTGCGATTAATTAATATGTGTCAACTATTTATTTTGGGATTTCGGCGGGCAACATCAGCCTTACTGTTGGCTTGTTGTTTATGCAAGGTTCCCAGTATCACGATTTGTGCTACGATTGAAATCGTAGTTTTAATCGTGGAGTAATCGTAGTGATCCTATCAGGTCTTATCATATATTGAGGTCAGTCGTAGCAATCGTGTTGATCGTATCGACACGTATCCGAACGTATCGAACCGTACCTGACCGTGCAGTCAATAAGGATAATCCTATCGCAAGACAACGTGAACGTAGCATTGTAGATGAATGAAATGAAATGGAGTTTCAAGGTGCTATTCTTCGGTAGCAACCGGCAGACATACGCCAATCTGATTAAAACACAGATCCTATTTCGTTTCGTTTTTATAGTTCAAAATTTCGTTTTACTTGTCTTTACTACACTAGGATCTGAAGAGTTGTTATCTTTGACGAGTCCTGAATGGTGTGAGGGATTAGCCAATAAAACGGTCTGTTACGGTGAGCTTTAGGTGTGTTTTGCAAAGAACTGAGGGTAATCCACTAGTAACATCAATGCTGATTGGTTAATCAAATGCCTGACGTCATAGGTCAAAAGCCGCTCGTATGACCTCTTACGCGACCTATCGCTACAACCGGTCAATTCTTCATGTAGTGTGGGCCATCAAAAGTATAAAGTTTTGTAATCAGATTGGACATGCGCTTTACAGTATGCTAGAGATGAAATTTGCTAGAACACGCTTATGTTTAATTTTAACTGACCACCGCAAAGCACTCGTATACCAGCCCGTCTTCATTAGCCAAGTCTGTGCAGAAAAATAAATTCCATTTCGTTTCATTTCTCTAATATCAGGATCGAATCCGGATCTCTCTGGTAAGTAAACCAGTGCCTTACTCCCGTGTTAAAGGGACAATAACACTCTTGCTGACTTGAAAGCTCCAGAAAATAAATAATATCTCTATCTAAGTACTAGATGTTTAAGTGTCCTACCTATTGTGTCAATTATCCATTACATCCTATTTTACTAGTCCAGAGGGTTCGAAAATATTTTTAAATCGAAGTTTCATTTAAAAAGGTTTACGTTAGACGTTTCAAACCATTATGTTGAATTTTTCAAAATTTTTAAATAAGGTGTGTTAAGATGAAATTTGTATCATCAATTAATTGAAATATTCTAAAATAGTACAATTTGTTGACCAGAATAAAGATTGGGACATATTATTCAGTTACAGCAAGAGTGATATTGAGCCTTTAACGGATACCTTTTGAAATCATAGACGGTTCCTTTAAGCCAAAGAATGAAAGACATATAAATTATCCAAGCATCAAAACAGTAAGCCGTTACATGTAGAAATCATATTTTAATGGCATTTTCAAAGATCACAGGCGACATATCAGATGCATGTTTAGATTTCAATTAAAATGATATAATGACTCATGGTAGTCGATGTCTATCATTGAAATTAAAAAGCATCCAGTTCTTTTGGTAGGGTGACCCACCATAAATAAATATCTCCATATATCTCGACAATTACGCCACAATATTTATATATATGCCAAGCCTCAAATCAGTTTCACACAATTATAGTCACTAAATAAACGATCATGTTGTACTTAATAAGCTATGACCATTAATCATGTATAAATAATAGACTGAAAACTGGTTCCAAGAGTCGTCCATAACATCCAGACACTTTTGAGTAAAAGATAGGTTACGTGCCCTTGTTTTGAAATTAGTCTCGCTTAACCAGTCTATCGACCATTCTACGTCTGATTGACAGGTCGGGATAATCAAGACTACTTTTTTACGAAACATAACAGAAAGCTAGAACAAGAAATTGAATTTAGAAATAAGCACGTTAGGTAGCTCAACAATCGTTTTAAGAAGCTTGTAAAAGTAAAATGAAACTACTGCTAGTATCATGTTCCTGTGTAACCCGAGTGATTCAGAGATATTATTTGTACTAAACCAAAAGATGCCGCTCTGAACGGTACAGTTAATGATAAAGCGATTTAAAAAATGAAACGAACGTAATTTCTAAATCTGCTGTAATAACCAAGAAGCTTAATTTTACTGCTATTCAAAATCGTCAACAATAAATTTTTTACGGCTGTAATAGTTGATAGATTTGTAGAGAATTGCACGTGCCATGGCTATTTATAGTATCATACTGTCAGAAAGTTGGTCTCAGCACGGCGAATGTGCACGCTTCAGTGGTAGTCTCGAACTATCAGCGGTGGACTGTATTTCTGTGAGTACATGGGTCACCCTACTTTTGGAACCCTTTACCCTACTGTGAGTTTAAATGAGGATATCTTTTAATATTAGTTTTATCATGCTGACATATAACATATATGTATAATTATAAAATTACATTAATAAAAAAAAAAAATAATCATGGGGTTTGGCTAACGTTTTCGGCTCTCTTGAACCCTTCAAGAAAACTGAAAACGCGAATCAAAACCATGTGTTTACTTTATTTTAAACTCATTTTTTATATATATTTCTCTCGGAGGAGTTCAAAGAAACTATATAAATGTTGCGACCATATTAAGCCAAAAAAAACCCCAAACCAATTAGAATTTTCATAACTTATATCGAATTCCAACTGTCAAGGGATCTTTTACGTGCACGCCAATGTGTACCTCGGTTTTTCGTCCCATCCGAACTAGACAGCTTTCCTTGTCGCAGGCCCTCCGTCCTGCATCACTGACAAGGGGAACCACGCCGGAAAATCGGGATGAACTTTCTCGGCCAATGCAGGGATCGAACACCCGACCTCCAGGCTAGCGAGCCAGCGTCTTATCCACTTAGCCACCGTGATCCCCAGGATATATATATATATATATATATATATATATTAAAAAAAGCTAATTAATTCGTCTGTCTATATATATATTTCTTTTCATCTCGTCTGTATGGTTTTTGATTTCTACATCACATAAGAATACTGTATTTTCTGAACAGCTATTGTTCAACAGGCGAACAGATCAGTGGACTACGACGTAATTTGAACAGTTGTCTATTCATTGGCTGTTATGGATATACAAGCAGGAACAGGATAGACTACTGATCAACCTAATTTAGCCTTTGAGAACAATACAATTTATATGGAAGGCAATCACCGGTTTGTAGACATATATCACATGTATTATCTTACTGTTATCAAACACAATCATCACAATCCCCAAACCGAAACGAATTGTAATCCAATGTAATTTCTGATATTGTACCACAATGTAAAAAAAACCCAACAAAACAAAACAAAACAAAAACAAACCAAAGACAGAAACGGAAACGAATTTGAAACTAATTTCATTTCTGATGTTATCCTACATGAGTCGATGGCCGCAACTACCATTGAGTCGATGGCCGCTACTTCCGTTGATTCGATGGCCGCAACTACCGTTGAGTCGATGATCGCTACTTCCATTGAGTCGATGGCCGCAACTACCGTTGAGTCGATGGCCACTACTTCCATTGAGTCGATGGCCGCTACTTCCATTGAGTCGATGGCTGCTATTTCCATTGAGTCGATGGCCGCTACTTCCATTGAGTCGATGGCCGCTACTTCCATTGAGTCGATGGCCGCTACTTCCATTGAGTCGATGGCCGCTATGCTTCCATTGAGTCGATGGCCGCTACTTCCATTGAGTCGATGGCCGCTACTTCCATTGAGTCCATTGAGTCGATGGCTGCAACTACCATTTAGTCGATAGCCGCTCTTCCATTGAGTCGATGGCCGCTACTTCCATTGAGTCGTTGGCTGCTACTACCATTGAGTCGTGGCCGCTCTTCCATTGAGTCGATGGCTGCTATTTCCATTGAGTCGATGGCTGCTATTTCCATTGAGTCGATGGCCGCAACTACCATTGGGGCGATGGCCGCTACTTCCATTGCGTCGATGGCTGCTACTACTATTGAGTCGATGGCCGCTACTTCTGCAAATTAATTTCTAAAACAATATTTTAAAATTCATTAAGATTTAATTTGTTGGAAGTATATCTGGAAACAGATTGGTAGGAACGGTGATCATTTGAACTGGAGCATTCGAGACTATTAGTAAACAGATCGTAGGAACGGTGACCATTTGAACTGGAGCATTCGAGACTATAGTAAACGCGTCACGTTGGACGCATGGAAATTGGACATATAAATAATGGACTAACCCCACTGCCCCCACCCCCCATTTAGCAGCAAAACCACTCAGAAACGACTGGGAATCAGAGTTCACAGAGTCTGGCATCATACGCGGCCCGCAAGTGAGGGTGTGTGTGTGTATGGGGTCTAGAGCAAATTCAAGTCTCGCCACCCACCAACTTATAAAGGTTCCCAAATCTATATAAGAACATTAACTTCTTTAGAGGCCCAAGAGTTTACCGTGTTCGACTCCAGTGTTGGCCGAGAAAGTTCATCAGGATTGTCCGGCATTGTTCCCTCCATGTCATTGGTTCAGGATAGTCGTTCGTGTGGGACGACAATCTGTGGTTCCGTGTACCCTTGTCAGTTATAATTGTCGGCCGTAGCGCCGCTGTTTGGGCAAAAGTTCTCTCATAGTACAGAACATGGTGTATGCCCGTATTCATTAGCCCAGTCGGGGTAGCAGAGTCGGACGTTAAACCCTAGTTCATTTCATTATAAAGTGTTGAGGCTGGTATATGTATCTACCATTATATGTAGGAGTGTGTGTGTGTGTGCGTTGGTGGGGGCCTAACGCATGCGCTGTAGATCATGGGGGTGTTGGGTGGCCGAATGGTTAGCGCGTGTGCGTTGTATCAAACAGTCTGTCATTAATTCAACTGGCTTAGTTTCGATTCCCCGGTTGTACGTGACAATGAGTAGGGTTGCCTGTCCAACCTCGTGGGTTTTCTCCGGGTCCTCCGGTTTCCTCCCACTGCTAAAAACCCTACGCGCAAGCGAATTATTGAAATAAAATTGAAGCATATGTTAGTCCTGAAATGACCTAGTTTGTGTCGAGTGGACGTTAAACCCCATTGCTCTCTCTCTCTCTCTCTCTCTCTCTCTGTAGATCAAGAGATCTGACGTTTAGTCAAGTTTTGTCGTTTCGATCCCCCGCTTCCACGTGGGAAGTGGTAGGATCGTTATCCGTTCTGTCATCGCATCCATCATTTTATTTATTTCATAATAAGAAATATGAATTGGTAAAATGAAAATCCACACGGATGGCTTAGTTAAAATTAAAGGGCAACATAAAAACTCAAAATATAACATGCATGACATCATTCATGGCTGTTAAACCAATGCTGTAGTCGTGACAAGGATAGATAATATAACATGCATGGACAATTCTCATGCGCCCCGATGAGTTTCATCATCACATCATGGCTGTTAAAACAATGCTGTAGTCGTGACAAGGATAGATAATGACTTATGGGAGCTCATTTGTGTAATTTTAAAATGAAGAAGCTTGATAGCTTTTCTTGTGTTCTGTCAAAAATTGCATAATGATTAATTGTCCTCTGGCACGAACAGCGAGATTTATTTCAATTGTAAATCCCATTGCAATTGTAACTGTTTTACAATTTTTTAAAAAATCGTATTCTCTACGATAAATTTATCCACTTCATTAATTAAAGATACGTTATGGAAGATTTGATAAAGAGCTGGCAGTTCTCACTATAATAGCTGGCAGTTCTCACTATAATAGCTAAAAACCAGATAATGTAAAGAGAATATGCAATACGATAAAGCTACGATAAAAAAAACAAAACAACATAGTTTCGATTATCCACTTTTGGATTAAATTATCAATAAGCGTTGAACAGCAATTGGACTCAAATCCAGGGAAAATCCGACACATAAGATCGCATGGAAAGTTGATTAAGTTCCAGGGACGGATCCAAGGGGAAGGGGTCGAAATCCCCCCTTGCTCAGCTACATAAAAAAAATTGTAAAACAACCTTTTTTATGAGAAAAGTTTCTCGGCCGTGTGCATTATCCTTTATCGTCAGATGTGGAACAGTATGGGTACTCAAAGCAAGAGATAATGATATAAACATTATGTGATATCACAATTAATGCTTTGAATCCATCAAATTGAATAACAATGTCATTGTATTAATTCATAATAAAAATTGACGTCAAACGGGATGTTGAATTTCTCTGTTTAAAAACCTCAATGTGTATGTATATACGCCAAAATGACGATAGATACCATGCGGGGGGGGGGGGGGGAAAGATACATTGTCTCAGGAACCTGGCAAACCCCCTCCTGCGAAAATTCCTGGATCCACCCCTGAGTTCTTTTCGTGTTAATAAATGTCTAATTAATAGTTTATATAACATTTTATGCCCAAAGAAAGACCTGCAATAGGCAGATGATTTAGCCCTTGCATAATGTATGTTTGGCTCTTGCATAGTGTATGTTTAATTAAACATACATTATGCAAGAGCTAAATCTGCCTATCGCTGATCTTTTATCTGGCTTCAAATGATATAAAAAATTATTATTAATATATTCATTCACATTAAAGCTCAATAATATATTTTTTTAGGTTGTGAAAGTTTCTTTGTGTCCTCTTGTTAGTGGTGCAGATGGGACAAAAAAGACCGAGGTCCCGTGTATACATTGGCATGCACGTAAAAGATCCCTTGGCAGATGGAATTCGATGTAATAGTAGGCCAAATGAAAACCCACGAGGTTGGGCAGGCGACCCTACCCCTTGTCACGTACAACCAGGGAATCAAAACCACGCCATGTGACTCACACGCTGATCAGCAGTGAATATTCGCTAGGCCGCTACAATCACTGATAAGGATGAGATCGATGCGGCTTAATGAGCCAGAAATATTAACTTTTTTCCTCCGACATATTAAATTCTAAAACATTTTTTTGTGTATTAGAAAAATAAATAAAGGCGTTTTTTCCTATTTAGTGTAAATGGGTATTAAAATGTGTAAAAGGCTCCATTCTGTCCAAACTAGAACGTCTTATGTAAACAATGCATGCGCCCTTGAGCCAATGATTGACGTCGCGTGTTGAAGGTAGTCATCGACCCCCCCGAAGGCGTATGATAACATGTATTGCAGGTAATTTGTATTCAGGAAGCTATAATATAGTCCATGTAACAACTTTAATGCTGAACATAACAATTTGTGATAATATAAAATATACATTAGTTTGATCTAGGGAAGTAAAATTGATCCTAAATAAATGAGTTCGTGATGTTATAATTATTGTAGAATGATGCTACAGCAGAGTTCGAGTTACCCTTTGAAATTGTATAAACTGAACAAAACTGCCTTTCACCACACTAATCTTACGGAAATAATCGAGAAAATCAGATGCGTTTAAAGGGCAAATCCCGATAATGTTTTGGAGAATAAAACTGCTTAATTTTGTGTTAAAATCCCTTAAAATCCTATACCTTAGGTCCGAGCAACTAACTCAATATACGTGATACGATTTCAAACAACTTCAACCCGCCAGTCTTCATCTGGAAATGGAGACCGGTGTCCCAAGCTGTATTATGCAGTGTCTGGATAAAACAAGACTTTTATTTTATAAAAATAATGTGTAGATGAAATTTACCTCTCGTTATCCAGTACAGCACACGAGTCATTCATTGTATGGACCTCTAAAGGAACGGGAATCCATTATCAGGTCACCCAACGAAAAAATTGAGCCGAAATCTTAAAAGGGTTACGTGTCCGGATAAACATTTTTGACTTTCACGTCCAAACGGCTCAATATTTTGAGCTGAAATTTTGAGACAAGGTTAATACACCATTTCTCTATATTCTGGCCAGAGGCGTAGGAGCTCAAAGTAATTCAGGGGGCATAAGAGAAAATTGCCCGAAATCAATACCGTTTTTTCGGGCATACATATCATAAGAGAGCTTCGGGCATATTTTCGGGCATGCAGTGGACAAGAAAAAGACGAGAAAATACTTTTCGGGCAGTGTGGATCTCATAGAAATAAGTTAGTTATATTTTTTCTCTAAACGTTAATAGAAAAAAAAGGTCGTCGAATTTTTCATTGCCCGAAAATAAATTTTTTGGGGGGTCCCCCGGCTCCTACGCCAATGATTCTGGCGCTTAAATTTCATACGTACTCATACTTTTATATTTGAGACTCTGTTCAAATTGGGATAGTCACTTTAAGTACGTTTCTTGATGAAAGGTGCTTTAATATTCCATTTTCCATCCTATCATGTATATATTATATACGCGGTAAAAGCTCTAGCTAAAATGGAATTTGTATTTTCTTTCTAAAAATATCTCAAAATGAAATAGGTTTTAACGTCCTACTGCTCTACTCCAACTGGGCTAATGAAGACGGGAATACACCATACAGTGTGCTATGAGTGAAATTTTGCCTGGACAGCTGCACTATAGCCTACTCTTATATCGAATTCCAACGGCCAGGGGATCTTTTACGTGCATGCCAATGTATACACGAGATCTTGGTTTTTCGTACCATCCGAACAACTAGACAGTTGTCCTTGTCAGCCCCTCCGTCCTGCACCACTAAAAAGGGGAAACCACTTCGGAAATATGTGGTTAATACGTAATTATTTATATACATTGTAACAGATGATGACACCTAACAAAGGGCAGACAACTTTGGTTATGATTTTGTGTATATCAAAATGAAGTAAAGTGATTGATTTTTTACCTGGACCCAAATTTTCATGTGGACGTATTATGCCGTCGCCCATGTTCTTCCGTCGACAATTTGTGTGGAGACAACTTGATGAAACTAAAAATATAGGTCAATCCCTCAAAGATCTCGGTTCGTTTCGATATTGGCCTGTATCGTACGAAAAACTTGTGGATACTCTAGAGGTCACAATGTTGATCCGATTTTGATTAAACTTGAAATACATGTTTATAACCCAAAGATCTTGGTTCAATTCGATATTTGCGCATATCGGATCGTAACTTCCAGAATTATGGCGTATTTAGCTTTTGGTCCCTCTTGATGGTCACAATTTTCATCCATTTAAAAAAAACCCCATAGGGATGGTTGAGTTCGATTTTTCGTAAATAGTGTAAAGGTATGTAATACTAAGGTGGCGGACCCACTAGGGGTCACAATTTTTATCTGATTTTGATGATACATAGAATATGTTTATATCCCGAAGATCTAGGTTCCTGTAGAGATTCACGCATATCGGACCGTAACTTCCTGGATTATGGGCCCTGATTGTACGAAAAATCGCTTCTTTCATTTTTAGCTTGTCCTCTCGCAAAATGTGAGCGTATATTGCATGGCAACCGCCTGTTTTTTATTTATGTATCTATCTACCGTAATAATAGAAAGTACTTGTAGGTATAGAGTTAATGTATATAATACGAAATAAAACACGGTTGGTGCATTATTTAGTCCAAACGGAATATGTGATAATCAATACATTACCAAAATACACAGGGTAGCGCAGTTTATTTTCTATTCAAGGAGAATTCAAAGTGTGGGTGTCAGACAAAGATTGTTATTTTAAAACTTATGTAAAAATCAACCTACGAAAATACCAAGTAGTCATTACTCAAAAATCGCCGACGCCTCATTAAGAAAATACACAAGCTATAAAAAACTATAGAAAAATGCTATATTATAACTCGCTATAGAACAATTTTATATTAAAACTCTATTGAACAATTATATATTAAAATTCCAGCAAACTCTATTGAAAAATTCCTAATGCATCCATAACAATTGAAAGATGATAAAGCACCTAATCACTTAAAGATTTATAATAAATACAATACCCGGTTGGGTATCACTTAGAGAGAGAGAGAGAGAAATCGGGTTTAACGTCCACTCGACACAAACTAGGTCATTTCGGGACTAACATGGTTTTTAATTTTATTTCAATAATTCGCTTGCGCGTAGGGGTCTTTAGCAGTGGGAGGAAATCGGGGGACCCGGAGAAAACCCAGAGGTTGGACAGGCGACCCTACTCCTTGTCACGTACAACCGAGGAATCGAAACCACGCCAGTTGACTCAATGACAGACCGTATGATACAGCGCGCACATGCTAACCATTCGGCCATCCAACCCCCCGAGAGAGAGAAGAGAGATAGAGAAAGCTTTAATCAAACCAGTCAAAGGGTCATTAACAACAACATATATCATAACGAATGGATGTTTTTATTATGATTATTGAATTGATTTGTCGGTAAATATTGATGTAGTAGTTGGCTTCTAGATTTGATTAATTCATGTTCATATACTTTTAGATAAATAATGTATCAGATATTCTTTCAACAGTCTACATCTATTCTTTGTTTGGCTTTTGGATTGGTTTCTGTTTCCTTCAATCGATTGTGTCTTGATTGTTATAAATGATGTATTATAGACATGCTGTCAACATTGTTTGGCGTTTGGTTGCTATTTCCTTAAATCGAGTGTGTCATGATTATTGTTGTTTCTTTAATTAAAATGAACCGATCGGGTTGCGAATGGTGGAATAGGTGCGGGTGAGATTATTAGGTCTGTCATTGAGTCAAGTGGCGTGGTTCACATTCCCCGCTTGTACGTGACAAGGAGTAGGTTCGCCTGTGCAACATTGTGGGTTTTCTCCGGATCCCGCGGTTTCTTCCCACAGCTAAAGACTCCTACGCGTAAGCGAATTACTCAAGTATGTTTACCCGAAATGACCAACTCTCTCTCTCTCTCTCTCTCTCTCTCTCTCTCTCGCCATGGCCCCCTGTTTCTTTAAACTGAATAAGTCTCAATTATTGGTTACGTGTTTCATCAAAATATGATTTATTTTTGTTATTCATAAAGGTATTAATAAATATGTCAAGATTAAAGTTCAATATATTTATTAATCAAATGATAACAAACACAGCTAATTAAACAGGAAAACTCGATTTCAATTGGGCTATAAATCAATGTAAAACATACAATATAACCTAATTGATTATTTATACTCCCACAGGCCTATTGACAAAAAACGGAGCAGAACATTGGGACGTTTCATTTCCTATTGAAAAACAAAACGAACCCAGCGCTTGTCCGGTTAAGATTAAAGATACATATATTTGGACTAAAAACATATTCAAACTAATTAATTTATCATAATTTTGCTTCAAATCCGTCTCAAAACACTGTAATTGCCAAGGAATACCCTGCAATAAAAATCGATCAAAAGAGGTCATGTTTGTGTCATGTGACTTACCTCTCTCGGTACCTATTGCAACGGGTGCGAAGTTGGAGGAGAATTCATTGTATACACAAGACGATGTTGTTTTTAATCGCTTACTATTCATTACAAATATCGAATCCTAATTAAATTCTCGGATTATCCACTACCCGCGTCTTTTCCCGTCATTTTTATCTCAGAAAGTGCCGTACGTCTAACTCTTTATAAAGTTTATCAACATGTACACCAAGCGCTCAATCTTGGCGTGCAACCTTCATCGTCACGCGTGCAGGTATCCCTAATCGTCGGGCTGTCGATGAAGGGAATCCTTACATTTTTGTCCTGTATACGCCCCATGATTGTTTTTCAGGCAATCCAGTATTTTTCTAGTAGGATTGG
This sequence comes from Patella vulgata, assembly GCF_932274485.2. Classification (NCBI taxonomy): domain Eukaryota; kingdom Metazoa; phylum Mollusca; class Gastropoda; family Patellidae; genus Patella; species Patella vulgata. The sequence goes on along the minus strand of NC_065882.2, from coordinate 7,618,537 downwards.
ATATCTCTAATTTACATATATACCAAAATTGCCATACTTTTATTGGAAATAACCACCCGATAAATACTTTTCTGGGAACCTATCTTTAAATATTATTGGTGCATTTGCGTGTATCACTGAATTTTACATTGACACGGAAAAGTTATTTAAATATGACAAAATTTATTATTTATACCCCACAGCCATGTTGAAAAAATCGGAGCAGAACAGTGGAAGGTTGAACCTCATTTCATTTCCTATTGAAAAACAAACAACAAACCCAGCGCTTGTCCTGTTGAGATTAATTATTATTGGTCCTTTTAAGATTAATTATTATTGGTCCTTTTAAGATTAATTATTATTGGGACATTTGCGGGTATCACTGAATTTTACATTGATACAGAAAAGTTATTTTAACGGAGTTTGTTCCATTGTAGTTACATGTTGAGTTTTGAACCTCAATTGAATTTACAACAAACGATTGCATCCAGTTGACGGCCCGGACAACTTGGTTGGAATGGGTTCCAAGAGACTGTTCCTCAGGAATATCATGTCATCGTTAAAGGGGCATTATGGAAGATTAGATAATAGTAAAAAAAATCAGATAATGTAAAGGGAATATGCTGATAATTTCAGTCAAATTGCTCCACCGGTGTTAAACCGAGATATTAGCGATTAAATGTTAGGCAGATTTAGCTCTTGCACCTCATTTACTTATATTTTTGACCGGAGTAACCGACGAAAACCCACAAGTACGATGAACCGGTCTTGATCGGCCCCTTATGGACAGGAGTCTCGTATGGTACCAAGTTTTTTTTATAGAAATATTAAGTTATTTGTTTACTAAACATTGTCTTTCGTTGTCTGTATATAAAGGGGTGTTGGATGGCCGAATGGTTAGCGCGTGCGCGTTGTATCATAAGGTCTGTCGAAGGTGGGTCTAACCTCGTGGGTTTTCTCCTGGTCTCCCGGTTTCCTCCCACTGCTAAAGACCCCTACGCGCAAGCGAATTATTGAAATAAAATTAAACCATATGTTAGTACCGAAATACTGAAGTATGTTAGTCCCGAAATGACCTAATTTGTGTCGCGTGGACGTTACCTCCCCCCCCCTCTCTCTCTCTGTAATGCGTCACATCTATTAATAGTACAGCACATTTTCTAGTTGATTCGAACTTGTAACTGTTGATATTACTGCAATAAAATTATTGTTATTCTTACAATAATAAATTAAATCTGGTCTAAAGACATGAATGGGCTATGACGTTCTTTAACGTATTTGTATGATCTGTGTTCTATAAGTTTGTACGAAACAACTCTTGTTATTAAATTTATAAAGACAATAACAATCATTCAAGTATAGTTAATTCAATTTGTCCCGTCTGTTATGAAAACAGACCCACATATTCAGCAAGGGAATTTATATATTTACATCTCGCATTTGTCAGTATGTCTGAAAACAAATGTGATCTGTGCCAGCTGCGGATGGACCGTGGAACTAATGAACCGTAATAATCTTGGGGGACATCAGAAATGACTTCGGGAACCGCGGTGGCTGAGTGAGTAAGGCGTTGGCTCGCACATCTGGACGTCCTGTTTTAGATCCAGTTGTTAGCCGAAAAAGTTCATCTGGATTTTCCGGCGTGGTTTCCCCCTTGTTGGATGTGTGGGACAGGGGGTCTGGCAAAGGGCAATGTATAGCCGTTAGTGTGAAACTAAAAACTGAGGCCCTACATACACATTGATGCACACGTAAAAGATCTCATGGTAGTCGGAATTCGATATAAGAGTAGTCCAGTAGGAAGTTAAACTCAATTTAATTTTATTTCAGTTTATTTTAGAAGTGACTTAGAGAGAGAGAAACAGAAATGGGGTTTAACGTCCACTCGAAACAAACTAGGTCATTTCGGGACCAACACATCGTTCAATTTTATTTCAATGATTCGCTTGCGCGTAGGGGTCTTTAGCAGTGTGTGTGTGTGGGGGGGGGGAACCGGAGGACCCTGAGAAAACCCACGAGGTTAGTCAGGCGACCCTACTCCTTGTCACGTACAACCAGTTGTCTTAATGACAAACCGTATGATACAGCGCGCTCGTGCTAACCATTCGGCCATCCAACCCCCCGACTCGAGTTCAGACAAATCTACTAACGAAAATATTGTATGTGCTGTTTGTGATTTTATTAAATTATCCTAGCGCTTTGAAATTTAATAATTAATAATTATCAACTCAAATAACTGCACCCTGTCGAATAGTTTCATTATGGATGTTACACAGTCGTATTGAAGTCCTTTGTACATTGGATCTCGCCCACCCACCTTAAAATACCTGCCCACGATTTTGAGGTAACAAACTAAAACTCAGCAGTCGAGTATCGACCGCTTCTTGGTCCTGATGTTAGCTAAAACTTGGTTATATTCTTCCTGTAATCTTATTATATATGGGGATCACGTGGCTAAGTGGGTAAGACGCTGGCTCGCTAGCCTGGAGGTCGGGTGTTCGATCCCTGCATTGGCCGAGAAAGTTCATCCAGATTTTCCGGCGTGGTTCTCCCTTGTCAGTGATGCAGGACGGAGGGCCTGACAAGGAAAGCTGTCTAGTCGTTCGGATGGGACGAAAAACCGAGGTCCCGTGTACACATTGGCGTGCACGTAAAAGATCCCTTGGCAGTTGGAATTCGATATAAGAGTAGGTCGTAGTGCCGCTGTCCGGGCAAAATTTCCCTCATAGCACACTGTATGGCGTATGCCCGTCTTCATTAGCCCAGGTTAGGAGCAGAACAGTAGGACGTTAAACTCCATTTCATTTCATTTCATTTCTTATTATATATGTACTTTAATACTCGATATACATGTATATTGGTAATTATAATATAATAAGCAGCAAAAGAAACGTCAGATAGGTATGTTACTCTCAATAGACTGGTTGCATAAAACTTGCCAAATGTTTTTTTGTATAATTCTGACCACATCTTCAACTTTACCCGAGCCATAAGGCTCCTTCCCAAACACAGAATTGAACCCAGGAAATGTTCTCAAAAACGCAACCTGACTTCTGAGATGGTAATGTTTTCTTCGTGATTTTCATGTAACTTATGCCGCACGTGCTGTTCACCAGGACCAGCCCTATAAAATGCACCGCCATACATGATTTAATCATGCACACGTCAGCAGCATGCCACGACTCACGACAGCTCAGAGAAACCAGGCGCTTGGAAGACTCGACGCTGGTCACGCTGCCCAAGCCGTTGCCAATCACTTCCAGGTCAATGTTCGGACCATCTACAGGCTTCAGCAACGCTTGTGGGCCACACGGAAGACCCATCAGTACTGATACAGTGCGCCAACGTTTCAACAGAGAGAACATCCATTGCCGTAGACCTTACCGTGGACCGACCCTCACCCCTCGCCATCGATGTGAACGTCTACAGTTTGTCCAACAACACCAGAACTGGCGACACAGGCAATGGAGAACTGTTCTGTTCACAGATGAGAGTCGGTATTGCAGATGGCAGGACCAGAATATGAAGTCGACGTGGCCAGCGTTATTCTGACCAATGTGTCATGGAACGAGACTCATGGGGAGGTCCAAGCATAATGGTTTGGGTTGGAATCGGCCTGACCCAGAGAGTGGGTCCTGTGGTGTTTCAAAATCTTGGCCCAGGGAGAGGAGGTGGCATCACAACAGTGCGCTACCTCGATCAAGCTCTCAGACCTCACGTCATACTTGAAGTTGGCCATATCAAATAGACCTAACCCTACATAACAATAGCACGATGGTTGACGAGAAAGCAGGACGTTAAATCCCATTCCGTTTCACAAGCTTTTATTTACTTATTTGTATAACCATAATTTAAAATTGTAACAATTTACGCATATTAACACCACGAGCAAAAGCTAATGGTAAGTTTTCGGGCAATTAGTTTAAAATAACACCAAATAGCGGAAAGACAAATCACTGAAAGGTCACATCTAAATCAATATTTATTTCGAGGTGTTAAATCCATTTACTGCGAATCATTACTTCCAGATCATCTAACATCAAAGTAACACCATTTATTTTCATGCTCAATGTGTTATTTTAGATACACGTACAGAGATCGAGAAGTGTCCAGGTTTAAAGATACATTAATGTACCCATTTTTCCTTGAACAGTGCATCGAATGATGGACTATCGATTTTTGGTATGACGTCAAAACTCCAAGATGGCTGCGATGACGTGACATTCGGTACCCAGTCCATAGTATGTCCGGGCTTGTTAAATCAAAATTAAAAACAAAGAAGCCCTAAATATGCTATTTGTAAGCGCCTAATCTTCCTGTTGGAGTTATTTGTAACGGCTACAAATGTTACATACATAATTGAACAGGCATTTATTCACATGGGAAACACACGATCAACTCTCTAGACCATCGGGTGGCCATGATATTGAATGAAGTAAAGCACCCGTGCCATTTAATAATTTAATGACTGCGCCCAGAATAAATTAATTTGTCTATTGATGTAGCAATAGATGTCGTGTCAAACATTTAGACATCCAGGGGGGTTGGATGGCCGAATGGTTAGCACGTGCGTGCGCTGTATCATAAGGCCTGTAATTGAGTCAACTGGCGTGGTTTCGAATCCCCGGTTGTACGTGACAAGGAGTAGGGTCGCCTGCCCAACCTCGTGGGTTTTCTCAGGGTCCTCCGGTTTCCTCCCACTGCTAAAGACCCCTACGCGCAAGCGAATTATTGAAATAAAATTAAACCATATGTTAGTCCCGAAATGACCTAGTTTGTGTCGAGTGGACGTTAAACCCCATTTCTCTCTCTCTCTCTCTCTCTCTTTAGACATCCACAACTTTTGTCGGAATAGGCTAAAGTAATTGATTGAATTTTTAACATATTTATTTTTATTATCTATTTTTTAAATGTTATAACGAGAACTGTCAGCTCTTTATCTAAATCTTACATAATGTATCTTTAATGATCAAAGCAACATAAATCATATAGTAACTGAACTATTATAACAACGACAAAGACAGCTGTCTAGTCGTACGGATGGGACGAACAACCGAGGTCCCCTGTATACATTGGCGTGCATGTAAAAGATACCTTGACAGTTGGAATTCGATATAAGAGTAGGCCGTAGTGCCACTGTCTGGGCAAAATTTCCCTCATAGCACACTGTATGGCGTGTATACATTGGCGTGACATAAAAGATCCCTTGACAGTTGGAATTCGATATAAGAGTAGGCCGTAGTGCCGTGGCAGGGCAAAATTTCCCTCATAGCACACTGTATGGTGTATGCCCGTCTTCATTAGCCCAGTCCGGAGCAGAACAGTAGGACGTTAAACCCCATTTAATTTCATTTCATTCTAGCCTATCATACATAATACAGCTTTAAATAAAAATGCTAGATATTGAAGTCCATCAATAAAGTATTTATAATTTGGTTGCGCGGAATGTAAATGTCATATGAATATCTAAATATAAGGTACAATTTGTCGAAAGGAAAACAGATCTTCGTTATGGGTTCTCTGAAATTATCCTATTTTGGTCTTCTATAAATCTTTAATGTTTTTGATCACACCGAAATGCGCCAGTGACGGATTTATACATTTTGTTTCACTAAGACAAACACAAGACCAAAACAGACAGATTAATCCACTCCGTGACAAGCTTCTACTTGACTATGATTAGCCAGCAGATTGTTTTCTCGAGTCCAAGTGTGATGTTTGCGCGGTTTTATAATGACCGATTTCAGACGACCGTATAAGTGCTGTTGGTGGCTTCCATAGATACACTTATATATAAAAAGAAGTATCAAACTATATTGGTTTGACTTAGCAAGGAGATCGTGTTCTTGATTCCAATGTATGTGAAACACCTTTATTTAAAATACAGGTGTGAAGTCATTCTTTGACGTTGGCGTACCATTAATCAAATAATGGTAAGGGCAATGTGCCAAACATATATTATTTATACTAGTTGAAATTTTGGACCCGTGTGACGTATTTTATTGCAAAGCACGTGTGTGAGAGAGATGGGGTTTAAAGTCCACTCGCCACAAACTAGGTCATTTCGGGACTAACACATCGTTCAATTTTATTTCAATAATTCGATTGAGCGTAGGGGTCTTAAGCAGTGGGAGGAAACCGGAGGACCCGGAGAAAACACACGAGGTTGGACAGGCGACCCTACTCCTTGTCAAGTACAACCGTGGAATCGAAACCCCGTCATTTGAATCAATGACAGACCTTATGATACAGCGCGCACGTGCTAACCATTCGACCCCCCCCCCCTGCAAAGCACGTGCGAGTGTGTATTTTAAGTTGTTTAATGGTCTCGAACTTGAGACATTGCGTAATATATTGACACAACTATTGGTGACTAACGTCCATCGTGTTGTTTCAATATATTACTTAATGTCTAGCTCTCGACCACTAAACTACACTTAATGTAGGCTTTCACCCAAGGATAGTGTGTACCAGAACAACCGCAGGGGCGGATCTAGGAATTTTGAAAAGGGGGGGGGGGCGCCGCAAAATGAGGGCACTGACCTCGGAGACGGGGCACGCCGCTGCGAGGGGGGGGGGGTCCCCCAAGAAAATTATCCGTCATTTCCTTGCATCTGTAGCCATTCCAAGAGCTATTTGGCTGATATTTTCGTCTAAGTAAACGTTCGGAAATCGTTGAAAAAGAGCCTTAAAATGGAGCAAAAAAGCCAGTTGAACATGCGACTCGAAAATTGTCAAGGTGAGCGAGGCATTATGATGGGTAAAAAGACGAATCTATACCCTAGCCACTTCACTATTTAAGCCTTGTAACTTGTACTGTGTACTGTCCACACATGAAACAATGCTACACCAAGTTGCACTCATGCGCGTCGGTGATGGACATTAGTGTATACACCGCCGATTCCACAAGATACTATCATTGATGTCTGTCTTTAGTCACTCTATAGGATTAGGGCACCGTCAGCTAAACAATAAGAATTCGTTTGAAAGTGGAAGCATTAATTAGACCAAACTGGTGTGTTTGAGTCGATGGTTTGAGTCATTTGGGATCCCTGCAACGGGTTGGGAACGGACATATTTGGGTCTGAGAAAAGGCACTTTCAGCAGTAAAAAAGAGCACTGTCAAACGATTGGTGAACTGATGAAGGCAGCAACCACAGCAAAAATCAGGGAAATCCCAAAAGAGGAATGTATTCCTATAATTGACAATTTTGCGCAACTTATGCAAGTTTGCCTCTAATGCCACGGAGGCCACTTGGAGTATATTTTGGAAAGAACGTGACTTTGATGCAAACAAGATAACTGAAAATTTTGAGAATGACCGCGTACACAGACTGATGTTTAAGTTCAGCAAATTCCATCAAATTTGCTGGACCTTTGTAGGATTTAATAAAACTTTTATGGCTTCTGTTTTTCTTTGGGTCACCCCGTATATCGGTGGCCCAAACAATAAAACAGACGAACACTAGAAATCAGGTACAAGGATATAAAAGTTATTATAATGACCAAGTTTCGACCCAAAGATCAAAATGCTCAGCCGATTCGATAATGAGATTTTTCATTAAAATTTTAGAGGCATTTAGTAACTAGATAAAGCAATACACAATAACAAATACTGATGGAAAAACAGCTACTTATTTAGTTTGGCTACGTTTCGAAGAGTATTCTCTCAACGTTATCAAGCAAAGCTACTTATTTATGTGGGCGACGTTTCGAAGAGTATTCTCTCAACGTTATCAAGCAAAGCTACTTATTTATGTGGGCGACGTTTCGAAGAGTATTCTCTCAACGTTATCAAGCAAAGCTACTTATTTATGTGGGCGACGTTTCGAAGAGTATTCTCTCAACGTTATCAAGCAAAGCTACTTATTTATGTGGGCGACGTTTCGAAGAGTATTCTCTCAACGTTATCAAGCAAAGCTACTTATTTATGTGGGCGACGTTTCGAAGAGTATTCTCTCAACGTTATCAAGCAAAGCTACTTATTTATGTGGGCGACGTTTCGAAGAGTATTCTCTCAACGTTATCAAGCAAAGCTACTTATTTATGTGGGCGACGTTTCGAAGAGTATTCTCTCAACGTTCGAAATAGCTTGATAACGTTGAGAGAATACTCTTGGAAACGTCGCCCAAATAAATAAGTAGCTTTTTTTCCATCAGTATGTGTTTTTGTGAGATTTTTCAAGCTTGGCTCACCTTTGTTCGAGGTTTCGCCTGGACTTAATGACATACCATGAAAGTGGTTCGATACGTGCTGCCGTATGACGTCACACGCAAATCGATACGCGATACGGACCAGAGATTTACGCTTGCCAAAAGTCTTTATTGTTTTAGGTAATTAATCGTAAAATAAAAAAACGAATGCAGTACTACCATAAAAGGGCACAAAGAACGTGTTGTACATTTACGTCTAATATCTTTTTACATAATACATACGTGTGTATATATATATAGCGAGAGAGAGAGAGAGAAATCGGGGTTTAACGTCCCCTCGACACAAACTAGTCATTTCGAGACTAACATGGTTCAGTTTTATTTTAATAATTCGCTTGTGCTTAGGGATCTCTAGCAGTGGTGGGATACCAGAGGGTACAGAGTAAACCTACGAGATTAGACAGGCCACCTTACTACTTGACTCAGAGACAGACCTGAAGATCTAAAGCGCACGTGTTAACCCCTCCCCCCCCCCCGCCCGGGAGCGGACATACCAATTCTCAATATATTGTCATTTTGTCCAATCTGATTAAAACACAGATCTTATTTCGTTTCGTTTTATTAATAGTTCAAAATTTCGTTTTATTTGTAGTTACCACACTAGGACCTGGAAGAATTGTTGTATAACAGGCCAGGCGTTCTGCTTGATGCGAGGAATTAGCCAATTAGACGGTCTGTTACAACGCGTTCTTAGCGTGTTGTGCACGGAACTGTGGGTAAACCACTAGAAACGCCAAAACTGTTTGATTAATCAATGTCTGGCATCATAGGGGCAAAATCCGCTCGTACGACCCCTGACGCGACATTCCCGTACAACCGGCCAGATTTTCATATAGTGTAGGCCATCAAAGGTATAAAAAAACGAAACGAAATATAGATATGTATTTTAGTCAGATTGTATTTTGCCTGTATTGATGGCCTCAGATCATCATTTGATTCCTTATTGACTCTAACAATTACCCTAAGTGTTCGTTGACTTCAACGTTCTCTTCTACAGATGTAGCAATATGTGGCAAAGCCTTGCTTAACTGCGTGTATAAAGTTCACCGTGAAAGCCTTGAGATACACAAACTGAAAGTAGAATAATAGTAAACATGTAACAAACCGCTTAAAATTTCACTCACTCGGCAAACATCGGTAGATTCCGTTACTCTAACATCTAGCCCCAGCTGTATGGCGGTAAGAATTGAAATGAAATGAAATGTGGTTTAACGTCCTACTGTTCTGCTTCTATACTGGGCTAATGAAAACGGGCATACGCCATACAGTGTGCTATGAGGGAAATTTTGCCCAAACAGCTGCACTATCGCCTACTCTTATATCGAATTCCAACTGCCAGGTGATCTTTTACGTGCATTCCAATATATACACGTGACCTCGGTTTTTCGTCTCATCGGAAGGACTAGACAGCTGTCCTTGTCAGGCCCTCCGATGGCGGTATGTGATATGTACCTACGCCTATACAGTTGCGATGAGGCATCGGTTTACTTATATGGGAAACTTGCCGCTTTTAAAAAAAAGTTATCAAATTTGCGTCTTTCGAAGCGTGTGTAGAATTTTTAGTGCAAAATCGGATAAACTTGAACGAAAAACAGCTTCAGACTTTGAAATATCTTCAAAGGCGTCGCCATGGGCAACGATGTTGGTAATCCGGGAACTTGAAAGTAGTTCCAATGGCGGACTTCGTCATACAGTCGAGGCTAGATGTAGGGTACTAGAATCTGCCGAGGTTTTCCGAGTGACATTTCACCGTAACCAACCTCTTAACTGTTTTTACCCTTCCGCCTGAGATTCATGAATATTCATCAAAACTTGGTAAAAAATGGAAATTTTGTTCGATTTTACATCAAGAAGTCAACAAAAAGCGTTATTCAACCGAGGAAAAAGACAAGACCATTCGGGTTTATCCGCTATTGATGATTTGTGTCATCTAAATGACATTTTTCATCTTCAATCACGTTGTTGAATTGTGTTTCTGACTCTGCACCTTCATACTTATTGAGGTTCCTTTTTGGCTAAAATATGGCATCTTGGAAATTTCTTCATTATCGTGCTTAAAATCTCAAAACTGGATAATCTCTACATGTTTTCTTATCGTCAAAGATCTTTCATTGCAAACCACATTTGTTTTTCTGAGATTAAGTTTTCGGGGTTTCAACGTCAAAGCTCGTAAGACATGTCATTGTGAAAACTACAAAGGGTGCTTAACGTTTTTCTTTGTGTATATTATAGCAATAGCTCTTTATCTAAATATTTCATCTTGAAGTAATCCTGATAACATTTCTCAAAAAGTCTTGATCAATGTGATTAAAACACAGATCCTATTTCGTTTCGTTTTTTATAACTTGTTTAACTTGTCTTTACTACACTAGGATCTGGAAAAGTTGATATATAACGCGCGTTCTGGTTGATGTGAGGGATTAACCAATGAAACGGTCTGTTACAGCTAGTTCCCTGCGTGCGAAGCCCGGAACTGTGGGTATCCTATTAACATCAACGCTGATTGGTTAATCAAATATCTGACGTCATATGGTCAAAAGTAGCTATATGACCCCTAACGCAGCATCCGACTACAACTAGTCAGATCTTCATGCCGAAAACATAAAAAAAACGAAACGAAATACAGATCTATATTCTAATTAGATTTAAGTCTTGACATAAAACATGAAAGGGCTCGAGATAATTTAATGACTTCTGGCCCCGAGTTCACAAAGCATTCTCAGACTTAAGTTGAGAATTTACTCAACTTTCAATCACTAATTATGAAAAATATCTTTGATCCAGAAACACGAAACTTTGAACATAGTTGCTTATTGATGTATTTGACACATTAAAACAACAAAGGTTTTATAAAAGGTCTATATTTTAGTTAAAATAAGGAGAACAATTTTGAGTAAATTCTCAACTTAAGTCTGAGAATGCTTTGTGAACTTGGGGCCAGGACTTCTACTGAGAACGATCTCTATCGAAATGATTCCAACTTGCATACTGGGCAACGCAACTGGTGCAGACTGTAAGAACAGAGATTGGTCGTTGGGGGGGGGGGGCGGTGCGTTTCTTGCACTACTAGTTGATTCTCACCAGGGAATGTGTCCAAAGGCGGTCCAATTCCGTCCTGTATTTCCAAATTTATAATGAATTGTAAATTGTACAATTTTCGACATCACTGAACACGGTATAAACAAATGCTGGGTAAAATCATTTGATGGACTTAATCCGGGCGGGGGTAACATGTGCGCGTTGGACCATTAGGCCAGTCACTGAGTCAAGTGGCGTGGTTGCGATTTCCCGCTTGTACGTGATAATTAAAAGTTAATTTTACACTTAATTGGATGCCCCTCTCCCCGGATATGGATGCAGGAGGTCGCCCCCCGCCCTGCCCCCCCCCCCACGTCCTCTTCTTGCAGCTGAATCAAGTACATTTGGCGTGGGTTAAGCTGTGCACAATTTGACAAATGGAAATGGCTCTCAGTGACTTTATCTCTTGTTTATTTTCTGGAATGCTCATGCTTGAATAGGTGAAAACAGGACTCTAGTTGGTCAATACCACTCTTGTTGTAACAGAATAATATGTCCCAATCTTTATTCTGGTCAACAAACTGTACTATTTTACAATATTCCAATTAATTGTTGATACAAATTTCATCTTAACACACCTAATTTAAACAATTGGAAAAATTCAACATAATGGTTTGAAACGTCTAACGTAAACCTTTTCAAATGAAACTTCGATTTAAAAATATTTTCGAACCCTCTGGACAAGTAAAATAGGATGTAATGGATAATTTACACAACAGGTAGGACACTTAAACATCTAGTACTTAGATAGAGATATTATTTATTTTCTGGAGCTTTCAAGCCAGCAAGAGTGTTATTGTCCCTTTAATATCACTGTATTCTTTGGTTAACAAATAATTATATCAACATACAGTACATTACACAATTAAGGCGGATTAAGATCCATTAAAATATAGGTCACTGAATCAAGGTGGATTAAGATCTATTAAAATATAGGTCACTGAATTAAGTAACACTGCGGAATAGCACGATGTATTAAATATTTACTACTCGTATATAAAGATATGATACGCGACTAATACCAGATAATGACACGTTATATCACTAACTAAATTAATTAATATACCTGTGATATGAACAATCATAGGATGGATTGTAGATACCACACCATCAGAGAGAGAGAGAGAGAGAGAGAGAGAGAGAGGTGGGGTTTAACGTCCACTCGACACAAACTAGGTTATTTTGGGACTAACACATGGTTCAATTTTATTTCAATAATTCGATTGGGCGGAGGACCAGGAGAAAACCAAACGAGGTTGGACAGGCGACCCTACTACTTGCAATTGTCACGTACAACAGGGAAATCGAAACCACGTCAGTTGACTCGATGACAGACATTAAAATACAGCGCGCACGCGCTAACCATTCGGTCATTCAACACCCCATCTTTTTACATAGCAGTGGTAGGAAACCGGTGGACCCGAAGAAAACCCACGAGGTTGGACAGGCGACCCTACTCCTTGTCACGTACAACCGGGGAATCGAAACCCTGCCAGTTGACTCAATGAAAGACCGTATGATACAGCGCAGCGCGCACGTGCTAACCATTCGGCCATCCAATCCCCCACCCGCTCCCGATAAGAGGAAACCACGCCGTAAAATCTCGAAGATCTTTCTCGACCAACACACGGGGCGAACTTTAGCCAACGAGACAGCGTTTTACTAAATGAGCTCCCCGCGGCTCCCTACAACAATTTGTAATGAATTGAATCAGACATATGTCTCTACAAGAACGAATTGCCAAATTAGCATGAATATTAAATTGACAACAGAATAGGAACAGAAATAAATTTAATCAAATTCACACTTGTTGGTGTAAGTAATTCAATAAGATCGCGAGTCAGCCGAAGAATGAAAAACAAAACTCGTTTAATTAATCAAATGAAAACGCAAGAAATGGTTAAAGTTGGAATGTTTTTATTTGATTTAAACATTAATTAAATCTTACCAGCGTATAAAGTCTTGTATTATGTGTATGACTTTTTAAATTCGACCCAAAAACTGTTTTCTTTCTTTTGTATACGGCCCAGAATCCAAATATAAAAGTGTTGATTTTGGACGCCGTTGGGATTTATTTAAGAAATTAACTGAAGGGAAATATAGGGATTGCCGGCTTTTCTGCATCGACCGGTTTCTTACATGTGTGAGGGAAAATTTGCCAACCAGCCGTGTTTTGTACCTCCTACATGGGACCAGGGTGTTTCTTCCCTGGATAATCGAGACTTTGTTTACTATCGTAAAAACGGTAGCAATGACAATCGAGACCCCTAATTTAGCTGAGAATGAAGTAAATTGACAGAAATTTTCAACATATTCCCTTTTCATTATTATTTTTTTTAACTATCATAGCGAAAACTGTCAGCCCTTTATCTAAATCTTACCTGCTTCCGCTGGATAACCTGGATAATCGAGAATTTGTTTACTATCGTAAAAACAGTAGCAATGACAATCGAGACCACTAACTTAGCCCACAATGAAGCAATTTGACTGATATTTTCCCTTTTCATTATCTATTTTTTTTAAAACTATCATAGTGAGAAGGGGATCACGTGGCTAAGTGGGTAAGACGCTGACTCACTAGCCTGGAGGTCGGGTGCTCGATCCCTGCATTGGCCGAGAAAGTTCCTCCAGATTTTACGGCGTGGTTCCCCCTTGTCGGTGATGCAGGACGGAGGGCCTGTGAAGGACAGCTGTCTACTCCTTCGGATGAGACGAAAAACCGAGGTCCCGTGTATACATGAGAATGCACGTAAAAGATCCTTTGGCAGTTGGAATTCGATATAAGAGTAGGCGATAGTGCCGCTGCCCGGGCAAAATTTCCCTCATAGCACACTGTATGGCGTATGTCCGTCTTCATTAGCCCAGCATAGGAGCAGAACAGTAAGACGTTAAACCCCATTTCATTTCATTTCATTTCATAGCGAGAACTGTCAGCCCTTTATCTAACTGTTTCCGCTGGATAAACTGGATAATCGAGAATTTGTTGACTATCGTAACAACGGTAGCAATGACATCGACGAGACCCCTAGAATGAAGTAATTTGACTGAAATTTTTAACATATTTCCTTTTCATCATCTGTTCTTTATAACTATTATAGCGAGAACTGCCAGCCCTTTATCTAAATCTTAATAATGCATCTTAAACTTACGTAAATTTGTGCAGTACCCTATATTTAGATTTTAATGGCTCCTGCCAAGCCCTTTAGCAGAGGGGGGCGTATTTCTAACAGCATGTTGTGTCGCGCATACTGACTCTAGCGAGGTAAGCAAGGTCTTATTTTCTCACTAAAATGTTCCTTTATTGTGTTTAGGCGTTCACAGGGACTGACAAGCGACCGTTGAGCAGTAAAAAGTTGCCCAGTAAAATTGACTGGGGTACGAAACTTTATCGACAAGGATTCAATAGGACGATTCCTGAACCTACAGGGCGAGTGTAATGAGACCTACGTTCAGAGCTGAACTAATTAACTATAATTTTTATCCCCACCCAACCATATGTATATCGATGTATCACCGCGATGTATAATATACTATAATTTACCAGTAATTGACTTGGCATTAAATACATTTCTCAACTAAATATAAATTCTTATCTCTGTAAAACGTGTTATAAGTTATGTAAGTACATACATATAATTATAATTACACACGGTGCATGTATCTTATATCTAGGAAATAATTTAGTCGTTTTTTTATTTATCCGCCTTTTCTGGTTACCTATGGGGGGCTTGGGGTTTTTGCCAAAATCTGCAAGTTTACATATGGCAAAGATCTTGAGATAACGCTCTTGATAGTCGTTTCAGGATGTTATCAAAATGAGAATTGATATTAAAGATACAAAGATAATCAGGTTTGGTATTCAAAGGTTTTCTTAGTGAAGTGATAATACTTAATTTTTCCACTTAACCAAGTGTGTTACCTTACATCGGTATTCAAGGGCACTATTTTACATATACTTGGTTACGTGAAAAACTGCACACTTAAAATATGGAATACGAAATGAAATGAAACGGGGGTTTAACGTCCTACTGTTTTGCTCCGAACTGGGATAATGAAGACGGACATACGCCATACAGTGTGCTATGAGGAGATTTTTGCCCGGACAGCGGCACTACGGCCTACTCTTATATCCAATTCATTTTTTTGTATCATCCGCATGACTAAACTAAAAAGCATGAATTTTTAACTTATGGAATAACCTCCATTGCCAAAAATCACCAATTACTCACGTCGAACGCAAGTTATGTCCCCTTAAGAGCACTACTATGCTCTTTTAAAATCTTATAGTTGTCATTACTAGAAAAATGTTTGTCGAAATATTATATTGTAGCGCATGAAAATAGTATGGCTATAATTAATAATAGTATGCATCCTTTGCAGGAACAATTGTGTTTGTAGAGTTTTTTCAAAAACAAAAGATGTCATTATCAGCCATGTCGAATAATGGCATAGTATAATGATGGATATTGTAAACTTTATTATTTTAACAATGTGTAACGAATAGAAAACAACATTAGCAATACGCGTGGCTTTTGGCTTTGAAGTTAGACTGAACAAATCATTCGGTGATGTTTATCAATCTATCATTTGAGAAATTCATAGAAAGTCTGTCAGTTCATATACTTTAGAATCTCAAAAGACTGGCCATGGCGGTACATTGCGTGTATGAAAGATGCACGTGGCGATATTTTCTACCCGAATAAATAAATCTCAATCCCCAAACTTGAAACTCACTTAACTTTAAGGTACCTCCCATAGGTGACTTAAGGTTTTAAAAGTGGATTTTTCTCACTTAAACTGGCCTTTGAATTGAATACCACTAAAAGACTAAACACTTAGTAATTATAATTACTAACCATAGTAATTGTTATCCATAAAAGTGTGTTTTTGATTAGACTAAACACTTATAAGATGAGGCAGCTTAACTTTAAGGGATAATTTGATACTTAAAATTGCCTTTAAATACCACTTACCCTTAAATTACAGGAAGTTACGTATATTTGAGTAAAATCTAGTAGTTAAGTGACTATCTTAGACTTAAGATTGATTTTTTGACATCAATATTTAGAAGCACATGTTACGTACATTTATTAAAATATCTTTTGGATACGGACCCAGAAATGTTTAGATTTATTTGAAGTTCTAACATGAGGTATTCTGTGAACTGGTGGAATCTTAATAAAATCGTGTAGAATAAAATACTCAATATTTAACTAAATAAATTATATCAATATGATTAAAATACAGATCAATATTTCGTTTCGTTTTTTTATACTTTCGACGGCCTACACTACGTAAAGAACTGACCAGTTGTAGTGGAAGAAAGCCTCAGATGTCATACGAGTGGCTTTTGGCCTGATGACGTCAAACGCCACAGTTTAATAACCACTAGATCATTTCAGAACTATCATTTGGTAAATTCGTTTGCGCGCAGGGGCTCTTGCATTTTGGGGAAATCGAATATACACACCAAACACCGATTGCAACATCACCCGACCCGCCGATAAATCTCATGGAGAAAATATGTCAGTGCATTACTATTAAGCTACTTTTCATACATTGTATACTGCCATGTAAACAAGATAAGTTTGAAGTAGCTATGATCGAATCAATTTATGATATACATTACTGAATCAATCGGGATGAAAAAAAGACGGACATTTTTATTTTCAAGGTGATCCGTTTTGCACCAATGGCAAAGGGAAAAACCTGGCTGGAAAACTCGGAACAACTTTCCCGGCCACCACCGGTTGTTCGGTCAACGTGACTCAATATACATAAATGTAATTTAACGTTATGACATTCTTCAATCAGTCACTGATCTTGCTGGAATACATGTTAACGGAAATTATTCACTTTTGAAAGCCTTCCTTTCAAAGGACGTCCAATTTTATAAGATATCTTTGAAGGATATGAGCTAAATGAATTAAGTGTTGCTACAATCATAAATCTTATTAAAGCTTGCAAAGTAATTACAGCAAATATCAAAGTAAAAAAACAACCTATCATGTCCAATCCTAAATATTACATGCACTTAATCAAATCATATTCGGAGCGTAGCATCAGTAATTCTATTTATTCTGTAAATGAAGCGGATAACGTCGTTTTTTTCTCTATTAAGATACAATTTTTTTTTTTCTTGTATTTAATTACGATTCCTATGCCGAAAATCCCTCTCGGTCGATCGCCATTGCCGCCAATTGCGATAAAGATATAATTTTGGCGATAAAATATTCAATCTGGCGAAATCTTTGGCGATAACTTTTTCCTGTATGGCAATTCTTTTTTAACCGTGGCGATAAATTTTTCTTGCCACAAAGCTTTGGTTTCCACGCCGTACATATATACACGTTGCAGTCTATTATGCGCTTGGCTGAGTCAGTTATCAATCAATTAGGTGCCAATAATAGAGATATCTTTTGTCTCTTGATAAATCTCGGATTAGTGTTGATTAGTATTTACAGTAAGAGTAGTAATAAACTAATTAAGAGATAAAACATTTAATTATTTGTCTTCAAATACGAATCGGTGACTCTTTTTGACGATTTCTTTATATTCAAAATGGCGGACACTGAATAATACTCGTTCGATTTGTTTGGGATTATTGAATTATGACGTCTGTTTTATCTTTTTCTTACTCCTGTTGCCCGTTTCGTTAATAAATGAAGCCAGGTTTGTTGTTACAGTTTATAATCGCGTATATATTCTTTGGGTTGTCGAAAGCCAGTTATCATCAAATCACATGCCATGGGCCGTAAGCGAAAAATTGAACAGCCTTCGTCAACGTCCGATAGAAGAATGTCAGATTATTTTAGTATATCACCACCAAAATGCCCCAAGTCTACAGATGATACTGACATGATCAGCTCTGATATTCCATCTAATATTATTACATCGTTGAATGTTGAAGCGATATCAACTTCTACAATAGGTCTACATTAGGCTACCTCAAAAGTTCGCGACAGAGACAAATTTTGAAAAAAGAAAAATCTTAAAGGGGCTTGAATAAAGTGGCATTATGGGAGGTTAGATTAAGAGTTGACAGTTTTCACTATAATAGTTAAAAATAGATAACGTGGATAGAATATGCTGGAAATTTCAGTCAAATTGCTCAACTTTGAACCGCGATATTAGCTTTTGAATTTTATGCCTAGCCTCGATCATCATTACTAAAGTCGGTACAATAAAAAAACCATAGTCTCGATTATCCATTTTTGTTTAAGCGCATACTGAAAAGGTAGATCTTGTAAATTGTAATATCATAATATGTGTATTGTATGTACTTATGTAAAAAGAAAATACTTTGGCGGAGAAAATATATGGCTAATAAATTCAAATGAAAATTTGGCCCACGATGACGTCATATTCCGTTCCTGGTCCATAGAATCGCCCCAAGAACAGGAAGGACAACCAGAATACCAAATGTATACAACCATTTCCTGATTCATTAAACTATAAAAGTTGTTTATCAAAGGGGAGAATACAGAAATACTAGCCAGAAATTTATCAAAAATGGAAAAATAGAATTCTACGAGACTCGGGACATTTTCTCCCCAATCTTTGAGTGGATTTATTTAATCCCTAATTAATGTGTTTTTTTTTTTATCAGTGTATGATTTCCTTCCCCTACTTTTTGATTTCTTGCCTGTGCTGTTAACCTCCCAACACGGCACCCCCAACAGCTGTAAAAGACGTCTTTCGCATTGTTGCGATGGAACAGTTTGCAATTGTTTACTACTTATTTACGTAGCTTTCACTAAGGGTGATATCGAAGACTACAAAGATAGGGTAACAATCCAAAATGGTCCTTGTTAATCTGCGGGTGGTTTTGTCTGTACGCAGTTGCGGTGCCTCAGTAAGAGAGAGAGAGAGAGAGAGAGAGGTAATGTCCACTCGACACAAACTAGGTCATTCGGGACTAACACATGGTTCAATTTTAGTTCAATAATTCGCTTGCGCCTAGGGGTCTTTTGCAGGGGGGGGGGGGGACCGGAGGACCCGGACCAAACCCACGAGGTTGGACAGGCGACCCTACTCCTTGTAACGTACAACCGGGGATTCGAAACCACGCCAGTTGACTCAATGACAGGCCGTATGATACAACACGCACGTGCTAACCATTCGGCCATCCCCCCCCCCTTCTTATATAGCCCAGTCAGCAGAACAGTAATGCATTAAACACCATTTCATTTGAATTGGATTCTGCTTTAGATCGAGTCTCTCAATTTATTTAGTTTCCTTTTTTTAAACCCGTGGGAATTTTAATTTGCATGAATTACACTGATGCTATTAGGTATGGTAACACGATTTTCAAAACTGTCTAGGAAATTGTTTATTGATTTAATTGAACCAATTTCAAACACGATTTGCGTGTCTTTAACTTTAAACTTGACTCGAGATCAGATTTGTAGGAGTCAACAGATGAAAAACAAGATGGCGCACGGCATGAAATAGGTTTACTTACAGTGTAAGTAGGGGGGGGGGGTGAAATGAAATGAAGTGGGGTTTAACGTCCTACTATTCTGCTCCAACTGGGCTAATGAAGACGAGCATACGCCATACAGTGTGCTATGAGGGAAATTTTGCCCGGGCAGCGGCACAATCACCTACTCTTATATCGAATTACAACTGCCAAGGGATCTTTTACGTGCATACCAATGTATACACGAGACCTCGGTTTTTCGTCTAATCCAAAGTTGGAAGAATGCCGGAAAATCTGGATGAACTTTCTCGGCCAATGCAGAGATCGAGCACCCGACCTCGAGGCTAGCGAGCCAGCGTCTTACCCACTAAGCCACGTGATCCCCGCAATAGGGGGGAATTGAACTCGTGTTTAATGTTCTACTTTCCTGATGTAACCGTGATAATGAAGACGGGCATTCTCCATAAAATTTACATTCAGGAACATTTTGCCCGGACTCTTTGTCGAATTCCAACTGTCAAAGGTTCTTTGACGTGCGCGTCAACCAAACGTTGTTACTGCCCTGGCCCTACACTACTATACACCAGGATCGAACCCGAAACCTATTGGGGTGAATGGTTAAGACGTGCGCGTTGCATCATAAGGTCTGCTATTGGGTCAATAACCTAGTTTGTGTAGAGTGGGCTTTAAACCCATCTCTCTCACTCTATCTCTCTCTCTGCGAAGGCCGAGAAAGTTCATCCAGATTTTCCGGCGTGGTTCCCCCCTTGTCAGTGATGCAGGACGGAGGGCCTGACAAGGACAGCTATCTAGTCCTTCGGATGATACGAAAAACCGAGGTCCTTTGTATACATTGGAATGCACGTAAAAGATCCCTTGGCAGTTGGAATTCGATATAAGAGTAGGCGATAGTGCCGCTGCCCGGGCAAAATTTCCCTCATAGCACACTGTATGGCGTATGCCCGTCTTCATTAGCCCAGCATACGAGCAGAACAGTAGGACGTTAAACCTCATCTCTCTCTCTCTCTCTCTCTCTCTCTCTCTGCGAAATCTATTGGTTAGCTCTTTAGTGAGGATGGATTGGGGGTGAACATCTCAGTAACACAATATTTCTATCATATTAATAAGTAGAAATGACTTCCTTTAAATGTATATAACATGATATCTTTGATATTGTTGATCATGAGCTTACTTCTTTTCAGAAAGATAAAATGTGATTCAGGTCACTGTCCCACACTTACTAAATAATTAGCTTACTGCTAAAATACCGTTTAATTATCCCACGTCTTTATATAAAGAGTTCAATGCCTTTTCATTTAATTGCATTTAACTTCCGGTGACCGTTGTTTCAACCAAAGACCAGAACTCGTATTGATGATATCCCAGTTTCCGATAGAGGTATTCTTACCTTAGTTTGAAAAACTGTTATGGTTTTCTGGATTATTTTGGTTCATAGAACAGAAAACTAATTTATTTGTTCCATTGTCGTATTATACATCATTAATACTGACACGGAAATCCTCCCTATTTCCTGGCCGTTCTTAGTGATCTCATGACCGAGGTGCGACGGAAGGCAGTATTTTATTGATACAACAAGGAAGGTGGGTATCATTGTTATGCTGATAACCCACTCACAGCCCATTGACAGCTTCAAGCCACTTCCGGAGGATCAAGAGGTTGTCGTCAAGAATCTGGAAGGATGTCTAGATGAAGTTAAACAATGGATGTAATCCAACATGCATAAACTCTTAAGATGACAAAAACCGAGTTTCTACTCGTGGGTACTGCTAACAGACTCAAGAAAAATGACTTTGGAAACACCGACATTCCTGTGTCTAGAACTGTAAGAAATCTTGGGGTGCTCGTCGTGACTCTCGTCTCAGGTTTGAAACACATGTGAACAACATCTGTAAAATATGTTATTACCATCTTCGTCATCTAATAACAGAAGGTGCTGCTGCAAGCAATTTGGTCCATTCATTTGGTGCTGCGCAATAATATCGTCATTTATAAAGCGCGTCGATACAGATAAAACAGTTTCTAAGGTGCCTTTGGTTGTTATATTCATTGATTATTTACAGATCAGGGCTTTGGAACAAGAATATTTTTAGTTGAGATTTAAAATGGTTCACAGAAGATAATTGTTTCATTAACTGTAGTAGTTTATTCCATAGAAAAGGTCAAGAATAAGTAAAGGCACGTTTTGAGAAGATGTTTTGTTTTCTGAGAACGAAGATTTCTGCGGGTAGTATAGGGTTCTACGAGGTATTTATATAAGATGGAGCTTAGCCGTTTAACGCTTTGGAGACGAAGAGGAGTAACTTGAATGTATTTCTTTGCTGAATTGGGAGCCAATGTAAAGATTGGAATACTGTGGAGATGTGTTAATATTTTCTAGTTTTAGTGAGCAGTCGAGCTGCTGAATTTTGAACATGTTGTAGTTTGTTAATCTGATAGTCTGGTAAGCCATTGTGGCAGTCTAGTTTTGTTGAGATGAATGCGTGGATGAGTTTGTCGTTATTTTCATAATTGAGATAGCGTTGGATCTTTCCAATTCGATGTATACGATAGAAGGCAGTGGAGCAAATACTTTGTATTTGATCTATAAACCACAGATGTGAGTCTAATATAGCATCAATATTTCGAGCTTGATAAGTTCCTGAAATTATTTCTGTACCAGTATTAACTAGTGTTTGATCAATTTTTCGGAGTTGTTGCTTGGTTCCAGTAACGTTTTAAGAAATTTTCTGTCATCTTCGCAAGAATTTATGTGAGAAACGGTTCTCTATTTTGTATCGTGGAATGTTAAGAGTCTGCGTCAAATTCAGTATAAAGTTGGGTGTTGTCTGCAAACAAATAAATATATGTAACCCACAGCATTCAGTAATCGTAGAAATAGGCTTTGTTAAGATAAAAAAATACAGGTCCGAGTATAGAACCTTGCGGTACCCCACAAAGCATTGTATTATCATCGGATGTTGAATCTCTGATTCTGAGAGATTCTGTAAGATTGGTTAGACCAGTTAAAATCAGAACCACGCAAGCCAATTTTACACCATAATTCACCAATCAAGGAGATCGTATCGACGTTATCAAATGCGGTTGAGAGTTTAAGTGTACCACGATAACACATTTCTGGTAGATTTTGAGTAAAGCAGTTTCTGTGCTGTGGTATTGTATGTTTGTAGGCAGATTGTAATGGATTTTCAAGATTATTGGGATATATATAATCATGAATCTGATTAAAATACAGATCCATCAACGCCAGTTGACTCAAGGACAGACCTTATGATACAGCGCGCACGTGCTAACCATTCGGACATCCAACCCCCCGAGATTTATATAAGATTTGAATCCACCAATAAGACCTAAAATGGGCAGAGTTATTTCTTACATTAAATATCTTTAATAATGATATAAATATTTGAAAAAAAAAGAATTAGTTAATAAAGTTCTATTATGTGAAATGTCGTTCAGTAATGAACAGTAATTGTGTACCATAGAATTGTGCACTCCGCATTACTATAATCAAGTCTATTCCAAGACGCGTGTAATCTTGTTTTTATCCCTGTCGGATTCTTTCAATTCAATTAAACGAATCTTGTAATGCATTTTACCTTAGATCCGTTAAAAAAGATAGGAAACTTATTTTGAGAAATGCGAAAATTATATAAACTTAATTTAAGTGGGCGTTAATTTGAACGGACTCAAAATAACAAGAAAATAAACTTTCCATATCTCTCATGTTTTTTTGCCCTCTTTTATGACTGTGTTGAGTTGATTAAATACAATATTACTAATATGGGAAATTGTAGCAAAAAAGATTTATGTAAAAAGATGGGGTGTTGAATGACCGAATGGTGAGCGCGTGCGCGCTGTATCTTAATGTCTGTCATCGAGTCAACTGACGTGGTTTCGATTTCGCTGTTGTACGTGACAATTGCAAGGAGTAGGATCGCCTGTCCAACTTTGTGTGGTTTTCTCCGGGTTCTCCATATGCTGGTCCCGAAATGACCTAATTTGTGTCGAGTGGGCGTTAAACCCCATCTCTCTCTCTCTCTCTCGCTCTATATATATATATACACACGTATGTATTATGTAAAAAGATATTAGACGTAAATGTACAACACGTTCTTTGTGCCCTTTTATGGTAGTACTGCATTCGTTTTTTATTTTACGATTAATTACCTAAAACAATAGAGACTTTTGGCAAGCGTAAATCTCTGGTCCGTATCGCGTATCGATTTGCGTGTGACGTCATACGGCAGCACGTATCGAACCACTTTCATACGGAAAAAGTTCCGTACAACATCGCCGTCCTGCTACTTTAAGACGCTGAAATGTTGCGCCATGGCGTTCTTATGAATCTATGTGTATCCTGGAACACGAAGGTGTATATTTGATGTGATTTCAACCATGATAAAGACTGGAATTTAATCATTATTTTTGATGTTTTTTTCTCGGAATTGTCATAATTTTCCTGTCTGTCTGCATGCTGGTTGATCTACGTGCTACATTTAGAGAGGTGGGACCTTGCAAATCTGTAAATGATGTGATTCTATGGTAAAGGGGTATAAACTTTCTGAAATGATACATTAGTGAAACCAAATATTGTAGTCAACTAGAATTCGAAGATTTTTAAAATAAGATTCGACATTAAATTTTATTTAATAGTAATTTGTAGGCTAGGCACTTGACAAGTACTGATGTTGATCTTGGTAGATAACTGCCATCGTGCTGTAATAGAACTAAGCTCATTGCAGCTCAGCTACTTATACGTAGGCGGCGCGAACATCTGCCCAAACTCTAAAACTACATTGACGCAACTTATCAAATATCCACATCGTGTCCCATTGGCCGAGAACATTCATCGGGATTTTCCGACGTGGTTTCCCCTTGTCATTGGTGCAGGGCGGAGGGTTTGTCAAGGACAACTGTTTAATTGTTCGGATGGGGCGAAAAACCGAGATCCCAAGTATACATTGGAATAAAAGATCCCTTGGCTGTTGGAATTCGATATAAGAGTAGGCCATATAGTGCCGGTGCCCAGGCAAAATTCCCTGATAACACACTGTATGGCGTATGACCGTCTTCATTAGTTCAGTCGGAGCAGAACAGTAGGACGTTAAACCCCATTTCATTCATTTCTTCCGGATCGTGACGATACGTGATACAGATGTTATAAAAATTCCGCTTGTCAAAAGTCTCTATTGTCAGTAAAGATTGGCGGATCAAGTAACCCATCTTGTTTTGACAACTCAGATGTGCTTACAATCTGATTAAAATACAGATCTATATTTCCTTTCGTTTTTTTTATACTTTCGATGGCAGACACTAGTGTAGTAAAGACAAGTAAAACGAAATTTTGAACTATAATAAACGAAACGAAATAGGAGCTGTGTTTGAATCAGATTGATGTGTTTATTGTATAAAACATTACAGGGATAATTTAACTACAAAAGAAATCGGGTAATTATCAGTCTGTTATAATCACAATAGAAAAACACAAAGGGTCGTTGAACTCAATTTTTGTTGTGCTGGAGACATGGATTGGAAACATAAAACCTTTTTCCGTAACTGTAATCCCATCTGATTATCGTCAGGCGCAGTTACTTTCAGATCAACTTCTTTTATTTCCTGCAAAGCCAATTTCGAGGATTATATCTCGCGAGCGTCAAAATAATGAATTGAGAGATGTAAAATTGTATAAAAAGGATATATTATTAAAATACATTAGACTTATTTCTCGCGTCATGATCGTGATGAATTTGAGTCTTTTTTCTAATACATCAAATATCTTTAGTAGAGATATCTCGGTCAAATATAAGCCAGGGCTGCTATTGAGCCAAGAGGCATTGTTTTGATTTACTTACAATCGCCAATCGGAGTAAAACTGTCAAACACATTCAACAGATATAGAAATAATCCGGCCAACGATTCTTGCTAAATGTTTTAACAAGTTTAGTATCGATTTGATTTAGAGGAGATAGGGAGATGGGGTTTAAAGTCCACTCGACACAAACTAGGTCACATCAGGACTAACATATGGTTATATTTTATTTCAATAATTGGCTTGCGTGTAGGGGTCTTTAGCAGTGGGGGGAAACTGGATGACCCACGAGTTTGGACAGGCGACCCTACTCCTTGTCACGTACAACCGGAGAATCGAAACCATGCCAGTTGACTCAATGACTGACCTTACGATGCAAGGCACACGTCATCTAACCCCCCGATTACGAGGATAATTCCAGGGCTTCTTTTTAAGATACCTTTCGAGTTAATCAATACGTCTGTCTGGTATTTTTATAATCCCACTAAAATATATAATTCCATTCGCTTCGCTTGAGTTATGAAAGTATTACACAAAAATTGTGCTCCTAATATTCCATAAGTACATTAAAATATTTTTTAGCACCTCCATATAGCAGGTATCAAAGGTCTTGCTAAATATAGAGGGGGTTGATGACAAGCCAAAAGGTATAGGGGTAAGTATGTAAAGTCTAATTAATTAGTTATCACGGAAATCCTAAATAATCTGTGGAAAATAAGACGAAGTAGCCAAGTGAAGTTCCGGCGTTCGATTCCAATGTTGGCAGAGAACGTTCATCGGGATATTCTTTTCCGGCGTTCGATTCCAATGTTGGCAGAGAACGTTCATCGGGATATTCTTTTCCGATGTTCGATCTCAATATTGGCTGAGAACGTTTATCGATATATTCCCTTCTTGTGCTCGATTCCAATGTTGGCTGAGAACGTTCATCGGGATATTCCCTTCCGGCGTACGATCTCAATCGTAGTTGACAACGTTCATTGGGATCTTCCTGTTGCATAGGCTCGTACTAGTTTCTAAAAGCGGAGGTTCCTGCCCCTTTTATTTTTTAATCATCTGCGAGGGAAATGAGCTTTGTATACCTTTACGTTTACCCATCCGCCATCAAATGTATCAGTAATTGTTGGTCTTTTTTGCCCCCCGCCTTTCAAAGAAAGCAGGGGACTATTAAAATGTCTGCCTGTCCGTCACACTTTTTGGGACACAATAACTCTCCTTCTAATTGAGCTAGATTGTTCAAACTTGGTTTATGTGTTTATTACGTCATTTCCTTTATGGAGTTCGAAGATGAGCAGAGTAGGGCAAGCAGAGATAAGCAATTTTATTGGTTGATATTTTGGGACACGATAACGTTAGTTCTAATTAAGTGGGAGTGATGAAACTTGGTGTATAGTTTTATTACATCAATACCTTGACTAAGTTCGATAATGAGCATCTTCTGCTCAGGGTAAGCAATTTGATTGGCTGATACTTTTGAACACAATAACTCTCCTAATTGAGCTAGAACAAACTTGGTGTAGGTATTTATTAGGTCAATGTCTTGATGGAGTCTTAAGATGAGAATTTTCTGCTTAGGGTAAGCAGAGATAAGCAATTTGAAAGGTTGATGGTTTGGGACACGATAACTTTAGTTCAAATTATGTGAGAGTGTTGACACTTGGTGTATAGTTTCATTACATTAATACCTTGGCTAAGTTCGATAATGAGCATTTTCTGCTCAGCATAGGCAGAGCGATAAACAATTTGATTGGAACACAATAACTCTCCTTCTAACTGAGCTAGAACATTCAAATTTAGTTTGGGTGTTTATTAGGTCAATGCATTGATGTAGTTCGCTGATAAGCAGGGATAAGCAATCTGACTGGTTTAGCAATCTGGTTGGCTGGTGCTTTAGTTTTAATCAAGCGAGAGTGACGAAACTCCGAGTATAGATTCCTTATATCATTACCTTGGCTAAGTTCGACGATGAGAATTTTCTGCCTCGACTAAGGAGTGATAAGCAATTTGATTGGTCAAGACTTTCGAACATAACAACTCTGGTAGAATTCTTAAACTTGATGTACAGTAGAACTTCATTAGGTGAATGTCTTGACCGAGTTATATGATTAACATTTCAAGATAAAGCTAAGCACAGCTAAGCAATGTCATTGGTCGATGCTCTGGGACAAGATAACTTTGATTCTATCTGATAGAGAGTGATGAAACTTAGTGTATGGTTGATAATCTGTTTGATAAATTTGAAAAAAATAAATGTGCTATTCATTAATATGTGTCATCTATTTAATTTCAGCGGGGGACATCAGCCTCACTGGTGGCTTGTTTTATTATCAATAGAGTCATCGGCGAGGGAAATGAACCTCGTATTTCTTTACTGTCTTCAATCCGGCATCAAATGTATCAGTAATTGTTTATCTTTCTTTGACATTCTGGTTCCCCCTTGTCAGTGATGCAGGACGGAGGGCCTGACAAGGACAGCTGTCTAGTCATTCGGATGAGACGAAAAACCGAGGTCCCGTGTACACATTAGCGTGCACGCAAAAGATCCCTTGACAGTTGGAATTCGATATAAGAGTAGGCCGTAGTGCCGCTGTCCGGGCAAAATTTCCCTCATAGTACACTGTATGGCGTATGCCCGTCTTCATTAGCCCAGTTCGGAGCCAAACAGTAGGACGTTAAACCCCATTTCATTTCATTTTCTTTGGCATTCTTTCAAATTAACTAGGGAATATTTCCTAGTCATTGAGTAGTCGTTTCAGTTAAATTAGAAATATACAAAAATTGATCCTTCCCAATCATTTAACTCTTTGTTATCATTTATATCTAATATGTTAGTATATAAGGAAGCAATCTGAGTTTCCATTTTTTAATCTACGTGTTTTATATAACTTCTTGTTTTTTTTATGGTATTTTAATTGATCAAAAGTGTCACACAATTGCTGACCTGGAAGCCACAGATTATTTATGGCGACGTATCCTTTCAATTCTTGTTATTTTCTGATTAAAAATGTAAGAAGCTGGCTTGGAAGTAGTGCAGGTCAGTGAAACCCGTATTCACCGTGTCACAGTATTAGAATGAAGGGACATTAAAGTACAATATTGGTGTCAATCATTATCACATACGTAATAGAACTCGTTAAACACGTTCCAAATATAATTTTAACACAGCGTTCATTGCTACGATAGATGCACAATGAAGGTTTCTACGAAAGGAAGTGATGAATACAAAAGGAAAACACTAGTTATCCTTCTATATAACTGACTGAAGTGACGAGTGATAACAGATACACGTGCGAATTTCTGTCACTAACAATTACCTCGAAGATATACCAACACGAGACAAATAGAAATAATCCGTACATTAACTTGTTTTTATTCACTCTATACTTTTAAAAAAATACCATGGTAATGCACGGACTTTTTCTATATTTTTTCGTTTTCTCTTTTTTAGTGACAGTCATTTTCTCTTTTGAATTGTCAGATATCCTTTCACAGTCACATATAACAACTTTTGGTCTTCGAAGGAATTATTAGTGAGCAGAAATTCGCCCGTGTATGTTATCACTCGTCACATCAGCGTCAGTTATATAGAGGGATAACTCATGTTTTCCTTTTGTGTTCGTCACTTCCGTTTGTTAAAACCTTGATTACGCATCTATCGTAGCAATGATCCCTGTGTTAAAATTATTTTTGAAACGTGTTCAACGAGTTCCAACACATATGTAATAATGACTGACACACCAATATTGTCCTTTAATCTGTCAAAGTACGATGGAAAATCAGCTACGGAAGCACCATGCCGCAACAGTAAATGTCAACATATGAGTGGTGAAGACGCTGGCTCTCTAGCCTAGAGTTCGGGTGTTCGATACCAGCATTGGCCGAGAATGTTCATCCAGATTTTCCGGCGTGGTTCGCCCTTGTCAGTGATGCAGGACGGAGGGCCTGGCATTCCTGGCAATGCAAAATGTACAGTTGTGCGTCCCGATGAACTTTCTCGGCCAACGCAGGGATCGAACACGAGACCTCCAAGTTAGTAAGCCGATGTCCTACTTACTGAGCCACCACGGCTTCATGCTTCTAATAGACCAGTTCATGAAAATTGTTTCTGTTTTTATACGCCTACTTTGAAATTGTAGGAATTGTGTAATTAACAAGAGCATCGCTGCTGCAATATACGTCCACATTCCAGCTTTGATTGATATGGTACTTTTTAAAATGAAGAGAATGAAATGTGAAATGGCTGTAATATGACAAGAGGCAAAGAAGGCTAGGCGTTGGGTTTGTTTTGCCAAATTTACAGACAAAATATTAACAAACAAGTTAGTGTGACACTACCCCAGGGCGTCGAGGCATGCACCAAAATAAATAGTTGCTGTCTTTACGGTATAAGGAATAAATATGCAAAGTTCCAAGATGATCCATTCAGAATTGCAGCCTGTAAACGATAAAGACAAAAATTGGGCGTGGCTCTGTCCTTGGGGGTCGGAACATGTAGTTGTCGTTCTTAGGCTATAAGGAATACACCCCAAGTTCAAAGACGATCCATTAAGGCACAAAGAAAAATGGGTATGGCTCTGCCCCTGGGGATTGGGCAATCACCAAATAACAATGGGAATCAGTATGTAAAGTTTCAAGATGATCACTTAAGAATTATGGCCTGTAGGCGACACACATACACACACCCACAGGAGCGACGGCAATATACGTCCACATTGGGACGTATAAAAATTCATTAATCTCCCTTTCGATAAACCCGAAAAATATACATTTACAATTTTACATTTGTTAGCAGTATATTGTTGTTATATGAATTTGTTTGCCGGTTTTCTCCTATGGGCATAACATGGAAACAAGATTTACCAAAAAGAGAAGTGTTTAAAATGTTAAATGACGTATTTTATTTGACATTTCTTAGCAGTATTTTATATCAGAAACTCCCCAGATATCATGGCTTCCGGAAATACGTCATTTAACTTTTTAAACAGACAAAAATCACTTCCTTATAGAAGAAGACAAAGATATTTATGACGTATTTTATTTGACATTTCTTAGCAGTATTTTATATCAGAAACTCCCCAGATATCATGGCTTCCGGAAATACGTCATTTAACTTTTTAAACAGACAAAAATCACTTCCTTATAGAAGAAGACAAAGATATTTATACAGATATTTATGACGTATTTTATTTGACATTTCTTAGCAGTATTTTATATCAGAAACTCCCCAGATATCATGGCTTCCGGAAATACGTCATTTAACTTTTTAAACAGACAAAAATCACTTCCTTATAGAAGAAGACAAAGATATTTATACAAAATTGGAACAATCAATTTCAGGTAAAAACGATCGAACCATGGCCTTTGTACCCTTTATTTGACCTTAATTTGGCTGAAAAGTGGAAGTCAGCTGTTGTACTGGTAATTAAGATTCGTATTAAACATCATTTTGAAGTTGTGATTGAACCCACTCGTTTTTCTGTTCGCGTCAAGCATTCTCGTCCTTTTATGCGAAAAGACAAAAATGTGACTTAGATCGTTCTTCCCCTGGACTCTGGAAATAACAAATGAAATATGCCATTTAACATTATAAGCTGCATGGTTGGTTGAGATATTTACTTATCCAGTCGACGCATGCGTTGTAGCCCGAACTACCCCTTTTCACTCGATTATCACTATTTTTTGGATTGAGAGAATTCAATTCCGGAACGTTCAGTCGAGTACCCCCATTGACAGACCTTATGATACATTCGGCCATCCAACCGCCCTAATGAAGACCCCTCCTCCAAAAAAAAAAAACCTCAGACACTTGGTTATTCACAGATGAGACACCATTCTCTATTGTCTTCTGAAAGTGTCAACAATGAGCATTCTGCGTAATGCGCATGTGGCCCTACTCCGTTTCACATCTGTCAGTGATGCACACAGAGACTAAAAAAAACAAACTTTTTTCAATTGTTCTATTAATAAGTGGGGGTGAGGATGGCCTAGTGGTCTAGAGTGTCGGGCCTCGACCTCTGGCTGGCCGGTCACCTCTGGCTTGCGATTGTGGTTTCGACCCCTGTTGTGAGTGTATGTGACTTGGAGATAGTAGCACCTTCTCAACCTCGTGGGTTTACTCCAGGTACTTCTAGGCTAAGATAACACAAATGAAAATAAGACAAGTTGTCTGCGATATCATATTCGGTGGAAGCGGACGTTAAACACTAAGAAAAACAACAACTATTAAAAAGTGGAATAAATACTTCTCAAAATGCTCGAAGTAAACTTAATGATTTCGACTAAAATCCTTGATTCAGTACTTAAAGTTACAATTTCATATTTTTAAGTTATATTTTTAAAATGTATTAAAATAAAACCCTAAAATATATGGTATCTATAAACAGTCCTACCTTGTTAAAGAATAATCCTATTAATCTTATAATTCACTATTGCCAGTTGAGAAATGGGCAAAAATATCATTTTCATCTTCAAATTCAAACGTTTGAAGATAGCTACTCCTTGGTGGAGAATAGAAAACAAGGGAGGTAATTGTGTTATTATTTCCAGTGAAAATGAGTTTTAAGTGTGAGAATGACACCTTTGATCGTATAATAGTGCGTTGACAACCTATTGAGCAAAAGACATAGAAATAATTATGTTTTGACTTTCTTAGAAAATATGAAATTGTAACTTTAAAACGTTATTCATTCAGCGTAGTGTCTTTTCTCAAACTAAACTAATTCTAGACAGACAACATTAGTTTAGCATGAACAAGACGTTTACCCTTAATCCCGGCTTCGGGGGATCACGTGGCTAAGTGGGTAAGACGCTGGCTCGCTATCCTAGAGGTCGGGTGTTCGATCCCTGCATTGGCCGAGAAAGTTCATCCAAATTTTCCGGCGAGGTTTCCCCTTGTCAGTGATGCATGAGTTGACAAGGACAGCTGTCTAATCGTTCGGATGGGACGAAAAACCGAG
Organism: Patella vulgata; assembly: GCF_932274485.2. NCBI lineage: Eukaryota > Metazoa > Mollusca > Gastropoda > Patellidae > Patella > Patella vulgata. The sequence goes on along the minus strand of NC_065882.2, from coordinate 7,586,059 downwards.
GTCCCGTGTACATATTGGCGTGCACGTAAAAGATCCCTTGGCAGTTGGAATTCGATATAAATGTAGGCCGTAGCGCCGCTGCCCGGACAAAATTTCCCTCATAGCACACTGTATGGCGTATGCCCGTCTTCATTAGCCCAGGTTAGGAGCAGAACAGTAGGACGTTAAACATTACCATGTTTTAATTAAGAACAGAATGAATAAAAACGGAGGAATGCACGGGTTTTTTTTCTATTTTTCTCGTTTTCCCTTATCTAGTGACAGCCAATTCTATTTTTGAATTGTGAGATACCCTCCCATATAATAACTCCTCAACTTCAACTAAATTATCAGTGAAATGAAATTCGATCGTTTGTCTGTTATGGCTGGTTACTTCAATCAGATATATAGAAGGATAACTCGTGTTTGTCATGTTTGTCGTCACTTCCTGTTTCTTTACGTGCTTGTTACACATCTCCCGTAGCAATGATCTCTGTGTTATATAATATTTGGAATGTTTTTAACCAGTTCTATCACATATTTTATAATGACTGACACCAATATTGTCCTTTAAATATTGGATGTCAGAAGCCCATAATTTCCCGGTAAGATCGCAACATCAATGTTTATTTAAATAAATAACTCATGTTTTCAATGCCGAAGACTTCGGATGATACTGAGTTAGAGACTTGGCTACTTTAAGTGTACGTACAGGGGGACCGCACCACACACAAAGAAACACACACGACAAACCTACGGACAGGGCACAATATACAGACAGACACCACAAACAAACATACATATCAGATGAAGTGAATGGATACAACATTAATGGAAATTCCTCCCACTGCTGAAGACACCAATGTGCAAGCGAATTATTGAAATAAAATTGAACGATATGTTAGTCCCGAAATGACCTAGTTTGCGTCAGTGGACGTTAAAACCCATTCTCTCTCTTTTCTCAAAGTGTCAACCAGGTGCATTCTGCACACAGCGAGCTACCTACTTCGAGAATAGATCTCTGCCCTTAATGGCAACCATATATTATACTATAATATACTATTTTGTAATGTGGCTCTACTCCTTGTCACATCTGTCAGTGATGCACGCAAAAACTAAAAAAAACCTATTCAATTATTCTATTCATACGTGGAATAAATACTTCTCAAAATGCTCGAAGTAAACTTAGTGTTTTCGACTAAAATCGTCTATTCAATTCTTAAAATGTTATTCATTCAGCGTAGTGTCTTTTCTCAAACAGAACTAATTCTAGCCAGACAACATTAGTTTAGTATGAACAAGACGTTTACACTTAATCCCGTCTTCATAATCCAGTCATTGTAAACAAATGAAATAGGGTTTAACGTCTTACTATTCCGATCCTATACTAGGCTAATGAAGATGGGCATACCCCGTTGCCTACTCTTATATCGAATTCCAACTGTCAAGGGATCTTTTACGTGCACGTCAATGTATAAATCTGTCGGTGCAAACAAGTAGGACGTTATACGTCATTTCACCCTTATTCTATTCTGTTGAACTTGTAATTTCACCATCAGCTAGACAGTAACCGTGATCTGTACAGTATAAAATTATATACATTAATATAATTTGCATACGTATTGATTTAATAAGATTTAAATTGCGTATTTTTTTTTAAAACTTACTGACACTGGTTTTCTCTGGATGTTTTAAACATCCACCAATCAAATTACTAGAAAATAATTAGGCGTGTTATTCGGAAATTCAAGCCTTTAAATTCGTGGACAATCGTCTAGTCGTCACTTGAATAAATTATACTTTTAACTTCAATATTGGAACTCTGATTTCTATTCAAAGGTATGTCTCTTTATTTATTGTATGTAAAATGTTTTAAGTTTATTTCTATGTTTTTATATTGTATGAATTGCAGTGTATTCGTAAGAATAAGATTTGATATTGATTCTATTCGTTATTTTATAGCATCGGTGAACTGAATTAATAGAAGATATATTTCATACTTCTATTTTATACCAGCCCATTTAAATAAAATAATTCCTGTTTTTTCATTGATTTATATAACGATTTTAATGAGCCGAAAAGTATAATTTAACAAATCTAGCGAATACGTGTTTAGTAGAATAAACGTGATTTAAAATACTCGTCGATTTATCTCAAATATCAAATTATGATATCATGATTATATAAACGGAAATGTACGTTTCTTGATACTAAAACGAATTAATACTTGTTTATATTTAGATTTCGATGATTTAATAATGTATTGCTGTACGTATATAATAATACATAAATTAGTACACGGAAAAGTATGATTTCATTATAATTGATAATTCTTGCTTTACTACAATTTATAGTTAAGATTTAAATGATTTCAGACATCAGATATCACTTACAAAGTGAGTTATATTTAGTTTATATTTTCATATTTACACCCCCCATTGATGATATTTGTGTATTTACACCGCCCACAATTGTTTATATATTCGCACTTTTATTTCATATATTTTAATATTGACTTGAATAAATTATACCTTTAGCTACAATATTGGAACTCTGATTTCTATCCAGAGGGTACGAAAACGTTTTATTTGTCTCACAGAACTAGAAGGAAATATTAATTTATCAAAAAAAAAAAAGAAAAAAAAAGGAAATGGATTTTGTCTGGTTTTTTTTAACAATATTTAATCGATCAATATTTAATTATGGGATCTGAAAACAAGCCGGGGCTTATATAAATTCATTTCCCGTAATAAATTATTTACAGACATATAAATACATTGTTTATAATTACAATCACAATTTACATAAGGTTATAATTACAAAAGCAAAACATCTTTATTCTCGCTTGATGAAAATGTATAAAATACTAAATATACATCGGTTAATGTGGTTAGCGACATGATTATGGTGTGGTGATAGTGTGGTGCGAACCTCGAGTTGTGGATAGTAGAGAGAGAGAGAGAGAGAGAAATGGTGTTTAACGTCCACTCGACACAAACTAGGTCATTTCGGGACTAACATATGGTTTAATTTTATTTCAATAATTCGCTTGCGCGTAGAGGTCTTTAGGAGTGGGAGAAAACCGGAGTACCCGGAGAAAACCCACGAGGTTGGACAGGCGACCCTACTCCTTGTCACGCCAGTCGACTCAATGACAGACTTTATGATACAGCGCGCGCACGCTAACCATTCAGCCATCCAACCCCCCCAGAGAGAGAGAGAGAAATGGGGTTTAACGTCCACTCGACACAACTAGGTCATTTCGGGACTAACATATGGTTTAATTTTATTTCAATAATTCGCTTGCATATTGGTGTCTCTAGCAGTGGGAGGAAACCGGAGGTTGTACAGGCGACCCCACTCCTTGTCATGTACAACCGGGGGATCGAAACTACGCCAGTTGATTCAATGAAAGACCTTATGATACAACGCGCACGTGCTAACCATTCGGCCATCCACCATCCTCACCTTCACTTTGAGAAGAAAATAGAGAATGATGCCTAATCTGTGAATAACCGATTTGTAAGTTTGTGTTCTTTTCTTCATTAAATACTTATGGGCTGCTCAACGCAGTGGATGCTTACGGCTAGCACTCGGTTACTTTCACATGACCTGGTATGTCGTTAGTTGTTTGTGGTGTCTGTATATTGTGTCCTGTCCATAGGGTTGTCTTGTGTACTTGTCGTGTGTGGTGCGGTCCCCCTGTACGTACATTTAAAGTAGCTAAGTCTCTAACTCAATATCCTCCGAAGTCTTCGACATTGAAAACATGAGTTATTGGTCAATGTAAATCAACATTGATGTTGTGATCTTGTCGGGAAAAGATGGGCTTCTGATATCCAATATTTATGACAAAATAAACATTTTACCATTGGTACACGAAACGTGTCCCATGATAGGTTTCAGCCTCTCCCTCTGTCCACCTAACTTTGATATATAGTTCGATTAAATGTTAATAAAAATGGTCGCTGACAGTTTTTTACAATTATGTTTGACTATAAAATATATTTATCGGCCAGATGTATGCCATTCGATCATTTGAAGCAAACAAATCTTTCAACTTTGATCAAGACACGAGTATTTATCACTTTTATCCAATAAAAACATGTGATTTATCAAAACACAATGGATGGCTTATACTTGATCAAGGAATCTATTATACTCACGACATTTCTTTTGATTAATAGTAAAAAAAACGAATTGAGCACCAAAACGAACGAAGCGTGTTATAAATGACGATCAAGAAGGGATCTACAAATAATGTGTTATGTTACATAAGAAGCACGGTTTTCATGAGGTAACAGGTTTAACCAGAGGCCGTAGGTCGAGGTGTTTAACCTATTAACGAATGAAGCGTGCTATAAATGACGATCAAGAAGGGATACAAATAATGTATTGTGTTATATTTATAGCACAGCTTTCATGAGTTTAATCAGAGGCCGTAGGTCGAGGTGTTTAACCTGTTAACGAATGAAGCGTGCTATAAATGATTTGTAACATTGACACCTGCTCAACATGCTTGTTGTTATTGCACAGAAACCCCACCCCACTTCTCTATATGATTTCTATGAAAATTAGTGTAAATCAGCAAAAGTGTGCAATAATATTGAACATGTCTAGTTATTGCACGGTTAAGCTCCGCCCAATCTACTAGAGGGAAAACAGTCTGCTTATTCAACGATTTCCCTTCCATTTTCCATGCTATTTTATTCTGATCCGTCGTGGAATAAATACTTCTCAAAATGCTCCAAGTAAACTTAGTGTTTTCGACTAAAATCGTCTATTCAATTCTTAAAATGTTATTCATTCAGCGTAGTATCTGTTCTCAAACAGAACTAATTGTAGACAGACAACATTAGTTTAATATGAACACGACGTTTGCCCTTAATCCCGTCTTCGATCATATACCAGTCAGTGCAAACAAATGAAATGGGGTTTAACGTCCTACTGTTCTGTTCCTATACTGGGCTAATGAAGATGGGCCTACTCTTATATCGAATTCCAACTGCCAAAGGATCTTTTATAATTAGCGTATAATTATAATACAACTAAATATCCCAGCGAATAAAAAAGTTCTCTCTCGTAAAATTGAAGTCCTCACAAACTTGGAGATCGAAAAATACAAAAATGGAAACTAATTACGTATAAACCACTCGGTGCAAACACGTAGAACGTTTAACCCTGTTTTATTTCACCCATATTCTATTCTGTTGAACTTGCAATCTGATTAAAAAACAGATCTATATTTCGTTTCGTTTTTTTTTATAGTATAGTAAAGACAAGTAAAACGAAATTTGAACTATAAAGAACGAAACGAAATAGGATCTGTGTTTTAATCAGCTGGCTGAACCTGTATTTGCACCAACAGCAAGACGGTGAAGGTGATCTCTACAGTATAAAATTATATACATTACATTTTACTTGACTCACAGAACGAGAAGAAAATTGAACTTGTCTAAGAATGAAAAATCGTCGCTATTTAAGGCAGAAGACTATAATGTAAATTAATGGGTCGACTTATATGAACGATTTCGGAAGCTGCTGTCTGTAAGAAGAAGACACATGTAAAATTTCTTTTCATTTTATTTTGCGAGGCTCGGAGCTATTTTTATCTTATTTTTAATGTCGGAATTGGTGTTAAAGAGATTTGATGTACATAAATAGAAATTTATGAAGCAACAATAAATCAGTCGTTATTTATCAGTGAGGGTTCTCTTTGTTATCGGGGGTTGGATGGCCGAATGGTTAGCACGTTGGCGATGTATCTTAAGGTCTGTCATTGAGTCAACTGCCGTGGTTTCGATTCCCCGGTTGTACGTGACAAGGAGTAGGGTGGCCTGTCCAACCTCGCGGGTTTTCTCCCGGTCCTTCGGGTTTCCTCCCACTGGTAAAGTGCCCTACGCGCAAGCGAATTATTGAAATAAAATTGGACGATGTGTTAGTCCCGAAATGACCTAGTTTGTATCGAGTGGACGTTAAACCCCATCTCTCTCTCTCTCTCTTTGTCATCGGTGCTGGACAGATGTTTTGTCACTGAATAGCGACCAGCCGTTTGGATGGTACGAAAAACCGAGGCACACCCGCCTGTTCTTTGGCGTGCGCATAAATAAGTCCGTGACAGATGGAAGAGAACGCCAGCTAGATGGGTAGTAAAACTTCCCTCATACGTCTATCTTCATTAGCCACTATAGTCGTTCGGAAGGGACGGAAAAACAAAGGCCCGAGTACACATTGGCGTGCAAATAATAGAACCGTTGACAGTTGGAATTCAATATAAAAGTAGACCGTAGCGCCACCGTCCGGGAAAGATTACCTTCATAGCACACTAATTTTGAACGGCTATTTGACTGATGACATTGGAAAACACTGCAATAAAGTAAGTTCCTAGCTGTGTTTTCTTTATTTAGTTTGAGTCATTCTACGAGTTTAGTCTACGGCTGTATGCCGTCTATGACTTGCCTTGTTTTTATTTTGCAAAATTCAAATATTTTTGATATATATTTAGCCAGGTGTGCCGCCAATTTTTCATGTGTTCCAAGGTGTGCCGTTGGCAAAGAAAGGTTGAGAACCACTGATCTATCTCATGAAGTCAAGACCGGTCGCTTTATTTCTATTTTGCCTTTCTTGTAATTCATTATTTATTTGTCCATTTTGTGTGCAGCCCGATTCATTACATACCCGGGACTATACAGCGCAGTGGATGCTTACGACGGTCGGCCCCCGAAAAACAGAAAAAATGGGGTTTAACGCCCACACGACACAAACCAGGTTATTTCGGGTCTAACATAATATGGTTCAATTTTATTTCAATAATTTGCTTGCGCGCAGTGGGGGAAACTGGAGCACCCGGAGAAAACCCACGAGGCGACCCTACTCCTTGTCACTTACAACCGGGGAATCGACACCCCACCAGTTAACTCCATGACAGACCTTATGATACAACGTGCACGCGCTAACCATTAGGCCAACCAACCACGTTTGATCAATCATCAAGGCTAATATTAAAGATACATTATGTAAGATTTAGATAAAGAGCTGGCCATTCTTGCCATAATAGTTCGAAAATAGATAATGTAAAATGAATAATTTGAAATTTTCATTCAAATTACTCTATTGGGAGCGAAGATATATATTAGCCTTTGAAGGTTTGACAAGACGTGTGCAATAATTTCAGCCACCGTACTGGTTGTTCGAAGCTAAGTCTCGCTCCTCCATTTTTATCTTGAATCAAAATATGGCTGAACTGTTCTAATTATTTAATATCGAAAAAATCCGGTGACATCGAGAGTTGATTATGGTCTGGATAAGTTAATTAATGTCTAATTAATAATTTAGATAACATTTCAGGCCTAAAGAAAGACCTGCAATAGGCAGATTTAGCTCTTGCATAATGTATGTTTAAGTACAGGAGAACTGGTTCACTTGATTAGTGCGGTTGTGCTGTACTTATAATAATGTACAAAACTTTTTATAATATACTCTTCAAAAAAAGTAGGTGATATTCCGAAACAATACAATGCACTGCTGTTTTTATTGGAGGTAACCAGTGTATGTTAATAACAGGCCAATTGACTACACATGAACATAAACAGTTCATATGGGCGGCTTATCTGACGGCCCAATTTCACTCGTAAAAAGATACACCGTCAAAAGTGAAAATGGACGTTTTTGATTTTTGTCTTAATAATGAGTAATTGCTCCATCAATCCTCAGACATTCAGCAATTCGTCGTGGCGTGCTCCTAATCAACCGCCCAATCACGATTTGGGGCAATCTGACCCACTCCCATTGCAGTGCCACGGCCAATTCTTACAGTGTTGTCGGTTGACGTTGCCGTCAACGAAAACGTCTCCCGATCAAATTAAACGTAACACACTAACGCAAAGACACGCTAAACAGTAAATCTTTATGCAAGAACCGATTGGAAAGCAAACATGGATAGAATAAACCAGCAAGTGTCAAATTTGACAATGAACTTCTCCCACGTGTATGGCGCTATTGCGTGTCACATGTGCAGCTCAGTGGTTCTGTTGAGTCGATAAGTTTTTCATCTGTGAACATACTCTATTATTCTAGATATACTTAATTGACGCGTACACAATCTCCCTGATAATGTTTGTCTACTACATCGTTAATACTGTTCATCACGTGCATTTTGCAAAGCGATAGTCCATTGGCCAATCACGCTATTTTACCGAGATTTCGCCTCATAGTTTGGATGCAGCTATGGCGGGTGTGGCGCCAGGCAGGGTAAGCTTACTCTTCCGGACACCTGTTACCACTGTTTGTCGTGTATTTTGTACACGGTGAACAGTCCATATGCTGATTACACTATTTTGCCTTATTACACTATTTTGCCTATACCGTTTTTTTAGGACTTCGAATTTTGTCTAATGGTTTGGATTGTTCGTACTTGTTTTTTTTTATTATCTCAAAGCATGATTGTCAAGTGTCCATGACTATTTATCATATCACAAGCTGCATAGGTATTTGCATTTCAATATCCCCTACTTTTTTTGAAGAGTATATAAAAACAGCCTAGTAAATGTGTCAATAACGCCAAAACATATCGCATTGTAAAAAAAACCCTTCAAACATGAGCTGATATATTCTCACTATTAATTAGAATATCAGTTTTAATAAGTCATGTTATATAACAATTAGATTTAGAACCCTCAAGCATTTTATACACACACATATCGGCTTTTCTTAAACACTCCAAAGTTTAATTAAATATATATAACCGCTAGGGGACACTCGGGTCTTCTTGGTAACTCGGAAAGGAATAATTGTTGACATTTCTGGATTGACACCAGTAATTACCCTACCCTCCAGATACAGAATTTCTCAATCGAAAGTAGGCTAGTAAGAGGAAAAGTAGGAAGTTTACCTTTGATGCACTGACCTGTTTTAAAGGCTTCCATTCCGAACGGAATTCAGTGACAAAACCACACAGAGTATGACGTGTTTTGGTCTCTCACATGTTCTGGCATGCGTTTTGTAAGATCTGAAAGAGTCAGAGAGAGAGAGAGAGAGAGAGAGAGAGAGAGTTATATCAAATTCTAGCTGCCAAAGGTTCTTTTACGTGCACGCCAATTTTTACACGGCACCACAGTGTTTGATCCTATCCGAACGACTATACGTTGTCCCATGCCAGACCCTCCGTCCTATACCACTGAAAAGAGGAAATCCACGCCGAAAAATCCAGATGAACAGCGGGGTCGAAAAAGTCACCTTGGGGTTAGCGGGCCAACTTTCTTACTCATTGAGCCAACGCGGCTCCCAGCATAATCCATCACGCTATTGACCCCCATACGATTTTCTATTGCCCAAGCGCTCTTGTTAGTCTCTACGCATCGACTGGCGCCGCTGACGTTACTGACCAATATGTTCCAGTACCACAATGGCGCTTCTATCACCAACTCCATAAATGGGTCGATGATTACAGAACAATTGTGGAATCAAAAAATGGTTCGCCTACTGATAGAAATTATTGGTGTCGACGAATCGTGTTGAGTATATGTTATAAGTCTACTAGTGGTTTCAATAATTTGATTTTACGGCATCAATAAAGACGTGCTAGACCTATTATCGCGGTCTCACACCACCGATAATGGTATACGCAGGGGCGGATCCAGAGTGTGTGTGTGTGTGTGTGTGTGGGTGGGGGGGGTCCAAACTGCTTAGTTACATAAAAAATTGTAAAACAACACTTTTTATGAGAAAGGTGTCATGTTCGTGTGCTTTATCCTTTATCATCAGATGGTGGGATGAGATGGACATTCAAAGCGCGATATAATGATATAGACATGTGTGATATCACAATTAATGCTTCGCATCAATGAAATTGAATCACAATGTGATCCTAATTCATGATAAACATTGACGTAAAACGGGGTGTTGGATTTCTCTCTTTAAAAAGAAAGCTCAGTGTGTATGTATATACGCCAAAATGACGATAGAGAGCATGTATTTCTCAAACATTTTGCAGGCGTGGGGGGCGGGGGCGGAGGAGAGAACCCTACCGGACACCCCTCCTCAAAGATACATTGTCTCATGTACCGTTCAAACCCCCTCCTGCAAAAATTCCTGAATCCGTGCCTAGTACGGTATATTAACATGGTAATATGTACGTAAATCACTAACGATATAGTAGTGACCGCCAATGTGATCTGTAACATCTACCAAAGAGTGCGTTTCTATTTCTGAACTGGGGAGGAGGATGCGAGGTAGGAGGGGGGAGGGGGTAATTAAAGTAAGATATGGTTCTTAAATGTAGGACAGATTATGAAAATAAACTGGGCAGAGATTGGGGATTGCTTTGAATGATGTTGTACAATACTCTAAAATTGAAATGAAATGGGGTTTAACTTCCTACTGTTCTGCTCCAACTGAGCTAATGGAGACGGGCATACGCCATACAGTGTGCTATGAGGGAAATTTTGCCCGGGCAGCGGCACTATGGCATACTCTCATATCGAATTCCAAATGCCAACGGATCTTTTACGTGCACGCCAATGTGTACACGGGACCTCGGTTTTTCGTCCCATCCGCACGACTAGACAGCTGTCCTTGTCAGACCCTCCGTCCTGCATCACTGACAAGGGAGAACCACGCCGGAAAATCTGGATGAACTTTGTCGGCCAATGCAGGGATCGAACACCCGACCTCCAGGCTAGCGAGCCAGCGTCCTACCCACTTAGCCACCGTGATCCCCTATATGGATCTCTGATCTTAATGGCCGCCATAAAGTTTGTATACTATGTGTGGTTTAATGGTCGAGAGCGAGACATTGGGCAATGTATTTAAACTGCACGAGGACGTTAGCTCGAGTGTTGTTTCAATATGTAACGCAATGTCTTAAGCTCGAGACCATTAAGCAACTTAAAATACAGACACTCTCCTGAACTACGTCATGCAAGTCCAATATCCATCAAGTATAAATAATGTACACTGGCACGCCAACACCAAAGGATGAGAAATGGATTTTAACGGCCACCCGACACAAAGTAGATCATTTGGGGACTAACATATGGTTCAATTTTATTCCAATAATTCGCTTGCGTGTAGGTGTCTTTAGCAGTGTCAGGAAACCGGAGGACACGGAGAAAACCCCCGTGGTTGGACAGTCGACCTTACTCCTTGGCACGTACAACCAGGAAATCAAAATCACGCCAGCTGACTCAATGACAGACCTTATGATACAGCGTGCACGCTCTAACCATTCGCCCCCCCCCACACACCCCAACAATGTAATAACTATATAACTAACAGTCCTATAAAATAAGCCCCTAGCAATACACTGACAAGATTGTAGTAGAGGTTCTAAAAGTTTTAGTAGTGGATGGAAGAATCCCTGAAACAGTGCAGGTCAGCTTCGGTCTCAGTGATACCATAGGAGCGAAAAGGAAGCAATCCTTCGTAAAAAAATCTCAAGATATAATCCCAAGGTATAGTTTAATGGTCGAGTGCGAGGCATCAAGGAATATTATTGATATTGCACGAGTGCTATATCTATATATTACGCAATGTCTTGCACGAGACCATTAAACGACTTAAAATTCGGACACTATCCAGCACGCGCATTTCAATGGAATACGTCATGCGAGTCCAATATTTCAACAAGTATACATAATTTACGCTTGGCACATTGCACGTACTATTATTTCATATAATGGTACGCCAAGATTAAAGGATGACGTCACATCTGTATTTTAATGATAACTAACACTCGTGTACAATAGGTTCGATGTATTATCGCTTGAATTTTCCATGTAAAACGGATTTGTTCCAGATGTCAATGATTAGTGGGTCTTTCGTTGCAAATTATCAAAGAAAAACTATTATGGTCTGATCAGTGTCTGACGTTCAGGGGTTAATTAAAGATACATTATGCACGAGCTAAATCTGCCATCTTTCTTTAGCCCTGAAATGTTATCTAAATTATTAATTAGACATTAATTAACTTATCCAGACCATAATCAACCCTCGATGCCATCGCTAGCCTGCGATATTTACTGGATTAGGATCCGATTTGCTGATTAAATCATGAAATGGATAACCGAGACTATGTTTTTTTTTATCGTACTGACTTTAGTAATAATGATTGAGGCTAGGCCGAAAATTCAATTGCTAAATTCTCGGTTCAGAGTGGATTAATTTGACTGAAATTTTCACAGCATATTATTCCCTTTACATTATCTAGTTTTTAACTATTATAGTCTGAACTGCAAGCTCTTTATCTAATCTCCCTTTATGTATCTTTAATTAACTGCACAATATGAGTAGTATTTGTAGCTAGTATTTATCATTACACTTTCATAATTGCCATATATATTTCGATTGATTTAGTTCGCTCCCGGTGTTGGGCGAGAAAGTTCATCGGGATGTTCCGACGTGGTTTCCCCTTGTCAGTGGTGCAGGACGACGGGCCTGACAAGGACAGCTGTCTAGTCGTTCGATTGGGACGAAAACCGAGGTCCCGTGGACACATTGGCGTGGTTGTAAATTAACACCAAAGCATAAAAACACCCCTCAAAAATTGCTTTACACAAAACCACACGATACATCAAAATCGTATCTTTAGCAAAACATCAAGTTATCGGTCTATGTGGAAGTGGCAAGCTAAATTCCCTTGCCAGCAGGCACTGCCAAGAAAATGTTTATCGAGAAAAAATATTATAAAACATGGTTATGAATGATATTACACAGCCTCCCATGATGAAATCAACTCATGATGTTGTTGGCGGTTAGTCTATTTTTCTTTTAAATACATGGAGCCACGGGAGCTAAGTGGGTAAGACGCTGGCTCGCTAGCCTGGAGGTCGGGTGTTAGATCCCTGCATTAGCCGAGAAAGTTCATCCAGATTTTCCGGCGTGGTTCCCTCTTGTCTGATGCCGTACGGAGGGCCTGCCAAGGACAGCTGTCTAGTCGTTCGGATGGTGCAAAAAACGAGGTCACGTGTACACATTGGCGTGCACGTAAAAGATCAATTGACAGTTGGAATTCGATATAAGAGTAGGCCGTAGTGCCGCTGCCCGGGAAAAATTTCCCTCATAGCACACTGTATGGCGTATGCCCGTCTTCGTTGGCCCAGCTTGTCGCCCCCGCCCCTTTATTTTATAAGCAAGGGAAAGTCACCTTAGTGTACCTGAGGTTTTTTCTAAGTCTGTGTATATTTGATCTATATTTGGGTTCTAGATAGTGCCCTATATAATACTTTACACAAATGTCTGGAGAGGATTACAAATTTACAATATAATTGTGTTTGGGAAGGAGAGAGAGAGAAAGAGATGGGGTTTAACGCCCACTCGACACAAACTAGGTCATTTCGGGACTAACACATGGTTCAATTTTATTTCAATCATTCACTTGTGCGTAGGGGTCTTTAGCAGTGGGAGGACCCGGAGAAAACCCATGAGGTTGGACAGGCGACCCTACTCCTTGTCACGTACATCCGGGGAATCGAAACCCAGCCAGTTGACTCAATGACAGCAGGTATGATACAGCGCGCGCGTGCTAACCATTCGGCCATCTACCCCCCCCCCCACCAGGGATATCGTTGTCCGATTTATTAGTTATCGTGACAGGGCCGCTGTTTTGGGCAACAAACGTAAATGAAAACCCTTCAACGAAGGACGTAGTCCTAAAATATTTGTTAACGAAGCATTAACTCATAGACGATCGCTGTACAAGAAAACTAGAGATCTTTGAAAATCAAAGCATATTACTTATATACAATGGTCGTATATATGTCCAACCGCTAGTTGGCGACAACACCCTTATCAACTCAGAAGTTAATCTCCAAAGTCTGATTGTTACTACTAGTAATAAAACAACACTCGAGATTATATACCAATGACCCGTCAAGAAATAGTAGTCAGTCTATCAGAAGATAGAAACAGGTCAGAGGTGAACATAACCACAAATGTCATCAACTCAACAGCAAGTCAACAAATTGGATGTGTCCTAAATTCTGTCGGGCCAAATACAACCTTAAGACAACAATCATTGTTAGACGTCGGTCTGTTTTCAGCCATCTCCACTCCAAAATCTACCGTAAACGATACTTAGCTATGTCTTTAAGAAAATACCAAGATACCACATAATAGATTATAATAATATATAAAATATCTTTCGGATGAATTGTGAATAATAACGTATAGTCTCTTTATATGTAATCTGCCCAGTATTTTCAATAAAAAAAATTAACTGTTGTTTGGCCTTTCATAAATTTCCATTGTTGCGTTCTTGCAGTCTTTCGAAACGTGTATATCAAATACTTTTACCATATTGTGTATTACTAATTATTAAGTTAAGATCACATCCATAAGTACATGTCATGACCGTACATTGACTTCCACTTAGTTGAAAACGAATAACATCAAAAGTTCAGCATTACTTTCCAAATGGATTTTGTATAATTCAAAAAAATATATACTATTCAAAAAAAGTAGGGGATATTTGATTTTGGGGGCATAATACTAAAATATGCAAATGACTACGAAAAAAGTCACTATAGAACCTAACAGAAGAAACATTTCCAGTTACATGTGACGCCCAAACGCACCAATAGCTACCGCATGGAATGCAGGTGATGCTTGGGATCATCATGGGGGTCCAACCCAAGATTTGCACGACTCTGACTTTGAATGTTACAGTCATTGTGGCATTGAATTCCAGGGTGGAAACATCAGTTTAATTGTTTTAGTGACCAGAAAACAAATTTTGATATGCGTCGGCTTACCCAAAATGAAAGGTTACGTGCCCTTGACATGCTACAGATCGGCACAACACAGGCGGTTGTGGCGCGGACGATGAATGTTTCTCAGTCTGTCATAAGCAGGCTATGGTCCAGATACCGTGATACACAATCTGTACAGGACAGACCACGCTCAGGTCGACCAAGGGCGACAACTCAAGCCCAGGGTCGATTTATCCGTACCTTGGCCTTGAGAAATCGTGTCATCACAGCAAATCAGATCAGCGCTCGTCTTCAAACAGACACTGGTGTGAGAGTGAGTGGCCAGACGATTCGGAATCGACTGCATAGGGGTCACCTTCGCGCCCGACGTCCTCGCGTGATCCCTTGTTTGAGAGATCATCACATTCAGGCAAGACGTCGTTGGTGTAGGGATCGTCAACACTGGGATAATCGACGCTGGAGCAATGTGATGTTTTCAGATGAGTCAAGGTTCACTGTTGATTTTTTGGACAGACGTAGGAGGGTGTGGCGTCGTCGAAACGAGCGCTTCCAAGGCGTTAACGTCATCAGACATGATCGATTTGGGGGTGGTTCTGTTATGGTGTGGGGAGGCATCACTGTTGCTGGAAGAACGGCTTTACATGTTGTTGCAGGGCGTGTTACAGGCCAGTACTACCGGGACAACATCTTGGCAGTCCATGTTGTGTAGTTCGCACGACGTCATGGCCGCCGTTTCATCTTCCAGGATGACAACGCAAGATGTCACAGGGCCAGGATCGTTACAGGTTACCTCCAACAACAGAACATCACCACATTACCTTGGCCAGCACTGAGTCCCGACCTCTCCCCCATCGAGCATGTCTGGGACATGCTTGGACAGAGGTTACGTCAACGTCAACAACGTCCTGCCAATGTCCAAGAACTTGCTGCTGCGTTGCAACAGGAATGGGACAATCTGGACCAAAATGACCTTAGACGTCTCATTAGGAGTATGCCACGTCGGATCAATGCTTGTTTGGCAAACAGAGGAGGATTTACCCGTTACTGACTTGGTTGTGATGCTGTGGTAACTTTGCTGTTTGACCCCGGGTATCATTTTACCCTTATAATGGTCAGTCTGTGCCTTACTTAGTCTAACGATCATTTGGAATAAATCGATGAATGTGAACTTCATTTCATTTTGTCATTTGTTTCTTCGTCAGTTTCATTAGGTGACTTTAATAACACTTAAAAATCAAATATCCCCTACTTTTTTTGAATAGTATATATATATTTACATATTAAATTTGAACATGGTACTTACTCGGGATTCTTTGAAGCTATTAATGTAACGAAAATGTTAACGACCCAAACATATAAGCAGAAACCCCACTAAAGCACATGAATCCTATATAGGACATGTATGATGGATAAAGGACAACTAAAGTCAATAAAATGAAACTATGACCATATCATATATGTATTTCATGCAGATATTCATCATATTTATATATGATGATTTTTATATTATCGCTCAAGACTAGATGCCATATACGTACTATATAAAAGGAACAATAAATATTGTAACACTATCTTAGTGATAACAGTAGACCAGTTTAGTAAATATAGGATTATCGCTCAAGACTAGATGCCATATACGTACTATATAAAAGGAACAATAAATATTGTAACACTATCTTAGTGATAACAGTAGACCAGTTTAGTAAATATAGGATTTATTTACAACGGGAACTTATAACAGCTACAGTTACATATAAGAACTAGTCTACGACAGGAACACATCTAACTATGTTAATTATACTATTCTGCCCCTCTGCCAATTTAAGGCAGCGGCTGAACTCGGGTGAATCCATACACTCGTCCAAGTCTCTGTTCTCCTCCCCGCTCCCCTCTTTCTAACTGTCAGTGAACTCCTGCTCATAGTCTCTGATACACACGATTAAAGTGTATCATTACATTATAAATCAACAGGACAATCTGACACATGTCATAGCATACCAGGTAAATATCTTAACATGTAATATATCTTACTTCTAATCGAGAATCGTCTCGAAAAAAATATCAATTGTTCATAACAATGTACAATGTATGTAGTATATTACAGAAAATATCAACAATTGGAGCATAATTAAGTAATTATGATATTATATGTATAACTGAGCCACACCCGGATCATTCTATTTCTGATGCCTACCAGGTTTCCATACTCCTGTACGGTTAGATCGAAACAGACACGGTGGTGGTATAATAATATTTATAAAAAGTAGCCTTTCTTTTCATGTAAGAAATGACCTGCGCCATAACGAGTTAGAAATAATTTTTGTCAGTATTTGTAATTCTAAGTGTACGTTTCAACTAGGAGTTTTATATCGTCCATCAAACACGTCAATTTCCTTTTGGGATTCATTTTATGATATAGTAAGTAAAGCCTTAGACAGCGGTACCCCCTTCCCCTTGATATTAACAGGTGATTTTTATCTAATTCCAGTAATGCCAAAAAACTAGGCGTGATATTACACCGCTTTGATCTAGTCAATCTCATATGTGAAACAACTAACTTTACAACCCATCCCGGAACATGCATATGCAAATAAAAGGTATCTTATTTCTAAATATACAGTATTGCATCCAATGTGTAGTACGCATTCGTTAATAATTGTAGAAATTAACTTTAACACCTATGAATAATTATCATATACACGGAAAATCAGAAATTGTAACCAGGCTAATTTTGAAGGCTTATGTAATTCTCTTAAACAAATAGAATGGTCAACAACAGTTTTTAATAGTAAGGATATAAATAAATTATATAATGATTTTAAAAATGTCCTTGACGAAAACACATCAATATCCATTCCTACTAAAGTAGTCACAATTAGACCCAACGATAAACCTTTTATGAACAACTGCATCCGCCTAAAAATTCGACAAAGAAACCGAGCCCATAAGCGTGCCAAAAAGCCAAACCATTGGCTAAAGTTCCGTAAAATTAGAAATGAAGTAATTTCACTCATACGTCAAGCGAAAGATGATTTTAAATCTAAAATTACTAATAAAATAAATAATCATAAAGTCACATCAAATCAGTGGTGGAAACTAGTAAAATCAGTTGTGAAAATGGAAAACGTAAACAGTAATAATCAAACTCCAATTAACATCAATGGCAAAATTTATTCTCGTCCATTTGATAAGGCGACAGTATTAAATTCATACTTTACATCTGTTTCAAAACTAGATACCTCGCATGAATTACCCCTCTTTGATGCACGCTCAGAACTTCAAATAAATGATTCAACAATAAACCAACTTCTTGAAATATATAATACTAGCAGGATACTCGGCTTCGCTCGGGGGTCATAACTCTGAAACCGGAAGTGGTAGACTAACGCCACCTGGCCTATGTTACTCCCCGGTCCGAGCTACCCCTATACCCCAAATTTCAGACTCGGGGCAGACCTAGTGTAGCCTCCAACCCCGAACAGACAGACAGACAGACAAACGACAGTCACAAATATATATATAGATTATCATAAGTAATCTAGCTGTATATAGGGAAAGAGCTTGATTTTGTATGCTGTGATATTTCAAAAGCGTTTGATAATGTCTGACACAATGGGAATTATATATAAGCTGCGAAAGTATGGTACATGTATTAGTCTAAATTTATGTGATTGGATATACAATTATTTAACAAATCGTAAACAAAGTGTTGTCCTTGAAGGTTTTCAATCACCTTATTTGTCAGTTGAATCTGGGGTTCCTCAGGGATCAATACTCAGTCCTTTTCTATTCTTAATATACATAAATGATATTTCAGTCAATCTAGATAACAATGTCGGATTATTTGCTGACGATACGTCCTTATTTGCAATTATAAATGATAACCCATTAGAAACTGCTAATTCAATCAATAGTGATCTGAAGCTAATATCAACGTGGGCAAATAAATGGCAAATAAAATTTAACCCAAATAAAACTAAAAACTTAATATTCACACGTAAAAAAACTAATCATCCTAATCTTATGTTTGAAAATAAAATTATTGATAAAGTTTCCTCACACTGCCACCTGGGACTAACATTTCATCTAAACGGAACATGGTCAGAACATATTTCTAAAATTCACAAAAAAGCTTGCAATAGACTCAACATACTACGCCAATTAATATTCAAATTAAATAGATCTACGTTATATACGATATTTACGTCATTTATACGTCCTCTTGTGGAGTATGGGGATAGTATATGGGATAATTGTAGTACTAAAGATTCGGAATTACTTGAGAATATCCAACTAGAAGCAGGGAGAATCATAACTGTTCTGCGCCGAAATTCCCACAGCAAATTTGTTTATGACGAATTAGGTTGGGAACCATAAAAAGCATAAACTCGTCTATTTTTATAAAATCCTTAATTGCTATAGTCCCCAGTATTTGTCCGATATTCTAATGAAAATAAAATCCGAAGCAAATTATTACAATCTTAGAAATCACAAATTGAAAACACCACAATGTAAAACGTCTTCTTATATAAAAAAGCTTTTCCCCAAACACAATAAAACTATGGAATAGTCTTCCTGCGCACATGCAGTTATCGCCGTCTCTCAATACTTTTAAATCCAGTCTCCCGAGTCAGTATTCTATTCCAAAAAAAACCCTAGTTACTTTCATTATGGAAACCGTAAGGAAAATATCAATCACTGCCAACTATGAAATAAATCTAGTAATCTCAACAATCACCTTTTCCACCACTACCGATCTGAATCAAAAATATTTCCAAAATGCAATTTTATGGATGAAGATAACTACCACTTCTTCTTCTCTTGCCCATCTTATTCAGCTATTAGAATAGAACTATTAAATTCATTAAAGGTATTTACAGAAACTATTAATCTAGATCTAATTTTGAATGGCTCTACAGACCTTTCGAGCACCTCTAATATTTTAATTTTGAAGCAGTCCATAATTTTATCAAAAGTACCAAAAGGTTTTGATTCGCTTTTACATATTGTTGTATAATATCAAATAATTGCATCAACCATATTTCGTATAATAATATGTCATTTCCACATGAAACTGTATAAAATGTTCGGTTTTACAATTTATTATATTTTATCTTATTTTTATGTATATGTTTATATTTATCGTTTATTATTTTCTGTATTCCTGGGAAAGACCTTATATAGGCTTTGCCTGTTGTTCAATCCTTTTCAAATGAACAAAATATTGTTTAAAGAAAAAACAAACAAACAATCAAATTGCTTGTCTCTGCTTACCCTAAGCAGAAAATGCTCATCTTCGAACTCCGTCAAGGCATTGACCTAATAAACACCTACACCAAGTTTGAACATTCTAGCTCAATTAGGGGGAGAGTTATTGTGTTCCAAAGTCTCGGCAAATCAAATTGCTTATCGTTCTGCTTACCCTGAGCAGAAAATGCTCATTATCGAGCTTAGTCAAGGTATTGATGTAATGAAACTATACACCAAGTTTCATCACTCTCACTTAATTAGAACTAACGTTATCGTGTCCCAAAGCATCAACCAATCAAATTGCTTATCTCTGCCTACCCTAAGCAGAAAATGCTCATCTTCGAACTCCATCAAGGTATTGACCTAATAAACACCTACACCAAGTTTGAACATTCTAGCTCAATTAGAAGGAGAGTTATTGTGTCCCAAAAAGTGTGACGGACAGACGACAGACGGACAGACAAACAGAAATCATTACACCAGGAACTAATAACATAATGGTTCATTACGCCATCGCAGGTTGTCTAATATATGGCTTTATTCGCCTACAGAATCCAGCTAATTAACGACAAGAGCGTTGTGTTTTGGTCAATATTGCTCAAAGCAATAAGTGACAGACAAGGAACGATGTGTTATAGATATGCATATGTGTAATACTATTTGGCAATTTATTCGAAATTGCATTAGGCGAATATAAGTGCACCAGAGGATGTGAGTTATAATTTGATAAATACGTATGTTTTATTTTTTTTTTTATGTCTCCATTAGCAATGGTATCAGTTTATTTAAAAACGCAAATTAAATTGTTTATGAAATATTGGGACAATAACAGGACATTGGGGTCTAAGGCCAAGGATAAATTCTGTTTTTTTTTGTCCCCCGCCTTTAGAAGAAAGCAGGGGACTATTAAAATGGGTTCGTCCGTCCGTCCGTCTGTCTGTCCGTCACAATTTTTGGGACACAATAACTCTCATTCTAATTGAAATGAAATGAAATGAAATGTTGTTTAATGGCACGTCAGCCCTTCTAATTGAGCTAGAATGTTCAAGCTTGATGGAGTTCGAAGATGAGCATTTTCTTCTTAGGCTAAAGACCCCTACGCGCAAGCGAATTATTGAAATAAAATAGAACCAATTGTTAGTCCCGAAATGACCTAGTTTATGTCGAGTGGACGTTACATCCCCCCTCTCTCTCTCTCTCTCTCTCTCTCTCTCTCCTTTTTCTTTATGAGTTTTATCGCCATTTCGAGTGTTGTTACAATCGGCGGGGCTTGGTGTGGATATTCGGTTTCCACCGACTGCTAAAGACCACATTCTGATTAAAATACAGATCTATATTTCGTTTCGTTTTTTTATACTTTCGATGGCCTACACTATATGAAAATCTAGCCGGTTGTACTGGAAGGTCGTGTCAGCGGTCATAGGACCAGCTTTTCACCATATGACGTCAGACATTGATTATTCAAACAGCGCTGACGTTTCTATTAGTTTACCCACAGTTCCGTACATCGCATGCCAAGAACTCGCCGTAACAGACCGTTTCATTGGCTAATCCCTCACATGATCCAGAACGCGGGTTATATAACAACCCTTCCAGATCCTAGTGTAGTAACGACAATTAAAACGAAATTGTGAACAACAGGAAACGAAACGAAATAGGGTCTGTGTTTTAATCAGATTGCTAAAGGCCCTACGCGCAAACGAATTTACCAAATGTTAGTTCCGAAATGACCTAGTGGTTATTAAACTCAGTCTTTCTCTGAACGAAAACTTGTGCCAACTTGGTGAATGTATTTTCATTTCAATGCTGGTCTGAGAATGGTTACTATGACCATTTTGTCATAACAGAAGCCCAAGTAAATCATCTTGTGCCTGGACGAACCGTTACGGCTTGTATGTACGAATGTTTTGATTAATAGTGACAACAATGGAGAACGTTTAGTTCATATACCATTACAAAAAGATTAAATCCTAGGGATTAGTACTAAGAATCAGATTGGTGTGTTCCCACTTAGCCGGCAGACTGTTAATCCTTTGATTGATCTTAAAACTATAGTCTGTTTAAAAGTAGTCACTCAAGAACTGTTCAATAGTGTTCAGCGTTAATAAGCTCTAAATCCCTCTAAGTTGAATAAAATGACAGCATGCCATCCTAATATTTACAAGTTCATTAACTTAATAAAACATGAACAATCCTATGTCGAAATCACCATTTCACAGATATTATTTGGTGGTACCAAAAGGCCTCGAGTTAAGAAATATCGACAACTTGATACAAGAATTGAACATTTGAAAACACAGTTATTAAATGGCTCTTTAAGTGTAAATCGGTTATGGAACAAATATTTCCTATTTAGTGGGGCTGTTAAATGATTGTTATGTTGTAAGGCATTTATTTATAAATTATATAATGCTATTTAATAAAAGTTAAATGTGTAAATTGTAATGCATTTTTATATGTGTAAATCATTTAATGTTATTTAATAAATATTAAATTTGTTAAAATCAATATATTTTTATATGTGTTAGCTATTTAATGTTATTTAATAAAAGTTAAATTTGTTAAAATCAATACAGTTTTAGTCTTAAAAAAGATATGGACTATAGTTTATAACACCATTGTTCTAGGATTAGTTCTGGATTAGCGGCAAAATTTGACATCAAAGCCTGCCGGCTAAGTGGGAACACCCCATCAGATTAACTGTCATTGTATACGACTGTTTTATCTCAAGCTGAACACGTCATCAAGTTGATTACATCTCTTAACAAGGTCTAAGATTTTCTTCCAACTTCTTAAGTTGATTAGATCTATTAACAATGTCTTGCCTTTTTACAGTCCATGTCGACCAAGTACATTTAGTTGTGTTACAACTAGGTAATTGCTTTCACATTTCAACTGAAATGAAAATAAAATGGCTGGAATAACGTCCTACTGTTTTGTTTCGACTGGACTAATGAAGGGGGCCATACGCCATACAGTGTGCTATGAGCGAAATTTTGCCCGGGCAGCGGCACTATGGCCTTCTCTTAAGTCTTATATCGAATTCCAACTGTCAAGCGTTCCTTTACATGCACGCCATTGTGTACACGGAAGCTCTGTTTTTCGTCCTATCCGAACGACTATACGCCCCCCCCCCTCGCCAAGTGCTCCGTTCTGCATCACAGAAAAAGGCCAAGCCGGAAATTTCCGATGAACAGGGATCGAAAACGGGACCTCCAGGTTAGTGACACGTCTTTCTCGCTGAACCACCGTAGCTCTCGGCTGATGAATGAAGCGATAGTACTATATGGACCAAGAACCGAGCATGACGTCATCGCCGCTATCTTGGGATTGTGACGTCATATCAGGACTGAAGTCCCTCAGTGGATGGGGGGTTGGATGGCCGAATGGTTAGCACGTGCGTGCTGTATCATAAGACCTGTCATTGAGTCAACTGGCGTGGTTTCGAATCCCCGGTTGTACGTGACAAGGAGTTGGGTCGCCTGTCCAACCTCGTGGGTTTTCTCCGGGTCCTCCGGTTTCCTCCCACTGCTAAAGACCCCTACGCGCAAGCGAATTATTGAAATAAAATTGAACCATATGTTAGTCCCGAAATGACCTAGTTTGTGTCGAGTGGACGTTAAACCCCATCTCTCTCTCTCTCTCTTCCCTCAGTGGATGCGCTCAAACAGAGTTACCCTGCAGTTCACATTAATATCTGCTAACGGATCATAGACAATGATAAACAAAACAATGGAAACACAGTAAACGATAATATATTTATTAATATAATAAAATAGAAATGGGGTCATACTTATCGTAAATGAAATGAAATGAAATGGGGTTTAACGTTCAACTGTTCTGCTACTATACCGGGCTAATGAAGACGGGCATATTCCATACAGTGTGCTATGAGGGAAATTTTGCCCGGGCAGCGGCCACTATCGCCTACTCTTATATCGAATTCCAACTGCCAAGGGATCTTTTACGTGCATTCCAATGTATACACGGGACCTCGGTTTTTCGTCTTGTCAGGCCCTCCGTCCTACACCACTGACAAGGGGAACCACGTCGGAAAATCTGGATGAACTTTCTCGGCCAATGCAAGGATCGAACACCCGACCTCCAGGCTAGCGAGCCAGCGTCTTCCCCACTTAGCCACAGTGGCTCCCATACTTATCGTAAAATAATAAAGTATTTACAAATACAGGGTTAAATGGCCGTAAATACAAACTGCGCATGTCATCGTGCTAATTTTAGAATATATCTGCTTACCTTTGTAATGCGAGATCGTTAGGCCTAATAGTAATAGGCCTACATTTAGTTGATTGTTAGCACACGAAACAGGCAAATTTAGAATTTGTTCTGGGGGCTAGTAATCAATAACATTTTTCATAAAATCGACTAAAACTTAAGTTTTTATAACGCCAGGAACTTTTCTGACACACGCCGTTTTCACCATCTAGTTATTTACGTGACCCTAGATGGCATCGCTAGCCTGCGATCTTTAGTGGATTATGCGTCGATTTACTGCATAACTTTCCTTTACGGTTTAACGATTAAATGGATAATCGAGACTATGCTGTTTATCGTACTGACTTTAGTAATGATGATCGCGGCCTGGCGGAAATTTCAATCGCTTAGTTCTCGGTTCATAGTGGATCAATTTGAATGAAATTTTCAGCAAATTGCCTTTACATTATCTAGTTTTTAACTATTACAGTGAGAACTGCCAACTCGTTATCGAATCTCCTATAATTTATCTTTAATAATATTAAAAAAAGGGCTAACGTGTACGCGTTGGAAAGAGAGGGAGAGAGAAATGGGGTTTAACGTCCACTCGACACAAACTAAGTCATTTCGGGACTAACATATGGTTTAATTTTATTTCAATAATTCGCTTGCGCGTAGGGGTCTTTAGCAGTGGGAGGAAACCGGAGGACCCGGAAAAAACCCACGAGGTTGGACAGACGACCCTACTCCTTGCCACGTACAACCGGGGATTCGAAACCACGCCAGTTGACTCAATGACAGACTTTATGGTACAGCGCGCACGTGCTAACCATTCAGCCATCCAACCCCCCCACGCGTTGGAAAAACTGACCAACTGAGCCTTATAATTTGATATGAACGTGATAACAATCGTGTACGATTCCAGTCGTTACTTTACGTTGTAATGATCTTATCGCCTTGTGAAAAACGTATGTTATATTGTTGCTGAATAGAGACTAACGAAGATTCCAGCAGGCGTCTCTGACTCCACCTTCTCTTAATTGATCGACACACTGAAACACTAGTTAATATGCTATCCCATTGAACCACATATATACATATCTATTCTATGTATACGATTTCATGTATGCCTGCAGTTGTAGAGGTGGCACCACATTGGTTGAGAGCTAGTTATTGGTATAATACAATCGCTCCCAGACACTCTACACACAGTAGTCTTTAGTTAACAGTTAGTAGAGACCGATGCTACATCCTGTCTCAACGCGCCAATAGTTAAAAGTTTGTTTTGTGGAGTTGGTGACATTTAGTTGTTTATTTACCAAACAGGGTGTTAAAACATTGTTAATTAAGTTATAGACGATTTCTTTTTTGTGAATTGATTTTTTATTGCGTAGGCTGTTAACGGAATGGATATTGTTGTCAACTTTGCATTTCTTCTGTGGACAATTTGTTAACATCGATGACGATTTATTGATTGTTACCTTTATCAAGTGGCTGTTAGCAGATGCTTTTTTAATTCAATTCATTTTTAATAACTTGTTGTTCAGGTAAGTGAGATATTACAATAACAATATTTAACATGACGATGTGCAGGTCGTTCGAGAGAGAGAGAGAGAGGAGAGAGAGAGAGGGGGTGTAACGTCCACGATTTATTGGTTGTTACCTTTATCAAGTGGCTGTTAACAGATGCTTTTTAATTCAATTCATTTTTAATAACTTGTTGTTCAGGTAAGTGATATATTACAATAACAATATTTAACATGTCGATGTGCAGGTCGCTCGAGAGAGAGAGAGAGAGGGAGAGCGAGAGAGAGAGTGCAACGTCCACTCAACACAAACTAGCTTATCTTGGGACTAATTCAATTCATTTTTAATAACAATATTTAACATGTCGACGTGCAGATCGCCCGAGAGAGGGGAGGGAGAGAGGAGAGAAATAGAGCGAAGGAAAGGGAGTGAGTGTAACGTACATTCAACACAAACTAGCTTATTTTGTTTTTTTGCGGGGGGGGGGGTAGGACCCGGAGAAAGCTCACACGTCTTGGATCAAGAATACGACACATGCCTGTGACATATAACCAACCGGGAAATCACCCCTACTTTATAGTTGACTGGACTGTCCATTATTTATTCGGTATGTTTATGTTGAATGTTTTAGGAATAAAACGCGTTCACGTTCTGTATAAACGAACTTTTATAGTTCAGTGAACTGTGCATTGGAACCACAGGCACTTCAAGGGATTAAAATAAAACTTCTTACTACTGCTTGACTATATAAAAATAAAACGTCTTACTACTGCTTGACTATATATTATATACTAAGAAGTTTTATTTTTAATCCCTTCAAGTGCCTGTGAGTGGAACCCATTAATTCAACGCTCATTATTATATCCGTAATGTATTCAATGGCGCCGTTCAGTATCCATTCCCTACGTTGGAAGGCATTATGTTTAATAATTATTGATTATAATATATCGCTCATTATTACTTCTTTAAAGGCCCAATACCACTCTTGTTGTAACTGAATAATATGTCCCAATCTTTATTCTGGTCAACAAATTGTACTATTTTACAATATTCCAATTTATTGATGATACAAATTTCATCTTTACACACCTAATTTAAAAAATTGGAAAAATTCAACTAAATGATTTGAAAAGCCTGACGTAAAGCTTTTCAAATGTGACTTGGATTTAAAAATATTTTTGAACCCTTTGGACAAGTAAAATAGGATTTAATGGATAATTTACACAACAGGTAGGGCACTAACACATCTAGTACTTAGAATAAGGCTATTTTTTTTATTTTCTGGAGCTGTGAAGCCAAACTGTCCCTTTAAAGTAACTAAGTCTTTAACTCAATATCATCAAAAATCTTCGACATTGAAAACACGATTTATTTGTCGCTTTAAATCAACTTTGATGTTGTGATCATACCGGGAAAAGATGAGCTTCTGATATCCAATATTTAAGACAAAATAAACATTCTACATTTGGTACACGAATCGTGTACCATAATGCGTTTCAGCGCTATTTGTAATAAGGGACTCGAAAAACGAGGCTAGGCATATTCCACAAGTCATGTCAAACGGTGACGCTATATTCTTATCTGGAGAGCATGCCCAATAAATACTATCGGCGTAGACTGGAAAAACCAGACAGCTAGAGATTGAAATTCGATTGAGAATACTGACGTATTTCGCCGAACCTAACTGATTAGAAATTACAGTAAAAACAGAAATGATTGAATGTAAATCAATTTATATACATTCATATTACATTATTGTATGCGTTGCGACCCATTTGTGTTCCAAATATTAGCGACTTAGCTCCTTTAATGTATTCAATGGCGCAGAGCATGAACAATATATTTTCACACACATATATACATGGAATAAAGGAAATTGTTATTTGCTGAATAATTTTTTTGAAAGAGATAAGTTTTTAAAGTTGTCTTGAAACTTTACAAAGAAGGACACTCTTTCAGATTTCGCGGTAGTTTATTCCAGAGTTTCAAAGGTTTTATACAAATCTTGGGCGGTCGATGATTCTGAAAGCTATTTATTGACTAAAAATCAGCGAATTAAACTCTGTGAGGTATATATTGTCATGTTCTACAAGTAAGTATCTTATCTTGGTAACAAGAACAGATCACAAAATTGAAGATTAATGAAATGTTCAGGTGGTGAATCACTAAGTTGATTTATGATCTATAATCTGTAATAAGCCGATCCTGTTGACCATAACAAGACACAATAACAGTTGTTGATTTTATCACTCAGTAATTCTTTTATAGTTTCATTGTCATCAATAAGCTGATCCTGTTGACCATAACAAGACACAACAACAGTTGTTGATTTTATCACTCATGATTGTTTTATATTTTCACTATCATAAATAAAGTAATTTTAAAATAAAGCAAGATAGATTTTTGCCAGGTAACTTCCACTCCAAGGCAGTCCGTTAAGAGAGAGAGAGAGAGAGAAACTAGGTTATTTTGGGACTAATTCAATTCATTTTTAATAACTGGTTGTTCAGGTAACTGAGATTACGATAACAATATTTAACATGTCGTGTACCATAATGAGTTCAGCGCCATTTGTAACAAGGGACTCGAAGAACGAGCCTAGACATATTCCACAAGCCATGCCAAACGGTGACACCATATTCTTATCTTTAGAGCATGCGCAATAAATACTATCGGCGTAGACTGAAATAACCAGACGCTAGAGATTACCTTTTGATTGAGACTTCTGGCGTATGTTGCCGAACATAACTGATTAGAAATTACAGTAAAAACGGAAACGATTAAATGTAAATCAGTTTATATACATCCATATTACATTATTATATGCGTTGCGACCCAATTGTGTCAGTTTCTAGGTGCCAGATATTAGCGATTTAGCTCCTTTAAGATCTTAGTTCTCATCACTTACCGGGATGGTGAAGACGGGAAGAACATCTGCTTAGATGCTGTGCGCTGTGTTTAACTTCCACTTCCCCGGAGGTGATATCGCAGACAAGTTGTCTTATTTTCATTATCTTAGCGCACGCGCAGTGGTCTTTCCTAAGGGAGGCAACCGGAGTAAACCCACTCGGGATCGAAACCACGATCGCAAGGGGACACCCTAGAGCATTCGGCTACCCTAACCCCCAATTTAGCTTGCTGCCTATGTTATAGACGGGACTTTGGCTTATCAGATAATTAAGAAATTGAGGTTGAAAGAATGGAGCCGACCAGTGTAACACTATCTTACAGATAACATAAGATCGGCACAATGTATAAAACTATTTATTGAGAACATGAAATAGACATAAATCGGGAGGAGTTCTATTCCAAGTCTGACTTGCTGTCAGTAAACGCCTGCTTATATAGCGTCTAACAATTAGGGGAGATGGACAGGAGTGATAATCATATATGGTATTGTTTATTATCAAATTATAGTGTTTGTAATTACACTGCATATTTCTTTGGAAGTCATTGTCAGGTCAAGGTATGATGCACTGACCACTAATACATTTTCTTTGAAGTTCTGTCTAGTGTTATACACGGATCACCTGTAGCTTGTAAAGAACATACTGAATAAACCAGACGTTTAATAAGATCGTGCCTTAACAGAAGTTTTTGAGAGTTTAAACGTCAACTTCAGGTATAGATCACTTTGTCACACCAGTAAACGTCATTTAATTGCGGTTTTACAATAAACATCCCTAATTTCGGTATGGTCAATTGCGGAAGTCGGCAATTGGCTGAATTTCATGTTGTAAAAAAACCGATTT
Organism: Patella vulgata; assembly: GCF_932274485.2. NCBI lineage: Eukaryota > Metazoa > Mollusca > Gastropoda > Patellidae > Patella > Patella vulgata. The sequence goes on along the minus strand of NC_065882.2, from coordinate 7,556,634 downwards.
AAATCCCCTTATAAAATCCGTTTTTTTTCTGTTTGGTATTCCATTGGGAACTAAATTTCCTCCTTTACATGCTGATCTATTTCTCGACTCATAAAATCTCGTGACATAATATTTACAAAACGTTCACTATAAGACACAGGTGTATAGACGGCGTATTATCACTGAATATCAAAATTTCTTACCCCCTCTCTCTCCACGGAAAACAATAAAGTTAAACCGTAAGTGTCTAATAAGGAATATCTATCAACAGGTAATTGGTATTCCACTGGGAACTAAATTCTCTCCTTTACATGCTGATCTATTTACAAAACGTTCAATATCAGTCATAAGTGTATAGACGGCATATTATCACTGAATAATTCTGGGTTAAAGGACAATATTGGTGTCAGTCATTATCACATATGTGATAGAACTAATTAAACACGTTCCAAATATAATTTTAACACAGAGATCATTGCTACGATAGCTGAGTAATACAGGTTTCCTGAATCGGAAGTGACGAACGCCAAAGGAAAACACGAGTCATCCCTCTATATATTATAATTGACTGAAGTGACGAGTGATAACAGATACATGGGCGAACTTCTGCTCACTAATAATTCCTTCGAAGACCAAAAGTTATTATTAGAGACTGAGAGAGAATATCTGACAATTCATAAAAAGAATTGACTGTCACTGGATAAGAGAACACGAAAGAAAAACAGAAAAAGTCCGTGCATTACCATGTTTTTATAAGGTATAGAATGAATATAAACAAGGGAATGTACGGACTATTTCTATTTTTCCCGTGTTCTCTTATCTAATGACATTCAATTACTTTATTGAATTGTCAGGTATCACATATGTGATAATGACTGGCACAAATATTGTCCTTTAAGTGCTTAAATAGCTTCCATATATCCCCGCGAGGTCGAGATGAAAATGAAATGAAATGGCTTTAACGTCCTACTTTACTGCTCCGAACTAGGTTAATGAAGAAGGGCATGTACCATACAATGTGCTATGAGGAAAATTTTGCCCAGCCAGCGGCACTACGGCCTTCTATTATATCGAATTCCAACTGTCAAGGGATCTTTTACCTGCACGCCAATGTATGCACGAAACCTCGGTTTTTCGTCCCATCCGAACGACTAGACAGCTCTCCTTGTCAGGTCCTCCACCCTTCATCACTGACAAGAGAAAAACACGCCGGAAAATCTGGATGAACTTTCTCGGCCAATGCAGGGATCGAACACCCGACCTCCAGGCTAGCGAGCCAGCGTCTTACTCGCTTAGCCTCCGTGACAATTCTGAACAGAGTCTACACGGTGGCATGCAGCGGGAAGTGGAGTCCCTAGGGATCCTTTGGGGCATACAGTCGGTAGAGAAATATGGCATCAGGTTTCATTACATTTAATCTTCTAATGCTGTTGCAAAGAGACGTCTTTTAAGAATTAGGATTGTTCTGTACAGAGAGGGAGAATTATATAAAAGGTGATAAATAATGACATCGCACCTAGAAGAAGATTCTACAACAACAACCGGCGGCGTCTGGCTACGTATGTTCAACGGTGGCTTCATGGTTTGTAGAATGAATGAATGAAACGTCAGCTCCAACCGTGCTATATTGCGCCAAACATGGCGATTATGAGACAAATTAAACACATACAAATATTCATATACATAATTAAAAACAAATATCACAGACTATTTAATAAAGAAAAAACAAATATTACAAATATGTATATACATATTAAAATGAAAAAAACTATGATTGTATAATTTGAAATCTATTATAAAAATTTGTCTTCTTTAAAAACTGTTAGCACTTTATTATTATATATCTCCGGTACTGACAGGCAAGGGAGCCAAGTGGCTAAGTGGTTAAGGCACTGGCTCGCTAACCTGGAGGTCGGGTGTTCGATCCCTGCATTGGCCGAGAAAGTTCACCCCGATTTTCCGACGTGGTTTCCCCTTGTCAGTGGTGCAGAACGGAGGGCCTGACAAGGACAGCTGTCTAGTCCTTCGGATGAGACGAAAAACCGAGGTCCCGTGTATACATTGGAATGCACGTAAAAGATCCCTTGGCAGTTGGAATTCGATATAAGAGTAGGCGATAGTGCCGCTGTCTGGGCAAAATTTCCCTCATAGCACACTGTATGGCGTATGCCCGTCTTCATTAGCCCAGTTTAGGAGCAGAACAGTAGGACGTTAAACCCCATTTCATTTCATTTCATTTCACTGACAGGCAACGGTAATATTTTGATCTAATATACTTGAGATGATTGAACTCAATCAATATGTTTGTTACTGTCAAAGGAATGACAGTGAACATATTCTGGTTGAGGCTCTCGCTTTAAGATGAAATTGTGAGTTAAAGAGAGAGAGAAATAGGGTTTAACGTCCACTCGTCACAAACTAGGTCATTTCGGGACTAACACATGTATCAATTTTATTTCAATAATTCGCTTGCTCGTAGGAGTCTTTAGCAGTGGGAGGAAACCGGGGGACCGGAGAAAACCCACACGAGGTTGGACAGGCGACCTTACTCCTTGTCACGTACAACCGGGGAATCGAAACCACGCCAATTGACCTATGCGAGAGCGACACAAAAGAACTTCATCATTCCTGTGCGGTCTATGTAAGACTGGCTAATCACCTAAGATAGGCTTAAAGGGATGAAGTATGTGTCTGCAAGATTCCAAGGCCGTTGCCAGAGGCCATAAACGAATTCATGAATCCATGTATGGGATTATAAAATAAGATAAGGCAGTCTTGGCAATAAATCTGTTGTTGTTGTTCTTAGTGTTATATCGCAACAAATCTGTGTGTGTGTGTGTCTGTAAAATAGCCCTAGTTAACGTCCGCTTCCACCGAGGCGATATCGCAGATAATTACATGTTATATGTACATAGTGAAATTATTTACAATGTGATTAGCGAGCAAAAAATTTTAAAGGGATAAGTAAATATTTATATATATGTACAGAAAACAATAAAATGGCGGGACGAGACGTTATATAACAAAGGCTAATAAAAGAAGTGCGAAGAGGGAAAAACATAGATATTTTACGCACATTGTACAGTACAACACGAACATCTGACGAAGCAAACATGAATATGGACGAATCTGCTTCAAGACTGCTTGATCATTCCTATGCATAGAACTAGTATTCTATTTTTATGTTCCATGTGACTGGGGAGCCAGCAAAGGACAATGCGCTTGCTGATGAACTCGGATGATAGAAGGAGACAATAAATGTCTGCTACAAATGGGTGATCAAGGCATTTGTTATTTATTGCTTGCAATGAGGACAAAGAATCAGTAAAACTGATATCTGTTAAATTAGATGAAGGCTGAATGAATTCCAAAGCCTGAATAATGGTCTGGAGTTCAGCTGTAAAGGAATCATAGAACGTGTTTCTTATTTGATTGATGGTGCGCGTAAAAGAACCCTTCACAGTCGGGATTCGATGACGAGTAGACCGGGCTGTAGCTGTCCGGAAAAAATATTCCTCATAGCGCACTGTATTAAAATGTATTAAAATAAAGCCTTAAAATAGATGGTATCTATAAACAGTCCTACCTTGTTAAAGAATAATCCTATAATTCACTGTTGCCAGTTGAGAAATTGGCAAAAATATCAGTTTCAACTTCAAATTCAAACGTTTCAAGATAGCTATTCCATGGTGGGGAATAGGAAAACAAGGGAGGTTATTGTGTTATTATTTCCGGTGTGGAGATTTTTAAGTGTGAGAAAGATAACCTGTGATCGTATAATAGTGAGTTGACAACCTATTGAGCAAAAGACATAGAAATAATTATGTTTTGACTTTCTTAGAAAATATGAAATTGTAACTTTAAACCCCATTTCATCTTAGTTCATTTGGTTCATCTTAGTTCGATATATGTATCGATATGAGGGGGTTGGATGGACGAATGTTTAGCACGTGCGTGCTGTATAATAAGGTCTGTCATTGAGTCAACTGGCGCGGTCTCGATTCCCCGGTTGTTCGTGACAAGGAGTAGGGTCGCCTGTCCAACCTCGTGGGTTTTCTCCGGGTCCTCCGGTTTCTTCAAAATGCTAAAGACCACTAAGCACAGGCGAATTGTTGAAATATAATTGAACCATGTGTTAGTCCCGAAGTGACCTAATTTGTGTCGAGTGGACGTTAAACCCCATTTCTCTCTCTCCCTTTGAATACGGACCCTGGTTTCTGTTTAACGAAATTTTAACTAAGATAAAATCCAAATTTTAGTAATTCGATTGGATTAAAATAAAATAAAACCAAGTACGAACAATCCAAACCATTAGACAAAATTCGAAGTCCTAAAAAAACAGTAGGCAAAATAGTGTACTAAGGCAAAATAGTGTAATCAGCATATGGTGCTTAGCCAATCAAAATTAAAATATCTACTAAAATTTGGATTTTATCTTTAGTTAAGATTTCGAGAATCAGAGCCCTGAACCGAACGAAACTCCATTCGAGTTATGCATAAACCAATGTTATAATAATCATGATCTTTATATATTAATTACCGTCGATTAACAACATCTTACCTGTAATTACGGCATTAGTACACAATAGTCACCTTAATAAAATGTGATAAGTACCACACAAAATTAAATCAACCTGTCCATAATATCATATTTATTGTATTAGACGTTAAATCTGTAATAAACAACAACAACACAGGTCAAAAGTTTCAAAGTCTGATGGCGACAATGGGAAAGGTGATCAAAACAGTAGGACGTTAAACCCCATTTCATTCCATTTCTCTCTCTCTCTCTGTCTCTGTCTCTCCCTCTCTCCCTTTTAATTATAACTACCCGACAAAATTAAAATGGTGTCTTTTTAATATAAGCTACTTTTCTGTTTTTAGGACAGACCACCATTAATTTCCTCACTGGCTTTAATGTCAATTGTTGTCTTTCTGATAAGCTCCAACTTCAATCTCGGCTGGATTTGTCTGAATAAAATGCTGCCGATTTCTCGACAATTAGGCATCGGTTCGTGGCATGAGTTACATGTTAATGATCCTTAGAACATATTCACATCTTGACATCAAAAGTTCATTCGAAAATAGCCGATTTGATGATTTACCGGGAACTATTTTTAGAGCACAATGTGAGGCTAAATGTCATCCTGCATTTTTGTAGCTTTACATTTTCTTAATATCTCCACAATCGTCGCGTGTGTTCATCCGGGTATTAACGTACCATTTGTCCAAATGCTTATAATTGCTGGACGGGTGAGATTGACATTTACGCCTTGTCAAAGCGGGTTTGTGTTTATGTAAGAATTTACATCATAAGAGTCGTCAACTAATGATCCCCATCGTGTGATACATCCGCCAAATTTTTCCTAATATACATCCATATATTTTTATAGATGAAAATATAATGTCTTTTTCCACTTCCTATCTGTCTTGCGAAGTATATTTTCAGAGATTATATGAAATGAAATGGGGTTTAACGTCCTACTGTTCTGCTCCGACTGGGCTAATGAAGACGGGCATACGCCATACAGTGCGCTATAAGGGCAATTTTGCCCTGGCAGCAGCACTATGGCCTACTCTTACATCGAATTCAAACTGCCATTGAATCTTTTACGTGCACGCCAATGTGTACACGGGGCCTCGGGTTTTCGTCCCATCCGAACGACTAGAGAAGCTGTCCTTGTCGGTTTGGGGAAACCAAGTCAGAAAATCTCGATGAACTTTCTCGGTCGGCCAGTGCAAGGATAGAACACCCGACCTCCCGGCTAGCGAGCCAGCGTCTTAACCACCTAGCCACCGTGACCCCCCCCCCCCTCCTTATCAGATAAAAATAAAAAAGTGTATGTATGTAAAGGAGCTAAACATGACAGTAGTTATAGCTATAGAAGGTTAAAAACCTTTTACAAAAAGGGTGGAAATGAATAAAAACAAAATAAGTTATTAAAAATGGTACACCCGCTTCGATTTGATTTATAGAAAATCGATAGTTGGTTTTCAGCGACTCTGTTCGGGTCTAGTTCTCTACCATGTGATCATAAGGTGTGTCGTTGAGTCAAGTGGCGTGGTGGCGACCCCAGACTTGGACGTAGCAAGAGTAGGTTCGACTGTCCAATCTCGTGGGTTTTCTCCAGGTCCCCCACCCCAACTCGAACCATATATTAGTCCTGAAATTACCTATAGTTTATGACCAGTGGACGTTAAACCGACTGTTCTTTCTGTCCTGTCGGGGTTCATCGTTAAGGGACATTGGTTCGTTACAAGCAGTAGACTCGTGTGCCCAGCTTTTTTCCAGGTCCTCCAGTTTTCTTAAAATTGTATCGTATGTTAGTCCCGAAATGACCTACTTTGTGTCGATTGGACGTTAAACCCCATCTCTCTCTCTCTTCTCCCTCTCTCTCTCTCTCATACAAGATTTATGTTTCGATTCCCCGGTTGTACGTGACGAGGAGTAGGGTCGCCTGTCCAACCTCGTGGGTTTTCTCCTGGTCCTCCGGTTTCCTCCCACTGCTAAAGACCCCTATGCGCAAGCGAATTATGTAAATAAAATTAAACCATATGTTAGTACCGAAATGACCTACTTTGTGTCGAGTGGACGTTAAACCCCATCTCTCTCTTCTCCCTCTCTCTCTATCTCTATTTTATCTAGAAGCACTAATTACTGGATGACTGGATGAGATAACTATTAGTATACCACGCTTTGCTCTTTTCAACATATTTCCTCAATTACCAGGATTCACGGACCAATGTTTACCTTAACAGTTAGGTGTATTCTTGGCTATTTTCTTAATGCATCTAATATTAGCCTTATTTTATTTCTCAACAGGTATTAATTAGATTCAAGCTTCCATTCAATCTGGTTAATAAACGTTTTCGTGTCAACTAATAAAGGAATCTGTTGTACACAAGATTATATTTCTAACCTGCACGCACTTGGTTTCAAATATAAACATTATCCAATTTGCTGATATTTCTGACCTGTGTTTCCTGGTTGCATGGTTTGTCAATCGAATTAAAATACAGATTTCTATTTCGTTTTGTGTTTTTTATACTTTTGATGTCCTGCACTACATGAAGATCTGACCAGTTGTAGTGGGATGTCGTGTCAGGGGTCATATGGGCAGTGTTGGACCTATGATGTCAGACTTTTGATTAACTAATCAGCGGTGATGTTTCTACTTGGATACCCACACTTCCGTGCAACGCACGCAAAGAACTCGCCGTAACAGCCCGTTTCATTGGCTAATTCCTCACATCAATCAGAACGCAGGGTATATAACAACTCTTCCAGATCCTAGTGTAGTAAAAACAAGTAAAACGAAAGTTTGAACCATAAATAGGATTTGTGTTTTAATCAGATTGAAGGTTTATGAGACTCGGACGGTCTTTGAGAGTTTGTTGTTTTTCAGTCCAGGTTAAAATGGGATATCAATGGGATATTATTTTATCGCTAACAACAAGAATATCATATCACATGATTGGCTAAAATACTGTTGTTATTTTTATTAAAGACAACAAATTTATGTAAATATTGCACATTTGAAAGAAACCCAAATCAGAGAAGAAATCTTTATTTATGCTTTGAATAATAAATTTACACATCTTTTTGCTGTAATGGCATTCGGTTGATAAATTTAACTTTTTTTTACAACAAAACTTTAAAGCTACATTATGTAAGAATTAGATAAAGAGCTCAACATTCTTGCTATAACAGCTCAAAAATAGATAAAGTAAAATGAATATATTGAAAATGTCATTTAAATTACTTTGTTCTGAGCCAAGTTATCATTGTTTGAAGTTTTGACAAGATGTGTGCATTGCTTATTTATTATCGTAACCACAGTACCGGCATATTGGAGACATAGACTCGCTCCTCCATTTTAAAATTAAATTATTAAATGACCCAAACGTTCGTATCTAACTTAAAATCTCAAGCATCCGATGGCGTCGAGAGCTTATTATGTCCCTTTTGTGTTAATAAATGTCTAATTAATAATTTAACAATATGAACATTTAGCTCCTGAATAATATACATGTATCTTTAATAGAAACACAAAACCACAACAAAAGATAAAATAATAATTGTTCGGTTACCTAGAAACGTTTGTTATTTGTTTGGCAATCATAAACGACATTACACTAAAAACCCAGCATTCTAGAAAAAAAATCCGAAACAGAACAACAAAAAACGGTAGCTATAACAGCCCAACTATAAAATATTTGTTTGGTTTCCTAGAAACTTTTGTATTTTGTATTTCAACAATAAACGCCATTCAGCAACATAGTGTATTAGAGTAAAATAAACTATGGGGGTTTTAGTCCAAGTCTAATTATTTCTACAGCATTCGAGTCTCCGGACAATACATAATTATCCAACCTTTGTTGCTTCTCAGGTAAAGCGTAAATCTCTAAATCGCATAATCTCTTTCTGTGATCATAGTTATCTGACTATCAATTAAACAATGCGTTTGTAATTAAACGTCTAAAATAGTATTTTTATAATTGAAAGTAAGTTGTGGGTTGTAGGTATTTTACTCTACTATAATATTTTCAAATCTATACTAATATTTCTGTCTGTCTATCTGTCTGTTCAGGTAGGGGCTGCCCGAGGCTGAAATTTGGTAAATAGGGGTAGCATAGGCCTCATGGTGGCGATGGCCTGTCATTTCCGGTTTCGCAGTCATGCTACTCCTCCTTCACGACTATACCCTTGATATGCCATACAGCAGCATATTTTCAAATCTATACTAATATTTCTGACTGTCATTTGTTTGTTTGTCTGTCTGTAAGGCTACACTAGGGGCTATCCGACGATGAAATTTGGTGTGTAGCGGTAGTTTGGACCGGGAGTAACATAGGCCTGTTGGCGATGGCCTGCCGCTTCCGGTTTCGGAGTTAAGCTACCCCCCCCTCTTCATGGCTATGCCGAGTCACTTGCTAGTTTAAGGCATAAAATAGTTTCGAAACACTAGTATAAAAGATGTTGAGAAATCGATTAAAATCCAATACTTGGATGTTAAAAGGAGTTGTACGTCATTATTTATCGACGATTCAACATCAATGACGACCTTGTATAACACTAATGAAGAGACCGAAGTTATTACTCGATGTTTCTTTTTAATAAAAGACACATCGGGAAAATAAAATGTTATTCTAACTAGACATGTTTCAGGTGTATTCTTTCTCTTAATGTGAAATCGATATAGACACACCTCCTGTACGGTATTGATGTTTATTAGTAATTGCGAATGGTAAGGACGAGATTAATGATAAATCCAGTGTTACGAAGGTAGATTACCTTGTAAATACTATATTTACGAACAACTATTACCTCGTGAGTATTGATGACATAACTCTAGCTAATTAAAGGAGAGAGAGAGAGAGAGAGAGAGAGAGAAATGGGGTTTAAAGTCCACTCGACACAAACTAGGTCATTTCGGGACTAACATATGGTTTAATTTTATTTACATAATTCGCTTGCGCGTAGGGGTCTTTAGCAGTGGGAGGAAACCGGAGGACCCGGAGAAAACCCACGAGGTTGGACAGGCGGCCCTACTCCTTGCCACGTACAACCGGGGATTCGAAACCTAATTAACGGAGCTAAGTCTCTAACTCTATATCATCCAAAGTCCTCGACATTGAAAACGCGAATTATTTGTTAATTTGTTGTTGAGATGTTTCCGGGAAAAGATGGAAATAAAATAAAATGGGGTTTAACTCCTACTGTTCTGCTCCTACTGGGCTAATGAAGACGGGCATGCGCCATACAGTGGGCTATGAGGGAAAGTTTGCCCAGGCATCGGCGCTACGGCCTACTCTTATATCGAATTCCAACCGTCAAGGGATCTTTTACGTGCACACCAATGAATACACGGGTCCACGTTTTTTCGTCGCATCCGAACGACTAGACAGCTGTTCTTGTCAGGCCCTCCGTTCTGCAAGGGTGAAAAGATGGGCTTCTGATATCCAAGTTTTAAGACAAAATAGACATTTTACCATTGGTACACGATTCGTGTATTATAATTCGTTTCAGCGCCATTTGTAACAAGGGACTCGATCTAACGATCCACAAGGCATACCAAAAGATGACGTCATATTCTTATCTATAGAGCATGTGCAATAAATACTATCGGTGTAGATACAAATAACAAGACGGTAGAGATTTCCATTCGATTGAGACTTCTGGCGTATTTCGCCGAACATAACTGATATGAAGTTACAGTAAAAACAAACAATTGAATGTAAATCAGTTTATATACATTCATGTTACATTATTATATACGTTACGGCCCATTTCTAAATATTAGTGATTTAGCACCTTTAAAGCTAGTAAGCACTCCTTATACTTGATTATCATAATGTCCAACTCAAAATGGTGTGGTTGCGAACATCTTGTAAATACCTTTGAAGCATTGATGCTTATTAACGCTACCAGGTACTGTTTGCGGGCGTTTATTATACAGTGTTCAAATACCAAGGTGCCCCAACCCCAACCCTAAATACTGCGGTTGCAAATACCTCGTAAATACTTCTAATTCATTCTAAACTTCGTCTTTAGTAGTCCAGTTCGGAGCAGAACAGTAGGACGTTAAACCCCATTTCATTATGAATTACAATTACCTTGTAAGTATTGATACCCTAACCCTAACCCATTAAAGCCCCCACATCTCCCGTGTTTCAAATGACCCAAACTCTCTAAATACTGTATTTATGAATTACGATTATATCGTTCATACTTTTGAAGCATTCAACGCTTTAAAGCTACCAAGTGTCCCAATAAAAGTTACCATATATTTATCAGTTACGAATATCTCGTAAATACTGTTGAAGCATCGATGACCAACCCCTAGTTCAGTAAAATTACCAAGCACTCCCCTCCCTAACTTTGTTTATTATACATAATTGTCACATTAAAAATTGTTGCCCTAACCCTAACTACCATACATATCAATTACGAATATCTCTTAAATATTGTTGAATCATTGATGACCTAATCCTAGCTCATTGAAGCTACCAATTTTCTGTGCTTGTTTATTATCCAGATGGAATGTTCCTCCAATAAAATGTTGCCCTATCCCAAAATACTGTGGTTGCGAATTACTTTTTCTATTCTGTAATAGCCACGATATTTACTCATCTTCATTATTCCAGTTGGGGCAGAAAAGTGGGACGTTAAAGCCAAGTGCAATTCATTTTTCTTTCTGCGGGACTCTTCGGATACATGACCAATCTAGAGTCACCCACTATATTTATGTGTCGTCTAGCGTGACCCATTAACAACCTAGAGTGTCAACCATTTTCATGCGTGACCTAGAGTTCTCCAAAATTTTATGCGTGGCCTAGCCTGACCCATGACCCACTTAACAGTTTTTATATGTGGCCTAGGGTTATGTCGGTAATTGTTGTTGTTTTTTCGATATTTAGTTGTTTTTAGATGTTAGGGGTTTGTCGGATTTAGTAATTGGTATCATAAAAGCTTTCGGTATTTTGCCGTTTTGTTATTTCGGCATATAGTACAGCCCCCTGCAGAGATATAAACTAAGTTTCGTATAATAGGAATCGGAACCATTAATGATATGACATGAAACGAGGTTTAACTTGAAGCACAGCGGGAAGAATCGCCGTAAATTCTAGAAGATGTTAAAATTGTTTTATAGATCCCAGTCCCAATGTTATTAACAATCCTGCTAAAAGTACACGGCTAATTTGTTATTACATACAGCACATTTCAATAACAGACAGAGACAACGTTGATAATATTGTAATGATGTTCCTGACTATTTGGATAGTTAGTGGCATTTAATGAAAAACCAGATCGTTCATCCCCAGACAACTCCAGAGAATGAAAGCTTGATTCGTTAACACGTGTTTTGCAAATCAACATGTCGGCCAAATATTTTTTAAAATGTTTATAATTAATTAAATTTTGGATCATGGACGGATTTAACAACTCGACATTTGTTATAAAATGCCATCAGGTGGTCTCATAATCACACAGAAAATAACATTTTTAAGCTTCAAGATCTAAACGATTCCACCGAGAAGACTACATATAGAACGAAGATTATAAACAAGATATTAAAAAAACTTAGAGATGTTCCCTGTCGACATCTGCAAGCAAAATGCTTAAAGAGAACATTCCAAAACGATGAAATAAAAGGCCATGGTTGTTTTAACGCCATATTTCTCGACACCGCCTACTTGTTTTTGTATATAAACCTTCTGTATATTATTTTGATCATTGTCTGCGATATCACCTCGGTGGAAGCGGACGTAAAATACAACTAACTCACACGCACATATTTTGATCATCATTTGCTTTGTAACGTCGAGAGAATCCTCAACGAAACGTCGCTTTAATTAAGATAGTAATTGTGTTCCATCTTATGTTTTTGTATTTATTACGTGTGTCAATTGCTAAATGCCGCTCAAAGAAGAAGACCTCGCCTACTGTTCGTCGAATTCCAACTGATAAGGGTTCCTTAATGGGACACATGGACTCGGAACTACTAAACAGCTGTCCTTGCACCAATAGCAATAGGAAACTACGTCGGTTAATCCCGATGAACCGTCTCGGTTCAAAATCGGTAGCGGCCCGTGACCTCCAGGCTAACGAGCCAACGTTTTATTCACAGCTACCGTGGTTCTGTGGGATATACAAGAGGCGTGTCGAGTACGATTACCTGCCATGCCAGCTTCCCACTGTCGTGGGATGCGTTACGATAGGATTTTCCCTATTGCGTCCACGATTTGGTACGTGCAGATACGCTCGGATACGTTTCCATACGATTAACACAATTGCTACGAGTCAACTCAATATATACTAATGTCCAAAAGAAAGTATACACTGTGCATTTTGGGCTGCATCAACCAAAGTCGTTTTTCCATGGTATACGGTATTTGGGTAGAATGTCAGTTTGTTTCACATTTTTATTTTGCTTAGAAATGTTGAGTTTGGACGCAAGAGACAAACTCAGTAATGCTTTATCAAATGTTTTTAATCTAAACAAAAATAAAGTCATACTTTTAGTGTGTACACTTTCTTTTGAACATCAGTATATGACAAGACTTGATAGGATCACCAAGATTACTTCACGATTAAAACGACGATTTCAATCGCAGCAGGAATCGTGATAGTGGGAAGCTAGCAATATACATAAAACCGATGTTGTACTGTCTTTGTGAATTGACAGAGAGATATACAAGAATCGTGGTGAGTACGATGCTATACATAAAATCGATGTTGTACTGTCGTCATGAATTGACAGAGAAATATACAAGAATCGTGATGAGTGAGTACACTGTCATCTGTTATACATAAAACCGATGTATCTTATTCTGTAATAATAAACAGTAGTAACACTAGTATATATATAGATAGATAGGTAGATAGGTAAATAAATAAACACCTGAATAGGTTAATCCTACTTTATCCGGTCTAATCCTAAAGGTTAAAATATACAAATAATCATATAAATGGAACGCGTCGTATTTCTATTCCGATGCCAAACAAAAATTGGATTCCATAATATTTCGAAGAGGGTGGAAGTAGATATATAAATATCCATCATGAGTGGGAATTGAAATATCCTAAATATACAAATACACACCTGATGTATATAAATTAATCCTACTTTATCCGGTCTAATCCCAAGGTTAAGACATCCCCAGATATCAATATTTCAATCTGATTAAAATACGGATTTATATTTCGTTTCGTTTTTTGACCTATGACGTCAGACATTTGATTAACCAATCAGCATTGATGTTACTAGTGGATTACCCACAGTTCAGGGCAAAAAAGGTCAAATACTCGATTCGACAGACCATTGGATTGGCTGACCCCTCATTTCAAGCAGAACACGAGTTAAATAACAAGTCTTCCAGATCCAAGTGTAGTAAAGACAAGTAAAACGAAATTTTGAACTATAAAAACGAAACGAAATAGGATCTGTCTTTTAACCAGATTTTCAATATTTTAAAGACATTTATAAATCTTTAAAATACTAAGGATATTGGACCGTTCGATTTCAATGGGAAAATGCCTTCATATCAAGGGAGAGTACAAGGATTATAAGGTCACTGTTTCTATAGGTGTAATTCTAATCAAATCATTCATTTTACATAACAACATACTTAAAACATGTCTGGCCAGCTGTCTTAATAATGATCATGGATAGTGTATAACTAAGATTAAGAATGAAAAAGAAAACCAAACATATTTTGAAATAAGGAATAAGAACTGTTAAAAAGTTGCAGAAATATTAAGAATAAAGGCTTAAACAAACTCAGAATGTCAGGATAGCCCAGATTGAAGATATAAAATTTGGCATCTACAATACATAAGTTTACAATAGATATATGAATTCAAATAACTGTCATTAAAAGCTATAAAATTCCATTCCTATATAGAACAAGGGATCACGGTGGCTAAGTGGGTAAGACGCTGGTTCACTAGCGTGGAGGTCGGGTGTTCGATCTCTGCATTGGCCGAGAAAGTTCATCCAGATTTTCGGCGTGGTTAGCTGTCTAGTCGTTTGGATGGGACGAAAAACCGAGGCACGTAAAAGATCCCTTGACAGTTGGAATTCGATATAAGAGTAGGCCATAGTGCCACTGTCCGGGCAAAATTTCCCTAATAGCACACTGTATGGCGTATGCCTGTCTTCATTAGCCCAGTTCGGAGCAGAAAAGTAGGACGTTAAACCCCATTTCATTTCATCTCATTTCAATCCTACATAGAACAATGGGGTCTGTCTGCAATTGCGAATGAACCAGATGGAGCCCCCCCCCCCACATTAATATGGGGCTCATCTGACATAGTGTACCAGTGATAAAGCGCCGAACACACTGCGGATGTTCCCATCTTGCTACTGATTAAGAAATTACAGTAATATTCTGATTTCTTGAAACAATTATAACAGGTACTGTACATCTGTAGTCGATCAAATCCAACACTAATTACGTCCCTAGATAAATACTGGCTTCAGTAGATTGCATAAGTCTAAATTAAGGCTTTTCCGGGTGTGGCTTTAATTTGAAAAATAGTTTGATCACCCAGGATATGGAGGAATTACACTAAAAGTAAAACACTGATGCATGTAGCTGAATAAGGCCATTTGGTTAAAGATCTATATTTCGTTTCGTTTTTTCATAATTTCTATGGCCTGCACTACGTTATACATAACCCATAATAATATTTAAAATACAGATGTGACGTCACCCTTTGATGTTGGCGTACCATTATTTCAAATAATCGTACGGGCAACTTGTCAATCGTACATTATTTATACTAGTAAAATATTGGACTTGCGTGACGTATTTTACTGTAAATAAAGCGCGTGCGAAGTGTCTGTATTTTAAGTCGTTTAATGGTCTCGAGCTTAAGACATTGCGTAATATATTGTAAAAACACTCGGGTCTACGGCCCTCTGGTTGTTACAATATATACTTAATGTCTCGCTCTCGATCATTTAATAATACATACATGTAAACATGAATTTGATATAGCTAAAATCCGCTAATTTTTTAAAATTTAAATCTTTAGTTTTTTTTAATAAAATTATGTACATGGTTAAATACTGATACGTTTTCTTCATGTGTTAGCTTTTCCGATCCATATAGTAGCACTTTAATGTTTTGCTGTAATGTAAAATATTTGAACACAAGCCAAAGCGTCTATAACTTCAGCTCTACACGGGTTAAATGGCCATAAATAGGAGTGGACTCTGGCCTGAACTTCGTACATTCGGCTTTGTACTTATATGTCCTACTATATAAAGCATACTATATAACACATAATGTTAATCAGAATTACTCACAAATATAGACGATGTCTTATCGCTAGAGGGGGGTGGGGCGAATGGTTAGCGCGTGCGCGATGTTTCATAAGGTCTGTCATTGAGTATAGGACAAGGAGTAGGATTGCTTGTCTAACCTCGTGGGGTTTTCTCCGGGTCCTCCGGTTTTCTCCCACTGCAAAAGACCCCTACGCCCAAGCGAATTATTGAAATAAAATTGAACCATACGTTAGTTCCGAAATGACCTAGTTTGTGTCGAGTGGACGTTAAACGCCATCTAGTTGGTTGGTGTCGAATGGATGACTCTCTCTCTCTCCCTCTCTCTCTCTCTCTCTCTCTCTCTCTTATCGTTAGATAATTTTACAGATTATAATTAGTTAGATTTCATTATTGCTGGTGTCATAGAGATCTTCCAATTTGTAGCTTGTTAATACAGCCTGGTATATATTTAGATAGCGCGGTGACCTCACCAATATTTCCCGATTCTTTCTAAAAATGTTTATTCGTGTCTGCAAATAGACTTCCATTTAATTATAAATCTGTTTTTGAATTTTAAACTTTTTGGCAGCCTTGGATTAATCTTTTATCCATAAAACCAATCGACAAACTAGATAGCTGAAACGAAACAGTAGAATTATGATTTGTATGTTAAAGCAGCTGATTTGGTTTTTCAACTATACACCTTGTTCTAAACACGTGTGCACTAATTAAAGACTAGAGACTTTTGGCAAGAGTAAATTTTTGGTCCGTATCGCGTATCCGTATGTATTAGGCATATTACATCATCAACGTGTGTGTATTTCTCATACGTGATACGGCACACGGATACGACAGCACGTTACCGTCTTTTTTGCTACTTTTAGACACTGAAATGTTATATCATAGCGTTTTTATGAATCTATGTGTATCCTAGAAGGTGTATATTTGATGTGATTTTAACCGTGATAAAGACTTGAATTTAATCATTATTATTCAAATTATTGATGTTTTTTTTCGGAACTTTCATACTTTTTCTGTCTGTCTGCATGCTAGTTGATCTACGTGCTAAATTTATGGGGTGGGACCTTGCAAATCTGTAAGTACGCGACGCGAAAATCTGCCAAAACTCTAAAACTACATTGACACAACTTTTGGCAAGTGGAATTTTTTCCATCCGTATCACGTATCCGTATCGTAAACGTGATACGGATGGAAAAAATTCCACTTGCCAAAAGTCTCTATTATCAATTCCACGTGTATGAACTGTATACATTTATACCAGTAATAATGTGGTGCGTGTAGACCCTGTTGAAAGGTATATAACCATCAGTTTACTGCAGCGCTCACGCTGTCGATCGCCATTTCCGCCAATTGCGATAAAAATATAATTTTGGCGATAAAATATTCAATCTGGCGGAATTTTGGGCGATAACTTTTTCCTGTACGGCGATTCTTTTTTAACCGTGACGATAAAATTTTCTTGCCACAAAGCTTCCACGCCGTGCACACACGTTACAGTCTATTGCGTTTGGCTGAGTCAGTTATCAATCAATTAGGTACCAATCCTTTGTCTCTTGATAAATCTCGGATTAGTGTTGATTAATAAGAGTAGTAATAAGCTAAATAAGAGACAAAAGATTTAATTATTTGTCTCCAAATACGAATCGGTGGCTGTTTTTGACGGTTTTTATATATTCAAAATGGCGGACACTAGAATAATACTCGTTCGATTTGTTTGGGATTATTGGATTATGACGTCTGTTTTATCTTTTTCTTACTCCTGTTGCCTGTATAGTTAATAAATGAAAAGCTTTCAAAACTGTGATATAATATGTATAAAAATTACTCAAAAAATCTAACAGATATTTGTTCTTTTTTGGCGCAAAAAATATATGGCTAATAAATTAAAATAAAAAATTGGCGGAAAAAAAAATGAAACCCAGAGTAAGCACTGGTTTACTGACAGTGAGAGACGAAACGAGCGCAGAGGAGAGCGGAGACCAGCATATGGACTTAGCCGCTGCCGAGGCAGAGGGGCGGAATTATTGTCTTAAACTATTCATGTACTGCGTTCATGTTATTGTTTATGTTCCTGGCTTAGTTTAGTTTCTGTTTAATTTATGTTCTTGATGTATTTATGTAGCTGTATTATGTTTATATTCCTGGGGCCTGTTTCACGAAATTTTAACTAAAGATAAATTCCAAATTTTAACTAAAGATAAAATCCAAATTTTAACTAAAGATAAAATCCAAATTTTAACTAAAGATAAAATCCAAATTTCAACTAAAGATAAAATCCAAATTTTAGTAGATACTTCAATTTTGATTAGATAAGCACTAAAATCAATCAAATATTATCCAATCAAATTCCTAAAATTTGGATTTTATCTTAGTTAAAATCAGGACCCTGATGTAAATAAATCCCGAATAAGACACTGATCTCTGTTATCACTACTAAAATAGTATTACAGTATCAGTTATGGATGCCGTAACTTTGAACCTGGGCGGGTAAGACGCTAGCTCGCTAGCCTGGAGGTCGGGTGTTCGATCCCTGCATTGGCCGAGAAAGTTCATCCAGATTTTCCGGCGTGGTTCTCCCTTGTCAGTGATGCAGGACGGAGGGGCTGACAAGGAAAGCTGTCTAGTCGTTCGGATGGGACGAAAAACCGAGGTCCCGTGTACACATTGGCGTGCACGTAAAAGATCCCTTGGCAGCTGGAATTCGATATAAGAGTAGGCCGTAGTGCCGCTGTCCGGGCAAAATTTCCCTCATAGCACACTGTATGGCGCATGCCCGTCTTCATTAGCCCAGGTTAGGAGCAGAAAAGTAGGACGTTAAACTCCATTTCATTTCATTTGAACCTGGACCATTGACTTGCGGAAACCACGTCCTAAAATCCCGATGAACTTTCTCGGCCAATGCAGGGATCGAACACGCGACCACGAGCTAGCAAGCCAGCGTCGTACCCACTTAGCCATCGTGGGCGCGTTTTTCAGTTAAAAACAACATGAAATGTCACAGTAGTCTAATCTGACCGTATCCCCTCAGCACCTTCTGGAGGAAGTCCTGGATTCACAAGGGAAATCACTTAGACTAGTCGAATAAATAAGATCAGACATTTGGACGAATGAAAACCGACACATATCCTCGTGATGTTTGTTAATTATTGAGAAAATTTCAGAAAGGCTAACCCACACGCGGCTTAACATGAATTGTAACATGCTTAAGGGTGAATATTGCGTTTTGATTGGTCAATAAGGCACTGTCGATTGGACAATAAATAACACCCCTCTGTTTTAGTAATGTCTATTAAAATGCTAAAATAGCATGTTACAATGTCGATAAACACTTCCTGTTTCACATTTACGGGTCTTCCGGTTTCTACCCGTTGCTAAAAATCATACGCGCAAGCAAATTTTTGAAATAAAATTGAACCATATTTTAGTCCCAAAATGACCTAGTTTATTTCGAGTGGAAGCCAAAACCCTATCTCTGAAGACTAATGAATTTTATCAAAGTGGGCGTATTTGTCTTTGCTAGGCAGTCGCTCTTATACCACCCTTGTAGGCACAGGTGACACCAAACCCCACGAGATTTCTCCAGTTGTTTCCCGTCTGAATGAAAATGTTCCGTATAACGTTAGTCTATAAATCCGAAGAGCTGTAAAGGGGGAGATATATCTCCTGTTGAGTGGATTTTACGAGCGCCCCCCCTCTCTCTCTCTCTCTCTCTCTCTCTCTCATTTCATAATATATTAAACATTGAGCAGCTGATCCGCATTATGCATTATACGAAATAAATCCCCAGCGATGTTAATTAAATACTTGTACCCATTCTTAACCTTTTGATAATTTTCCTTTGATTTCCCAGCTAGGTTTCATCAAATTTCTTTATCTCTATATAATTACTTCTGAGTGTTGTGTAAACACTAAGGAACTGAGTTGCTTTTTTATTTAATACTGACTACTGTGCCAGGAAATTATCTCAGAAACACATCGCTTTATTTAAGAGCGAGTGTAACAGACCGATGAGGGAATAACATAATGCACCGTAGATCTCTAATGTTTCTGAAATGATTAAATGAATGAAAGCTAGATCCAGGAACTGTCGTCATCTAGCAAAGCATATCATGTAATATTATTATCGACATTTTCTTATTGATTATTAACCATTTAATTGAGAAAACAGAATCAATTATAGGTTGTAGACCATTTTCCGGTATGGATTAAATCCGATTATATTGAGACCAATGACAGGATTGCAGAGACAATTATACATGGCACTAGCTAATTGGGCCCATTTCCTATTAGTAAGTGTAGAAGGGCTTAATCACATAAAGCAAGTAAACCTACAGGCAAGACACAACATACACAGACAGATCTGCCGACAGGACACATTATACACAGACCTACGGACAGGACACAATATACACGGACAGGACACAATATACACAAGTCAAAACTACGGACAGGACACAATATACACAAGTCAAAACTACGGACAGGACACAATATACACAGACCTACGGACAGGACACATTATACACAAGTCAAAACTACGAACAGGACACAATATACACAGACCTAAGGACAGGACACAATATACACAAGTCAAAACTACGGAAAGGACACAATAGACACAGACCTAAGGACAGGACACAATATACACAAGTCAAAACTACGGAAAGGACACAATAGACACAGACCTACGGACAGGACACAATATACACAAGTCAAAACTACGGACAGGACACAATATACACAGACCTACGGATAGGACGCAATATACACAGAATGTTGATTAGTTTTTAATGCTTGTACATCATATTAAAGAAAGAGAGAGAGGGCAATGGGGTTTAACGTCCATTCATCACAAGGTCATATGGTTCATATTTATTTTGATAATTCGCTTGCTCGTAGGGTTCTTAGCAGTGGGGGAAAACCGGAGGACCAGGAGAAAACCTACGAGGATGGACAGGCGACCCTACTCCTTGTCACGTACAACCGGGGAATCGAAACCACGGCATTTGAGTCAATGACAGACCTTGTGATACAGCGCGGACGCGCCAACCGTTGGGCCATCCAACCCCCCTCGTGTTAAAGGGAGCCATGGCGGGTAAGTATGGTGGGAGATTTGAGTCAAAAGACAGTGCTGTAATTGTCAGTATTGCAAGTTACATATGACTTGGTGCAATTTACACGTAACATTCAACATTTGCAGGGGGGGGGGGGGGCTGAATGGTGAGCGTGCGCGCTGTGTCATAAAGTCTGTCATTGAGTCAACTGGCGTGGTTTCGATTCCCCGGTTGTACGTGACAAAGAGTAGGGTCGCCTGTCCAACCTCGTGCGTTTTCTCCGGGTAAGCCGGTTTCCCCCCACTGCTAAAGACTCCTACGCGCAAGCAAATTATTGAAATAAAATTACACCATATGTTAGTCCCGAAATGAGCTAGTTTGTGTCGAGTGGACGTTAAATCCCATTTCTCTCTCTATCTCAACATTTGCAGCATTGGAGATGGAAAAGCGTTAACAATAATCCACTGACTTCTCACTCAAATCCCCTTTCATGGGTTAGACGCTAGTCTGGGGGGCGCTCTCGGTGTTATCGGAGAAAGTGCATCGGGATAGTCCGGCGTGATTTCCGCTTGTTCGTGGCGCAGGACGGAGTTCCTGACAATGACAGCTGTCTAGTCGTTAGGATTGCATGAACAACCTAGGTCCACAGGACACATTGGGGTGCACGTAAAATATCTCGTGGCAGTTGGAATTCGATCGATATAAGACAAGGCCACGCGATGATACCCGGACAAAAGTGCCTTCATTGCATTCTGTATGGCGTATGTACGTCTTCATTAGCCCAATCGGAGCAGAACAGTTTGAAGCCGTGCAAGTTGCTAAATTAGACAGTTTTCAGTAGAAAAATTTGCTATGTTTTATATTTAACAGTTTATTTTTAAAATCAGTTTTACCTGATTGAGGGGCGTTGGATGGCCGAATGGTTAGCACGTGCGTCATTTCAATTCCCCGAAGTAGGATCGCCTGTCCAACCTCGTGGGTTTTCTGCGGGTCCTCCGGTTTCCGCCCGTTGCTAAAGATCCTACGCGCAAGCGAATTGTTGAAATAAAATTGAACCATATTATAGAGCCGAAATGAACTAGTTTGTGTCGAGTGGACGTTAAACCCCATCTCTCTCTTCTCTCTCTCTCTCTCTATCTCTCTCTCTCTCTCTCTCTCTCTCTCACTCTCTTTTACTTGATTGCAAACGAAATAATGTATGGAGTTGTTAACATATGATACTTGATATAAGTAAACATATCAACTAGGTACATCACCATCTGACCCATGTACAACATAATTATGTCATCACCGTTATACGTCACCGAGGGGGCGTTCCCGTTAGTAGTTCTATGATCTGACCCAGTGTCGGGCGAACCTACGTGTTTGATCGAATCCCAAACCACTCCACTGGTCTCAATGGCATACCTTATATATGATCTAAAGCGCGCGCATTAGACCCCCCCCCCCTCCAAACCCGTTCATGTTAAATTTGTGGTGATAGAAGATATAGATGTGTTGTCAAAAGATCTCTGATGCTGCTAGACCTTAAATCAGGAACTGTCCCCTAATCACAACCCATCTTCTTATTGTTCTAGGGCGTCGACGTTCTTCGCAAAAATCCCAAGACTACGCCTATTCATAGTCACGAAACTTGTCTGTCATGCTTGCCGTCAGGTGACATCATAGTCAGTTCATGGTCCATAATATGGTGCTACATGTGTATAATTCAACCCTGACCTTGTAAATACTCTTGTTTCCGCTGTTTGGTTATGAGTAATACCAACCTAGCTAGAAGATCAATATGACATGTACTCGACCTGACCTTAAATAGCGGATTAATTAGGATACTGTATATCCCGTCCCGCAAGTGAGCGAGATATTAAGAAGATGAATATTCTACACTCAGATTAATATTTGTGGAAAAACAGCATGTAGCTCCCTGACCATCGGTCTTATCTGTAATCTCTTAACTCGCGGGGATATATGAAAGCTGCTGTATTAGCACTTACAGATACATTATTGGAGATCAGATAAAGAGCTGGTAGATCCCACTATAATAGTTAAAAACTAGATAACGTAAAGGGAATTTGCTGAAGATTTTAATCAAATTGATCCACTCTGAACCGAGAATTTGGCGATCGAATTTTAGGCCTAGCCTCGATCATCATTACTAAAGTCGGTACGATAAAAAACGTAGTTTGGATTATCCATTTTTTTTATTTTAACATCAATGAATCTTGAGCAGCACATCGGATTCCAATCCAGTAAATATCGCAGACTAGCGATGACATCGCGAGTTAATTATGGTCTGGATATGTTAAATAATGTGTAATTAATAATTTAGATAACATTTCAGGCTTTAAAAAAGACCCACAATAGGCAGATTTAGCTCTTGCATAATGTATGTTTAACCCCGCATTATTCAGTGATAATATGCCGTCTATACACTTATGACCGATATTGAACGTTTTGTAAATAGAACAGCATGTAAAGGAGAGAATTTAGTTCCCAATGGAATACTAATTACCTGTTGATAGATATTCCTTCATAGACAATTACGGTTTAACTTTATTGTTTTCCGTGGAGAGAGAGGGGGTAAGAAATTTTGATATTCAGTGATAATACGCCGTCTATACACCTGTGTCTTATAGTGAACGTTTTGTAAATATTATGTCACGAGATTTTATGAGTCGAGAAATAGATAAGCATGTAAAGGGGGGAATTTAGTTCCCAATGGAGTACCAATTACCTGTTGATAGATATTCCTTCATAGACACTTCAATGTTGACTCTCCCAGTTGTCTTTATTTTAATTTCCTCTGCTTTTCGAAAAAAAGCAAGGGACTATTAAAATGGATCTCTCCGTCCGTCCGTCCGTCCGTCCACCCTTCCGCATGTTTGTCTGCCTGTCAAAACCTTTCCTTCTACACGTAATTGAGATAGAATGTTCAACCTTGGTGTAGGTGTTTATCAAGTGAATACCTTGACTGAGTTCCTAGACTTTGGAACATAACAACTCTGCTTTTAATTGATGTGGAATGTTTAAACTACGTGTATATGTTCATTGGGTAAATGTCTTGACTGTGTTCAATGATTAATATTTCCCACTAAAGCTAAGCAATTGGTCGAAGCTTTGGGACAAGATAACTTTGATTCTATCTGATAGACTGATGAAACTTATGCTGGAGTTTTACTACCAGGTATTCAAAGCCCTGACTGAGTTCCATCTTGAATATTCTCTATTTAGACTAAGTAGTTACCGAACAACCAGACCAAAGATCTATGTTAAAATTATATTTAGAAACTACTTTGTAAATCACGCAATATATGTACAATTAAAGAAGCAAAACCTCTACCTTAATATTTTAAAAAAACGAATTAGAAGTCAATATTTGATCCATTACAGTCAAACCATTCGATCCCACCCTGTCTCGAATAATTTCAACATATGTTTGGCGCAATATAGCCCGGTTGGAGCTGACGTGCCATAAAACCACATTTCATTCATTCATTCATTCGATCCCACCTCTTCTATAATTTTGGCATTGAGCGGGATAAGGGAAGATATAAATATATTTAATTTAAAGTGGATCGCTAATATTTGGAACCTAGAAACTGGCACAAATTGGTCGGAACGATATAATAATGTAATATGAATGTATATAAACTGATTTGTAATCAATCGTTTCCGCTTTTACTCCAATTTCAAATCGCGAAATACGCGTTAAGTATCAATTGAATCGCAATCTCCAGTGTCTGGTTATTCCAGTCTACACCGGAGGTATTTACTGTGCATGCTCTTCAGATAAGAATATAGCATCATTGCTTGACATGACTTGAGGAATATGTCTAGCCTCGTTCTTCGAGTCCCTTGTTACAAATAGCGCTGAAACACATTATGGTTCACGATTCGTGTACCAATGAAAAATGTCTATTTTGTCTTAAATATTGGATATCAGAAGGTTATCTTTTCCCGGAAAGATCCTAACATCAACGTTGATTTAAAGCGACAAATAATTTGTGTTTTCAATGTCGAAGTTTTTGGATGATATTGAGTTAGAGACTTTAATTACCCTATTGTTTTATAAACACAGCCATGTTTGTTGTTGTTGGACATTACTTGCCCCACGTTCAATGTCGAAGGCTGTGGACGACTTATTGATTTAGAGGCTTGGCTACTTTAACAACGCAAATAATATTCATATCATAAAGTCTGTTGTCTGTCAGGGGGGTTGGATGGCTGAATGGTTAGCGTGCGCGCGCTGTATCATACAGTCTGTCATTGAGTCGACTGGCGTGGTTTCGAATCCCCGGTTGTACGTGGCAAGGAGTAGGGTCGCCTGTCCAACCTCGTGGGTTTTCTCCGGGTCCTCCGGTTTCCTCCCACTGCTAAAAACCCCTACGCGCAAGCGAATTATGTAAATAAAATTAAACCATATGTTAGTCCCGAAATGACCTAGTTTGTGTCGAGTGGACGTTAAACCCCATTTCTCTCTCTCTCTCTCTCTCTGTTGTCTGTCGTAGCATATTTTGTTATTGTCCTTGAGAAACGGATTAGCCTTGGGGTAAACCAAAACGGAAAGCGATTAATTATGGATGTTGCACGGCTTCCTTATATTTTCAAATACGATTATATTAAAAATCAATTTTTCCGTCATTGATTTTCATTTCTTTTCACGGGAGAATAGCCAGGCCATTGTTAAAACAATCACTGGCATAAAACGGCAGCTATCTATCGCCATTTAGCTGAATCGCCAAGATATCTATAAAATATTAGTTCTATATCGGTATCCATGCAACTTCAGATCAAATCCTGATTAAGCATAGGATAAGCTTGATGTGTTTTGATCACCTTTCCCATTGTCGTCATCAGACTTTGCAACTTTTGACCTGTTAGGTACTTATCACATTTTATGAAGGTGATTATTGAGTAATGCCGTAATTACAGGTAAGGTGTTAAAGCGGTAATTGTTGTTATTCGGCGGTAATTAATATAAAGATCATGATTATTCTAATCTTGGTTTATGCATAACTCGAATGAGAGAGAGAGAGAGATGGGGTTTAACGTCCACTCGACACAAACTAGGTCATTTCGGGACTAACTTATGGTTTAATTTTATTTCAACATCTTTAAGACAGCGAGAGAGTTTAACGTCCACTCAACACAAACTAGGTCATTTCGGGACTAACATATGGTTCAATTTTATTTCCATAATTCGCTTGCGCGTAGGGGCCTTTAGCAGTGGGGGGAAACCGGAGGACCCTGAGAAAACCCACGAGGTTGGACAGGCCACCCTACTCCTTGTCACGTACAACCGGGGATTCGAAACCACGCCAGTTGACTCAATGACAGACTTTATAATACAGCGCGCACGTGCTAACCATTCAACCATCCAACCCCCCAGGGTATTCAAAGGATATCTTAGTTCATAGATAATCACTTACCTTGTTGCGTATTACAGAAATGAAATGAAATGGGGTTTAACGTCCTACTGTGCCGCTCCGAACCGGGCAAATGAAGCGTGTATACTCCATACAGTGTGCTATGTGGGAACATCTGCCCGGACAGCGGTACTACGGCCTACTCTTATATCGAATTCCAACTGCTATGGGATCTTTTACGTGTACGCCAATGTGTACACGGGACCTCGGTTTTAGTTCATGTGAACCCCTGAATCGAAATGAGTTCGACACCCTTGCTCTAGGCCACTATTTATCAAAACAGTATAAGTTATCATTTCCTCGTGTTAATTCGTGAACAGAACATACTGATTAGTACCACAACTTACTATTCCTGTAGCGTAAACCTTTCTCACAAGAAATCCGGAATGGGTTGTCCAAACTACTGTGCTGGTTTACTTCCTGGTTTATTTAGGGTTTTTTTTTGATTGGAATTCTGGTCAGGGGATTGGACAGTCGATTCGGATTTTTTATACATATTTCAAGTCACGCGTCCTAAGTCTCTTCCCGATGGCGGCCAATGTCTTTACTTCATTAATTAGACAAATCGAATGAACTGTCAGAAATGATGAACGGTCGTCTTAAAGTTCAGCCAACTAGTCGGAGGAAATCGGAAACGACAATATGAGATTAACAGAATGTATCCCGATTTATTATTTACGTCTTTGAATTCAGTAGGTGATGTCACTGAGTTGGAGAGAGGGAGAGATGGGGTTTAACGTCCACTCGACACAAACTAGGCCAGTTCGGGACTAGCACATGGTTCAATTTTATTTCAATAATTCGCTTGCGCGTAGGGGTCTTTAGCAGTGGGGGGAAACCGGAGGACCCTGAGAAAACCCACGAGGTTGGACAAGCGACCCTACTTCTTGTCACGTACAACCGGGGAATCGAAAGACTCAATGACAAACTTTATGATACAGCGCGCACGCGCTAACCATTCAGTCATCCAACCTCACTCTGAGTTGGAGGAAATCGGAAACGAAAATATCAGGTTAAAGTTATTAAAAGTCGGTTCCCTCTTGTCAGTGATGCAGGACGGCGGGATCTTTTACGTGCACGCCAATGTGTACACGGGACCTCGGTTTTTCGTCCCATCCGAACGACTAGACAGCTGCCCTTGTCAGGCCCTCCGCCCTGCATCACTGACAAGGGCGAACCATTCCGGAAAATCTGAATCAACTTTCTCGGCCAATGCAGGGATCGAAAACCCGACTTCCAGGCTAGCGAGCCAGCGTCTTACCCACTTAGCCACCGTGACTCCTAGTTTGGCACAAAAACAGACTTCATAAGATAGAGCTCGTGTTATATATCTATGATTATATATTACCTAATCACTATTTAGATACATATATGTTTCTCGTTCATGTTTCAATTATAATTTCTGCTTCAACGTAATGGCTGTCATCACGAAGTTGGATATTTCCTCTTATATGATATCAAAAAAAAAATAATGTTTTTTTCTCTCATCCCAACAGTGGATTCGCAATTATAGAAATGGTTTTCCGTGTATGAATATATCCCTACAGTAAGAAAAGCTGTTTTTTTTAAAAATTGATTCGTGATAACATTTTCTAACTAATAATTATCGTCTTTGATTGGCATTTAGTAATTGAACATATTAACACAAGGTATAATTTTATGGATACAAAATTACTGAGTTTAATACTAAGCGACGTTTCAACGAGGATACTCTCACTTTTATCAAGCAAATGATACAAATATGTGAATTGTGGGCAAATATATATACAGAATATATACAGAATATGCAACAAAAATAATAATCAAATGCAATTAAGGCTTAACACCTTTGATTAGGGGGCCATTAGGAACTAAACCTACACAACAGAAATCTCTTACAGGGATTAAAAGGAGGTGAATGTTGATTATTATTTTTGTTGCATATTCTGTATATATATATTTGCCCACAATTCACATATTTGTATCATTTGCTTGATAAAGACGAGAGAGATGGGGTTTAATGCCCAGTCGACACAAACTAGGTCATTTTGGGACTAACATATGGTTCCATTTTATTTCAATAATTCGCAGAAAACAGGAGAATCCGAAGAAAAACCACGCGGTTGGACAGGCGACGCCACTCCTTGTCACGTACAACCGGGGATTCGAAACCACGCCAGTTGACTCAATGATAGACCTTATGATATAGCGCGCACGTGCTAACCATTTGGCCACCCCTCCGCCCAAAGATGACGTCATATCTACTTAGAACTCAATTCAAACTATAGCTAACATTAGCGTTACATTAACGAAAATTAAAGCTAAAGTTACCTCGACAGCTTACGTTAACCTCAAATATAAACACAATGAATAAAGTTGTTACAGAAAACAAATGAGGTCAGTGTCACCGATAAAGAAAAAAAGTGAACCCAGTGTTACAGAAAACAAATAACGTTAATGTTACCGTTACATAAAAAACAAATAACGTTTATGTTACCGTTGCAGAAAACAAATAACGTTAATGTTACAGAAAAACAAATAACGTTTATGTTACCGTTACAGAAAACAAAAAACGTTAATGTTACCGTTACAGTTCGTGTTACCGTACAGAAAAATAAATAAAGTTCGTAGTACCGTTACATAAAAATAACAAATAACGTTTATGTTACCATTACAGAAAACAAATAACGTTAATGTTACCGTTACATAAAGTTCGTGTTACCATACAGAAAAATAAATAAAGTTCGTGTTGCCCTTTAATTAAAAACCAAATAACGTTTTTATGTTACCGTTACAGAAAACAAATAACGTCATTGTTACCGTTACAGAAAACAAATAACGTTAATGTTACCGTTACAGAAAAAAATAAATAAAGTTCGTGTTACCGTTATAGAAAAATAAATAAAGTTCGCGTTACCGTTACCTAAAAAACAAATAACGTTTATGTTACCGTTACAGAAAAACAAATAAAGTTCGTGTTATCGTTATAGAAAAATAAATAAAGTTCGTGTTGCCATACAGAAAAATAAATAAAGTTCGTGTTGCCCTTTAATTATAAACCAAATAACGTTTTTATGTTACCGTTACAGAAAACAAATAACGTCAATGTTACCGTTACAGAAAACAAATAACGTTAATGTTACCGTTACAGAAAAAAATGAATAAAGTTCGTGTTGCCGTTATAGAAAAAATAAATAAAATTCGCGTTACCGTTATAGAAAAATAAATAAAGTTCGTGTTACCGTTACATAAAAAAATAACGTTAATGTTACCGATACAGAAAACAAATAATGTTAATGTTATCGTTACAGAAAAACAAATAAAGTTCGTGTTATCGTTATAGAAAAATAAATAAAGTTCGTGTTAGCATACAGAAAAATAAATAAAGTTCGTGTTACCGTTTCATAAAAAACAAATAACGTTTATGTTACCGTTACAGAAAACAAATAACGTTATGTTACAAAAAATCTCACAGAAAAGAAACAGAAGCATTTCTACATAAGAAAAGCCAGAATTATAGCTTACGTTATCTCCAAAGAAAAGAAAAGGAAGGATTATAGCGTACGTTATCTCCACAGAAAAGTAAAGGAAGCATTATAGTGTACGTTATCTCCATAGAGAAGAAAATGAATATTACAGCGTACGTTATCTCCATAGAAAAGAAAAGGAAGCATTTTAGCGTACGTTATACTCGTAGAAAATGAAAGGAATATTATAGGGTACGTTATCTACATAGAAAAGAAAAGGAAGCATTATAGCTTACGCTATCTCCATAGAAATGGAAAGGAAGCATTATAGTGTACGTTATCTCCATAGAAATGGAAAGGAAGGATTATAGTGTACGTTATTCTCGTAGAAAATGAAAGGAATATTATAGTGTACGTTATCTGCATAGAAAAGAAATGAAGCATTATAGCGTACGTTATCTTCATAGAAAAGAAAATGCTACCTCCACAGTAAAAAGAGGAAAAAAAAACCTAATAAAGCTAACTTTAGCGCCATAGTAGAAAGATAAAAATAACAAATAAAGCTAATTTAGCGCCATAGTAAGCCATGATTAAAAATCGACACATTTCTGATAATTACTTATAAAGTTATTGCCCTTTTTATGCTATAGAATTATGCTGACGCAACAGTATCAAACGACGAGCTGCTGTGGACATGTGTGTCGTTAACTGCCAACTATATTCTATAAAATTATGCCAACGTTCTTACCCTTGACCGTTGGAATTCTAAATAAGAGCAGGGCATAGTGACGCTGCCCAGGCAATATTTTCCGTTTAACACAGTGAATGGCGTATGTTCATCGATCAATCGGCATAAGCGCAGTCGAGCGTTCAACTCCATTTCATTTCATTTCATTTCACTCGACCTAACCACGTCACGATCAAGAGTTTAGTTGACTGACTTTCTGCGATTGTAGATATCGACATACCAATGCGTCCCTGGCTTAGATTGCTAAGCTAAAAACGACGTACGGAAATCATGGTTCCTGCAAATCCATCGTGGCGCATTACCAGCCTGGAGGCATCTACCAAATGCATTCGTTGACTTAATTAGAGTTTTTTACAACAGGAAATTGCCTGTAGTTACCTGTTACTGGAAACGAATGTGAATTCCATCCCTGACAGGTTTAGAGCCAAATAATCAAATCTAAGAACAATATTTCCGATTCTTGTATCACCGACAGCCATATTCCAGGTTTCATAGACCTGCACAATAACTATTGCTCTTTCATGTTGAGAATGAGCCAAGGTCAGTAGGGATGAACGAAGCTTCGTCCAGTAGAGTTTTTAACCTGACGCTATAACCCCCCCCCCCACCCCGCCAGTAGCATCATATGGTATTGATTAAACAAACATTATACAAGAGGTAAATTTGCCTATTGCAGGTCTTTCTTTAGGCCTGAAATGTTATCTAAACTATTAATTAGACATTTATTAACACGAAAAGACCTTAATCAACTCGCGATGCCATTTTATGTGTCGGATTTTCTCTGCAAAAATTGAACCCGAGACTATGTTTTTTATCTTACCGACTTTAGTAATGATGATCGAGGCTAGTAGTAGCAGCATCCTCGGTATTCCCAGTGTCACGCATCGTCTTTGGTGTTTTAACCAGGCGGGTGTCATGGTGGCCGAGAAAGTTCATCAAGATTTTCCGGCGTGGTTCCCCGTTGTCAGTGATGCAGGAGGGAGGGCCTGACAAGAACAGTGTCTTGTCATTCGGATGGGACGAAAAACCGAGGTCCCGTGTACACATTGACGCGCACGTAAAAGATCCCTTGACAGTTGGAATTCTATGTAAGAGTAGACCATAGTGCCCCTGTCCGGTCAAAATTTCCCTCATAGCACACTGTATGGCGCATGCCCGTCTTCATTAGCCCAGTTTACGAGCAGAACAGTTGGACGTTAAACTCCATTTCATTTCGTTTTCCCGATGCTTGAATCAACCCTATTGCGCTTATCCTTTTGTTACCGCATATTGAAACTGCGCAACCTTGCATATATTGATTTCATTGCCTATTTTTTTACTGTAGAGATTCAATCTCCATTACTCATTCTGTATTCTAACCTTGTATGTAATATTAGTCCTTATCCATTATTCTTAATTAATATTGTACCACACACCATCAACCATCTCCCGGGAAAATACTTCACGTGTAGACAACTAACATCATATTTACTGGTTTTATTTAAACAATAATGGTTAATCAGAAATGATATGTGACATTTTGTATTTGAGACGTCCCAACGGACATGCTCTACGATATGCATTAAGCAAAGAATATGTTTCTGTGGCGACGAAAATCTCTGCCGTTATAAAATATCAGAGTTCATCGGGATTTTCCGACGTGGTGCAGGACGGAGGGCCTGATAATAACAACTGTCTAGTCGTTCGGATGGGACGAAAAAAACGAGGTCCCGTGACTGTGTACACATTGGCGTGCACGTAAAAGATCACTTGGCAGTTGGAATTCGATATAACAGTAGGCCATAGTGTCCCCGTCCGGGCAAAATTTCCCTCATAGCTCACTGTAGGAAGTATGCACATCTTCATTAGCCCAATCGGGGCAGAACAATATTATGTTAAACCCGCTTTATGCAGGGGGGGGGGGGGGGGTGGATGGCTGAATGGTTAGCGTGCGCGCGCTGTACCATAAAGTCTGTCATTGAGTCGACTGGCATGGTTTCGAATCCCCGGTTGTACGTGACAAGGAGTAGGGTCGCCTGTCCAACCTCGTGGTTTTTCTCCGGGTCCTCCCACTGCTAAAGACCCCTACGCGCAAGCGAATTATTGAAATAAAATTAAACCATATGTTAGTCCCGAAATGACATAGTTTGTGTCGAGTGGACTTTAAACCCCATTTCTCTCTCTCTCACCCTCTCTCTCTCCCTCTCTCAAGCTTTATGCCATTTGAGGTACTATAATACACCATATTAGTATAAATTGTGTTAGGGTAATACACCATATTAGTATAAATTGTGTTAGGGTTTTGGGTATAAAAAAACTAGCTTTGGTTGCTCACCAAAGAAGGATTTATCATATATTTAGTATTTTGATACTATTGTATATCTTATAATGAAATGTTGAATCCAGATCATCTCTTATTTCTGTTAACTCAAACTATGTTATACAGGTTCGCTCACGGTCTTCATCGCGATTTTTCGGCGTGGTTTCCCCTTGTCGGTGGTACGAGAAGGATGGTCTGGCAAGGACAGCTGTCTAGTCGTTCGAATGGGACGAAAAACAGATGTATGTCACCAAAACAGCACCCGTAGGTTTTGTATGCTACAATTTATTTTTATTGGTTATTTTTGCGGTGATTTGGGACCAAACCATCCCAAAATGACGTTGTTCGATTTTCCTATCATATACCCTTGTTGTTTTTTTTTTGTTTGTTTTGTTTTTTTGATCGGACAACTTCACTACGGCCTATGTCAAGGGATCTTTTACGTGCACCCCAATGTATAATGTATACACGTGACCTCGGGTTTTTTGTCCCATCCGAACGGCTAGATAGTTGTCCTTGTCAGGCCCTCCGTCCTTCATCACTGACAAGGGAAACCACGGCGGAAAATCTGGATGAACTTTCTCGCCCAATGCAGGGATCGAACACCCGACCTCCAGGCTAGCCAGCCAGCGTCTTACCCACTCAGCCATCGTGACCCCCCCCCCCCTGCAATGTACGGTCAGATCATAGTGTGGTATCTATACAACGAACGACACGACATTCTCCAATTAGAATATCATTTAGTTTTATTATTTGATATGACTATTGTACAGGAATCGAATGTCTGTTAATCTAATGTAGTGTTGTTAATTGTATTTTAATGGATCTCATCCCCTCGTTGCTACCAATTGTTATAGACATGTCTATGTTCTATTTTTATACATTAATGAGGATTTAAATCACAGTCTGCTTTTGTATACAAATCAGTAATCCAATGCATAGCAAGAAAACAGAATCGCATAATCCTTTCCAGAAATGAAACACCATTTTTTGTTCTCGCAGGATTACAGATATTCAGGGCAGATATTGTGCCACTTGGGCGGATCTTGCGTTTGCCACCACTCCCACTCTAACACCTCCGTAGGTACGCTACGTGCAGACGCGACAGTGTCTACGTGAGTAAGACGCTGACTGGATAGCCTGGAGTTCACGGGTTCGATCCCGATGTTGGCCGAGAGAGTTCTTCGGGATTTGTCGTCATGGTTTCCCCTTGTCAGTGATGCAGGGAATATATTTCCTGGTCTTGACACATAAAAGGGGTTGTCATTGATAATAAGTGATGAAAAACCTGGTTACGACATTTCCGATTGGTCAGTGAATCGCAATCAAATACGACAAAACCTCTAAAAAATATTAAGAATGCTCCATTAATCCGTTTAGTTACATTGCGTGGGCTAAATCGTGACGTCATGTTCCTGAAGCAACGACCGCGAGTTTCACAACATCTAGCTTGATATGATGTACGTAATTAAGGCGAGATCAAGCCTTCTATTGAAGATGATGTGACGTTGGCTGTATTTAACCATACTAAAAGGTATTTATACTGGTAATGATTTGAAAACTGGTGATATTAGCAGTTAATTCGATTTGCTAGACTATCGACAAATCTAATTTATATAGAAAACAACTTTTGTCCGCGGATCATTTTATTACACTTATTATAATATTAAGTTGTTTTAATGCGGGGACTGAAGTCACATTACAGTTATAACAGCCATTTTCATAACAAATGTCGTATTCATTTTGTCGTGTTACGTTTTAAAGGGCGTTTATATTTCTTTTTCGTGCACCTGCCTTGTTGATTGAATGTTTGTGTACGTGTTGTTGAAGAGGTGTTAGTGTTTGGGAGGTCTTCATTTGTTGTAGATTTGACGTACATCGATTTTATTCAAAATTTCAGAGAAGTCCGCCAAGCCATTTTGTAACTTTTTAAGTCGTGCGATTTACTTAGAGAAGTTTTCATTAAGTTTGAATAAAGAATATCTTACTCTAAGAGATCAGGCATTGGATTGTCCTTCATTAGGTAGGTTTTAAATTTATGGTGAAACAAAAATGAAATTCAGTATTGTTGACATAAAAAAAAAATTGATTAAAATATAAATGAAATGAAATGGGGTTTAACGTCCTACTGTCCTGCTACTATATTGGTCTAATGAAAACGGGTATAAGTTATACAGTGTGCTATGAGGGAAATTTTGCCAGGGCAGTGGTACTATGGCTTACTCTGATATTGAATTCCAACTGCCAAGGGATCTCTTACGTGTAACGTTCTCCTGTTCTGCTCCTATACCGGGCTAGTGAAGACGGGCTTACGCCATACAGTGTGCTATGTGGGAAATTTTGCCCGGACAGCGGCACTGTGGCCTACTCTTATATCGAATTCTACCTGCCAAGGGATCTTTTATGTGCACGCCATTGGATACACGGGACTTAGGTTTTGCTTCCCACCCGAACGACTAGATAGCTGTCCTTGTCAGCCCCTCCCCCCCCCCGTCCTGCACCACTGACAAGGGGAAACCACGCCGGAAAATCCCGATGAACTTTCTCGGCCAGTCGATTATAATATAAATTATATCTATTGAGGGATATTTATGTAATTACCTGTGATGATTTTAAGATGTCGGATAATACTGTTCGAATTGGATATTTTTTTGTTAAAGATAAATTCTGAGCCAAGTTATCACTGTTTGTAGTTTTGACCAGATGTGTGCATTTTGGTAACCAGGGCACTGGTATATTCGAGTCTTAGCCTCGCTTTCCCAGTTCTAAATTAAATTCTAAAATGGCGAACCGTTCTAATCTAGTTAGAATCTCGAGTATCCGATGCCATCGAGAGTTGATTAGGGTCTTGTCATGTGAATTAATGTCTAATTAATAGTTTATATAACATTTCAAGTCTAAAAGACCTGCAATAGGCAGATTTAGCTCTTGCATAATGTATATTTGAATAATATGCATTATTAAGGCGAACATATTTACTGAATGTAATCTTAAAACATAATATCTTTTAGTTATTTTTGGTGGGAGGGGGTGGCCGAATTGTTATTACGTGCGCTGTATCATAATGTCTGCCATTAAGTCAACTGGCGTGGTTTCGATTCCCGGTTTTACGTGACACTGCGTAACAATATCGTTACATTTCAAACAAAGCTCCAAATTGGACCAAATATGTTTAAATAACGTTACGTCATGACTCACGATTTTATTATGCCCAATTAACCAGTGCATAGCAGAATATTGACGAAAAACTAATTGCGTGACAAACGAGACTATCAACATGAATACAATGTAAACAATACTATATAGAGACGATGAATACTTTCACCGTTTTTAATACCTTAAATCACTGTCCAAAGTTTTAGGATAGACCCCAGAATAAACGACAGGCTGTCATGTTGCTGTACTTTGGATAGATTTGATTGAACGGCAAGAATAGCCACACTCCCTCAAAAGCTCAAGTATCAGAAGCCAATCCAACAATGGGTAGAGAAGGATTTCCCGGACCATTGCTTCAGGAATTTGACATGACGTATGCACGTCTTCACTAGTCCGGTTGGTGCACAAAAAGTAAGACAGCCCCAAATTTCATTTCTTTATTTATATTTTTCATTCATCATAACAACCACTTTAACTGTCTATAAACAAATTACATGCCACTATGCTGACAAATATTTATAAAACATTTCGGGACTAACAAAAATTTCGGGTCATGTGGTTTAGTTTTATTTCAAAAATTCGCTTGCGTGTATGATGGGTCTTTACTCTTTAGCAGTGGCGGGAAACTGGAGGACCAGGAGAAAACCCACAAGGTGGAAGAGGCGACTCTACTCCTTGTCGCGTACAATCGTGAAATCAAAACCACGCCAGTTGACTCAATGACAGACCTTATGATACAACACGCACGCGCTAACCTTTCGGCTATCCAACCCCCTAATAGTAGCCGGACTCAGTTTTTTTAAAGATAAAGGAAGGCACGGTGGTTCGGTGAGGAAGACCTTTGTTCACTAACCCGAAGTTCCCGTGTTCTATTGTTCTATCCACGTGTCGACAAGGCTGATGTGGTTATATTTTGCACAATCTGACTAAAATACAGATCTATATTTCGTTTCGTTTTTTTATACTTTCGATGGCAGCTTTTGACCCTATGACGTCAGACATTTGATTAACCAATCAGCATTGATGTTACTAGTGGATTACCCACAGTTCCATGCAAAACACGCCTAAAGCTCGCCGTAACAGACCGTTTCATTGGCCAATAGCTCACATCATTCAGAACACGTCAATGATAACAATTCTTATAGATCCTAGTGTAGTAAAGACAAGTAAAACGAAATTTTGAACTATAAAAACGAAACGCAATAGGATCTGTGTTTTAATCAGATTGTATTTTGCAGCGTTTCTGTTCTCATTTGAGGACTTCCCACATCTAAGGAGCTATTGACGTGCTGTGGCCCGTGCGATTACATTGCTTTACAATATCATTAACCGCTTGATTAAATCTTTTAACGACCTTTGGGAGTGGGAACATCCACAGAATGAAAAACAGGAAAGTTGATATTCCCTATTCACGAGGGTCTTATCAAATTACACAAGCTTATATATTAATTATTACTTCCTGGTACAACCTATCACGAGACATGACACTGCTACAATTAACACCCTACATTTTAGTCATTACGCGCTGATACACCTATCCCGAGACCTAACGTCAGTAAATTCCAACCATTAAGCGGTCTTTTGCGTGCATTCCAATCTGAACAATGGCGATAACTCCTAAAATTTATAACACCGTTACGCCAAACACCTTGGCAGGACAAATCAGGAAATCGCGGCAAGTAATAAACAACCATCGTATATATATCAAATCAAATAAATCGTCCCGCGGATCAGCCGTAAGAATATACAGCTATTTCGTCCCCTGAAATTGGGGGCTTTTAAAACAAGTCAATTCAGAGCTTTTTAAAGTGGCATTTAGTAATTGACCAGTAACACACTAACACTATTTATGGAATAAACCAGTAATTATTATTCCATAAATAGCGTTAATAATTCAATTCAAAACTTCGGACTAAAAGTAATGCTAGGTTCCCACTATCATGATTTGTGGTTTTGATCGTGGAGTAATGTGATGATCCTATCAGGTCTTATCATATATTGAGGCCAGTCGTAGCAATCGTGTTGATCGTATCGAAACGTATCTGAGCGTATCTGCATATACCAGATCGTGGACTCAATAAGACCAATCTTATCGTGATGCGTCGCACGACCAAATTAACCTAGCATTAAAGAGGAGTGCTACAAGAACATTTAACTGTAATTGGTACGTCGAATAGCAAGAAGTTGGTGCTCTTCCATTATTTTTTGTTTCGTGGGTGCTTACTATGGGTCGGTTGTTATCAGTTCGGCGAATCTCTCTTGGTTTCATCTTCCTTAGCATCTTTGGTATCTGGAAATATGGGTTGATACGCAATCCTCACTCGGCAAACCTCAGCAGATTCCAGTACCCTACATCTAGCCTCGGCTGTCCGCCATTTGAACTACTTTCAAGTTCCCGGATTACCAACGGCGTTGCCCATGACGACCCCTTTGAAGCATGTTTTATCATACAAATATTTCAAAGTCTGAAGCTGTTTTTCTTTCAAGCTTATCCGATTTTCTTCAAAAAAGGACAACTTTGTACTAAACATTCTACACACGCTTCGAAGGACGCAATTTGGATAACGTTTTTGTAAAAGCAGCAAATTTTCCTAATAAGTAAACCGGTGCCGCATCACAATTGTATAGGTGTGGGTGCATATCACTTACCGTCATACAGCCGAGGCTAGATGCAGAGTAACGAAATTTGCCGAGTGACGCAATCCTCTGTCCTTTCATACGCCGCTTCCGGATTAAGGTAGCAGTACATATCCTATTGCAAATCTTGTTCTAGAACCTTAAGCAAGGAATTAACCAATTTTACTCACCGATAAATTATCAAAGGTTAGAAAACAGATTGTCACTGGTGCAGGACTCTGGGCTTGGCAAGTAGCAAGGAACGGTGTCTAGTCGTTTGGATCGTATGAAAAACGATTTACAATGTACACGTTGGCGTGCACGTAAAAGAATCGTTGACCACTGCAATTCGAAATTATAGGCTGTATCGCCACAAACCGTCTTCATTATCCCGGTGGGGGGCAGAAAAGTAGGACAGTAAGCCATATTTCATTGTATTGCATTTGAGAAAGCTACTTGTGAAAAATGTATATGTCTTTTGCCTTTGACAAACATATCTGTCATGCCTTCTTCAAAACAACCAATTATTTACGTATTTATGTAACGTTTTGCTAACAGACGTGTGCATGCTATTACGCAAATTGATAAACAATAGGTTGGCTGTATTACTATACAATAGTCACG
This sequence comes from Patella vulgata, assembly GCF_932274485.2. NCBI lineage: Eukaryota > Metazoa > Mollusca > Gastropoda > Patellidae > Patella > Patella vulgata. The sequence continues at coordinate 7,517,492 of NC_065882.2, read as the reverse complement.
TGTTACAGAGGTGGAAAACGCACCTGTTACATATATATTACATCAAATAATTTACCCAGACTTGAGCGAATAACAAAAGGGGTTAATAAATGACGTACTATATTTCGCAGCTGGTTCTTCTTGAAAACCGGATGTCCTTTATTTTCCTACTTATATCCATTATGCTGCAACTTCTGGCTTGTCATATATTGACACATGTGATCCTTTAGTAGGTGAATCTGCACGATGTTTTGTAATCAATTTCTTTGGATCATCTGGTGAGTAGTGAAATGGTATCCGCGAGGGGGCCACGGTGAGTCAGTGAACAGGAAGTACCAGGTTCGATCCCGGAATGAATGTGGGTTGACACACCATCTTCTGTTCCTACATAAACGTCAGCATAAGATATCTCAAGATCCTCTTATGGGTAACATAGATTATCCATGAGGCTGTGGTGGGAACGAGTCACGGTGAGTCACACCATCTTCTGTTCCTACATAAACGTCAGCATAAGATATCGCAAGATCCTCTAAGGGGTAACATAGTGTATCCATGAGGCTGTGGTGGGAAGGAGTCACGGTGAGTCACACCATCTTCTGTTCCTACATAAACGTCAGCATAAGATATCGCAAGAGCCTCTAAGGGGTAACATAGTGTATCCATGAGGCTGTGGTGGGAACGAGTCACGGTGAGTCACACCATCTTCTGTTCCTACATAAACCTCAGCATAAGATATCTCAAGATCCTCTAAGGGGTAACATAGAGTATCCATGAGGCTGTGGTGGGAAGGAGTCACGGTGAGTCAGTGAGCAGGAAGTACCAGGTTCGATCCCGGAATGAATGTGGATTGACACACCATCTTGTTTCCTTACATACACGTCCGCATTAGATATCTCAAGATCCCCTAGTGGGTAACATAGTGTATCCATGAGGCTATGGTGGGAGGAAGCCACGGTGGGTCAGTGAGCTAGACTCGGTCTTGCGAACCAGGAAGTACCAGGTTCGATCCTGGAATGAATGTGGGTTTACACACCATCTTCTGTTCTTACATACACGCCAGCTTCATAGATAGAGTTATTACCCTTGCTCACTTTTGAGAGGCTTGTGGACGCTCTACGACGACGATTATCATCGAATCTGTCTGAAATCTATATGTATTGATTAGACTAGTATAATGCCGAATTATAACCATTTCTGATAGTTACTGATAGAGTTCTCGCCCTTGATTACGCCATAGAATCGTGTCTAATAATACAGTACAGAGTTTGATTTTTACCTACCGGAAAAGTCACAGTGCAACAACCTTTTTGTTCTGCACAGACGACTAAGCTGTGGTGGGTGTATGCTGTGTTGCCTGGCAATCTATATTTTTGGCCCTGATCACAATTCTTAAATAACCAAGTGATTAATGAGTGTTGTGAAATATTATATAGTAATACACGTCAACAAGTTATTATATCACCCAAGGGAGGGAATTGACCTATAGTTTACGACTTGATGTCAGGAAAACAAAAACCTAGTCTGAAATCTGCCCACATTCATACATACTTATCAATTCATATAAGTACAGTACTACGTCATATCTTATTGATGTCCCCCCACGAGAATGCCCCGTTTCTTTTTATTGATAATTAGCGTTCGAGGGACTCAATTTGTGAACTGTTATCTGAGACTATTGATACTTTGCCTTTCTTTGTTTTCGCCATGGCATCGGGAACAATAGAGATGTATTTTCATTGTCTATAAATTAACATTCACTTAATTAACCCTGTCAGCTTGGTTTGTTGTACTTTTTGTAAATGAAATGGGGTTTAACGTCATACTGCTCTGACAAGTCAGCTGTCTAGTCGTTCGGATGGGACAAAAAAACGGGGTCCCCGTGTACACTATAGCGTGCACGTAAAAGATCCCTTGATAGTTGGAATTCAGTATAAGAGTAGGCCGTTGTGGCGCTGTCCGGGCAAAATTTCTCTCATAGCACACTGTATGGCGTATGTCCGTCTTCATTAGTCCGGTTCGGAGCAGAACAGTATAATGCAATGAGTATGTCCGTCTTCATTAGCCCACTCTGAGCAGAGCAGTAGGAAATGAAATGAAATGAAATACGGTTTAACGTCCTACTGTTCATTAGCCCACTCTGAGCAGAGCAGTAGGAAATGAAATGAAATGAAATACGGTTTAACGTCCTACTGTTCTGCTCCGAACCAGACTAATGAAGACGGACACAATCATTACATTATACTATGAGGGAAAATTTGTCCAAACGGCAGCATTACAGTCTACAATTATATTAAATTTCATCTGTCAAGGGATCTTTTACGTGCACGTCAATGTGCACAAGGAACCTCGGGTGTTCTGTCCACCCGAACGACTATAGGCTACGCTATTGCCAAGCCAATATGGCTTAAAATATGCACGTTGCATAATTACTTTCATTGGCTATAGCTTGGAGGTTTGGTGGTAAAGTGGTCTAACGCGTGTTTCAAGTGGCGTGGTTTACATGACAAGGTCGCCTGCACAACTCCCGCAGTTAAAGATCGCTACATGGAGACGAATTATTGAAATGAAATCATGCAACATAGTAGTGTCTATCGCTCTCCTGGGGGTTGGATGACCGAATGGTTAGCGCATACCCGCTGTATCATAAATTCTGTCATTAAGTCAACTGGCGTGGTTTCCATTCCCTGGTTGTACGTGACAAGGAGTAGGGCCGCCTGTCCAACCTCGTGGGTTTTCTCTGGATCCACCGGATTCCGTCCACTGCTGAAGACCCTATACGCGCAAGCTAATTATAGAAATAAAATTGAACCAGATGTAGTCCTGAAATGATCTAGTTTGAGTGTGTGGACGTTAAACCCCCCTCTCTCTCTCTCTTTCTCTCTCTCTCTCTCCAAGTAATAATCTCCACCACATGTCTTCCCGTCAGTCCCAGTTTCCAATTAGTATGGAACAATAACATAAACTAAACTGAAGAGAATCCATTAGACTAGCTACAAAAACAAAACAATAAATAACACGCACGCCATTTTTATTACGTTTTTATTTCGATATTTTTTTGGAATTAAACGTCTTGGAGGCTAGATGTAAATTACCTCCCCTGTGTTCGACTTCCGGTCCATCACTCATGCTTTAAATAAATTGCGACTGGCGCTGAGAAGTCCATGTGACATTGACATTAGATAATGTCCTACATTGTTCCACCTGATCAGCAGTTCACGTATGGTTACTTTTAAACCGGACCGGACTATATGAACCATGAACAAACCAAGATTCCGTTGCAGCCATCTTGGAAATATCTCAGATCGATACCCAGGGGTCTAAACACCAAGCCTGGGGCAAAATTCCTGATTGTAGGCCACGAAGACTCGATTACATGGTCAAGTACTCAGAAATGTCCAAACAGACCAAAGAAACATTTTATTCAATTTGAGTAGGGCGCCAGCTTGTAGAACAAAGTTAGCAGCAATAATTTCAAATTGCTAAACTCTTAATTGAACTCTTTGGGAGCCACCAAGAAACGGTTTATTCAAACTAGAAAACATCAACACATCTCCGCTGTATTTCAGTCCCTGCATTGGCTCCCAATTCAGCAAAGAATTAAGTTCAAGTTACTCTTTTTCGTTAAACGACCAAGCTCTATATTATATAAAAAGTCTTGTAGAACCCTATATCACCAACAGACGTCTCCGTTCTCGGAAAAAAAAACATTTCCTAAAATCTCCAACTATTTACTTACAACTTGAAAACGTGCCATTTCCAATGTTGGGTCTTTCCTATTAAAAAAAACCCTACCAAAGTCATTGAAACAGTTAAGGGTTGTAGGTCATTTGAAATTGTACTCTTTAGGTACATGAAATGTATGCTCGGGACCGTAATCCCCCCCCCCGCTTCCCGGCCCTGTTCGTCACTGGATCGTCCCCCAACTTGTTGAGCCACTAGCGTTTTTTGTTTGAAGAGCATCTCCACAAGAGCATCAACAGCATCAAGTTACTTCCCTCGACAACTTCGATAAAAATAGCACAGGGGTCAACTGCGAATGCTTTGAATACGTGTCCCCACCCGCCGCCCAATGGATGAACCAAGGGGTTAGTGGAGTAGAGCGGAATGAGATCACTAGGGATACGGAGGATGCGCCTGGTATTGACCAAGATGGCTAAGGGCCGGGTTACACTAGTTGAGTTATCTAGTGGTTATATATCTTGAGTGAACGACCAAATTTGGCCTTTAGATTACAGATCCTAAAATAAAGCCCTAATCATGTAAAGTCTTGTTTAACCCAGTCGGTGCCATTTCGTTTTATTTCCTATTCATGTATGATTCTTCCTACAAATTGGAAAGTAGCGGCCGAAACTGACCACAACAATTAGCCTACACTACTTATCCTGTAAGACTTTTGCTAAGGTTCGCCTTACAAAATCGATCTATTTGTGTGATTCTGTCTCAAGGGGGAGGGGGGCAACGTTTCAATTGGTCATGTAATTATTATTTTAGTTCACACATCTGTTGCTTTTCATTATACTAGAACGATATTCCCAAGTCCTCGACCAATACTTCAAATATTCAACAATTTGAAGATGGGTTTTTATATCCTATTGATCTAACGTGGAACTTTTTCTATTAGTCTTTGAAACTAGATTCCAGGAACTCTTTCTATTAGTCTTTGGCACTCGATTACAAGAAGTGGCCACAAGAACTGATTAAGAAATTGCAGATTAGTTTATCCTAGGATGATACTCGGGGTCGTCAATGATAGTTCGGTCTTGCATATGGTGAAATGGAACAGCGGGTGGGACATTTTTTATCTCACCCATTTTCTTGGTTAAAGGCGGAATCGTGCGTTTTAAGATACAGTGTTCAGTGGTACTGATGCGGGTCATTGTCAACCTTTTTGAGATACAGTGTCCAATTGTGATGTGATTGAAAAACGTGTGTGTGGGGTGGTGGGTGAGGGTGGGGGTGCCGGGGTGGGGTGGGGCCGTAGATGGCCGAATGGTTAGCCCGTGCGCGTTGCAACATAAGGTCTGTCATTGAGTCGACTGGTGTGGTTTCGATTCCCCGGTTGTACGTGACGTGACAAGGAGTAGAGACGCCTGTCCAACCCCGTGGGTTTTCTCCGGGTCCTCTAGTTTCCTCCCACAGCTAAGAGAGAGAGAGAGAGAGAGAGAGAGAGAAATGGGGTTTAATGGCCACTCGACACAAACTAGGTTATTTCGGGACTAACATGTGGTTTAATTTTATTTCAATAATTCGCTTGCGCGCAGGGGTCTTTAGCAGTGGGAGGAAATCGGAGGACCCGGTGAAAACCCACGAGGTTGGACAGGCGAACCTACTCCTTGTCACGTACAACCGGGGATTCGAAACCACGCCAGTTGACTCAATGACAGACCGTATGATACAGCGCGCACGCTAACCATTCAGCCATCCAAACCCCACCCCCACCACCTCCCACTGCTAAAGATCACTACGCGTAAGCGAATTATTGAAATAAAATTGAACCATATGTTAGTCCCGAAATAACCTAGTTTGTGTCGAGTGAAAGTTAAACAAGATCTGTCATTAAGTCATGTAGAGTGTTTCAATCTTAAACCTGTACATGACAAGGGTTGGGTCTGTTTTCCTCAGACACACTAAATTCTTCCCACTGCTAATGATCTAATGATGTTTTGTTAATTGATTTTCTTTGAAGTGCTTCATGATGAAATAATAAAACGAAGACAACTACCAATCTGTTAAAACAGCAAAGTACTAAAACATTAAAACAAACAGTGAAACACAACCATCAATTTGATTAAAACAAAGCAACAATATCAATTTGATTAAAATAACACTTTTTTATAACAAAATCAGATTGGTCTGAGTGGTCTTCAAGAGCGAGAGAGAGAGAGAGAAATGGGGTTTAACGTCCACTCGACACAAACTAGGTCATTTCGGGACTAACATAAGGTTCAATTTTATTTCAATAATTCGCTTGCGCGTAGGGGTCTTTAGCAGTGGGAGGAAACCTGAGGACCCGGAGAAAACCCACGAGGTTGGACAGGCAACCCGACTCCTTGTCACGTACAACCGGGAAATCGAAACCCCGCCAGTTGACTCAATGACAGACCGTATGATACAGCGCGCGCGTGCTAACCATTCGGCCATCCAACCCCCCGAGTGGTCTTCGAAGACAAATATAACTAGCACTTATATTTATTGGTCTTATATCTGGACCCATATTTTAATGTTGGGATGAGTTGTCTTCTAACTTGGTATGAGTTGTCTTCTAACTTGGGATGAGTTGTCTTATATTGGGATGAGTTGTCTTGCTATGAGTTGTCTTTAGGATGAGTTGTCTGTATACCCTAATGATATAGTTTGTGTCACGTGCACGTTACCCCCCTCCCCTCTCCCTCTCTCTGTAATACCAAATTGTAACACAAGTTTATTAGCTATCCGGGGGTTGGATGTCTGAATGGTTAGCGTGCGCGCGCTGTATCATAAAGTCTGTCATTGAGTCGACTGGCGTGGTTTCGAATCCCCGGTTGTACGTGACAAGGAGTAGGGTCGCCTGCCCATCCTCGTGGGTTTTTTCCGGGTCCTCCGGTTTCCTCCCACTGCTAAAGACCCCTACGCGAAAGCGAATTATTAAAATAAAAATAAACCATATGTTAGTCCGAAAATGACCTAGTTTGTGTCGAGTGGACGTTAAACCCCATTTCTCTCTCTCTTTATTAGCTATCCGAAATCCTGTAACGTGAAATGGTAATCAAATTATATTAACTTCTGACCACGCTGCTTTTAAAATTGGAAATTCTAATTTGCTAAGTGCTTAAATGACAATTATTATAAATCACGCAATTTATATTTAGAGTGTCTGGCACTATGGGGTGTCTTCTCAGGGAATTTCGGTCTTTAGCATATGAACTGTTTGTATGAAAGAGGAGAACGCTAGATCAGAAACGGTCCTGAACATATGACGTCATGTGTGGATTGTGCGTTAGGTTTATTAGGTTTAAGAATTTGGGGGAGAGGTTGAGTCTCCACATAAGCACTGACCTAGGATGGTGAAGATTTAGTTCGTGATATTTCTTGGTTTTATAAAAATACATACATGTCATTTACTCCAACCAATAGATACCGAGGCCGAATGTGGTCAGCCATGTTAATCGTCCCATACAGTGTGTTATGGGTGAAATTGTGTCCGGATAGCGACGCTACGGTCTATTTTTATAACGAATTCCTACTGTCTAGGGTTATTTTTCGTCAATCCAAAGGACTATACTTGGTTCCTTGCCAGGACATCCATCCCATACAGTGTGTTATGGGTGAAATTTTGTCCGGATAGCGACGCTACGGCCTACTCTTAATCGAATTCCAACTGTCTAGGGTTCTTTTTCGTCCCATCCAAACGACTATGCTTTGTACCTTGCCAGGACATCCGCCCTTCATTACTATGCCAAGGAGGAAGCACGCAGAAAATCACGACTGGCTTTATCGACCAAAGTAAGGATCGAACATTGAACTTCCGTGTTTGGGAGCCAACGTTTTATTAAGAAATGATTATCCAGTCCTGAATGGAACATATGTCTGAATCAATATAACAAAAAATAATGCCGTGACATATCATTTATATTATTATAATCTGGTAACTTATATTTTAAAGGGACAATAACACTCTTGCTGGCTTAACCGCTCCAGAAAATAAAAAATAGCCTTATTCTAAGTACTAGATGTGTTAGTGTCCTACCTGTTGTGTAAATTATCCATTAAATCCTTTTTTACTTGTCCAGAGGGTTCAAAAATATTTCTAAATCCAAGTCACATTTGAAAAGATTTACGTTAGGCTTTTCAAATCATTTAGTTGAATTTTTCCAATTTTTTAAATTAGGTGTGTTAAGATTAAATTTGTATCAACAATTAATTGGAATATTGTAAAATAGTACAATTTGTTGACCAGAATAAAGATTGGGACATATTATTCATTTACAACAAGAGTGGTATTGAACCTTTAACACAGAAAATGGCCATACTTTAAAGGCCATATGTGAGCTGCTCCCACAAAACCACGCTCTTGGTCATTTTATGGAAAAAGAGCTGGCAGCCTATTTTAATAGTCCATGCTCTGCAGCTTTCCACAAATGCAATTCTTTTTGAATTTGTCATATCATCTGGAGTTTGGCTCATCCACAGCAACAAGAAGGCATATGGTTGTTGCTTTTGTGCCCGTAGTACAAAATCAAGTTGTGTAACAAGCGCCTGGTTGCGTGGGAGCAGGTCACATATGTGCAATTTTAGCTCTATAGCATCCCTTGAAAAAAAAACCTACAATATTGTGAAACAATACGACCGGCCTGCATCTTCATTTGCTGTGACGGAAATTGATAGGCTTGTTTTAAATCCGATTGAATGCAAACTGCCAGATTATCTGGTGTTCGTATTTGATTTTCTTCTCTTAATTAAATGTTAAATAATCAATCTACGCACAGAGCATCGTGAGAAATTTGATATTTTCCGAAAAATGCAAATCACGAATCGTAACTTTAATGAACGATTTGTATACGAGGTAACTGTCCGATTAACCTAAATTATTTGCTATTTAGAACTGGCTTAATCAAACGGTTTAGCTCTTTAATATCCGTTGCCCAGCGAAACAAGAACATTCTGTAATCAACATCCCTTGTATTCAAACAATAACACATTTGTTTCCATGGAAACGCAAGAAAACAAACTATTTATTCCGCGACATTTCTAATTAGCAAAAGACAGAAATGCTATAATAGGTTAGTGCATGAAGACATTTTGACAAGATAATTTAAACGGTTAATGACCTATGTAGAAAATACTTCCGGGGTGACCGGCATTGCCGAGCGCGTTTCGGTATCCCTCATTAACGATTAATAGTTCGCGGTTTCCGATAATAATCCACACACTCCGATCTAACTTTAGTTTTTATAGCCCACTTATATCTCCACAGTCGTTTAGTATTAATACTTTTAATCCCGAAATGACCTAGTTTGTGTCGAAAGGACGTTAAACCCCATTTCTCTCTCTCTCAATTAATACTTGTTCTGTCATTCCAGATTAGGTAGTCGCGGTGGCGCAGTAAGTGGGACCCTGGGTTGCTATAACCAGTAGGACTAAGGTTCACCGAGAAAGTTCTTCAGGATTTTACCGTGCTGTTTGCCTTTGTCAGTGGTGCATGACGGGGGGGCCTTGTACGGATAGTGTCTAGTCGTTCGTCTGGAACGAAAACCCGACGAGGTTCCGAGTACAATTATTGGCGTGCAACGCGTAAAGGAAACGTTGTCATGGCAACATCACACCACGTGGGTGCAGATAAGCAGGAAGTTAAACCCAATTTCATTTCATTTTCGTTTCATTTCAGATTATGGTAGTTGATTAGTATAAATAAAGGCGGGAAAACAACAGCCAAAATGGCGGCGTACAGTGTCATCAACAGTTCAGGCAACGCATCAACACTGACCAATTTAACAGAAATACGAAAGTGTAAATACGCTGAAGGTGAACAATGTTATTATTCCGACGAACATCTGATGTGGAGTATTAACCAATATCTGGAACCGGAACCACACGAATGGATGTTCTGTGTCTTGTTTATTATCGTGTTTATATTCGGTGTAACTGGGAATTCGCTCGTGTGTTTTGCCGTCTGGAGAAATAGTCAACTAAGAACGATAACCAACTTTTTTCTCGTTAATCTGGCAGTCGCTGATCTTTTGGTCATAGTTATTTGTTTGCCGCCAACGTTTGCTCAGACATTTTGGGAAACCTGGTTTCTAGGAGACGCCATGTGCAAAATTGTTGAATTCCTTCAGGTAAAGTGATTCAGATTATTTTCTTTTTTTCAATCGTCGCCCCCAATATTACAACACAACTCTAAATATAATATCAGAAGCCAGACATCTTTGTTTCGCAGTCTGGTAATATTATTCAGATTTTCGTCCCGTTCTGTCATCACCCCCAGCATTAAACCTGGAAATCTATTATCAGAAGCCAGCCTCATAGAGTCATACGGGGGATCACGTGGCTAAGTGGGTAAGACGCTAGCTCGCTAGCCTGGAGGTCGGGTGTTCGATCCCTGCATTGGCCGAGAAAGTTCATCCAGATTTTCCGGCGTGGTTCTCCCTTGTCAGTGATGCAGGACGGAGGGGCTGACAAGGAAAGCTGTCTAGTCGTTCGGATGGGACGAAAAACCGAGGTCCCGTGTACACATTGGCGTGCACGTAAAAGATCCCTTGGCAGTTGGAATTCGATATAAGAGTAGGCCGTAGTGCCGCTGTCCGGGCAAAATTTCCCTCATAGCACACTGTATGGCGTATGCCCGTCTTCATTAGCCCAGGTTAGGAGCAGAACAGTAGGACGTTAAACTCCATTTCATTTCATTTCATTTCATAGAGTCATACGTCATAACCGTTCTATATCTTCTGAATAAACTGAGACTTTTAGATTAAAACCAGTTACGTGTAGGGGTCTTTAGCAGTGGGAGGAAACCAAAGAACCCGGAGAAAATGCACGAGGTTGGACAGGCGACGCTACTCCTTCGTTGATTTAAAAATGCATTATGTAAGATTAGGCCGTATCATAAGGTCTGTCATTGATTCCACAGGCGCGGTTTCGATTCCTCAGTTGAACCATGTGTTAGTCCCGAAATGAAATAGTTTGTGTCGAGTTGACGTTAAACCCCATCTCTATATACTTGTTTCCAATTACTCCATTAGCCGATAAACTAGACGACAACTAAATCATAGACACGTATAGTAATCAACATTTCAACATGGTGCCTACTCTATCATTAAATGGTGACAGAACTATTAAAATGTTCTGACATATTTGATCACTTTAACAGAAATGACCCGGCAACATCCATCAATATCTGTCAGTGCGTTTTATCCATTGATATATAAAATGGCCAATGTTAAGCTTGTATTTATCAAGTTACCATCAACAATGTCCAGTTGAAAGGAGAGATCTTGTAAATTTCACAATCGGCTGATTAAGAAAGATCATTTAATAATATGCCGTGATAGAGTTGAGTGTAGGGGGCGGGGGGCATAGGGGGCGGTGGCCCTAGAACCCATTTCAAGAGTGTATCCAATCAAAAAGAGAGAGAGAAATGGGGTTTAACGTCCACTCGACACACACTAGGTCATTTCAGGATTAACATAGGGTTTAATTTTATTTCAATAATTCGCTTGCCCGTAGGGATCTTTAGCAGTGCGAGGGAACCGGAGGACCCGCAGAAAACCCACGAGGTTGAACAGGTGACCCTTATCCTCAGCTTGAAATTAAAATTTAAAACTTCCATGTACAAACTTCTCAAAGTAATTTGAATAGAAAGTTTATTACATCTGGTTTTTAGTTTCAAAATGTCTTTATGTCTCACTGTCTGAGTTACGGGCCCTATATTTAAATCTTAGGAGCATAAAGAGTTGGTCCGGGGCTCCACAAAACATCTGAGTTACGAGCCCTATGCTTAAAGAGTTGGCCCGCGGAGCTTCACAAAACACCTGCACGCTTCTAACTCCCAAGGTGCTATAAAATCATAGAAATTTCTATTATTATTTTCAGTAAATAATTACGATGATTAATAAATATACAGTCACTTATATGATTAACTACAAATATCATCTGTATCATTCACTATTGTATTTCATATATAAATGGCTTTAATACTAAATAACACTCAATGATTACACATATCGTTGTCGATTAAGTTTCACCATTTATAGAAATTGGTATTAACTGTCTATACCAGATAAGTAAGGTAATTAGTATTACTACATGTACTCTTCACTATTAGGGTGGTGGGGGCGTTACTACAACAGGTACCCTTCACTATTAGGGTGGTGGGGTCGTTACTACAACAGGTACCCTTCACTATTAGGGTGGTGGGGGCGTTACTATAACACAGCAATTGGTATTAAGTAAGGTAATTGGTGTTACTACAGCAGCCCCCCCTGACTGTTGGTTGGGGTGGTTAGGGTGGGTGGGGTAGGGGTCTAACGCTTGCTCAGTTTTAGTTAGTGTAGCCTCATCGGGTACCCATCACTATTAGGGTGGGGGATGGGCGTTACTACAACAGGCATCCTTCACTATTGAAGTAGGGGCGGGGCGTCTAACGCTTGCTCAGTTTTAGTTAGTATAGCTACAACAGGTACCCTGTACAATTGGAAAGAGGACGGAAAGAGGATGGAGTGGTCCAGCACGTGGACTTTAGATTATATAGGCTACCATTCAGTCAAGTACGTGACAAGGCGTTCGGTGCCTGCCTAATATCATGCTCTCTCTATCTCTCTCTCTCTCTCTCTCTCTCACTCGCTCTCGTATGTGTGGTATAGATTTTGCAATGTCTGAAGTGATGATATGGATTTAGGTAGTGATGATATGAGTTTTATCGTGTCTTTTGGGGTTATTAAAGAGAATAATTAGAATAGTATCATATATAGTCTATAGCCTATAATGGTTTGTAAAACTATCTTTATTGTTTAATAGGTTAATAGAAGGGACTAGTATAACAGATCATAAAACCACGGTGAAAAATTAATTAGTCATCCGAGATCATCGGTTAATACGCCTCTTTTATATAATTGATAGAAAAGCACGATATGGGACGATGTTCACATCAAATAGCCCCTAGTGATTATATCATCAAATGATTTTTAATCATTTATTTAGCTTATATTAAATACGTTATGTGGGCGTTGTACAAGGAAACGATTTCAAAGCATGAATTGTCCAAGCAATTACAACAAAGTCATTCATTTAGCCCGTGTTGATTAGAAAATTTCTATCAAAGAAATACATCTACTTAATAGTTATTTCTATTGTTATATTGTTAAAGATGTATTATGTAATTAAATGTAGATAAAGAGTTGGCCGTTCTTGCTATACGAGTTGAAATATAGAATATAAAAAAAAGGAATACAGTATTAAGCGGCCACTCAAGGGAATTTTCATGACTGACCGCTGAACGAGAGTGACCTCTTAATAAAATCTCAGTGTTTGTTAGTGCTGACATCAAGTAAAGTTTACGCTTGGATGTACTGGGAGCAAACATCAATACTTGCATCGGTAAATTTGGCCGTCGCTATACGAATTCAAATATAAAAAATAAAAAAAGGAATACATGTATATTGAAAATTTCAGTTAAATTTCTTTAGTTATGAATGTTTGATGTTTTGAAAAGATGTAGTCTGAATCGTGTAGCTTGTCCAGTACCACTATTACGTTAATAAACAAAGTCTCGATTATCCAGTTTAAAGTTGAATTATTAAAAGGTACGATTTTCAAACCCATTAAGTATCTCAGTCACCCGAGTTTCTTGTGAGATGAAATAATAATTTATATAATGTCTATTAAAGCTTTTCGCTTCAAATGTTATTATATTATTATTAATATTATTATTACAGCATATTTATAGTGCGCCCTTCCACTTTACAAAGTCACAAAAAGCAAGATTATGGACATGTTAACAGTTGTTTACATAGAGTCAGTTAAAAGCCTAATTAAATAAATATGTTTTAAGTTGTTTTTTAAAAGAGTATAAAGATGTACAACATCTTAAACTAAATGGTAGATTATTCCATAAAACAGGTGCTTGAAAACGGAAAGAGCGCTGGGCACAAGTGACTTGTTGAACAGTTTGCGTCTTTAAAAGTAGTTAATCTAATGTACGTAATGTTCGGTCAGGTGTGTAAAGTTCTAAAAGATCTGAGAGGTAAACAGGTGCTAAATTATTTAGACATTTAAAAGTATGTAATAAAATCTTAAAATCAATTCGATATTTAACGGGTAACCAGTGTAAATTATATAAAACAGGGGTTATGTGGTCGCATTTCTTAGTTAAAGTAACAGTTGAGCTGCCGTATTCTGTATTTGTTTGTAATTTGTCTATAAGCTTTAAAGGTAAACCAACTACAAGTGAATTAAAGTTATCTAATTGAGAAGTGACCAGAGAATTAACAAGTGACATAATGGCGTCGACAGTTACAAATTTACCTCTTTTACCTATATTTCTGATATTAAAATAGCACAATTTACAAATATTATTTACTCGAGCTTCCATAAGCTTAAAACTATCAAACAAACAATAAGTAGATTTGTTTTGTTTTCGCCACAGATGTTCAGCCTTATTATGGTCCCTTTTGGCTTCTAAAATAGATTCATTGCTGCGTATTAGGAAGAACAGCAAATGTTTTCGTTTCAAGAGGCTTTAAATTTATTAGCGTCAAGTGATTTAAACCTTCGACATGTTACAGTCTTTCTTGTTGATTTTGGTGTCTGGATGTTAAGATTAAAACTTGCCGGGAAATTATCAGATATCAATATTACATGGATTAGTTATCACCAGATCGAGAATATGTCCACCGTTATGAGTCGAAGAAGAAACATGTTGTGTGAGAGATCTATTATTCAACATTTCACAAAAATCAACCGCGGTAGACTCTTTGGAATCATCAACATGAAAATTAAAATCTCTCCAAATAATAGTGCAACACTTAGTCATAATCAACTGGTCCAGAAATAATCCAGGTTCTTCCATAAACTTTTGACACAATTTTCTATTGAGCAGGCGGTAAATTGTAATAATCCTAGTTTCCTTGAAAAATAATCCAAACTTTCAAAGGAATCCGAACGTTCATGACGGATTTTTTTACATTTTATAGATGACTTAAATATAAGTGCTACAGCTCCGCGCGAACCTCTAACGCAACGTATAAAATATCCATCGGGTCCTAAAGCTGCGATTGTCGATGAATCCGAACAGTCATTACTCAGCCACGTTTCAGTTATTCCAATTAATATCAGCTTTGATGTGTTATTCCGTACGGATCTGGAATTAATTAATCCAAACTGACGCTTCATTTTCGACCGCATTTCTAATCTGTATAAGATTGTTGTTTATTTTCTGCTTTGTTCTAAAGATTATGATCTGTTTGTGATTTTGTTATGTATATAAACATTTATTAGCATATAAAGCCCATATTCAACTCGCTAGAACGTCGGATGGTTGAGGTTTTCAGTGGAATAAAACGCGGCCACCTTTTAATAATTTGATTTAAAAATGGATAATCATCGGGAAAATGGCACTTGACTATAATGCGAAGACTGATAACTTTGACTGAACCTTTCAATATATTCATATCTCATTATCTGATTCAAAACTATTATAGAGAGGGAGGGATAGAGAAATGGGGTTTAACGTCCACTCGACACAAACTAGGTCATTTCGGGACTAACATATGGTTTAATTTTATTTACGTAATTCGCTTGCGCGTAGGGGTCTTTAGCAGTGGGAGGGAACCGGAGGACCCGGAGAAAACCCACGAGGTTGGTCAGGCGACCCTATTCCTTGTCACGTACAACCGGGGATTCGAAACCACGCGATACAGCGCGCGCACGCTAACCATTCGGCCATCCACCCCCCCACCCCCCAAAAAAACTAGTATAGCAAGGCCGTTAACTCATTTTCTAAATCTTACATAATTCATCCTTAGCATGGAAAACTAGAATCCATTTTTTTTTACCAAAACAATATTGGGTTTCCTTTTTCGAAGTATTATTGCATGTTCTAAATCTTACATAATGCATCTTTAACGAACAATGCAATCCATTTTTTCCAAAACAATAATTATCTATGGGGTTTCTCGTTTGTTTTTTTTTACAGGAAATGTCGTGAGTTCGAAAATAGACATTATTCAGATAAATATCTCTTTCCTTCACAATATGCTATAGACACAATAAACCCAATTTTATCAATGATTTGGCAACATGTAGATCTATTACGTAACGGAAGCGAGTAAAATTTTGAGAAAAAATCAAAGTCTGTGTCTTGTCGTTTAATGTCTTCGGTCATGTAACACAAACATTATTTGTATTTCTATCGCGAGCCACGGTGGCTAAGTGGGTAAGAGGCTGACTTGCTAGTCTGGAAGTCGCGTCTTCAATCCCTGCATTGGCCGAGAAAATTCCTTGGTGCAGGACGGTGCAGGACGGAGGGCCTGACAAGGACAACTGTCTAGTCCTTTGGATGGGCTCGTGTATACATTGTCATGCACGTAAAACATACCATGGCAGTTGGAATTCGATAAGAGTAGGCCATAGTGCCGCTGCCTGGGCACAATTTCCCACCTAGCAGACCGTATGGCGTATGCCCGTCTTCATTAGTCCAGTAGGAGCAGAAGAGTAGGACGTACGTTAAACTCCATTTCTTTTCATTTATATTTCCTTGGTTTAATGACTTGTTTGGGATGGCCAAATGGTTTAACGCGTGCGCTTTAGATCATAAGGTTTGTCATTGAGCACAAGGAGTGTGATTTTGATTTCCCTCTTGCACGTGGGGTCGCCTGTGCAACCCTGATGGAGTTTTGCCGTGTCCCGCTGTTTCCTCTGACCGTAGAAGAATATTACGAGCAAGAGAATTATTGAAATAAAATTTGTCATATGTTACTTTATTATTATTTTATTATTTTTATTATTATACAACACTTATATAGCGCTATCTTCCACATACGTGTTCAGGTGCGCTTTACAATAAATACATGTAGAGAAAAAGAAAATCACTAAAAAATAATAATTATAGAAACAGTAAGAAACTAAATATCTATAAAATCAGTACAAAAATAAATATATAAATATCTATAAAATACGTATGGTTAAGATTTAAAACTAATTCAACAATTAAAAGCCTCTTGGAATAAGAAAGTTTTAAGTTTAGATTTAAAAGTTGTTAAAGAGGTACAACTGCGGATACTAAAAGGCAAGAGATTCCACTGCTTTGGTGCTTGAAACGAAAACGATCGCTCTCCATAACTTAAAAGTTTGGCTCTTTTTTCCGTTAATAAAAAGTTGTCTCTGGATGACCGTAACGTTCGAGAAGGTTTATAAATATCCAAAAGACAGGACAAGTAAAAGGGCGCCATACCATTAAAACATTTAAAAGTCAATAAAAGTATTTTATATTTAATTCTAAAAACAATAGGCAACCAGTGCAGTTCAAATAAAATTGGGGTAATATGCTCTCTCTCTCTTTCTCTCTCATATCCGGGGATATCGTGTCTGGCTGTAACCAAAACTTCTCAAGTAGCGTCCATGGCACCTGTCATGACTAAAGTAAAGCAATGAGTACTTTTGTACATAACAAATTTGTATATATTAGTTGTACTTAAAGTGAGAAGTGATTTCTATGCATTTTATTATTGTTGCCCACGGACATCAGTAATATCATCCGCCATACATAATTGATGGACGGAAATGTTACTGTCGTCTGAAGATGCCAGGAGTTATTTTGGAATGGAAATTTGTGGAGTTTTCATCAATGGTTATTAAATATT
Source organism: Patella vulgata (assembly GCF_932274485.2). Classification (NCBI taxonomy): domain Eukaryota; kingdom Metazoa; phylum Mollusca; class Gastropoda; family Patellidae; genus Patella; species Patella vulgata. The sequence goes on along the minus strand of NC_065882.2, from coordinate 7,500,180 downwards.
TATGTTTAACGTCTGTAATTGCAGTAAGATCCGGAATAGTTAAATCATGATCTCGAAGCAATTTAACAATTTTTACTTAGAAACAAACATCGCCACCGACTAATATTCGTTGTGGTCGAACACGAAACAATATAAGCCGGAATGATCGCGACGAGACGTCGTATAGGCTACAAGTCACCGTAGATTTCCCAAATCGACTTTAATGATCGAGACTGTTACATATTTGGTCATAGATAACAATTGATTTCCCCATTGAGTTTACTGTTAATTCATTTTTGTCTGCATCTACCTCTTTCACAAATTTTCATTCGTTGGGTTGAACGCTGTCTACCACAGTTGAAGCGACACGTGGCATGTTTGAGGTTCACCATGGAAACTGGAAGTAGAATGCCTAACCGACCTATATATCACCATAGCATTGTAGCCAACCTCTTAACCCCGTATGAGCCCTAAGAGGGAGGTGTTTTGGGGGGCCCCCCTGAAACTTTTGAAAAAAATAGACTGCCGGAAATGCAGTCTGGTAGTATTTCAGACACCGACTGTCGAGATAAAAACAGCCGACCAGATACCGCCTGTCGCCTTATCCGACCAGTCTGGCAGTATTTCAGGCACTGATCGTCGAGACAAATAGAGCGAACCAGATACTGTCTGTCGCCTTATCCGACCAGTCTGGCAGTATTTCAGGCACTGATCGTCGAGACAAATAGAGCTGACCAGATACTGCCTGTCACCTTATCCGACCAGTCTGGCAGTATTTCAGGCACTGATCGTCGAGACAAATAGAGCTGACCAGATACTGTCTGTCGCCTTATCCGACCGGTCTGGCAGTATTTCAGGCATTGATCGTCGAGACAAATAGAGCTGACCAGATACTGTCTGTCGCCTTATCCGACCAGTCTGGCAGTATTTCAGGCACTGATCGTCGAGACAAATAGAGCTGACCAGATACTGCCTGTCGCCTTATCCGACCATCTGGCAGTATTTCAGGCACTGATCGTCGAGACAAATAGAGCTGACCAGATACTGTCTATCTCCAAATTACTAGCTTGTCCGACCTGAGAAGGGGGTGTTAAACGAATGGAGTAAGTGAATCACAGTGAATGGTATTCTCGCCGCGTTGAGGATCTTAAAAAGCTCTTCTCATGTGTTATTGTTTATAGTAGGTTTAAAGAATTGTGGATTCGGTAAGAAAACACTCAGTCTCTACAACATGCACGTCTATGACTGAGTGGGATCGCGGTGGCTAAGTGGCTAAGACGCCGGCTCGCTAGCCTGTAGGTCTGGTGTTCGATCCCTGCATTTGCCGAGAAAGTTCATCCGGATTTTCCGGCGTGGTTCTCCCTTGTCAGTGATGCAGGACAGAGGGTCTGACAAGGACAGCTGTCTAGTCGTTCGGATGGGACGAAAAACCGAGGTCCCCGTGTACACATTGGCGTGCACGTAAAAGATCCCTTGACAGTTGGAATTCGATATAAGAGTTGGCCGTAGTGCCGCTGTCAGGGCAAAAGTTCCCTCATAGCACACTTTATGGCGTATGCCCGTCTTTATTAGCCCAGTTCGGAGCAGAACAGTAGGACGTTAAACCCCATTTCATTTCATTTCATTTCATTTCTATGACTGAGTGGCAATGTGATATTATATCACCGTAGAAGGTTTTGATTACCAAAACATATCAACAATAATTTATTCTATTTTTTAAAATTATTTGGGGTGGGGTAGGGTGGTGTGGGCCAAAATGAGGGCAGAGCAGATTTAATGGTGTGAAGGTATATGACCCCCCCCCCCCCCCCTTCCTTGCCGCAGCCACTGCTCTGTTATCCTTCCGCCTCAAAATCATGGATGATCACCAAAATTCTGCAGAAATTGTCAATTCAAAATCGTCCACACACATCGCCATGGAAAGGGCAAGGGGGCGGGGGGGGGGGGTCTATAAAAAGAAACAAACATAATTCGGGAAATAATTCGGGATTACCAATCGAGGTGAATTAAAGGTGGTCTGTGTTGGACCTGAACCACTTTACAGATATTGGACAGGTTAACATACCATGTCTTCTGTCACCTAACACCCCCCCCCCCCCATTCTCATCCAACCCCACACCATATGGAATATCGTCTAGAGGTTATTTAAAGTTCAATATTAAGAGAGTGAGAGAGAGAGAGAGAGAGCGAGGAAGATGGGAAAAGTGGTTTAACCAATTACACTAACTAAAACTGAGCAATCGTTAGACGTTTCCACCCCACCCTAATAGTGAAGGGTATCTGTTGTAGTAACGCCCCTGTCCTACCCTAATAGTGAAGGGTACCTGTTGTAGCTACACTAACTAAAACTGAGCAAACGTTAGACTCTCCCCCACCCCAACCAACAGTCATGGGTACTTGATGTAGTAACACCAATTGCCTTACTTAATACCAATTGCTGTGTTATAGTAACGCCCCCACCACCCTAATAGTGATGAGTAGCTGTTATAGTAACGCCCGCACCACCCTAATAGTGATGAGTAGCTGTTGTAGTAACGCCCCTCCACCACCCTAATAGTGATGAGTAGCTGTTGTAGTAACGCCCCCACCACCCTAATAGTAATCAGTAGCTGTTGTAGTAACGCCCCTCCACCACCCTAATAGTGATGAGTAGCTGTTGTAGTAACGCCCCCACCACTCTTATAGTGATGAGTAGCTGTTATAGTAACGCCCCTCCCCCACCCTAATAGTGATGAGTAGCTGTTGTAGTAACGCCCCCCACCACCCTAATAGTGATGAGTAGCTGTTGTAGTAACGCCCCTCCATCACCCCAATAGTGAAGGGAACCTTTTGTAGTAACGCCCCCCTCCCCCACCACCCTAATAGTGAAGAGTACATGTAGTAATACTAATTACCTTACTTATCTGGTATAAACAATTAATGCCAATTGTTATAAATGGTGAAACCTAATCGACAACGATATAAGTATAATCCTTGAGTGTTATTTAGTATTAAAACCATTTATATATGAAATACAATGGTTAATGATACAGATGATATTTGTATTTAATCATATAAGTTACTGTATATTTATTAATCATCGTAATTATTTACTAAAAATAATAATAGTAATTTCTATGATTTTATAGTCAGTAGCATGCAGACGTTTTGTGAAGCCCCGGGGCCAAGTCTTTATGTTCCGTATGGGGCCCGTAACACTCGGCAAACCTCAGCAGATTCCAGTACCCTACATCTAGCCTCGGCTGTATGACGAAGTCCGCCATTGGAACTACTTTCAAATTCCCGGATTACCAACGGCGTTGCCCATGACGACGCCTTTAAAGAATGTTTTATCATACAAATATTTCAAAGTCTGAAGCTGTTTTTCTTTCAAGTTTATCCGATTTTCTTCAAACAAGGACAACTTAATTTGCACTGAAAATTCTACACACGCGTCGAACGACGCAATTTTGATAACTTATTTTTAAAAGTGGCAATTTTTCCTAATAAGTAAACCCGTGCCGCATCGCAATTGTATAGGCGTAGGTACATATCACTTACCGTCATACAGCGGAGACTAGATGTAGAGTAACGGAATCTGCCGAGGTTTGTCGAGTGGGGCCCGTAACTCAGACAGTGAGACATAAAGACATTTTGAAACTAAAAACCAGATGTAATAAACTTTCTATTCAAATTACTTTGAGAAGTTTGTACATGGAAGTTTTAAATTTTAATTTCACGCTGAGGAGTAGGGTCACCTGTTCAACCTCGTGGGTTTTCTGTGGGTCCTCCGGTTTCCACCCACTGCTAAAGATCCCTACGCGCAAGCGAATTATTGAAATAAAATTAAACCATATGTTAGTCCCGAAATGACCTAGTGTGTGTCGAGTGGACGCTAAACCCCATTTCTCTCTCTCTCTCTTTGATTGGATACATTCTTGAAGTGGGTTCTAGGGCCACCGCCCCCTATGCCCCCGCCCCCTACACTCAACTGTATCACGGCATATTATTAAATGATCTTTCTTAATCAACCGACTGTATGATGACATTTACAAGATCTCTTCTTTCAACTGGACATTGTTGATGGTAACTTGATAAATACAAACTTAACATTGGCCATTTTATATATCAATGGATAAAACGCACTGACAGATATTGATGGATGTTGCCGGGTCATTTCTATTAAAGTGATCAAATATGTCAGAACATTTTAATAGTTCCGTCACCATTTAATGATAGAGTAGGCACCATGTTGAAATGTTGATTACTATACGTGTCTATGATTTAGTTGTCGTCTAGTTTATCGGCTAATGGGGTAATTGGAAACAAGTTTATAAGAGAGTGTGTGTGTGAGAGAGAGAGAGAGAGAGAGAGAGAGAGAGAGAGAGAGATGGGTTTTCAGGTTCACTCAATGACAGACCATTCGGCAATCCCCCCCCCCCCCAGGTTTAGTGTGAACATCAAACTCGTGTCGATTTCAGCTTAGTGAAATCTATGACGCAGTATCACTTTTAGTGACTTCTGAAGCATGATAAAAAACAAACACTTCATACTGTCAATCACATAAGATTGGTGTGTTCTGTCATCAGATTCAGGACAATTTTCACATTTGTAACAAGCAAACAAGTTTAATATCAAAAGGGGTCGGGGTCGCGGTGACTACGTGGGTACGACGCTGTCTCGCTAGCCTGGAGATCGAGTGTTCGATCCCTGCATTGTCCGAGGGGGGAGAGGGAGATGGGGTTTAACTTCAACTCGACACAAACCAGGTCATACGGGCAAATTTCCGTCGGATGCACAATGCATGTCGAATGTCCGTCTTCCGCAGACTCGATGCCGAAAAGTATAACTTTAAAACCACCCCCAATTGATTTCAATCCATTTTATTTAAAACTTCTCCTGTATGAAAACTGATTGTTATATATACTATTCAAAAAAAGTAGGGGATATTTGATTTTGGGGGCATAATACTAAAATATGCAAATGACTACGAAAAAAGTCACTATAGAACCTAACAGAAGAAACATTTCCAGTTACATGTGACGCCCAAACGCACCAATAGCTACCGCATGCATGGAATGCAGGTGATGCTTGGGATCATCATGGGGGTCCAACCCAAGATTTGCACGACTCTGACTTTGAATGTTACAGTCATTGTGGCATTGAATTCCAGGTGGAAACATCAGTTTAATTGTTTTAGTGACCAGAAAACAAATTTTGATATGCGTCGGCTTACCCAAAATGAAAGGTTACGTGCCCTTGGCATGCTACAGATCGGCACAACACAGGCGGTTGTGGCGCGGACGATGAATGTTTCTCAGTCTGTCATAAGCAGGCTATGGTCCAGATACCGTGATACACAATCTGTACAGGACAGACCACGCTCAGGTCGACCAAGGGCGACAACTCAAGCCCAGGATCGATTTATCCGTACCTTGGCCTTGAGAAATCGTGTCATCACAGCAAATCAGATCAGCGCTCGTCTTCAAACAGACACTGGTGTGAGAGTGAGTGGCCAGACGATTCGGAATCGACTGCATAGGGGTCACCTTCGCGCCCGACGTCCTCGCATGATCCCTTGTTTGAGAGATCATCACATTCAGGCAAGACGTCGTTGGTGTAGGGATCGTCAACACTGGGATAATCGACGCTGGAGCAATGTGATGTTTTCAGATGGGTCAAGGTTCACTGTTGATTTTTTGGACAGACGTAGGAGGGTGTGGCGTCGTCGAAACGAGCGCTTCCAAGACGTTAACGTCATCAGACATGATCGATTTGGGGGTGGTTCTGTTATGGTGTGGGGAGGCATCACTGTTGCTGGAAGAACGGCTTTACATGTTGTTGCAGGGCGTGTTACAGGAAAGTACTACCGGGACAACATCTTGGCAGTCCATGTTGTGCCGTTCGCACGACGTCATGGCCGCCGTTTCATCTTCCAGGATGACAACGCAAGATGTCACAGGGCCAGGATCGTTACAGGTTACCTCCAACAACAGAACATCACCACATTACCTTGGCCAGCACTGAGTCCCGACCTCTCCCCCATCGAGCATGTCTGGGACATGCTTGGACAGAGGTTACGTCAACGTCAACAACGTCCTGCCAATGTCCAAGAACTTGCTGCTGCGTTGCAACAGGAATGGGACAATCTGGACCAAAATGACCTTAGACGTCTCATTAGGAGTATGCCACGTCGGATCAATGCTTGTTTGGCAAACAGAGGAGGATTTACCCGTTACTGACTTGGTTGTGATGCTGTGGTAACTTTGCTGTTTGACCCCGGGTATCATTTTACCCTTATAATGGTCACTCTGTGCCTTACTTAGTCTAACGATCATTTGGAATAAATCGATGAATGTGAACTTCATTTCATTTTGTCATTTGTTTCTTCGTCAGTTTCATTAGGTGACTTTAATAACACTTAAAAATCAAATATCCCCTACTTTTTTTGAATAGTATATTTTATTGTTTTAATATTTTTCAGAATATATCGGTGATAGTGTCTGTATTAACATTAACAGCTATATCAATAGAACGATGGTTCGCCATTTGTCATCCATTATCCTTTAAAGAAACTCGACGTCACGTGATAATAACTCTCATCGTTATATGGGTAGCAGCAAATGTGTTTTCCGTACCATCCCTCATCATCTTCTCCTCCGTACCGGACGGGATGATTCCAGATAATCTGACTGTCTTATTAACGACGTGTCGACCGGCTGGGTACGAACAGACGACATTATGCAAGGAAATAATCCATTTAGTAGTGTTTTATGTGATTCCAGTGATAGTGATGATGTTTGCCTATTTCTCTATAGCTTCCTGTTTGTGGTCCAGTATAAAAAAGGGCAAAGCACTGACAGGTAATCAATCAGAAATGGAATGGGGTTTAACGTCCTAGTCTGCTGCACCGGCTGGGCATATGCCATATATACTGTAATGGGCGCAACTTTGCCTGAACAACGGCACTACGACCTACTGTTATATTGAATTTCAACTGCCAAGGGCTTCTTTTACGTGCACGACAATCTACACCCGAGACCTCGGTTTTATTGTCCCACCGGAACGACTGTATACTGTCCCTGAAACCAATCAGCTGAATAGTAGATGAATTCCAATATTTGTTAACCCGTAGTTCCAGCGCCATACTGGTCCAATCATCGCTCGTGTTCTCTTCTTCTTTGGGGGATCACGTGGCTAAGTGGGTAAGACGCTGGCTCGCTAGCTTCGAGGTCGGTTGTTAGATCCCTGCATTGGCCGAGAAAGATCATCCAGATTTTCCGACGTGGTTTCCCCCTGTCAGTGACGCAGGACGGAGGGTCTGACAAGGACAGCTGTCTAGTCGTTCGGATGGGACGAAAAACCGAGGTCCCGTGTACACATTGGCGTGCACGTAAAAGATTCCTTGACAGTTGGGTTTCGATATACGAGTAGGCCGTAGTGCCGCTGTCCGGGCAAAATTTCCCTCATAGCACACTGTATGGCGTATGCCCGTCTCCATTAGCCCAGTTCGGAGCAAAACAGTAGGACGTGAAACGCCATTTCATTTCATTTCCTCGCGTTCTCTTCTTTTTTGGAGTAGGGGTGGAACAGTAAATAGGGCGCCGAATCGCTAATGCGGAGGTCTCGGGTTCATTTCGGGTGGTAGTCAATAAAGTTCATCGGGATTTCCAAGCGTGGCTGCACCCTGTCAGTTGTGCGGGACAGACCGAGGTCCCGTTGACACATGGTCGTGCACGTAAAAGAACCCTTGAACGAAAGAATTCAATATAAGAGTAGGCTGTACCGCCGATATCTGGGCAACATTTCCTTCATGCCACACTATATGGCGTATGCCCGTCTTCATTAGCCCAGTCGTCGCAGCAGACTAAATCATTCAACCACATTTTATTTACTTGTAGGGGATCACGGTGGCTAAGTGGGTAAGACGCTGGCTCGCTAGCCTGGAGGTCGGGTGTTTGATCCCTGCATTGGCCGAGAAACGTCATCCAGATTTCCCGGGGTGGTTCCCCCTTGTCAGTGATGCAGGACGGAGGGCCTGACAAGGACAGCTGTCTAGTCCTTCGGATGAGACGAAAAACCGAGGTCACGTGTATACACTGGAATGCACGTAAAAGATCCCTTGGCAGTTGGAATTCGATATAAGAGTAGGCGATAGTGCCGCTGCCCGGGCAAAATTTCCCTCATAACACACTGTATGGCGTATGCCCGTCTTCATTAGCCCAGCATAGGATCAGAACAGTAGGACGTTAAACCACATTTCATTTTTTTTTATTTACTTATAAATATTGCATGTATAGAGCCCGTCCAGAAAAAATCCTAAACAGCCTACAGCGCTAAAACAGAGCAAAACAATCTAAATTACAAAATATCTCTAACAAGGATGATTTTTACGACATTTGCTTCGTCCTGTGGAAACCCATTTCCTGAAGAACGTACAAATCTTTGTCAGACCAACGTGACCTTGTTTCCGGGATATTGCAAAACTTCCGCCTTGTCAGCCCCACTCAATCTCACGTCTAAACACGTGCCTTTATAACACGGGTCTTTAAAATGTTATAGACTGTCAGATGGTTAATTAATATAATTATGGATAATAATCTCGTGTATATATATTTCTCGGAAGTCTTAAAGAACAGACACAGTTTGTCGCATATCCGTACTTATTCTTCGGACACAAGTACCCTTAATAATAAGTACAGGCGGAACGCGATACACGCAAAACAAAATCGATAATACAAGAGAGAGGGTGTGAGAAATGGGGTTTAACGTCCACTCGACACCCGGGTTTAAACATTTCTCCGGAAGTCTTAAAGAACAGACATAGTTTGTCGCGTATGATTACTTATTCGTCGGACACAAATGACCGTTAATAGTAAGTGAAGGAGGACCACGATGCACGAAAAACAAAATCGATAGGACAAACCTGCGGACAGGAAGAGATACACAGACATTGTAAAAAATAAAACATCAAATCAAGTGAATGGATCCAGGGTCCGGCCGTATGCGTTTGATTATTTCAGTGTTTTCATAATCTAGAATATTTGATTATTTCAATTGGGCAAGACGCTGGCTGGCTAGCATGAGGGTCGCGTGTTCGATCCCTGCATTGGCCGGGAACATTAATAGAGATTTTCCTTGTCAGTGGTGCAGGACGGAAAGCCTGACAAGGAGAGCTGTCTAGTCGTTCGGATGGGACGAAAAACCGAGGTCCCGTGTACACATTGGCGTGCACGTAAAAGATTCCTTGACAGTTGGGTTTTGATATAAGAGTAGGCCGTAGTGCCGCTGTCCGGGCAAAATTTCCCTCATAGCACACTGTATGGCGTATGCCCGTCTTTATTAGCCCAGTCGGAGCAGAACAGTAGGACGTTAAACCCCACTGCATTTAATTTAATTTGATTATTTCAATGGGTATGCAGAATAAGGTGTTAATGTGTTATTATAATCCCTATACATGTCATTGATTATATCAGAGGTTAAACAGGATACGATATTGTGTTATTATAATCCCTATAATTGATTATATCAGAGGTTATACAGGATAAGGTATTGTGTTATTACAATCCCTATAATTGATGATTTCAGAGGGTATACAGGATAGGGTATAATGTTATTATAATCCCTACAACTGATTATTTTAGAGGGTATACAGGATAAGGTGTTGTGTTATTATAATCCCTATAATTGATTATATCAGAGGTTATACAGGATAAGATATTGTGTTATTATAATCCCTATAATTGATGATTTCAGAGGGTATGCAGGGTATGCAGGATAAGGTATCGTATCAACTACGATCAAGACGACGAGCAGCTAAGATGTTGATTGTTGTTGTCATCGTATTTATATTGTGTTATTTACCAGTTTATATCTGGAATATTTTGAGGTAGGTAGACTCTCTCTCTGTCTCTCTCTCTCTCTCTCTGAGGTACGTAGACATTCTGAACACAGACAACTGTATTATTAAATGTCACGAATCTAACGCCAGTGTTATTTCTAAGAAAACATCCAACCCCGCGAACAATTGGGAAAAGGTTTCGAACCGGTGAAAGAGACGAGAGTTAACATTAAAGTCAATAGGGAAATGAATGGTTCACTGTGTCAATATAGCTCTAGAATAGATCTCAGCCCAGATTGGCCACCATATCTCAAAACTATGTAGTATACTATTTTGTAATTCGTTTCTACTCCGTTTCACCTCTGTCATATACACAAAGACTAAATAAACTTTATCAATGTTATTAAATAGAACACGAATAAGTACTGAACAAAGTTCTGGAAGTATGCTTAGGAATCAAAATGTCGGTCAACTAAATTGCGCTCCATATCCGAAGGACCAGATACCTCCCGTTGTCTCCGACTGTCACTGCTGAAAATTTGAAACGTGGCAGGAAAATGTCAAGAAATTTTCTGGACCAGCATCGCGTTAGAATCCAGAACCTCTTCTATTTCGATTTCTAAATGTTCAACGTGTTGCAAATGGTATACACGAGGACTCGATTGTGCGAACTATACGAAGGACTAGATATTTTTCATTGCCTGCAATTTGCTCTGCTGATAAGGGAAAACGTGGCAGGAAAATCCGGGGGTTCTTCTATAACCTCGCCTACCCAACGTAGTGGGTTTTCGCTGGGTCTTCGGTTTCCTCCAACGGCTAAAGACCCTTTAAAATATGATATAAACTTGTTTCGAAAATGACATAGTTTGGATTGACTAGACGAAAAACTGTATTTTCTGTCTCATTTGAAGCGAGTACTTTAGCATTAGCGATTCTATTTATGGCCTGATTGTCCCTTTATCCGTGTAACTAGGTCTCTGAATTCACCTACTTAACGATTACCACAAAATTGCATATAAATGTGTAGACCTGATTTGATGATCGACAAATGTAGATAAGTAATATTATACCTATTTCCAACTTGGATGTTACGTTTACAACAAAAATGTTTTATAAATGCGTACACCTACGTGTCTGATTTGATGATCGAGAAGTGAAGATAAATTATACCTACTTTGAACTAGATTGTCTAGACTTAATTAACTTATACCCTGAGTTACACTGGTAATGACCGCTCCATATTCTGTCTTTGATATCGCTTTTCTGGTTGGTAGGAGTGTGTGTGTTGGGGGGGGGGGGGAGTCATTGACTCAAGTAGTGTGGGAGGTGGCTAAGTGAGTAAGACATTGGCTCGCCAACCTGGAGATCCCGTTTTCAATGCCGGGTGGAACGAAAAATCAAGGCACCGTGTACATATTGGCGTGCACGTAAAAGATCCCTTGGCAGTTGGCATCGATATAATAGTAGATCACCCTGATTCTTTTTTTTTTGCCAAAGGAATCATTTCTTGCCATAGCTGACACACATTTATAATAATTCAACATACACAACACACCTTTGAACTAACCAGTCATTACGAGACTCGAACATGCGCAGACCGCCTGTTTAGTTAATCGCTAATTTCTACTTGAAGAAAGTGTTGATTTATTATAAAGTCGTGTCAGGTATGACGAGAAGTTATTCCTTTTGCGAAAATAGAAGGTAAGGTTTCCAAAATACCCGAAGGTGGCGGAAGAGCGGTATTTTACCGTATTTTCATATTGAAGCTATATAGAAAGCGATAGGAACTGTCAGCGGACATCGTTCGATCAGAGACATTTCCTAAAGGAACTACTGCTTTACAAGCGTTCCATTACGATTTGTCATAAAATCACAATAAAAACAGATCAAATTTCGTTTGGTATTATATTACAAAGAATTATGGCAATGGTCAATTATAATTTGTCTGCTTTCAAATCTCTGCTAACGTTCTCTAGAATGACGATTCAGGTAGCAGCAGTGGCTCAGTGAGTAAGACGCTGGTTCGCTAACCGAGAGATCTCGGGTTCTCTCGCGGTGTTGGTCGAGAAAGTTCCTTGGGCTTTTTCGGCGCCGTATCCCAGTGTCAGTGGTGCAGGGCGGATGGGGACGAAAAAGAACCTCTTTGCCAGTTGCAATATTTCACTTATAGCACAGCAGGACGTTAAACCCCATTTCATTTCACTTATAGCACAGCAGGACGTTAAACCCCATTTCATTTCACTTATAGCACAGCAGGACGTTAAACCCCATTTCATTTCACTCATAGCACAGCAGGACGTTAATCCCCATTTCATTTCACTTATAGCACAGCAGGACGTTAAACCCCATTTCATTTCACTCATAGCACAGCAGGACGTTAAACCCCATTTCATTTCACTCATAGCACAGCAGGACGTTAAACCCCATTTCATTTCACTCATAGCACAGCAGGACGTTAAACCCCATTTCATTTCACTCATAGCACAGCAGGACGTTAAACCCCATTTCATTTCACTTATAGCACAGCAGGACGTTAAACCCCATTTCATTTCACTTATAGCACAGCAAGACGTTAAACCCCATTTCATTTCACTCATAGCACAGCAGGACGTTAAACCCCATTTCATTTCACTCATAGCACAGCAGGACGTTAAACCCCATTTCATTTCACCCATAGCACAGCAGGACGTTAAACCCCATTTCATTTCACCTATAGCACAGCAGGACGTTAAACCCCATTTCATTTCACTCATAGCACAGCAGGACGTTAAACCCCATTTCATTTCACTCATAGCACAGCAGGACGTTAAACCCCATTTCATTTCACTCATAGCACAGCAGGACGTTAAACCCCATTTCATTTCACTCATAGCACAGCAGGACGTTAAACCCCATTTCATTTCACTCATAGCACAGCAGGACGTTAAACCCCATTTCATTTCACTTCATTTCATTTCACTTCATTTCATTTCACTTCATTTCATTTCACTTCATTTCAGAATGACGAACCTGGATCTCATAAACCAAATACCCCAGAAGAAAGTTTCAGGAATCGGTTACACGGCTCATCTGCTTATATATCTCAACAGTTCCATTAATCCTGTTATATATAATTTTATGAGTGGTATGTATCAACTTTTATCATTAATTTTAACTTTAATTATATGAGAAGTATGTATCAACTTTTATCATTAATTTTAACGTTATATATAATTTTGGGAGAGAGAGAGAGAGTTTAACGTCCACTCGACACAGACTAGGTCATTTCGTGACTAACACATGGTTCAATTTTATTTCAATAATTCGCTTGCGCGTAGGGGTCTTTAACAGTGGGTTGGACAGGCGACCCTACTCCTTGTATCGAAACCACGCCAGTTGAATCAATGGCAGACCTTATGATATAGCGCCCACGTTCTAACCATTCGGCCATACAACCCCATCTAAAATGTTATGGTGATTGTGCTTTTAAACTGACAAATATTGCAAATCCGCCAACCATTTCCACCTATCCGATACGGTTTCAATGTTAACATATCCAAAACAATTAAATGTTAGGGAAATTGTGTTTCCAAAGTTTTAAATATTGTAAATCCATGACCAAACATATTCACCCAGTCGATGGAGTTTTAATTCTAATTTAACCCCAACAATCTAACAAACTAATAATAATGAAATTTGCAAAGATTGTAAAATCCGTAAATTCCATTCAGTCGATGGAGCTGTTATTCAAGCAACTATATATGATGTAGTTAATCTTTATAGACATGGCCTTGAGATAAAAGGTCTTTCTACAGTTAAATTACACACAAGACTGCTCCCTGGATGATAAGAATAATTCCTAATGCAGTGACAAATTTAGTATTCCATTAAAACCTCGTGTGGAGGTCAGATGGGGATAAATATAATTGAAGCGTAGGAAATAAATCATTTCCGGTCACTAACTTAATGGGGTCAGACCACTAACTCTCTCTTTATCCATGACTGTTTTAGGCCTATATCATTTTTATGAACATTCCGCTGGGCTGAATCTTTTATAAGCAGGGGGATCACGGTGGCTAAGTGGGTAAGGCGCTGGCTCGCTAGCCTGGAGGTCGGGTGTTCGATCCCTGCATTGGCCGAGAAAGTTCATCCAGATTTTCCGCCGTGGTTCCCCCTTGTCAGTGATGCAGGACGGAGGGCCTGACAAGGACAGCTGTCTAGTCATTCGGATGAGATGAAAAACCGAGGTCCCGTGTACACATTGGCGTGCACGTAAAAGATCCCTTGACAGTTGGAATTCGATATAAAAGTAGGCCGTAGTGCCGCTGTCCGGGCAAAATTACCCTCATAGCACACTGTATGGCGTATGCCCGTCTTCATTAGCCCAGTTCGGAGCAAAACAGTAGGACGTTAAACCCCATTTCATTCATTCTTTTATAACCAAAGAGAGTCCAATATGTTACAATTATCTGATGAAAATATTGAAAGGGATTCGTCATTATCTGGTCAAATGAAATATGTAGGCAGTGGGTCATTTTTTTTTCATTTCAAATTTAAACCACACGCTAAGAACGTGTATGGCAAATAACTAATATATTTTTTGACTGTCATTTCAGGAAAGTTTAGGAAAGAATTTCAGACAGCGTTTTTCTGTTGCTTTCGAAGGCGGCCTACAGAAGGAAGTCATTACGGTAGCCGTAAGTATACATCCACAATGTTTATTGGAAGCAATAATTGGAAATTGTTCACGTGCCATTAATTAACGGATTCCTTTTTATTAGAAAAATTGGATTACCATGATAAAACCAGAGTTATAGTAATTTATTTTGTAACTATACGCCTGAAAGCAGGGTAATAACTCAAAATATCTGATTGTTGGATAGCAGATTAATTATTAAAGTCCTGATATATGAAATTAAAAATACACACAAGTTAATGTTGGGTCAGAAGGTTTATAAATGAAATGGGGTTTAACATTCCTATTTTCTGTTCATCGGGTTTTTCCGACGTGGTCCCCCCCCCCCCCTTGTCAGTGGTGCAGGACATACGGCTTGACAAGGACAGCTGTCTAGTCGTTCGGATGGGACGAAAAACCGAGGTCCCGGGTACACATGGGCATACACGTAAAAGATCCTTTGCCAGTTGGAATTCGATATGAGTAGGCCATATCTTCACTGTCCAGGCAAAATGCCCATCATAGCACACTGTATGGTGTATGCCCGGTTTTATTAGCCCAGTCGAAGCAGAACAGTAGGATGTTAAACCCCATGTCATTTCATTTTATACGTCTCATTAAAACTTAACAACTGATCAGATCTTCATGTAGTGTAGGCCATCGAACGTATAGAAAAACGAAACGAAATATAGATCTGTATTTTAATTAGATGGGAAACCATATGACACTCTTAGACGGTGTATCACGCATGTCCACAGAGATTTAATATATCATCATAACCATTGTTATTTAATAAACCTAATGGTGTCCAGACGATGTCGTCTTGAACCGAGGATAATAAATCAACGTTGTATGGAGCGCGTGTAGGGACATAAATTGATTATTAGTGACATCTCTATCGTACTGATTCTCGCTTTTAGAACATAGATTCTAAGGGTAAATTAACAGAAACCTTGAATGGTTAAGTAATGGATATTGTTGTTAAAAACATATTATATGTAACCAATGATTAGTTTTAGAAATGGGTTATTATGTTATTGTTCGTAAACTTTGACAGCTAATAGTGTTCACAAACTTTGAAAGCTAATAGTGAAGACACTTAATGTTTCTGATGGAAAATATTACGTACCAGAAGAAATCAATTCATCGACTTCTGATCTGTCAAGTCACGTCCAATTCGACATTAAATTGGCAGGAATATTCTATGGAAAAGTGCGCATCAATTGACAGACTTGAATTATTGACATGACGTTGCAATTCCAAGATGTCTGCGATGACGCCATGCTCTGTGTCTGATTGATACACTACGTCCTTACTTGTTACTTGTTGTTGCAATTTGATGTCTGGGGGCCCCAACTTCTAGAAACGCTGTCTTAAAGGCTCAATACCACTCTTGTTGTAACTGAATAATATGTCCCAATCTTTATTCTGGTCAACAAATTGTACTATTTTACAATATTTTAATTAATTGATGATACAAATTTCATCTTAACACATCTTATTTAAAAAATTGGAAAAATTCAACATAATGGTTTGAAACGTCTAACGTAAACCTTTTCAAATGAAACTTCGATTTAAACATATTTTCGAACCCTCTGGACAAGTAAAATAGGATGCAATGGATAATTTACACAACAGGTAGGACATTTAAACAACTAGTACTTAGATAGAGATATTATTTATTTTCTGGGGCTTTCAAGCCAGCAAGAGTGTTATTGTCCACCCAAACGAGCTCACCAGTAGACAAAACAAACTGTCACTTGTATAAACACATTGTCTGCGTTCTTTCGTTTGTCACGCAAATATCAATAACTAAAGAGTATAAATTGATTCTAAAAACAATAATATTATGCGATGTTGTTGATTGTTTAAGATCTCTTTTCGATGGTACCGGGTGATGTGCGCGGGCTGATTCGTTCTAGGACTCGTACATGTATATATTTTTCGGTGGTTAATTAATATACAGAAATGAAATGCAATGGGGTTTTAGCGTCCTCTTTTCTGGGCTAAGGAAGAATGTGACGTTACCGCCTACTTTTGATCGAATTCCATATGTCAAGGGTTCTATTACGGGTCCTCGTGTTTGTCCCATCTCATGGTAGGAACTCCACTCTGCATACATCATAACAAGGTGAAATCAAGCTAAAGTTCTCGGCCAATACCTGGATCGAACCCGGGTGACACTATTACGGGATCACGTGTTTGTTCCATCCGAATGACTAGAGTTTGTCCTTTTGCCAAGTATGTCATCGAGTCAAGTGGCATGGTTTCGATTCCCCGCTTGTACGTGACAAGGAGTAGTGTCGCCTGTCCAACATCGTGGGATTTCTCCGGGTTCCCTCCCATTGCTAAAAACCCCTACGTGCTAGCTAATTGTTAAAAGTAAATTGAACCATATGTTAGTCCCGAAATGACCTAGTTTGTGTTGAGTGGACGTTAAACCCCATTTTTTTTCTCTCTCTATCTGTTGTTTACATACAACATCACTTAAAAATTCAATCTTTATTTTGCCCCAGATTTAAGTTCAACACAAACATTATTAAACGCTGCAGGCGATGACACTATTTCCATTAAGATGTTCCCACAAGTCCATAGGTTCCCAGACATCTCCGGGTGGTTGAATTAAAAGTTCAATCACAATTAAATAAGATTATGAATATTGCAAACATGAAATCGTACATACTCATTTTATTCTTTTTGTTTTTATGTTATTCACGGTGACATGACGAGTGGGGAGTGGGGAGTAGGGGCGGGGACGGATGTCCAGGTATCTATTTAATGGAAGGGGGAGGCATCCAATTAAAAAGCTTTGCTGTTAACTTTGCTGCATGCAGCTGCTCGCGTTAATATGTTTAATTCTTAAACATGCATTATGCAAAAGAGAGAGAGAGAAATGGGGTTTAACGTCCACTCGACACAAACTAGGTCATTTCGGGACTAACATATGGTTTAATATTATTTCAATAATTCGCTTGCGCATAGGGGTCTTTAGCAGTGGGAGGAAACCGGAGGACCCGGAGAAAACCCACGAGGTTGGACAGGCGACCCTACTCCTTGTCACGTACAACCGGGATTCGAAACCACGCCAGTCGACTCAATGACAAGACTTTATGATACAGCGCGCGCACGCTAACCATTCAGCCATCTAAACCCCATTATGCAAAAGATAAATCTTCCTATCACAGGCCTGAAATGTTACAGAAATTATGAATTAGAAATTAATTAAAATACCATAATCAATAATACCATAATGCCATCTTTTGCGTCCGATTTTCATTGGATTCGAATCCGATCTACTGTGCAACGTCCGTTGATGATTAAACGCAAAAATGGATAATCGAGACTTGCTGTGAGGGAAATTTTGTCCGAACGACTACACAAGTGTCTTTGTCAGGATCTGCACCACTGAAAGGGGAAATTACGCCGGAAATTCCTGGAGGCCAACACATGGAGAGAACCCGAGACCTCCAGGCTATCGAGCCAGTGTCTTGTCTACTAAGCCACCGTGAATCGGTTATAGAGCGTGTTTGTATATTGCATAATATACACCATTTAGATAACCGTTCATGATTACGCGAACGGAGTCCGAGAAAATGGAGGCTATGACCTTGCCCCTGGAAGACATTATCTTGAACGTTTGGTGCTTTCCCTGCATACTAATGGGGTTTAACGTCCACTCGACACAAACTATGTCATTTTGGGACTAACACATGGTTTATTTTTTTATTTCAATAATTCGCTAGCGCGTAGGGGTCTTTAAAACCGGAGGACCCGAAGAAAACCCACGAGGTTGGATAGGTGACCCTACTCCTTGTTACGTACAACCGGGGATTCGAAACCACACCAGTTGACTCAATGACAGGCTTTATGACACAGCGCGCACATGCTAACCATTCGGCAATCCAACCGCCCCGAGATCTCCGGGAAATCATGCTAATTATAGTAAGCCGACAGTTGATCGTAATTGACATCAAGTGACGTATTGGCTTACGGAGCTAATGTTTATCTTCTTAATATTTATCCGTCTGAAGTCGACATTGATTATAACGAATGACAATATTACGAATACTAATCCCGCAGCAAAAATAAACATGGCCGCCCTTTGGGACACATTGGTGTCAAGCGAATAGTTGGCACGTGTATAGATTTACAATGTAATGAACTCATGTAACATTACAATAACGTATTGAACGAAGAATCCATCGTAGCAGATCTTACGCAAATTGATTAACGGCTTACTATTCGTCTAAGATGGACCAAATTATAGTCCCGCGCTAAATACCCCCGATTTAATATCCGAAAATCGTGCCTTTATTTGTCTTAACCTACACATTAATGTCATTATAGGGACTTAACCGATCGCCCGAACGCTCTTCAACTAATAAAAACTTACAGACAATCCATATAAAAACTAGAAAATCTATCATTCAGGTCGTGGGTTAACCAACTCACATTGACGCAAAAGGCAGTGAATTTCATTTTATACACTGACATTAAATGTGCTCGTATCTATATATCCGTCCGACTGTGGTTCGGGTCGTCCTCGATATATCACAGTGGACACTTTGGATATCTAACAGTAATTAAGGGCGTCATTCCACTTGTCAGTAATGCAGGACGGAAGGCCTGGCCAAAGACAACGTATGGTCGTTCGGATGGTGCGAAAAACCGAGGTCGTGGATACACATTGGCGTGCATGTAAACGATCCCTTGGCAGTTGAATTTCAATATAGTGCCGCTGTCCAGTGGGACGTTAAACCTCATTTTATTGCAATTCTAATAGTAAGTCCATGAGAACCGCATCACGTATAAACTCAATTTGATTAAAATACAGATCTATATTTCGTTTCGTTTTTTATACTTTCAATGACCTACACTACATCAAGGTCTGACCAGTTGTAGTGGAAGTTCGCGTCAGGGATCGTACGAGCGACTTTTGACCCTATGACGTCAGACATTGATTAATCAATCAACGTTGACGTTTCTAGTGGTTTACTCACAGTTCCATGCATCGCACGCCAAGAACTCGCCGTAACAGACTGTTTCATTAGCTAATCCCTCACTTCAACTAGAACGCGGGTTATATAACAACTCTCCCAGATCCCAGTGTTGTGAAGACAGGTAAAACGAAATTTGGAACTTTTAAAAACGAAACGAAATAGGATCTGTGTTTTGAGCAGATTGGTATAAATAGAAACCAATAAGAAATGAAATAGGGTTTAATGTCGTACTGCTCCCCACCAACCGGGCTACTGAAGATTGGAATCCAGTATGACAACCATGCGGAGAATACACCCATCACAAGGACATTACAAGCACTAAACAAGACAAGTACCACCAAATTAAGTGAATTGATCCAGTCAACAACTTCAGTTAATTACTGCTAGAGTTATGGTCCTTGTTACATTTTGTAGAATCATGTGATGTTTTGTTGCTTGGCAACCTATCAGTAACACCAACGAGATAGTAAAGCTTAACAAACGATAGTTTCTATTGGTTCAGCTTTAGATTATTATGTTTCCAGTGTTTTCCCGTTGTCAGTAATGTACGCCTGAGACAAAAACAAACATATGTACCATGTGCACATTGTCAGTAGCGTACGAGTGAGATAAAAAAAAAAGCAAACCTATGTACCATGCACACGCTGTTAGTAGTATACACGCCTGAGATAAATAGTGTACGTCTGAGATAAAAACAAACCTATGTACCATGCACACGTTGTCAGTAGCGTACGCCGGGGATGAAAACAAACCTGTACCATATACACGTTGGCGAGCACGTAAAGTAATAATTTTGAAATTCGATGCAGAAACGTTGCTGTCCTGGCAACATATCTCCCATAACACACTTAACGTCGCATGCCCGTCTCCAATGGCCCGATTCGTGGAGGAAATTAGGACTTTAAATCTCATATCATTTTAGATTATTTTTAAGATTAGCTTGTTAGGATTATATTCTTGGTGGAGGTGATAAAACCTCTCTTACAAATATATTTTAATTTTAAATTAGATACTTTTTGTCTCGCATTTTTTAATCACAAAGTATATCTTGATAATACATGACACAATTATATGGAATACAAGTTACTTGAAGGGTTCACGGTGTCTAAGAGGGTAAGTCACTGGCTCGCTAGTCTGGAGGTCCGGTGTTCGATCCCTGCATTGGCTGTGAAAGTTCATCCTGAGTTTCCGGCGTGGTTCCCCCTTGTCAGTGATGCAGGGCGGAGGGTCTGGCAAGGACAACTGTCTAGTCGTTCGGTTGGGACGAAAAACCGAGGTCCTGTGTACACATTGGCGTGCACGTAAAAGATCCCTTCTCAGTTGGAATTCGATATTCCGTAGTGCCGCTGTCCGGGCGAAATTTCCCCTATATGGCGTGTGCCCGTCTTCATTAGCCCAGTTCGGGGCAGACCAGTAGGACGTTAAACCCCATTTCATTTCGTTTTATACATGTATTATCTGAAATAAAACCTTCAAGTAACTTGTATTCCATAAAATGGTGTCATGTGTTATTCTCATCCAAATACTAAATGCCACTTAAACACTGATGTTGATCTTTCAGACATGTTAATTATGTTTGGGGCTGGGGTGTTGTTTTGGTTCTTTATTTCAAATTCTTGTTTATTTGCAGATGAATTGGAACCCTTCCCCTCCAAAAGGTAAATACATATTTAATTTTAATTTTTAATTTTTATTCCTTCCAGACCCGTTTGATTTGTTTCACTATAGAGGAACTAAACTGTAGGCGTAGAGTGAGTACTGCTTACCACTAACCATATAACCATAGTATATTTATACTTACTGTACTCCCGCACACGTAACCATATAACCATAGTATTTTCTTCTAGAACCGTATCTATACTTACTGTACTCCCGCCCACGTAACCATATAAGCATAGTATATTCTTCTAGAACCGTATCTATACTTACTGTACTCCCGCACACGTAACTATATAACCATATAACCATAGTATATTTATACTTACTGCACTCCCGCCCACGTAACCCTATAACCATAGTATATGCTTCTAGAACCGTATCTATACTTACTGTACTCCCGCCCACGTAACCATATAACCATAGTATTTTCTTCCAGATTCCCATCTACATTTACTGCACTCCCGCTCGCGTAACCACTAAACCATATAACCATAGTATATTCTTCTAGAACCGTGTCTATACTTACTGTACTCCCGCACACGTAACTATATAACCATATAACCATAGTATATTTATACTTACTGCACTCCCGCCCACGTAACCCTATAACCATAGTATATGCTTCTAGAACCGTATCTATACTTACTGTACTCCCGTCCACGTAACCATATAACCATAGTATTTTCTTCCAGATTCCCATCTACATTTACTGCACTCCCGCTCGCGTAACCACTAAACCATATAACCATAGTATATTCTTCTAGAACCGTATCTATACTTACTGTACTCCCGCCCACGTAACTATGTAACCATATAACCATAGTATATTCTTCTAGAACCGTATCTATACTTACTGTACTCCCGCCCAGTAAGTATAACCATATAACCATAGTATATTCTTCTAGAACCGTATCTATACTTACTGTACTCCCGCCCACGTAACCATGTAACCATAGTATATTCTTCTAGAACCGTATCTATACTTACTGTACTCCCGCACACGTAACCATATAACCATAGTATATCCTTCTAGAACCGTATCTATACTTACTGTACCCCCGCACACGTAACCATATAACCATAAATATATTCTTTTAGAACCGTATCTATACTTACTGTACTCCCGCACACGTAACCATATAACCATAGTATATCCTTCTAGAACCGCATCTTTACTTACTGTACTCCCGCCCACGTAACCATATAACCATAGTATATTCTTCTAGAACCGTATCTATACTTACTGTACTCCCGCACACGTAACTATATAACCATAGTATATCCTTCTAGAACCGTATCTATACTTCATGTACTCCCGCCCACGTAACCATATAACCATAGTATATTCTTCTAGAACCGTATCTATACTTACTGTACTCCCGCCCACGTAACCATATAACCATAGTATATTCTTCTAGAACCGTATCTATACTTACTGTACTCCCGTACACGTAACCATATAACCATAGTATATTATTCTAGAACCGTATCTATACTTACTGTACTCCCGCCCACGTAACTATATAACCACATAACCATAGTATATTCTTCAGGAACCGTATCTATACTTACTGTACTCCCGCACACGTAACTGTATAACCATATAACCATAGTATATTCTTCCAGAACCGTATCTATACTTACTGTACTCCCGCACACGTAACCATATAAACATAGTATATCCTTCTAGAACCGTATCTATACTTACTGTACTCCCGCCCACGTAACCATATAACCAGAGTATATTCTTCTAGAACCGTATCTTACTGTACTCCCGCCCACGTAACCATATAACCATAAATATATTCTTCTAGAACCGTATCTATACTTACTGTACTCCCGCCCACGAAGCTAACTATTACAACCATAGTATTTTCTTCTAGCTTAATATATCCCCACTTTCGTCGCATAAACATTCTTCTAGAACCATATCTATAATTCATACAACCCCTCAAAAACATCACATGTACCTGTTGAACATTTCTTAGCGAATGGGCCATTAGAATATCTGGTGAAATCTAAACCCTCCAGAAAGTGAAAGCTTGATAACGACAAAATGATATTTGTAGAGAGAGAGAGAGAGAGAGAGAGAGAGAGAGAGGGGGTGGGGGGTGACGGTAGAGGTAACGTCTACTCGACATACACTAGCTCATTTCGGGACTAACACATGGTTCAGTTTTATTTTAATTATTCGCTTGCGCGCAGTGGTCTTTAGCAGTGTGTGTGTGAGGGGGGGGGGGCGCAAAAAAACCCGGAGAAAATCTACGAGGTTGGACAGGCAACCCTACTCATTGTCACGTACAACCGGGGATTCGAAACCACGCCAGTTGACTCAATAACAGACCTTATGATACAGTGCGCACGTTCTAACCATTCGCCCCCCCCCCCACACCACAGGGGGATTTGGATGGTTAGCGGGTGCGCATTGCATCATAAGGTCTGGAATTGCGTCAAGTGGCGTGATTACGATTTCCAGCTTGTACGTGATAAGGAGTACGGTCGCCTGTCCAACCTCGTGGGTATTTCTCCGAGTCATCAGGTTTACTCCCACCTCACAAGCGAAATATTGAAATATAATTGAACCATATATGTTAATCTCGAAATGACCTAGTTTGTGTCGATTGGACGTTTCACCCCATTTCTCTCTCGTTGTTTACAATACTACAATCTTTCATCCATTAGTTGATACCGTGTGTCAAAGGAGAAGTTTTCATAGCTAATCTATCCCTATTTGTATTGCGCATTTATGATTTCAGCATTTATTTGTACTTTGCATGTTTGATTTCGGTTCTTTTTTTTTGCATTACGCATTTTTAGATTTCAGCTTCTTTTTTATTATTATTCTGCGCTTTTTTGATTTCAGTCCTTTTTTGTATTGCGCATTTTGTATTTCAGCTTTTTTTTTTTTATTCTGCTCTTTTTTGATTCAGATTCTTTATATTACGCATTTTCGATTTCAGTTCTTTATTATGTTACGCATATTTGAATATTAGCCCCTTTTTATGTTACGCATTTTGAATTTCAGCTTTAGTATGTTGTGCATGTGGTGTTCGTTGTTCATATGCATGCATATCGCAGACATGGATTGAATCCATACCGGAATAATTTTTATCGGTCATATAATCAATTTGGTTACATTTTAGAGCGGATTAAGACGTGGAAAATTTGATATGAAAGTGACGCACAGTGACTTTAATAAATGTATCGTAACTAATCACAATCAGTGCTTATAGTTGATAAATAAATCTACCCATTAAAGGTCGACATACACGCTCAGGGTTAGTTAACTAATCAATCGGAAGAATGACTTCATGTTTCTAATTATCTTGATCTGTATAAGTGATAAAGAATAGTAATAATAATGTCATTTATAATAGTACGCTATTCCACACAGTTTATTGGGGGTTGGATGGCCGAATGGTTAGCACTTTCGCGATGTGTCATATGGTCTGTCGTTGAGTCAACTGGCGTGGTTTCGATTCCCCGGTTGTACGTGACAAGGAGTAGAGTCGCCTGTCCTACCTCGTGGGTTTTCTCCGGGTCCCTCCCACTGCTAAAGACCCCTAAGCGCAAGCGAATTATTGAAATAAAATTGAACCATATGTTAGTCCCGAAATGACCTAGTTGGTGTCGAGTGGACGTTAAACCCTATTTCTCTGTCTCTCTCTCTCTCCCATAGAGCAGGATATGAAATAAAGCCATTCAATCCCAGTTTTAATATCTTGTCGTTTAATCTGGGAAACAATAGGTAAATCATGGTCTTTTGGGCAAAGCAGCTTTAGACAGCTAAATCTAATCAAGACCGTTAATATTCACAATAAAGCCAATCATTTAACTGAATCCAGTCAATGAAATAAAGAGCTTACAAGATAAGAAAATCTCATCAAATGCATTCGTGTTGTGTTGACACGATGTCTTGAGTGTGATGAAACTCTAATATAAGTGCGGTCAGAATAATGAGTATTTGCATCAGTAATCTGGCAGCAGAGCGATTAGCCAGCGGATATAATTTGAGTAATTTTCACAATGAGCGGTCCTTTATGCTAATGGCTACAAGACCAATTATCACTGAGGAATAATAGAGGTTCGGGGTTAATGGTGCCTTCTACATCTACATGTTTATCAAGATTCAGCGGCAAATCAAATCATGTCAAGCTAAGCTGTCGAACATTACCCGTTACAGTATGCTGGCCATCTAAAGGTGGGTGGACGCCAAGAACTATTGTCCACGACGTCCTGATTTATTTGTCGCCTAGTTTACCAATTATAGGTTAACTCACTTGAATGACCATCAGATAAAAACAGAAACGAACAACAACACATCTGCTTGATTCTACTTGATATAAAACGAACTTGACAATGGTTATCTATAATGTAGGTTGTAACGTGTCCATTTTTACTGATGTCCGGGATAAACTCTTCAATTGTATTCCCCAAAAGAATAAAGCATAAGGTTCAAGTTCTCAGAAATGGTTAATTGGATGCGTGCAAAGGTTTTGTAATGGCCGAGGTCAACTGCTTTACTGTACGCTCATAAGACTTGAGTATAGGCCATAGTACTCGGAGATGGTAATTTGATGCGTGCAAAGGTTTGGTAATGGCCGCGGTCAACTCCTAAAGGTCAAGTATACCTTGTGAGAAATTTTAAAGATGCTAAAACAGATAAATAAATTTTGTTCTAATGAAGCAGGGCTATCTGATTAAAATACAGATCTATATTTCGTTTCGTTTTTTATACTTTCGATGGCCTCTATTACATGAGGACCTGGCCAGCTGCAATGAGTGTTGCATCAGGGGTCATACGAGCGGATGTTGACACTATGACGTCAGAAATTTGATTAACCAATCAGTGTTGATGTTTGTAGTAGGGTACCCACAGTTCCGTGCATCGCACACCAAGAACTCGCTGCAACAGATCGTTTCATTGGCTAATCCCTCACACCAGCTAGAACGCGGGTTATTTAACAACTCTTCAAGATCCTAGTGTAGTAGGACAAGTAAAACGAAATTTTGAACTATAAAAAAAGAAACGAAATAGGATCTGTGTTTTAATTAGATTAGAAGCAGGGCAGTTTAAAATTGTACAACAAAATTAATAGCGATAATCTCAAAGTCAAGTATATGTGAAAAAGGACGAAATGATAAAGATGCGAAAACAGGTGAATGAATTTTGTATTCATATTAAATAACTTTTAAGATTTTAAATTCACGCTCTTAGTGTTACATATGTCACAACAATCGTTTTTGTTAAGTCTAGAACAAACTAGCATACTCTTTCGCCCAATTTAAAACTCGCTCAAATAAATCGCCCGTGTCTTCACCTCGACGACGATTCTTCTCGGCGAACCATTCACCCGATCGATCGCCCGTATCTAGCATGTTAGATATTTTCGGCAGAATATTGTGCGCCGGCGATGGATTCACCGGACAATCCGCTCGTCTGTTCGTGTCCAGCGTATTGTGTCGAGCGATATCACATGATCTCAAAATGGCTTTCACATGAATCACATGATCGCCGTAATTTACTCGCAGAATGGCGTACCCTCTCGAGACGATCGATACGTGTGCCCGTTCGTTATCGGCCTTAAAATATTGCTGACGAATTTCAATCGGAGCGACCAGGTGATAAAAAATACGCTCGTCTGTCCTGGGCTTTACAGCTCAAATTAAGATCTTCATTTTCAAGATAATGTATAACCTGGGAAAACCAAACAGTTATAGGCTGAAACCAGCGATACCTCCTCCCCACCCCTTCTATGATGACATGACCTGATTCGTCTCCAAGGACCCCACTGGAAATAAACCTAGTTTTAATTTAAGCAGGTTTTTATTTGTTATCCTCAAGAGGCTGGTCATCCATGACATCATTACTCTTTCTCTCATCAAAACGTTTTTATCTTATTATCATGTAACTTTATATTATCATTTCTGTTGTCATGTGGGGGGTTGGATGGCTGAATGGTTAGCGTGCGCGCGCTGTATCATAAAGTCTGTCATTGAGTCGACTGGCGTGGTTTCGAATCCCCGGTTGTACGTGGCAAGGAGTAGGGTCGCCTGTCCAACCTCGTGGGTTTTCTCCGGGTCCTCCGGTTTCCTCCCACTGCTAGAGACCCCTACGCGCAAGCGAATTATGTAAATAATATTAAATCATGTTAGTCCCGAAATGACCTAGTTTGTGTCGAGTGGACGTTAAACCCCATCTCTCTCTCTCTCTCTCTCTCTCTCTCTCTCTGTTGTCATGTTTGATATGCCTCTTGAAAAAATAAATAAATAAAGGAACTTCTGTTTTTGCCAGGGGTTTTTAGTGGTCGTATGGTTTAAAGCAAGGTCTGTCATTGAGTTAAGTGGCGTGGTTTCGATTTCCCGCTTGTACGTGTCAAGGAGTGGGGTCGCCTGTATAATCTCTTGAATACTGAATTCTTGACCAGGCACATTTTCGCCCATAGCACAATACGTGGCATATGACTATCGCTTCATTCACTGAAAGCTTAATAACAGACAAACATGGGCGTGACCGGATTACAAACAGGGATTACCTACACTGGTAAACTGATACCGTTGACTAATGAAGCTAGGCCTTTCAGTAATGCCAATTTTTGTCATTAAATGATATAAGTGATCAGTATTCTAATCTAATGTTTAGTATGTATAGAAAGTGGTTAGAAATTATACAGTTGTCATTAATTAGCAGGTGTGTAACTAGCTGAAAAAATGTGACTATTTATAACACCCATCACTATTGAATACACAAACCTAACCAATGGTGGTGTATATCATTCAATAGTCACAGTTTTAACACCTTAGTGACAAAACACCTACTTAATGACTCGTTCCTTATTACTAACAATTTTAACCAACTAATACATAATATGTATATAAACTGATGTTGTATATTTTCTTTTATAACAGTTATTTGTTGCTTAGTCAACGATATCAACGTCACAGTGTTATTCGGTGACTGGAAAACAAGGTGTTTAAACTAAAAAACGAACAGCAGATTTTGAATTTCAGTTTGTCAAATTTGTAATCACATGCTTGGGTAATATATCATTTATTAGCGTGATTTCATTTCTTTTTTTCAGCGGAACATCTCACACTGAAAGAAACTCGAAGATTACCACTAGAAAATGCGTGCTGACGGATGGAACGGATATGACGTATAGTACGTCAGATGTGTGATAAACGAAATAGTCCAATTGTGGGATTTGGACTTGGATGGGTGGTATTTAGTAATTGAAATGTTTGTGAAATATTAAGAACTGTGGGATGTGTGCTAAAACTGTGGAGTGTCAATAAATGTATCTGGAGTACTCCTGTCTATGTTATGGATACTGTATAGGTCGGTGATCGTCATTTCCGGGATGAAATGAAATGAAATAGGGTTTTAACGCCCTACTGTTCTGTTCCGATTGAGTTAATGGAGACGGACATATGCCAAACAGTGTGCTTTGAGGGATCTTTTGAGCGAGCAGCGGCACTACGACCTACTCTTATATCGAATTCCAACTGACAAGGGACCCTTTACTAATGCTAGGTTTCCACTGTCGTGAAATGCGCAACGGCAGTATTGAGACCACGATCTAGTACGTGCAGATACGTTCGGATACGTTTTGATACGATCAACACGATTGCTACGACTGACCTCAATATATGATAAGACCTGATAGGATCACCACGATTACTCCACGATTAAAACCACGATTTTAATCGCAGCACGAATCTTGATAGTGGGACGCTATTACTAACCGACACGACGACGATTTACCCAATACCACCCAATACTAATTTTATACTACCCAAAACCACCACATTAGTTAGTTTTTCACCATATTGGGTAGTTGTTGGGTAGTATTTTAGTAATTATTCGGTGGTATTCGGTAGTGTAGGGCAGTTCCGGGTAAATCACCCCGCCCCCTTATAAACTACCATATTGTATAATGGTATATTAGCCCAAAAATAGTTTGTGTCGAGTGGACGTTAAACTCCATCTTTCTCTCTCTCTCTCTCTCTCTCTCTCTATTTAATCTTTTCCGGTGTGATTCCCCCTTGTCAGTGATGCAGGACGGAGGGCCTGACACGGAAAGCTGTCTAGTCCTTCGGATGAGACGAAAACGAAAAACCGAGGTCCCGTGTACATATTGGCGTGCACGTAAAAGATCCCTTGGCAGTTGGAATTCGATATAAGAGTAGGCCGAAGCGCCGCTGCCCAGGCAAAATTTCCCTCATTGCACACTGTATGGTGTATGCCCGTCCTTATTAGCCCAGCATGGGAGCAGAACAGTAGGACGTTAAACCCCATTTATTTAATATTCCATGATGCATCTGTAAACTCTGAAAACATCATTCCGAAAGGCAACTGACGATTAGCGACTTCAACTTGTCCGAGTTCTCCCGGGATTAGAGGTGGATTTCAAATAACTGTTTGGATGTCAATATTATAAAGCTTTGCTTCTTTTTATATTAAAGGCTCAATACCACTCTTGTTGTAACTGAATAATATGTCCTAATCTTTATTCTGGTCAACAAATTGTACTATTTTACAATATTCCAATTAATTGATGATACAAATTTCATCTTAACATACCTAATTTAAAAAATTGGAAAAATTCAACTAAATGATTTGAAAAGCGTGACGTAAAGCTTTTCAAATGTGACTTGGATTTAAAAATATTTTTGAACCCTTTGGACAAGTAAAATAGGATTTAATGGATAATTTACACAACAGGTAGGACACTAACACATCTAATACATATAGAATAAGGCTATTTTTTTATTTTCTGGAGCTGTCAAGCCAGCAAGAGTGTTATTGTCTCTTTAAATCTCGATGGTTTATAACATCGGTTTGCAATTTTAATTTTGAATTAACTCACCCGAGAATCTATGCCTTAAACTCGTCCCTACGACGGAACATAAGCTGAATTGTAAAATATATCAGGGCATTATTTTCTATATTGTTGATCACACATGATCATGCTTTTATTTTTGTATGATGAAACGTCCGCTATTGTATGTATTTGTTGATATAATCGTTGAGAGAGAGAGAGAGAGAGAAATGGGGTTTAACGTCCACTCGACACAAACTAGGTCATTTCGGGACTAACATATGGTTTAATTTTATTTACATAATTCGCTTGCGCGTAGGGGTCTTAAGCTGTGGGAGGAAACCGGAGGACCCGGAGAAAACCCACGAGGTTGGACAGGCGACCCTACTCCTTGTCACGTACAACCGGAGATTCGAAACCACGCCAGTCGACTCAATGACAAACTTTATGATACAGCGCGCACGCTAACCATTCAGCCACCCCCCCCCCCCCCTAATCGTTGAGAGGCAATTGTACTTGGTGTGGATACAATCACTTCATTTTATACACTGCAAGTGTGTGTGTGTGTGTGTGTGTGTGGGGGGGGGTTCTAGTGGTTTCACGCGTCTGTGTCGTGTGGCGTGGTTTCGATTCCCCGCGCTTGTACGTGACAAGGAGAAGAATCACTTGTCCAACCTCATGGGTTTTTCCGGACCCCCCCCCCCCCTACCTTTGAACCATATTTTAATCCCGAAATTACCTAGTTTGTGTCAAATGGACGTTAAACCTCATTTCTCTCCCTAAATATATGAAAATTAAAATGTTGAGGAAAGAAACACAGTATTATGCGCCTGGTGCTTTCAGTTCCATGGGAACATCTTCGGGCCTTAAATACATATACTCCATTAATAATTATATAACAATGTAACAATATATATAACCTGCAGCGTTTCAACGAGATTTCACAAGTCGGTATCAAATACCCAACGACTTGTTGAAACGTTTCAGTTTAATGAACGAAATGAAGAGTCCAGGGGAAGAACGATCCAAGTCACATTTTTGTCTTTTCGCATAAAAGGCAAAACAGACTTTTGGACGAGATTGCTTGACGCAAACAGAACAACGAGTGGGTTTAATTACAACTTCACAATGATGTTTAATACAAATCATAAACAGTCTGCCACTTTTCAGACAAATTAAGGTCAAATAAAGGATACGATGGACTTGTATTGTCCGGGAGCCCATCGGTCCGATGTGACTCCGATCGTTTTTACCTGAAATTGATTGTTCTACAGAAAGCTTATACAATGTGCTACCAGATGGCGCCATTAACTGAGGTTCGTTGAAAAAGTGACTTAGATCGCTCTTCCCCGGGGCTCTTCAAATGATTGTATCAATACCAAATATGCTAGTGTTATAGTATCTATTGATATTAGTAAGCAAATCTGTGTGTCGTTTGATATTTGATATCTGATTCCTGATTTGGCTATTTAAGACATTAATTATTAGACCAAAGACGGTCATTTGACGCCTGAACGTTTCCCCCAGTGTAATATCATTTAACTATAGTGGCGCCAATCTTATAAGTTTCTGTAAATTAACGGGGTTTTAAATGAAAATGATCAATGGCTAACATCATGGAACTTTAATTTGTCAGGCTAACAAAGTGGCCTTGTATTTAATTCCTGATATTGGAACTTTAAGATACCGCTATCACCAATTCACAGATTATTGATCAGAACTTGCTAATGGTGTAATGTATTTTAATTAAAAGCCAATTTGATTAAAACACATTTGTTAGATCGTCAAAAATTATCCCGGGTCAATAGTTATATGTTCCTTTTGATTACGGGGGGTTGGATGGCCGAATGGTTAGCACGTGCGCGCTGCGATGTATCATATGGTCTGTCATTGAGTCAACTGGCGGGGTTTCGATTCCCCGGTTGTACGTGACAAGGAGTAGGGTGGCCTGTCCAACCTCGTGGGTTTTCTCCGGGTCCTATTGTATCCTCCCACTGCTAAAGACCCTACGCGCAAGCGAATTATTGAACCATGTGTTAGTCCCGAAATGACCTAGTTTGTGTCGAGTGAACGTTAAACCTCATTTCTCTCTCTCTCTCCTTTTGATTACAAGGGGGCATGAAAACCCAATAGTTATAACATTAGGAGAGTGGGGGCTAGAGGAAATGTAGTATATAATTGAATAGCGGTATGTTGGATTATAGGATTATAGCATTGAAACGACGTGTTCCTTTTTCCATTTGAGAGTAGGCGCAAAAATCCAAGAGAGCGCAACTACTCACTTAGTCTAAGATTATATATTCGTTAAAGAGGTCAAACAAATGACCCAGTTAAGCCCGATGGAATCCATCTTTAATAGAAGGCTTGATCTCGCTTTAACTCCGCACATTTTATCAAGGCCGTCACGCAATACCCTGGATATTTCGGCACTAATTTTGATTGGGTAATCACCCAGCTTGAGAACCTATCGGATTCCAGCTAAAATGTATACCTGTGCTAATCGAGTTGCAAAGTTCAAGGTTCGTTCAATGTCAAGGTTTCCGTGGAGGTCGCTATATTTGATTTGAGCGTTTTTGTTTCACAACCGCTGATTGGACGCTACTGTTCACGTATGTGCAGTAAATGTATCTATAACGTAACGAATTGTAAAGCAAACTAGCAACGTCCAGATGTTGTAAAACTCACAGTCGTTGCTTCAGGAACATGGATGGAACCCATCTTCACAATAAGTTAGATATTTGCGATATTCACTTTTTCATTGTTTTTAAGATACCAAGTGCTACAGTGCTTTCAAGTATTTGTTATATGTATATACAAAATCTTTTAATTTCGTTTTTTTCTTGTTTTTTTTTGTTTTAAATATTTTTCATTTTACGTGTTATTATTATGTTTACTAAAGTGCATGGAGTCTTATATTGTATGGCTATCATGTTACTTGCAAGAATGTCAAGGTTGAATTTGTTACTAGACAAAATCATTCTCCAAGACATCTGCACATACCTTATTTAATTAGCAGAATTAAAGATGCATTATGCAAGAGGCTTAGTCTGCCTATTGCAGTTTCGTTTGCCTATAGCTTCAAATCTTATTTAGACATTAGCCCATATTCAACTCTCTAGGACATCGATATTTAGTGGATTAGAACAGATCTGAGGAAATAGATAATCGAGACTTTGTTTATTATCGCAGCAATGGTACTTGACAATCGAGACTATATTGTCAAGACAGTCATATATTTATGAATATATTTATTTCTCGTGGTCTTTGTTTAAACTACATGTGTAATAGCAAGAACAACCAGCTGTTTATTTAAAGGCTCAATACCACTCTTGTTGTAACTGAATAATATGTCCCAATCTTTATTCTGGTACTATTTTACAATATTTCAATTAATTGATGAAAGAAATTTCATCTTAACACACCTTATTTAAAAATTTTGAAAAATTCAACATAATGGTTTGAAACGTCTAACGTAAACCTTTTCAAATGAAACTTCGATTTAAAAATATTTTCGAACCCTCTGGACAAGTAAAATAGGATATAATGGATAATTTACACAACATGTAGGACACTTAAACATCTAGTACTTAGATAGAGATATTATTTATTTTCTGGAGCTTTCAAGCCAGCAAGAGTGTTAATGTCCCTTTAAATCTTACATAATGCATCGTTAAATTTTTGTTTAAAGACTCAACATATTGTGTACAGTTTATTACCTAATGTTTTGTCTTCTGTTTGGGAGAAATAGGGAAATTGGGTTTAACGTCCACTCAAAACAAACTAGGTTATTATCGATGTGGGAGGAATCTGAAGGAGCAGAAATAAACCCACGAAGTTAGGCAGGCGACCCTACTCTATGTCACGTACGTGCTATAAATTGAAACCACGACACACGGGTCATTAAAAGATGCAAAGCGAACGCATCAGCTCTATCAGTCATTCTTTCACCATACATTTATAACGCAAGCCACAATACGTGTATGACAAACAGTAATTATACATGTGCATGGTTAGATGGGCGCCGCGGCGACGCAGTGAAAGAGACGCTTTTTCAATCTAGGTGTTGGCGAAGAAGGTTGATCGGGAATTTCCCAGTCTGGTTATTCGTTGTGAGTGGATCAGGGTGGTACGCCAGGAAAGGAACAGCGTCTGGTCGGATGGATGGAACGATAATCCGAGCTTCTGTGTACATATTGCTATGCGAAATAAGAGTAATGATGTAGCACCAGTTTGACAAAAATTCCCTCACAGCAACAGCATGACAATTGTCCGTCTTCATTATCAGAAAAGTAGGACGTTAAACCCCATTTCATTTCGTGTTCACGGTTCGATATATACTTGTTTCCATGGATTGTATTCTTTATTTCTCATGGGTTGTAAAATATTATATTGTTTATTTCATGCTGATCACCATAATGTAATAACATGTTGTTCTGTCAATTAAAGATTTGTTTAATACGATAAAGATATAACAGTTTTAATATCTTCAATCTTTATACTCACTGCTGGGTTTAGATAAAGGAAGACCCTAGGCTATTCCACTGATGAACCCCTTCCTAATTCCCCGCCCTCATGACTAGAGAAAGCGTGTAGAAAAGCCTATGCCCATGTCAAAAATAGTAGATTTTGAGACCCTTGGCTTCAACCTGTCAAACCTAGAGGTAATTCCAGCACTATCCATACTGACCATACGCACACGATTGACTTTCAAGTCCCGAGGATCAGGGACAAACAATAGCGAGGGTCCAGACACGCTGGATTCTGTCATAAGCTTGAGAAGGCTGGGGTCAGGGGACGTCCTTCACTGGTTCACGTCCTATTACCCAAATTCGCTGCGGTTCTCTCCCCATAGCCATCGAAACCGGCAGGTATTCCAGACCCCCATTACCGTTATGCGACAGAAAATGTGTATTCTCTAACTTAAATGGAAGAGAAATGAAAAACACGGTCTTTTAGTGTGCCCGACATATGGTGACATTAGATATGATCTAATATCGGAAATCAAAAAGTTAGATCATACAGTCAATGAAATGAATTTTGATCAAAGATTCAAGTTTATAATGAATTTTGACTCGATTCAAAAAGCATGGGAAATTACTTGTTTAAGATGATGAACCGAAGGCGGTTAGAATATAATATGCGTTGAAGTTTGAGTTTTAATTGAAAAGTATATTTTATTGAACTAAAGAATTAAATAATTATGTTTTATTTAGTCATGTCTCGTAGGTCAATTATGCCGGAAATCATTCTAATTTTATTTGTTTGTTTTTTTAAACATAATATACTGAGTTTTTTCCCAAATATTTTATTACTAGGTGGTTTTGTATGTATAATATTATGAAATACTATGAACTATTGTTTCACACAATGCTCCCAAACGCAAAAAATATCGGCCCGTGTGCAAAAAAAAAAAAAAAAAATTGCACGAGGTGCACATGAAAAACCCAATATTCACGTGCAGCATTGTGTGTGAGCCCTTTAAAAGCATGTTTTCAACTAATCTGTCGTAATTTTTTGTTGGACGTGTGAAGGAATCGAGCTAGAGATGCCGAGAATTACTGAAAATCAACGGAATGAAGCCATGGGAATATCCAGGGCTGGTATGTCTACACGTGCTATTGCCAGACACTTCAATTGTCATCAGTCCACTATTGTAAGGTTGGTGGAACGTAACAACTAATTAATCATAATATTTTTTAGTTGTCACGTACAGCCGGGGATTCGAAACCACGCCAGTTGACTCAACGACAGGCCTTATGATACAGCGCGCACATGCTAACCATTCGACCATCCAACCCTCCCGTGTGTAATTAAAAGTTGTTTGTGGGATATGTTATCACTTGTCTGCGATATCACCTCGGTGGAAGCGGACGTTAAATACAACTAACACACACACATATGTTATCATTAATCAATGAGAGGGAGGGGGGGGGGGTTAACATAGGCTAAGCCTGTTCCCCAATCCTGAATAAAATATTGTTTATAAAAAAAAATCAAAAAAAAAAAAAAAAAATCAACAATATTATATTATATCCATATTCCAAATATCATAGCTGAGTATATTACTGTCGGGGATCACGTGGCTAAGTGGGTAAGACGCTAGCTCGCTAGCCTGGATGTCGGGTGTTCGATCCCTGCATTGGCCGAGAAAGTTCATCCAGATTTTCCGGCGTGGTTCTCCCTTGTCATTGATGCAGGACAGAGGGGCTGACAAGGACAGCTGTCTAGTCGTTCGGATGGGACGAAAAACCGAGGTCCCGTGTACACATTGGCGTGCACGTAAAAGATCCCTTGGCAGTTGGAATTCGATATAAGAGTAGGCCGTAATGCCGCTGTCCGGGCAAAATTTCCCTCATAGCACACTGTATGGCGTATGCCCGTCATCATTAGCCCAGGTTAGGAGCAGAACAGTAGGACGTTAAACTCCATTTCATTTCATTTCATTTATATTACTGTCAAATTCATATCGGAAATCAATCCATAAAACTTTCACATGCCCTGGCAGTTAAAGCACACAACCACATGTGTGGGCGTTAGGTCGCCTTTCTAACTCTGTTAAAGCTGTGAACTCAACTATTATTTTTTTAACTGTCATGAGATCGGACCTTGTGCAGAATCTCATGAACTGGTCTAGTTTCCGATATCAATGTTTTTTTTATATATATCTTTTGATATGCTTGGTAACTTGACTCCAAATGGCATTCATAGCTTCAGGAAATTGAAATGAAATGAAATGGAGTTTAACGTCCTACTGTTCTGCTCCTAACCTGGGCTAATGAAGACGGGCATACGCCATACAGTGTGCTATGTTCAGGAAATTGAAGTATTTATATGACTTTTATTGCAGTAGGCGTAATAGCAATTCTTCTTTCATGCAGTGGCCTTCAAAAGTGTACTTTTTAACAAGAAGTATAGGTTTGATGGTTTCTGCTGTTGGGCGACTTCTACTGTCATATGAACCTAAACTTGCTAGCAAATCATCAATGTTCACTAACTGAAAGTTTTCACAGGCCTGTTGAAAACATCTTTATCCCCCAATAATACATTCTACAGTAGATATAAATTTCATAATCTACTGCGATATCTGCTTCATTTTCCCTATTTCAGTTTGACTATCCTCTTTAGTCTTTGTTGTCATGTGAGAAACTATTCGTACCAGTTTGTTCATGAAGTTTACCAACTGTATCTTCGGTATTAATTTCCTCTTCAGAGACATCTTTCAGGTCTATCTCATAATCTTCAATTCTGCCCAGTTTTAATTTGCCAATAGCTGTTTAGCCTTATCAATGATTTCAGATTTTATTGCAGTTTTTAATATATTAACCGTCCTCCTACCGCCATCTACCAGTTTTCGTATTTCTTTGAAAACATCACCCTTTTTATAGTGGGGGGTGGGGGGGGGTGCGTTGTATCACAAGGTCTGTCATTGAGTCAACTGGTGTGGTTTCGATTACCCGGTTGTACTTGACAAGGGTAGAGTCACTTGTCCAACCTCGTGGACTTTCTCCGGGTCCTCTGATTCCTGCCACTGCTAAATTTGTGTCGAGTTGACGTTAAACTCTCTCTCTCTCTCTCCTTGTGGTAATTTTCCGAGAATTTTTAGAAGCATGGGCATTTCCACTCAAACGGGCACTTAACATTGTTTATTAGATGTCGAACTGCTTTCAGCTTGATCGCAAAGTCTTTGTTTTAATGTGTCCACCAGTTTCTTCTTTTTGTCTGTTTTAGACTTTGAAGAACAAAATTGCTTTATCGCTATTCTATCTTCTTGTTTTGGAATACATCTAGCTAGTGTGCTATCATCAGCTGCTTCTATACCTTCTCTTTTTTTTCTTGTAAAATGTTTATTCACAAATAAATCAGCCGCTTCTATGATTTTTAATCTACTTAAAATATGCACAGTTGGTCATATCGCGACAACGCTTCACACACAGTAAATAAGCCGTGCTAGAGAAGATCAAAGGAAAGAGCCGCCATATTCTGATTCTCTCTATATTAGCACTCATGAATAGGCTGGGTATATGTTGTCCAGAATTTCCCTAAAGGCTAGTCAATGTAAAGGAGCTAAACCTCAATATTTTCCATAATATTCCAAATTAAAAACAAGAATTAAACTTCGATACTGATCAATTTCAATTGTTATCTTGTCGTGAAAATATAGGACACAATGAACATTTTAAAATCTGTAAACGAGTCGTGTACACTATGGTTTCGGGTACCATTTTCAACGAACAAAGAAAAAATATCCTACAAGGCAATGTGGAAGTAGTTAGTAATGGGTTGTTCAAAAACGACAAAATAATAACTACAAAAGTAAAACGTGTAGAATGGACTAAGCAGGCGGAAACGACTACCATTCAATTTGGACAGTTCAAGTATTTCACCTAATTAAATGT
Source organism: Patella vulgata (assembly GCF_932274485.2). Taxonomy (NCBI): domain Eukaryota; kingdom Metazoa; phylum Mollusca; class Gastropoda; family Patellidae; genus Patella; species Patella vulgata. Next base: position 7,461,850 of record NC_065882.2, on the reverse strand, counting down.
AAATTACAATAAGAATTTAAAAATTGACTATAAATCACTTCATATTAATTTGAAGATTCCAAAAAACAGAGCCACACACCCTTTAAGGAAATGGGCGAAGTATTGTTGCAGGGCTGGTGCAAGCAAACCCCAACCCGAAAACCAGCCCCAATTTCTAATTGCGGGTGGAGTGAGGCGAAATGCGACTTGACGATTTCTGTTAGTTCTCTGCCTTTTTCGGGCCAATTTGGACAGTTCAAGAATTTCCCCTAACATAACTGATTATAAATTACAATAAGAATTTTTAAAAAATGAATATAAATAACGTCATATACATTTTTATAACATTAATATTAAAATATGTGCTTCTAGTACTATTTTCGTCTGTTTTAAGGTTCCAAAAAATAGAACCACGCAACCTTTAAGGCAGCGATTCTCATCCAGTGTGCCGCGGAACACAGGTGTGCCGCGAGATCTTCCTAAGTGTGTCGAGAAACTTTGAACGGCACATTAAGAAAATGTGAAAAAACACGTGATCCCAACTGAATATTCACTGGTGTCTACTGATAAGTTCATAGCTGTGCTTTTCTTTATTTAGTTTGAGTCATTCTATGTCTCCATTGTGTGCAATGATAAGTTCATAGCTGTGTTTTTCTTTATTTAGTTCGAGTCATTCTATGTTTCTATGACTATTCTCTGTCTACGGTTGTATTCCGTCTGACTTACCATGTTATTATTTTGCTAAATTCAAACATTTTTTATATATATTTAACCAGGTGTGCCGCTATTTTTTCATGTGTTCCAAGGTGTGCCGTCGGCAAAAAAAGGTTGAGAACCACTGCTTTGTTGTAGGCCTGGCGCAAGCGAACCCCAACCCCCAAAAAACAGCCTCAATTTCTAATTGGGGGTAGTCTCTTATCATCCAGAAAAATATTCTACGAATATTAGTCTGGATGCGTTGTTGGGGATCACGTGGCTAAGTGGGTAAGACGCTGGCTCACTAGCCTGAAGTTCGGGTGTTCGATCCCTGCATTGGCCGAGAAAGTTCATCCAGATTTTCCGGCGTGGTTCCCCCTTGTCAGTGATGCATTGGAATGAACGTAAAAAATCCCTTGGCAGTTGGAATTCGATATAAGAGTAGGCGATAGTGCCGCTGCCCGGGCAAATTTTCCATCATAGCACACTGTATGGCGTATGCCCGTCTTCATTAGCCCAGTATAGGAGCAGAACAGTAGGACGTTAAACTCCATTTCATTTCATTTTTATAACGAAGACTAGGCCATTAGACCCCATTTCCATCACTTTCAATTTATTTTGAAGTTCTGCCGCTCGTTAGACTAGCTAGTTGTTGGGCATCCAGAGACGCTACAGCATATTCGATATTTCTGAAATACAAATGTTCATAGTTTTAAAAGTACAAAAATTGCGCTATTACATAACTTTATTCTGAGGAAAGTTATGAATGTCTGAAGTTTTGACAAGAAATAGCCATAAATACTCTATCGGTGGAAAACCGGAACTCCACCTACAGTTAATATTCTCTATTGTCATGTTGCCATTGTCGATTGTCAGTCCTTCCATCGACATTGTCCGTGAGTAACATTATGCATTGCAGATTTATCATTTGTTTAAGCGGCATTTTGTATTTCAAATGAAAATGAAACATGTCACAATTATATAGAATACAAAGTAATTAAAACTTTATTTCTGGCGAAGTTACGACCTGGGTCCTCTCAAGGCGTGTAACAGTTTAATTCTCCTGCGATGTAGACAGCTGTTTAGTGCCGAAAGGATTCGCCCTTAAATCACTAGTTGTGTCATCAGATGCGCAGAAACATCTCAAGGCCTTCGGTGGTTTCTAATTAATTATCTTATTAAAGATACATTATGTAAGATTTAGATAAAGAGCTAGCTATTCTTGCTATAATAGCTCAAAATAGATAAAGTAAAATGAATAATTTGAAAATTTCATTCAAATTACTCTATTGCGAGCGAAGATATTAGCCTTTGAAGGTTTGACAAGACGTGTGGCATAGCTTAAATCAAAATATGGCTGATCTGTTCTAATCTGAGAAATCCGATGCCACCGAGAGTCGATTATGGTCTTGTTTTGTTAATAAATGTCTAATTAATAATTTAGAAAACATTTCAGGCCTAAAGAAAGGCCTGCAATAGGCAGATTTAGCTCTTGCATAATGTATGTTTAATATGATTAATACAATGACATCATTATTAATGTGACGTCATAATGTATGTTTAATGTTTCCTTGTTCCATAATGTGTATCATCACCTGCACTATGGTTATCATATTTTACTTGATAAAGACTGACGAACCCTCTCCCTCCCTTTTGGTGGTGTCTAATTGATTATCTTTCGCTGTATATTAATGTTTCAACGTTGTGTATCTTCACCTGGACAATGGTTGATACAGACGAAAGAGCTCTCTTGGAAACGCACTCTGATTAAAACACAGATCCTATTTCGTTTCGTTTTTTATAGTTCAAAATTTCATTTTACTTGTCTTTACTACACTAGGGTCTGGAAGAGTTGTTATATAACCGGCGTTCTGGATGATGTGGGGGATTAGCCAATGAAACGGTCTGTTACGGCGAGTTTTTGGTGTGAAGTGCACGGAACTGTGGGTAAACTACTAGAAACGTCAACACTGATTGATTAATCAATGTCTGACGTCATAAGGGTAAAGCCACCCGTATGACCCCTGACGCGACCTTCCACTACAATTAGTTCGATATTCATGTAGTGTAGGCCATCGAAATTATATATAAAAAAAAACGAAACGAAATAATAGATCTGTGTTTAAAACAGATTGCTTGGTAACGTCGCCAAAAATAAACTTTTATGTAACTTGTATTCCATATAATTTTTCCTACACAATATCTAAGCCACAGGATGACATAGAATGTTGATCATGAGCTGATCATGTGAATAAAAAAAATGTCTCAATAATAATTTATATATCATTGAAGCCAAACAAACGCCGGACAGTGGCCAAATTTAGCTCTCGCATAACGCCTCTTTAATATTGACACATCTTTGTGCCACTTAGGAAGCTTAATAAAAGATCCGATTGTCACCAACTTGATACAGACACGTTGACATTAGATTTCATTCAGTGCTTCATTAAATTATGGATATGTCGACGTTCCTTTGTTCTTTGGGCTTAGCGTACGCTTTCATCTTGGGATTTGTAGACAATCAGCGCCGGATTAACCAATTTTCTGAATTTTCAGATTCCAACAGATATCCTCTTACAGTTTCAGACAACAATTAATAGTTAAATGAAAATCGACCGGGTATCTGTTATCGCTCTCTACTTCAATTAGTTATATGTAAGGTTAACTCGTGTTTTCCTTTTTTTTTGCGTGTTAAAATCATATTTGGAATGAAAATCGACCGGGTATCTGTTATCGCTCTCTACTTCAATTAGTTATATGTAAGGTTAACTCGTGTTTTCCTTTTTTTTGCGTGTTAAAATCATATTTGGAATGTGTTTAACGAGTTCTATCACATATATCCCTTTAATGGAGGCGGGGGGAGTGGATGGCTGAATGGTTAGCACGTGCGCGATGTATCATAAGTCATACGGCTTGTCATTGAGTCAACTGGTGTGGTTTCGAATACCCGATTGTACGTGACAAGGAGTAAGGTCGCCTGTCCAACCTCGTGGGTTTTCTCCGGGTCCTCAGGTTTCCTCCCACTGCTAAACACCCCTACGCGCAAGCGAATTATTGAAATAAAATTAAAACATGTTAGTCCCGAAATGACCTAGTTTGTGTCGAGTGGACGTTAAACCCAATTTCTCTCTCTCTCTCTCCCTTTAATGGAGAGAATTGCTAGTTTGGGTCCTGCTAGCAGCTACAGGAAGGTGTGTCTGCTATTTTTGTTTAATGAAGTCCTTCTATAGTTACTGTTATTCAATAAAGAGGAATGCTGGTCTGAAACGTGCTACAGTTATTGTCCTTTAATGGAGATAATTACTGGTCTGGCCCCTGCAACAGGATTGTCTACGATATCACCTTAGGTGAAAGTGGACGTAAAACTCCAGAAATGAACGAACGAACTGCAACAGGAAGAGTTATCTGTTCTTGTTATTTAATTGAAATGAAATGGAGTTTAACGTCCTACTGTTCTGCTCCTATACTGGGCTAATGAAGACGGGCATACGCCATACAGTGTGCTATGGGGTAAATTTTGCCCGGGCAGCGGCAGTATCGCCAACTCTTATATCGAATTTCAACTGCAAGGGATCTTTTACGTGCATTCCAATGTAAACACGGGACCTCAGTTTTTCGTCTCATCCGAAGGACCAGACAGCTGTCCTTGTCAGGTCCTCCATTCTGCACCACTAACAAGGGGAAACCACGTCGGAAAATCCAGATGAACTTTCTCAGCCAATGCAGGGATCGAACACCCGACCTCCTGGCTAGCGAGCCAGCGTCTTAACCACCTAGCCACCGTGTGGCTCCCGTTATTTAATGGAGATAATTACTGATTTTACACGTGCTACAGGAAGATTGTTTCGTTATTCCTCTATAATGGAGGGGGGTGGGTGGCTGAATGGTTAGCGTGCGCGCGCTGTATCATAAAGTCCGTCATTGAGTCGACTGGCGTGGTTTCGAATCCCCGGTTGTAGGGTCGCCTGTGCAACCTCGTGGGTTTTCTCCGGGTCCTCCGGTTTCCTCCCACTGCTAAAGACCCCTATGCGCAAGCAAATTATTGAAATAAAATTAAACCATATGTTAGTCCCGAAATGACCTAGTTTGTGTCGAGTGGACGTTAAACCCCATTTCTCTCTCTCTCTCTCTCTCTCTCTCTATAATGGAGAAAATTACTGGTCTCGATCCTGCTACAGTATTTATGGAGAGAATTCCTGGTCTGATCCCTGCTACAGGAATCCCTGCTACAGTCAAAATCTAGTGAGAGAGCTTTTGCATACTCAGCACCAAAAAAATGGAACAAATTGCCTCTGGAAGTTCAAACTTGGCTATATTTAAACGACGTCTAAAAACCCTGTATTTTACCCAAACGTTTGAACTATAATTTAAATGCTTCTCTTTCCATTTGTATATTGTAACTTGACTATTCCTTTGTATTCTTTTGTTTATTTGTATATACATTAAGTTTTTTTTTATAATCATATCTACATTGTAAAGCGTCACAGAGCAGTCAGACTGACTGAATGTTCAGAAAACGATTATTATTATTATTTTATTATTATCATACCCACATTGTTATAATGTCAATATACTAGAGGATGTGGTTCTAAAATAACTAAAGGTAACGGTTGACAAGATTAGAAAGAGACAGAGAGACATGGGGTTTAACGTCCACTCGACACAAACTAGGTCATTTCGGGACTAACATATGGTTTAATTTTATTTACATAATTCGCTTGCGCGTAGGGGTCTTTAGCAGTGGGAGGAAACCGGAGGACCCGGAGAAAACCCACGAGGTTGGACAGGCGACCCTACTCCTTGTCACGTCAACCGGGGATTCGAAACCACGCCAGTCGACTCAATGACAGACTTTATGATACAGCGCGCACACGCTAACCATTCAGCCATCCAACCCCCCAATGAATCACAGAGAAGCCAAAAACAACTATCTTGTCCTAGAGGTGTATCCCTATAATAAATAAATGTCAATATTCAAACTATTAAAAAGACCCAATATGTAGATTTAATGAATCACAAAGGGGGTTGGATGGCCGAATGGTTAGCACGTGCGTCTTGTATCATAAGGTCTGTCATTGAGTCAACTGGCGTGGTTTCGATTCCCAGGTTGTACGTGACAAGGAGTAGGATCCCCTGTCCAACCTCGTGGGTTTTCTCCGGATCTTCCTGTTTCCTTCTACTGCTAAAGACAAATACGCGCAAGCAAATTATTGAAATAAAATTAAACCATATCTTAGTCCCGAAATGACCTAGTTTGTGTCAAGTGGATGTTAAACCCCATTTCCCCCTCTCTCTCATCCAGTCATATTGACCATCACGCCACATCTGAAACCAATTACCAACAATAATGTTAACTTATAAAGCGTATTAGACATATACTTAAAGTAATCTAATAATTTATGGGATAATAACAGTACGAAAGGTCCATTCAAGTTAATTGCTGTCTGGAAGCTGGGGCCATTATTATCATAAACATCTACACATTTCACCACCTTGTCTTGTCTAGTTGGTTATATGAAAATACATTAAAGGAACTAAATAAAACTCTAACTCAATATTTTCCATAAAATTCGAAATTAAAATTCAATGTTGGCTCATTTCAATCAATATTAATGGTGTTATCTTGCTGTGAAAATATGGGACACCAATATCCAATATTTAGGATATATCGTGTATTTTTATGACTTCAGGCGCCATTTGTAATAAGCAACGACAAAACATATCCTACGAGAAAATGTGAAAATAATTAGCTTGCCGATCAATTTGGACTGTTCAAGTATTTCACCAATCTGATTACAATACAGATCTATATTTCGTTTCGTTTTTTTTTTATACTTTCGATGACCTAAACTACATGAAGATCTGACAAGTTGTATCGATAGGTCGCGTCAGAGGTCATACGAGCGGCTTTTGATCCTATGACGTTAGACATTTGATTACCCAATCAGCATTGATGTTCTAGTGGATTACACATAGTTCCGTGCAAAACACGCCAAAAGCTTGCCTTAACAGACCGTTTTATTGGCTAACCCCTCACACCATCCAGAACACATCAATGTTAACAACTCTTCCAGATCCTAGTGTAGTAAAGACAAGTAAAACGAAATTTTGAACTATAAAAAAAGAAACCAAATAGGATCTGTGTTTTAACCAGATTGGTATTTCACCGAACACAACTGATTAGAAATTACACTGATCCTGGATTTTGTAGGGTCGGTCTGGCAATGAAATGAAATGAAATGGGGTTTAACGTCCTACTGTTCTGCTCCTAACCTGGGCTAATGAAGACGGGCATACGCCATACAGTGTGCCATGAGGGAAATTTAGCCCGGGCAGCGGCGCTACGGCCTACTCTTATATCGAATTCTAACTGCCAAGGGATCTTTTACGTGCATGCGAATATGTACACGGGACCTCGGTTTTTCGTCCCATCCGAACGACTAGACAGCTGGCAAAGAACAGTGTTTAGTGTAGATGTGTACACATAAAAGAGCACTCCACAGTTTGAACTAAATGAAAAAATGCCACTGTCCCTAGTAAATTTCCGTCATAGCACTCTTCTTAGCGTGTGCCTATCTTCAATAGCTCGATTTGCGCAGAAAGTTAGGAAAATGAAATGAAATGAAATGGGGTTTGACGTCCTACTGTTCTGCTCCGAGTTGGCTGATGAAGGCGGGCATACGCCATACAGTTTACACTGAGGGAAACTTTGTGCGGATAGCGGCGCTACAGCCTACTCTTACATCGAATTCTAACAGTGGGTCTTTTACGTTCACGCCAATATGAACATAGGAACTCGGTTTTCCGTCCCACCCTAACGACTGTACGTTATCCCTTGCCAGGCCCTCCACCTTGCAATACTGTCAAAGAAGAAACACACCGGAAAATTCTTTTATTGTCAGGTTTGTTTTTTACGCACACAGTATAGCGTATGCCCGTCTTTATTAGCCCACTCGGAGCAGAAGAGTAGGACATTATGTAACACTACAGAAGATCGACATAATTGATAAGACCTTTATTAAGAACATGAAATAGACATAATTCGGGAGGAGCTCTATTGTTTATTGTCAGTAAACGCCTGCTTATATAGCGTTCAACAATTAGGGAAGATGACCATATTATGGTGTCTGTAATTACACTGCATATTTCCTTGGGAAGTCATTGTCAGGTCATTGTATGATACACTGACCACTACTACATTTTCTTTGAAGTTCTGCCGAGTGTTATACACCGATCAAGTGTAGCTTGTAAAGGACATATTGAATTAATTAGATGTTTAATAAGATCGTAGGCAGTCCGTGCCTTACAGAAGTTTATACAGAGGTGAAACGTCAATATCATCTATTATCAAATCTAGCAGAGTTCATTAAGTTCTATGTACCTAAATGATCGTTTAATTTTAATGTGCACGTATAAAAAAGGGTGTGTGTCCTAACTAAAATGTCAAATTCTAGGATTCACAGATAATAAGGATTCCACAACAATCCAAAGTAAAGGCATGAACGCCCACATGTTCAAAAGACGGATAGAGAACAAGCAAAATAAAAAAAGAAGTTATTTTTCGTATAATCATTGGCCATAATCCAGAAAGTTATGATCTGAAATACGCGAATATCGAAGGGTACTGAGATATTTGGGATATAAAAGATATTTTAAGTTTCATTAAAATCGGATAAAAATTGTGATTTCTAGAGGGTCCATGACCTTTGTATTAAATGCTTTTACAGTATTTGCGTACAACGAGCGGCCATTTTGTCAGGCGTTTCGGTCCGATTTTCACGAAATTCGAACTCAGCCGTCGTAAGGGTGTAAGGGTGATACATTTAAACGTTATTTAATATTGAATAAATGTGACCTCTAGAGGGTTCACTAGCTAAAAAACGTGATTTTCCGTACAATAGCCTATATTTCAGGTTTTGTCAAAATCGGTGACCTATAGAGTGTCCAGTAACAACGACGGCATAATACGTCCACATGGAAATGTGAGCGTATAAAAAAAACCCACAAGATTGTTATTAAGACGATTATTTCTCTTTTTATAAAGTGGTTATTCCTTCAGGCGAGCTCCTGGAGCACGCATTGCGAGCCGGCGTTTATTTTTAATCCGCCAGGTGAACTCATGAATCATCTCTTTTAGTTCGATATCTTTTTTGTTTGTTTACTACCAAAGCGACGACCCCACAGGCCAAACACCTGCGTACCATGTTCCCATTAAGTACACCATGGAACAATTTCAACCTCAATTAAATTAAGATAATTTTTTGGATGATTAATAAAAACATATCGTGCATCAAACTGTGCGTTTGGTTCAGAGCAGCTGTTGATTGTGTAGATATTCAGTGCTGTACTATTTGTAACACAGTGTTGATGCCGTGAAACCTGCCGCAGTACAGCCACCGCTTGCTGCTAGCCATATCTCAAATCCTATAATTATTTTCTTTACTGGGAGATCTACAAAAACGATGCAACAATATAAAAATAAAGGCATGCTTTCAATTGTCATGGATCACATACATGTAGATCTCAATCAGTACTTTTTGAAACCAATATTCTAAATCTCACATCTTTTAACTTTTAAATGGTACTTCCGGCGTGGTTTCCCCTTGCGAGTGATGCAGGACGGAGGGCCTGACAAGAACAGCTGTCTAGTCGTTGGGATGGGACGAAAAAACGAGGTCCCGTGTACATATTGGCGTGCACGTAAAAAATCCTTTGACAGTTGGAATTCGATAAGAGTAGGCCGTAGCGCCGATGCCCGGGCAAAATTTCCCTCATAGCACACTGTATGGCGTATGCCCGTCTTTATTAGCCCAGTTTAGGAGCAGAACAGTAGGACGTTAAACCCCATTTCATTTCATTTAAATGATACTCTATCTATTAACGGTATTTGAAGATATAAGAAAAATGTACTGCAGCGTAATTAAAACCAGAATTGTAGAAGTTACTTACAATCGAAAAGGTTGTACATAAGCAACCATTTAATTTCGTACAAGGCCAAAAGATCCACACACCACCAGGCTTCATATGATGTATGGAAATTAATCGAACTGATGCTCTTTTGTCCATCCACACATTTTTCGGATGTCTTTTTTCCGTAAGTTGAACCTTGGGCAGTAGGTTTAAGTAAGGCGATATTCTGTTTACCTGTAATGCGAAACACCCGGCAAATATTACCATGCAAATCAGCTTAAAAGAAAACTTTAAAAGGAGGGTGGGGCATGGTCTCCGGAACAGACGTTCATTGGGCAATGAAGATAGATTGATCGGGTTTGCCTTCCTTTGACCCGTGTTCTTCACATCAAATATGAAAGAAATCCGTTAAAAACTGTTGCTGGCATCACTTAGAAACAGAAGGCCACAAAGCACTGACTATCAGTAGGTTCACCCTCTGATGACCCCAATGCTTTACAGCAACTTTGCACAAGTCCCTTAATAAATGTAGCCTCTATCGAGATAACAAGGTTTCCGGCGAATGGAGATAACTCCAGAACTGAAGGTTGTGAAGCGATTAAAATAGATAGTGTTCGTCCTGACTGTAGCCTCTCTCGCGTAAATAATGTTTTTACATGTCTAGCCTATAATCAACTCTGAGGTACAAATGGATTTTAACACCAACGAGTAAATAAGCTAAAGATTAAATTGGTAATCGAGACAATGTCTCGGTTATCATGTACCGTTGTTACGATAATAAACGATCTACGCTAAACCTTCAAACATTCATAACTTCGCCCAGAATAAAGTAATTTGAATGGAATTTTCAACATACATGTATCTCGTTTTAAACTAGTATAGCAAGAACGGTCAGCTCTTTATCAATCTAATTCAAATACAGATCTATATTTCGTTTCGCTTTTTTTATACTTTCGATGGCCTACACTACATGAAGATCTGACAAGTTATAGCGATAGGTCACGTCAGGGGTCAAAAGACAGACTTATGACCCTTTTGACGTCAGACATTTGATTAACCAATCAGCATTGATGTTACTAGTGGATTACCCACAGTTCCGTGAAAAACACGCCTAAAGCTCGCCGTAACAGACCGTTTCATTGGCTTATCCCTGACACCACTCAGAACACGAGTTAAATAACAACTCTTCCAGATCCACGTGTAGTAAAGACAAGTAAAACGAAATTTTGAACTATAAAAACGAAACGAAATAGGATCTGTGTTTTAACCAGATTGGCTCTTTATCTAACTCTGAAATACGATTCCCTGAGTTTACGTCACCTGTCTAACCTCGTGGATTTTTACCCTGTCCTCCGGTTTCCATCCACTGCTAAAGACCGCTAAAATAAAATTGAACCATGTTAGTCCCGAAATGACCCAAGTTTGTGTCGAGTGGACGGTAACACCCCCCCGCACACACACGTCTCTCTGTGAAATACACGAAGAGCCCCGGGGAAGAACGATCTAAGTCACTTTTTCAATGAACCCCAGTTAAAGGCGCCATTTGGTAGCATTTGTATAAGTTTTCTGTGGAACAATCAATCATCGAACCAAGGCCCTTCTGAAATGGCCTCCCAGACCAATACGTCCATCGTACCCTTTTTTGACCTTAAGTTGGCTGAAAAGTGGAAGTCAGTTGTTGTACTGGTAATTATGATTCGTATTAAACATCATTTTGAAGTTGTAATTAAACCCACTCATTGTTCTGTTCGCGTCAAGCATTCTCGTCCAAAATTCTGTTTTGTCTTTTATGCGAAAAGACAAAAATGTGATATAGATCGTTCTTCCCCTTGACTCTTCACATGTAACTGTATATTACCCAGTCTTCTGCATTAGCGTAATCAATCTTGATCATTTCGATAATATTTAAACATTATTTGATTACGGTCACCATGATAACTAGTGACATATGATTGGTAAGCATTTTTGTCTTTTACATCATATTTTAAAATCTTATCATTCCTTGATAAATACAGACTAGGGAAGCTTTGGCTGAACTTCGCACAGTAATTTTCTGATCGTACCGGTCTAACGAAGACGAGCATACACCACAGGGGGGGGGGGGATTCCCACAAGAAAGTGTTCTTTTCCATGTACAACTCACATAAGGCCTCTTTTGTTCGTTCAATTAGAAAGACTAGCCTCTCTTGCTTGTCTGCCCCTTCTTTCTGCACCAGTGACCAGGGGACTTTCCCGACCCATACAGGGATCTCCAGGTTAGCAGCTTCCTGATTGACTAGAGGCGACATTTCACAGTCCATTTCAGTTCAATCATCCTCCGTATCCACAGTGGTCTCATTCCGTTCTACCTTTGGGTTAATCCATAGGGTTTCCATGATTTCAAATTATCTGCCCTGGCCTTGATTGTAGTTAACAAACCAGTCTTACTTATGAAACAGCTTTCGCTTAACCTTCGTTTATGTAAGGGCAGTGAATGATTTATGCAAATAATAAATTTATATTTAATTGTATTATCGAAGTCTGTAAAAGGTTTCGCTGTTTCACTTTTGTTATTATTGTCACTATTCGTTCTTTATCTGAAGTGTTCCATTCTGTTATGTTTATTATTATTTTACTTATACTTGGCAATTTGATTCTTAATAAAACTTTAGAACCTACAGATATATAAAAACCTGTTCGGTCTTCATAAATATATTAAATAATAGTTGTAATTTGTTATTAATAAATACGCATTTATTTGGGGGGTTTTGTGGGCAGTATTACACTATATACAACTGGCGGTAGTTTTTTCTTTGATGCCCATAGCAGTTATTAACTTATATCTCATAACAACCTGTTATGACGTCATCATAGGTTGATATATTCGTTCATATCAACCGCTGATGACGTCATGGCAGGTTGATATCAACCGCTAATGACGTCATCTCAGGTCGATATATTCGGCTCATATCAACCGCTGATGACGTAGATGATCGAAATAATACAAAAAACACAAATAAATTTTTATTCTTTTGACAACTAAAAATTGTTATGGTACAGTTTGTAACATTTAGGGCCGAAATAGACGGCGCACAAAACCAGACCCAACTTATATAGGGTAAGACTTTGCGTAGAATACGATGCCGAGTGGTAATCAGTCCGCCGTTGGGGCGTTTTCGAGATATTCGGGGTCAAAGGTCAAATGAGTTCATTTGCACTGAAAGTGAATGCGCAGTCATTCTTGTATTATGAAAAGAAGCTGAAAATGATCGAAAGTAATCACACTTTCAATAAAAATGTAAACTTGCTAAATTCGCCTTTAGTCTTAGTGACCCTGGGGGTCAAAAGGTGAAATTTACCGTTTTTGCACTAGGAAGATTTAAAGCAATAAAATGTCAACGTAAAATATAAAAACTAAAGCGAAACCTGTTCTAATTAATAATTGGAACATTTAAAATTTATCTTTAGGTGGTCTTAGCACCGAACTTTTACTTTGGAATGTCGAAAATGAACTTGCATAACAGAACCAACACACTTTGAAACCTGTTTCAAAAATACATAAAAAAAATGTCAAATCAAAATCTCTCCGATTTATTTTTCACAATGATTGTTATACATAATGATACTAGTTATCTGAAAAACAATTGAAAAGTTTCAGTGTTGGACGCCAGCCTGCAGACACGTGGATTTCCGAGAATCCCAGTCTAGGAAAGCCGACGTTAATCTGTGACGGAAAACACGTATCTGACGACGAGATTAAAAGTTTGCAAATTTTTTATGAGTTTTTATGAATTTCGCCGGAACATGGACGCAGATAAAACCGACGAATGCATTGTACATAGTAGTTCACGGGCTATATATGTCGTATTGGTAAATGTTAGCGGTGAAAATTTGGGCAGGCTTTGTGACACGGCTTCCAGACTGGAGTCCAGCCATGGAACTATTCATTTGTTTTTTTCAGACAACTAGTATCATTATGTATAGCATTCGTTGTAAAACTAATTCGGAGAGATTTTGATTTAACAGTTTTTACGTATTTTTAAAACAGGCTCCGAAGCGTTTTGGTTCTGTTATGCAAGATCATTTTCGACGTTCCAAAGTAAAAGTTCGGTGCTAAGACCACCTAAAGATAAATTTTAAATGTTCCTGTTATTAAGTAGAACAGGTTTCGCTTTAGTTTGTATATTTTACGCAGACATTTATTACTTTAAATCATCCTAGTGCTAAAACGGAAAATGTGACATTTTGACCTCTGGGGTCACAAAGAACAAATGAAATGGGGTTTAACGTCCTACTGTTATGCTCCTAAACTGGGCAAATGAAGACGGCACAAAGAACAAAGGTGAATTTAGCAAGTTTACATTTTTTATTGAAAGTGTGATTACTTTCGATCAATTTCAGCTTATTTTCATGATACAAGAATGACCGCGCATTCACTTCCAGTGCAAATGAACCCATTTGACCCCGAATATCTCGAAAACGCCCCTACGGCGGACTGATTACCACTCGGCATCGTATTCAACGCAAAATTTTACTCTAGAAAAGTTGGGTCTGGTTTTGTGCCCATTTGATGAACACCCTCCCGCGCTGAATCTCCAGACTAACTATGGCGTATGCCCGACTTCATTAGCCCAGTCGGTAGATAAAAGTAGGACATTGAAACCACAATTCATTTCATTTAAAGAGACTCGTGGAACATTTGGGCAGTAACACATTTGCTTAATTTTGTGACCATTTCCCTCGTATCTAAAACCACGGCCTTATCTGCCTTCATAAGAACATCGAAATTTGAATTCTATGCTACCAAAATTGATTAGACCACGTTAAGGTCTACGGCAATGGATAATCGGCGCACTGTATCCGTACTGATGGGTCTTCCGTGTGTTCCACGGTCTGACGTGCTGTCTCAGATGAATGTGTGAAGGGATTCTGCGCGTGCTATCGCACAACATGGCGGTCTTGTCCCGTTGTGGTAACCCTTGGTCTACCAGTTCGGGGGCGATCTTTTGTGGTGTTGGTGACCCGAAAGCGTTGCTGAAGCCTGTAGATAGTCCGAACATTGGCCTGGAAGTGATTGGCAATGGCTTGGGCAGTGTGGCCAGCGTCGATTCTTCCAAGCGCCTGGTTCCTCTGAGCTGTCTTAGAAGTCAGTTTGCGTTTTTGAGAAAATTTCTTGGGTTCAATTCTAGGGAATTATTGCTTGGGAAGGAGCCTTATTGCTCAAGTAAAATTGGAGATGTTGTCACAAATATACAATAAAAACATTTGGCAAGTTTTATGCAATGCGTCTATTCAGAGTAATATGCCAATCTGGCGTTTCTTTTGCTGCTTAGTATAATTAAAAACTACATAACGCAAAGGCAATTTACTGAAAATTTTAGTCAAATTGATCCACTATGAACCGAGAATTAAGCAATTAAAATGTCGACCTAGCCTCGATCATAATTACTAAAGTCGGTACGATAAAAAACATAGTCTCGATGAACCATTTCATACGTTAATCATGAATGAAAGATGAGCAGCAAATCGGATCATAATCGAGAGTTGATTATGGTCTGGATAACTTAATGTCTAATTTAGATAACATCAGGCCTAAAGAAAAACCTGCAATAGGCAGATTTAGCTTTTGCATAATGTATGTATAAAGATGGCGAAAACCATTTCTGTGAGTCAGAAAGTTGTATCAGGTCGTTGAACTTACCAAATTCAGAAGTATATGTTTGTGGGGTCTGTATGATAAACAACTCTATCGTAAAGATAGCACTGAGCTCTTCCTGGATGGTAGGCGTACGAAACACAGGGATGATTTATTTGACAGGCTAGAGCACAATCTAGTGAGCTCTCTGACTGTGCGGTGGTAGTTGCAGCAAATGTAACAACCTTATCTGTATAAAGCTGTACGTAGTTTGATGAAACTATCCCGGCTATACTCACTACTACAATCACCAGAACTACTAGACTGGTCATGTTTCGCGTATTTTGGTTCTATAACTGTCCCAGAAACCCGTTTAGACAAACAATAATAAATTCCAATTTTTTATCACGCCACAAAACGGGAAGTCTATTACAATCATTGAAATTTACAATAATCATTCAACTTAGTGATCGTTTCGGCGAACCTCCATGTCTATTGCTCAACTGGAATAATGTGGTGGGCATATTACACGACAATATATCCTTGCAGCTCATTGGGGACGCAGTAACTTTTTAAAAGCAGTTATATGTCATCCCATCGGAGCAAAAAATTAAAATGTCAAAACCCATTTCATTTTTATAGATGACATTGTATTGTATAATAATTGATAAACCCAATAATTGTCTTCGCATCCAAATTGATTGATCCAATGTGCTGAGCTGTGTTACGATTGATGCACAGCCAGTGGTGGGCGCAGGATATATGGTGGGGTGGATGGGGCCATTTGAGGCTCTGGGTTCTGAATAAATGAAATGAAATAAAATGTTGTTAAATGGCACGCCAGCACCAACCAGGCTATATTGCGCCAAAAATATGGTAATGTATGCGAGACAAATGAAATTACTATCCAAAATAGATATTCCTATACACAAATAAAAACAAATAACACACATGTAAATCAAGTGAAATCAATATAACATACCATTATGTATATAAATATTAAAATTTTACAATCCAACAAGACTGATGCCCGCCGCTGAAATTCGAAAATAAACAGATGACACATATTGATTAATTACACATTTTAACTTCGCCTCATTACCCCAATCAACAAAACGTCGAATTTAAACGTTACATGAGATACTGATATTTAAAAGTGAAGCCGCCAAACCTGGGTCCGCCACTATCAGGAATCCAGAATATCATTATTTATACACTGAAAAATAAACTTGTGTTGAAACAATTTAACAACACAAACTTGTGCCGAAACAACACAAACTTGTGTTAAAATTTATCAAACAACACACACTTGTGTTGAAACTTGTGTGAAAATCTATACATAACTTGTGCTAAAACTTGTGTTGAAACTTGTGTTTAAATTCATGAAACTAGTGTCGTTTCACACAAACTTGTGTATAACCTCCAACAAAAACTTGTGTTGCATTTTACCAATATATAGCCAATATAGCAATCTTTCCCATGCCACCCCCTCCGTTTGTTCTTTTTAAAGTATAATGTTTGATAAATGATATAACAATAATTTTGTTTGTTAAATTATTTTTTATTCAATATCAATAAATGGTATCAAAATTAAATAAATGCCAAATCAATACTAAACAGACATTTCGTAGGTTAGTAAACGAAATTAATTCCAATACTATACTATTCAAAAAAAGTAGGGGATATTTGATTTTTAAGTGTTATTAAAGTCACCTAATGAAACTGACGAAGAAACAAATGACAAAATGAAATGAAGTTCACATTCATCGATTTATTCCAAATGATCGTTAGACTAAGTAAGGCACAGACTGACCATTATAAGGGTAAAATGATACCCGGAGTCAAACAGCAAAGTTACCACAGCATCACAACCAAGTCAGTAACGGGTAAATCCTCCTCTGTTTGCCAAACAAGCATTGATCCGACGTGGCATACTCCTAATGAGACGTCTAAGGTCATTTTGGTCCAGATTGTCCCATTCCTGTTGCAACGCAGCAGCAAGTTCTTGGACATTGGCAGGACGTTGACGTTACCTCTGTCCAAGCATGTCCCAGACATGCTCGATGGGGGAGAGGTCGGGACTCAGTGCTGGCCAAGGTAATGTGGTGATGTTCTGTTGTTGGAGGTAACCTGTAACGATCCTGGCCCTGTGACATCTTGCGTTGTCATCCTGGAAGATGAAACGGCGGCCATGAAGTCGTGCGAACGGCACAACATGGACTGCCAAGATGTTGTCCCGGTAGTACTGGCCTGTAACAAGCCCTGCAACAACATGTAAAGCCGTTCTTCCAGCAACAGTGATGCCTCCCCACACCATAACAGAACCACCCCCAAATCGATCATGTCTGATGACGTTAACGTCTTGGAAGCGCTCGTTTCGACGACGCCACACCCTCCTACGTCTGTCCAAAAAATCAACAGTGAACCTTGACTCATCTGAAAACATCACATTGCTCCAGCGTCGATTATCCCAGTGTTGACGATCCCTACACCAACGACGTCTTGCCTGAATGTGATGATCTCTCAAACAAGGGATCACGCGAGGGCGCGAAGGTGACCCCTATGCAGTCGATTCCGAATCGTCTGGCCACTCACTCTCACACCAGTGTCTGTTTGAAGACGAGTGCTGATCTGATTTGCTGTGATGACACGATTTCTCAAGGCCAAGGTACGGATAAATCGATCCTGGGCTTGAGTTGTCGACCTGAGCGTGGTCTGTCCTGTGTAACCGGTAGCCGTAGCTATCTTAATTATTTGTATTTCGTTTTCCGGAAAAGCGCTCCGTAGTTCTATATTTAGACTATGGGTGTAAGTTTTGGTACCTATCGCTACTCTAGTAAAATCTATCGTTTTCTCGGCACAGTCATCGCCTGTTTAATATTTTGATATTTTTATATTGTGTAAGAGTATATATTTCTAATTGAGCATGCTGCCTATGTTTTTATTATTGTTAATTGTGTCTGCCGACTGTATTTTCAAGCAAGAACTTTACTATGTATTTATATGTATTTTCACTTAGTTTGTTATAATATTTAGTGGGCAGATTTTGTAAGTAAATATTTTTGATGGGAACTTATATGCATCTGGTAGATAAATTATCTAGCTATCCGTGCCTATCCTTAGTTTTGTGGTGCCTACTCTGTGTCAAAAGTTCTGCATATTTTTTGGATAGTACCCGTGTCTGGATTTTAGATTCCATGCCGACTTGTCCAAGGGAGATAATATTAGCTTCTTGTTTATCAAGAATTTATTAATTAGTAGGCATGTTTAATTTAAGTCTTATTTAGTATATTTTATCCTTTCAAATTATTATTTATGCATGTTGTAAGCCATGTGTCATGTTGGTTTAGTTGAGGCATGGGTTCTTTTATTTATTTTGTGTCTGTTAGTTTAGGATTTCACCCCACCTTTTATTACTAGGTGGATGAATAAGTTGAGTCTCATTGCCTACATGCATTAGCCTTTTGTCTTCTAGACTGGATAGTAATATCCCGGCTCAAGGAACTGTTTTGACAGCGTTTGAACACAGTGTTTTATTTAGTCTTTATGTCTCGTAGTAGAAAGTGTCTTTAGAAGTGTTTTTGTCTATTAATTTATTAGACTAACAGTGTGCGGGTAACACTAAAGTTTAATTGGTGGCTGGAGTGGGATAGTTTTGTGAAGAATTGGGAAGAAGTTGATGTTTGGAGTTATACTATGTTTTATCGCTGTGGAGATGTCATCAATTGTCAACATGAATAGACTTGATAACTTGAGTCTTGGAGAGTTGGAGGCTGCTATTGCAGAACTTACGGATTCGTATAACAGCGACATAGCAACGCTTGGGAGGATGTTATCCCAAACAAGGGTTGATGCTGTTCCTCCATCATTCATGAGTCAGAGATCGACAGTTCCTGTTAATTCACCATCTTTATTTTCTGACATGAGCAGATCTCCTGTTCAATGTCAGAATCAAAGTCAATCCAGTGTTCGTTTCAGTTCATCTACTTCAGGTTTGGAGAGAGCTGCAGATTATTACAGAGATTCGAATCCTGTTAGAACAAGGACGTCTACGCCAGTAGATACTCAACGACAGAGAGATAATATGTATGGACCTGTGTCTAATATCTCAACCTTAGCCAGTGGTTCCAGTCGCTGTTCTCCAGAATCTAGCAGAAGGGCCAGAAAAGCAGACAGTCAAATGTTTGGATTTGACAGAGCTCAGACAGCCGATGCTAGACAATTACAAAGGTTGGCTAAGCCTATCGCGATGCCTCCTAAGTATAATGGTGAAACACGATTGAATGATTATTTGGTTCAATTTGAAGTCACTGCAGAGATCAACTCATGGAGTGAAGGTGATAAAGCGAGATTTTTGGCTATTAGTCTTACAGGTAAGGCAAGTGATATATTTGGTACGTTGAAACCAACTGATGTTCTTAACTACCATTGTTTGGTAGAAGCTTTAAAGCAGAAATTTGATCCTCCGGAGTTAGCAGAGATGCACAAGGTACAGTTACGAGAACGACGAAGAAGGAACAATGAAAGTTTGTCGGAGTTTGCGCAAGCTGTCCACCGCCTGGTGTATTCTGCTTATCCCAGAAGTAGTGAAATAACGAAAGAAGAGATGGCTAAAGACCATTTTATCCAGTATTTTGGAGATAGCCAGATGAGTCTGGAAAGAAGGCAGAATCTGAGAGTTCTGAACTGCATAAAATGATAGCAAGTTTGAAAGAAGAATTAAAAGAAGTGAAAGAGAAGTTACGAGAGTCAGAAAATAAGATTTCAGATAGGAAAAGAAGAGACCTGTCTGAAGTAACATGCTTTAATTGTCCAGAGTTAGGGCATTATTCTACGACATGTCCCTCACCTCGCAAGAGTCCCCCTGTTGGCTCTTGGCGAGATGGGAGGGTACCATTTCAGCAGACTAATCAGAGAGATACACCTGCTGTACCAGTTCCCTTGCCAGCACCTTCAAGGTCACATCATTCTAGCTTAGACAGAACTGTTGGTGTTGTGAACCCTTCCAGTTCCGGTATTTTTGTTGAAGGCAAAGTAGAGGGGCTGGACACAGAATTTTTAGTTGATACAGGTGCTAGCCTGTCGATGATTTCAGAAGATTTTTATGATTCGTTTGAAGAGAAAACCGAGTTGCGTCCGGTTAATTGTAAGCTGTTACAGGCTGATGGCTCGCCTTTAAACGTTAAGGGTCGTGCATCTCTTAAGATCGAAGTTACCGATAAGAGTTTTGTTTTCCCATTTGCAGTTGTGACCATGCCAACAAAGGCTATTCTTGGTCTAGATTTTGCAAAAGAGGAAAATGTTATTATTAATGTTCCTTTGTCAGATTTATGTTGGTGGTCAGGTGATTCCATGTCAGACTAAGGGTGGAATTGGTGTATGTCGTGGTATCCCCGAATCGGGTACCGAAAAGGATGATTTGGTTCGTGGTTCTTTGATTGATACTTTGCTTAAATCTTGTAAGGAAAGCCTAACAAGTCAGCAGTATAATATTACAGTGACTACTTTGTCCAGGCATATAAAGGCTTTTGCGGTTGATAGTGATGACGTTGGTAGAACGGAACTTATGTCTCCTTGTATAGAAATTGGGAGTCATCCACCGATTTGCCAACCATCCAAATTACCGCCAGATGTTTTGTCTTACAATTATCATTGTCATTTTATTGATTGTAAAGAGAGGTTTCGCTCAAAATATTTCTGGAGAAGACATCTAGCTACACATTTGCCGAAGAACGACAATACAGATGATATATATGCTAAGCTTGTCATGGATGAAGTTGCAAAGTCTAAAGGTAATACTTCAAAATCTACACTGAAGACTGTTCCGGTAGCAACAGTAACAAGTAATTCTGTTGGTTCTAGTCCAGCTAGTGTTGTGGATTGGGAGGCTACCAAACGTTTTGTATGTCAAATTTCTCAGCAGCCCGAATCGAACGAAGAGAAGACTGTTGATCTTGAAATACCTGTCGGTATGTCCTTTAGTCAGAAGGAATCTGTTGCAGTTTCGTTAAGTCCAAAGAAACTGCCTACAATATCTTTAAGTCCCAGGAAGGATTATTCATCTATGAAATCTGATGCAAGGCCTAAAACTTCCGATGTATCAACATCTCCCCCACCCTTATGGCCCATTGCTATGTCCAACTCAGATGAGCCATTGGGATTTACAATTAAAGAATCCATACACAAAACATCAGGGGCTGGTGGAAAAGAACGCCTTTACCGACTTATACCTAGATGGGGACAGGAAGTTGCAGACTTTGATGGTAACGGGAAACTGAAGGGTTTCAGGACAACGCTACAATCTTTGTATTGGCCCGTCGATGAAGCTCCTCCACCGCCCTTGGAAAAATTAGAAGAAAAGAGATTACGCGATAACGCTAAGTGAACTTTGAGTAATGTTTGCGAGTTTAATCGACGATTATCGTGTTGAACTGATCGTGGTTCATAGTGATATAAAAGTGTGTTGGTGGTATACGTTATTTGTGTTGTGATGAATACATATATATCGCGGGAACAAATCAGTGATTTTCAACTCTAATGACTGTGTTAATTCTTTAAACTGTGATTTTATAGATCATCAGTGTGAACTGATTTCGCGAAAACATCGCGTTTGCGAGCTGAAATTTGGACAATATGTCGCGTGTTGGTGTAAAAGTGACTTGAACTGTGATTTCATGATTTGACATTTTGAACTTTATAAGTTTATTCCAGTTATCAGTGTTTTGAAATGTTTAATTTGTTCATTATGTTTACTATTTCGATCGAGGACGATCGATTTTCGGAGTCGTGGGTAGTGTAACCGGTAGCCGTAGCTATCTTAATTATTTGTATTTCGTTTTCCGGAAAAGCGCTCCGTAGTTCTATATTTAGACTATGGGTGTAAGTTTTGGTACCTATCGCTACTCTAGTAAAATCTATCGTTTTCTCGGCACAGTCATCGCCTGTTTAATATTTTTATATTTTTATATTGTGTCAGAGTATATATTTCTAATTGAGCATGCTGCCTATGTTTTTATTATTGTTAATTGTGTCTGCCGACTGTATTTTCAAGCAAGAACTTTACTATGTACTTATATGTATTTTCACTTAGTTTGTTATAATATTTAGTGGGCAGATTTTGTAAGTAAATATTTTTGATGGGAACTTATATGCATCTGGTAGATAAATTATCTAGCTATCCGTGCCTATCCTTAGTTTTGTGGTGCCTACTCTGTGTCAAAAGTTCTGCATATTTTTTGGATAGTACCCGTGTCTGGATTTTAGATTCCATGCCGACTTGTCCAAGGGAGATAATATTAGCTTCTTGTTTATCAAGAATTTATTAATTAGTAGGCATGTTTAATTTAAGTCTTATTTAGTATATTTTATCCTTTCAAATTATTATTTATGCATGTTGTAAGCCATGTGTCATGTTTGTTTAGTTGAGGCATGGGTTCTTTTATTTATTTTGTGTCTGTTAGTTTAGGATTTCA
Organism: Patella vulgata; assembly: GCF_932274485.2. Taxonomy (NCBI): domain Eukaryota; kingdom Metazoa; phylum Mollusca; class Gastropoda; family Patellidae; genus Patella; species Patella vulgata. The sequence continues at coordinate 7,439,179 of NC_065882.2, read as the reverse complement.
CCCCACCTTTTATTACTAGGTGGATGAATAAGTTGAGTCTCATTGCCTACATGCATTAGACTTTTGCCTTCTAAACTGGATAGTAATATCCTGGCTCAAGGAAGTGTTTTGACAGCGTTTGAACACAGTGTTGTATTTAGTCTTTATGTCTCGTAGTAGAAAGTGTTTTTGTCTATTAATTTATTAGACTAACAGGGTGCGGGTAACACCTGTACAGATTGTGTATCACGGTATCTGGACCATAGCCTGCTTATGACAGACTGAGAAACATTCATCGTCCGCGCCACAACCGACTGGGTTGTGCCGATCTGTAGCATGCCAAGGGCACGTAACCTTTCATTTTGGGTAAGCCGACGCATATCAAAATTTGTTTTCTGGTCACTAAAACAATTAAACTGATGTTTCCACCCTGGAATTCAATGCCACAATGACTGTAACATTCAAAGTCAGAGTCGTGCAAATCTTGGGTTGGACCCCCATGATGATCCCAAGCATCACCTGCATTCCATGCGGTAGCTATTGGTGCGTTTGGGCGTCACATGTAACTGGAAATGTTTCTTCTGTTAGGTTCTATAGTGACTTTTTTCGTAGTCATTTGCACATTTTAGTATTATGCCCCCAAAATCAAATATCCCCTACTTTTTTTGAATAGTATAATAAAATTGTGTTAACCAATGAAAATACCCCCCCCCCCTCCAATCATAAAATAACAAACAGCTATTTATATTGAAACAAAACCCCAAAACCAAACAAACATTGAGACATATTTGGAATATTAATAAACAAAGTTAATTCCAATACTAATAAAATTCCCCAGCCCTAATAAGAAAATAAAAAAAAGGCTATTTATATTTTTTAAAAAAATTACCCTTAAAAAGAAATGAGAATATAATAGATATGTACACAATGCAGAATAAACGTAAAATAGGGAGGAAAATGAAAACAGCATAATTTAACAACTTATATTATTTTGAAACTCACACGTTGGCTACAGGTGAAAGCAAGGGAAAGTATTTTAGTCAGGTAGCATTATCACTTACTCCTCTTTCAAAGTCAAATTGCTGTTGATTATTTTACATGCATCACCAATTTTCACACTGAATCAAATGCCCACTTTGATGGCATTCTAGAACCACACCAAGCAATTATACAAATAGCTATGCTCATTTGAAGTTGACATCTGTTTCTGGTGATTACACATACTAATAGCAAGTGTATAATGTGTTTTGTACAGTCTTTACACAGTAACATTAATATAGGTATTCAAAAATCTTACCCGCAGTTCTTCTATAATATATTTTCATTATTATTTCTGCTCAAGACACTCTATAACTTATAATTGGCATTAATACAAGACAATTACCAATTTTCCATGTTCTTGGCCTGAAGAAATAATATAATAAAAGTCAAGTTTTTATTATTATGCAATTGGATAAATACAATTCTCGGTGGTATGATTTGAATAAATACAACATATAAATATAACTGATTTGAAGTTTGAATTATTATTTCTGTAGGACCACTGGGCATTCATAAATGGACCACTGGGCATTAACAAATTGAAATAGATACTCTTCATGAAAAAATAAAATACATAAATAATTATTGTAGGTCTTTGTACAAATTCAGATTTTCTTTTAAAGCAATTAAGACTGCACTATCGCTGCATTATATTGCTAAATTCTACTGCAATCTGAAAAATAGAACACAATCAATTGTTATCAAATATATACATTTATGTAGGTCATGTCTGTTTTTCACAATGGCGCCCAGAAAACTACAGAACACAAAACAAACATTGCAATTCCGGACTGACTGGAGATGAGGTTTCACCCTAAGAATGATTATGCACAAAAACACAATTATGCACGAGGATGTTATATAATATTGAATTAGCCTACCTCAAATCAGGGCCTAAAATAAGGTTAAATTCTCAGAGCACGGATTTAGAGTCCGCAAAGCCGACCGCTTCCCCCAGAAAATTTAGAACTTGAAACCGGCATCTGTGGACTATTCTGGTGCAGTTTACATAGGAATTTATTTTGTCGCGAGCAGCTTTTTTCGCATGAAAACTCAGCACTAGGGAGACAACACACCACTTTAATTACGATAATACAGAACTGTAATTCAATTTCTACCATTCTTACATTAAAACTCAAATCACATGATATGAATCCTATCATTAACAAGGGCACAATATAAATCTGATTATTGTCTTATAAAGTCTCTTTAGGGAGTGAATGTGGAGCCAGGTCGAGATTTTATGGAATATAGACTGACATAGGCGAAGTATTTCTATTTGGCCTCCGGAAAAACTCGCTTGCCTACATTGCTTTTTAGGCGGCGGCGGGTCGAGCTCCGGTTCCCCCATCCATATTTCAATACTTAAAATCGCAGATAACACCGAAAATACGTGAAAATAAGTCAAAAACAAAGTTTTTCAAAGTGAAATGACGGTGAAGGTCGCAGCTGAGCGGAATGGATACCAAGCCTACTTTAAAACCTGACTAGTAAGCTGATAAGGCTGGCGCTCACTCGACTCATCCGAGGTAGTCGCGAGTGAGAGCCTGGTGATCTGATCTGATCTGTGCAACTGACCACACCACAAGAACAAACACCCAATTAGGGTTCAGGAGGCATCGTCGACTACACTGTTTTAGAGCACTACACCATTTTTCAGAGCACGGTTTTCTTATTTTCGAAGCACGGATTTTTCATTTCGAGGCACGTTCGTGCTCCAAGGCACCTTATTTTAGGCCCTGCCTCGAAATATACTGTTTGGTTAGTTTGTCCGCCCGCCATATTACTAATAGCCACACGTCCTTCGGCAAATTAAAATTAGCTTATAATTTGTTTTAATCGAAACGAAAAATTTGCGTTATAAATAAATTGTATTTAAAAATTCAAAGTCAGATCTCTAAACCAGTTCCCTAATCCCATTCAGATTTTCTCAATAAAAAAAATAATATCATTACAGATAATAAAGTAACATAATAAATGTTATCTTAAAATTCGACATAATTAATTATATGAAAAAAAACCACACAAGATTTGATAAATCTACAGTTTGTGCTAAGACATTGAAAAGAACTCAACCTTGTGTTAGTGCAATGTAAAACAACACAAGCTTGTGTGTAATATTTTTAACACAATCCCTTGTGTTGAGATCCATCAGTGTATATAAATTTATATAGTGTGACCAAAGCTATTGTGTATGTTCAAACCCCTTGGCATGACAAAAATCATATTTTCGTGCTCCTAACAACTGCGTCACTATTTATACATAGTTATTTAATAAGACAAACAAACCCGTTGCTTGTGATTGAATCCCTTGGCACAAAAGAAATGAAATGAAATTGTCTTTAACGTTCCACTGTTCTGCTCCGAACTGGGCTAATAAAGACAGGCATAAGTCATACAGTGTGCTATGAGCGGTTGATTGCCTCACATTTCTTTGTGTTTGTTTGGTATTTGTTTTTTTCTTAAGCTGCTCCACTTATTCGGATTTTTAAAATTTCACTTGGAATTTATTTGCCATTTTCATTCATATTCAGGGAATCGACTTTATTTGAGGCCAGATACATGCAACGGTTCCACCTGTTTTTTGTTATCCCACCCTAGCACACGACAACAGAATGAGGGCGGCGCTTGTTACACTTTGGTCCTTAAGACAAGATTGAGTCTTTAGGAATTGTTGCTTCACTCTTTCTATAGAGACAAATTTCACGTACTTATTGAACGTGAATGATATATATATATATATATATATATATATATAAAAGCAGTGATATGTTGGTAAAATCCTAACCATTGTCAAAATATCCACCAAATTATATCTGTTTATTGACGTAGGGTTGGTAGACCAATAAAGGTAATGTTCACCCCCTTGTCTTGGGAAATGGGGAGGTTTATTCCATATTTGGGATGGAAACTAACGTCAAGGTCAATATAAGACGTGCAGAAATTAGAGAGTTATAAAGGAGGGTGTTGAGCGAGACTGGTCAGAGCTCACCCATGTATTCCGAGCAGCTATTATTTATTGAGAACGAGGGACCTTCGAAGCCATTCCAGCTTAACAATAAAGATGTAAGAACCATTTAACCTGTGGTGTTATATATTACGATCACGAAGAAAACCAAACACAACAAGGAAGTCCGATAGTACTACACACTTTGAGCAGTCACCATCGTAACACATGGTAGTGGACGCTAGGACTTTAGTCATCTCCTCAGTATTACCACAGTATTTTCAAACAATGTAGTCATGATTAGACTGCATCTAGCTTTTACATCTTGGCTCAGTATTTTCTTGATCTTGCCCTTATCCAGTCTGGTTTTACCAGGAAACATCTCGTCGTTGCATTTTGCGTTATAGCAATGCCTAAATCAAGTGGCAGCCAGGTGCGAAGGGTCAGCTAGTCACTCCGCACCCCACATCAGATGCAAAATTTTAAAGCTAAGCTAAACAATATGTATGTAGTAGTTATTAGCACACTTTCCTCGGTGTATCGGTGAATAACTGGACAGTTTTGGTCGAGGGGCGCTGCCGAGGCGGCCCCCGACCAAAACTGTCCTGATATTCACCGATACACCGAGGAAAGGTGCTAATAAGTTACTTACATCACATTTCTATCGAGTATTGTGAAGCAAAATGTGAAAAATAGTATTTATTATCGAGTCGTTTCAACCGAAAAGTGACAAATACTTTCTGCTCTTTCATTATTTATCCCTTTCTGAGCCTCACGTTACATTCCATGGTAGAATGATTTCGCAGTGGAGAGACGACCTGAGTAGTATTTACACGTGCGTCTTGCTTTGATACTCTGAGCGTAAAACAATCACGTGTTTGTTTAGACCACATCGTCAAAACAACTTGTCTATGGCGTCGAGGACTGCTATATTATTAAATGTAGTGTAAAGGAAATGCGAAACGTGGGTCATTCCTGGTGAAAGTATGCATCGGCGGATGGTTCTTCCATTGAAATTTATTTGTAATAAAGTTTATGACTTTCTAGGCGTTTTTTCATCCTGCTTATTTTCAATGCCTGTGAAGTGTCCAGCAAGAGAACTGCGCCTTCTATCATCACAAATAATTAAAATAATTATTCAATATTCTAATTTATATATTTTGCATATTAATATAAATCAAACCAAATTATGAAATAGATGCCAATTGATATGTATAATAATTGATTTTTGTAATATGTTGTTATGTTAATTTAATGTCATTGTATATGTTTTTGAACTGCCATGTAGTTCCCCCCATTTTGTCTAGTTGTTTCATGTACATGGTTTAGAGCCATCGTTATCAATTGCAATCTGGGTCGGATTTACCGTCCGCTACTTATTGCTTGATAGGTATCTAAAACGGTGTAAAAGTATCCGCGTATCAGAAATGAACAGAACTCTTTCTGTACATATCTGATACAGGGATACTTTTATGCATGTTTTGCAAATAAACAGGACAGTTTTATCAAAGGTTGCTAGTGGCAACGAGTAGAAGTGGGATGTAATTATAAACAAGCCAACAGTGAGGCTGATGTCCCTCGCAATCAAAATAAATAGATGACAGAAAAAAGCTAAACAACATTTAATAAATATCAAATATATCATTATAATGGCGTGATACAGAAGGAAGGTAAACAATAAATTTATAGAATATCAACCCATAACATTATGATGGTGAGAAACAAAAACAACCAAAACAGCATGTATTTATAAACAATCAAATATAAAACATTATTGAAGAAGTTAATCGATTTTTAGTTTTTTTCTTAAAAGTATGTTTGTTCATTACAGGAACTGGTGTCATATGGTAACTTATTCCATAAAGCATTCGTGCATTCACCAAAAACAATAGGGATCATCTTTAGGGTATAAGGAATAGGCAAGAAAAAAGGTTGAAAAGGATATGTTAAGAATTGCGATCTCTAGGCGACACATAAACAAAAAATGGGCGTGGCTCTATCCCAGAGGGTCGGGCATGCACCAAAAATATAAGAGGTCATCCCTGGGGTATAAGGAACAAGCATGAACAGTTTTCAAGAAGATCCATTAAAAATTGCGGCCTGCAGACGACACACAGTCACAAAGAGAAAATGGGCTTGGTTCTGCTCCTGGGGGACGTTATATGTACTAAAATCAATAGCTGCCGTCCTTAGGCTATAAGGCATACATATGCCAAAGTCTAGGATGATTCATTCAGAATTGCGGCCTGTATACGATAAACACAAATGGGCGTGACTCTGCCCCTGGGGGTTGGCACATACACTAAAATCAATAGTTGCCGTCAAGGTTCAGGGCGTTCCATTAAGAATTGTGCCCTGTAGGCAGCACACGGACACACAAAGAAACAATGGGTTTGGCCCTGCCCCTGGGGGTCGGACATTCACCAAAAACAAAAGGGATCATCCTTAGAGTATATGGAATAAGTATGCACATTTTCAAAAGGATCTGCGGCCAAGTGTGCAAGACGTTGGCTCGCTAGCCTGGCGGTCGGGTGTTCGATCCCTGCATTGGCCGAGAAAGTTCATCCGGATTTTCCGGCGTGGTTCCCCCTTGCCAGTGATGCAGGACGGAGGGCCTGACAAGGACAGCTGTCTAGTCGTTCTGATGGGAGGAAAAACCGAGGTCCCGTGTACACATTGACAGTTGGAATTCGATATAAGAGTAGGAGGTCGTAGTGCCGCTGTCCGGGCAAAATTTCCTTCATAGCACACTGTATGGCGTATACCTGTCTTCATTAGCCCAGTTCGGAACAGATCAGTAGGACGTTAAACCCCATTTCATTTCATTTCAAAATGATCTGTTAAGAATTGCGGCCTGTAGGCAACATGATGAAACTTAGTGTATAGTTGATAACCATGATAATCAATTTGATTGCTAGATACTTTTGAAAAAGATAAACACGTGCAATTAATATGTGTCTATTTATTTCGGAATTTCAGCGGGGGACATCAGCCTTACTGTTGGCTTGCAATTGTTTCTTTTGAGAAGGGAGAGAGAGAGAGAGAGAGAGGGGGATGGGTTTAACATCCACTTAGCACAAACCAGGTCATTTCGGGACTAACATATGGTTCAATTTTATTTCAACAATTCATTTGCGCGTAGGGGTCTTTAGCAGTGGGAGGAAACCGAAGAACTCGGAGAAAACCCACGAGGTTGGACAGGCGACCCATACTCCTTGTCACGTAATACCGGCGATTCGAAACCCCGCCAGTTGACTCAATGGCATACCTTATGATACAACGCACTCGCGCTAACCATTCGGCCATCTTACCCAAGTTTCTCTTCCACAAACCCGGCCCCGAGTTCACATACATTCTCAGACTTAAGTTGAGAATTTACTCAAACTTGTTCACCTTATTTTAACTAAAACATAGCACTTCATAAAACTTTTGTTGTTTTAACGCACCCAATACATCAATAAGAAACAATGTGCAAAGTTTTGTGTTTCTGGATCGAAGATATTTCTCAATGAAATGAAATGAAATGGAGTTTTATGGCACGTCAGCTCCAACCGGGCTATATGGTGCCAAACACATGGTGACTTTGACGAGACAAATTAAATCAATATCACATAAATATATTTATATACATAAATAAAAACAAGTATCACAGACAATGTTGTTAAAAATAAATATAAATAAATATAAGTCCTTTATGTATATAAATAATTAAAAACAAAAATACGGATATATATATACAATTAAAATTTGTAATAAAAGTTTGTCTCTTTTAAAAAGTTTAACAATTTTTCATACAGCTCCGGTTGAGCAAATAATTGATGTAGTGACTGGCAACGGTAATAGTTTGATCTTACATTCTTGAGATGATTGCACTCAATCAAAATGTGCTTAACTGTCAAAGGAACATGACAGTGAACACATTCTGGTTGCGGCTCTCGCTTCAAAATGAAAATGTGAGTTAAAAAAGTATGACCAATACGAGAGCGACACAAAACAACTTCATCCCTCCTGTTGGTTCTATAGGAGTTTGGCCAGTCTCCTATGAGAGGTTGAATGTGATGAAGTTTATTTGTGTCTGCAAAATCCCAAGACCGTTGCCAGCGGTCATATATAAAAGAATTTATAGAAAATTTAAAATAATTGAAAGGTATTAAAAATTGAGATATGGGAAGATCTGAAGCAGACTTGTCAGCCAAATCTGCTTGATCATTCCCCTTTTATATCCATGTGACTGGGGAGCCAGCAAAGGACAATATCCTTGCTGATACTCTCGAAAGATAGTAGCAGACGATAAATGTCTGCTACTAATGGGTGATCAAGTTGTTTATTATTTATTGCTTGGAGAGTAGCTTCGGCTACTGTGACACCATCTGAGACAATTTCTATCCGCCTTCCACCTGCTTCTTCCATCTTTACAGCTGAACTCCAGGCCATTCTACAGGCCTTGGAGTTCATTCAATCATCATCTATATTTAAATTTATAATATTTACTGATTCGTTGTCCGCCCTACAAGCAATAAACAACAAACAGCTTGATCACCCATTAGTGGCAGGCATTTATCGTCTGCTACTATCATTCGAGTGTACCATTATACCATGGTTTGTTGAAACGTTTTGGTTCAGTCGTGGTCTTTGGAATCGCCTGCTCAGCTACACCTTGGAGGATTGAAGTGAATAAGGCAATAGGATCATCTGCATCATCTAACTCCTTTGCATCAAAGGCGAAGAGACACAAAGATTCAAAAAGAGCCCAATCAGCCTTATGCAATTTCCATCTCTGAGGTCTTTCCACCGGAGAGGGGCCATTATTATCAATCACGATAGGAAAGTGGTCACTGCCACATGGATCATCATTCACCCTCCACGTAAAATCCTGAAATAGGACCGGAGCGCAAATGGTGAGATCGATGGAAGAAAAGGAAGCAGTTGCTGGGTGTAGGTAAGTAGGCGAGTCATTATTTAATAAGCATAAATTATTAATGTTAATGAAGTCAGCTATTTGATTACCTCTGATATTATCATCAGGACTACCCCAGAGTGAATGATGACCATTGAAATCCCCCGTAAGGATAAACGGGGGAGGTAATTGTTCTATCAGGTCATCAAGATCTCTGGGGTTTAAATTTAAACTAGGTGGTAAGTACACAGAGCATAGAGTGACGGGAATATGTAAAGTCACCCTAGCAGCCACAGCCTGCAGAGTAGTGGTTAGGGGGACTTTGCGCGGATATCCAGCGCTGGCGCCCGACGAGAGCAGTCAGTGATATACTCAGACAAAGTAAAGAGAAGATCTTGTGCTTTATCCGATTGACCCAAGCCGCTGTTTCTGAGAAGATGCTACAGGACGCAAAGGTTTAACTGTACTAAACTAATAACACAGTAAGGGAGAAAAATAATCATCTTCTCATCAACTAACACGACCAAAGCCGATTGATCAGAGTGGGCCACTCTGACCTCCCGTCTAGGTGAACCATGGGCCAAAGTAATGTGTTGCAGAGAAAAGGCTCGCAAGCCAAATCCCCACTCAATTACCAGGATTCCACTCTCCACCGACACGGGTCGCAACGCACGGCAAACACGTTGCCCCATTACAGGGATCCTTTTAGTCGCCTTTTACGACACGCAGGACATACGAAGGGTATATTCTTATCACCCCCTACACCCAAGGGGGGAGATATTTCTCATAAACAGTGATTGGAAGTTGAGTAAATTCTCAACTTAAGTCTGAGAATGCTTTGTGAACTCGGGGCCCGAACTATGGCGACAACTTCCACTCAAGCCCGACAACTCCAAGGAACAATTTCAACCTCATATAAATGAAGAACATTAGTTGGTTGATTAATAAAAACATATCGTGCATCAAACTGTGTGTTTGGTTCAGAGCAGTTGTTGATTGTGTAGATATTTAGTGCTGTACTACTTAAATCTCTGTAACACAACGTTGATGTATCGAAGCCTGTCTGAGTACATCCACCGCTTGTTGCTACCCATATCTCAAATCCTATAATTTTTTCTTTAACACGTGCAGCTGCAAGAAAAAATCAATTATAAAACAAATAAAGTCCTACTTTGCATTTCACACATAAAAATTACCAGGCATTATATATACATCGGGAGAGAGAGAGAGAAATGAGGTTTAACGTCCACTCGACACAAACTAGGTCATTTCGGGACTAACATATGGTTTAATTTTATTTCAATAATTCGTTTGCGCGTAGGGGTCTCTTTAGCAGTGGGAGGAAACCCACGAGGTTGAACAGGCGAACCTACTCCTTGTCACGTACAACCGGGGACATCGGTGTCCGTATTCAAAGGTATTCTTAATAAATATAAATACTTTATATTCCACCTAGCTAAGTAAATTACATTAAAGCGGTATTCAAAGGCTGTTTTTTTTTCATTGTCTTTGGCTAAGTTAGTTCTTGACTGCCCACTTAATTTATGGGATGCCCACTACCTCGAAAACACATGAATTTGGTGGTATATCATGGTGGTATATCATGGCAGTATAAAGCCGGATATCTTAAATCGTTATTATATTAATAATGTATAATGAATAAAACATATTATTTGAAAACGTTACAGTAACAATATGCTAATCACAAACCTACGTCGGTCATTTACAGGGGGGTTGGATGGCTGAATGGTTAGCACGTGCGTGCTGTATCATAAAGTCTGTCATTGAGTCAACTGGCGGGGTTTCGAATCCCCGGTTGTACGTGACAAGGAGTAGGGTCGCCTGTCCAACTTCGTGGGTTTTCTCCAGGTCCTCTCACTACTAAAGACCCCTACGCGCATGCGAATTATGGAAATAAAATTGAACCATATGTTAGTCCCAAAATGACCTAGTTTGTGTCGAGTGGACGTTAAACTCCATTTATCTCGGTCATTTACATGCTTTTTCGATTATTTCGATTGGACAATTATTAAACGTCATCGTAGACTCGATTGTGTACCTAGCGAAATATAGTGAGTATTACCGTTGGTTGACGAAATCTAGAGTAGTGAACTTTGGTCCCAATTTTTTAAATTCCGATCAGTTTCTCACCTTTGTATTATTATACCTACTGAAAGAAAATCGGTTTCAGACGAGTTATTTGCCCCTGCGTTAGAAATCGGAAGCAGACCAGTTATTTGATTATCTCGCTTACGAACATGGACGTCAAAGACTTTAGTCATAGTTTGATGTTATTTTTTAAATACTTTCCAAGTTACAGGCGCCTGTAGCTTGTGTACCCTATCAAAGTGTGCTTATAACTGTCAAGGGAACTTTCTGATTAGGGCTCTCGTTTTAAAATAAATGAAATGGAGTTTAACGTCCTACTCCTATACTGGGCCAATGAAGTCGGGCATACGCCATCAGTATGCTATGAGGGAAATTTTGCCCGGGCAGCGGAACTATCGCCTACTCTTATATCGAATTCCAACTGCCAAGGGTTTTAAAATGAAAATGTGAGTTTAAAAGTATGACCGATCCCTCGTCAGTGGTGCAGGACGTCGAGTGTAGTCGATCGGGTGGGACGAAAAGCCCGAGGTCCCGTAAACACATTCGCGTTCACGTAAAAGTACTCTTGTTAGTTGAAATTCTATATGAGAGTATACCGTGGCGCAGAACAGCAAGACGTTAACCCCTATTTCATCATGACCAATTCGAGAGCAACACTGGCAGTTCACTCCTCATGTTGCATCTGTAGGATTTCGGCCAGTTTCCCAAGAGAGGCTTGGTGTGACGGAGTTTATTTATGTCTGCTAGTGGTGGTATATTAAATGGGTAATAATTTACAATCCTTAGAAGGTGATATAAATTGTGATATGGAAATATCTAAAGCAGACATGTTAGCTTCGTATTCTTGATCATCCCCTTTATTATCAATACAACTGGAGAGCCAGCCAAGGACAGTGTCCTTGCCTCGTAGAGAAAGATTGAGTTTAACGTACATTCGACACAAACGGACCCGATGGGGTGGGGTGGGGGGAAATCTGAAATGACCGAAACAAATTCAAGTTTACAGACGGCGGCGTCGGTCGTCAACGAGCGCTGAAATCTCGAGGTTACTAAGTAGGGGCCTCCCAAAGAAAGTTTGGACACCTTGACGGACACAAACTCGTTTTCCTGCTACCCCAGTCCGTGAATGCAGCAACTTCAATGTGGTCCAGTATAGCCTAACTTAGCTACAGATAACATATTTTAACACTTAGTTAGTCCAGTACAAATTCGCAATATTCGCCTATAACTCGTACTACTTACTAAAAATATTGTTGTACATAATCAGCCACTTCATGTCATGAACAGCCATAAGATCCACGCACCACCAGGCTACAGGACTAGTTTGGAATTTGTAATATGTGTTGCCATCCACACCCAGAGATGATACACGTGCTGCCTTAGTTGAACTTTGGGCAGTCGGTTTATGTAAAGCTATATTGTCGTCACCTGAAATGGGAAATTGTCACGGGTAAACATTCCATAATAATTCATACTTCACATGGACACCCAGAGTGTATCTTTGATTAGTATTATTCATACTGTACATGAACACTCGAAGTGTATCTTTGATTAGTATTATTCATACTGTACATGAACACTCCGAGTGTATCTTTGATTAGTATTATTCATACTGTACATGAACACTCCGAGTGTATCTTTGATTAGTATTATTCATACTTCACATGGACACCCAGAGTGTATCTTGGATTAGTATTATTCATACTGTACATGGACACTCAGTGAATATCTTTGATTAGTATTATTCATACTGTACATGAACACTCGGAGTGTATCTTTGATTAGTATTATTCATACTGTACATGAACACTCGGAGTGTATCTTTGATTAGTATTATTCATACTGTACATGGACACTCAGTGAGTATCTTTGATTAGTATTATTCATACTGTACATGGACACTCCGAGTGTATCTTTGATTCATATAATTCATACAGTTCATGGACACTCAGAGCCTATCTTTGATTAGTATGAGTATTATAATCCTTACTGTAACTGGACACACAGGGCCTATCTTTGATTAGTATGAGTATTATAATCCTTACTGTAACTGGACACACAGGGCCTATCTTTGATTAGTATGAGTATTATAATCCTTACTGTAACTGGACACTCAGAGCCTATCTTTGATTAGTATGAGTATTATAATCCTTACTGTAACTGGACACACAGGGCCTATCTGTATGAGTATTATCATCCTTACTGTAACTGGACACAGAAATGAAATGCGGTTTAATCACCTTACAGTACAACATTCCAGAGCGACATTCCAGTATTATATATCATAGAGACGTGAGATCAAACCTTACAATATAACATAGCGACATGAGAACAGACCTGGTCTACAATATATCACCCTTGGTGGAACTGGGCGTAACATTCCAGGCAAACACGCCTAGAATAGACCTTACAATATAGCATACCAGAACGACATAAGAACAAACCTTACAGTATAACATACTAGAGCGACATAATAACAAACCTTACAGTATAACATACCAGAGCGACATAATAACAAACCTTACAGTATAACATACCAGAGCGACATGAGAACCCATCTTTGATTAATAGAATCCATACTTGTCTCAATCATCTGAATTTTATAACTAAATTATATTTGTCTCATTTAGATCCCCAAAACTCATTGTTAATTGTCTCATTTGGATGCTCTAAACTCATTTTTTTATTGTCTCCGTTGTATCCCCCAAACTCATCTGAATTGTCAACTGCAATCTGAGGCATGCAGCTTGTGCACAATATAGGTATATAAACAGGGGTGGATAGTACAACATGGTCAGTCTTTTAGTTTTGTTCGTTCAGATTCAATCCGGATTGATCAGGGGGCTAATTTTAACAGATTTGTTTGATTGGAATTAGAGGCCGATACTCTGGAACTGGGTCATGTTCGATTATTATACCAGATGTTACACAATGTAATGGATGATTTGTAAGAACACATTTTGATATGGAACAACGTTAGGGCCAAGTTAGTCAAAGTATCGTGACGGTGTAATTTTGGAACAGTACGCGTGCGATGGTTACAGAGTAGGATATACAGACCTATAAATGGCCCTGCTTGATTTGTCAATACCGGCTGACCACAGTTCGTCAGTTTTTGCACGAGGTCACTTGATTTCACCGGAAGTCGACAAAAGTTCGGCTGCGGCGTACGCCGAATTCGCCGCTTTGGCGGCAGCGGCGAACGCCGGCGCAAGATGGTGAACATGTCAACGAGATAAATTTCAAGTTATTTAGGAATGCCATAAAACTCTAATTTTAAAGCCTTAAAATTAAACCAAATGTTTTTGAAGTTGAATATGAGCTAATAATATTCCTAATAATAATTTTCTGCTTATTTTGCGGGCACTTTCAAGAATACTGTTTTTGATTAAAACATGTCATGTAACCGGTAACATTATCTGACGCCATATTGTTTATCAGCCGGGTCACTTGATTTGCTTTGATAGGGTAACCTAACCGGCGTACGCCGTGGTAGAAACCGGCTCACCTATTGGCGGACAAACCAAGCAGGTCCATAGTCTCGACTAAGCTGTTTAAATAACTGCGCGAGTGTTAGTGTTACCTATTAAATGGGAAGTGTAGACCTATATTTAGTGTCTTTATTATTTTGTGTACCAATAACGTGTGAATTTCATTCACCACGATGTGACACCATGGACATATGGAACTCTGGAATTAATTACTGATATGGTGATTTTGTATTTTTCTGTATGCTTTTGAAGACGCAACTGGGGTTAGTTTTGCACGAGTGACAATTTTCAGGTGTCATATCGTGACAATACTGCATATGGACACACAGAAAGGAAATGTGGTTTAACGACCTTACCGTATAACATACCAGATCAACATGAGAACAAACCTTACAGTATAACATACTTTATCACCCAATAATACATTCTACAGTAGATATCGCTTGTGTGATATATTTCATAATCTACTGCGATATCTCCTTAGAAGATATCGCTTTACATGAATTTGATTGGTCAGTTGAAAAGGAACTACTTTTTTTTATTTTTTAAATAATAGTTCATTTCTTATAAAAAGTAACCTATTTTTTTAAAATGAACTATTGTTATTCAATTGACCTTGATGGAAACACTGGGCCAATATAAAGGCTTTGCAATGGTTGAATTGCTGTCAAAAAATGATGTCAAAAAATGATGTATCTCTACGCCGTAATGTTCAGTAAAAGTGAAATCTACAGCAAAGAATTATATTTATCTATTTATGCATGTAAGAAGGGTTTGGGTGATAAATAAAATCTCCTACTCGTCTTTTTTGATATAAAAAAATATCAACATTCGTTGATAAAGTAACAAAAAACGAGGCTCTGTTGATATTTTTTGATATCAAAAAAGACTAGTAGGAGATTCTCAATATACCTGAGTGACAGGAGAACAAACGGTACAATATAACATACCAGAGCGACATGCAAACATACGTTACAATATAACATGCCATAGCGACATGCAAACATACGTTACAGCATCTCATACCAGAGCGACATGAGAACAAACCTTACAGTATAACATACCAGAGCAATTAGTGATGACAAAACTATTTTTGATTGGTAATGCCACATGAGTACGCAAAGTACGATAGAAATAATAATGATAATCTTGATCAGAATTGTTAAACCTAACAAAATAAGCTTGCGGATTAATGTCGTAGGCACAGGATATTAGTGAAAGTGACCAGACTGTACCAAGAAGTGAAACTTACCAAACTTAGAAGTAAATGTTTGGATGCCTTCATCAGCAGTTGTGGCGTCTACAAGATGAATAACTCTGTCGTAAAGGGAGCATTGAGCTCTTCCTGGATGGTAGGCGTACGAAACACAGGGGTGATTTATTCGACATGCTATAGCACACTCTATTGCGCTAACGGACTGTGACGTAGTAGTTGCAGTAAATGTAACAACCTTATCTGTGTAAAGCTGTACGTAGTTTGGTGAAACTATCCAGACCATATTCACTACTAAAATCACCAGAACTACTAGATTGACCATGTTCAGCTAAGTTTCGTTTTCTTTTAGTTCTAGAAAGCAATTTAATTAAACATTTGATTAGTCAGTTCCAATTTTTGACGCAACACGAAACAATGAATCTATTACAATATTTGAATTGTTCAATAACCGATAAATCCAGTGACTATATCTCAAAACATCAACATTTATAGAATCCGCCTGCCTGTATTGTTCAGTCTTGATGCGATGAAAATATATTGCCGAACATCAGTTTGTATACTTTGATAGTTGTTTATTGGATGAATATTACATTAATGGAGAATATATCAGATCAATACAATATATTGCGGCTTAAGGTTGGGTGGTTCACAGTTCTCAAATACTTGTGCTAAAAACTAAAAAAAATACCTTCTTATCAGCAAATTTCGTCTGTGATCACTATAACATTTAAACGTTCAGTCACGGGGTCGCACGTGCACCTAAGGCAGCAAACATTCGTCCCAAATAGACAATCATGGTTATATCCTCACAAATCGAACATGGTCTGACCTTATGGTAAGCCATATCATATAATGTTAATATAAGCCCCAAATATTGTCCGTCTGTTGCATTTTCTTCAAACCTGTGAACCACTCCTCTGGCAGAGAAGAAAGATGTGTTTTTCAGTGAAAATCTAATGCATAGAGCCTTAAAAGATTGTCAAAATTCTAGATCTGTTATCCTGTGCCTTTTCTGATATAAAATATCAAGTTACAATTATGCGATCTTGTTAAAATGTGAGGTTTTTTTTGTTTACATTTCTGCTGAATAAATCCGCTCACCTGAGTACTACTTTCTAAATGTGGATGAGGGGGGTTGCATGGCCGAATGGTTAGCACGTGCGCGCTGTATCGTAAGCCTGTCATTGAATCAACTGGCGTGGTTTCGAATCCCCGGTTGTACGTGACAAGGATTAAGGTCGCCTGTCCAACCTCGCGGGTTTTCTCCGGGTCCTCCCGTTTCCTCCCACTGCTAAAGACGCGCAAGCGAATTATTGAAATAAAATTAAATCATATGTTAGTCCCGAAATGACCTAGTTTGTGTCGAGTGGACGTTAAACCCCGTGTCCTGTGACATCTATGACGGGAATTACCTAAGTAACATGGATACATTATTACTAAAATTGGAAATTTATGAATTTCTATGTCAGGGAAAGTGTACCCATCCTAGCAATTGCTTTCCAGATGTTACAGCGACTATCATTATGTCCGTCTTCACTGATTTATATACCAGTATTATAAAAATGATTTCTTTTTTTATTTAAATATAACAAAAACGACGAATCATGAATCTAAATAGAACATGAGAAGTCACCAGGACATTAACAGAACACAGTTTTTATGCGACACAATCACTGGTTTATTCTAAAAGCACCAAGTTTCGACAAGTATCCTCTTATCGTTAATCTGGCAGGCTTAATGTTGATGAGCTACATGTATGCACCAAACCAATGGTCGAGGGTAATAGGCCTGCATGTAATGATGGCCATGACGATACTAGTACCAGTAGTCAAGTTTCCTCAATCTAACGACCAACATTTTACACATTTTTGGAGTGAGTCAGAAGTGAAATGCTTACTGCCATTACGTTTACCAATGGAAAAGCTATTTGTTAAAGAGGAAAAATTCACATTCTTTGGCAGGTTCAAGTATAAAAATATTGTCGTCGCTACATTGTTTTCAAATTTATAGACAAGGAATAGGGAAAAATGATGGCATTATATTGTATTAACTAATGTCTTTGGCAAGTTGTGGGATTCAAACATATTGTCTAATATGTACTTAAATAAAATTAGCGAATGAGTGACAGATTGTTACATAAAAAAGCGTCATATTTTTGTAAACATTTAATTCTAGGTTGATATCAGCACACTCGCCCCAGCGAGTCTGGCTGGATAGGGTTTGAGCTAGGGAATGACTTTATTAGTGCAATCTATTGTAAAGTATGCTTATATGTATTCAGCTATGATATATAAAATGTAAAAACGAAATGTTGCATTGTTATTCCTGGTAAGACAAACGTCTTACCTAACTCACAAAACAGTAAGAAATATATACACAACATGACGTGGAAGCAAAGACGACTAGTGAAAATACTAGACGATCACAAGGCTATTAAGATATCATATATGTAGTAAGAAAAGATGCATGGGTCATACGCCGGTGGTGGCGACCAGTTTTTGCCTCCGCTCTCCACGTCTGACAGAAAGACCCATGGTTCTACACAAGGCGTGATGAGAAAATTGGGTTTTATTTCCTCGTTAACTGTGAATCAAATTGTAAATAAATAGAACTCGTTAAAAAAAAAGACATACAAGAAGGTTAAAGATAATAGTACCAAAACTGGAAATGCAAAAATGGACTTCAAATACCCTGATAACTTTGAAAATGTATTCTCGGACAGAGTATCCTCCATTCGTAGTTACATTGTGATACACTCACAGTTAAACACGATGATGCTTCTTCGAGCAGTGCGTGTACATCAACATCGACAGTATTAATAATTGTTACCTGTCTATATCAGATGATGATATCACACCATTAAAGAAAAAACTGAATCAAATATACTAAACCAGATTTTTTTTTTTATGAACAATATTTTTATTCATGATGTCTGAATGGGATTGGGGAACAGACTTAGCCTATGTAAAACCCCTCTCCCAGATGATGATGATGGTGATAAGATTACACCATTAAATTAAACCAACAGAAAGTTCCAGAGCAAACAGGGGATTACGCAATACCCAATTCGAACTCATGACCGAGATTTGAATAAAGAAATTGCATCTAAAACAAAACATATGCACAACGACAAAATGGTCAGAATGGATCGTTTTTTGGACTTATTTGAACATTCTCTGAAAAAGTGACTTTAAAGATACGTTCCCAGAAAAGTAATTCTCGGGTGATTATTTCCAATAAAAGTATGTCAATTTTGGTATATATGGAAAGTAGAAATATCCAATCCTACTAGAAAACTACTGGATTCCCTGAAAAACACCCATGGAGCGCATACAGAACAAAAATGTAAGAGTTTCTCTAATCGGCAGCCTGACGGTGAGGAATGTCTGTTCGCGTGACTCCAAGATTGAGCGCTTGATGTACATGTTGATAAACTTTATGAAGAGTTAGACGTACAACACTTTCTGCGATAAAAATCACGGAAAAAGACGTGGGCGGTGAATAATCCGAGAATTTAATAAGGCTTCGATATTTATGATAAATGGATAGCTATTAAAGACAACATCGTCTTATGTATGCAATGAATTCCCCT
Organism: Patella vulgata; assembly: GCF_932274485.2. Classification (NCBI taxonomy): domain Eukaryota; kingdom Metazoa; phylum Mollusca; class Gastropoda; family Patellidae; genus Patella; species Patella vulgata. Next base: position 7,419,907 of record NC_065882.2, on the reverse strand, counting down.
CCGACTTCGCACCCGTTGTTAGGTAGGTCGTCAGCTAAGTCACGTGACACAAACATGACCTCTTTTAATAGATTTTTTATAGCAGGGGTATTCCCTCGCGTAAACAGTGTTTTGAGAAGGAATAGATTGGTTAGTTTGAATATGTTATTGGTCCAAATACACCACGAAATCATCCATTTTGTACACGGGAACGTATCTTTAATCCTAACAATTTGTTGTTAGAAATTGACTCCTGAACAGGTTCAACAAGTATGTGTCGGCTACTAAAAAGAAAACAAATGTTTTTTACTATTATATGTAGGGGTGTAACGATACATCGAACAATATCGCAATAACTTGACTGCCGATAGTCTGTATCGATAGTAAAAAGAAACTATCGATAAAAATTGCGATAGTCAACCAAACTATCGATTGTTTCGATAGTTTGTAATAGCAAAAGTTAAATGACACAAATTCCTAAATAGTTCTCTCGTATTTGTCGAATATTTACTTCCAAAATACTTGTTCGAAATTGTGTTTTTATTAAAAGTCAGTCTGTATTTGTTTCTCGATCAGTCCAGTCCAGACAGTTCCTTCATTCATGAGAATCGCGGAAATATAACTGGTTAATCGTGCATTCTGAGTTGTTTAAAGATGGCGGAATTTGAGGTTGTAAAATAACGATCAAGCTAAATCAAAAGTATGGAATCGGAATCATTTCGTAATTTTGATAATCGGCCGGTAAAAAAAATTAAACAAGCTTGCTGATTATTCTTAACACTAACCGCCAAGCGGCAATCGAAGGAAGGCGATCTCGGCATGGATTGTGCATCTATCGCGCGCCTTCGAAGCTTTGTAAATCGGTAGATATTAAATTAATAATTTAATGGTTACACTGACCAGTTGTTAGTTATATAATACATATTACTATTCCCCAATGCCAATTTACCGATGACACGTGATATCAGGTGAAATTAGGTCAGTAAACCAGCGATGCTAGTTTGAGTTTTAAATAGCGTTTACCGTTATGATTTTTTATTTTATACACATGATGACAAGCTTATTTTTTTTTTTTTTTTTTTAAATATTGTCGTTATTATCATTGAAAACCGTATGGAATTTAACTTCCAAAACCATTCATGGTTGTCACGTGATTACTCAATGTGCCGTACGTGTCTATCATGGGCAAATGAATAAAATCATTTGCAACTACGTTACGTGATAGAAAATAAACCCTACAAATTGTGTTATGAAGAAATACCACGGTGCCTATCAGCTTATATCCATCGAAAAAAAACCAATACAGTAATTTATTCAAGAATGTTACCGACGTGAATTTCAATTTGTACGTGAATTAAATATGAAAAATATTCCGAACCATGTACCTATTTGTCGTTATTTTTGTGATAATTACATTCAGTAGAATACGATATTCATCATAACAAATTATCAAGAATTATTTTTGTTGAAGTCTGGTTATATTAAAGGGAACTTTCCAGTGTTTCATTGATTTTAGTTTGATTGTATGTTATATTAAATGTATACCTGACAGTTTGTTTGAAACCTAAACTAATAAACAAATCAAACTATCGCAATAGTCCAATAGTATCCCCAATAGTAACAGTATTGCAATAGCTGTTTACCCAATAGCAATACTATCGCAATAGTGAAAATTACCAACAATAGTCACCCCTAATTATATGTATCTGTCGGATAGATAGTTTTAATGGCTTATTTTTTGCTAAATTGGTAAACTTTACAGAAAACATGTGGACGTATATTGTCGTCACCCCTGTCCATCCGTCCACAATTGTTTGTGAACAGTCTACAGGTCACAATTGTTATCCGATTTCAATGAAACTTGAAATATAGGTTTATCACCCTAAGATCTCGGTTGCTTTCGATAGTGGCATGTATCGGACTGTAACTTCATGGATTATGGCCCCTGATTGTACGAAAAATCACGTTTTTAGCTTGTGAACACTGTAGAGGTCACAATTTGTATCCGATTTGGTTTAAACTGAAAATGTATGCTTATTACCCAAAGATGTCGGTTCCTTTCGATATTCGTGCATATCGGAACGTAACTTCCTGAATTATGGCCCCTGATTGTACGAAAAATCGCGTTTGTAGCTTGTGGACCCTATAGAGATCATAATTTTTATCCGATTTAAAAGACCGTATTATTATATTACCGTTACACCCTAAGGACGACTGAGTTCGAATTTCGTTAAAATCGGCCCAAAACTGATAGACAAAATGGCCGCCCTTCGTTCTCAAATAGCGTAAAAGTATGGTATATCAAGGTTGTGGACCCTATAGAGGTCACAATTTTTATCCGATTTTGTTGAAACTTGAAATGTAAGTTTATAACCCGAAGATCTCGGTTCCTTTCGATATTTACGCATATCGAATTGTAATTTCCTGAATTTTGGCCCGTGATTGTAGGAACATCACTTTCGTTTTAGCTTGTTCTCTATCCATCTCTCGAAAATGTGGGCGTATCCTGCCTGGCAGTCGCTGGTTATCCGATTCTGATGAAACTTAAAACATATCTTTATATCCCAAAGATCTCAGTCCCTTTTGATATTTGCGCATTTCAGACCATAACTTTCTGGATTATTTCCCCTGATTGTACAAAAAATCCCGTTTGTTTTTAGCTTGTTCTCTTTCCATCTCTTGCAAAATGTGGGCGTATCATGGCAGGCAGCCGCTGGTTTACTATTAAATGTATCTTTCGAATACACAGTTTAATGACTAATCATTTGTTAATGTTATGTTTTGAATCAGTAAACTTATAAAAAAAATAATAAATAATTGTTTTTATACACCCTCAGTTTCACATGGACTTACATGTATTGTTATTGTCCCAGTCTGTCTGCCCATTCAGATGTTGTTTGTCGACACTTTTCAGGACGCAATGTCTATCCAGTCTTGACAAAACTTGTCAACTGATTTTCAATTATATTGTGTTATTGATCCATATTATTCCATGTGTAGATTATACCGAATTCGACATAAAATCCCAGTTAAAAAACGATTATCATTTAGGAATAACTCGCGACTGTAAGAATGCAGATTCAATCAAAAGCTAAAAGAAAAATCTTTAGCAGTGGGAGGAAACCGGAGAAAACCCACTAGTTGAGAACGAATTGTGGTGTAGTAATGTTTGAAAACTGGAAGATGATCATATAGAAATGAAATGAAATGGGGTTTTACGTCCTACTGTTCTGCTCCTATACTAGGCTACCGAAGACGGGCATACCCCATACAGTGTGCTATGAGGGAAATTTTGCTCGGGCAGCGGCACTATCGCCTACTCTTATATCGAATTCTAACTGCAAGGGGGTCTTTTACGTGCATTCCAATATACACACGGGATTTCGTATCATCCGAAGGACTAGACAGCTGTCCTTATCAGTCCCTCCGTCCTGCAACACTGACAATGGGAAACCACGCCAGAAAATCTGGATGGACTTTCTCGGCCAATGCAGGGATCGAACACTACTAATGTGTTAGTGTCCTACCTGTTGTGTAAATCATCAATTAAATCCTATTTTACTTGTTCAGAGGGTTCAAAAATATGTTTTAATCAAAGTCACATTTAAAAAGCTTTACGTCAGGCTTTTCAAATCATTTATTTGAATTTTTTAAATTAGATGTGTTAAGATGAAATTTATATCATCAATTAATTTGAATATTGTAAAATAGTAAAATTTGTTGACCAGAATAAAGATTGGGACATATTATTCAGTTACAACAAGAGTGGTATTGAGCCTTTAAAGACTTGCTTGATAAAGACGACAGTATCCTCGTCGAAACGTCGCTTAGTATTAAACTCAATAATTGTGTATCCATAAAATTGTACCGTGTTAATATGTTCAATTACTAAATGCCAATCAAAGAAGAATACGGGTTCTTTTCACTAAATGTGCTCCATGACAGCAACGGTTTTGTCCCAATACCCTTGTGCCACATATATTCACATTGTTTACATGACTTGTTTTGAACGTTTATTTGAGTTGAAGAAAAGCGTCGCGAAGGATTGTTGAAGAAACGAACAAAGGTATATTATATTGAATATTTTACCGAGATAAGAAGTCCTTTATATCAGCTTCAGTGTAATGTTTTGTAATTCCCTTGACACATAAACACCATTGTTAATATTTACATTAGTAAGTACATGTACTGTATACGTTTTTCTCTTCTGTTGACTCCCCACCTTCAGTGACAAACTAATCAATTTCGGAGAACGTTACATCTTGAAGTTCATCATCCGCCATTTCAAAATATGAAATCAATTATTAAACCCCAAAAATGAAACCAAAACCCCTTGTGGGAACTTTTTTTGTATATACCTTTGGTATTTTCATCGTGACATGTGTATATAGTGAAACTGCTTATATATACATATATATTTTCATGTTCTTTATTAATACATTTCTTATGTTCCCTGCCAGTTGTGCATGCAATAATCACGATATATATTTATGTACCTATATTGGCTTTGCCTTGTAATAAAGTATGTAGTACAAAATCGTTCGGATACGACGAAAAACGAGGTCCCGTATACACAGTGGCGAGCTCGTAAAAGAACCCTTGACAATAGAAATGAAATGGGGTTTAACGTCCTACTGTTCTGCTCCTAACTTAGGCTAATGACGACGTGCATACGCCATATAGTGTGCTATGAGGGAAATTTTGCCCGGGCAGCGGCGCTACGGCCTACTCTTTTATCGAATTTCAACTGCCAAGGGATCTTTTACGTGCACGCCAATGTGTACACGGGACCTCGGTTTTTCGTCCCATCCGAACGACTAGACAGCTGTCCTTGTCAGGCCCTCCGTCCTGCATCACTGACAAGGGGAAACCACGCCGGAAAATCTGGATGAACTTTCCCGGCCAATGCAGTTATCGAACACCCGACCTCCAGGCTAGCGAGCCAGCGTCTTACCCACGTGATCCCCCTTGACAATAGGAATTTGGTATAAGAGTAGGTCGTAGCCCCGCTGTCCAGGTAAACTTCGCCTCATAGCAGATACCAATAATGGTGTGATATAAAAACAAGCTAAACAACATATATTTAAAAAAAAATGAAGAAAAACATTATAGTGGTGTGATATAAAAACAAACAAGGTAAACAATATCTATTTATAAAATATCAAATATAACATTATAATGTTGTGATACAAAAACAAGGTAAACAATATGTATTTATATACTATTCAAAAAAAGTAGGGGATATTTGATTTTGGGGGCATAATACTAAAATATGCAAATGACTACGAAAAAAGTCACTATAGAACCTAACAGAAGAAACATTTCCAGTTACATGTGACGCCCAAACGCACCAATAGCTACCGCATGGAATGCAGGTGATGCTTGGGATCATCATGGGGGTCCAACCCAAGATTTGCACGACTCTGACTTTGAATGTTACAGTCATTGTGGCATTGAATTCCAGGGTGGAAACATCAGTTTAATTGTTTTAGTGACCAGAAAACAAATTTTGATATGCGTCGGCTTACCCAAAATGAAAGGTTACGTGCCCTTGGCATGCTACAGATCGGCACAACACAGGCGGTTGTGGCGCGGACGATGAATGTTTCTCAGTCTGTCATAAGCAGGCTATGGTCCAGATACCGTGATACACAATCTGTACAGGACAGACCACGCTCAGGTCGACCAAGGGCGACAACTCAAGCCCAGGATCGATTTATCCGTACCTTGGCCTTGAGAAATCGTGTCATCACAGCAAATCAGATCAGCGCTCGTCTTCAAACAGACACTGGTGTGAGAGTGAGTGGCCAGACGATTCGGAATCGACTGCATAGGGGTCACCTTCGCGCCCGACGTCCTCGCGTGATCCCTTGTTTGAGAGATCATCACATTCAGGCAAGACGTCGTTGGTGTAGGGATCGTCAACACTGGGATAATCGACGCTGGAGCAATGTGATGTTTTCAGATGAGTCAAGGTTCACTGTTGATTTTTTGGACAGACGTAGGAGGGTGTGGCGTCGTCGAAACGAGCGCTTCCAAGACGTTAACGTCATCAGACATGATCGATTTGGGGGTGGTTCTGTTATGGTGTGGGGAGGCATCACTGTTGCTGGAAGAACGGCTTTACATGTTGTTGCAGGACGTGTTACAGGCCTCTCCCCCATCGAGCATGTCTGGGACATGCTTGGACAGAGGTTACGTCAACGTCAACAACGTCCTGCCAATGTCCAAGAACTTGCTGCTGCGTTGCAACAGGAATGGGACAATCTGGACCAAAATGACCTTAGACGTCTCATTAGGAGTATGCCACGTCGGATCAATGCTTGTTTGGCAAACAGAGGAGGATTTACCCGTTACTGACTTGGTTGTGATGCTGTGGTAACTTTGCTGTTTGACCCCGGGTATCATTTTACCCTTATAATGGTCAGTCTGTGCCTTACTTAGTCTAACGATCATTTGGAATAAATCGATGAATGTGAACTTCATTTCATTTTGTCATTTGTTTCTTCGTCAGTTTCATTAGGTGACTTTAATAACACTTAAAAATCAAATATCCCCTACTTTTTTTGAATAGTAGTATACGTGTATCACTTATGGTACACAATTTATTAAATAATATCCATTGGATCTTAGCTTAACCTATTAGGATGTTTAAAAGTTCTTGCGACTATCTCTTACTCAAAGGGTTAATGTCTGTGAATTTATCTACAGTCCCCTTAACATGTTTAATTTAATCTTTGAGAGGCATTTAGTAACTGGATAGAGCAATACACTATACGTCCTCGGCATCCCCAGTATTTTCATTCCGTTCTACTCCACTATACCCTGGGTTAATCCATAGGGTTTCCACGATTTCAAATTATCTGCCCTGACCTTGATTGTAGATAAGGTCTACGAACCAATCAAGAAACAGTTTACAAACCAGTCGTTTCGCCTTCGATTTTATAAGGTAATTAACCAAATTCATGTCCATTTACTGAATGATTTGTGTAAATAATGTATATACATAATTAATTGTATTATCAAAATATGTAGTATGTTTCGCTGTTTCCAAATATGTTTAACTTTTGTTATTATTATTACTATTCGTTCTTTATCTGAAAATTATCATTCGGTTATGTTTATTATTATTGAACTTATACTTGACAATTTAGTCGGTCTTCATTTAGAATAATTTGAACTTCTCTCATTTAGGTTAACTCCTAAAATTGTCCGATGAGAGTTACCTCCCTTTGGTATCTTCAATTAACGATGCATGGGATTGGTCGATAAAAATAGCACAATCATCAAGGGCGAATAATTTGAAAACGTGTCTCTCCCCATAGTCTAACCCAGGGGTAAGTGGAGTAGAAAGGAATGAAACCACTGGGGATACCGAACTCTAACCCTTACCCTTTTTATACGTCCACATTCATAATGTGAACGTATTATGCCGTCGCCCCTGTCTGTGTGTGTGTGTGTGTGTGTGTGTGTGTGTATGTATGTATGTGTGTGTGTGTGTGTGTGTCTGTGGTTCGCCTACAGGGCGCAATTCTTCATGGATTTTCTTCAAACTTGGTATACTTATTCCTTATACCCCAAGGAAGATCCCTATTGTTTTTGGTGCATGCCCGACCCCCCGGGGCAGAGCCACGCCCATTTCTAGTATTTGTTTGTTTGTCGTCTACAGGCCACATTTCTTAACTAATAATCTTGAAACTTTGCATACACATTCTTTGTACCCTAAGGAACATCCCTATCGTTTGGGGTGCATGCCCAACCCCCAGGGGCAGAGCCACGCCCATTTTCTTTTCGTGTGTCTTTGTGTCGCCTACAGGGCGCAATTCTTACTGGATTTTCTTCAAACTTGGTATACTTATTCCTTATACCCCAAGGAAGATCCCTATTGTTTTTGGTGCATGCCCGACCCCCAGGGGCAGAGCCACGCCCATTTCTAGTATTTGTTTGTTTGTCGTCTACAGGCCACATTTCTTAACTTATAATCTTGCATACACATTCTTTGTACCCTAAGGAACATCCCTATCGTTTGGGGTACATGCCCAACCCCCAGGGGCAGAGCCACGCCCATTTCCCATTTTCTTTTCGTGTGTCTTTGTGTCGCCTACAGGGCGCAATTCTTACTGGATTTTCTTCAAACTTGGTATACTTATTCCTTATACCCCAAGGAAGATCCCTATTGTTTTTGGTGCATGCCCGACCCCCAGGGGCAGAGCCACGCCCATTCCTTATATTTATTTATTTGTTTGTCATCTACAGACCGCATTTCTTAACGTATCAACTTTACATATTTATTCCTTATACCCTAAGGATGATCCCTATTGTTTTTAGTGCATGCTCGCCTCCCCGGGGCAGAGCCACGCCCATTTTTGTATTTGTTTGTTTGTCGTCTACAGGCCGCATTTCTTAACGTATCATCTTGAAACTTTGCATACTTATTCTTTGTACCCTCAGGAACATCCCTATCGTTTTGGGTGCATGCCCACCCCCCAGGGGCAAAGCCACGCCCATTTTCTTTTTCTATGTGTGTGTGTCGCCTACAGACCACAATTCTTAATCAATTGTCTTGAAATTTTTTCATATGAATTGCTTATACCCTAACGATGACCCCTATTGTTTTTTTACCCCCAGGGGCAGAGCCACGCCCATTTTCTTTTCTTTTTATGTCTGTGTGTCACCTACAGGCCACAATTCTTAATCAATCGTCTTGAAAATTTTTCATATGAATTGCTTATACCCTAAGTATGATCCCTATTGTTTTTGGTGCATGCCCGACCACCAGGGGTAGAGCCACGCCCATCCCTTATATTTATTTATTTGTTTGTCATCTACAGATCGCATTTCTTATCGTATCACCTTGAAACTTAGCATACATATTCCTTCTATCCTAAGGAACATCCCTATTAGTTGTGGTGAATACCCAACCCCCAGGGGCAGAGCTACGCCCATTTTCTTTTTTTATGTCTGTGTGTCACTTGCAGACCGCATTTCTTAATCGATCATCTTGAAATTTTTTTTAGACTTATTCCTTATAGCCTAAGGCTACGTTTTTACACTTATTCCTTAATCCTAAGGCTGGCCTCTATTATTATTTTTGGTGCATGCTCAACCCCTTGGGACAGAGTCACGCCTAATGTTTGTGTGTCTTGTGTTTTGCCTACAGGCCGCAATTCTTAACCGATCCTTTTGAAATGGGGATACCTATTCTAAACGTCATGCTTTTAGAATAAAGACATCGATTGTTTTAAAATAAAAATTGTGTTCTGTTAATGTGAACGAAACGTTAAACTGATAGCAGTCCTACAACCCAGTTTTATTTCACAGACCCTCAATGCAAACTGGACCATATCAAACAAAACAGGAATGTGGACGTATATTGCTGCGTTAGCGATGCTCTTGTTAAAAGACTGAACTTGGGTCTAATTTAGTTTTTACTTCCCTTAAAAGGGTTAGGGTTCGGGTTAGTATTCCCCTAAATACTCATTTTGGTATGAGTTCTGGCTTGTTCTGGAATTTGTTGCTTCTAGTGGTGATAATATACTATTAAAAAAAAGTAGGGGATATTTGATTTTTAAGTGTTGTTAAAGTCACCTAATGAAACTGACGAAGAAAAAAATGACAAAATGAAATGAAGTTCACATTCAGCGATTTATTCCAAATGATCGTTAGACTAAGTAAGGCACAGACTGACCATTATAAGGGTAAAATGATTCCCGGGGTCAAACAGCAAAGTTACCACAGCATCACAACCAAGTCAGTAACGGGTAAATCCTCCTCTGTTTGCCAAACAAGCATTGATCCGACGTGGCATACTCCTAATGAGACGTCTAAGGTCATTTTGGTCCAGATTGTCCCATTCCTGTTGCAACGCAGCAGCAAGTTCTTGGACATTGGCAGGACGTTGTTGACGTTGACGTAACCTCTGTCCAAGCATGTCCCAGACATGCTCGATGGGGGAGAGGTCGGGACTCAGTGCTGGCCAAGGTAATGTGGTGATGTTCTGTTGTTGGAGGTAACCTGTAACGATCCTGGCCCTGTGACATCTTGCATTGTCATCCTGGAAGATGAAACGGCGGCCATGACGTCGTGCGAACGGCACAACATGGACTGCCAAGATGTTGTCCCGGTAGTACTGGCCTGTAACACGCCCTGCAACAACATGTAAAGCCGTTCTTCCAGCAACAGTGATGCCTCCCCACACCATAACAGAACCACCCCCAAATCGATCATGTCTGATGACGTTAACGTCTTGGAAGCGCTCGTTTCGACGACGCCACACCCTCCTACGTCTGTCCAAAAAATCAACAGTGAACCTTGACTCATCTGAAAACATCACATTGCTCCAGCGTCGATTATCCCAGTGTTGACGATCCCTACACCAACGACGTCTTGCCTGAATGTGATGATCTCTCAAACAAGGGATCACGGGAGGACGTCGGGCGCGAAGGTGACTCCTATGCAGTCGATTCCGAATCGTCCGGCAACTCACTCTCACACCAGTGTCTGTTTGAAGACGAGCGCTGATCTGATTTGCTGTGATGACACGATTTCACAAGGCCAAGGTACGGATAAATCGATCCTGGGCTTGAGTTGTCGCCCTTGGTCGACCTGAGCGTGGTCTGTCCTGTACAGATTGTGTATCACGGTATCTGGACCATAGCCTGCTTATGACAGACTGAGAAACATTCATCGTCCGCGCCACAACCGCCTGTGTTGTGCCGATCTGTAGCATGCCAAGGGCACGTAACCTTTCATTTTGGGTAAGCCGACGCATATCAAAATTTGTTTTCTGGTCACTAAAACAATTAAACTGATGTTTCCACCCTGGAATTCAATGCCACAATGACTGTAACATTCAAAGTCAGAGTCGTGCAAATCTTGGGTTGGACCCCCATGATGATCCCAAGCATCACCTGCATTCCATGCGGTAGCTATTGGTGCGTTTGGGCGTCACATGTAACTGGAAATGTTTCTTCTGTTAGGTTCTATAGTGACTTTTTTCGTAGTCATTTGCATATTTTAGTATTATGCCCCCAAAATCAAATATCCCCTACTTTTTTTGAATAGTATATATTTGTACCGTGCGTTAAGGACGGCCAGCCCTCGATAAACTACTAGAAGGTTTTATTACTCAACAAATACCTTCTCGAAGTATGTAATAAAATCTAATCGGGTGGCACACTGTATGGCGTTTGCCCGTCTTCATTAGCCGTTTGAACGTTAAGCCCCATTTCATTTCATTTTGTTGAATTTAATAGGCAGGGAACATAGTTGAGCTGTTGTTTTAAATAAATAAACGGTATGTCAATATGATTTACTGACCTGGATCACTTCATGTCTATTCGATAAAATATACCACATATTCGCATTACAATAACATCAAAACAAACAATTGAATACATAATTGTTTAGTAATCTAGTAAGGCGCTGGTTCGCTAACCCAGAAGTTCCCATGAGAAATACACCTATCATCATAATTAAAAAAATAAAATGAGTTTTAACTTGCTACCATTCTGTGCTACAAGACTTCAATAACATATTGTTACAGTATTGGGTCTTTATATCAGGTTCAGATGACAAGACTAGTTTAACATCTTATAATACTTTTATTCTCTGCTTCTTACGTACACACATCGTAATGTTAAAGACAACCAGAACTAACTTGTATTGAGGGAGCCATTTCCTAGCTTGGCTAGGCACGAGTGTGCCAACTCCCGAACGCTCTCCCTCACTCCGCCTCGTATCGTGCCAAGGCGCCCATGCTGGCCTCGTCTGGGCCTGACTCCGAGGTCGTTTCCCTTCTGGGTTTATAAACCATTCAAGATAAAGGATCTTATTAGGTTTATCATGTAAACTGTACAGATTGTCGACCATAGATATACATTGTCCGTCAATTTTACAGCACTCCTGAGAACACTTCCCGGCCTCTTCGTTGCTCCGGGTGTTCGATTCCTGCATTGGCCGAGAAAGTTCATCCAGATTTTCCGGCGTGGTTTCCCCTTGTCAGTGATGCAGGACGGAGGGCCTGACAAGGACAGCTGTCTAGTCGTTCGGATGGGACGAAAACCCGAGGTCCCGTGTACATATTGGCGTGCACGTAAAAGATCCCTTGGCAGTTGGAATTCGATATACTTTCACTGCTTTATATTAATACAGAAACATTAAAATTCAGATGGGCCATTTTCAGCAATATAAATTGTTTGCAATCTACAATATTGTCAAAGTTGAATCACTAATAGAATGGGAGTTCAATATTTGGTTTATTCCATTGAAATTTTATTCAATGTTAAACGAGCTAAAACGCTAATATGTGGGACCTAGGAATTGACACAAATGGGTTGCAACGCACATAATATTGTAATATGAATGTATATGTTATAGAGTATATATTTTATTACCATTTTATTTTAGTCAAAATAGCAAATGACCAAAGTCCGAATTGATATTACACTAACCTTTCAAGTCTTAATCTGAGTTTTCGTCGTTAGTGAGGAAATAAGTTACAACCCCAGAAAACAGCACTTCGGCATATATATACTGATTTATATTCCATCAATTCCGTTTTTACTCTAATTTCAAATCAGTTACGTTCGGCGAAATAGGCCAGAAGTCTCAATGGAATGGTAATATCTAGCGTCTGGTTATTTCAGTCTACACCAATAGTATTTATTGCGCATGCTTCCAGATAAGAATATGACGTCAACGTTTGACCTGACTCGTGGAATATATCTAGCCTCGTTCTTCCAGTCATTTGTTACAAATGGCGCTGAAACGCATTATGGTACACGAGGTGTACCAATGGTAAAATGTTTATTTTGTCTTAAATATTGGATATCAGAAGCCCATCTTTTCCTGGTAAGATCACAACATCAATGTTGATTTATATTGACAAATAATTCGTGTTTTCAATCTGAGTGCATATTAGCGTGGATTAAGCCGTGCGAAATCCGCTATTTGAGCGAAAAATGTCAATGGCCCATCGTTACTTTAAAAGATAAATTATATAAGATTTAGATAAACTTCTGAACACTCTGGCTGTAATAGTTCAAAAATAGATAATGCAGAATGAATACATTGAAAATTTCAGTGAAATTATTTTATTCTGAGATAAGTTGGGTTTTTTTTACCAGAAATAGCTTGAATAACAATCTGGTTTATTTACCGACTATACGTCATTTAATAATCTTTCTACTGCTAGGGTATAATTTACAATCTATTATTCTATTAGGATGTTTAAGAGGTCTTGCGACCATCTCTTACTCAATGGGTTAATGTCTGTAAATGTATCTATAATCCCCTTAATATGTTTAATGCAGTTCCTAGTAAACTTCTAAACTAATGATAAGGAGACAGGAAACATATGGTCAATATTCTTACTGTGGCAATCTTTAATAAACGATTGAACCTTCATCAGCGTATATAATTTATTTGGAACTTTATTATTTTTAGATCTGGCAGAAAATACTGGGAGAACTTCTAAGATCCCCAAACTAATAGTATAGTGAGCTACACCCCAAAGTCCTAACTACTACCAAACCAATTACTTAGAAAACCGGTTGGGTGGAGGGGGGTCACGGTGGCTAGCCTAGAAGTCGGGTGTTCGATCCCTGCATTGGCCGAGATAGTTCATCCAGATTTTCCGGCGTGGTTCCTACTTGTAACAACGAGAGCTGTCTAGTCGTTCGGATGGGACGAAACACCGAGGTCCCGTGTACACATTTGCGTGCATGTAAAAGATCCCTCGACAGTCGGAATTCGATAGAAGAGTAGGCCGTAGTGCCGCTGTCCTGTAAAAATTTCCCTCCTAACACACTGTATGGCGTAGGCCCGCATTCATTATCCGTTAGAACGTTAAGCCCCATTTCATTTTATTGAATTTAATGAGTAGTGAACATGTTTGACATGTGTTTTAAATAAATAAACGGAATGTCAATATGATTTACTGACCTGGAACACTGTATGTCTACTCATGTATACCACATAGCATTACAATAACACCAGAACAAAGATAACAAAGTACTCTTATAACTTTCATCAAATTAAACGATCATTTAGGTGCTTAGAACTTTATGTCCTCAGCTGGTTTTTGATAATATGATATTGATATAAAACTTCTGTTAAGGCACGGACTGCCTATGATCTAATTAACCATGTAATTAATCCCATATGTTCTGTACAAGCTACATAATGATATTGTACAAGCTCCACATGACCTCAAAGGAATACGCACTGGTCAGTAATCATACCATTATCTGATAATGACTTCAAAGGAAATACGCAGTGCAACTGGGGCTATATAACGAGACGCAGATACGAGATGGGCGGAGAGACGGAGACGAAAGACCGGCGTATGGACTAACCCGAGTTCAGCAGCTGCCTTGGCAGAGGGGCGGAATGGTAGATTTAATATAGTTATGCACCGTCCTGATGTGTTCCTGTCGTAGTCTAGTTCCTGTATAATGGTTTAAGTTCCTGTATTGTTTTGTATGTAGATGTGTTATATTCTGTTCCGATGTAAATAAACCCTATATGTGCGAAACTGATCTCTGTTATCACTAAGATAGTGTTACACAAACCATTGAATACATAATTGTTTTGTAAGCCAGTAAGTCGTTGGTTCGTTAACCAATATAATATATTATCAAAAGCAGTTTAGGCTAATAAGTTCTGTACACCTAAATGATCGTTCAATTTGATGAAAGTTACATTCATTAGCTCGGGGGATAACGGTGCCTAATTGGATAAGACGCTGGCCCGCTAGCCTGGAAGTCGGGTGTTCGATCCCTGCATTGGCCGAGAAAGTTCATCCAGATTTCCCGGCGTGGTTCCCCCTGTCAATGATGCAGGACGGAGGGCCTGACAAGGATAGCTGTCTAGTCGTTCGGATGGGACGAAAAACCGAGGTCCCGTGTACACATTGGCCTGCACGTAAAAGATCCCTTATTTCCCCTTCTACACTTGTTGAGTTTCCCATTGGCAGGATGCGTTCGCGTTTTGGGGAGAATCACAAACACCGCACAAAAATAGGCTAAACAATAAATTATAAAATATCAAATATAATATTATAATGATGTGATTCAAAACAATAAATTTATAAAATATGAAATATAACATTATAATGCTGTGGTACAGAAAAAAGCTAAACAATAAATTTGTGAAATATAACATTATAATGATGTGATACAAAAACCAGCTAATAAACAATATTTATAAACAAGCCAACAGTAAGGCCAATGTCCCCCGCCGAAATCGAAAAAAAAAGAGATGACACATATTAATTATTTACACATTTATCGTTTTCAAAATTATCGAGAAATCAAACTGATTAGTCTAAGCATATAATGTTCAGGATCAAGGTTTTGAAGTATCTGGTAGTGAAACTATACACTAAGTTTCATTACTCTCCATCAGTTAAAATCAAACTTATCTTATCACAAAACATCGTCCAATAAAATTGCGTAGACAGTTACATAATGAACATCTACATCAAGTTTAAACATTAAAATCAGAGTTGTTATGTTCTAAAATCTTGACCAATCAAATTGTTTATCAATACTGAGTCGAAGCAGAAAATTCTTATCATCAAACTTATCGTGTTCCAAGGTCTTAACCAATCAAATTGCTTATCGCTCTGCTTACTCTGAGCAGACAATGCTCATTATCGCACTTAGTCAAGGTATTGATGTTATGAAACAATACATTAAGTTTCATCACTCTCACGTAATTAAATGAAATGAAATGAAATTGGGTTTGACGTCCTACTGTTCTGCTCCTATACTCGGCTAATGAAGAGCATCAACCAATCAAATTGCTTATCTCTGCTTTCCCTAAGCAGAAAATCTCCATCAAGACATTCAACTAATGAACACCAACGCCACGTTTGAACAGTCTGCCTCAAATAGAAGGAAAAAAGTAATTGTGTTCCAAAGTCTCGACCTATCAAAGTGCTTATCGTTCTGCTTACCTTGAGCAGAAAATGCTCATCTTCGAATTCTATTAAGGTATTCACCTAATCAACACCTACACCAAGTTTTAACATTCTAGCTCAATTAGAAGCAGTGTTATTGTGTCCCAAAAAGTATGAAGAACAGACGGGCGGACAAACAGACCGACCCATTTTAATACTCTAATCAACAAACATGATTATATAAATGATATAAAATTCATCTCCTTTAAAAATGGCATTACTTCATCATATTGCTCCGATTGAGTTAATAACTGACACCATAATCTATAATAACTTACACCATAATCTATATAAAGTAATTGAAAAGAAAACCATTAAACATACATTATGCAAGAGCTAAATCTGCCAATTACAGGTCTTTCATTTGGCCTGAAATGTTATCTAAATTATTAGACATTAATTAACTTATCCAGACCATAATCAACTCTCGATGTCATCGCTAGCCTGCAATATTTACTGGATTAGGATCTCCTGCTCTACTCTCATTCATGATTAAATCAAGAAATGGATAATCGAGACTATGTATTTTATCGTACCGACTTTAGTAATGATGATCGATGCTAGGCCGAAAATTCAATCGTTAAACTCTCGGTTCAGAGTGGATCAATTTGACTGAAGTTTTCAGCAAATTCCGTTTACATTATCTAGTTTTAAACTATTATAGTATGAACTGTCAGCTCTTTATCTAATCTCCCATAATGTATCTGTATTTGATTTGTATATATATTTTCTTTTCATTCATTGTGGGCCCCGTTTATGTGGGCCGAAAATTCAATCGTTAAACTCTCGGTTCAGAGTGGATCAATTTGACTGAAGTTTTCAGCAAATTCCGTTTACATTATCTAGTTTTAAACTATTATAGTATGAACTGTCAGCTCTTTATCTAATCTCCCATAATGTATCTGTATTTGATTTGTATATATATTTTCTTTTCATTCATTGTGGGCCCCGTTTATGTGGGCCGAAAATTCAATCGTTAAACTCTCGGTTCAGAGTGGATCAATTTGACTGAAGTTTTCAGCAAATTTCGTTTACATTATCTAGTTTTAAACTATTATAGTATGAACTGTCAGCTCTTTATCTAATCTCCCATAATGTATCTGTATTTGATTTGTATATATATCTTCTTTTCATTCATTGTGGGCCCCGTTTATGTGGGCCTTGGTTCAGCTGCAACATTTTCTCCACGGTGCTTTATACATCTGCTACTGTACGTAAAGAACTTGATTTGGCTCTTCTTGCCTTGATGCACGTAATTAATGGTTAATCCAGTAGACGTGGTACAAGGGTTAATCAGCGAACTGGATGTATGAAATGTGTTGTTGACGTTTGGGAAAGTAGGACGAGGGGAAATGTGTAGGGAGTGAAGTGCTGTAAAGGGATAGTTAGATGTATTATGAATGGTTAGAGTGGCTGTGGTGTTACGGTGAAATACTATGCCGCCACCGTAACACCACAGCTTTATGATTTGTTAGACAGGAGTGATGTAATGGGTGTCAACAACTGGGTATGCTGGTACCGTCGCAACGTAGCCGTGAAATATATATTGTGGGGGGGAAGGGCGGAAACGGAAAAATATACAATGTTGACAGTATGTGCCACGCATGAGGCTGCGCAGACCGAGCGGCAGCTCGATAGGGAGTGTGTTGGAGGGTCACCCTCATAAAAATATTTTTTTTTAAATTTCAGTTTTCTGTAAGCAGTGAAAACACTATTTTGGCATTGTTTGCGGAATTAAACCTAAAAATCACATTAATACACCTATTGCACGATATTGTGAAACTAGCTGACGAAGACAGCTCGGGCGGCGATTGTTCGACTCGGGGCTGCTCTGTCAGTATCTAACAAAGGCATTTAGTTCGCGTACAACTTTTAAAAACCGAATGTCAGTATGGTATTTCTCACATAATTGGTTATCGCAAAAACAGAGTAAACTGAAAGCGAGTAATCTCGACTCAAACCTATAGTCTATAGCCTACACTCGTCACTAGGCTTTCTATATTGTTGTTTGTGGACGGTTTACTACTCAGTGATAAGCCTGCGCCGCAAAAAGAGGTCTCGCCTTTTATTATTAGTATAATGACTTCCTCATGTGCGGCAGGTTAGTTTGCTTCTAAAAACACCGTTTTCCGTTCCAAAAAATACAAAAGTAATTTTCTACCAGATGACCATGGTTCTTTTCACCGAGACTAGATAATTTCTCTCGGTGTAAGGATATAGCTATGGATAAGTTCATACAAGGTCAATAAATCCGCGGTCACTTCGGGTCACACTGTTGAGAAAATAAACCGATGGGTTTGTTTAGTAGCAAATCGAGCGTGAATCAACTGAGTTTGTACTGAAAAATTTTTGAGTGATATGTATGAACTGTCTTCACACATTCGGTTTATAATTAGCGATACACAGGTACAGGGGCAAGTGTTGTACTTCACAGACTGTTTACCTCCGAACTACCTCCGCACGAAATCCCCGATTTGGGTACTTGTTAAAAGAAAAAGAAATAGTACCTGTGCGCATGCCAGTAAAAAAAACCCTAAGAGTTCGCGCATAAAAATGCCCGAACGTACCAGGCGCCAGGTCATCCAGTCCTAAGAGGGGGTAATGCTGTTGGCGCATATAGGTACCCAGTTTAATTTCGCCTCATTAGTGACATTAGTCCAGGTAGCAAAAAGGTCAATTTAAACGTTTCCTTACATACTGATGTTTAAAGGTGGGATCGCCCACTATCAGGCTAATCCGGAATATCGTTATTTATACATAAATTTATATTGTGCAATCAAAGCTATTGTGCATGTTCAGCTAGCTCGAGTTGTCAACATTTTTAATACAGGGTCCTAAGGAATCTAATCAAGCGGGTCACACACTAGTTAAAATTCAGTCACGGAGCTTCTTTATTTCAATAAAGAGGAAGAGAAATGGGGTTTAACGTCCACTCGACACAAACTAGGTCATTTCGGGACTAACACATGGTTCAATTTTATTTCAATAATTCGCTTGCGCGTAGGAGTCTTTAGCATTGGGAGGAAACCGGAGGACCTGGAGAAAACCCACGAGGTTGGACAGGCGACCCTACCCCTTGTCACGTACAACCGGGGAATCGAAACCCCGCCAGTTGACTCAATGACAGACCGTATGATACAGCGCACGCGTGCTAACCATTTGGGCATCCAACCTCCCCTTTTCAATAAAGCTTTTACACCACCCTTGCCGCCCCTATTCACAGATGCCCCGTCAGCTCCAAAGCCAACGAACTTTTTGTATAATTGATTAGGCATGATACCGAGATCCTGAAATCAATTACTTGTTTAATACTGTTGGCATCCAATTTATGCACGTCTTTCAGACTCAAGAATGGCATTTTTATATTTACTTTATTAACATCATTATTGGGTTTTTGGTCAAAATACAAAACGTAAATAACTTCTTTTTCAATGACAGAATTATCCGTCAACACACTGTAGAAATTAGCAGCAAGATCTTCCTGAAGTTGACTGGATAAATACTAGCCGTGGCAATCAACAAATTCAGCACATCTTTTTCTATTCGAATATGCACCCTCCAAATCGACACCATGCTGTTTCTCCCATGTCAATGAGTTTTTCAAATAAATTGAAAGGGAGTTCATTTTTCGCAATGAAGTAGCCAATTTCTATTTTTTTTTTCTTTATCTGTTTATGTTTTTATTTTAGCGCAGTATTTCACACCAACTTCGCATTTTAACGAAGTTACAAGACACTCTTGTTCTTCAAAGGACAACCAGAAATCAGGGTAATACTTTACAAGATCTTCTCGTAGCCATTTGCGCACGGTAACTGTCTCAAGGTGCGACTTTTATTAGAATTAGTAGGAAAGAATCGCCACTGATACTATTTTTATCAATGCCAAAAAAAATCTGAAGTTGTATGAACACCAACATCGACGACTGAGTGTTGGACATTCAGAAACGTATTTACGACCTATTTCTTATATATTGAAAAAATAAAATGATCAGGAAAAGGCAAAAACGGCGCTCGTGTAACACTATTGTTAGTGATAACAGTAGACCGGTTTCGTAAATATATGGTTTATTTACAACGGGAACAGAATATCAACCATCTACATAAATACAACAGCAATACAGGTCCTAAAACTATACAAGAACTAGTCTACGACAGGAACACATCTAACAATCTTGAATCAACCATTCCGCCCCTCTGCCAAGGCAGCGGCTGAACTCGGGTGAGTCCATACACTCGTCCAACCCTTTCTTCTCCTCCCGGCTCCTCTCTCCTAACTGTCAGTGAACTCCTCACTATATACCCTTGCACACATGGTCATACATGCAATTGTCTCTTTTATCTCGTCACGGCCTTCCTAGCGTGTGCAAAGACCACAGGTAGTTTGTAAAGAACATACTGAATCAATTAGATATTTAATAAGCTCGTGCTTAACAGAAGTTTATATATTGTTAAAACTAGCAGAGTTCATTAAGTTCTATGTACCTAAATGATACTGTTCAATTTGGTGAGAAATATAAATCACTTTGTCACTGAAAGTAAACGTATTTTCTCATAGAAAGACCGATATATCAAAGGAAATAAATTATATAGCCCAATAAACAGTAAATGGTTGGATGGATGTTTCCTGAAAATTTGATGCCTATATATCTTCAATGGTTGCTGAGAAATTGTCTTCGGTCACTTTTAAAAAAGCGTATACTGACATCGATCAATTTTGGGTCGTAAAAGTGCAATAACCTTCTTATTTCTTAATCCATTTTCAAAAATTTTGGAGTTCCTTAAATGGGAGAGGGGTTAGAAAACTAGTAAATATTCAATTTTAGTCAGATTCAACAATTTAAAAAAGCTTTTGCATTGCTACCTTGGCTCTCAGCCTCGAGATTTCTCGCTGACTCTCCCGTGGACGAATTATCTGTTGCAATGCATATCAAGTTATGATCAAATTTTACCGCCCTAAATAATGAAATACACAGTTTCAATTGGCATGAAATTATTAACGACTCGTACAAAATTGATAATATTATTGATAAATTTGATGAACTTCCTCGACCAATGCAGGGATCGAACACCAGACCTCCAGGCTGGCTTAACATCCACTCGTTGCAAACTAAATCATTTCAATAATTCGTTTGCACGTAGGGGATAGAAACTGGGGTATCCGGAGAAAACCCACAAGGTTGGACAAGCGATCCTACTCCCTTGTCATGTTTAAGCGGGGAATCGAAACCACACCACTTGAATCAAAATCAGACTATGTGATTTCACGCGCGCGTGTTAAACCACTAGACCACCCAATCCCCATGTATGTTGTTGTATATTGTATATATCGGTACGGGAAATTTGTATTATAATAGGCCTATATAATAAATTAAATTGTTGTAGCCTAAGGTGTGTTTTTTTTATCAAACATTTTTGGCAGATAAAATATCCCAGTTGGCGGAAAAAAATATGAACATTTTTTATATAAAAATTATTATCCATTTTGACGGAAAAGAATGAAATACAGTGTGAGACCTGATTGCACGTATTCAAATGCGACCTGGAAAACTGAGACTACAACAACTTCCGAGGCGAAAAGTCTCTAATAGCGGGGTGTGTTAATTTCCTAATTTCTACTTTTCGAGTTGCATTTTGGCTTGTATAGCGTGTTGGCGCCTTCATACTGACATCAATAACTACAAAAATAAGACTACGTCGAAAGTCGACAAGACGGTATACAAGCCAAAATGTAACTCGAAAAGTAGAAATTAGGAAAAAAACGAGGGGCGCTATTATCGCTGTGTGTTAGTTCTTAATTTCCTATTTTCGAGTTGATTTTGGCTTGTATACCGTGTTGTCGCCTCATATTTTGTCGTAACTTCTACTTTTCGACTTTCGCGTTGTGAAGAGGCGAAAAGTAGAAATTATGAAAGGTAGTTATAGGCTTCCATAGTTACCTGAATTCCCAACACGCTGTACAACAATATGACCCCATATTCTTTGACGTTAACGGATGTCAAAAATGTATTAAATTCAATAAACGAATCGAAAGCCAGCGGACCCGGGCCAGTTAATAATAAAGTATTAAAATCTGTAAAATATAGTATCTGTAATCCTCTCTATTTACTTTTCAAAGTAAATGGAAACAAGCCAATGTTATACCTTTGTATAAAAAAGGTGATAGGTCGGATCCCCCAAAAATATAGACCCATTCCCCTGTTAAA
The DNA here is from genome assembly GCF_932274485.2 of Patella vulgata. Classification (NCBI taxonomy): domain Eukaryota; kingdom Metazoa; phylum Mollusca; class Gastropoda; family Patellidae; genus Patella; species Patella vulgata. The sequence continues at coordinate 7,397,762 of NC_065882.2, read as the reverse complement.
TAGTATATCTAAAGTTTTTGAACGATTAATTTATCAGAATCTTTTTAGTTTTTTCTCAAAAAATGAACCTTTTAACAAGTACCCATCGGGTTTTCTACCAGACATATCTACGGTACATCAGCTTATTGAAATATATCCATATATTTGCAATTCATTAGATAAAAAAGAATACACAGGCTTAGTATTCTGCGACATTTCCAAAGCTTTCGATAAAGTTTCTCATAAAAGATTATTGCATAAATTGAATAGTTATGGAATCCAAAATAACTTAAATAACAGAAATCAAGTTCTTATGTTAGAAAATTGTTTATCTGATACTATGTCTACAAATATCTGGCGTTCCGCAAGGTTCGATTCTTGGTCCTCTGCTTTTTTTATTTATATAAATGATGTATCTGATCAACTTAAAGGTTTAACGAGATTATTTGCTGATGACACAACGCTATGTTCTTCGTCAACAGATTTATCGAATGTTGAAACTGAATTGAATTATGATTTGAACCAGTTTTGTGTCTGGGCAAATAAATGGCTATTATCTTTTAATCCTGAAAAAAAAACTGAATTAATGATTTTCACTAACAAAAATGGTATGTTTCCATTAAATATTAAATTTCAAAGCACGTATTTACAGACGGTTTCTTTTCATAAACATCTGGGTGTCTATATCCAAGATGACCTTAAATGGAACTATCATATTGAATCTATAATAAAAAAAAGCGTCTTTTAAACTTAACCATTTACGTAGAGCTAAATTTCAACTTACACAATCCAATTTAAATAAATTATATAAATGTTATATCTTACCAATTCTTAAGTATGTCTGCGAAGTATGGGATAACTGTTCAAATTATAACTTGAACAATTGCAGCTTAAAGCTTCCCGCATGCTAACTGGTTGCACTATTTATGCATCTCGTGAATCGCTTTATTTTGAAACTGCATGGACTAAATTACATGATCGCAGAAGGATAAGACGATTGTGCTTACTACATAAGCTTATTCACAAAACAGGACCGTCGTATCTTCAAGACATAATAAGTTATCATAGCAATATTTATAATCTTAGAAACTTTAATGATCTAAAAGTACCACTTGTTCGTTTAACTGTAACAAAGAACTCATTTTTTCCTAAAACCATTCAACAATTCAATAGTTTACGCCTGGGATTAAAATCAAAACGTCTGAGTTTAAAACCAATATAAAGACTAATGTCAAACCTCCAAAATTAAGAAACATTGGCAGCAGAAAATTATCCATTTACCATAATCATATACGTCATACCCGTAGTGGTCTAAATTATGATCTTAATAAATCAAACATCGTTCAAAATCCATACTGTAAATGCGATAATAAAAGCATTGAAAATTCATTTCACTACTTCTTTGATTGCTCAAAATATGTGCTACAACGCCATCACTTACTTGATAAACTTGGCTGTATAGGTCATCTACCACGACCTGAGTTGCATAAAATTTATTTAGATGGTTCTACTCTATTTCCTTAATCTGTTAATATCCATATTTTTTCTCCCCGTACAAATTACATTAAGGAAACGAAAAGATTCACATGTAATTTGTAGCTATTATTGTAATTCTCCAGTGATTTATCACTGTTAATACTGATTTAGTATGTAACGAAATGGACTTATTTATTATCTTAAGGTAGCATGTATACTATTCAAAAAAAGTAGGGGATATTTGATTTTTAAGTGTTATTAAAGTCACCTAATGAAACTGACGAAGAAACAAATGACAAAATGAAATGAAGTTTACATTCATCGATTTATTCCAAATGATCGTTAGACTAAGTAAGGCACAGACTGACCATTATAAGGGTAAAATGATACCCGGGGTCAAACAGCAAAGTTACCACAGCATCACAACCAAGTCAGTAACGGGTAAATCCTCCTCTGTTTGCCAAACAAGCATTGATCCGACGTGGCATACTCCTAATGAGACGTCTAAGGTCATTTTGGTCCAGATTGTCCAATTCCTGTTGCAACGCAGCAGCAAGTTCTTGGACATTGGCAGGACGTTGACGTAACCTCTGTCCAAGCATGTCCCAGACATGCTCGATGGGGGAGAGGTCGGGACTCAGTGCTGGCCAAGGTAATGTGGTGATGTTCTGTTGTTGGTAACCTGTAACGATCCTGGCCCTGTGACATCTTGCGTTGTCATCCTGGAAGATGAAACGGCGGCCATGACGTCGTGCGAACGGCACAACATGGACTGCCAAGATGTTGTCCCGGTAGTACTGACCTGTAACACGCCCTGCAACAACATGTAAAGCCGTTCTTCCAGCAACAGTGATGCCCCCCCACACCATGACAGAACCACCCCCAAATCGATCATGTCTGATGACGTTAACGTCTTGGAAGCGCTCGTTTCGACGACGCCACACCCTCCTACGTCTGTCCAAAAAATCAACAGTGAACCTTGACTCATCTGAAAACATCACATTGCTCCAGCGTCGATTATCCCAGTATTGACGATCCCTACACCAACGACGTCTTGCCTGAATGTGATGATCTCTCAAACAAGGGATCACGCGAGGACGTCGGGCGCGAAGGTGACCCCTATGCAGTCGATTCCGAATCGTCTGGCCACTCACTCTCACACCAGTGTCTGTTTGAAGACGAGCGCTGATCTGATTTGCTGTGATGACACGATTTCTCAAGGCCAAGGTACGGATAAATCGATCCTGGGCTTGAGTTGTCGACCTGAGCGTGGTCTGTCCTGTACAGATTGTGTATCACGGTATCTGGACCATAGCCTGCTTATGACAGACTGAGAAACATTCATCGTCCGCGCCACAACCGCCTGTGTTGTGCCGATCTGTAGCATGCCAAGGGCACGTAACCTTTCATTTTGGGTAAGCCGACGCATATCAAAATTTGTTTTCTGGTCACTAAAACAATTAAACTGATGTTTCCACCCTGGAATTCAATGACACAATGACTGTAACATTCAAAGTCAGAGTCGTGCAAATCTTTGGTTGGACCCCCATGATGATCCCAAGCATCACCTGCATTCCATGCGGTAGCTATTGGTGCGTTTGGGCGTCACATGTAACTGGAAATGTTTCTTCTGTTAGGTTCTATAGTGACTTTTTTCGTAGTCATTTGCATATTTTAGTATTATGCCCCCAAAATCAAATATCCCCTACTTTTTTTGAATAGTATATATATTGTGGTGTAATTGTCGAGATATTTGGAGATAATATTTATGGTGGGTCACCCTAGTCATGTGTTATTCTCATCCAGTTACAAAATGCTACTTAAACAATTTATAATTTTTATGTTTTTTCTTTAAATACATGAACTTTACCTCACTCCCATTTTCAGTAATGTCTTAACTGATGAAACACATGACCTGGTTTAGGTCGCTGTCATCCGACAGATATTTAATACTGAAGCCTCCTAGCGAAGGTTTCATCACAACCAAGGCACTTCTACTGCCAATATATGTTCTTAGTAGCTCAAAACCTACTCCATTCTTTAACTTGGGATATACATTTAGTAACTTTTCCTGAAATGCCAAGGCATGATCTTGTTTTATAAAAGATATTTTCCTTTCCCCTAAACTGGCATTGTAGAGAGGTTTTTTTTCTTCTTTCGAAGGTACTGTTTCCTAAAATACAAAAAGAATACCGGTACACCAAAATCAATACAACATGTGTTGAATTCTTTAAGATCAATATGTACAAGTTCAGAGGAAAAGACATGTATTATCAGAATGGAACTAAAACATGAATCTCCCTGAAAAGAAGTGGTATGGTTCCCCACGTCAGTGATGGAGGGAGGACGCGGTGTCTGATAAGATCAGTGTCTAGTCGTTTGGTGCTGCATACACACAAGAACCCAAGACAGCTGGAATTCAACTGCTACCAAGGCAAAATTTCCGCCAGTGTTGTATGGCATATGCCCGTCTTCACTAGCCCAGTAGGTGCAGAGAAAGACATAAAACATTCATTCATGATAAAACTAAAACTGAACACAAATCGAAGACAACTGATAATGCCACAATAAGTAAGTTTCGATATACATGTATGCCGCAAAAACGTCAACCACAATCTAATTACCAGATACTTACTCTGAAATCCAGAAAAGGACAATATAGCCTTAGCCAATAAAAAGAAAGATGGGTTGCCAGGGAACGAAATACGCCCACAGCAGCTTATTCTTCCGGGCAGTCACCAAGTGTTGTCGCATATTTTTCTTCCGCCAGTAATGAGAACATTTACAACACTTGAAAATCTGATTACGAGTGTAAGTAATTATCAGAAAACATTAGAATTTGTTTCGATTGTTTGTCTCATGAACTTAAACAATTTATATTAACTTTAGCCTCTAGAGCAGCCACAATCGTTGAAAATGAATAGGATTCCTTATCGCATGACCTTAAAACACTGTGTATAAGTTTAAAGTCAATCAAAAATTAACTTTAGCCCTTAGAGCAATTGTGGACTCCGGATTGACGGGTAGACAAATATATATGACCACATTTCAATGTGGGGGTATAAATGTCTCTCTTACTTGAGAACAGCTATGTAGGAGACAAAATCTATCCGACCAATACTGTAATGGCTCCTTCCTGCTGTTGTTGCGTTGAAATGTCGAAAATTTGGTCACTGGATACGGAGCAAATATTCGCTTTACATTGTCTCTAATACCTCAACAGAATACCTAAAGCCCCGTTTACATGACCAAATAATACACATATTTGCATATATGTATTAATTACTCACGTATGCAAAAGTATATTTGCTAAGCGTTCACATGTTATATAAGCATTCACAGTAAATATGTAATAAAGTGTTTAGATGCCATTTAGTCATGGAGCGGATAGCAAGGATTCGTCGTCAAAGAACCTTTCAATTCTTTTAAGTGTATGAATTTTTACCTTGCATTGATCAGAGGTTTTCTCAAAGCCTTTCTCAGACAGTTCTGTTGATAAACTTTTATAAATGCTCCCATTATTTACAGTTGGGTCCTCTAACTGATGCTCAATACTATTTTCAAGCCAAATACTTATCATAGCCCTAGTTGCTTCATCATCCCATGCGATTCCGCGACTTTAGCGACCGACTTTACCTCGAGACATGTTGCTGACTATTCAGACTACTAATGATGTATTTGTTTTACCCAAAACACCACTCAACATCATATATTTAGCGATGATGCAACTGATAATGAGATATACACACATATGCAAATATTGCTGAGCGTTTATATGACACAATCTGCACAAATACTTACCCTAAATACTTTTGCATATATGCAAATATACTTTTGCATCTGGTCAGGACTAGGTGCAAATTTGCACCTGCAGTATTTTTACACATGTATGCAAATGCGTTTACATGACGAAATTTGCATACATGAGTAATTTTGCATATATGCAAAAGATTTGCACGTGTGCAAATTTCGTCATGTAAACGGGGCTTAAGTTTAAATATACACGTGTAAAAGCACGTGTGGGAGAGTGCTAAAACGCACGTGCGTTAACCTATAAAATGTGTTTACTATTTTGTATGTGCTCCGCGAGACACGCACACGATACAAATCCTCACACTTAGAATAAACAAAACTAACTATGATATTTATCACTACATCTACTTATTTAAACATACATTATGCAAGAGCAAAATCTGATTATTGCAAGTCTTAATTTAGGCTTCAGATGTTATAGAAATTATAAATTAGATCTTTATTTAAACAACAAGCCCAAAATCAACTCTGTAGACCCACTGATGGCTCGGCTACAGCTCGGATTTAAATACGATTTCACTCATTGATAAATTCAAATATGGCGCACCTGATGAGAATACGTCAGTTAGATGGAGGCTAAATGATAGAGTGTACTTAGCGAGGCCGCTGTAGAGCGTTTCCGCATGTCATTGAAAACTTTACTTGATAATCGAGATATGTAGGTGGAGTTAACGCCTGTCAATCAAACGATCAACCAAGGTGAAGGCACATTTCACTACCATTTCTAGTCAAATATTACAACGATGATAACTATGTTCAGAATAAAGTAATTTGACTGAAATTTTCAATAGATTCTTTTTTCATCATCTACTGTTGAACTGTTATAGCAAGAATGGCCAACTCTCTATAAAAATCTCCCACAATGTATCTTTTAACAAAAGAAAATATTTATTTTTGTCCGTACTACCATTAAAATGGCACTGGGCAAAATAACTATACAATACGGAATGAGTGAGTCCAACTCAGGCGATGATCAATAACAACTTACTTTTTAACTTGTAGAAAACATACTAGACCGTGACAAGTGTGTGTGAAATAACTTTATTTAACAACCGTTTCCACCGAAGTGATATCGCAGACAATTACATGTTATATATACAAGGTGAAAATATTTACAATGTGATTAGTGGAGAAAAAAAAGGATATTTAGGTTTTTATATATACTCAGCCAAATTAAAAACTTGACACTGATGAATTTCAACAATTTTTTTTTCTGGTAAGTCAAATAAATTTTAAAGTGTTTCTAACGATAGTAAGTAGTAAGAAGCCTCACGTGACTTTTGGGCATATAAAGATGAAAAACCTGAAAAACACGTGCAAACACAAACTCGTGAGGTCAATCGATGCAAGTTTGCTTAAACTGAACACGCACACGTAACTTGAACTGGAAAAACAAATTAAAATTGTTATTTTCATCTTTGTTAGAAAATGCCGAGCCTTTCAAATGTAGTAGGTCTACGTGCTATAGGTAAGCTCTATGCTGTTCAGTCTGTGGTCACTGTTGCAAGAGCCTTTAATTGTTTACGCCAGACAATAATTAATCTTAGAATGAGAGTGCTTCAAACTGGAACTATTGCCGACCGCCCAAGGGCGGGAGCGCCACGTGTGACGTCACTCCAGGAAGATCAAGCAATACGATTACGTCATCTTAGAAACAGATTTGTCACTGCAACCTCCACAAATAGAGAGATGTTTGGTGGAAGGGTAACTGCACAAACTGTTCGAAATCGCTTGCAGGCTGCTGGTCTTCGAACTCGGAGGCCCTATAATGGACCAATATTGACACCTCTTCATCGCCGTAACCGACTTGTGTGGGCCACAAGACACATAAGATTTACTCAAAGACAGTGGAATTCGGTTGTCTTTGGTGACGAATCTCGATTCACTTTGAGATTTGCCGATGGCAGGGCCCGAGTGTACCGCAGACGAGGTGAACGTCCTTAACCTGTTGTGTATCCATCCCCATTATTGATTCAAGATCGCACCAAATTAGATAACTTCAACAAGCAGGACTCGAGGTCTGCTTCTCTAGTGGTAAAACAATTCAAAACATCCTGGCAGCAAATGGTAAAAAAGGACAGATCAACCCACCACCACCTAAGGGTTGTATTTACGAAATAACCTGCTCCTGCAACAAACATATCTATTTCATATTGTGAAATATAATTTGTATTACAGTGCAAGGGAGGTAACCCTTTTTTATCATACCTCAACTGCTTAATTTTGACACGTGCACGAGGCAAGACCGTGGCAGAAAAAAATGTCTTCACCATAAATAGTACAGGTTTTTTTTTTAAAATGGGAGTTGTCAACACTATTGTCTAAGGATCTCGGGGGTTATTTCTTCTAGTTTTACAAGGGTTGTGAAGCTACCTTATTGGTTAAAACCCTGTTGTAAATTTTGGGTCCAACCTCGTGGGTTTTCTCCGGGGCCTCCGGTTTCCTCCCACTGCTAAAGACCCCTACGCGCAAGCGAATTATTTAAATAAAATTAAACCATATGTTAGTCCCGAAATGACCTAGTTTGGGCGAGTGGACGTTAAACCCCATTTCTCTCTCTCTCTCTCTCTAAATTTTGGGGTTTCACTTTTTTGTTTTCCTTCAGACATACGTCGAACATCAGGCTAGGCTTTTTAATTTGGGCTTAGGCCGCGACACTACAGTTATTTTCCAGGGTATTTCCGGGGGTCGTATAACAAGTGCTGCGTGTACCCGTTTTTTTAGAACGATGCATTTGGAGAATTCAGCCCCGTTTCGTTTTCCTGCATATTGGGGGGAATGATTCGATGCTGTGGATGCCCACGTGGATGAAATTGGCCACATTCAGAAGTAAATGTTTGGATGCCTCCATCAACATCCGTTTCGTCTTCATGATGAATATAGCTAAGTGTTCTAAATGACTTATGTAAACACCATATTTGTCCAAAATTAAACTTCAGTTTGAATGAAATCCTCCGGGTCCCAGATGTTCGTTTGGATCTTACGCTGGCACTCTCATAATCAAAGCTATTCTTCATTGCTTCGAACAAACTACGCAGTTCTGAAATTTTGGGGGGAGAACGTTGGTAAATATAAAATAATTTTATCAGGAACTTGTCAACATTGTTAAAAAAGGGTCCTAAGAAATCTTTCAGTGACAACGTAAGTCGGTGGGCCACACACCAGTTAAAAATCAGCCACGGAGCTTCTTTTTTCCATAAAGCTTTTACACCACCATTGTCGCCCCTATTCACTGTACGATAATGAATGGACCTAACCAGATAAGCATTTCCAATGGACGAGAATGTCGGATAGAATAACTAGGGCGCTAATTGAGGGCTTGGTGGGGATGTGCGTTAGGGAGAATAATACTTGGTGTAGTTTCATTACATCAATATCTTGCCTAATTTGGACAATGAGCATTTTTCTTAGGTCACACAGAACGATGAACAATTTTATTGCTAGATGTTAAATGTGAAAATAATTAATGGGTATCATCTATAGGGTTATTAGCCCCGCTGTTCATTTATTAAATACAGATTAATAAACAGTCACATTCAATTTTGCCCAGTTGTCATTTGTCCTTTCTTTTGCGAGTACTATTGTTTACTATTGTCGCCGATTTACTGTGATCTATATAGACCGTCTAATAATCTTTTATGCAGACCATGTAAAAGACAATAATCTGGAAAAACTAACATAACTCCACGGACCGTCAAGACCTTGATACAGGCTCCTCCACTTCAATAGCTTTGCAACATTAGTTAATAGCGGTGAAATTTGCTATTGTTTACTATTGTCGCCGATTTACTGTGATCTATATAGACCGTCTAATAATCTTTTATGCAGACCATGTAAAAGACAATAGTCTGGAAAAACTAACATAACTCCACGGACCGTCAAGACCTTGATACAGGCTCCTCCACTTCAATAGCTTTGCAACATTTTGCAATATTAGTTAATAGCGGTGAAATTTGCGACATTTCAGTGTTTATGATCGAACTCGAAATCACGAAAGAGGCTGAGGGTCAAGGTCGTCTCGGCTCTTCGAAGCAGAGAGAAATGGGGTTTAACGTCCACTCGTCACAGACTAGGTCATTTCTGGACTAACATGGTTTAATTTTATTTCAATAATTCGTTTGCGCGTAGGGGTCTTTAGCAGTGGAAGGAAACCCTACTTACAACCGGGGATTCGAACCCACGCCAGTTGACTCAATGACAGGCCTCATGATACACGTACGTGCTATCCATTCGGCCATCAAATCCCCCAACAATATTCACGATATATATTCTATGTACCTATATTGGCTATAGCAAGTGATTTGCTTCATTACCTTGTAATAAAGTAAGTAATACCAAGTCGTTCGGATGGGACCAAAAACGGGGTCCTGTGAACACAGTACCCTTGACTGTAGGTATAAGAGTACTCCGTAGCGCCGCTGTCCAGGCAAAATTCCCCCATAGTAGAAATCAATAATTGCGAAATACAAAAACAAGCTAAACAACATGTATTTATTATATATAAAATAAAATATTTTAAAGTTGTGAAAAAAGCTATACAATATTTATTAAATATCACATAATGTTGTGATACAAACTTTGAATATTTTAAAATTGTTATAAAAGAAAAGTCATGAAAGTAATATCCAGTGCTCTGTGATATGATACCATCTGAAACTAACCCATTTTTTAAAAAAAAAATTGAATACGTTATATAATTGCAGGCCTGGTCTTAAGGTGGTATGTGTGTGCCGTTGAGTTGGGGGCGAGAACATTTTCAAAGGCTTGGTCGTTTAGTTATTTCCCCTTCCACACTTGTTGAGTTGTCCATTGGGAGATCCGTTCGCCTTTCGCCGTTTTGGGGAGAATCACAGACACCGCATTATAATGGTGTGATACAAAAATAGGTTAAACAATAAATTTATAAAATATAAAATTATTACGGTGTGATGCAAGAAAGGCTATCAATATGTATTTATTAAATATCAAATAATAACAATATAGGGTGAGATACAGAAAAAAGCTAAACAACATTGATAAAATATCAAATATGATATTATAATGGTGAGATACAAAAACAAGATAAACAATATCAAATAATAACAATTATTGAAGAAGTTAATCGGTTTTTAGTTTGTTCTTAAAGGTTTTAACATTACAGGACCTGATGTCATATAGTAACTTATTCAATAACATTATAGGACCTGATGTCATATGGTAACTTATTCCACAAGGCGCGGGTGTCTGAACACTAACAGATCTTTGACAGAAAGTTAACAGTTTTGAATATTTGGACTTTAAGGGCGTTGCCATGTCTAACCTATGGTAACTCGCATTAATTTTATATTATTTTTCAAATTCTGTTCCACATAAATTTGGTATGAACTTTAAATAGACATCTGAGGCGGCGATTCAAGTCATAGTTTGGGCACATATCTCTTGTGGTGTTAAAGATATTAACCTTCGAAATTAGCTTAAAAATTATCGATTTTCGTCATAAATCTAAAAAGTTCTGTCTTGCCTGATCCGAATTAAATAATTTTTGGCATGCCAATTGCTAAACTATGTAGTGCTTAATACAATTAAGGGAGTATTTTTCATGGTGCCAATAATAATGCCAAAATTCTAGAAAATCAAAATATTGTATAGGTCGTTATGTAAACTGGTCTGAAATAAAATCTATTTCATATAATCCCAATTTGTCCAATAGAAATGTTCCTCCGAATGTAAGCGTCAATTAGACGCCAAGTTTGTTAAAATCGGTTGAGTTTTCCTTGGTTTACAAAAAGGTCCTTTCGAATCGTGACGTATTCGAGTAATAAGTAATGCGATTTGTGAACAAAATGGACAAAATATCATGAAGTAGACTTTGCCGCTCTGTCTGTGTAGTTTACGAAAAATAATATGAGATCTTCGTCCCACAAAACAAAGAAAACGAAAAGAGCCATGTTTTCGTTATTGGCAGCTGTCAAAAAGACTGGTTATTCCAGATCGAAGGAATTCCCCCTAGTCTAGTTTCTGTATACCAGAAATGACTCCCACTCAGGCCCCACAACCCCAAGGAACAATTTCAACCTCTAATAAATGAAGATAAGTAATTGGATGATAAATAAAAACATATCGTGCATCAAACTGTGTGTTTGGTTCAGAGCAGTTGTTGATTGTGTAGATATTTAGTGCTGTACTACTTATATCTCTGTAACACAATGTTGATGTATCGAAGCCTGTCCGAGTACATCCACCGCTTGTTGCTAGCCATATCTCAAATCCTCTAATTCTGCGTTTTTGATTTGCGCCTACAAGAAAAAAAATCAATAATAAAACAAATAAAGCCCGAATTTGCATTTCACACATGGAAATTATCGGGCATTATATATAGATCAACAGTGAGGCTGATGTCCCCCGCCAAAATGCCAAAATAAATAGATGACAAATATTAATTAATAGCACATTTATTGTTTTCAAAAGTATCAAGCAATCAAACTGATTCTCAACTATTATACACTAGGTTTATCAACTATTCTACATTAGGTTTCATCAGTCTATCAGATAGAATCAAAGTTATCTTGTCCCAAAGCATCGACCAATGAAATTGCGTAGCCCTGCTTAGCTTTAGTTCGAAATGTTAATCATTGAACCCAGTCACGACATTCACCTAATCAACATCTACATCACGTTTAAACATTCTACCTCAATTAAAAGCAGAGTTGTTATGTTCCAAAGTCTTGACCAATCAAATTGCTTATCGCTCTGCTTACCCTGAGCAGGAAATGCTCACTTTATTAGAAGTAAAGTTATCGTGTCCCAAAGCATCAACCAATCAAATTGCTTACCTCTGCTTACCCTAAGCAGAAAATGCAATCTTCGAACTTCATCAAGGCACTGACCTAATAAACACCTACACCAAGTTTGAACATTCTAGCTCAATTAGAAGGAGAGTTATTGTGTCCCAAAAAGTGTGACGGACAGACAGACGGACGAACCCATTTTAATAGTCCCCTGCTTTCTTCGAAAGGCGGGGGACAATTAATGATTAAATACCAGTCTTTATAATGTTTAAAATCACATCAAATACACCTTCGTATTCTAGTATACACATAGATTCATAACAATGCTATGACACAACATTTCGGCGTCTAAAAGTAGCAAAAAAGACAGTAAAAAGCCAACATGTTATACGGACCTTTTCCGTATAAAAGCTGTTCGATAGGTTCTGCCGTATTCGTTTGCCGTGACAGGTATGAGAAATACACACACATTGATGACGTCACACGCAAAATAGATACGCGATACATGAAATTTACGCTTGCTAAAAGTCTCTATTAGCGCAGTCATCATGATATGTTTGTAAACTTATATAAACGAAAACCATAAACTCAAATATGTGCGATTTCAAAAAGAATTTTCGCCCTGTTGGGGGTTGGACGGCTGAATGGTTAGCGTGTGCGCGCTGTATCATGAAGTCTTGTCATTGAGTCAACTGGTGTGCTTTCGAATCCCCGATTGTACGTGACAAGGAGTAGGGTCGCCTTTCCAACTTCGTGGGTTTTCTCCGAGTCCTCCGGTTTCCTCCCACTGCTAAAGCCCCCTACGCGCAAGTGAATTATTGAAATAAAATTAATCCATGTTAGTCTCGAAATGACCTAGTCTGTGTCGAGTGGACGTTAAACCCCATTTCTATCTCTCTAGCGTCGCCCTGTAGTAAAAATTTAGAATGACATGCAATCACAATTTCAGATTTTACAAATGATTTTAACGCATCAAATTAAATTGTGTGACAGTGGTGGAAAATATATTTAAAGATACATTCGCGCGTACAAACTTGGTTTTTTGATGATATATTTTACAAATGATTTTAACGCATCAAATTAAATTGTGTGACAGTGGTGGAAAATATATTTAAAGATACATTCGCGCGTACAAACTTGGTTTTTTGATGATATATTTAGATTAAAAACATATTCAAACTAATTAATCTATAAAAGATTTGCTTCAAATCCTTCTCAAAACATTGTATTCGACACAAACAAACCCGATTGATGTGTTGGGGGTGGTGGTGCAGACCTGAAATTCCCGAAAAGAATTCACGGTTACAGACGGCGGCGTCGGTCGTCAACGAGCGCCGAAATCTCGGAGGTTACTGTGTAGGGGCCTCCCCAAGAAAGTTTGGAAATCTTGGCGGACACAAACGCGTTTTCCTGCTACTTCAATCCGTGAATTCAGCAACTTCAATGTTGTTCAACATGGCTTAACTTAACTCCAGACAAAATGTTTTAATCCATAATCAATCCAGTACAAATTCACAGTGTTCAATCGCACGGCAATAACTAGTGCTACTTACTAACAAGACTATTGTACATAATCAGCCACTTCATTTCATGAACAGCCATAATATCCACGCACCACCAGGCGTTCTCTTCAGTATGGAATTCTAAGTCCTTTGTGCCATCCACACCTAGAGATGATTTGCGTGATGCCAAAGTTGAACTTTGGGCAGTTGGTTTATGTAAAGCTATATTCTCGTCACCTGAAATGCGAAATTGTCACTGGTAAACATAATAATTCATACTTCACATGGACACACAGGGCCTTTCTGTATGATTAGTATTATTCATACTGCACGTGGACACATAGAGGCTCTCTGTATGATTATTATTATTCATACTTATTATTCATGGACAAACAGAGCAAATCACTGATAAAAGGACAATGTTGGTGTCAGCCATTATGACACATGTGCTTTTGCTGGTTAAACACGTTCCAGATATAATTTTAGATCATTGCTAAGATAGATGCGTAACGAAGATTTCAAGAAACGGAAGTATCGAGCCATAACAGATACACGGGTGGGTTTCTGCTCACTGATAATTCCTTCCAAGACCAAAAGTTGTTATATGAGACTATGAGAGGATATCTGACAATTTATAAAAAGAACTGACTGTCACTAGATAAGAGAAAACGAGACTTAAGTTAAGAATTTACTCAACTTTAAATCACTGTTTATAAGAAATATCTTAGATCCAGAAACACAACGTTTGTTATTGATTTATTTGATATATTAAAACTATGGAAGACCAAACAGCTCTTTATTCATTATTCTTAGTTCTGAAATTCATACTCCTTAATTCTTATTTCTTCATTTGTTGTCGTATTTCGACATTTGTACACTACAATTAACATTTGTATCTTAAAATCAATATTTATGACATTTGTCTGATCAGATTTGTAAAATGTATATTTGTTTAAAGATACATTATTTAATTTCATTCAAATTACTCTATTGCGAGCAAAGATATTAGCCTTTGAAGGTTTGACAAGACGTGTGCAATAATTTCAATCACCGTCCTGGTTGTTCGCAGCTAAGTCTTGCTCCTCCATTTTTAGCTAAAATCAAAATATGGCTGAACTGTTCTAATCTATTTAATATCGGAGAAATCGGATACCATCGAGAGTTGATTATGGCCTGGATAAGCTAATTAATGTCCAATGAATAATTTAGAAAAAAATTCAGGCCTAAAGAAAGACTGCTATAGGCAGATTTAGCTCTTGCATAAGGTATGTTTAATATATTTTAATATAAACATAAAATTTATTTTAGAAAATTAAGAAAATGGCCTACATTTGCATTTCGTCATAGACATACAACTAAAAACAAATCTCGAACAACAAATTTCCGAATACAAATCTCCAAATACAAATCTTTCAAAACATTTCTCGAAATAAATCAAATGAGAACATTATGACGATATGAGTCGGAATCAACCTGGCATACAATAAGTCGCCATACGATAAAGGCGAATCGACCAAGCATACAATAAGAGAAATTGCTCGATGGCAGTGACTTTAGTGAAATCATTGGCGTGATATATTATTTACTTATATATATATATATAATATATATATATATATATATTGATCCAGAAATATTAGCACAACCGTAAAGCTGCACAACTTTGTTTCACGGTAAACGATGAAAAGATAAAAAGTATGCCGACAAAAACTGATTTCAACAATACATGGTTTGTCTTTGCAAGTTACTGGCGATCACACAGTGTTACTAATAATAGAATAAAATATAATAGAAGGCGTCTATTGATTGGGCAATAAAAAAATAATTACCACGAAATTACGAGAGATATAGATATTTTCCCGGGAAGTCAAAAACGTGTTATGTATGGGCTGTATCTGACATGATTTAGTAATAAAAGCTGAGTTGATCATTAATAATACAATTAGTTTTATCGTGAAAGCAGACACTTTCTCTACAAATCAATCAAGAGCAAAGAAGGGAGATAATTCTAATTTTACTATATCACGTGCGATCGTCATTGTTCACAAATAGCGTGACCTATTTTAGTTTCAACTAGTGATAACAACAAAAACAACGAAAATATTAAAATAATGTATTTAATCTTAAAGTTTAGTTTTTTTACAATAATATATATTTAAAATGTGCCAGTTTGTACGCAGAGGGGGGAAATAGTTGTTGTGTTGACGTTGTGTATTCGTTCATTCGTCTGCATGCCAGACTACGGCAAGTTCAGTCATGTGAAAGTGACCGTAACTTGCCGTCAGAAGGTAAATATACCGATAATCGATATTTAAATTTCAATATTGATTATCGTATCGCTAAATAACTTCTACCGATTATATCGATATTTTTGCACAGCCTTACCCATTGCAAGTCAAGACATATATGAGATTTTTTGTGTCACAGTTCATATTGTCGTTGACACTAAATGTAAACTTAAGAAAATTATATTTGTTATTTGGCGTAATATGGTCGCAACATTTGCATCGAAGATCCAGGCATTTAGATACATAAAAGCCGGTCATTGTGATAAATGAATTGAATTTTGCTTTGGTTAGGAGGCGTTTGAGATTAGGTGGCTGTCTTTGTGATTTAATGAATTGAACGTTATCAAATTTCGTTTTGAGGTTGTCGTTTGATGCCAGGATTGCCCTGCTCTCGTACATTGTTTTAAAGAAGTTGGGATGTTGGGGGTTATGAGTAGCGACAAAGGTAATGATATTATCCGAACTGTCTTTTGCTTTAGTAGCCCTCAGTGTTTGGATATCAATTGCCAAAGCCTTATTTATCCCAACTTCTATTACCTCGAGGGGGTAGTACTGTTTCAATAAATTACTTTTTAGCTCACCTAATCTGACAACCCGGAGGTCTTCATCTATCACAATAGTGCATATTTTTCTCGCTAAAGAAAAGGGTATATTATTTTTGGTATGGCGTGGGTGACATGATTTATATGAAAGATAGTTTATGGTATCTGTTTCTTTAGAATACATATCCGTTATAAGGAGTTCTCCCCTTCGTTTCACTAGAACGTCCAAGAATGCGATTTGAATATCGTTCGTTTCAATTGTGAATTTGATATTTAGATCTAAATCATTCATTATTTTTTGCAAATCTGCAATGTTGCCAATTCGTTCATTCCAAATACAGAATATATCGTCTAGGAATCGTTTCAACTGATTTTCTAAATATAATCTGTAAACCACGCCATGTTCAATTTCTACAATTGAGAATAGTTTTTCCCCAAGGAATCCCATTGTTAAATTACTTAATTGTGGTGCCGCCTTGGTACCCATCGCTATACCAAGAATTTGTTTGTAATTTGTTTCGTCAAATGTAAAAGTGTTGTTAGTTAGCTTTGAGAATAAAGTTGTTTGAAATTCTCTCATGACTGCATTCAGGATGTTTATCCAACCAATATTCTATGGCCCGAAAGCACAGGTCATGGGAAACGTTGCCATACATATTACAAACATCCATGGTTACGAAAACGTCGCCATCGTTCAGATTTTGGGGCAATCTATTAACAAAATCTATGTCATCCCGAATAACAGATTTTAAATTTGGCACGTACGGCTTAAGTAGGATATCAATAAGATTTGATAGTCTATTAGTAGGGCAGCACGGACCGGCAATTATTGGTCTGAATGGGAGATCGTCTGGCTGGAAAATACTGATGAATTCGGCATTTTGGTGTTTAATAGACTCCTTGATCATCTTGGATTTTTGGAAGACCATAAAACTGACTTGTTTTATACTCGAATTTTCGGAGATAATCCTGTTCGTTGTCCGTTTTTGTGATCTTGGATTAAGGCGTTTATTAATCCCATTGTTCTTTTATCATGGTTGGAATCTATGGTTGAACACACCCGTTTATCGTCAAGTATTTTAAGGACGTTTCTCTCATAATATTCCGCATCCATGATAACAACGGCACCTCCTTTATCGCTTCCTTTAATAACGATAGTATTGTTAGATTTTAAGGAATTTATAGCACACTGTTCCTCCTTCGACACATTTGATTTTGCATTGCGGTTTATAGGGAGTGGCAACTTGGTTAAATAGTCGATGAAATTGTCCAGCGCCACGTCCTTGCCTCATCTGGGGTTGAAGTGACTTTTGTTCCTCACAATATCATCTGGCGCAGTGTCTTCCCTATCACCGAAAATTCCTTTAGTCGTAGCTTCCTACAGAAGGAATTGATATCACACTCTAATTCCTGTATATTAGCTTTAGGCGTAGGTGTGATTCACTCATACTGTATGATAATATACTGATTCTGTGATACTATATGATTATATACTGATTCTGTGATACTATATAATTATATACAGATTCTGTGATACTGAAGGATTATTTACTGTTTCTGTGATATTGATGTATGATTTCTGTGATATTTATTTATACTTTTTAATTTATTGTTATCATTACTTATTACATTTAATTTAAAAAATTCAAAAAAATTCTGGTTAATTTTTATTTTTTTGATGATAAAATTTATAGTATCATATTTTATAGAGGATTTAAAGCATTCTTTAGTGGTTCAAGCTGACCTTTGATAAAATGAAACTACAGGATATGCTTAAGTTATACGTTATCTGTAACGTTTAGGGGGAAGAATTTAATGCATGCTATAGACGTTATTGAGAATTTTTCAGGGGGAATATTGAAAACCTGCTATAGACGTTATCGGTAACGTATTAGGGTGGGGATTTAACACATGCTATTGACGTTATCGGTAACGTTTTAAGGGTGGGATTAAAGACGTGCCATTGATGTTATCGGTAACTTAGGAGGTGGGGGGGGGGTATTTAACACATGCTAAATACGTTATCGAACACGTTTATGGGTGGGGGCGGGTCTCACACATGCTATAGACATTATAGGGACGGGGATGTCACGCATGCTATTGTCGTTATCGGGAACGTATAAGCGGGAAAATTCAACACATGCTGTTAACGTTTACGGAGAGAAATTTCACAAATGCTGTAGACGTTATCTGTAACGTATTGCGGTTTGAAAATAACCGCAATAGGGAAGGTTTACCGAGAGGATTTTAACATCTGGACTAGACGTTATCTGTAACGTTAAAGGAGGGAAATGCTATAGACGTTATCTCTAACATTAAAGGGGGGGGGGGTTAACACATGCTCCAGCGGTTATCTTTAACGTTTATACGAGGACGTTAACAGGAACATTTAAGGAGGGGCATTAATATTGACGTTATCCGGAACGTTAAGGGGGTGAATTATAACACATTTTAGACGTTACCAGCAACTTCCTCATAACATACAGCGACCCCCCTCCCCCAAAAAAAGGTTTAGAAAACGTCTTGGGAGTATTTTATGAAAACATTTCAAATCCGCGCCACGAATTTATTTTAAAACGTTCTTGTAGAATGTTGGGAGAACTACAAAAAAAACTTTCCTAGTTGACGTCAAGCGAACCTTTGTTTTACGGGAACTTTTCAGAAACATTTACTAAAACCAGAACAACATAATAACAAACCTTACAATATAACATACCAGAGCGACATGCGAACAAACCTTACAATATAACATACCAGAGTGAAATGAGAACAATTAATTATAGTAATGACAAAACTAATTATTTTTGACTGGTAGTGCCACATGAGTAGGCGAAGTACGCTAAAATTAGTGGTGATAAAGTAAGTAAAGGATATTAGTGCAAGTTAGCAGACTGCACGAGGAAGTGGAACTTACCAAATTCAAAAGTAAATGTTTTGATGCCTTCATCATCATTTGTGGCGTCTGCAAGATGAATAACACTGTCGTAAAGAAAGCATTGAGCTCTTCCTGGGTGGTAGGCGTACGAAACACAGGGATGATTTAGTTGACATGCCAGAGCACAATCTACTGAACTATCTGACTGTGAGGTGGTAGTTGCAGCATACCTAACAATCTTATCTGTATAAAGCTGTATGTAGTTTGGTGAAACTATCCAGACAATACTCAGTATTAAAATTAACACTATTACAAGATTGGCCATCTTCAGCTACGTTTCGTTTTCTATTATTTCTAGAAAGTCATTTAATTGAACACTTTATTGGTCAATTCCAATTTTTGGCGCACCATAATACAATCAATAACCCGATAAATCCAGTGACCGTCTCTCAAAACATCAACATTTATAGACACATCTGTCTGCATTCTCCCGTCTGGATGTGCAATCTAATAATATGTCGACGAACATCAGTAATTATTCATGCACACAGCAGTTATATAAATGGGTGAATAGTTTATTAGTGGTGGAACAACAGAGGAAATCTATCATGGCAAGTGACACATTAAAGCAGTGCCGGATTTTCCTATAGCTTATTGAGCCGACGCCAAGGGTCACAAGATATAGGGGACCACCGGTCAAGGTCTATAATATTTATTTTTGGCACTGTTAGAAGCCTTTAGTGCCCGAACTGTAGTCTTAGGCATTCGACATTATCCCTGGCTGTTTTAAACACACTTTTATCTTCCGCTCGTCGCGAGGTAGAGACCGTAAGTGCCTATCTTGAAGGGTGATCTGATTAAAACACAGATCTATATTTTGTTTCGTATTATTTTTATAATTTCGAAGGCCTATACTACATGAAGATCTGACTGGTTGTAGTAGAAGGTCACGTCAGAGTTCATACGCGCGACTCTTGACCCTATGAAGTCAGATATTTGATTAACCAATCGGCATTCATGTGTCTCGTGGGTTACCCACAGATCCGCGCACCTCACGCCAAAAACTCGCCGTAACAGACCGTTTCATTGGCTAATCCCTCACATCATCCAGAACGTGGGTTATATAACAACTCTTTCAGATCCTAGTGTAGTAAAGACAAGAAAAACGAAAATTTGAACTATAAAAACGAAAGATCTGCGTTTGCCGAAATTTGTAAAATAACAATCATTTTCTTAATTTAGTAAACTGGTGATTTAATATTTATCAGGTAATATACTATTCAAAAAAAGTAGGGGATATTTGATTTTTAAGTGTTATTAAAGTCACCTAATGAAACTGACGAAGAAACAAATGACAAAATGAAATGAAGTTCACATTCATCGATTTATTCCAAATGATCGTTAGACTAAGTAAGGCACAGACTGACCATTATAAGGGTAAAATGATACGCGGGGTCAAACAGCAAAGTTACCACAGCATCACAACCAAGTCAGTAACGGGTAAATCCTCCTCTGTTTGCCAAACAAGCATTGATCCGACGTGGCATACTCCTAATGAGACGTCTAAGGTCATTTTGGTCCAGATTGTCCCATTCCTGTTGCAACGCAGCAGCAAGTTCTTGGACATTGGCAGGACGTTGTTGACGTTGACGTAACCTCTGTCCAAGCATGTCCCAGACATGCTCGATGGGGGAGCGGTCGGGACTCAGTGCTGGCCAAGGTAATGTGGTGATGTTCTGTTGTTGGAGGTAACCTGTAACGATCCTGGCCCTGTGACATCTTGCGTTGTCATCCTGGAAGATGAAACGGCGGCCATGACGTCGTGCGAACGGCACAACATGGACTGCCAAGATGTTGTCCCGGTAGTACTGGCCTGTAACACGCCCTGCAACAACATGTAAAGCCGTTCTTCCAGCAACAGTGATGCCTCCCCACACCATAACAGAACCACCCCCAAATCGATCATGTCTGATGACGTTAACGTCTTGGAAGCGCTCGTTTCGACGACGCCACACCCTCCTACGTCTGTCCAAAAAATCAACAGTGAACCTTGACTCATCTGAAAACATCACATTGCTCCAGCGTCGATTATCCCAGTGTTGACGATCCCTACACCAACGACGTCTTGCCTGAATGTGATGATCTCTCAAACAAGGGATCACGCGAGGACGTCGGGCCCGAAGGTGACCCCTATGCAGTCGATTCCGAATCGTCTGGCCACTCACTCTCATACCAGTGTCTGTTTGAAGACGAGCGCTGATCTGATTTGCTGTGGTGACACGATTTCTCAAGGCCAAGGTACGGATAAATCGATCCTGGGCTTGAGTTGTCGACCTGAGCGTGGTCTGTCCTGTACAGATTGTGTATCACGGTATCTGGACCATAGCCTGCTTATGACAGACTGAGAAACATTCATCGTCCGCGCCACAACCGCCTGTGTTGTGCCGATCTGTAGCATGCCAAGGGCACGTAACCTTTCATTTTGGGTAAGCCGACGCATATCAAAATTTGTTTTCTGGTCACTAAACAATTAAACTGATGTTTCCAACCTGGAATTCAATGCCACAATGACTGTAACATTCAAAGTCAGAGTCGTGCAAATCTTGGGTTGGACCCCCATGATGATCCCAAGCATCACCTGCATTCCATGCGGTAGCTATTGGTGCGTTTGGGCGTCACATGTAACTGGAAATGTTTCTTCTGTTAGGTTCTATAGTGACTTTTTTCGTAGTCATTTGCATATTTTAGTATTATGCCCCCAAAATCAAATATCCCCTACTTTTTTTGAATAGTATAGAAACATTTATAAAAAGTTTTAAAATCATACTTTCCCCTCGAACTGGTTATCGTTTGTGAAATACATTTTTATCAGTTGTGATATAGTATAGATATTTTTGTTGTTCAACATAATGTTTTAAAATTAACATGGCAGTAGCAAGTCTCTCTCATCGTCATTGTTAATAATGCTTCGAAACTAGCGGACGCAAAAAGCGTGATAAAATATGAAAATAGCGTGTTATTTGAACTATAACGCAAAGTTTTGCGTCTACGGTAATTTAATTTAAAAAGCATATTTTAAAACTTGAGGTTTTATATAGCTTAATTCTCTGAAAAGGTTGAAAATGTTTAAGATAAAATTTTACGTAAGACGCCATTTTGATGTGTATAGACTCACTTTCCTTCAACAAACTCGAGTCTCAACGAAGAGACCGGATATAATCGGCCATGCTTAACTTATCCAATGAAATAACAATAAAAATTGCTTCTGGTATTGGAAATAAGATTTGAACCCACAGTTATCTTAGAACTTGACCACAGTTCAGTATATCACATTATTTTTACATGATATAGTATACGTGTATCACTTATGGTACACAATTTATCCATGGGATAGCTTAACCTATTAGGATGTTTAAATGGTCTTGCGACTATCTCATACTCAAAGGGTTAATGTCTGTGAATGTATCTACAGTCCCCTTAACATGCTTAATTTAATCTTTGAGGGGCATTTAGTAACTGGATAGAGCAATACACTATAACATATACTTATGGAAAAACAGCTACAGTACTTATTTATTAGTGCGACGTTTAGAAGTGTATTCGCTCAACGTTATTTGCTTGATAACGTTGAGCGAATACTCTTCGAAACCTCGCCCAAATAAACAAGTAGCTGTTTTTCCATAAGTATGTGTTATAGTTTATGTTTAATTTAGTTCCAAGTAAACTTCTGAACTTATGAAATGGGGTTTAACGTCCTACTGTTCTGCTCCTATGCTGGGTTAATGAAGACGGGCATACTCCATACAGTGTGCTATGAGGGAAATTTTGCCCGGGCAGCGGCACTATCGCCTACTCTTATATCGAATTCCAACTGCCAAGGGATCTTTTACGTGCATTCCAATTGAATGTATACACGGGGTACCTCGGTTTTTGATGAGACATGAGGCATATGGCCAATATTCTACTGTGCCAATCTTTAACAAACGATTGAACCTTCATCAGCGTATATAATTTATTTGGAACTTTATTATTTTTAGATCTCCCAGAAAATACTGTAAAACTAATAGTATAGTGGACTACACCCCAAAGTCCTAACTACTACCAATTACTTAGAAAACGGATACACATTCTCAGTAATATACCAGTTACCGAGAGAGAGAGGTGGGGTTTAACGTCCACTCGACACAAACTTCGTCATTTCGAGACTAACACATCGTTCAATTTAATTTCAATTATTCGCTTGAGCGTAGGGGTCTTTAGCAGTGGGAGGAAACCGGAGGACTCGGCAAAAACCCACGAGGTTGGACAGGCGACCCTACTCCTTGTCACGTAGAACCGGGGAATCGAAACCATGCCAGTTACTTATATATATGACGTATATCATTCTCATCTTACTTTGTTGGTGGCGTTCCGACGTGATTTCCCCTTGTCAGTGGCGCAGCACGTGGTGTGGGGGGGGGGGGGCTTGACAAGGACAGCTGTCTAGTCGTTCGGATGGGACGAAAAACTGAGGTCCCTCGTGTACACATTGGCATGCACGTAAAAGATCCCTTGACAGTTGGAATTCGATAGAAGAGTAGGCCGTAGTGCCTCTGTCCGGGCAAAATTTCCCTCATAGCACACTGTATGGCGTTTGCCCGTCTTCATTAGCCGTTAGAACGTTAAGCCCCATTTCATTTCATTTCTTGTTGAATTTAATAGACAGGAAACATATTTGAGATGTTGTTTTAAATAAATAAACGGAATGGCAATGGGATTTACTGACCTGGATCACTTATGTATATTCGATATTCCCATTACAATAACATATAAATAAACAATTGAATACATAATTGTTTAGTAATGTAGTAAGGCGCTGGTTCGCTAACCCAGAAGTTCCCATGAGAAATACACCTATCATCATAATTAAAAAAATAAAATGAGTTTTAACGTGCTACCATTCTGTGCTACAAGACTTCAATAACATATCTAGGGGTTTTCTTGTGATTGGGTCGACCAATATACTTTAATAATATAGATATTTGCATGACTCGGTATTGGCTTCCTCCTGAGTCTGGTATGTTTACTTTTAGACTGCAGAGGCATCCTCTTGTGTTGTTAAAATTGCAAGCGGCGGTGGTGCCAATCTGTTTCACAGAGTATTACGAAAGTCTTCTAATATCTCTGAAAAGATGACTGCCTTCAACACATGACGTCATATCACGCGGCGTCAATCATTGGCTCAATGTTTACATAAGACGTTACTGATTCGAGTAGAATGGCGCCTTTTGATCATTTTAATACCCATTTACACTAAAATAGGAAATGATTTTTACCTACAAATACTTCAAACGTCTTTATTTTTCTAATACATAATAGAATTTGATTTGTCGAAGGAAAAAAGTTAATATTTGTGGCTCATTAAGTCGATATTCACGCCTTCGTGGGAAGGATTAATTTTGGTCACGCTCTGTAACTGCGCCGTCGTGGGAATACACTTCGTCGAAAACGGCCTCCTTTACTCCGTTACGGTCAATAGCTGCCCCTTCGTGGGAATTAACCAGTTCTATAATCACTGGTTTCTAATAGAAATGTAATGAAATGGGATTGAACGTCCTACTGTTCTGCTTCAATACTGGGCTAATAAAGACGGGGGGTTCTAAACGCAGTGCGAACAGTAAGTGCCGTTGTAAAATATTATCTGAATTTCGGGGTCTTATACATCTTTAAAAATGACATTAATTGAGAGTGAGCTAATAGGTGAACACTACTTGGATGATTTGATGATATTCATCATTAGTTACCAATTGGTGATTAAGATTCATATTGAATACCTGTAGGCCGTGGTGTGAAATTTCTAGCTAGCTTGCTTCTGTTTTTCCGTGTCAGCAAGTTTCAGGTGAAAAAAAAGTTCATCATTCAATACTTCTAGTATTACTTGTATTGCCACACAACTTTTCTGTTATCAATTCTTTGACGTTTGACAGAAAAAGCAAAATAAATACGGGCTTACTTATCAATGTGAGATTTGGCTTTAACAGATCACGTGACATAGCGCGCCAATCAGACACACACGACGAAAGGTTCAACAGATCGTTTAGTGTGAAAGGTCACCGCTGTTTACGTTTTGATATTAATATGGTGGAAGAATAGCTAAAACTGCATACTTCGTGTAGATTTTGTTAAAAACACTGAGCTAAAACCGTTCACTGCGATCACCTGGGAAAAATTTAAGTTATGTGTTAACCAGTGGATCAAATTAGATGGAAGTAGCAGGCTTGTGCCGGAGACAAATTCTGATTTGTTTGACAAAGAACTCCACGAATGTGCTGACAAGACTATCGTCTCAATGAGGTATACTAATACAGACTTCTCACATTTCACGTCACCAACGATTCCAAAATTGTTGCATAAAGTGATGTTGAGAAACAAGCAGCTAGAATTTTACCAGCCAAAGAAAAAGAATAATAGGTGAGGGTAAATTCTGAAGATTAAGGGGATCATATCTTAACATTTTTCCATTTTCTTGCAAATGCAAGCTGACGAAGATATTCCCCTATTCCTAAATGCATGACAACTCAGACCAAGACCACTATGGTAAAGACTGTGTCACCATTGAGGTGATATACCATGCGCAGTACTTTAAGAAATATACCCAAGTTGTTATAGAGAAAAAGAGAACCGAAGTAGATGAGTTGGTACTACTACTAGTACACTTACTGTTTTTGAAAAAAAAATACGTATGAATTGTTTCTGCACCAGATTGAGCTTGCGTGAGTCTCCTGGCTGAAAATGTTGCTGGGGCCCTTGCATCACCAGTCAAAAAGGAGGCATATTCTGGCACATTCTCCCCTGGTTACCCTACTGTAGCTGTGGAAATTTACGCCCCTCTTGCTAAACTCTACTGTAACAAATGACAGGGTTAGGGTGACTATAGAGATCAGGCACCAAACAAAATTTTCACTGTGGATGTAAATCAGGCTGCAGTACAAATAGATGTACTTGTTACAAGAGAAAACTTTCTTGTATGGATTTGTGTAAAAATGTGTAAATGGTTCGAATATAAAAATTACAGCCAAACGTATGCTGACAGTAGGCCTACACCTGTATACATGTATTATTGTAAGCGGTTTTTAAATATTACATATTTTAAACATGTTTTACTTAAATGTACTGTACATGTCAATAAATTTTCATATTATATTTTGTCACTTTATGTTTACTATATGTCTTTATTTTACTTTTTTTCTAATTTATTTCTGACGTGGTTTCCCCCTTGTCAGTGGTGCAGACAGAGGGGCTGACAAGGTACAAGGACAGCTGTCTAGTCGTTCGGATGTGACGAAATACCGAGGTCTCGTGTATACATTGGCGTGCCCAATTGAAATTGGAATTCAATATAAGAGTATGCCATAGTGCTGTGCCCGGGTAAAATTTCCCTCATAGCACACTGTATAGCGTATGCCCGTCTTCATTAGCCCAGTACATGTATAGGAGCAGAGACGTCAAACCCCATTTCATTTCTAATTCATTTTACATGAACCATATTATATGGGGGGGGGGTAGCCGAATGGTTCGCATGTGCATGCTGTATCATAAGGTCTGTCATTGGTTTAGATTCCCCAGTTGTATGTGGCAAGGAGAAGGGTCGCCTGTTCAACCTTGTGGGTTTTCTCTGGGTTCTCCGGTTTCCTACCACTGCTAAAGATCACTACTCTACATTACCTTGCTGCAAACACTATACAAACAGATTGGCTCTTTGATCAGTTCCGACTGTTCTGTGGAAAACTTGGAACAACAAGTTCTACAATCTTGTCGGCCAACACCATCGGGATCCAACACCATCCATCCATCTGGAGAGTGGTGGAGTGGTTCCAGAAGGAATCAGCCACGGTCCAGACTGTCGTCGACTAGGTTGCCATCGGAAATCCACCTGTCAGGAAGGTCAAGAAGAAGTTTGTAAAGATGCAGACACAACTACGAAATCTTTGCAGATATCGTGTCAGCGGTGCCAAATCCATCCCAGAATTCTTACATGGAATTGGATGGAACATTAGAATTAACAAAGAGTATTGCTGTGCTAGTAAGTTGAATGAGCGAGAATGTGCTAAAATGTCTGATGTACTGATATGTCCACCTTTTCAACCACACTGTCCACATCCGCCTAGCAATAATCTCAACTACCAATTACCTCCTGACTGATTGACGTGTATTCACCATCAGCTCACAGTAAATATCACTGCTACACAATTATTATACCTGATCAGGTACATATTTTTTACTAATTAGACGAAATAAGTAAACCACAATGTACTTTTGCTCTAAAAATGAAAGAAAACTGCCTTCTGTATTTAAACATCTATTTCTTATGTACAATTTAACATTCCTGATCAAATATTATTATATAATTATATTAATCCTAAAATATGTTCTATATTCTACAGTAACTTGAGTCTGGTGACCAGCCCGCCCTAGCGATACCTATCTCGTTATTGTGGCCGTCAACCAGTTTTGAACATCCGTTATTAAAAGTACAATTTTAACTATTTATCTCAATCGAATGGTAATCTCTAGCGTCTGGTTATTTCAGTCTACACCAATAGTATTTATTGCGCATGCCCTCCAGATAAGCATATGACGTCACCGTTTGACCTGACTCGTGGAATATATCTAGCCTCGTTCTTCGAGTCATTTGTTACAAATGGCACTGAAACGCATTATGGTACACGATTCGTGTACCAATGGTAAAATGTTTATTTTGTCTTAAATATTGGATATCAGAAGCCCATCCTTTCCCGGTAAGATCACAACATCAATGTTGATTTATATTGACAAATAATTCGTGTTATCAATCTGAGTGCATATTAGCGTGGATTAAGCCGTGAGCAATCCTCTATTTAAGCAAAAAAAGTCAATGGCCCATTGTTACTTTAAAAGATAAATTATATAAGATTTAGATAAACATCTGGACGATCTGGTTGTAATAGTTCAAAAACAGATAATACAAAATGAATATTTTGAAAATTTCAGTCATATTATTTTATTCTGAGAGAAGTCATGAGTGGGGGTTGTTTTGGGTTTTTTTTTACCACGATAATAAACGAAGAGCCGATTTTCTATTCCAACCTTAAACTACTATACGGTATGGGTGTTCTAATCCATGAAATGCCACAGGGTTGATTATAGGTTTCTTATGTAAATAAAGGTCTGAGTAATAATTTAAATAAATGAAGTGAATGGGGTTTAATAAGGTCCCTCTGTTCTGCTCCGACTGGGCTAATGAATGAAATGAAATGAAATGGGGTTTAACGCCCTACTGTTATGCTCCGAACTGGGCTAATGAAGACGGGCATACGCCATACAGTGTGCTATGAGGGAAATTTTGACCGGACAGCGGCACTACGGCCTACTCTTATATCGAATTCCAACTGTCAAGGGATCTTTTGCGTGCATGCCAATGTGTACACGAGGGATATCGGTTTTTCGTACCATCCGAACGACTAGACAGGTGTCTTTGTCAGGCCCTCCGTTCTTCATCATTGACAAGGATGAACCACGCCGGGAAATCTGGATGAACTTTCTCGGCTGATGCAGGGATCGAACACCCAGACTCCAGGCTAGCGAGCCAGCGTCTTACCCACTTAGCCACCGTGATCCCCCGAGCTAATGAATGACATCAAATTGAACGATCATTTAGGTGAATAGAACATATTAACCTAAGCTGCTTTTGATAATATATTATATTGATTAACGAATCAGCGACTTTATGGCCTACAAAACAATTATGTATTCAATTGTTTGTGCTGATGTTATTGTAACGCTAAATGTGGTATACCTCAGTACACATGAAGTGTTTCAGGTCAGTAAATCATATTGACATTCCGTTTATTTATTTATAACAAAATATCAAATATGTTCGCTACTCATTAAATTCAACAAAATGAAATGAAATGGGATTTTACGTTCTAACGGCTAATGAAGGCGGGCCTACGCCATACTGTGTTCTAAGGGGTAAATATATAATTCCCGTATAAGACCTACTCTTATATCAAATTCCAAGGGATTTTTTACGTGCACGGCAATGGTTACACGGGACCTCGGTTTTTCGTCCCATCCGAACGACTAGACAGCTGTACTTGTCAAGCCCCCCCCACCCCCCGTCCTGCACCTCTGACGAGGGGAAATGACGTCGGAACCACCACCAACAAAGTGAGATGAGAATGATAAATGTCACATATATTAGTAACCGGTGTATTGAAATGAAATGAAATGGGGTTTAACGTCCTACTGTTCTGCTCCGAACTGGGCTAATGAAGACGGGCTCAGGTCATACAGTGTGCTATGAGGGAAATTGATACACTGGACGTTTTTGATTTTTGTCTTAATAATGAGTAATTGCTCCACCAATCCTCAGACATCCAGCAATTCGTCGTGGCAAGCTCCTAATCAACCGTCCAATCACGATTTGGGGCAATCTGACCCACTCCTCTTGCAGTGCCACGGCCAATTCTTGCAGTGTTGTCCGTTGACGTCGACGAACACGTCTCCCGATCAAAATAAACGTAACACACTAATCAAGGATATGCTAAACTGTAAATCTTATGCAAGAACCGATAGGAAAGCAAACATGGATAGATAAACCAGCACGCGGCAGTTTTCATCAACCCTTCCTTGAAGTGTCAAATTTGACAATGAACCCCTCCCACGTGTACGGCGCTATTGTGTGTCGCATGTGCAGCTGAGTGGTTCTGTTGGGGCGATAAGTTCTTCATCTGTGAACATACTCTCAGGCATGTCAAGTGTCCATAACTTTTTATCATATCACAACCTGCATAGGTATTTGCATTTCAATATCCCCTACTTTTTTTGAAGAGTATATAACCGCGTTCCAGATGATGTGAGGGATTAGCCAATGAAACGCTCTGTTACGGCGAGTCTTTGGCGTGAGGTGCACGGATCTCTGGGTAACGTTAATGCGGATTGGTTAATCAGATGTCAGATACACCTTGACTGGTGGTCCCCTATATCTTGTGGCCCTTGGCATCGCCTTACCAAGCCTATAGGAAAATCTTACACTGCTTTAATGTGTCACTTGCCACTGTAGATGTCCTCTCTGGTTACGCCACTAATAAAGTATTGACCCATTTATATAACTGATGTATGCATCAATAAATACTGATGTTCGTCAATATAATTACCATGCAGGTTGTACATCAAGACGGAAGAATACAGACAGGGGAATCTATAAATGTTGATGTTTTGAGAGACAGTCACTGGATTTATTAGTTATTGATTGTATTATGGTGCGCCAAAAATTGGAACTGACTAATTAAGTGTTCAATTAAATGGCTTTCTGTAAGTAATAGAAAACAAGACTTAGCTAAACATGGTCAATCTTGTAGGAGTGTTGGTTTTAGTAGTGAATATGGTCTGGATAGTTTCATCAAACTACATACAGCTTTATACAGATAAGGTTGTTACATTTGCTGCAACTACCACCTCACAGTCAGATAGCTCAATAGATTGTGCTCTAGCATGTCGAATAACGCATCCCTGTGTTTCGTACGCCTACCATCCAGGAAGAGCTCAATGCTATCTTTACGATAGAGTTATTCATCATGTGGACGCCACAAATGATGATGAAGGCATCCAAACATTTACTTCTGAATTTGGTAAGTTCCACTTCCTCGTGCAGTCTGCTAAATAGCACTAATATCCTTTAATTACTTTATCACCACTAGTTCTACCGTACTTCGCCTACTCATGTAGCACTACCAGTCAAATATAATTAGTTTTATCATTACTAATTGTTCTCATGTCGCTCTGGTGTGGTTTAAAAACTGTAAGGCCTGTTTTAATGTCGCCCTGGTATATTGTGCTAAAAAAGTATAGTTCCCTTGTCGGTCTGGTATGTTACATTGTAAGGTTTTGTTCTCATCATGTCTCCCTGGTATGTTATGACGACATGAGGGGAATCGAGCAAGAATATATACGATAAGAAAGATCGCTCGATGACGGCGCCTGTAGTGAAACCACGTGCGTAGTATGGCTAATCGGACCGGGTATTCGATAAAGAAAATAAATTGAGAGTAGTCTATTTTCGGAAATTAGGTTATTGTCTGATAGCGACATATTTCTTTGCTCAAACGAAAGGGTGTTTTATCTCTTCTAAATCACGCAATCATGAATGTGCCAAGGAATAAGGGATAAAAAAAATACTTTCCGGTCATGCATTATACGATAAGTCGTATTTTAACTTTTAAATACCCCCCCACCGACCCCACTTAATAGTATTTAGCGTCATCCAACTGTAATACTCTTTCAAGTCATGTAAATTTAAATGTGTCAGAACATAAATTCACGTTTCTTAAAAGGTAAAGAAAATTTATATTCAGTGGTATTCAGTGTGATATCTTGAATTTCGTAGTATCTGGATGCATACCATTAAAAGGTCCAAATACATTTTCAAAATTGTAATATATTTTTTGACATATTCATATTTACATAAAAACATCTGCTTAAGCAGTTATAATTTGGATCGTCTGAACTTTATTTACAAATGATCACCCCAGATGTTATGTTATAATTGTATGATCAATGATACAATAAAATCTTATCTTATCTTATCTTAAAGGACAATATTGGTGTCAGTCATTATCACATATGTGATAGAACTAATTAACACATTCCAAATAAAATGAAACCAAGTACGAACAATCCAAACCATAAGACAGAATTCGAAGTCCTAAAAAACGTTATAGGCAAAATAGTGTATTCAAGCACAATAATGTAATCAGCAAATGGACTGCTCCTCGTGTACAAAATACACGACAAACAGTGGTAACAGGTGTCCGGAAGAGTAAGCTTACCCTGCCTGGCGCCACACCCGCCATAGCTGCATCCAAACTATTAGGCGAAATGTCGGTAAAATAGCGTGATTGGCCAATGAACTATCGGTATGCAAAATGTACGCGATGAACTGTGTTAATGATGTAGTAGACATTATCAGGGAGATAGTAATAGTATACGTGTCAATTAAATATATCTAGAATAATAGCCGAGAGAGACACGTTATATTTACCAATCAAATCAATATGACGGCCATAAAACTTTTTAAAGGTTTTAATAAGTTTAGTGCGCAAGTATCCTTGTAGCTGGAGCCTAGATGACAAATGCCTTGATCTACTTAAAAAATCAGAATAAAAGGAACAAGCTCTCGCGTAACGAATTAGCTGAGACACAAACACTCTATAAACTGGTGATATTGGAATGTTACTACTAATAAATGGAAAGTTAACAATCGGAAAGTCAAAGTCATCACGTTTATCGTACAATTTAACACTCAGTTTATGGCAATTGTCAAAATCGAGACGCAGATCCAAGTAGGAAGCGTAATTGTCACTGTCAGTGGTGTTTTTAATTTCGAGCTCATCAGGATATATGAATTCTACATAATCACTAAATTTAGGATAATATAATTTTAACACAACGATCATTGCTACGATAGCTGAGTAATACAGGTTCCCTGAATCGGAAGTGACGAACGCCAAAGGAAAACACGAGTCATCCCTCTATATAACTGACTGGTGTAGCGAGTAATAACAGATACATGGGCGAATTTCTGCTCACTAATAATTCCTTCCAAGACCAAAAGTTGTTGTGTGAGACTGTGAGAGGATATCTGACAATTAATTGACTGCCACTAGATAAGAGAACACGAAAGAAAAACAGAAAAAGTCCGTGCATTACCATGTTTTTATAAGGTATAGAATGAATATAAACAAGGGAATGTACGGACTATTTCTATTTTTCTCGTGTTATCTTATCTAATGACATTCAATTACTTTATTGAATTGTCAGGTATCCTCTTACAGTCCCATATAACAACTTTTGGTCTTCGAAGAAATTATTAGTGAGCAGAAATTCGGCCGTGTATCTAATTTCACTCGTCACATCAGTCAGTTATATAGAGGGATGACTCGTGTTTTCCTTTGGCGTCTGTCACTTCCGATTCAGGAAACCTGAATTACTCAGCTATCGTAGCAATGATCTATGTGTTAAAATTATATTTGGAATGTCATTAACCGGGTCTATTACATATGTGATAATGACTTGCACCAATATTGTCATTTAATACGAAATTTCAGTTATCGTGTAGTGCTTCACCGGAAAGTATTTGTCTATCGCTCTTTGATTATACGAGTATAAGCTATTAACTGGCACAATCATAATTTCATGATTTAGAAGAGATAAAATCATCCTTCGTTTATCCAAAGAATCATCTTTCCTTTGTCCAAAGCAATATGTCGCTATCAAAAAATAAACTAATTACTAAAAATAAACTACTTTCAATTTATTTTATTTAATGCTAGATCGGATTTATCAATACATATATACTATTCAAAAAAAGTAGGGGATATTTGATTTTGGGGGCATAATACTAAAATATGCAAATGACTACGAAAAAGTCACCATAGAACCTAACAGAAGAAACATTTCCAGTTACATGTGACGCCCAAACGCACCAATAGCTACCGCATGGAATGCAGGTGATGCTTGGGATCATCATGGGGGTCCAACCCAAGATTTGCACGACTCTGACTTTGAATGTTACAGTCATTGTGGCATTGAATTCCAGGGTGGAAACATCAGTTTAATTGTTTTAGTGATCAGAAAACAAATTTTGATATGCGTCGGCTTACCCAAAATGAAAAGTTACGTGCCCTTGGCATGCTACAGATCGGCACAACACAGGCGGTTGTGGCGCGAACGATGAATGTTTCTCAGTCTGTCATAAGCAGGCTATGGTCCAGATACCGTGATACACAATCTGTACAGGACAGACCACGCTCAGGTCGACCAAGGGCGACAACTCAAGCCCAGGATCGATTTATCCGTACCTTGGCCTTGAGAAATCGTGTCATCACAGCAAATCAGATCAGCGCTCGTCTTCAAACAGACACTGGTGCGAGAGTGAGTGGCCAGACGATTCGGAATCGACTGCATAGGGGTCACCTTCGCGCCCGACGTCCTCGCGTGATCCCTTGTTTGAGAGATCATCACATTCAGGCAAGACGTCGTTGGTGTAGGGATCGTCAACACTGGGATAATCGACGCTGGAGCAATGTGATGTTTTCAGATGAGTCAAGGTTCACTGTTGATTTTTTGGACGGACGTAGGAGGGTGTGGCGTCGTCGAAACGAGCGCTTCCAAGACGTTAACGTCATCAGACATGATCGATTTGGGGGTGGTTCTGTTATGGTGTGGGGAGGCATCACTGTTGCTGGAAGAACGGCTTTACATGTTGTTGCAGGTAGTGTTACAGGCCAGTACTACCGGGACAACATCTTGGCAGTCCATGTTGTGCCGTTCGCACGACGTCATGGCCGCCGTTTCATCTTCCAGGATGACAACGCAAGATGTCACAGGGCCAGGATCGTTACAGGTTACCTCCAACAACAGAACATCACCACATTACCTTGGCCAGCACTGAGTCCCGACCTCTCCCCCATCGAGCATGTCTGGGACATGCTTGGACAGAGGTTACGTCAACGTCAACAACGTCCTGCCAATGTCCAAGAACTTGCTGCTGCGTTGCAACAGGAATGGGACAATCTGGACCAAAATGACCTAAGACGTCTCATTAGGAGTATGCCACGTCGGATCAATGCTTGTTTGGCAAACAGAGGAGGATTTACCCGTTACTGACTTGGTTGTGATGCTGTGGTAACTTTGCTGTTTGACCCCGGGTATCATTTTACCCTTATAATGGTCAGTCTGTGCCTTACTTAGTCTAACGATCATTTGGAATAAATCGATGAATGTGAACTTCATTTCATTTTGTCATTTGTTTCTTCGTCAGTTTCATTAGGTGACTTTAATAACACTTAAAAATCAAATATCCCCTACTTTTTTTGAATAGTATAGAAACATAACACGCACCTGATTTCACTAATGTCACTGCCATCGAGCGATTTCTCTTATTGTATGATTGCTCGATTCCCCTTTATTGTATGGTGACTTATTGTATGCCAGATTGATTTCGACTCATTAACTGAGGAAAATAATGAATTTTCGGAAACAATACACAACCTTGTTGTTGAAAGTGAATCACTTAAAGCAAAAATTAGTATACTGCAAAATAATAACACAGTGTCTCAACATTACATGAAATTATACATGTATCATAAAGTCTGTCATTGAGTCTACTGGCGTGGTTTCGAATCCCCGGTTGTACGTGACAAGGATAAGGGTCGCCTGTCCAACCTCGTGGGTTTTCTCCGGGTCCTCCGGTTACCTCCAACTGCTAAAGACCCCTAAGCGCAAGCGAATTATTGAAATAAAATTAAACCATATGATCGTCCCGAAATGACCTAGTTTGTGTCGAGTGGACGTTAAACCCCATTTCTCTCTCTCTCTCTCTATAAGTCTTGATGGTAATAATTTAAAAACATGTGTAAACTCTAAAGTACCCGATGGCGTATCTTTCAAAATTCCGTTTATGAAAACAACTGATGTGGTTTATTCTCTACAAAAATTAGATGTTTCCAAGGCAGTCGGTCTTGATTCAATAGATCCACTTTTTCTCCGCTTAGGTGCTATTCAACTTTCTGCTAGTCTAACGCACATTTTTAACATGTCAATAAATAATAACATAATCCTTATATAAGACATATAGAGGTAGATTTCACAAATTAAAAACACTTATATGGATATACTACTTCTGAATTTATTGACATGCTACGTTTCGATACACATACAGATATCGTTATCAAGCAAATAATGATTTATAACATTCGTTCGTTTCTGGTGTTTTACGTCCACTTCTACCTAAGGTGATATCGTAGACAAGATTTATAACAAAATTGTGGTGCAATATATAGTTAACAATTGGAAATCATGTAACAGATTAATCATTAATTAAGAATTAACAAGATGAGAGAAGTAAGAATATGGATAAACAATTACAAAGGATTAACAAATTGAAAGATTGTAATGTATTGATAACAATTCGAAATTATTTGAATTTAGCAGATCGAACTAATAATTATAAGAGATTAACGAGATGAGAGATAGTAATATATAGGTAACAATTAACCTCTAATTAGCAGGTGAAACCATAACTACAAGATGAAAAGGGTTAACCGCACAGGTAAGAATTCGAAAACTAGGGGAAAGAAACCATAATGTATTGATAACAATTAGAAATTATTTGAATTAACGAGATGAGAGATAGTAATATTATATAGATAACAATTAAACACTAATTAGCAGGGTTAACCACACATGCAAGAAATCGAAAACTAGGCGAAGGAAAACATACAAAAAACACACATTAATCGGGATTAAATAAATCCACCCAAAGATTTGGGAGAAAATGTCCAGAGTCCCTATTTAATTTTGGCTTATGTTTTTGAGTTTCTAGCGCTTCTCGTAGAATTATATTTTTCCATGTTGATAAGTTTCTGGCTAGTATTTCTGTATTCTCCCATTTGATTTTATGTTTGGGTTTTGGTAGATGTGTTCTGCTATTGCTGATTTATTATTTTCTTGTTTTATAACTGCCGTGTGATGTTCTTTTGTTCTCACTGAAATCGGACGGGATGTTTCTCCAATGTACGCTGCATCACACTCCCAATTTATCTAGTATACAACACCCTTTGGATCATCTCTTGGTTTTTTGCATCCTACCATCAGCTTTTAAGATATACTATTCAAAAAAAGTAGGGGATATTTGATTTTGGGGGCATAATACTAAAATATGCAAATGACTACGAAAAAAGTCACTATAGAACCTAACAGAAGAAACATTTCCAGTTACATGTGACGCCCAAACGCACCAATAGCTACCGCATGGAATGCAGGTGATGCTTGGGATCATAATGGGGGTCCAACCCAAGATTTGCACGACTCTGACTTTGAATGTTACAGTCATTGTGGCATTGAATTCCAGGGTGGAAACATCAGTTTAATTGTTTTAGTGACCAGAAAACAAATTTTAATATGCGTCGGCTTACCCAAAATGAAAGGTTACGTGCCCTTGGCATGCTACAGATCGGCACAACACAGGCGGTTGTGGCGCGGACGATGAATGTTTCTCAGTCTGTCATAAGCAGGCTATGGTCCAGATACCGTGATACACAATCTGTACAGGACAGACCACGCTCAGGTCGACCAAGGGCGACAACTCAAGCCCAGGATCGATTTATCCGTACCTTGGCCTTGAGAAATCGTGTCATCACAGCAAATCAGATCAGCGCTCGTCTTCAAACAGACACTGGTGTGAGAGTGAGTGGCCAGACGATTCGGAATCGACTGCATAGGGGTCACCTTCGCGCCCGACGTCCTCGCGTGATCCCTTGTTTGAGAGATCATCACATTCAGGCAAGACGTCGTTGGTGTAGGGATCGTCAACACTGGGATAATCGACGCTGGAGCAATGTGATGTTTTCAGATGAGTCAAGGTTCACTGTTGATTTTTTGGACAGACGTAGGAGGGTGTGGCGTCGTCGAAACGAGCGCTTCCAAGACGTTAACGTCATCAGGCATGATCGATTTGGGGGTGGTTCTGTTATGATGTGGGGAGGCATCACTGTTGCTGCAGGGCGTGTTACAGGCCAGTACTACCGGGACAACATCTTGGCAGTCCATGTTGTGCCGTTCGCACGACGTCATGGCCGCCGTTTCATCTTCCAGGATGACAACGCAAGATGTCACAGGGCCAGGATCGTTACAGGTTACCTCCAACAACAGAACATCACCACATTACCTTGGCCAGCACTGAGTCCCGACCTCTCCCCCATCGAGCATGTCTGGGACATGCTTGGACAGAGGTTACGTCAACGTCAACAACGTCCTGCCAATGTCCAAGAACTTGCTGCTGCGTTGCAACAGGAATGGGACAATCTGGACCAAAATGACCTTAGACGTCTCATTAGGAGTATACCACGTTGGATCAATGCTTGTTTGGCAAACAGAGGAGGATTTACCCGTTACTGACTTGGTTGTGATACTGTGGTAACTTTGCTGTTTGACCCCGGGTATCATTTTACCCTTATAATGGTCAGTCTGTGCCTTACTTAGTCTAACGATCATTTGGAATAAATCGATGAATGTGAACTTCATTTCATTTTGTCATTTGTTTCTTCGTCAGTTTCATTAGGTGACTTTAATAACACTTAAAAATTAAATATCCCCTACTTTTTTTGAATAGTATATAGTTTTGAGTGTGGTTCCGCTGCTGAATACTACCTCTGCGCCGATTTGCTCTGTTTATCCATATTATTACTTCTCTCATCTTGTTAATTCTTAATTAATGATTAATCTGTTACATGGTTTCCAATTGTTAACTATATATTGCACCACATTTTTGTTATAAATCATTATTTGCTTGATAACGATAACGGTATGTGTATCGAAACGTAGCATGTTAATAAATTCAGAAGTAGTATATCCATATAAGTGTTTTTAATTTAAATCATAACATGTACCCTTCTTTATTTAAAAAGCTAAAGTTATTCCACTTCATAAAGAAGGTACCAAAGATGACCCCAATATTTATAGGCCAATATCAATTCTTCCAAATATATCAACAATTCTTGAAAGACATGTTCAAAAACATCTTAACAATTATTGAAATAAATATCAACTTTTATGTGGTAATCAGTCAGGTTTTCGTTCATCTTGTCAAACAGCCTTAACAGAGAGAGAGAGAGAGAAATGGGGTTTAACTACCACTCGACTCAAACTAGGTCATTTCGGGACTAACATATGGTTTAATTTTATTTACATAATTCGCTTGCGCGTGGGGGTCTTTAGCAGTGGGAGGACCCGGAGAAAACCCACGAAGTTGGACAGGCGCCCCTACCCCTTGCCATGATACAGCGCGCGCCCGCTAACCATTCAGCCATCCACCCCCCCTGCCTTAACACATATTACTGAAAACATGCATGATTATATTAACAACAATCTCCTTTGTGCAGCAATATTCTTTGACTTTAAAAAGGGCGTTCGACTTAGTAAATCAGGACATTCTTATTTGCAAATGTAAACATTATAAATTTTCTAGAAAATTAATTCTTTCTAGAATCATACTCAAAAACAGAAGCCAGTGCACGCCTGTTAATGGCATATTATCTGAGAATAAACCTATTTATCACGGTGTACCCCAAGGATCAATATTAGGACCCATATTATTTAATATTTTTATAAATGATTTACCTTTATACCTATCCGCTAAAACTGGCCCATTTGCGGATGACACAACCATCTACTGGGTCTACTGTGAAAGAATTAGAACACAAAACTTTAACTTGACGCCAATATAGTATTAGCTTGGTGTGATAAAAACCATATGAGATTAAAAATATCGAAAACAAAAACTATGCTAAATACGACGCAAAAAAAAAAAAGAAATACCCCCCCCCCCCCCCTGCTACTTTGAATATTAAATTACGTAACGTACCATTAGAAGTCGTCTCCTCGTTAATAATATTAGGTATTTTTCTCAATCATAATCTAACTTGGAAGGATCATATCGACTATATCTCTTAAAAATTAAGCCACAACTTTTTTCAACTCCGTCAAATTAAAAAATATCTTCAAACTCTGTTCCGAATTCTTCTCTATAATGCCCACTTTCAACCACATATAGATTATTGTTCCTCAGTATGGGACCGTTGTGACGCTAAATCTTTGTCTTGTCTTTCTCGACAACAAATCATGGCCTTAAAATTACTCTTAGATGTAAAACATACTGCCGAAGTTTACCTTCGACTAGACAAATTGAAAATTCTGACAATAGTAAATCGACATATCTCTAATCAATGCATATGTATCTATACAATTCTGCTAAAACAATGTCCTGATTACTTATTTTACCTCTTACCTTATTATCAAAGTCCTTATAATCATCTGAACAATAAACTTACTACTCTCAAGCCAAACATTAATATAGTTAAAAGCAGGATACGCTTTAAAGGACCAAAACTAAGGAATTCGTTGGTGCCCTCTTTAAAAACTTTAAATAACTTGAATCTTTTCAGGAAAAAACTTTACCTGAAATCTACTCCCAATATATTATCCTAAAAAAAAGCCCCCCCCCCCTATATTTCTTATATGTATTTGTACGTGTACATTTGTTCATACATGATATATCTATTTATTTAAACTTTCTGTTTTATGAAATCGCATATATACTCCTCACATCGCATATCACTCGTCACATCAGTCAGTTATATAGAGAGATGAAACGTGTTTCCTTTGGAGTTCGTCACTTCCGACTCAGGAAACCTGTATTACTCAGCTATCGTAGCAATGATCTCTGTGTTAAAATTATATTTGGAATGTGTTTAACCAGCTCTATCACATGTGATAATGACTGGCACCAATATTGTCCTTTAAGTGATTTGTATATATTGTAAATTATTGTGGTGTGTTATTTAATGCATCAGTCTATATCTTTTGTAATATATTTTCTATGAAGTGCAGGATGTTAGAAAGGCTATTACAGCCTAATCGTCAACCCTTCTCAAATAAAGTCATTATTATTATTATTATTATTATTATAAAGCAATTATTTCAAGAAATGTTTTTGGAGAAATGTTTTGCAAGATTTGTATTTGGAGATTGTTCAAGATTTGTTTTTAGTTGTATGTCTATGATGAAATGTAAATGTAGGCTATTTGTTTTATTTTCTAAAATAAATTTTATCTTTATATTAAAATACAGTTAAACAAATTTACATTTAACAAATCTGATATGACAAATGTCTGATTTTTAAAACAATAAATATTGATTTTTAATACAAATATTAATTTTAGTGTACAAATGTCGAAATAAGACAACAAATAAAGAAATAAGAATTAAGGAGTATGAATTTCAGAACTAAGAACTAAGAATAATGAATAAAGAGCTGTTTGGTCTTCCATAGTTTTAATATATCAAATAAATCAATAACAAACGTTGTGTTTCTGGATCTAAGATATTTCTTATAGACAATGATTTAAAGTTGGGTAAATTCTTAATTTAAGTCTGAGAATGCTTTGTGAACTCGGGTTCTGGTTAAACATGTTCCGAATATAATTGGCAGCCCCCATCAATTAAACAAATTAGAATTTAAATAAATTGTAATTTTACACAACTAATTAGTGCTAGTTTACCTATCTGATGCCTGGGCCTACGAAAGCCCAGAAGGCTCATTCCAAATTCCAAATGCGAAATTCCAAATTCCAAATGCGATCGTATAATGTGGTCGTATGTTGTTCGTTCGGCGTCCACAATTGATGGTGGACGCTCTGTTGGCTAACGTTAATATCCGAATTTATACACAGTGTTTAAAGTTATAAGACAAAGAGGCCTATTGATTTTCAGCGATTTCCGATAATTACTGCCAGAGTTATGACCCTTGATCACTTCAAAACATACACAGTATTTAAGGCCATGAGACGAAGAATCCTATGTTGATTTTCAGCGATTTCTGATAATTACTGCCAGATTTATGGCCCTCGATCACTTCAAAAAATCTTGTTATACACAGTGTTTAAGGTCATGAAATGAAGAAGGCTGTTGATTTTCAACGATTCCGATAATTATTGCCTAAGTTATGGCCCTTGATCACTGTAGAGGCTAAAGTTATCATCCGCTTGACTCCAGATTGATACACAGAGTTTAAGGTCTTGAGACGAACAAGTATATTGATTTTCATTGAATTTTGATAACTTGGACAGCTAAATTCATGATATTAAATCTTTCGTATACTAAACGTTAGCATGGGGCAGAACTTTATAAAAACCAAACAAATTCTAATGATTTTCTGATAATTACATAATGAGTTGTTACTCTTAATCCGATTTTAGTGTATTATAAATGTTTCATTACCGAAAAAAGTAAAAGTATGCGACAACTCTTGTTGACTGCCCGGACAATTCAGCTACTGTGGGCGTAT
The DNA here is from genome assembly GCF_932274485.2 of Patella vulgata. Taxonomy (NCBI): domain Eukaryota; kingdom Metazoa; phylum Mollusca; class Gastropoda; family Patellidae; genus Patella; species Patella vulgata. The sequence continues at coordinate 7,355,596 of NC_065882.2, read as the reverse complement.
TATATTCTCATCAGCAGCCATTATGATTGTAATGGCACGTGATTATGTCGAATTTGGAATTTCGCATTTGGAATTTGGAATTTCAAATCTAGTAATTTGGAACGGGTGTTTATCCGGCCCGGGCATCAGATAAGTAAACTAGCACTAATTAGTTGTGTACAATTACAATTTATTTAAATTCTAATTTGTTTAATTGAGGGGGGGGGGCTGCCAATTTGCTATGTAAGATTCGTATATCTAGTGACAGTCAGTTCTTTTATAAATTGTCTGATAAGTCTTGGAAGGAATTATCAGTGAGCATAAACTCGCCTGTGTATTAGGGTGTTTCACTTTTCACTTCTTTTGGAATTTCTAAGGTTTCTACCCGTCACCGAAGTCCACTCGGGGTCAAACTAACACCGTAATATTTTCAGAATTTTCTTGCCAAAAATGGCTGCCGGCGGCCATTTTTTCCAAAATTGCGACTATTTTCTGGATTTTCGGACGTTTTGAGCTTGACAGATCACTTAGAAAGGTCAGGTATGGCTTGTTATGTGTCTATTTTATGCTTTTCAGGTACGTAGAGTTCATTCCCACTATCTTAAATGTGATTGTCAAAATCCAAGATGGTGGAAATCCAAGATGGCACCCCAAATCTTTTATTTTTGTGACATGGACAAGCATTTTTCAAAGACTGTTATTCTGAACATCATTTTGGCCCTGATAACAAATTTTGCACTCATAAAATTCATTATCAAGGCCAAAATGATGTTCAGAATGACACTGATCTACCTTTGGTTGAAAATGGCGGAAGGTAATGACTGAAGGTGAAGTTCCGATGGAGTATATGACTGAACCTGGAAATTGTTTACAACGTTTTTTTTATGATTGATTTTAGTAGCCTAAGGTGTCCTCTTTCAGAATGTGCCGGGTGAACCTCGGTAACCCTTGAGAGTTTTGAGAAATTCAAGACGGCCGGCATTTCTCTAAATACACTAAAATCGTTCATTATGTCGTGGGGTGATTAGATGATAGTAAAATCCAAAATGCCAGATAATATGGCCCTTTAACTTGTTAGCGGCGGTAAGAGGCGATTATTTCACCAAACCAAATGATATTTAGAGACAAACTGTATTTCTGGACATAGGAGCATATGAGTGATATGATAACACCGCATATATGCCTATCAGGAGTTCCAGGGCCACATGACAGACTCCGGAGCAAGTTGGCCGGTTGTAATGTTCTCAATTTAGTATTGGGTGGGGGGATGCTGGCCATACATTTCAGTTTTGGATGTCCAATTGTGCATACCCTTCAGCGTGTTTCAGACATCGATTTGCTAGAACTTTGTCCATAACCAGCTGACGTGTACAGTGGCCTGTGCAAACACAGATTCTATTAGAGCGTCTAGAGAGAGAATACAATCAAGCTCTCACCACTTTCAAAGCTGTTCCTTTCCCCACAACGTAACAGCACGTAACCCTGTCATATCCAGTAAGAGCATGAGCTGGCGGGATGTCAATGGTACTGGACATATGTTTCTCAGAAGTTGAACCAATGTCAACGGTTGTTCTTTCCTCGATTGATGATTCCATTGTAAGAAGCTTGTTATAGACAGAGCTATTGGAAATCGCTGCCAGAAACACGTTGGAGGGTATAGGCATCCAAAACGGGAAATCTGTCGTCATCATCCCCACCTAAACCATGTAGTCTTGCTCCAAAGAATGATGCATGTGTAGGGAACGTAAAAAAAGATGTTATCACCAAGCTATTGTGTGGCGTTTCGACTGGAAGATCGTAATCCGCAGGAACTATATTGCTGGGTTAAGGACACTAAATTGAGAACATTACAACCGGTCAACGTGCTCCGGAGTCTGTTACGTGGCTTAGATGTGGATGCAAGAGTGACATGCAGTATGCGTGCTTGTAACTACACTAGGGATGGCTTAGATTATACAGTATTTTGCAGGTTGCAGCCAGAAACATGACTAGACGATTAAACTGAATATTAACCTAGTTATTTTCGTGTTTTACGGGTAGAATTTGTTGGGGTTTTTTAAATATTCAAAAAACAGCTTGTGCCCCCCCCCTTTCCAGGGCCGATACATGTGGCCCTGGTGCTCATGATAGGCATGTATGTAGTGTTATTGTATCACTCATATGCTCCTATATCCAGGAATGTATAATTTGTCTCTAGATATAGTTTGGTTTGGTGAAATAATCGCCCAACCGCCGCTAACGAGTTAAAGGGTCATATTGTCTGGCATTTTGGATTTTACTATCATCTAATCACCCCACAACATAATGAACGATCAAAGTGTATTTAGAGGACACCTTGGGCTACTAAAGTCAATCATAAAAAAACTTTGTAAACAATTTCCAGGTTCAGTCATAGTTCCGCCAGATTAATAGTGTGGTGAATATACTCCATCGGAACTTAACCTTCAATCATTACCTTCCGCCATTTTCAACCAAAGGTAGATCAGTGTCATTCTGAACATCATTTTGGCACTGATAATGAATTTTATGAATGCAAAATTTATTATCGGGGCCAAAATGATGTTCAGAATGACATAGTCTTTGACAAATGCTTTTCCATGTCACGAAAATAGAAGATTTGGGGCACCATCTTGGGTTTCCACCATCTTTGATTCTGACAATCTCATTTAAGATAGTGGGAATGGACTCTACGTACCTGAAAAGCATAAAATAGACACATTACAAGCCATGCCTGACCTTTCTAAGTGATCTGTCAAGCTCAAAACGTCCGAAAATCCAGAAAATAGTCACAATTTTGGAAAAAATGGCCGACGGCAGCCATTTTTGGCAAGAAAATTCTGAAAATATTATGGTGTAAGTTTGACCCCAAGTGGACTTCGGTGACGGGTAGAAACCTTAGAAATTCCAAAAAAAGTGAAAAGTGAAACACCCTAATGAATAATGCTAACCAAAGATAGGCTCTGTTTGTCCATGTGACGTATGAATTATTATGAAATGTTTACCCGTGACAATTTCGCATTTCAGGTGACGAGAATATAGCTTTACATAAACCGACTGCCCAAAGTTCAACTTGGACGACACGCATATCATCTCTTGGTGTGGATGGCAAAAAAGACATAGAATTCCATACTGAAATGATAGCCTGGTGGTGCGTGGATCTTATGGCTGTTCATGAAATGAAGTGGCTGATTATGTACAATAGTATTTTTAGTAAGTAGCACGAGTTATTGGCGTACGATTGAATACTGTGAATTGGTACTGGATTGACTATGGAATAAAACATTTTGTCTAGAGCTAAGTTAGGCCATGTTGGATCACGTTGAAGTTGCTGAATACACGGACTGAAGTAGCAGGAAAACGCGTTCGTGTCCGCCAAGTTTTCTTGGGGAGGCCCCTACACAGTAACCTCCAAGATTTCGGCGCTCGTTGATGACCGACGCCGCCGTCTGTAAACGTCAATTTTTTATCGGGAATTTCAGGTCTGCACCTCGTTAAAATCATTTGTAAAATCTGAAATTGTGATTGCATTTCATTCTAGAATTCTACTACAGAGCGAAGCAAGGCGAAAATTCTTTTGAAGTCGCACATATTTGAGTTTGTGGTTTTCGTTTATATAAGTTTACAAATATATCATGCTGACTGCGCCAATAGAGACTTTTAGCAAGCGTAATTTCTTGTGTGAAACACTATTGTTTTTGTTAAGATTGTTATTCTTCTTCTTATTATTATTTTTTTTCCACTAGAGCATATCTCAGAAACTATTTGTCGGATCAACTCGATGTCTTCGGTTTTACTAGGAAAGTGCGTGTGACTTAGAGATTAAAGCTATTTCGAACTTTCTGTGACAATGCGAAATGTCCGAAATCAGCGAAGTTGTCGTTTTTTGAAATATTGCCGTAATATTAACAATAATTGTCGGATTTTAACATTTGATACATTTTGACATAGCCTGAGAGACGGAAAATAGCTACGATTGATTAGATTTTTGATTTTCGATTAATCTTCAAAGATATTAGGCGCCAAATTTTGACAAAAAAACTTTTTTATTTCTAAGGCGCTTTACCCATAATTAAGGGGTCATGTGATTTGAGCAAAAATATGGCAAATGTTTGTCTCGATAATTCACCTTGGCCGCTATTGGCTAATTCAGTTTATGGGTTCTAGGTTAATTATTTATTGCTCGATTTGTATCAAACAAAGTTCATATGTTCAATGGTGCAAAGTCACAACTTATTTATTACCGATAAAGCTTTCTGTCAGCAGCGGAAATGACGTAATTTTGACCAAAACTACAATTTTGGCGGTTTGGAACGTCTTTTCGCAAGCAAATATTATTTTTTTAAAATAAGTAAAAAGTAAGAAAGTGAGGAGATGCGCCATGTAAAGACACAAAAAAAGTCGGAAGCAGTTTTTTTTAATTTCGATTTCATTTTTGCGCCATTTCGATTTAAAGGTGAAAAACGGTGTAAAATTGAGCTATTTACAATCCATTCAGGCGTTTCATATTTAAAAATATTTCTTTGTGACTTTCATAAACTTGTAACATTAATTCATACGAAGAGAATCTACCTCTAAATTAGTTTGTAATATTGGATTTTCATAAAAGTGATACCATTTGATGCGTAATGTCAATTGTGACTAGGTCAAACTAATTTAACATTTTCAATATCACCGGAAATGACGTAATTTGTGCAAAAACTATATTTATAGCTTTCGAAACAAATAATTTATTCAGATGAGTCGTATTTGTTATTTGTTTAAAATTTGGATATTTGATTCCAATCGACTAATAGAATGAACCCATAGGATCATATAGATATCACAAAATGGTTTCTAACTTGTACAGTTGCGGAGAAATAGGCAATTTCAAGGTTTTTGGTCCATAAAAGTTTCAAGTATTATTCGATTTCATAAACTTTTCACTATGTGATACCTAATGCCATTTACGATTTCATACAAGTAATTTAAGATTTTCATTATCACCGGAAGTAACGTCATTTTGGCAAAAACTGTATTTTTAGCCTTCAAAACAGATATTTTATTCAAATGAGTCTGATTTGTAATGTTTTTAAAAATTTTGATATTTGATTCCAATCAACAAATAGATTGAACCCATACGATCATACAGATACCAGAAAATGGTTTCTAACTTGTACGGTTGCAGAGAAATAGTCACTTTTCAAGAATTTTGGTCTATAAAAGTGGCAATTATTATTCGATTTACATAAAATTTTCTCCATGTGATGCCTTATGCCATTTCTGATTTCATAAAACTAATTGAACATTTTCATTATCACCGGAAGTACTGTACACTTACATGTAACAAATGTATAAAATGAATTGATATTGCTGGATTTGATTGATTCGGCGTCCATTTTATTTGATGTGTGCAATGCTTATGTGGAAACCTGTTTAATGGTTTCATTGGTACCGGAAGTGACATATGTTTAGGGTAACGTGGCACCGGTGAAACCCGTTATTACTGCATCGCAGTTCTAGTTTGTTTTATTATTGATTTTTTTTTCTTGTAGCCGCAGATCATAGCGACAATATTATGGGATTTGAGATATGGCTAGCAACAAGCGGTGGATGTACTCAGGCAGGTTTGGATACAGCAACATTGTGTTACAGAGATATAAGTAGTACAGCACTAAATATCTACACAATCAACAACTGCTCTGAACCAAACACACAGTTTGATGCACGATATGTTTTTATTAATCAACCAACTAATTATATACATTTATTAGAGGTTGAAATTGTTCCGTTGGGTTGTCGGGCCTGAGTGGGAGTCATCGCCTTAGTGTACTCAAAGGACAATATTGGTGTCAGCTATTATTACATACATGACAGAACTGGTTAAACACATTCCAAATATAATTTTAACACAGAGATCATTGCTGCAGTAGATAGGTAACAACCAAAGTGAAGAAACGGGGAAGTGACGACAAAAATGACAAAACACGAGAACAAATTATAAAAAAGTCCGTGCATTACTATGTTTTATTAAGTACAGAATGAATAAAAACGGGGGAATGCGGGGGATTTTTCTATTTTTCTCGTTTTCCCTTATCTAGTGACAGCCAATTCTATTTTTGAATTGTCAAATATCCTCTTACAGTCATATAACAACTTTTCATCCTCAACAGAATTATCAGTGAAATGAAATTCGGCCGTTTGCCTGTTACTTCGGTCAGTTATATAGAAGGATAACTCGTGTTTGTCATTTTTGTCGTCAGTTCCCGTTCCTTAACATAATCTCTGTGTTAATAGTTATATTTGGAAAGTGTTTAACCCATTCTGTCACAAATGTAATAATGGCTGACACCAATATTGTCCTTTAATGTGAGGTGAGATAGCAAAGGGATTGTTGGGTCTATGTGGGAGTCATCGCCTTACTTCGGGTTTGTTTAAAAGAAACAAAATAAAATATCAACCTAAACGAGAAGTTTAAAGAGTTAATCCAGGGAATCAAATATAAGGAACCGATTCGATACTTCTGATTCATTAGTTCACCGACAGAAACATACTTTAAATCGCTAGTCTCGGTCACCCAGAACCTCCTAGTTTTCAACGTACGTAGGGCCTGGCTCTGTTGTCAACATTTAACGAAAAGTTCCATTGCCCATGCGTAACCGGAAGTTTTGTTTTTTTAAGTGGTTGATTATCCAATATTTTTCGGCAAGTCAAGTAAGAGTTACGTCCCAATAATCCTATAATTAGAGAAATTTTACAATAAAAAAATTAAGAGTGTTGGATATTGAACTGGAAACGCAAATGGATTTTCTGAATTGCCAATTCTTGAATTAAATTTTTTAAGCGGCATTTAGAAACAGGATTAGAATAACACATGACACAATTATATGGAATACAAGTTACTTGAAGAGTTTATTTCAGCGACGTTTCGGCGAGGGCTCTCCCGTCTTATCAAGCAAAGACGGGAGAGCCCTCGTCAAAACGTCGCTGAAAAAAATTATTGAATTAATTACATTGGTGTTGACACATCGTGTTTTAGGACTAGTTACCTCCTTAGACTTTCTTCATGATAACTTAAAAGACCGGATAATCTAACCAATCACCTATTATTCTGAAATGTTGACAAGTACATCCAGACTAATATAAAACAATTGATAGAATACGTATCTCTTTAGACCCCACAAAACACTTGTTAATGCTTTGCACGTAAAAGATCCCTTGACAGTTGTAATTCGATATTAGAGTAGGCAGTAGTGCCGCTGTCCGGGCAACATTTCCCTCATAGCACACTGTATGGCGTATGCAGGTCTTGATTAACCCAGTTCGGAGCAGAACACTAGTACGTTAAACCCCATTTCTTTTCATTTCATTCCATTTCTTTTAAAGTCAAAATATTTAAAACTGTTAACTTTCTGTCAAAGATCTGTTGGTGTTCAGACACCTGCGCTTTATGGAATAAGTTACCATATGACATCAGGTCCTGTAATAATGTTAATACTTTTAAGAACAAACTAAAAATCTATTTACTTGGTATATTTGATATTTTATAAATACATATTGTTTAGCTTGTTTTTGTATCACGCCATTATAATGTTATATTCGATATTTTATAAATACATATTGTTTAGCTTGTTTTTGTATCACGCCATTATAATGTTATATTCGATATTTTATAAATATATATCTTTTAGCTTGTTTTTGTATCACGCCATTATAATGTTATATTCGATATTTTATAAATATATATTGTTTAGCTTATTTTTGTTTCTCACCATCATAATGTTATGGGTTGATATTCTATAAATTTATTGTTTACCTTCCTTCTGTATCACGCCATTATAATGATATATTTGATATTTAATAAATGTGGTTTAGCTTTTTTCTGTATCATCTGTTTATTTGCTGATTGCGGGGGACATCAGCCTCACCGTTGGCTTGTTTATAAATACATGTTGTTTACCTTGTTTTTGTATCACACCAATATAATATTTTATTTGATATTTAATAAATTCATGTTGTTTACCTTGTTTTTGTATCACGCCATTATATTGTTATATTCGATATTTTATAAATAGATACTGTTTACCTTGTTTTTGTAACACACCATTATAATGATATATTTGATATTTAATAAATTCATGTTGTTTAGCTTGTTTTTGTATCACACCATTATATTGTTATTATTTGATATTTTATAAATACATGTTGTTTAGCCTTTTTCTGTATCACAACTTTAAAAATATTTTATTAATAAATACATGTTGTTTAGCTTGTTTTTGTATTTCACCAGTATTGATTTCTACTGAAATGAAATGAAATGGGGTTTAACGTCCTACTGTTCTGCTCCTAAACTGGGCTAATGAAGACGGGTATACGCCGTACAGTGTGCTATGAGGGAAATTTTGCCCGGGCAGCGGCGCTACGACCTGATCTTATATCGAATTCTAACTGCCAAGGGATCGTTTACATGCAGTCCAATGTGTACACGGGACCTCGGTTTTTCGTCTCATCCGAACGACTAGACATCTGTCCTTGTCAGGCCCTCCGTCTTGCATCACTGACAAGGGGGAACCACGCCGGAAAATCTCGATGAACTTTCTCGGCCAATGTAGGGATCGAACACCCGACCTCCAGGCTAGCGAGCCAGCGTCTTACCCACTTAGCCACGTGATCCCCTGGTTGGTACAGAAATCAGGAGCCACTTGTGTACACAGAAATCAACAAGGCGAAATTAAGAAATTTCTTGGCTTCGTACTGATTATTTCCTGACTTTGCGCTGAACCTCATAGAGAAGTGAACCGAACCCACAATAGAACGAGACTGACCACTTGTTACAACTTCTCGGCTTAGCATCCTCAGGAGCCACTTGTGTACACGTTGTCTGTCACACGTACATGAACCCTATGACAAAATTTGAAATAAGATTAGGCCATGGCGCAGCTGTTCAGCAAAGGTACCTCATTGCATCTTGCGTATACCTGTCTTCATTACCCCAGATGGTGCAGAAACTGATGATGTTGAACCCCATTTCATAACTTAGAGCCACGGTGGCTCACAAACCTGGAGTTCTCTTGTTCGATCCAGGTGTTGGTCGAGAACGTTCATCTGTATTTTCCGATATGGTTCCCCTCTTGTCAATGGTGTAGGACAGGGGGCCTGTCAATAGACAACATATAGCTGTGGGAGGAAACCTGAGGACCCGGCGTAAAATACACGAGGTTGGCGGACGACCCTACTCCTTGTCACGTACAAGCTTGCAATCGAAACCACGCCACTTGTCTCAATGACAGACCTTGCTATCGAACGCGCACATGTTAAACCATTCAGCCACTAACCACCCTCGGTTCCAAGAAAGAAAAGGTCTAAATGTACTCTAGATTTGGTCAGGCGCATAGGACGGGGGACTGCTTATTTGGCAGTTCGGGGACTAACCCACAAAGGTCTAAGGACTAGAGTGTTAAGCCCAGTTCTTTTCTCTTCAATAATCCAATCTATTTTGTACACAAAATAAGGATATAAGGATTATATTTTGTACACATTGCTGAAGATCGAGAGGGCGGTTATTAACAACATAAAAGTTTTTCAAAAACGACAGTATTTATATAGACATACATTTAGTGTACACAAAAATATAAACATAAAAACAAAAATTAAAACCATATAACAAAATATCATCACTGTCACTATAATATCAGAGTCTAAAGTAGAATGTATTCTCCATCCATAACGAATTGGCATTTATTATACAAAGTTCTTGTTGGATTCAGTTCCTTAAAAACCAGGTGATGTGTCAGTATTGTTTGTATCAGTAGATGAGGTTGGTAATTTATCCAACATATTCTCTGCTGGTAACATATATAATCTTTCACTTTTAAATTATGTAATGGTGGATGACATAATTGGGTGATCTGTAACTGTCAGTTCTGAAATAAATGAATGAGGATTTATTAATGAATAAAGGTATGGAATTTATTGTCCAGAATCAAGGCCGAGGTGGGTTATATCAGTAAAAACACAAGTTTATTTACATTCTATGGTTAGCTGTGCAATGTGAGCACTTTGCCTGTCAAGCTGTTAATCTGCAAACTGACAGTTCACATTTGATATTTCGAGGGAGTTAGATAAGAGTATATCAAATATCAAATGTGAACTGTCAGTTTGCACACAGGAACTCACAGACAATCTAGGGAATTTACCGAGAAAGTCGCATGGGAATTCCCGGCGTAGTTTCTCATTGTCAGTGGTGCATGCAAGACCGAGGCCGTTGGATGGAAAATCGAGCCACGCGTAGCACTTAAGATCACTTGACAGTTGGATTTCACTTGACAGTTGGATTTCGAAATAAGTGCCGCTTTCTGGGCAAATTTTCCCTCATACTGTTTGGCGTGTGTCCGTCTGCATTAGTCCAGTCTATACAGAACGCTAGGACGTTCTACTCGCATTTCATCTCATTGTTATTCAACCCCGCAGCTTGCAGTTAGCGAGTTCAGCCATATTTTGATTTAAGTTAAAAATGGAGGAGCGGGAGTTAGCTTCGAACAACCAGTACGGTGGTTGAAATTATTGCACAAGTCTTGTCAAACCTTCAAAGGCTAATATCTTCGCTCGCAATAAAGTAATTTGAATGAAATTTTCAAATTATTCATTTTATATTATCTATTTTCGAACTATTATAGCAAGAATGGCTAACGCTTTATCTAAATCTTACACAATGTATCTTTAAGTTTACATAACTAAGAAAAATCAAGCTGTATGAATAACCATAACCATCTTAAGTTTACAAAACGAATAACAAAGTGGAGCTAGCTGAACATACACAATAGCTTTGATCGCACAATATAAATTTATGTATAAATAATGATATTTCGGATAAGCCTGATAGTAGGCGATCCCACCTTTAAATAGCAGTATGTAAGGAAACGTTTAAATTTGACTGTTTTGCTGCTAGGGCTAATGCCACTAATGGGGCGAATTTAAAACTGGGTACCTATATGCGCCAACAGCACCCCCCCCCCCTTCCTTAGCACTGGATTAAGCACAATAAGACAGTAAGCACGTCGGGGCAGAAAAATAGGCCGTTAAACCCATGTCATTTCATAGTTATAGCTAATGTTACAGTTGTTTAGAATACGTGCTCTCCTTCTTACAAGGGATCCAATCATACGGAACGGTTTTGTAAGTCTTGTTAAATAACCCTATGTATAAATAATGACGCAGTTGGGAGAAAGAAAATATGCTTCTCGTCACGCCAAGGGGTTTTGAACATAAACAATAGCTTTGGTCACGCTGTATAAATTTATGTATACTGAAAAAACTCTTGTGTTGGATATTCTACACATGCTTGTATGGAAAAATGAAATGAAATGAAATGGGGTTTAACGTCCTACTGTTCTGCTCCTAAACTGGGCTAATGAAGACAGGCATACGCCATACAGTGTGCTATGAAGGAAATTTTGCCCGGGCAGCGGCACTATCGCCTACTCTTATATCGAATTCCAACTGCCAAGGGATCTTTTACGTGCATTCTAATGTATACACAGGACCTCGGTTTTTCGTCTCATCCGAAGGACTAGACAGCTGTCCTTGTCAGCCCCCCCCCCCATTCTGCACCACTGACAAGGGGAAACCACGTCGGAAAATCGGGATGAACTTTCTCGGCCAATGCAGGGGTCGAACACCCGACCTCCAGGCTAGCGAGCCAGCGCCTTAACCACCTAGCCACCCGTATGGAAGACTAAATAGCTCTTTATTCAGTGTTCTACATTCGTAGTTCTTAAATCTTATTTCTTCATTTGTTGTTGTATTTCGACATTTATACACTAAAATTAACATTTGTATCTTAAAATCATAATTTGTTTTACAAATCTGATATGACAAATGTCTAATGTCTAATTAATAGACATTTGTCATATCAGATTTGTAAACTGTATTTTTGTTTAACTTAATTTTATTTGAATATAAAGACAAAATTTATTTTAGTAAATCAAAAAAAATAATCTACATGTACATTTCATCATAGACATACAAAGAAAAACAAATCTCGAACAACAAATTTATAAATACAAATCTTGCAAAACATTTCTCCAAAACATTTCTTCAATAACATTTCTCCAAAAACATTTCTCGAAATTCATCGAACCGGAACATTATGACGACATGAGCGGTAATCAACCTGGCATACAATAAGTCACCATAAAACAAAGGAGAATCGAAAAAACATATTATACGAAATATCGCTCGATGACAGTGACTTAAGTGAAATCTGAAATCGCGTGCGTGTTATATATATATATATATTGTTAATCTGATCTAGCATTAAATAAAATAAATTGAAAGTAGTCTGTTTTTAGTAATTAGGTTATTATTTGATAGCGACATATTTCATTGGACAAACGAAAGACGGCTTTATCTCTTCTAAATCATGTAATCATGAATGTGGCAGTAAAATACCTAATACTCGTATATTCAAAAAGCGATTTACAAATACTTTCGGTGAAGCATTTTACGATAACTGGAATTTCTTATTAAGACGTGTATTTTGACTATTAAATACCCTCTCGCCTCACTAAATAAAGTTCAGAAGATCCAAATTATATCTGTTTTAACAAGGTACGTAAATATTAATATGTCAGAAAATATTTCACAATTGTGAAAATGTATGTTCAAAGAGCGATTTACAAATAATTTCGGTGAAGCATTTTACGATAACTGGATTTTTATATTAAGACGTGTATTTTGACTATTAAATACCCCCTCGCCTCACTAAATCAAGTTCAGAAGATCCAAATTATATCTGCTTTAACAAGGTACGTAAATATTAATATGTCAGAAAATATTTTACAATTGTGAAAATGTATGTTCAAAGAGCGATTTACAAATACTTTCGGTGAAGCATTTTACGATAACTGGAATTTCTTATTAAGACGTGTATTTTGACTATTAAATACCCTTTCGCCTCACTAAATAAAGTTCAGAAGATCCAAATTATATCTGCTTTAACAAGGTACGTAAATATTAATATGTCAGAAAATATTTTACAATTGTGAAAATGTATGTTCAAAGAGCGATTTACAAATAATTTCGGTGAAGCATTTTACTTTAACTGGATTTTTATATTAAGACGTGTATTTTGACTATTAAATACCCCCTCGCCTCACTAAATAAAGTTTAGAAGATCCAAATTATATCTGCTTTAACAAGGTACGTAAATATTAATATGTCAGAAAATATTTTACAATTGTGAAAATGTATTCGGACCTTTTTAATGGTATGCAAGCCTGGAAATAAGGCACCTGTCACTGACAATGTCAGGTACAGATTCAGGCTTTGTCAGGCACTAACCCTCTGGTGCCTGTCATTTTGTCCGGCACTGATTTGTATTTTGTATTGATATTATTAATACATGTCCGGCATTAAGTTGAAAATGGCAGGTAATATTTCATTAATGCCTGACATTATGTTAGGTACATCTAAAATCGTTATTTCCAGGCCTGATGATATGCATCCCGATATCTTGTATTTTGAGTTGTGGCCTGTATTTCGACGTTAAATACCCCCACTCCCTTCCTCATTTAATACATGTTAGTGCCATTTCAATTTTGTTCTTTTTTCAAGGTATGTAATTACAAATGTGCAAGAAAATAATTTGCACTTTGTAGCAAACAATAAATATACTTTCAGCTGTATATGAACAGATGTGGAGAATTTCTTATAAAGATCGTTTTGGGTTTGTTTTTTTAGACATTAAATATCCCGCCCCTCCCCTCACTTAATCAAGTTTAGTACCGTGGAACTTTGATTTCTTTTCAAGGTATATACATATGTGCCAGAAAATAACTTGAAATGTTGTACGCTATTAAACTCTATTAATTGATTAGGAGGGGTGGTTGGGGTCTTAAATGTCAAAATACGGGTCATACTCCGACATTTCAGATATCACACAGAATACCACTGAAAAGACGTTTCATTTACATTTTCAGAAATGTAAATTATATTCTGGCACATTTAAATTTACATAGCTTGAAAAGGGTATTACAGTTGGGTGACGCTAAATACTATTAAGTTAATTTAAAAGTTAAAATACGGGTTATCGTGTAATGCATGAGCGGAAAGTATTTATTTATTTATCCTTCTTTCAATATATCCGACAGTCTAGAGAGTTGACTATAATTAATAAATGTCTAAATAATGATTTTATAACATTTGAAGCCAAAAGAAAGATCTGCAATAGGCCGATTTAGCTCTCGCATAATGCATCTTCAGAGCATGACAGTAGAAATTGCGGCTAATTTAGATGGTGAGTAAGTTCATCTGTAGTTTGTGACCCCACGATTGGATAAAAAAAAAATTAGATACGAGTTATGCAGTTTGTTGATACAAGTCCATAACCGTTATTACTCAACAGGTCGAAAGTTTTCAGCATTGTTTATCTTATTGTTACAATGATAAAACTAACCTTAGGCTACCTGTTCATAGTTAATTGTACCTAAATATCATATACTGTCAATAGGAAAAACAGTCTAAACACAACATAACAGTTAATAACACTTACAGTAACCTTGTAAGTAATACTGTCAACATTTTAAATATATTTTTACAGTACAGATAGCAGCTTTAAACAATGTAGTATGGTGATTTCGATTTACTATAATTAGAGGATTTACAAACTTTTGCAACGACTACCAAAGGATTAACTTGTTCAGTTGTTGGATCTTACACAATATAATGCACATTAATGTTTTTCATATTGATGGAAATACATGGGATATATATAGTGATTTGGCTGGTTAAATCGTAGTTTAAGAAGTGTAACACTATTTGTTATTTTAGTGATAACAGAGATCAGTTTAGTATATATATATGATTTATTTATATCAGGTATATAAAACAGCTACAGTTACATACATACAACATGAACTAAACTACATCGGGAACTTGACTTCTACAGGAACACATATAACAATATTAAATCCACCATTCTGCCTCTCTGCCAAGGAAGCGGCTGAACTCGGGTGAGTCTATACGCCGGTCTCTCCGTCCCTCTCTGCTCTGTCTAGTCGTTTTTAGTTGTCTACTTTAACTGTCATTGAACTCCTCATTATATACCCTCGGACAATAGATAACTCATGATCATATATGCGACTGTCTCTTTTATCTCGTCGTGGTATGCTTACTAACTAGTTCGTATTCCTTTGAAGTAATGCGGAGCGTGTGCTCAGATAATATGTAGTTTGTAAATGACATATGGGATTAACTGCATGTTTAGTTAATTCATAGCCAATCCGTGCCTTAAGAGAAGTTTATACAGAGTTGAAAAGTCAATATCATATATTATCAAAAATCAGCTGAGGTCATAAAGTTCTAAGCACCTAAATGAAAGTTATAGAGTGCTTTGATACAGAAGGCCTATAGTGATATTACATACTCATAACAAGCAAATCAGTTATATTACCAGTTAACAATTCTTTATTTTTTATTATTTATTTATATACTCTTCATATATTATATATTATCAAAAATCAGCCGAGATCATAAATTTCTAAGCACCTAAATGACCGTTTAATTTGATGAAAGTTAAAGAGTACTTTGTTGCATTTCCTATCATATCCGTTTATACTGAGTTGAAAAGTCAATATCATATATACTCTTCAAAAAAAGTAGGGGATATTGAAATGCAAATACCTATCCAGGTTGTGATATGATAAATATTCATGGACACTTGACATGCTTTGAGAGTTATGTTCACAGATGAAGACCTTTTCGCCCCAACAGAACCACTGAGCTCCATGTGCGACACACAATACCGCCATACACGTGGGAGGGGTTCATTGTCAAAATTAACACTTCAAGGTTTATCCTATCCATTTTTGCTTTCCGATCGGTTCTTGCATAAGATTTTCTGTTTAGCGTATCTTTGCTTTAGTGTGTTACGTTTAATTTGCAATGAGACATCTTCAACATGTTGAAGGTCTACGTGCTATTGGCATGTTTCAAATGGGTTCTACACAGCGAGCAGTAGCCAACATGCTTAATGTGACTCAGCCTGTGATCAGCCATCTGTGGAACCGGTACCAACAAACACACAATGCTGATGATAGACCTCAAGCCCAGGATCGATACATTCGTACACAGGTCCTGCGAAATCGAGGACAAACGGCCCATCAGCTTTCTGTAAACTTGTACCAAGTTACAGGAATTCGAGTTACACCCCAAACGATTAGATTAGAAATCGGCTACATGCAGCCCATTTGCATGCGCGACGACCACGTGTTGTGGCTCCATTAACTCGCCAGCACATGGCAAACAGGCGTCAATGGTGTAGGCAGCGTCGAAATTGGGGTAATCATCGATGGGCGCGTGTAATGTTCTCAGATGAGTCCAGATTTACCCTGGATTTCACCGATAGGCGTGCTCGCGTTTGGATGCGTGTAAATGAGCGTCATGCTAACGTTAACGACAGCCAGCATGACAGATTCGGGCGTAGGTCTGTTATTGTGTGGGGAGGAATCAACATGACTGGCAGAACGGACTTGCATATTGTTCAAGGAAGGGTCACTGGTGTGTACTACCGTGACCACATCCTGCCACCGATAGTTCTGTCCTTTGCTCAACGTGCAGGTCGACGTTTCATCTTTCAAGATGATAATGCCCGTGTCCACCACGCTCGTGTCGTGAATGACTTCCTCCAGCGTCACCATATTGTCCATATGCCTTGTTCAGCCATGAGTTCTGACCTTTCCCCTATACAACATGTCTGGGACATGATCGGGAGATGTGTTCATCGACGTCAACGCTGCAAGGATTGGCCGTGGCACTGCAAGAGGAGTGGGTCAGATTGTCACAAATCGTGATTGGACGGTTGATTAGGAGCATGCCACGACGAATTGCTGAATATCTGAGGACTGGTGGAGCAATTACTCATTATTAAGACAAAAATCAAAAACGTCCATTTTCACTTTTGACAATGTATCTCTTTTGCGAGTGAAATGGGGCCATCAGATAAGCCGCATATGAACTGTTTATGTGTAGGCAATTGGCCTGTTATTAGCATACACTGGTTACCTCTAATAAAAACAGCAGTGCATTTCCGCAGTTTTGTATTGTTTCTGAATATCCCCTACTTTTTTTGAAGAGTACATTATTTTTTTTTATACTATGATTACGTATGCTATAATATTTGGACAGATCATGGGTTAAGGTCTATAAGCATGTACAATTGGTTATGCAAGTTTGTTATTAAAATCACCATAGTTGAGTATCGTGGTAGTTATTCCTGTTATTTATTACAAGACATAATGTTTGGTGGCTACATTATGTATACTTCATAATATCTCATAAACTACTTTTATTTTTGGAATGATCATTTATTACAATCTTAAAGCTGCGTTCCCAGAAAAGTATTTATCGGGTGGTTATTTCCAATAAAAGTATGGCAAATTTGGTTTATATGGAAAGTAGAAATATCCAATCTTAATAGAAAAATACTGGATTCCCTGAAAATCACTCATGGAGCGTATACAGGACAAAAATGTAAGGGGTTTCCCTAATCCACAGCCCAACGATTAGGGGTGTCTGCACGCGTGACGTCGTAGGTTGCACGCAGAGATTGGGCGCTTAATGTACATTTTGATAAACTTTATGAACAATTAGACGTATATAACACTTTCTGAGATAAAAATTGTAATAAATAGTCAGAGATTAAAGACAACATCGTCTTGTGTATGCAATTAATTCTTCCTCCGATTTCGCTTGCGTTGCTAGGTACTGAGAGGTAAGTCACGTGACACAAACATGACCTCTTTTGATCGACTTTTTTTTATAGCCAGGGTGTTCCCCGACAATTGCAATGTTTTGAAAAGGATTTGAAGCAAAATTATGATAAATTAGTTTGAATATGTTTTTATATCATCAAATCACCCAGTTTGTACCCGGGAATGTATCTTTAAGTAAAGTTGAATTAAGATATCATGATTGATAAACGTGATGTAACTAATACATAGGTTCCCAACCTTTTTTGGGTGGCGACCCCATTCCAGACCCAGGATCAGATCGCGACCCCTCGAAGATCAAAGTCACATTTTATTATGAAACATCACTTTTATTATTGTTTACTTATTAAAAGTCTGATAACAAATTATTGATTTTTTTAATCAGTGTTATGGTTGCGCCTGTTTTTCAGCGACCAGGTTTTCAATGCTTGGCTCAACGCCACTCAGCGCGACAATCATGTCCCTTTCTATTTCAAGCCGGTTCCTAAATTTTGTTTTTATCACAGCCATTGTAGAAAAAGACTGTTCGCATAGGTATGACGACGGGTACGGCACGAGGAGCCGTGTTGCATTCTTGGATAGACGTGGATAGGATTCAAGCATTTTGCACCAGTAACTGAACAAATGAAATGAAATGGGGTTTAACGTCCTACTGTTCTGCTTCGAACTGGGCTAATGAAGACGGGCATGCGCCATACAGTGTGTTATGAGGGAAATTTTGCCCAGACAGCAGCACTACGGCCTACACTTATATCGAATTCCAACTGTCAAGGGATCTTTTACGTGCACGCCAATGTGTACACCGGGCCTCGGTTTTTCGTCCCATATGGATGAACTTTCTCGGCCAATGCAGGGATCGAACACCCGACCTCCGGGCTAGCGAGCCAGCGTCTTACCCACTTAGCCACCGTGATCCCCCGTAACTGGACGAAGACAAGGACTTGTACAGTGATTTAGCTCCGGAATCCTGCTGCAGTCTCACGAGCTCCTCTTGAGCGATATCATCGTCGGTGATGGCGTCTAATGGTGCACTGTATGGGTCTCGGACCACGGTGAATGACTGGAAGTCGAGCTCGGGGAAGTAGTGTTCGAACTGATCGATCAGTGACTGAAGATGTTCAATGAATAGATAAGTTTTTTTCAGTTGAAAAACTCACGGAAAAACAATAGAAAGTGTTATATATACTAGAGAAGTATTTATTTGCACGAAAATTGGCAGCGGCAAGTCTCTTTGTTTTGGAAATTTCCAGCAGCTTTGACATGGAACGAACCTTGAACTTTGCAACTCGATTATCACAGGTAGATATTTCAGTTGGTATTCGCGATGATATTTTCTATCGAGGAATCTGAGAGGTCTAGAGCTGGGTCCTAGACCAATCGAAATTAGTGACGAAATATGTAGATTGTAGAGTGTTACGTGAAGGCCTTGATCAGATGTACGGAGATCAAACCTTCTTTTGAAGATGTATAGATAGATTACATGAAAAGATAGCATTTTTTAAAAAGTTCTCAGGCTAGTCCGCGACCCCACGAAAAGTGCTCGCGACCCAAGTCGCGACCCAGAGCTTGGGAAACGCCGAACTAATATAATGACAATGTCACATAGTATTGAAAATTCAATTTGATATAAATAGGATGTTAAAAAGAGTTATTTCCCTTTAGTTCCAAATGTGCAAAAATCAGAAATAGGTACATTGATTAAGCCACGTTTGCATCATTGTTAAGTTTTTACATGCTATTTTGAGAGGCAAATCATTTTATTAATTTAAGTTCTAAAGGGTGACACTAAGCCATTATGAATTATTTTGTGTCATTGAGAGGGCATGTTTATTGTCACAGGAAAAACTATTAACAAAAATATACAATATTTTTTTAGGTTACGCTATATTTCAGTGGATGAAGAGTTTGTCTGAGGTTAAGGAGATCTAATTGAATTGAATTTAATTAGTTCTTCGCTGGTTGGTTTATAACCAGGCACTTCAACCGGGCTTGTCAGTATGCGAATCGGCGGTCCATTCTTACCTGGAACAGTGCTGTTTTTACGTATAAAGATTTTACCGTCTCTGGTCCAAAAATCAGCAATGACTTGTATGACCATCGTGTTATACTCGCTACATATGCTCTGTATCTGGTAAGGTCTTCATTAATGTATCATTAATGTAAACGCCTTTTATTGCAATATGAGCCATTTTCCTGTTCGTCATGGTAAGGACTTTTGTTTTGTAACTTTTGAGTCGAACTATTATCTGACCATGCTTGTTATCAATATTGTTTGGACCTAGGGAGTTGTCAATAGTGGAAGGTACTCTCAACATTTTACCCTCAACATTTTCGTTTATTTCGTCTTTTATTCTGCGAATGCAGCGTTTACGACTGTAGCTCGTCACACTTATCGTGCACAGTTGCATTTAGATGGAGAGAGGTTGAGGCTAATTGTCATTTTAAGGAGGAGCGACTTGTTTTTTATATTCAGCTTGGACGATCTGTTCTAGAAAGGCTTAATAGCGTCCTCCACTTGCCTGCTATGAAAGGATAGAGCAATTTGACGGGTAAGTGCCTCCACGGTTTTGTCAAAAATTTAACTTTCCGGTTCAGAGTGAGTGTTCATAGATGATATAGGTGGGCTTTTTTCATTAGTTTGGTCCAATATTGAGGTTGATGAGATGGGTTCTATAAGTCTAGTCTGTTCATTGTCAACAATGCCAAGGAAATTAATAAAATCAGAGTTGGTTTGGTCAGTTTGTGACGACATGTCAGACAGAGCGTCAACTTCATATTGGTGTTCAGCTGTACGGTTATATGTTTTGTCATCACCATTCCCAGATTGGGTAAACATTGATTTTAAATTAGATTGTTTTGTTCTTTTCAGGACAGATTCAGAAAAACTTTATGCTAGTAATATCTCTCGTTGCATACCTATTGGCGAGACAGTGTTTGTTCTTTTCCTGCTCGGTGTCGGTGTTGCTGGGGACGCCATTGAAAATGTAAACAAACCAGTGGATAATAAATACGATCGAAAAACTCACTCTTTTGGTTGTTTTTTAGTTGAATCGTTTATGTTTTAATTCATTCACATAACACTATGAAAGCCGATTTTTTACTTTAATGTAGATTCTGTAAGAGTTTCTTCATGTACGAGCAAAAATCCACGCAGCGAAATTAACCGTGCCTTAGCGTGACGCCATCCCTGGAGTTGGTGTCATCACCTGAAATGCGAAATTGTCACAGATAAATATCCATAATATGCATACTGTGCATGGACACTCAAGAGTCTATCTTTGATTAGTATCATTCTCAAAGAGCATATCTTTGATTATTATTATTCGTATAATACATGTACACACCGAGCGACATGAGAACAAACCTTACAATATTACATACCAGAGCGACATGAGATAATACCTTACAGTATAACATACCAGAGCGACAAGGGAACACACTTTTTAGCACAGCATACCAGAGCGACATGAGAACAAACCTTAGAGTATAACATACCATAGCGACATGATAACAAACCTTATAATATAAACTGCCATAGCGACATGAGAACAAAGCTTACAATATAACATACCATAGCGACATGAGAACAAACCTTATAATATAACATGCCATAGCGACATGAGAACAACCCTTACAATATAACTTACCAGAGCGACATGAGAACAAACCTTATAATATAACATACCAGAGCGACATGAGAACAACCCTTACAATATAACTTACCAGAGCGACATGAGAACAAACCTTATAATATAACATACCAGAGCGACATGAGAACAATCCTTACCATATAGACATGAGAACAATTGGTGATGACGAAACTAGTTTTTTTTCTTTATTGCTGGTGCCACATGAAATGAAGTTAGGTTTAACGACTGGGCTAATGAAGACGGGCATAAAGTTTGCCCGGGCTGCGGCACTATGGCCTACGCTTATATCGAATTCCAAAGGATCTTTTATGCGCACGCCAATGTATACAAGGGGTCCCGGATTTGCGTCCCATCCGACAGCTGTCCTTGTCAGGCCTTCCGTCCTACACCTCTTACAAGGTGAAACCACGTCCGAAAATCCGATGAACTTTCTCGGCCAATGCAAGGATCGAACACGCGACCTCCGGCCTAGCGAGCAAGCGTCTTACCCACTTAGTCACAGTGCCACATGAGGTCAGAGGTCATACGAGCGGCCTTTGACACTATGACGTTAGACATTTGATTAACCAATCAGCGTTGATGTTTCTTGTGGGTTACCCACACATCAATGCAACTCACGCCTACTCATTGGCTAAGCCCCCACATCAATAGGAACGTGGGTTATAACAACTCTTCCAGATCCGAGTGTAGTGTAAAACGAAATTTTGAACTATAAAAACGAAACGAAATAGGATCTGTGTTTGGTGGTTGGGATGGCCTAGTGGTCTAGAGTGTCACGCTTCGGCCTCTAGCTAGCCGGTCACCTCTGACTTGCGGTTGTGGTTTCAATCACTGATCTGAGCGTATGTGGCTTGGGGATAGGGGCGCCTTCTCAACCTCGTGGGTTTACTCCGGGTACTCCGGTTTCCTCCCATAGGAAAGACCACTGCGCGTGTGCTAAAATAATGAAAACTTGTCTGCGATATCACCTTCGGTGAAAGCGGACGTTAAACACTAAGAACAGGATCTGTGTTTTAATCAGATTGATGAGCTCTCTGAATGTGAAGTGGTAATTGTAGCATATCTAACAACCTTATCTGCATAAAGATGAAACTATCCAGATAATACTCAGTACTAAAATTGTCAGAACTACTACACGGTAGGTCATGTTCGGCCAAGTTCGGCCAAGTTCGGTGTCTATTATTTAGAGCCATTTTATTGAACACTTTGTTAAACAATTCCATATTATAACGCACCATTAAACAATGACTCCATTACAATGTAGTTGAATAGTTCAACAATCGATAACTTCCGTGACTGTCTCTCAAAACCTTTATAGAACCCCCTGTCTGTATTCTTCTATATTGATGTACAACCTGTATGATAATATATCGATGAACGTCAATACTTAAACATTAAGGCAGAAATGAAATGAAATGGGGTTTAACGTCCTACTGTTCTGCTCCTAACCTGGGCTAATGAAGACAGGCATACGCCATACAGTGTGCTATGAGGGAAATTTTGCCCGGGCAGCGGCGCTACGGCCTACTCTTATATCGAATTCCAACTGCCAAGGGATCTTTTACGTGCACGCCAATGTGTACACGGGACCTCGGTTTTTCGTCCCATCCGAACGACTAGACAGCTGTCCTTGTCAGGCCCTCCATCCGGCATCACTGACAAGCGAGAACCACGCCGGAAAATCTGGATGAACTTTCTCGGCCAATGCAGGGTCCGAACACCCGACCTCCAGGCTAGCGAGCCAGCGCCTTTCCCACTTAGCCACGTGATTCCCCCACATTAAGGCAGACAGCGTGAAAAAAGCAGTTTTATAAATGGTTGGGTCCTAGTTGCGGAACAAGAGGAGTCATCTACAGTGTCGGATTTACCTATTGGCTTGGTGTTAACTATTAGCTCTTTACGGCATAACTCCATGTTAACTCCGTATAATACTTTTATTCTTCTAAACATATCATGTACAAAACCCCGTATTGGCTTGTGTTGTGGGAGCACTGGTCCTGGATTGACAAATATCGTTTTGATCCCGTCTTTTAACTGGTCAGATCTCCAACCTCAAAGGGTCGGCCCCATCGCCCACACACTATGACCTGATTGGATAATCTTCGGCGAAAACAAACTGTGCTCTGGTTAGTTAGAGAGTGTTAGCCAACAGCTATCTATAGGCGTTGGCGCCTCGACTGCACCATCAAAGGAGATGATTACATAGCTGGGCTATTATTGCATAATGCCAGATAATCGTTCTGTACAAATTCTTTTACAAACCATTTGTCATACATAACTGAGGCCGACCATCTGGTAAGGAATTAACAATCTGTCATGAGTGACAACTGGCGTGATAAGGAATTTTTTTTTAAAATTAATCCCGCTTTTTAAGAATTATCAGCAAATTAAATAATATAATTATAATATAAACAACAATAAGAAAAGATTAAACACTCATTAAAAGTCATATAAACAAAAATCTGTAAAAAAAAAAGAGGCCAAAAAGAACAAAACACTAATTTAAAAGTTATATATGCACGCTCGCCATTCTTTTCATTTCTAACCCCCGGAGGTTCTCATTTGGATGAAATTCACCCGAAAAAGCTGGATCAAGTCTATTTTTGTGGCTTCCTCTGGCAAGTTTCTTTGATTATTATAATTTTAACACAGAGAGCATTGCTACCATAGATGCGACAGAAAATGTTTTTAACGTCCATTCGACACAAATTAGGTCATTTCGACACTAAGATGTTTCAATTTTATTTCAATAATTCGCTTGCGCGTAGGGGTCTTTAGCAGTCGGAGGACCCGGGGAAAACTCACGATCCTACCCCCTTTCATGTACAACCGTGGAATTGAAACAAGGGAATGTACGGACCTTTTCTATTTTTCTCGTTTTCCCTTCATTAGCCCAGTTCGGAGCAAAACAGTAGGGCGTTAAACCCCATTTCATTTTTTTTCAATTAGTGCCGTTTTAATGGCCATCGGTTCTGCAGTGTACACAGAACGATGTTCTGGTAGCCTTTTGCTAGTGTTCAGCTTTGCTTTAGGTATGTATATACCATACCATGTTGCCCCCTTGTAGAATCATTTGATCCATCTGTATATATTTTGAGATGACCAGTCCATTTAGAGCCTTTGTTTGTGATTTCAGTTATGTGCTTGTAATTAGATCACTTAATTTCCAAGGCGGTGTGATGGGGAGGGTTTTTAGCTCGATAAAATATCATTTGTTATTTACCCAAATGCTATGGGTCTAGTGGTCTTCCTAAAACCTACCCGCCTGAATTGCTTGAGGCAGTTGTATGTTTGACATCTTTCTTTTAACATCTGTAGCTTGTCTCAATATTTGAATGAGAGTTCCTCTCGCCTGAGATCAAGCGGAAGCAACTGTTCTGGTCTCTATAGCTTCCCTAGTCTTACGGCTTTGTATTTTATTCAGCATGCTCCGTTGAATGTCACCTGCGTTAGCATAAGCAAAACATCCGTAGTCGATTACCGAGAAGATTAGTGCTCTGTATGAGTTCATGGGTCCGCTCCCAATTGTGTCCCTTTGATGTATTTCATAATATTGAGGGAGTTAGGTGTGCGGTTGACAATGCCGAACGTCTCTGATTTAAATTCTCGTTTTGATCCGTTAAAATTTAAATCAATTTTCCTTTTGATATCCGTCCAATGCAACAACATAACTATTGTCTTCCCTTCCTATATTTCGAAACCCCACTCATTTGCCCAGTTTTTAAATTTGCTCCAAAGTATATCGCAACGAATCTCGAATTTTCCCTATATACTCTGCTGATTTCCAAAAAAAGCTACACCGACTTGGCATCCTTATATGACGTATTTCATTCCCATTTAGCTTTGTTGGTGGCGATATGAATTTAATGAATCGTGAAGCATGTAGTGAACATGTTTGAGATTTTGTGAGACATACAAATAAACAGAATGTCAATACATTTAACTTAACTAGATAACTGCTATGGCCGAATGGTTAGCACGTGCGCGCTGTATCATAAGGCCTGTCATTGGGTCAACTGGCGTGGTTTCGAATCCCCGGTTGTACGTGACAAGGAGTAGGGTCGCCTGTCCAACCTCGTGGGTTTTCTCCGGGTCCTCCGGTTTCCTCCCACTGCTAAAGACCCCTATGCGCAACGAATTATTGAAATAAAATTAAACCATATCGTAGTCCCGAAATGACCTAGTTTGTGCCGAGTGGACGTTAAACCCCATTTCTCTCTCCCTCTCTCTCCCTATCTCTCACACACACACACCCACACACACAAAATCAGAACAAACAATTGAATACATAATTGTTTAGTAATCCAGTAAAGCGCTGGTTCGCTAACCCAGAAGTTTCCATGAGAAATACACCCATCATCATCATTAAAGAAATAAAAGCAGTTTTAACGTGCTACCATTCTGCCCTACAAGAGAGAGAGAAATGGGGTTTAACGTCCACTCGACACAAACTAGGTCACTTCGGGACTAACATATGGGTTAATTTTATTTCATTAAGTCGCTTGCGACGTACAAGTGGGTAATCGAAACCACGCCAGTTGACTCAATGACAAAACTTAACCAATCGGGCAACCTCCACCCCACCCCCTTACCCAAAGAATAATAAAGAATCACAGCAACCGAGAATATTAGCTGACTACTGTGGCATTTGCCGTGTCCGAACGCCATGCATTTCTATTTTATGTACAATGGAAAGCTAATGGAGGACGATGGATGTATCGAATTGCTCGTTCCTTTATTTGAAGGTGGGGATGGATGGTCGAATGGTTAGCATGTACGCGCTGTATCAAAAGATCTGTTATTGAGTCAACTGGCGTGGTTTCGATTGTACGTGACAAGGAGTATAGTCACCTATCCAACCTCGTGGGTTTTCTCCGGGCCCCCCGGTTTCCACCCACTGCTAAAGACCACTAAAACGCGCATGCAAATTATTGTAATAGAATTGAACCATGTATTAGTCCGGAAATGACCTAGTTTGTATAGAGTGCACGTTAAACCCCATTTCCCCCCTCTCTCTCTCTCGCTCTCTCTCTCTCTCTCTCTCTCTCCTTTATTTTAATCTATATTATAAACTTGATTTTATTGAGTATCATTTGAATTCGCTTTCGCTTTATCGTCTCTGAATTATTCAAATTCAAATATATCTATTGATGTATAACATGATGGTTTAAAGGTATCTTGTATTATTAATATAGCATGACCACGGTGGTCAATCAGGGAAAGTTAAAGATGTATATTTCATAAGATTTAGATAAAGAGCCGACAGTTCTCGCAATAATAGTTTAAAAAATAGATAATGAAAGGGAATTATGTTTAAAGTTTCAGTCAAGTTACTTCATTCTGAGAGGAGTTATCGTCGTTTACAGAAGATCTTAGTCTCGATGGTCATTTTTGAATTAAATCATAAATCTGTTAAAAATCAAAACGGTCCGAAGTTATGGAGAGTTGATTATGGGCGTGGTATGTAAATACATATCGCATTGAATTTTTATAAAATTATTATAAAATCTCAATATGTTTCACAACATTCAGCATGGTTAACCATTAGCGATAAAATCTCAAAACGTTTCACTACCTTCCGCATAATTTAATTTTGGCGATTAATGTACATGGATGATAATTTGGCAGCCATTTGACTGTGACTCAAAAATTTCATTCAACTTCACATATTCTTTGAAACGGTTCAGTGGCAAAAATTAATAATTTATGTATTTTGTTTGAAACAAAGGTATTTTTACAGCTACGAAAACAAGGCTGATATGAATATTATATGACTTATTGCTTTGTATTTTTATTTATTTATATTGTTGCCATTTTTATCCCAAAACATTCGTGATAAATATCATATGAAATACGAAGACAAACCACGCTTGTGTGAAGATTTCATAGTTTGATTGTCTATTGTTGCTATGTTGAAAAGTGAAGTAACTATATATATCAACATTGTTATGCAGACTGTCTCAGTTTTTTTGTTTTTAAAGATAATGTCCCACAATATGATCAAACAAAGATGGTCACCCTACCCCCACCCCTTGCTGTGAGGATACTGTGCCAAATGTTGGATTTGGACCACTTATTAATAATAATCTTTATTGAAAAAAGAAAACAGAGAGAGAGAGAGAGAGAAATGGGGTTTAACGTCCACTCGACACAAACTAGGTCATTTCGGGACTAACATATGGTTTAATTTTATTTCAATAATTCGCTTGCGCGTAGGGGTCTTTAGCAGTGGGAGGAAACCGAAGGACCCGGAGAAAACCCACGAGGTTGGACAGGCGACCCTACTCCTTGTCACGTACAACCGGGGATTCGAAACCACGCCAGTTGACTCAATGACAGACTTCATGATACAGCACGCACGTTCTAACCATTCAGCCATCCAACCCCCCCCCCCACAAAAAAAAAACCTCAACAAAAAAACTTCTTCGAAGTTACATGAATGGTATTAACAATAACAAGTTACAATAAATAATATTGAATGTTTGAAGGCGGCTATTCGCACCCACGGCAGTGTTCCATCTGATTAAAATACAGATCTATATTTCGTTTTATTTTTATTTTTTATTCTTTCAATGGCCTACACTACATGGAGATCTGACCGATTGTAGTGGAAGGTCGTGTCAGGGGTCATACGAGCGACGTTTCGCCCTACGACTTCAGACATTTGATTAACCAATCAGCGTTGATGTTTTTAGTGGGTTACCCACAGTTCCGTCCATCTCAAGCTAAAAATTCGCCGTAACAGACCGTTTCATTGGCTAATCCCTCAGATCATCCTCAGAACGTGTGTTATATAACAACTCTTCCAGATCCTAGTGTAGTAAAGACAAGTAAAACGAAATTTTGAACTATAAAAGACGAAACAATTTTGAGTAGTGTTAGACCCGTTTTCCATGTGACGTTTGCGCACGCGTTTTCGCGGGCGAAAAAGTCGGTCTAATGCAACTAATGGGACCGTTTACGTCGAAAACGCGCGCGGAAACACTGCAATAACGCATATATGGAAAACGGGCTTTAGGTTCAGGATTAGCTCTTGATTAGGGTTAGAGTTAGGACATTTCTAACGAGTATTGTGAAGCAAAATCTGAAAAATAGTATTTATTATCGATTCTTGTCATTCATTATGTGACACAAACTCTTTCTGCTTTTTCATTTATCCCTTTCTGTGTCCCACGTTATATTTCATTGCAGATAGATTAATTTCTCAGTGGCATTTACGAGGTAATCTTTATTCGTTAACATTGTGTTTGCCAATGAAATGAAATGTGGTTGACCATCCTACTGTTCTGCGCGGACTGAGTTAATGAAGATGGGCATTCGCCATACAGCGTGCTATGTGAGAAACGTAGCCCAGAAAGCGGCGCTACGGCCAACTGTTATACTGAATTCTATGTGCACGCACATCTGTACACAGGACCTCTGTTTTCGCCCCATCCAAACGACTAGACAGATATCCTTGTCAGCCCCCCCCCCCCGTCCTATACCACTGACAAGAAGAAAGAACACCGGGAAATCCCGATAAACTTTCTCGGCTAACACCGGGATCGAACCTCCAGGCTATCGAGCCAACGTCTCACTCATTAAGCCACCGTGGTTTCCAATTCTTGGCTAGTTTAATCCTCCATCGTAAGTACTTTAAATACTGTATCTATGGTTACGAATTAAACTTTATTCATATATACGGTGTTTACGAATAACGCAGTCCTAAATACAATAGGTAGGATATAATTTGTATTCATAAATACAGTGTACGAATAACAATGTCCTAAATATATTGATTCGACATAAAATCAGTATTGTAAGAAAGCAAAATGTATGGTATTGACTATAATACCAACCAAATAAAACCAAAATAAAATGTCTTGTTTAGTTTATCGATTAATATTTGTATTATTAACATAGTCTTAAGAATTCAGAGACAATAATGAAGCCTTACACACACGAGCGATGTTTAAATACGCCCCCTGCCCCACCCTATCCTATTGTTACAAAACACAGCGTTAGTTCGCGCTTCAGTGTTGATTGACTGTCACCCTCATGCGACAGGGCTAAATCTACCTATTAAAGTCAAGTCAATTTTCGTCATGGTTGCTGAAATATAAATAAGGTTGGGACACGTGATTGTTGGTCAGATTGTAGGTTAGGGTTAGGGTAAGTGTTAGGGGTAGGTCCAGGGTTAGGGTTGGGATCAGCGCTATAGCCCTATTTGGTATGCAGCGGCAAGAAAACTTTCGTTCGACCAATCAGCATCAGCTAAAATATTTTATGTTCTTACAAATTGGCGGCGCACGAGTCGGTGCACTCGGTGCACCTCGGAAGTTCCGTAAATCTACATCTAGTCTCAGCTGTATGACGGTAAGTGATATGTACCTACGCCTATACAATTGCGATGCGGCACCGGTTTACTTATTAGGAAAATAAAAGTGCAAAGTTGTCCTTGTTTGAAGAAAATCGGATAAACGTGAAAGAAAAACAGCTTCAGACTTTGAAATATTTGTATGATAAAACATTCTTCAAAGGTGTCGTCATGGGCAACGCCGTTGGTAATCAGGGCCGTAACTAGCTCAGAGCAACGATGGGGGGCGGGAAGTGTTCTCAGGGGTGCTGTAAAATTGACGGACAATGTGTATCTGTTGTTTGTATGGTCGAGAATTTTTTCACACGGGGGAAGCGAAACTTTTTGCAGGGGGGGGGGGAGCGACGGGCCTGGTTTCAATGGCTGACTTCGTCATACAGCCGAGGCTAGATGAAGGGTACTGGAATCTGCCGAGGTTTACCGAGTGGAGTCGGTGAATACAATGTAATCCTTTAACTTCGCCTGTCTGTGCTTTGACTTCGCCTGTCGAGGGCTCGCACGTCTCTGTATTTTCGATGGAAATGAAATGAAATGGAGTTTAACGTCTTACTGTTCTGCTCCTAACCTGGGCTAATGAAGACGGGCATACGCCATACAGTGTGCTATGAGGGAAATTTTGCCCGGACAGCGGCACTACGGCCTACTCTTATATCGAATTCCAACTGCCAAGGGATCTTTTACGTGCACGCCAATGTGTACGCGGGACCTCGGTTTTTCGTCCCATCCGAACGACTAGACAGCTTTCCTTGTCAGCCCCTCCGTCCTGCATCACTGACAAGGGAGAACCACGCCGGAAAATCTGGATGAGCTTTCTCGGCCAATGCAGGGATCGAACACCCGACCTCCAGGCTAGCGAGCTACCGTCTTACCCACTTAGCCACGTGATCCCCCTATTTTCGATGGAATTTCTGGTTGTATAACGAGTGCCCGCTGCTTCAACAAACGATATGAATATGTCGTGTGCGTTCTGCTTTAGACTCCAGCATGCGACTCCTATAAAAGTTATGTAAAATGTAAGGAAATATCACAACATCGATTCTTCAAAAGTCAATATAAGTAACAACAGTTCTAAAAAAATGAAATGAGGTGTAACGCTCAATTTGTCTGCACGAACAGGGCTAATGAAGACGCTCATTCGCTACACGGTGTGCTATGAGGCAAATTTTAATAATAATAATAATTATACGGCCTACTTTTCGCCGAATTCCAACTGTCAGTGGTTCGTTTACGTGCACACCAACGTGTACACGGGACCTAGGTTTTTCGTCCCACCCAAACGAACTAGCGCCTTACTCACTGAGCCATTGCGATTCCCTATAAAATATATTGGTAAATGTCTGGCGTACATAGTATTCATTATAGTAAGATTTTCACGTGGTATTGCAATCTGATTACAATACAGGGGCCTGTTTCACAAAATTTTAACTAAGATAAAATCCAGATTTTAGGAATTTGATTGGATAATATTAGATTGATTTTAGTGCTTAGCCAATCAAAATTGAAGTATCTACTAAAATTTGGATTTTATCTTTAGTTAAGATTTCGAGAAACAGGGCCCAGATCTACATGAAGATCTGACCGGTTGTAGTGGAAGGTCGCGCCCAGGGTCACAGAGCGGCTTTTGACCCTATGACGTCAGATATTTGATTAATCTATCAGCGTTGATGTTTTAATGGGTTACCCACAGTTCCGTGCACCCCACGCCACAGACCGCTTCATTGGCTAATCCCTCACATCACCCAGAACTCGGGTTATATAACACCTCTTCCAGATCCTAGTGTAGCCTAGTAAAGACAAGTAAAACGAAATTTTGAACTATAAAAAAACGAAACGAAATAGGATCTGTGTTTTAATCCGATTGGTGTTATTGGTGTACGATGTTACTTTAAAAGAATGCCTATAAATGGATTTACATCTTTTTAAAAAACTATTATTATAATTTCAGGGAGAGGGGTTTAATATAGGCTATGCCTCTTCCCCAGTCCCTATTCAGATAAAAATCTGAATAAAATATTGCTTATAAAAAAAAATTCTAATGGCTTTTGTTCTTTCAAATTGGATGGTAGTCTACATAGAAAGTAAGGTTTGATATTTCCCTGACGTCTAGCCACCGTTTATAAAGAGAGCCACGGTTGATAAAGGCGCATCGATTACAAATGGCAAGGGGGTTGGGTTGGCCTAGTGGTCTAGAGTGCCGCACTTCGACCTCTAGCTAGCCGGTTACCTCTGGCTTGCGGTTGTGGTTTCGGTCTCTGGTGTGAGCGTATGTGCTCCTGTTTCCTCCCACAGAAAAAACACCTGCTCTTGCGCTAAGATAATAAAAATGAAAAATAAGATTTGTCTGGAATAACACCTTCGGTTGAAGCGGTCGTTAAACAAATGGCAAGTAAGAGGAGGGTGCGCTGTTATTCTTTCTTTTACAACTATTCACCTTTGTCTTAAGTATAGGCTAGCCGGAGCCCATATTTTCACAGTAAAAAAACATCACTATTGCTAGTGATGGATCAATAATTATTGTTTATAATGTCGAAGACTGGAAAATATTGAGCTAGAGCTTTGCGCCCTTGCAGGAATATTTCTGAATTTGGCGGTTCACAGCGACCCACAGCGCACCCATTTGATTTGGTTTGATCGCATCCTACGTTCAATAATCATTCGCTAGGGTAAGTGCTAAAGGATAAGGCCAGCTCAGTTTTTCGTCATAGGTCTCGACATGTAAACAGGACTAGCACTAATATCAACCCTTACCTTAACCCTGGTCCTGGCCCCTAATGCTTACTCTAACCCTAACCCACAATCTCGCCAACAATCACGTGCCCTAACATTATTTACTTCTCAGCGGCCTTGACAAAAATTGAGCTGGCTTTAACAAATAGATTTCGCCTTTCGCGAGTTACTATTGCCCTAAAGTGCTTCCGGTGCACATCATGGTAGGTTCACACCATCGATATTTTGCCGGAATTGAAGCTATTCTTTATACAATTCAATCTATCAATACCACCGTGGCTAATTACCTGGATTCGTGGTCGCTGATTTTTGATCACAATGTACATAGATTATACGTCATCAACTTCTATTCAGGTGGTGGGTCATGGTGGCTAAGTGTGTTGGACGCTGTCTCGCTAGCCTGGAGGTTGGGTGTCCGTCCCTGCATTGGCGGAGAAAGTTCATCCAGATTTTCCGGCGTCGTCTTCCCTTGTCAGTGATACAGGACGGAGGGACTGACAAGGACAGCTGTATAGTCGTTCGGATGGGACGAAAAACCAAGGAGCCGTGTTCACATTGGCGTGCACGTAAAAAAATCCCTTGACAGTTGGAATTCGATATAAGAGTGGGCCATAGTGCCGCTGTCAGGGCAAAGTTTCCCTCATAGCACACTGTATTGCGTATGCCCGTCTTCATTAGCCCAGTTCGGAGCAGAACAGTAGGACGTTCAAAGCCATTTCCTTTCATTTCTATCTCGGTGAAATCTGACAAACCCTCTTACCTCTACCATCAAGTAGAATTTTGTCGGGATTTTGTTTTTCTATCTCGCGGAGTGATACTATAAGTTCGATTCCGATTTAACCACACAATGGCTAGAACGGATTGTTCTTCTACTTGTCATGGAATTCTTAGCATTAACATCAAATAATAAACACTTGTACCAAGGAAACAAGACAAGAATCCGATTGGAATAATTGACAAAAATATAGTAATAATAACTCTTGGGACTAGTTATAAGATATAAAACATTGATTCTAGTTATCAAACATCACCTAGATAGCGTATAAGGGTCAACAACATCTGGATACGGAAGCGTATTGGGGTCAACAACGCGCAAGATAAAAGTTAAAGGGAGAGAGAGAGAGAGAAATGGGGTTTAACGCCCACTCGACACAAACTAGGTCATTTCGGGACTAACATATGGTTTAACTTTATTTACATAATTCGCTTGCGCGTAGGGGTCTTTAGCAGTGGGAGGAAACCGGAGGCCCCGGAGAAAACCCACGAGGTTGGACAGGCGACCCTACTCCTTGCCACGTACAACCGGGGATTCAAAACCACGCCAGTCGACTCAATGACAGACTTTATGATACAGCGCGCGCACGCTAACCATTCAGCCATCCAACACCCCAAAAGTTAAAGGAAATGAAATGAAATGAAATGGTGTTTAACGTCTTACTGTTCTGCTCCTAAACTGGGCTAATGAAGACGGGCATACGCCATACAGTGTGCTATGAGGGACATTTTGTCCTGGCAGCGGCGCTACGGCCTACTCTTATGTCGAATTCCAACTGTCAAGAGATCTTTTACGTGCACGCCAATATGTACACGGGACCTCGGTTTTTCGTCCCATCCGAACGACTAGACAGCTGTCCTTGTCAGACCCTCCGTCCTGCATCAAAAAGTTAAAGGAGGTAAGTAAATCGCTATTCTTTGTACCGGCGACCGTATCCTGGGATCGTAACCACACCACTTGACTCATAACAGACCCTATGATCTAAAGCGCATGATAGTTCTTTCAGCCACCCAATCCCCCTTATCATAAAAGCAGGAATACTAGAAGGAAACTGTACTTAAAGATACATTATGGAGGGTTGGATAAAGAGCACCTAGATATTGCACTGATTTACATTCAATCGTTTCTGTTTTTACTCTAATTTCTAATCAGTTATGTTCGGCGAATGGTAATCTCTAGCGTCTGATTATTCCGGTCTACACCGATAGTATTTATTGCGCAGGCTCCCGAGATATCACCTCGGTGAAAGCGGACGTAAAATATAACTAACTAAGTAAGTGAGATAAGAATTTGGCGTCACCGTTTGACATGACTTGTTACAAATGGAGCTGAAACGCATTATGGTACACGATACGTGTACCAATGGTAAAATGTTTATTTTGTCATAAATACTGGATATCAGACGCCCATCTTTTCCCAGTAAGGTCACAACATCAATGTTGATTTAAATTGATAAATAATTCGCGTTTAGAATGTCGAAGACTTTGGATGATATTGAGTTAGAGACTTGGCTACTTTAATACACGTATATGTAAATATTGTGATCGTTGCCTTGACATGACAGAATTATGTGGTGGATTCCCACTCTCCACATTTTTCACATGTACTGCGCAATACAACAGACCAGGCCCCGGGTTCACAAATCATTCTCAGACTTTAGTTAAGAATTTACTCAACTTTCAATTACTGTTTATGGGAAATATCTTTGATCCAGAAACACAAAACTTTACACATAGTTTCTTATCGATTATTTGCTACATTAAAACAATACAAGTTTTATAAACGGTTATATTATATTTCATATTTTAAAGTTATATTTTTAAAATTTATTAAAATAAAGCCTTAAAATAGATGGTATCTATAACCAGTCCTACCTTGTTAAAGAATAATCCTATTAATCCTATAATTCACTATTGCCAGTTGAGAAATTGGCAAAAATATCATTTTCATCTTCAAATTCCAACGTTTGAAAATAACTACTCCATGGTGGAGAATAGAAAACAAGGGAGGTAATTGGGAGGTAATTGTGTTATTATTTCCAGTGTAAATGAGTTTTAAGTGTGAGAATGACACCTATGATCGTATAATGGTGAATTGACAACCTATTGAGCAAAAGACATAGAAATAATTATGTTTTGACTTTCTTAGAAAATATGAAATTGTAACTTTAAAATAAGAACAATTTTGAGTAAGTCTGAGAATGCTTTGTGAACTCGGAGACTGTGAAGACATACTGACATGGTCCTTTCGACAAGTTGTTCAATGAGTAAGCCAGGTTAGATCCAAGTTTGGTTGGTCAAAGGTCACGAGGTGTAAACAGGGGAAGCGCTAATCACAACCCTAGCCCTAATCTTGGACCTAGCCCTAATGCTTACCCTAACCCTAATTTACAATCTCGCCAACAATCACGTGCCCTAATCTTATTTACATCTCAGCGAGAATGACGAAAATTGAGCTGGCCTTAACAAATAGATTTAGCCAGTAAGTCGCTAGTCAGGTTGGGGGTTTGATGGCAGAATGGTTTGCACGTGCGCGCTGTATCTGAAAGTCTGTCATTGAGTCAACTGGCGTGGTTTCGATTCCCCGGTTGTACGTGACCAGCCTCGTGGGTTTTCTCCGGGTCGTCCGGTTTCCTTCCACTGCAAAAACCCCTACGCGCAAACGAATTATTGAAATAAAAATTGAACCATCTGTTTGACCCGAAATGACCTAGTTTATGTCGAGTGGACGTTAAACCCCATTTCTCTTTCTCTCTGGTTAAAGTAGAAAATCAAACCCCATTTTCTTTTATTTCCTTTTTGTCTGTTTGGGTATCTGAATATGTGCTACAGCTTCAATGGTGTATTAATAGAGGAGGCACGGTGTCTACACTAGCCTGGATGTCTCGGGTTCGACCCCAGTGTTGGCCGAGAAAGTTCATCGGGATTTTCCAGTGTGGTTTCGCCTTGTCAGTGGTGCAGGCCGGAGGGTTTGACAAGGACAGCTGTCTAGTCGTTCGAATGGGACGAAAAACTGAGGTCCCGTGTTCACATTAGCGTGCACGTAAAAGATCCACGGGCAGTTGGAAATCGATATAAGAATAAGCCATAGCCCCGCTGCCCGGGCAAATGTCCCCCTCATAGCAGACTGTATGGCGTATGACTCTCTTGATTATCCCTGTCGGAGCAGAACAGTGGGACTTTAAACCCCATTTTATTTCATTTCAATGGTGTATTAATAAGACTGATTGGTTACTGGGGTTCGTTGGAGATTGATATCGCAAGCAAATGCTTGTTCTGCAGTCAAATAGCATTTATACATACAACCACGGAACCAGGAACAACCACCAAAGATCAATTCCTGATTCAAGAACAATCAGCAAATCAATTGGCTGGTCTTCGATCTCTAATGTACATCAACTTTATACACTTGTTCTAGTAGTTACATATTCATTTATGTCAAGTCTCCATGGTGGCATAAAACTTTATCGGTATTAAATGAGTTTAGAAAATCGACAAGCTAGTCATTGGGTGTTCGAACACTAAAACTTAATTAACAAACGTTACGCTTTGATCATTGACGCTTTCCGTTCATTAATATTTATGGATTTATTTTATCGAAAATATAAAACGTTTTTTATGTTTTATGATGCATTAGGATTACCTGTGAAGTTTTCTATACTCTTTGATAACAATAGTATAATTTTGTGTTTTAGCCTTTTTCTTTAGATTTAGGTTGGTAAGGATATCGATAGCTGTTGTATACGATTATATTTTTTAGTCACGCTGTATCGTATAAGAAACGCGATAGGAGCAGCTTCGAATTCAGTTTAGGGAAACCATGCTCTTTTGTCAGAATTTCTTTGAGTGACATTTAGTAATTGAACATTGACACATGTGTCGAAACGTTGCACGTTGATAAACCAGTTACTGTTATATCATAAATCGATTTTATTTTGTGTGCAATAGTTTATTGGTTAATATCATAGGACCCGGAATAAATGATCAACATTTTTTTATAAATAATGAACTAAGGTATGTAAAGAATAATTTGTCGGAAATCGATTCAGACTAATCTTTGATCGCATTGTGGAGAATTTTCAGAGGAAAAAAGGACCCGGAATAAATTATCAACAATTTTTATAAATACTGAACTGAGGCATGTGAAGAATAATTTGTCTGAGATCGATTTGGATTAATCTTAGATCATTTCATCGTTCTTTGATCGCATGCTGGAGAGGAAAGTATGATCGTGACATAAATCAGTTTCATTGGCACAACCAACAAACGTGTTTACATTTGTGAATGTATGGCTATTAATGTACATTTGTTTGTTATTAGCGTTTGGATTTGATACATGGACATGTTTCCTATAACAGCACCGGTTTTTATATACGTCCTTTTCCTTCATACATCGAACAGTTTAACGCTAACTATAAAATGGCGAAGGGTAACGACAATGGACAATAAAATGGTATCAGGAAATTTTATGGTGGTTCCGGGTTTAAAATATCACACATTTTGTGCTCAAATGTGTTCCATGCATTCAAATTGCTACTCATTTTTCTATGATGTCACAGATTATTCTTGTTTTCTTCACGATGACGTGTACACAACATCTACCACGTCACAGCCATCAACTACCAGATATTACGTCAGCGATAGCCGAGGTTTGTATAATTGTTTATTTTAATGGAGGCTATGGAGGCTCAGCGGTTAAGGTGCTAGCTGATTAACCAGGAGGGAGCCACGGTGGCTAAGTGAGTAAGACGCTGGCTCGCTAACTTGGAGGTCGCGGTTTTTCCGTCGTGGTTCAGGCCTTGAGATCTCAAAATCACGCTGGAGTGATAAGATGTGTTCGCCATATCTTTTGCGGGAGCTATTTAACACCGCCAAATTTCTATCTGAGACAATATATGCTTATTATAACTTCAGTTTACATTAAATTTAAAGTGTATAAATTAAACACTGTTTAACATGTAGTAATACCCTCCCTAGTAACTGTTAATAAATAAAAAAAAGGATCATACATGTATGTGTATCTCCAATTACATTTTGACAGCCCCGTGAATTTATTAGTTTGCTTCAGAACGGTAGGACAAGCTCAAATTACATTTAGATTTACTTTGCGGTGTACGGTGATTACGACGTGTTGACGTTGACATCTCGGTGAGAGGGCTACGGTTTAGTGCCGTAGGTAGTCCACTAAACGTGGACACAACGATACTGGGCTTCCGATATGCCTTTCAATCACAAATTATGCCAAAAATTTCAGTTTATATGCGTATTATTTATTTACTATCACGTTATATGAAACAAACACATCACTCTTTGATAGGTTATAATTAATACTACATCGTATCCACCGCCATGTTGAATGTACCGGTAAATCGCTAATTATGATTGGCTACTAATTTTAGAGTTACATAGAGAGAGAGAGAGAGAGAGAGAGAGAAATGGGGTTTAACGTCCACTCGACACAAATTAGGTCATTTCGGGACTAACATATGGTTCAATTTTATTTCAATAATTCGCTTGCGCATAAGGAGTCTTTAGCAGTGGGAGGAAACCGGAGGACCCGGAGGAAACCCACGAGGTTGGACAGGCCACCCTACTCCTTGTCACGTACAACCGGGGATTCGAAACCACGCCAGTCGACTCAATGACAGACTTTATGATACAGCGCGCGCACGCTAACCATTCAGCCACCCCCCCCCCCCCCCCCCCGTTACATAGAGGTTCTAATGGAGACAAAAGGATTACATTTCGTCACTGTATTTTGAATATTTTTTGGTTTGAGCAAAACAGTAGGACGTTAAACCCCATTTCATTTCATTTTGGGTTGGATCTCGGTGTTGGCAAGACAGAAGCGTGTAATCGTGTTGCACGTAAAAGATCCCTTGATAATTTGAATTTAACTGCCCGAGCAAACTGTTCCTTAATTATAGCCAACGGCTTGGATGATTTTATTCTTCATTATCCCGAAAAACAATAGCAGTGCTGTACAATCCCTAGCGAATACTATAAGTAATCTATTTTTAAATCTTTGGAACCAGAAATCTGACATATCGACGATATTCTTTAATAAATGACGGGAGGGGAGGTAGAGAGAGGTGGTGTTAGGGGGTTCACTGACCTCTTGTCCCGTGAGTTAGAGAGAGGTGGGGTTAGGGAGTTCACTGACCTCTTGTCCCGTGAGGTAGAGAGAGGTGGGGTTAGGGAGTTCACTGACCTCTCGTCCCATGTTCGAATCCCGGCCGAGAAAAGCTTTACTGATTTAAAGTCCAGCTATCACTGGTCTGGGCTGGCGCGCGCTAGGCTGACATGGATACTGCGTTCGAGAGATAGATGGGGTTTAACGTCTACTTGACACAAACTAGGTCATTTCGGGACTAAATATTGCTCAATTTTATTTCAATAATTCGCTTCCGCGTAGAGGTTGGACAGGCGACCCTACTTTTTGTCACGTACAAACGGGAAATCGAAACCACGCCACTTGACTCAACGGCAGACCCTCTGATACAACGCGTACGCGTTGACCATTCGGCCACCCAACGCCCTATCAAATGTGTGAACAGGTCGAAGTGTACTCGAACATGTTCATCAAGTCCATCTTAGTCTCTATCATCCAGAAAAATATTCTACGAGTTTTACCTCCACTTTCACCTAAGGTGATATCGTAGACAATCCGGTCTTTTACATTATCATTAACAATGTCTAAGGGAGGTAACTCCTCTTAAAACAAGATGTTTACGCCCATGAAATTAATTTAAGAATGTCATTTCAAAAAATACATTTGATTGCATGCCAGTTCAATATCTAACACTCTCAATTTTTTATTGTAAAATGTCTCTCTTCATGGGCCATATCTATGGGTTTTTATTTAATAAATCCTAATTCGTCGTCACGATTCATGTTTGTTTATATTAATGCAAGAATTATGGGATTTATTGTGGGAAGGGGAGTAGCTCTTACTTGACTTGGCTAAAGAGACTGGATAATCAACCACATTAAAAACCAAACTCCCGGTTACGCATGGGCAATGGACTTAACGTCAAATATTGACAACGGTCCCAGACCCTCCGTATGTTGAAGACTAGGATGTTCTGGGTGACCGAGACTAAGTCCATCTATGTTAAAAATGGGTACCGTTTCTTATGAATTGAAAATGGAACACAACAATAATTTTAGTGAATATCAACTTGATAATGCTAGGTCCCCACTGACCGTGGTGATCCTTTCAAGTCATATCATATATTGAGGTCAGTCGTAACAATCGTGTTGATCGTATCGAAACGTATCCTAACGTATCTGCATGTAGCAGATCGTGGATTTAATAGGAACTTTTGGCAAATGTAAATTTCGCGTATATCTGTATCGACTTTGCGTGTGACGTTATCAATTTTTTCGGACAGCTTTCATATACGGAAAAGTTGCGTATAACATCGTCGTCTTTTTGTACTACTTTTAGACGCTGAAATGTTGTGCCGTAGCGTTTTAATGAATCTATGTGCATCCTAGAACACGAAGGTGTATATTTGATGTGATTTTAACCATGATAAAGACTGGAATTTTATCATTATTTTTGATGAGATTTTCTCGAAATTTACATATTTGTCCTCTTGTCTGTCTGCATGCTGGTTGATCTACGTGCTAAATTTAGGGAGGAGGGACCTCGGAAATCTCTAAATGATGTGATTCTATGGTAAACGGGTATAGGCTTTCTGAAATGATACATTAGTGAAACCAATAATTGCTATCGAGTTGGTAGTCGACGATTTTTAATAAGATTCGACATTAAATTTTATTTAATAGCTCAGCGACCGTCGAGCGACTTCACTCCCTCCAGGAATTTGTACGCTAGGCATTTGACTAGTACTGATGTTGATCTTGGTAGATAACTGCCATCATGCTATAATATAGGGGGAGTTGGATGGCTGAATGGTTAGCGTGCGCGCGCTGTATCATAAAGTCTGTCAGTGAGTCGACTGGCGTGGTTTCGAATCCCCGGTTGTACGTGGCAAGGAGTAGGGTCGCCTGTCCAACCTCGTGGGTTTTCTCCGGGTCCTCCGGTTTCCTCCCACTGCTAAAGACCCCTACGCGCAAGCGAATTATGTAAATAAAATTAAACCATATATTAGTCCCGAAATGACCTAGTTTGTGTCGAGTGGACGTTAAACCCCATTTCTCTCTCTCTCTCTCTCTCGCTATAATATAACTATTCTCAGCTCAGCTATTCATACGAACGCGGCGCGAAAATCTGTCAAAACTCTTCCAGCGTAGTTTCCCCTTCTCAGTGATGCAGGATGGAGGGCCTGACAAGGACAGCTGTCTAGTCGTTCGGATGGGACGAAAAACCGTGGTCCCGTGTACACATTGGCGTGCACGTAAAAGATCCCTTGGTAGTTGGAATTCGATATAAGAGTAGGCCATAGCGCCGCTGCCCGGACAAAATTTCCCTCATAGCACACAATATGGCGTATGCCCGTCTTCATTAGCCCAGGTTAGGAGCAGAACAGTAGGACGTTAAACTCCATTTCATTTCATTTCATTTTGACGCAACGTATCACATGACGATACGGATACGTGATACCGATAGGGAAAATTTCGCTTGCCAAAAGTCTATATTAGGGACAATCCCATAGTAATGGAATGAAATGGGGTTTAACGTCCTACGCTTCTGCACCTAAACTGGGCTAATTGAAGACGGGCATACGCCATACAGTGTGCTATGAGGGAAATTTCGCCCGGGCAGTGGCGCTACGGCCTACTCTTATATCGAATTCCAACTGCCAAGGGATCTTTTACGTGCACGCCAATGTGTACACGGGACCTCGGTTTTTCGTCTCATCCGAACGACTAGGCAGCTGTCCTTCAATCCTATAGTAACGCAGCACACGGAAGTGGGAAACAAATATAACCGCCCTAAATTACCGGTGCAAATAGGACTTAAATCCTTTTTTTTCGGAAGCTGAGATAATAATGGGTCTCTTTGTTTAAAATAATCGATGGAAGCACTTAAATGTTGTATAAATCATTAGTTACTGTCTGAACCATCGGAAATTTTAAACGGATTTTTTCGATAATGAACAAACTACTTAACATCTGCCATTATAAACTTACCCGTGTGTTTAAATGAAAGGTTAAGCCCTTTAACATGGACAAGATATTCTATATATTGTCTATTCACGGCTAAAGTTCTTAGATTCAATTTTACACAATAGTTGTCTCGTTTATTTATTATATATATGTAGAGAGAGAGGGGGGGAGGGGAGAGAGAGAGGGAGAGAGAGTGAGAGAGAGGGGGGGAGGGGAGAGAGAGAGGGAGAGAGAGAGAGAGAGAGGAGGGAGGGGAGAGAGAGAGGAGAGAGAGAGAGAGAGAGGAGAGAGAGAGAGGGTTTAACGTCAACTCGACACAAACTAGATAATTTC
Organism: Patella vulgata; assembly: GCF_932274485.2. Taxonomy (NCBI): domain Eukaryota; kingdom Metazoa; phylum Mollusca; class Gastropoda; family Patellidae; genus Patella; species Patella vulgata. The sequence goes on along the minus strand of NC_065882.2, from coordinate 7,312,955 downwards.
GGGACTAACATGGCGCAGGAGTCTTTAGCAGTGGGAGGAAACCGGAGGACCCGGAAAAACCCCGTGAGGTTGGACAGGCGACTCTACTCCTTGTCAGTACAACCGGAAAATGAAATGAAATGAATAATGGGGTTTAACGTCCTACTGTTTTGCTCCGAACTGGGCTAATGAAGACGGGCATACGCCATACAGTGTGCTTTGAGGGAAATTTTGCCCGGACAGCGGCACTACGGCCTACTCTTATATCGAATTCCAACTGTCAAGGGATCTTTTACGTGCACGCCAATGTGTACACGGGACCTCGGTTTTTCGTCCCATCCGAACGACTAGACAGCTGTCCTTGTCAGCCCCTCCGTCCTGCATCACTGACAAGGGAGAACCACGCCGGAAAATCTGGATGAACTTTCTCGGCCCAGTACAACCGGGGAATCGAAACCACGCCAGTTGACTCAATGACAAACCTCATGATAAAGTGCGCACGTGCTAACCATTCGGCCATCCTAACCCCCCTAGAATGTCGAAGTTGTGAATGGCTAATAAACAAATTAGCGTTCGTAGGTATGTCATGGAGTACATGGTTGGTTGAAGTGCGGTGGCTAAGTGGGTAAGATGGTTGCTTACTAGCCTGGAGGTCGTGTGTTCGATCCCTGCATTGGCCAAGAAAGTTTGTCTGTGATGCAGGGCGGAGGGCTTGACAAGGACTGCTATCTAGACGTTCGGATGGGACGAACAAACCGAGGTCCTGTGTATGTATTGGCGTGCACCTAAAGATCCCTTGGCAGATGGAATTCGATATAAGAGTAGGCCGTAGTGTAGCGGCCCGGGCAAAATGTCCCTCATAGCACACTGTATGACGTATGTCCGTCTTCATTAGCCCAGTAAGAGCAGAAAAGTAGGACGTTAAACCCCATTTCATTTCACCTTTGTTTAATATGTATTCGGTCGTCATATTGTCTGTTGCGACAAGAACATGTGTTCTCAACGTATCGTGGAGAGCTCGACTGCCAGACATTCTTTGATGTTTATAAGCTCCTTGACATTTAAAGGGAGGTCAATATTCCAGTTTACATGAAAGTAATTTCCTTTATAAAATGCCTGCACCGCCGTCTGTTGAGCAATCGGATTAAAATACTGGGCCCTTATTCACGAAAACTTAAACTAAGATAAAATCGAAATTTTAAGAAATACTGTAACCTCATTGGATATATGCAAATTGATTTTACTGGTCAGCCAATCGAATTGCAGTATTTCTTAAAATGTCGATTTTATCTTAGTTTAAGTTTTCGTGAATAAGGGCCCAGATCTATATTTCGTTTCCGCTTTTTTATACTTTCGATGACCTCTACTACATGCAGATCTGACCAGTTGTAGTGTGGGGGGGGGGGGGTCGCGGCAGGGGTCATACGAGCGGCTTTCGACCCTATAACGTCAGACATTTGATTAACCAATCATTGTTGATGTTTCTAATAGGATGCCCATAGTTCCGTGCATCGCACTCCACTTGCTGCAACGAACAATTTCATTGGCTAATCCCTCACAATAACCAGAACGTGGGTAATATAACAACTTTTCCAGATCCTTGTGTAATAAAGACAAGTAAAACGGAATTGTGAACTATAAAAAAACGAAACGAAATCGTATTTTAATCAGATTGCGTGTTGAGGCATCTGTCTGTAAACAGGTGACCGGCTTTAAGTCTAAGAATTTAAAGCGAGAATTTCATATTTTCTAAGAAAATCAAAACATAATTATTTCTATGTCTTTTGCTCAATAGGTTGTCAATTTACTATTATACGATCATAGGTATCATTCTCACACTTAAAAAAGCCTTCACCCCGGAAATAACACAATTACCTCCCTTGTTTTTCTATTCCCCCAATGGTTAAGCTATCTTCAAACGTTTGGATTTGAAGTTGAAAATGATATTTTTGCCAATTTCTCAACTGGCAATTGTGAATTATAGGATTAATAGGATTATTCTTTAACAAGGTAGGACTTTTTATAGATACCATCTATTTTAAGGCTTTATTTTAATACATTTTAAAAATATAATTTAAAAATATGAAATTATCCCTTTAACACTACTACTGAATACATCCATGAAGTCTAGTCACCAGGCATGAGCTAATACATTTTCTGAGTCATTCTTTCTGAAGGGACAGGTGATGACTATAAGGCGGTACCCCCCCCCCCCCCAATCATCTGACACGCTTAATTGAGCTTACCGCACAGTGACAATAGAGACTTTTGGCAAATGGAATTTTTCCCATCCGTATAACGTATTGGTATCGTCACCTGATACGTTGCGTTAATTTAGTTTTAGAGTTTTGGCAGATTTTCGCGCCGCGTACGTATGGGTAGCTGAGCTGAGCGTAGTTCTATTACAGCATAATGGCAGTTATCTACCAAGATTAACATCAGTACTAGTCAAGGACATAGCCTACAAATTCCTGAAGGGAGTGATGTCGTCTTTGCCATGGTTAAAATCACGTCAAATATACACCTTCGTGTTCTAGGATACACATATATTCATAAAAACGCTACGGCACAATATTTCAGCGTCTAAAAGTAGCAAAACATACGGTAAAAGACCGTTGGGTGGGACACTGAATCTCATTTTTGAATTTCTAATCTTTAATATTTTCCCGATGAACTTAAGCAGTCCTGTCAATTAACCTCGGCAATCTGCTATAGCCGAGGCTAATCCGTAAATGCCGATGTATTTTACATTTTCCTCGGCAAAATAAATAGCCGAGGCCATTAAATCATTGAATACATATATAACGTTATTTAGAGTCCATTTTATTTTTATACATACTAAAAATTATTATCAACAAATCATACTGCCCATCGGTTTAATTATCTAAAGATAGTTCCATGTCTTTCTATTTCTCCTCGTATATTATTTCTATTCTGAAAATAACTGTTCAGTATTTTAGAATGGTGCGTCTCGGTTTCGTTTTGAAATTCACAGGGCAATGTATCCATACGATTGTACTCTCAGTTATTAACTATATAAGGCCTATATTAATTACAAGTACAACTCTATTTTGAAATCCATGGAGAATGGAATTTTCTGATGGCATTTCGTAGATCGCGATCATGCCCCAGTCAATCAACGCTTTCAATTATATTACCGTAAAAGGTACCATGCCATACGAGCAAGCGAATTGTTCAAATAAAAATTGAACCATATGCTAGTATCGAGTGGACTTCGATCCCAAACTTGGGCGACAAAAAATTAAGTTTTAGAACAATCAAATCTAATTTAAAAGAAAATTTATGTTTAAATCAATGTGTCTTCAATTAACACGAGTTATTGATTCACATAAACATGTAAAGCATTTATTTGAAAGGTGATCGAACTGTTTAATTCTTGATCATAATAATAACAATTGTTGTTCTAGAAGAGACTTTCAGTGTTCAATCTTGTTTTTAAATTTCTGATTCAGAATTCGTTATTTCTTCCAGTAAGTGGATAGTTCGATCGATATTATTCCATAACTGAACTCGTTCTAAACGATTTGACCTGCGCAGTAAATATTGTGTCTACTTTAAATAAAGGTTTGTTTTGAGAGAAAAAAATATATGACTGTTTTATAATGTCGTGGTAATTATGTGAAGAGTAAATAAACATTTTAACAATTAGGCGTTTTTAAATGAAATGAAATGTAATTAGGAGATAAACATCTCCTGTTTCGCATTTAGAGGGGTGTTTTTGTCCAATAGACATGTCCTGAGATCATTAGGACGTGTTAGCATCGCGGGTTCTAATGTAAAATCTCAGGACATAACTATTGCACAATAACACCCCTCTAAATACGAAACAGGACGTGTTTATCGACATTGTAACATGCTATTTTAGGATTTTAATAGAAATTACTAAAACAGGGGTGTTATTATCCAATAGACAGTGTCTAATTAAATATACATTATGCAAGAGCTAAATCTGCCTATTGCATGGCTTTTTTTAGGCCTGAAATGTTATTTAAATTATTAATTAGACATTAATTAACTTATCCAGGGCATAATCAACTCTAGATGGCATCGCTAGCCTGCGATCTTAAGTGGATTGTGAGCCGATTTACTGCATAACTTTCCTTCTCGATTAAACGATTAAATGGATAATCGAGACTATGCTGTTTAACGTACTGACTTTAGTAATGATGACCGAGGCTAGGCAGAAATTTTATTCGCTTAGTTCTGGTTTCATAGTGGATCAATTTGAATGAAATTTTCAGCAAATTGCCTTTACGTTATCTAGTTTTTAATTATTAGAGCGAGAACTGCCAACTCGTTATCTAATCTCCCATAATGTATCTTTAACCTATCAAAACGCCGGATTCACCCTTAAGCATGTTACAATGTGGTTTAATGTCCCACTGTTCTACTCCGACTGAGCTAATGAAGACACGCCATACAGTGTCCTATAAGGGAAATTATGCCCGGGCAGACTACTCTTATATCGAATTCCAACTGCCATTGAATCTATTACGTGCACTTCAATGTGTACGCGGGACCTCGAGTTTCGTTCCATCCGAACGACCGGACAGCGGTCTTTGTCGGGTACACACTGATCAGCAGTGAATATTTGCTAGGCCGCGACAATCACTGATAAGGATGACATCGATGCGACTTAATGAGCCACAAATATTAAATTTTTTCCTCCGACAAATTCAATTCTAAAACATTTTTTTCGTGTATTAGAAAAATAAATTAAGACGTTTGACGTATTTGTAGGTAAAATTATTCCCTATTTAGTGTAAATGGGTATTAAAATGACTAAAAGGCTCCATTCCGCCCGAACCAATAAGGTCTTATGTAAACAATGCACGCGCTATTGAGCCAATGATTGGCGCCGCGTGGTGTGACGTCACGTTTCGAAACGGTCATCTGTAACAGAGATATTAAAAGATCTCTGTGAAACAGATTGTGTCGGGTCCTGCACCACTGACAAGATGAAACCACAGCGGAACTTTCTCGCTGCCAACACCGAAGAGATGAAATAGTAAAACTATACCCTATAACCCCCTTACTAATCAATGCCTTATTAAGACACAAGGGGTCGTGGCGTGCATAAGTAAACGGGGCCCCTAAATACCCCCCCCCCTCCAAACCCCGAATAAGTTATGTTTATATTGCAATTGAAGTGCGTTTTATGTAACACTATAACAACCATACGCATAAAGTATATTCTTTGTTAGTCTGACAAGGAATAGTGTCTAGTCGTTTGGATGGGACGACAAATCCCTTGGTAATTGGAATTCGATACTTATAGCACACGGTACCTAAGTGGGTAAGAGACTGGCTCGCTAGCCTGGAGGTCGGGTGTTCGATCCCTGCATTGGCCGAGAAATTTCATCGGAATTTCCAACGTGGTTTCCCCTTGTCAGTGGTGCTGTTTTGTCATTCGGATGGGACGAAAATCCGAGGTCCCGGGTATACATTGGCGGCCTGTACCTAACGTGTTGTTGATTAGCTTTGTTTATTTTATTTTTCAGTTCCAACAACAATGGTTACCACAGAAGCTGAAACAACCACAACAGAACCGACAACCACAACAGAACCGACAACGACCACGACTACGACGACAGTACCACCTCCCCGCGTTTGTCCAGCTGGTTTTACGTCCAATTCCGGTTACTGCTTCTTGATCTCGACCATAACACGTTCGTGGACAATTGCTAGGTCCACTTGTCAGGGGTATGGAGGTGGTGATCTGTTAGTGATAGACAGCACAACAAAGCAAACCTTCTTCAACACCTATATGAAAAATAACGGTAAATTGCAGCTCTTTTATTCTCCCAATCCTGAGATCCACGGTAGCTCACTGAGTAAGACCTGGACCTGGAGGTCGTGGGTTCGATCCCTGTGTTGGCCGAGAAAGTTCATCGGGATTTTCCGGCGTGGTTCCCCCTTGTCAGTGATGTAGGAAGGAGGGCATGGCAAGGACAGTTGTCTAGTCGTTCGGATGGTACGAAAAACCGAGGTCCTGTGTACACATTGGCGTGCACGTAACAGATCCTTTGATAGTTGGAATTCGATATAAGAGTAGGCCATAGTGCCTCTGTCCCTGCAAAATTTCCCTCATGGCACTATTTTAGTGATAACAGAGTTCAGTTTAGTAAATACATGTATATACCTTATTTACATCGGAACAGAATATAACACATCTACATACAGAACAATAAAGGAACTTAAACTAATATACGGGAACTAGACTATGACAGGAACACAGCACGACGGTACATAACTATATTAAATCCAGCATTCCGCCCCTCTGGCAAAGCAGCAGCTGAACGCAGGCGATTCCATCCGCCAGTCTCTGCTTTTCTCTCGTCTGCGTCTCGCCTCCTCTCCGCTCGTCTCCCTAACTGTCAGTAAACTCCTGATTTTATAGCGCCGGAGAATAGATAAGACTCGTGTTCATACATGCAATTGCCTCTTTATCACGTCATGGTATTCTTGCTGACGAGTGCGTTTTCCCTTGAAGTAACGTGGAGCGTGCGGAGCGTGTGCACAGATCATATTATGTAGTTTGTAAAAGACATGTGGGATTAATTAATTAGAACGTGACTAAACCTGTCCAACCTCGCGGGGTTTCTCAGGGTCCTCCGGTTTCTTTCCACTGGTAAAGACCACTACACGCAAGCGAGTTATTGAAATAGAAATTGAACCATGTTTTGTCGAGTGGACGTTAAACTCCATTTCTCTCTCTCTTTCTCTCTCGTGTTGTTGATGATAGAGAGAGGAGAGATTAGGACGTTAAACTTAAATTCGTTTTTTATCTTCACTGCTTCTACATTTTATGTCAAGCACTGGATACATAGGTTACAAGCATAGATTAAAAATAAAATCCTTCTCTCTATCTCTAGACCCCACCAAACTGACTAGTGCGCGTCTGCTGATATAACTTGCTACATCCTCCCCTCTATAATTTACATGGTTGTCTAAAAATAGCCCACTGCTCTGATAGTTTTATATTAGTTATCTATTATTCAATTGACCAAATATGACGTAATTAATTATGATGATTGGCTCTCATGCTTAATGACGTGAGTACCATCCTTAAATGGGGAGTAGGAATTTATCCTTGGCCTTAGACCCCATATCCTGTTATTGAAACAATATTTCATAAACAATTTAATTTGCGATTCATATACTGACAATGGAGAATAATTAGTCAAGGCCATAAGATTATTACAATAGCACTGATTGATTAAATCCTTAGATTATTGTGGACTGGATAGTTAGTCTAATATATATTTATATGGCCAGGCCCATTACTACTTCACTTCATTTAGAACGGGTTATCCAGTCTGAGATTATACTATTTTTTCAACAGCCAAATATCACTTGGTAAACCTACATCTAAACTCGGCTGTATGACGAATTCCGCCATTGGAACTACTTTCAAGTTATCGGATTACAAATGGCGGCGCCCATGAAGGCGCATGCGAAGAGTGTTTTATCATGCAAGGCTTTTAATGTCTGAAGCTGTTTATGCGATTTTCTTTAAACAAAAAACAACTTTGCATTGAAAACTCTACACACTCTTCGAACGACGCCAATTTGAGAAAGCGTCACGTTTTCCTAATAAGTGAACAGGTAGCCGCATCACAATTGTATGGGTGTAGCTACATATCACTTACCGTCATTCATATCACTTACCGTCAATTGTAATTTGCGCACATGAGCAGCCACTTATCATTAATTTTGTGTTGTTGTCCTTGTTGAATTTTGTTGTTGATGAGGTGGGGGGCGGGGCGAATGGTTAGCCTGTGCGCGCTGTATCATAAGGTCTGTCATTGAGTCAACTCGTCTGGTGTCGATTGCCCGGTTGTACGTGACAAGGGGTAGGGTCGCCTGTCCAACTACGTGAGTTTTCTCCGGGTACTCCGGTTTCCTCCCACTGCTAAAGACCCCTACGCACAAGCGAATTATTGAAATAAAACTAAACCACGTGTTATTCCCGAAATGACCTCTCTCTCTCCCCCCCTCTCTCTCTCTCTCTCTCTCTCTCTCGTGTTGTTGATGATGGTTGTATGTTGGATTTTTTGTTGTTGTTGTTGATTATTTGTTTTTTACCTTACCTAGCCATTCTATTTACAGGTCACACCCTAAGTTACCATTTCGGTGTGCATCATATTTATTCTAATGGAGACTTTGAGTTGGTGGATGGACGAACACAAGCTACTGCAACATTTACATACTGGGGCGTTGGTGAACCTAACAATGCCGATGGTCCCAATTTATGCGGTTTTCTCAACTGGAAAAACACTAGTACCGAACTAAGATGGAATGACGGGGCGTGTAGCTTTACGGACTACTACATCTGTGAAGTCAACATTTGATAGAAAATAGCTGTTGTATATTTGGCAAGCTATTTGTGAAGTCAACATTTGATAGAAAATAGCTGTCGTATTTAGCAAGTTATATCTATGAAGTCAACATTTGATAGAAAACAGCTGTGGTATTTTTGGCAAGCTGTCGTCGACATATATTAAATACCGTTACTAATCTTGGCAAAACATCACACAATGGCTTCGGTAGCGAGGATATGGGTTAGGGTAGAGGGGGGAGGGGAATAGCGAGGTGAGGGAGGGGGGATAGCGAGATGGAGGAGTGGGGAAGGGGAAGGTATTAAAAGGGTGTTACTTGAGATTAGATAAGGAGTTGACAGTTCTCGCTATAATAGTTGAAAAAAAAAAAAAAAAAAACATAACGTAATTAGAATAATGCTGGAAATTTCAGTTAAATTGCTCCACTCTGAACCGAGATTTTAGCGATTGAATTTTAGGCTTAGCCTCGATCATCATTACTAAAGTCGGTAAATAAAAATAAAGACTCGATTATCCATTTTGACGTTAAATCATCCATCACAAAATGTATTCAAATCCATGTAAATATCGAGAGTTGAATCTGGATAAGTTTATTAATGTTTTATTAATAATTTAGAAAACATTCCAGCCCCAAAGAAAGGCCTGCAATAGGCAGATTTAGCTCTTGTATAATGTATGTTTAATGCATGTATAAATATTTTATTTCCAATGGCTGAAAATGCTCGGGGAACAGACATGACCTATATTATCTAGAGCTGGGCCATATCCCTAGAACAAATATCAATAAAACTCTTGACCCTAATTATGTAAATATCTGTCTGGTCTTCATTAATATATAATATAAATATTGTAATTTGATGTTAATAAATACGCATTTGGCATAATTTGGCCTTCTCTGATTTTTTGCTTGGGGACTACCTTCTGGCTAATTCCTAACTTTGTCTTTTGTTGGGGAGCCTTTGCATTTTGCTTCGTCTTGATGCAGGACGAAAAACTGAGGTCCCGTGTACACATTGGCGTGCACGTAAAAAGATCCATTGACAGTTGGAATTCGATATAAAAGTAGGCCGTAGCGCCGCTGCCCGGGCAAAATGTCCCTCATAGCACACTGTATGGCGTATGCCCGTCTTCATAGAGTAGGCCGTTAAACCCCATTTCATTTCATTTCATTTGCGTTTTGCTTACTCTACCCGACCAGAATTACTTCCCTTCGCCATCTTCCATTGCAATTAATTATTTATGAGATTGGTCGATACAAATAGCACAATCATCAAGGGAAGATAACTTGAATACGTATCTCCCCATAGATTAACCCAGGGGTTATTGGAGTAGAATGGAATGAGACCACTGCGGATGCCGCGGATGAGCTGGACACGAATATACCATTCAATTACATCAGCTACGTTATAATTCAAATATAGGCCTCCACATTTCATGGAAACAAAATAGTTAATGATTTTGTTACTGTTATTTAGTGTTGGCGGTGGGGGAGGGACGTTAAACCCCATTTCATTTCATAGCGTGGATGTGGAAGCGGACTTAAAGTATAACTATTTTCCACACAAACTATGAACGATTCTTCTTCTATTAGCGTTTAACGCCCGCTTCCACAGGTTGTCTTATTATATTATGCTTAGCGCACTAGCAGGGGTTTTCCTGTTGGGGGGAGGGGGAGTACCCAGAGTAAATCCAAGCCACATACGCTCACACCAGGTATCGAAACCACGACCGGAAGTCAGAAGTGACCGACACACTTGACCATCCCAACGTCCCCAGACATTTTAATGCTTTACAACGATGCCCATCTACTAGTCTCGGACACCCAGAACCCCTTAGTATTCAACGTACATAGAATATCTGTCTGAATGACAGAGACTACCCATATCAAACTTCCTGCTTCGAAAACATATGAAGGTGATTTATAAAACATGTCAGTCAGTAGATAATTTTATTTTATTTTCATCTTATGGTTTATAACGAGACTCTGAAAGGGGGACCTTTTGATGGGTAAAGATTTAATTATGATGAAACAGCAAACAACAAAGAAAATAGCGTGACAATTAACAACTTCGATGACCCACTTATAAAACTTCGTACAAATCAATTTATTGCAATCAGAATACTTTTAGTTTATCGAGCCGTTTTCTAATAAATCGATGAAAAAATTTTAGCTGTAATATTTTAAAGATACATTATGGAAGATTAAATAAAGAGCTGACAGTGTTCGCTATAATTGATAAAATCTAGAGAACATAAATGGATTATGCTGAAAATGTCATCCAAATTGCTTCACTCTAAGCCGAGAAACCTTATTTTAAAATCACTGTAGCCTCGATTGTCATCGTTACCGCTTTCAAGATAATTAACACAGTCTCGCTTATCCATTTTAGTGTTTAATCATCAACGGACGTTGAACAGCAGATCGGATTCCAATCCAAAGAAAATAGGACACATAAGATGACTTTGAGAGTTGAGTATGGTCTTTTCGGGTTAATAAATGTTTATTAATAGTTTATAGAAATTTCAGGCCTAAAGAAAGATCTACAATAGACAGATTTACCTCTTGCATAATGTATGTTTAATGAAGCGATTAAACATTTTCACTTGATTCTCTTGTTTATTGTGTGTTCGGTTAATAGATCATATGGTCTATTATTGAGTCAAGTGGTTTTATTTCGTTTCCGCGCTTGTACGTGACAATAGGGGTTGGATGGCCGAATGGTTAGCACGTGCGCGCTGTATCATTAGGTCTGTTATGGAGTCAACTGGCGTTGTTTCGATTCCCCGGTTGTATGTGACAGGGAGTAGGGTCGCCTGTCCAACCTCGTGGGTTATCTCCGGGTCCTCCCCCCCCCCACCAACTGCTAAAGACCCCTACGCACAAGCGAATTATTGAAATAAAATTAAAACATGTGTTCGTCCCGAAATGACATTCTCCTACTGCTAAATAATAATAATAATAATAATAATCCATCTTGTATAGCACTGGCATAGGCGTACGAGCGGGGGGGGGGGGGGGGCTTGAGACAGCACAGCTTTGTTTAATGGTAAGGGGCAGTTTATTCCATTCTTGGGGGGTGGGGGGTGGAGGCGAAACAGAAGGCCCTTTCTTCAAATGTTGTGTTTGGTTTGTGTGCTTTGAGTTGTAGTTGATTTGATGACCTGAGGGAACGTAAACTGCACGCAGCGATCCATCTACGTCATACTTCGAGAATAATGATCACTGCCCTAGTTAACCTCCATTTAAAACGCTCACGTGATCATTTTAGGGTGGGGCTTATCGACTGGATAATAGCTTTGTGTACACAACAGAGTAAAAATAACCCGATCAAGCACGTTTTTTATGCAAACACATGTCATAGGCAAAATGTCAACTTCTGCCACTCCGGTAAACGCGATATATAATATGCCATTGTAAACTGTCTTTACAGTTTCAATCTGTTTATCTTTCAAAACAAGGTTGGATACTCCTAAATTTGTCTTCGCAAACAAAACCGCCTCTGTGAAATTATCTTTCATGGCAATCATGGGCGCCGCCATATTGAATAATTAGAGGACTATTTTGTGATTCGTATTTGATTAGTTTGACATCTTTCATACACCCAGCGGCTAAATAAACATATTTAATTTCATTCATTATGACAATAGAAGAGAAATAAATATTTCTAAAAATTTCTAAAAGCATATTCAGTGTTTTTGACTAAAATCGTCGATGTAGGAATTAAAATGTCGGTTAATTAGCTTAGGGCCTGTTCTCAGGCGGAACTAGCTGTAGACAGGCAGCCTAAGTTTGGGATGGAGGGAACGTTGAGGAATATATAGATGAATTAAATCTTTACGATAGTCCGGAGAATTAGGATTGTTGGGGCAGTGATAGGTGAGGGTATTGATTTTGAAAGATGTTCTGTAATTTATAGGGGGGGGGGGGCGAATGGTTAGCGCGTGTGCGTTGTATCATAAGGTCTGTCATTGAGTCAACAGGCGTGGTTTCGATTCCCCGGTTGTACGCGACGAGGCTCGCCTGTCCAACCTCGTGGGTTTTCTCCAGGTTCCTGGTCCCCCCCCTCCCCACACTGCTAAAGAACCCTAGGCGCAAGCGAATTATTCAAATAAAATTGAACCATGTGTTAGTCCCGAAATTACCTAGTTTGTGTCGAGTAGACGTTAAATCCCATTTCTCTCTCTCTCGAAATCACCTAGTTTGTGTTGATTGGGCGTTAAACCCCACCTCTCACTCTCTTCTCTCTCTCTCTCTCTCTCTCTTACTCTCATACGGGGCCTATTATTATCAACCATTAACAAGTTTACTGACGTGTAGTACTAGGGGACTCCTTGTTGTAGACAAGCCCATTTCGTTCTCTGTCTCTGTAATTTAAGGTATCCAGTGGAGGTCTGAAAAGGGTTGGAGTTATGTGTTCTCTAATGTTGGTTCTTGTGATAATTCGGGCGGCTTTGTTTTAAATAGAGATGTGGTGGATGAGAGAGGATGGTAAACCGTAAAGAAATACATTTTGAATAGTCCTGTGCAGATGTTACGAAGGCAATCTGATTAAAACATAGATCCTATTTCGTTTCGTTTTTTATAGTTCAAAATTTCGTTTTACTTGTCTTTACTACACTAGGATCTGGAAGAGTTGTTATCATTGACGTGTTCTGAATGATGTGAGCTATTAGCCAATGAAACGGTCTGTTACGGCGAGCTTAAGGCATGTTTTGCACGGAACTGTGGGTAATCAACTAGTAACATCAATGCTGACTGGTTAATCAAATCTCTGACATCATAGGGTCAAAAGCCTCTCGTATGACCTCTGACGCGACCTACCGCTACAACCGGTCAGATCTTCATGTAGTGTAGGCCATCGAAAGTATAAAAAAACGAAACGAAATATAGATCTGTATTGTAATAAGATTGTTAGGAAGGCACTGATGAGCACTTTTATGGTATAAGTGTCCAAAACGTTTCTGATTCTGCCGATCCTTTAAAGATGGAAGTTCGCTTACTTGCAGATGGTAGAAACATGTCGTTTCATTTTCAACTTTTCATCCAAGAGCACTCTAAGACTGCTGACACAGTCTGTAGTTTTACGAAAAAAAGATAGCCTCCGTTTTGTCATCATTGAGCTTGGGGAAGTTAGAATAAAACTGAACCGTGTGTTAGTTTCGAAATGGCATAGTTTGTGTCGCGTGGACGTTACCCCCCCCCCCGCTCTCTCTCTCTCTCTCTCTAAAGTGGATTGCAGATTGTATCTACTATTAGTTGTAACCCTCTCCCCCCGCACACTTTTTTTACCTGACACATTAACAGACCCGTGAAAATGATTTTATTTTGTATAGGCACTAACTGAAGCAACGCCTGCTATATTGAACTTTATTCATTTTGATATGAATTAAAATGTAAATCTGTATCAAAATGATACTTCCAAACCAAGAGCAGCGAGTACCTTTTTTGAACAAGCACCACTCAAGTAAATCGCTTGGCAATCCCCGCGCGGCTTAAAAAGAAGAAGCTGGTGAACACGTCTAAATAGACCAGCACTACGAAATTACGTAATCCCCGCCCTTTGCCCAGCTACATATTTTTTTTTTTTTTTAAAAATCACTTTTTATGAGAAAAGTGTCACGGTCGTGTGCTTTATCATCAGATGGTGGTGGAGTGGAATGGGCATTCAAAGCGCGAAATAATGATATTGACAAAATGACATGAAATGAAATGTGGTGTTTACCGTCCTACTGTTCTGCTCCGAACTGGGTTAATGAAGACGGGCATACGCCATACAGTGTGCTATGACATGTCTGTATATATTTAAATATCTGAATAAACATATTTACAAGAAAACAAAAGCGTGTACGCGTTGTATCATACCGTCTGTCATTGAGTCAACAGGCATGGTTTCGATTCCCAAGGTTGTACATGACAAGGAGTAGGGTCGCCTGTCCAACCTCGTAGGTTTTCTCCGGGTCCTCTGGTTTCCTCCCACTGCTAAAGACCCCTACGCGCAAGCGAAATATTGAAATAAAATTGAACCTTATGTTAGTCACGAAATGACCTAGTGTGTGTTGAGTGGACGTTAAACATTTTAATTACTATTAAAGATACGTTCCCGTGTACAAACTGAGTAATTTGATGATGTACTTGGATTAAAAACATATTCAAACTAATAAATCTATCAAAATTTTGCTTCAAATCCTTCTCAAACCACACCTTATGCAAGGGAACCCCCCCGCTATAAAAAAAAATCTATTAAAATAGGCCATGTTTATGTCACGTGACTTTGCTGACGAACTACCTAGCAACGGGTGCGAAGTCGGAGGAGAATTCATTCCATACACAAGACGATGTTGTCTTTAATCGCTATCCATTTATCATAACTATCGAAGCCTAATAAAATTCCCGGATTAACCAGACATTCCTAATCGTCGGGCTGCCGATTAGGGAAACCCTTACATTTTTGTCCTGTATGCGCTCCATGAGTGTTTTTCAGGGAATCAAGTATGTTTCTAGTAAGATTGGATATTTCTACTTTCCATATATACCAAAATTGCCATACTTTTATTGGAAAAAAACCACCCGATAAATACTTTTCTGGGAACGTATCTTCAAAAGTTCACAATGTGAAGTCAGAATATTAAAGTCCAGGGCAAAGTCTAATATTTGAGGGCCATATAGAAGGTACCATATGTCACAACTACGATAGCTACCGTGACACAGGACAGTGTCACATTTTCGCTGTCATTGAAGTGACATAGAATATTCTATCATACATCATAGTTGGTTGGTGTGTTGTGACATCATTTAATTGGTCAGGATCGTGTCACCCAGGACATGTGAGTAGTGACACAAGTATGGTGCTGCATGGTGGATGTCTGTCTTCAATAACCGGGTTGTTGGATAAAAGAAGGGACGTTAATTTTGCCCGGACAGCGGCGCTACTACCTACTCTTATATCGAATTCAAATTGCCAAGGGATCTTTTAAGTGCACTCCAATGTGTACACGGGACCTTAGTATTTCGTCCCATCCGCCCCGTCCTGCAGAACTGACAAGGGGAAACCACGCCGGAAAATCTCGATGAACTTTCTCGGCCAACACAGGAAGCGAACTCGCGACTACCAGGCTAGCGAGCCAGCGTCTCACCCACTTAACCACCGTGGCTCCCAAAAGATTAAAGTAGCTAAGTCTCAAACTCAATATCATCCAAAGTCTTCGGCATTGAAAACACGAATTATTTGTCAATATAAATCAACATTGATGTTTTGATCTTACCGCGAAAAGATAGGCTTCTGATATCCAATATTTAAGACAAAATGAACATTACATGAATCGTGTACCATAATGGGTTTCAGCGCCATTTGTAACAAGGGACTCAAAAAACGAGGCTAGACATATCCCAAAAGTCATGTCAAATGGTGACAGCATGCGCAATAAATACTATCGCCATAGACTGGAATAACTAGACGCTATCGATTGAGACTTCTAGCGTATTTCGCCAGATTAAAAATTATATTAAAAAACAGAAACGATTGAATGTAAATCAGTTTATATACATTCATATTACATTATTATATGCGCGCGTTGCGACCCATTTGTGTCAATTTCTAGGTCCCAAATATTAACGATTTAGCTCTTTTAAACAAAATGTGCCGCATAGCACACGTGACAAATGCACGTCCTCATTAAGTAGAGAAAAGTAGGCCATTGACACACACACTCACACACACACACACACACACTTCGGCTTTTCATTTTTATTCTTTGTGGCACTCACTGCACACTGTAGATTGTCGAAATTTCCCGACAATTTTTAATAAAATCGATTGAAGCAATAAGTTACTGACAGTTTTCAATTGAATCGATTAAAGCATTACATTCCCGATATATAGTTTCAATCCAATTGATTAAAGCACTAACGAGGGTTGTCTTCGTCAACAGAAATATATGTGGAATTGTTATCACTCGTCCCACGTAATGCTCCATAACATAATATGTAGGCCAATCTGATTAGTTTAAAACACAGATCCTATTTCGTTTCGTTTTTTATAGTTCAAAATTTCGTTTCCTTGTCTTTACTACACTAGGATCTGGAAGAGTTGTTTTATTACCGGCGTTCTGGTTGAAGTCATGGATTAGCCAATGAAACGGTCTGTTGCGGCGAGTTATTGGCGTGCGATGCATGGAACTGTGGGTAATAAATGTTGATTGATTAATCAATGTCTGACGTCATAGGTCAAAAGCCTCTCGTACGACCACTGACGCGACCTTCCAGTACAACAGGTCAGATCTTCATGTAGTGTAGGCCATTGAAAGTGTAAAAAAAACAAACGAAACGAAATATAGATCTGTATTTTAATCAAATTGTATATTATGTAGGTCTACATAAATTTTTTAAACAAATTTAATTGTCTGGCATAGATGGCGTTGATTCTTTACTTAAAGGTGCACTGGGCATATGTAAGATTTAGTTGAAGAGCTGACAGTTCTCGCTTTAATAGTTAGAAAAATAGATAATGAGAAGGGTTATGTTGAAAGTTTCAGACAAATTACTTCATGAGCACGTTTTGTGGGTCTAGATCTTTATAAATGGACATGTCAGTATTATTCTTAGCGAGGTTAGAGCTGTTTGGGGAATAGCGGAGTCTCGATTGACAGTGCTACCGTTGTAACGATAGTAAACAAAGTCTCGATTATCCATTTTTAAATTAAATCAATAACTGTCAATCGCATTTAAATGGGGCCTACATTGTGCTATTGCCTATAAAGGAAATGTTTTTTTCAGTAAAGCGGTAGCCGACTAGGCTTATATCATACTCTTAGGCCTATTTCGAGTTAGGGCCTACAACTTTTAGAGGCTCTTTTACGTGCATGCCAATATGTACACTGTGCCTCAATTTTCGTACCATCCGAAAACGAATATCAGATTATAAATCTGTAAAATTTCCCAGCACATTTGCGAGAGAGCAGTAAGGCGGTTGATGTTTTTATTAATCGACTTACAACACCAATGACGTCAAAACATCACGCGATTTGCAGTAATGGCGGCGCCCATGACAACGGGGGAAAAAAGTCAAATAACTTGAAATATTTTTGTTAGTTACATACAATTCTCAGAAAATCTAAAAGAAATGTCTACATTTGTTTAATGTTTTTTTTAAAATGTTTATCGCTTGAAGTGTGTTAATTACAAACATGTCTATTAAAAGGTTCAGGAGTATGGGGCGGAATTTCCGTCATAATTCTGGCTCAAACCTCGTAATGGGCAGTGGCTAAATATCACCCTCCAAAAAAACTAGTCTCTATCATCCAGGAAAATATTCTACAAATATAAGTCTGGATGCGTTGTCAACATTTGAAAATAATTAGTCATTGGCTTGATTATCCGGTCTTTTACATTATCATAACAGTCTAAGAGAGGTAACTAGACCTAAAACAAAATGAAATGTCGATGCCCATGAAATTAATTTAAGCACGCTGTTTCAGAAAATCCACTAGATTCCATTGCCAGTTCAATATCCAACACTTTATTTTTTTTTATTGTAAAATTTCTCTCTTTAATGTGCCATATCTATGTTGTTGTTTTTTAAATTAATCCTAATTCGTCGTCACTATTCATGTTTGTTTATAATGATGCAAGATTCATTGCGGGAAGGGGTGCAATTCTTACTTGGCTTGACCAAAGATACTGGATAATCAACTACATAAAAAAAACCCTCCCGGTTACGCATGGGCAATGGTACTTTTCGTCAAATATTGACAACGGTCCCAGACCCTCCGTACGTTGAAGACTAGGCGGGTCTAGGTGACCGAGACTACAATATATTATCGGCGTTTTGCTTGAAATGAGGGATAAGCCAATGAAATAGTCTGTTACGGCGACTTTTTGGCATGCCATGCACGGAACTGTGGGTAAACCACTAGAAACACAACGGTGGTTGATTAATCAATGTCTGACGTCATAGGGTCAAAAACCGCTCGTACGACCCCTGACACGAAATGAAATGACATGAAATGAAATGGGGTTTAACGTCCTACTGTTTTGCTCCTAAACTGGGCTAATGGAGACGGGAATACGCCAAGGGATCTTTTACGTGCACGCCAATGTGTACACGGGACCTCGGTTTTTCGTCCCATCCGAACGACTAGACAGCTGTCCTTGTCAGGCCCTCCGTCCTGCATCACTGACAAGGGGAAACCACGCCGGAAAATCTGGATGAACTTTCCCGGCAAATGCAGGGATCGAACACCCGACCTCCAGGCTAGCGAGCCAGCGTCTTACCCACTTAGCCCCTGACACGACGTTCGAGTACAACTTGTGAGATCTGTATGTAATGTCGACCATCGAAGTATAAAAAAACGAAACTAAATACAGATCTGTATTTTAATGCCGGCCTTCGAAAGTATAAAAAAAAAAACGAAATGAAATATAGATCTGTATTTTAATCAGATTGTACTTTTCATGGACAATATTTACACTTTTAATATTTAACATAATCCAATTCAGACAGTCGGTCGATCGGTTATAATAATCGCCATTTATCGATGTAAAAGTTATTGTAACCCATTTAAAAAGACCCTACGGGGTATATTGGAATAGTGGGTAGATGACGTGATATGATAAAATATCAGGATGATACGAAAGTACAATGATCTGATGAGTTAAAAAAAAAGTGGTATAATAGAATCCGGGTCTCGCCTAACCGCTTCTATACAACTAATGCGTATGCTAATTGCTAATAAGCTTACTTCTACGCGTGTAACTTCTTACTTACGCCATGTTAAATTGGCTATTTACACATGTAAAAATGCTAATGTATATGACATTTCTTAAATTTTGCAGTTAGAATATGTATTTTGTTCTATTTCCATTATTGTTTTTATTTATTGTAAACATTTTGACATTTCACAAAGTTACGCGGTGAAGTCGTCATAATTCTAACCAATGGAGTCTATTCTAACACTCATTTTGGTTGCAGATGGCCGTGTTAATAATTATAAGGTGGCAGGTTTGGGACAAAGTTAAAACTCGCCTTTTTCATAACCCGACGGACATGACGACATTTCTCTGTCAAAAGCAAAAGCAAATTATTCTGGATACTTTTAGATAAATAAAATGGCTACGTGTAGCACCATAGGTCTTTTGTCTGACGTGGAGAGCGTCTATGGGAAACCGGTCGCCACATCCTACGTATGACCCATGCATCTTTTCTTACTACATATTTCTGTAGCCTTGTGATCGTCTAGAATTTGTCTCTAGCTGTCTTTACTTCTGCTTCACGTTGTGTATTTACTTCTTCCAGTTTCTTAAGACGTTTGTCTTACCAGGAATAATAATGCATAGTTCGCTTCTACATTTTATATAGCATATAACTGAATACAGGTATACAAGCATAGCACAAATTACAATACTATATAGCTAAAACCACTTCTCCACCCTATCCAGCCTCTCGGCTGTCTAGGAACTCAGATGTACCCTCGATCTCTGGAATCTAATGCAAGTCTGACTTACAGGGTTCCCCGGTTTCTTTTAAAGGTAAGTGAATATCATGCACAATAACGCGTGATCATGGCCCTGAACTTGTGTAATTAACAAAATGATTGGTTACTTTAAATCAAATGATGCAATTAGAATAATTCCACTCACGTGTAATTCGGTGGTAAATGAGTAACATATGTTTTCGATAAATCGCTCTTTTTTATGTGTCAACTATCAATTACAGACTAAGTTGATTTAAGTATTTTAAGTACATATCACATATTATGCGAATATGTTATTTCTCGAGCAAAAATTCTACTAAAAGTATTACATTTGCCCCAATACTGTCATATCGATTCATTTAGCCCCTTTTCCCCTAAAAGAATAATAAAATATATAGTAAGAACTCATTACGTCATGCATGAAATAAATATGTATAAATAGGTAATGATTAATTTAGCGTATCTTTTCCTCTCAAAATTATGAAATATTTTACGCACACAAGTAAAGTATTTTTGATGTAATTCAGGTAATCTAGCTTTATATCGTATCAAGCTGTAGTACTATTGAGGGCGAGATTTGTACACATGTAAAAATAACATTATGGCCTTGATTAATTATTCTCTATTATTAAAATATTAGCTATGGTATGAGTTTATTTGAAACGCCAATTAAATTGTTTATGAAATATTGTCTCGTCTTCATTAGCCCAGTTCGGCGCAGAACAGTAGGACGTTAAACCCCATTTCATTTCATTTTATTTATGAAATATTGTGAGAATAACAGGAAAGGGGGTCTAAGGCCAGGGATAAATTCTATGTCTAAAAAACACGTGATAGGAAAGTTACCATTCCACATTTGACATAAGTGACCAATCACATGATTAATTACATTATAATTAGCCAATAGAATAATTAATGGCTGTGAATCTGAGAGTATATAATTAATAGAATGTGCGCTCTATAGTAGTCATCGTATGTAGTGGCAAAGTCTGTAATACATATACCAATGTTTGTTCGATTAAGATGACTCTCAAAATATGCGTTAACGGTCGAAAGATCTTGGATGTGCATCTGACATCAGACCGAATCATCTTAGGCTATGTCCCCTGCCTTTTACGCAAACAGATAAATATGTACGAAGTTTGTGGAAACAATTTAGATCTAGGATTGGGTTGATATTGATATCGGACCTTTCGTTCTGGAGTTATCCCCCTTTTCCCAAAACATTGTGAACGATACACAGGCTATAGTTTTTAATTGATTTTTTTCGAATTTGGTTAGTAATTTGAATGAAATTTTCATTATATTCATTTTTCATTGTCTATTGTTGAACTATTATAGCAAGGATAGTCAGCGCTTTATCTAAATCGTACATAATGTATCTTTAAGTATGGGAAGTTACGGGAGCTAAAAGTAGAATACTGAATGGCAGAATAGAAGCTCAAATACTTCAAACCGGTGCATTTCCGATTCACGTGGTGATAAAAATAAACAGGAAAGAAAACCCCAAACCCAACCAGATAATGGATATAAATATTTAAGAAAAGGTGACAGACCTTTGTAACTTCATGCATTCTATGTGTGACACGGCGTCGATCACTTCCGTCGATAGCGCGTACTTTTTTTTACTCATTTTACACCTTCCCGTACTATTTTATGTAGCCATGTACACTAAATAGGAGATTTTTTTTTGTCCAGATATACTTCAAACACCTTTATTTATTTTCCTAATACTTCAAAAAATGTTTCAGAATTTAATTTTCAGCATGAAAAAAAAGTTAATATTGTGAGCTAATTAAATCGCACCGATATCATCCCTTTCATCCCTGGCGAATATATACTGCTGTTCAGTTTGGTCAAAAGTTAGAAGAGGAGTTACACCATGGATCGTATATATATAATACAGTTCTATGGTTACACAAGTGTTACCAATCTGTTTTACATAGTATTACGAAAGTCTTCTAATATCTCTGTAAAAGATGACTGCCTTCAACACATGACGTCATATCACGCGGCGTCAATCATTGGCTCAATTGCGCGTGCATTGTTTACATAAGACGTTACTGATTCGAGTAACATTTTAGGCCAACTCATTTTAATACCCATTAACACTAAAATAGGAAATGATTTTTACCTACAAATACATCAAACGTCTTTATTTATTTTTCTAATTCATAAAAAAAAATGTTTTAGAATTTAATTTGTCGGAGGAAAAATCCTTTCCCTCTTATTCCTTAAACATACATTATACAAGAGCTAAATCTGCCTGTTGCAGATCTTTCTTTAGGCCTGAATTGTTATCTAAACTATTAATTAGACATTAACTAACCTATCCAGGCCATAATCAACTCTAGACGACATCGCTAGCCTGTGATCGTTGGTGGATTATGAGCCGATTTACTTCATAACTTTCCTTCACGATTTAACGATTAAATGGATAATCGAGACTAGTAATGATGATCAAGGCTAGCCGAGAATTTCAACCGCTTAGTTCTCGGTTAATAGTGGATTAATTTGAATAAAATTTTCAGCGAATTGCCTTTACATTATCTAGTTTTTAACTATTATAGTGAGAAGTGCCAGCTCGTTATCGAATCTCCCATAATGTATCTTTAATATTTATGGCTCATTAAGTTGTATCGATGTCATCCTTATTGGTGATTGTCGCGGCTTAGCGACTATTCACTGCTGATCAGTGTGTTGTGTTACATTACTTCAAAAATAGTTAAAACTCTAACACTGCTTTTAACCTCGCCGACTTAGCTTAATTATGGGATTTTAGGATGAACTGAAGCGAAGCAAAGAACAACCACGAACGCACCAGTACTACATGTTGAACTTTTTAAACGCGGCCAACGGGTCACATGATTTGATGGTCCAATCAACACGTCGTCTAAGTCATCGCGTTGAACATGGCCGAGTGAGCTTGATAACAACCCAGAACGTTTGTTTTGGTTTTAGAAATTTTAGTTTCAGTGAATGAAATAACGGAAAACAAAAATGGCAAACGGTACGTAAGTTACGCAAAAGTGTGACTGAATCACAGACATAATATAGACTAGCTCGATATCAGTAGTGCAGTTACATAACTTGTCGATAATTTTGTAGGGATTAGACCACAAGGAAAAATAAATTGAAATGAAATAAATTGGGGTTCTGCTCCGAGCTGGGCTAATGAAGAAGAACAAACGCCATACAATGTTCTATGAGGGAAATTTTACCTGGACAGCGACACTACTGCCTACTCCTATATCGAATTCCAACTGCCAACAAGGGATCTTTTACATGTATGCACGCCAATATGTCAATGTGTACACGGGACCTCATTTTTTCTGTACCATCCAAACGACTTGACAGCTGTCCTTGTCAGGCCCTCCGTCCTGCATCACTGACAAAAAATAAAATGAAATAAAATGGGGTTTAACGAATAATGTTCAACTTTTTTGCCTAGATTTGGCTAATGAAGACGGGCATCCAAATTGAGCTATGAGAAAAATTTTACGCAGACAGTAGACAGCGCATGACGGCCTTCTCATATATCGAATTATAATTGTCAATCAACAGTTCTTTTCCATGCGCGCCAATGTGTAGACCTATACACTGGATCTCGGTTTTTCGTGCCATCCTAAATACTAGACAGTTGTCCTTGTGAGGCCCGCCATCCTGCGCCACTGAACAGAGACCTTAGGCGTACCGGTACATATTAAAGTGGTCTAAGGATTAGACCTATTAGTTTACAATCTGATTGAAACACAGATCCTATTTCATTTTGTTTTTTTATAGTTTAAAATTTCGTTTCACTTGTCTTTACTACACTAGGATCTGGAAGAGTTGTAATGTAACCTGCATTCTGGATGATGTGAGGGTTTAGCTAATGAAACGATCTGTTATGGCGAGCTTTTGGCGTGTGCTGCACAGCTCTGTGGGTAGCCTAATCCACTAGAAACATCAAAGCTGATTGGTTTATCAAATGTCTGACGTCTTAGGGCCAAAAGCCGCTCGTACGACCACTGATGCAACCTTCCAGTACAACCGGTCAGATCTTCATGTAGTGTAGGCCATTGAAAGTATAAAAATAAAACGAAATATAGATCTGTATTCTTAATCAGATTGGAGGGAAAATGGTGGGGTGGTGGGGGGGGGGGTCTAGTAAGGGGGAATTCCCCAAAAATGTCACAATTGAATTTTCAAAAAACAGTTAAAAATTACAAAGCCTGGCTTACTATGCATTGTCACTAGTGTGCCTCATGGCTGACTGTGCCCCTACTTTTAGTTTATTATTACGTCTTTCAGAAAGTGAATTACACAATCAAGTATTTATTCAAGTACATGAATCAAATTCAGGAAGTGAATGGGATTATAATCAAGTATTGAATCAACTACAAGAATATAATGAACTACAAAAAGAGTATAATGTACTACAGAAAGAGTATACGGAACTACAGGAACATTTAAATGCAGTGGAGATGAAATACCAGACAGAAATGGCTGACAATAATCACATCTCAGTTCCACAAAACACAGATTTTATGAAGAAATTATTTGATGATGTGGTTAATCTGTTTGGTAAACAAGAATTAAGGTTAGTTAGAAATCTGATTAAATTATAGAAATGAAATAAAATGGGATTTAACATACTACTGTTCTGCTCCAACTGGGCTAATGAAGATGGGCATATGCTATAGAGGGAAATTTTGCCCGGGCAGCGGCACTATAGCCTACTCTTATATTGAATTACATCTACCAAGGGATCTTTTACGTGCACGCCAATGTGTACATGGTACCTCTTTTTTTTTGCGGGCCATCCGAATGACTAGGGATCTTTTACTCCTAGCTAATGTTTAGACAGGACCTGTTATTTTTGTCTCATCTGAATGACTAGATAGCTGCCCTCCGTCCTGCACCACTGACAAGGGTAAACCACGTCGGAAAATCCAGATGAACTTTCTTGGCCAACGAAGGGATCAAACACGCGACCTCCATGCTAGCGAGCCAGCATCTCACCCACTTGGCCACAGTGGCTCCCAAAATAAACTTGAATCAATCACGTGCGGGGTTGGATGGCCGAATGGTTTGCACGTACGCGCTGTATCATATGGCCTGTCATTGAGTTAACTGGCGTGGTTTCGAATCCCCGGTTGTACGTGACAAGGGGTAGGGTTGCCTGTCCAACCTCGTGGATTTTCTCTGGGTCCTCCAGTTTCCTCCCACTGCTAAAGAGTCCTACACACAAGCGAATTATTGAAATAAAATTAAACCATATGTTAGTCCCGAAATGATCTAGTCTGTGTCGAGTGGACGTTAAACCCCATTTCTCTCTTTCTCTGATGAATCAATCCCGTACATGTATTGAGTGGACATTAAACCCTATCTATCTCTCATCTCTGTATTTTTTTTTATTTTCAGTGATGTAACTGTTTTACTGGAAGGTGGACGTCAACTGCCGGCTCATAGATTAGTTCTGGCTGCACGGAGTGATGACTGGGCCTGGGGTGATATTAACCTAAAATTAGATGTTGAAATTAATTTTTCAGGTAAATATAATCAGACTTACCAGGACTGTCATTAAAGGACAATATTGATGGTGTCAGTCTTTATCACATGTAATAGAACTGGTTAAACACATTCGAAACACAGAAATCATTGCTACGATAGAAAAGTTATGAAGATTTCAAGAAACGGAAGTGACGGAAGCAAAAGTAAAACACGAGTTATCCTTCTATATATTTGACTGAAGTGACCAGTGATAACAGACACAAGTCGAATCTCTGCTCACTGATAATTCCTGCGAAGACCAATAGTTGTTATATGAGACTTGGAGGTTATCTGACAATTCAATAACAATAATTGACTGTCACTAGAGAAGATAAAGCAAAAAAATAGAAAAAGTCTGTGCATTACCACGTTTTTATTATGTATAGAATGAAAAAAAACATTTTCTCTTATCTAGTGACATTGTATTATTTTTGTGTTGTTTATTTTATTTGTAGATATAAAGTACGATGTAGCTATGACGTTATTTAAATGGGTTTATACAGATGTTGTGGATTTGGACAACATGGCCGACTTGTTTCTAACCGATCTACTAAAGGCTGCTAAAAGATTCAACATTATGTCCTTGTATGAAAGGTAATGAATGTTCAATTTTGAAATAAGGGGTGGGGGGGGGGACTGAATGTGTGAGTTAGTTGTATTTTACGTCCGCTTCCACCAAGGTGATATTGAGGGCTGAATGGTTTCGATTCCCCTTTTATACAGGACAAAAAATAGGGTCGCCTGTGCGAGCTCGTGGTTTTTCTAATGGAAGCCAAAGTCTCTCGATGAGTCAAGCGTTAGCTTACCAACAAAGTAATCTAGAGTGTGATCCTGGTGTTTCTAAAGTGGTTTTCCTAGCCAGTGTTCCTGGATGGAGGAGCTGGCAAGGAACATTGTTTAGCCATTTCGATGAGACAAAAAATCGAGGCCCTGTGTACATGATGGTGTGCATGTAAAAGATCCGTTGGCAGTTGGATATGGATATAAGAGTAGGCCATAGGATGTATGCCCGTCTTCATTAGCCCAGCCGGAGCAGAACAGTAGGATGTTTAACCCCATTTCATTTCATTTAACTGTAAAAGATTTTGGAAATCAAAATAAGAGTAAACCATGGCGCATCCACAATTGAGTAAAAAGCTAGCCGCGCTCCCGGTGTTGGTCGAGAAAGTTCAGCAGGCTTTTCCTCTGGTGCAGGACGTGGGATCTGACAAGTACATTCGGATGGGACAAAAAACAACGCCCTGTGTGCACATAAGTGGGCACTTAAAAAAATCCTAGACAGTTGGAATTCGATATAAGAGTAGGTCGTAGTGTCGCTCTCAAGGCAAAATTTCCATCAAAGCACACTTTATGATTCACGTCTTCATTAGCCAAGTTGGAGCAGAACCGTAGGACGTTAAACCCGATTTCATTCCTATTTTTTATTTTGATTTAAACATATAGATGCCAAGATGCTTTATTAGAACTGGTTAATAAAGGTGACAGTAGAACTATTTACCAGTCTGAAGAGAAAACATTAGATAAACCTGCAGAAGAGGAAAGTTCCCCAGTCTTAACTGAAAAAGATACACCATCAGTAAGTAAAACTTTGTGAAATAAATTTTCATAAATCAATCTGATTAAAATACAGATCAGTATTTCGTTTTGTTTTTTTATACTTTCGATGGCCTACACTACATCAAGATCTGACAGGTTGTAGTGGAAGGTCCCGTCAGGGGGCATAGAGCCATAACAGACTGTTTCATTGGCTAATCCCTCACATCAATAACGCCCCGTGTACACATTAGAGCCCTAGACAGTTGAAATTTGATATAAGAGTAGGCCGTACCGTCACTCTGCGTCACTCTACTGGCAAAATTTCCCATCATAGCACACTGTATGACGTATGCCCGTCTTCATTAGCCTAGTCAAAGGAGAACAGTAGGACGTTAAACTCCATTTCATTTCATGTACATATTTTAGAATAAGTCGTATATTTATGTATTTCAGACGAGTGTAGTCAAGTATAAATTAGCCGAGGTCATCAAATGTAACGATGTCCCTGTTTTAGTTGAAGATGGTGGCAGTGATGAGTTAACCTTCAGTCTGGCCCCTCGTACAGAAAATCGTGAAACGGAATCGAATCAATCTGCTTATAAGTGTGACGTTTGCGACACCAAATTTCATGTACTTGACGAATTAAAGGAACATGGCAAGACCCATCCGCTAAATTCCAATAAATCCTTCATCTGTGGTATATGTGGCAAATCTTTTAAGGCCGAGAGACAAATAAAGAGGCATATCAAGATTCATTCGGGAGAACGCCCGTACGTTTGTACGATATGCGGGAAACAATACAAAACATCGGATGATCTCAATACCCACGTGTTAACCCACACGGGTAAACTTTTTACGTGCTCCATATGCGGAAAGAGTTACAAATATCAAGCCGGTCTTCGTAAACATGCTCATAGTCATGGTAAACCAGTCCCTCATAAAGACAAAAAATTGTTTATTTGCACGGAATGTCCGAAGAAGTTCAGAAACCATCGGGACTTTGAGAAACATGTGAACATACACACGGGGAGACGTCCATACCTCTGTGACATTTGTGGGAAGACTTTTACCACCAACGAGCTTCGTCAATCGCACTTGCGATGCCATTCGGGATTAAAACCCTACAAATGTTCATACTGCGATAAAACATTTTGTCGTAAACCTCAGTTAACGGTTCACACGCGAACTCATACTGGCGAAAAACCCTTTCAATGCGAGGTTTGTGGGAAGACTTTCGCGTCTGGGAGTCATCGTAAAGTACATCTACGAAGCCACACAGGCGAAAGACCTTTCAAGTGTGATAAATGTGATCGAACATACATGATGCGCGTTCACCTTAACACCCACATAGCGCAACATCACGCACAGGAAAAACCATTCAGATGTGATATTTGCGGAATGGCATTTCCAATCAAAAGGTTTTTGTCACGACATCTTAATGGGCACAGCAAACCACATCCTTGTGACGTTTGTGGACATCGATTCGGCCGTAAGACACATCTGGTTCGACATTATAGAATTCATACGGGAGAAAGACCATATTCGTGTGATGTTTGTGAGCAGAAGTTCCGAGATAAAAGCACTCTTAAATATCATGAGAATCGTTTACACGGTGTACAGAATAGACTGTTCTTCTGTAATATTTGTGGAAGTACGTTCACAGATGAACGCATTTTAAATATCCATAAAAGCACAGAGCACGAGCATACTATAATCTTACCAATTTAACGCAAATCCTCAATAATTACTTCGCTATTGGGCCATCCATCAGTCAAATACATGTAGATGAACATGCATTTAACATGCATTATGCAAGGGCTAAAATGTTATCTAAATTATTAATTAGACATTAAAGATACATTATGTAAGATTTAGATAAAGAGCTGGTAGTTCTTGCTATAATAGTTTAAAAATAGATAATGTAAAGTGAATAATTTGAAAATTTCATTCCAATTACTCTATTGCGAGCGAAGATATTAGCCTTTGAAGGTTTGACAAGACGTGTGCAATAAGTGCAACCACCATACTTGTTGTTCGAAGCTATGTCTCGCTCCTCCATTTTTAAATTAAAATAAAATATGGCTGAATTGTTCTAATCTATTTAATATCGGAAAAATCCGATGCCATCGAGAGTTGATTATTGTCTGGATCAGTTAATGAATGTCTAATTAATAATTTAGAAAAAATTTCAAGCCTAAAGAAAGACCTGCAATAGGCAGATTTAGCTCTTGCATAATGTATGTTTAATTTACTGTGATATTAAATTTAGTGGATTCAAATACGTTTTATGGTGGATGCAGTTACCGTAAAATGGATAATCAAGACTTTGTTTATTATGGCTCTTTATCTAATCTTACTTAATGTAATGCATTTTTAAGTTATTCTAGGACACTCAAATGGATGAACAAGCTTGGTTCTTTCAAATTGGATTGAGTGGTGAATGGAGAGCAGTTGGGAAAATGTGTCGGGTAGTTTGGATCGGAATGAAATGAAATGAAATGGGGTTAAATGTCTTACTTTTCTGCTCCAACTGGGCTAATAAAGATGGTTATACGCCATACAGTTTGCTATGAGGGATATTTTGTCTGGACAGCGGCACTACAGCCTACTCTTATATTGAATTCCAACTGCCAAGGGATCTTTTATGTGCACGCCAATGTATACACGGAACCTCGGTTTTTCATACCATCCGAAGGATTAGACACCTGTCCTGGTCGGGCCCACCATCCTGCACCACTGACAAGGGGAAACCACGCTGGAAAATCCCGATGAACTTTCTCAGCCAACAGGAATTGATGAAGAATAGTTGGAGAATACCACTGTCTTGAGAATAAGTCCCTCACAGCACACAGCCTGTTGCACACTCCATGGCGTGTCTCTCACGCAGAAAGTAAAACGTTAAAACCCATTTCATTTACTGTACATGTATATTTTTGTCTTTATTACTTTTGTGCAAAATAGCATTTGTTGAAATTTTCTGTTTTTAATTTTATTTAAAAGAATAAATATGTTGATCTTGTTGTTTTCATTTGGTTCTTTCATTTAAAGTTCTTTTAAAGGCTCAATACCACTCTTAATGTAACAGAATAATATGTCCCAATCTTTATTCTGGTCAACAAATTGTACTATTTTACAATATTCCAATTAATTGATGATACAAATTTCATCTTAACACACCTAATTTAAAAAATTGGAAAAATTCAACTAAATGATTTGAAAAACCTAATGTAAACCTTTTCAAATGTGACTTGGATTTAAAAATATTTTCGAACCCTTTGGACAAGTAAAATAGGATTTAATGGATAATTTACACAACAGGTAGGACACTTAAACATCTAATACTTAGAATAAGGCTAATATTTATTTACTGGAGCTGTAAAGCCAGCAAGAGTGTTATTGTCCCTTTAACATCTTCTCCAAAATAATCGTAGATAGATGGATATAAATGGGGTTTAACGTCCCCTCAACACAAACTTGTTCATTTCAATACTAACACATGATTCAATTTTTTTTTAATAATTTGCTAATCGTCTAGTAAAGTTGACAGTAATGTTGCTAATCATGCAATAAAGTTAACAATAATACTGCTAATCATGTAATAAAGTTAACAATAATACTGCTAATCATGTAATAAAGTTAACAATAATACTGCTAATCATGTAATAAAGTTAACAATAATACCGCTAATTTGTCTTCAAATCCATACAGTCACATTAAACATTGCAGAAGTAGAGGTACCTATATCGCATTTAAAACTTTTGATTCAGTACCGGACTTTAAATTGTTTCCAAAAATTAAAATTACTAGCTATACGAATGAGACGATATTTCAGTGTGTTCATTGATTTAAAACTAGTACACGTACGGTGAATGTTGCTATTGTTTGCTTTCATGTGCATCTCGGGCAATTTTTTTTCTGCACACGGGCCGAAATTTTTTGCGTTTGGGAGCATTGCGTGAAACAACAGTTCATAGTATTGCATAATATTATACATACAAAACCACCTAGTAATAAAATATTTGGGAAGAAAAAAGTGATGCGTCGCGTAAATTTTTAATTTCCGTCCTAGTCCGGACTTTTTCCGTATGCAAATGAGCTGCGTCGTAGATTTCATATAAGGTATGTTCTAATATGCTAAGTTCTATTATGCATTTGCCTTTAATGCAAAATGCAGAATGGAGAAGTGCAATGTGCAAAATAACTATTATACCGTATTTTGTATTATTAAAAAGTGTATTCTGTATTTCAACACCGTAACAATGGTATTATGGAGCAATGGAAAATGCAAATTGTAAAACTAAAATACGTATTTTGAACTGCTGACATATGCATTTTGCACCGTAAACAATGAAATAATATTGGCACCGTTAAACCTTCATAAATTTCTTGTTACCAGATATTAGCGATATAGCTCCTTTAATGTATAGTTTCACTGCCAGGTACTTCAAAACATTGGTTCAGTTCGATCGTAAACATTTTCTGCTTAGAATGTTTTTAGGTTCATCTTTATAACACCATTTTAGATAGTTGCAGACAGTTTCAAGAAAATTCAGTTTGGGAATTTATTCAATCTAATCTATTTGGATAATATATTCACAGAAATGTATTTGCAGTATCGACTTAATGTGTGCATTTGACGGGCTAGATCTATTTGTTAAGGCCAACTCAATTTTCGTTAAGGTGACTGAGATGTAAATAAGGTTAGGGAATGTGATTGTTGGCGAGATTGTAGGTTAGGGTTAGGATTGGCGCTAGCCCTGTATACATCTTGTGACCATTGTCCAAAATTGAAGTTGGCCTTAATCAATTACATCTGACCGCATTTGACGGGGCTTCTATTAAGACGCCGTATGGACGTGCCTCTCATATTTCTAAAATGTTTTACTTTTGTTTCTGAGTCCCGATTTGTACGATCAATGTGGTGAGACGATTATCTCTGAATATCAAAATATTGTTTAATTAATCTAATACCTAGTGTTAGAATTATATTGAATTATATTATATTATATTGATTATATATAATCAATATAATATACTATATATTGATCATATTGATTTCGATATATATACTATATTGATTATATTATATTGATTTCGGGCAATTTTCTCTTATGCCCCCCTGAACTACTTTGAGCTCCTACGCCTATGTGTCCAACCTCGTGGATTTTCTCCGGGTACTGGGTACTTCGGCTTCCGCACACTATTAAAGACCCCTACGCGCAAGCGATTTATTGAAATTAAATTGAACCATATGTTAGTCCCGAAATGACCAAGTTTGAGTCGACTGGACATTAAACCCAATTTCTCTCTCTCCCCCCATTTCATTCCAGTATTCAAATGTCATAGGATTGTTAGTCTTCAATGTAGATTTCGTAAAAACAGTTTCCCATCTTGAAATAAAATCCAATTTCTGACGCCTGAATCTACACTAAACTCCAATAATGACTGAGAAATGCGATGGGCAACAAAACATATGCCTATTTGTATTCAATCGGATTAAATTGGTTTTACCCAACTTTTATAGGTGGCTCTGGTTTGTTTATATTGTATTCATGGGGTGAATTTGTGTAAATACTATTTGTGATATTTTGTTCAGAGATTCGTGTTTAACAATTTTTAATTTCTAAGGGATCCGAAAATCCCCTTTAAAAGAGCTAAATCGCTAATATTTGGGAACTAGAAATTGACACCAATGGGTCGCAATGCATATAATAATGTAATATGAATGTAGCCTATATAAACTGATTTACATCAGTCGTTTCTGTTTTTACTGTAATGTCTCAATCGAATGGCAGGCCCCTGAGATAAGACTATGTCGTCACCGTTTGACATGATTTGTGGAATAGCCCCGTTCTTCGAGTCCCTTGTTATAAATGACACTGAAACGATTCGTGTACGAATGGTAAAATGTTTATATGTATTTTGTCTTAAATATTGGATATCAGAAGCCCATGTTTTCCCGGTAAGATCACAGCATTAATGTTGATTTAAAGGAGCTAATTCGCTAATAATTGGGACCTAGAACTTGACACAAATGGGTCACAACGCATATAATAATGTAATATGAATGTATATAAACTGATTTACATTCAATCGTTTCCGTTTTACTCCAATTTCAAATCAGTTATGTTCGGCGAAATACGCTAGAAGTCTAATAGAATGGCTATCTCTGCGTCTGGTTATTCCAGTCTACGCCGATATTATTTATTGCGCATGCTCCAGATAAGAATATGGCTTCACCGTTTGACATGACTTGTTCAATATGTCTAGCCTCGTTCTTCGAGTCCCTTATTACAAATGGCACTGAAACGCATTATGGTACACGATTTGTGTACCAATGGTAAAATATTTATTTTGTCTTAAATAATGGATATAGAAGCCCATCTTTTACGATAACAACACCAATGTTGATTTAAATTGACAAATAATTTGTGTTTTCAATGTCGAAGACTTTGGATGATACTGAGTTAGAGACTCAACTACTTTAAATTGACAAATAATTCGTGTTTTCAATGTCGATGACTTTGGATGATATTGACTTTGCATCATCCGTTGTCAGGCTTCAGTCGTCTTCGATTTTTATTATTGCTGAACTGATTCTTTACATTCAAAGGGTCGAAAATACATGTAGATACAGTTAAGTTAAAGTCATTAATACTGGTTTCATTTGGTTGATTTGAAATTGCTACATGGAAATGCCAGGAAATGAAACGGTAGTTTGAGACGAAAACGGCTGTTATTGAATTGATTTAAACTTCAATGATTTCCGAGATATCTCGAACATATAAAGCCTGTTATTCTAATTCCTTCAGATTTTAATTTAAAGGGACTATCCCGATTTCAAGAGTCTCAAAAATAAAAGTCGGAGTACGTATAAAATTTAAGCGCCAAAATATAGAGGAGTGGTGTATTTACCTTCTCTCAAAATTCCAGCTCAAAATATTGAGTCGTTTGGGTGTGAACGTCAAAACTGCTTATCCGGACACGTAACCCTTTTAAGATTTCGGGTCAGTTTTTTCGTTGGGTGACCTGATAATGGATTCCCGTTCCTTGAGAGGTCTATGGTGGCCCATGGTTATCATAGAGAAATGTGTAAAAAATCAACCACAAATATTAAACTGTAAACATAAATTTGAATGAAAATAAAAATTCGCTAAAAAATAACAAAAAAGAAATCGAAAATAAAAAATAAATTAAATTAAATGAAATAAAATAATAATTTAAATTAAATTAGATCTAAATTAAAATCGTTTTTGATAAAAACAAAGTAAAATAAATGTAAATCAAAAACTGAAATGAAAAAAAAATTAAATTAAAAATATTTTTTAAAAAAAAGTAAGTTTGAAAACTTAAATGAAAAAAAAAATAAATTTAAAAGTTTTTTTGTTTTTTTTTTAAATCGAAAAGTGAAATGAAAACTAAAATACACATGTTTCTACGTGGCCCATCGTTATCATCGTTATTTTCAATTTCTTTTTTGTAATTTTTTAGCGAATTTTTATTTTCTTTCAAATTTATTTTTACAGGTTTTAATATTTGTGGTGGATTTTTTTACACATTTATTATGATAACCATGGGCCACCATAGAGGTCTATATAGTGAATGACCCATGTGCTCTACTTGATAACGACAGGTAAATTTCACCTACACATTATTTTTATAAAATAAATGTCTGGTTTTATCCAGACACCGCATAATACAAGTTAGGGCACCGGTCTCCATTTCCAGATGAAGACTGACGGGTTTAAGTTTTTTGAAAACGTATCACAAATATTGAGTTAGTTGCTCAGCCCTTAGCTAGAGGATTTTAAGGGATTTTAACATAAAATTAAGCAGTTTTATTCCCCGAAAAATATCGGGATTAGCCCTTTAACTCTCTGCCAAGGTCTCGTGCACCCAATACGGATCATACTCCACGTAGTGTTTCGTTTGATTAGAGCTAATCCCACTAACACTACTGTAATGGAAGCAAATTTCTGTTCCAAATTATGACTGGTCAATAGTCCGAATAACAACCAATAGCTAACTGTGTAACAATATCATTACGCTTTAAACATAGCTCCAAATTGGACCAAATATGTTTACATAACGTTATGTCATGACTCACCATTTTATTATGCCCAATTAACCAGTGCATAGCGGAATATTGCAGAAAAACTAATTGCGTGACAAACGAGGCTATCAACTCGGATACAATGTAAACAATACTGTTTGGAGACGAACAATACTTTCACCGTTTTTAATACCTTAAATCACTGTCCAATATTTTAGGGAAGACCCTATTTTGCTGTACTTGGGATAGATTTGACTGAACGGGAAGAATGGACACACTCCCTCAAAAGCCCAAGTATCAGAAGTCAATCCAGCAATGGCCAAAGAGGGTTTTCTCGGGCCATTGCTTCAGGAATATGAATACGGATAGACATTTTATTAAAATCCCGCCATAACGACTGGACGCCATTCGTTGACAGGCCCTCCGTCCTGCACCACTAACTTAAGGCGAAACCAGGCTATTGACTGAGCGACAACATTTAATGGGTGTCATATCGGGATCGTTTTTTTTAGACGCCCTCTTCCAATTTTTATCCTTTAGCTGGGCATGGGAGCATTTATAAGACACTAATAATTGTTCTTTTTTTAGCTGTTTGGGTTATTGGAAATCGTAGAAAATCAATAGGATTTCTTACCGTACGCGAGAAAACTTTCCTCGTGGCACATTGTATGACGTATCTACTCGTTCGGTTGGAACAGAAAATAAAACCCCATTTCATGTCTGTGTCGATTGCAGGTCTTTCTTTGGCTTCAGATGTCATATAAATTATTATTTACACATTTATTCGGGGTGGGGGGGGGTAGGATGGCCTATCATTGAGTCAACTGGCGTGGTTTCGGATCCCCGGTTGTACGTGACAAGGAGTAGGGTCGCCTGTCAAACCTCGTGGGTTTCCTCCGGGTCCTCCAGCTTCCTCCCACTGCAAAAGACCCCTACGCGCAAGCGAATTATTGAAATAAAATTAAACCATATGTTAGTCCCGAAATGACCTAGTTTGTGTCGAGTGGACGTTAAACCCCATCTCTCTCTCTCTTTCTCCCTCTCTCTAGACATTTATTCACATGATAAGCCGTTAATCAACTTTCTAGACCATCGGATGGTCGAGATTTAAATGGAAATGAACACCAGGAAATGATTTAGAAGAAATTTTCAATATAATCCTTTTTCATCGGGGGGTAGCGCGTGCGCGTTGTATCATAAGTTCTGTCATTGAGTCAACTGGAGTAGTTTCGATTCTCCGGTTGTGCGTAACACGTAGTAACCTCATAAAATATGAAATCTGCGTAAATATTAAAAGCAATCGAAAACCCGAGATAGATCTCATCTTGGAACATGGGCGAAATAAACCGAAGTGTTGCGATTGTTAAGTGCTCGCTTATCCTGTAATCATAGATAATACCGCAAAGTCAAAGGGGCCCAGTTACTTCACTTAAAGATTTTGTATTCTCTGTGTTCTATATGCATTCATATTTTTAGAGCCGAGAATATGGATAAATAAATGTAAAAAAAGATTAGACGAAATTGATATAACCTATATTCAATATCAATATTATGTTCCTTTGATGAGGGTTTTAAATTATAAACTGGGGGGATTATTAAACTCGTTGACATGTGACGTTTACCATAATTACAATAAATAATGTTGCTATTGTGTTCTACAATTTTCCCAATTAATAAATTATATGGGTGCGACATATTTGTCTTACTAGGTTAAAATATAAACGCATTGATGTATGGCGGTATATTAGATTCAAAATTCTAACATGCTATCGTCTAATTTCTTACTTCTATACTCATGTAATTTCTACAGGCGCGGATCCAGAGGGGGGAGGGGGTCCAGGGGGTGTGCCCCCCCCCCTTTGCTCAAACTTGAAAATTTGAAGGGTCCGAGAAACTTAAATCTAAAAGCCTGAATCTGACCCCAAAATTGCGAGTTTGTATACATTGAGTTGCGGAGCGATCATTTTCGGCTGTTCGGCGTATAAAAACCAGGTTAAGACCAACGTTAAGAGAGGAACGCCTGAGTGCCCTGGTGCTCATCAACGTTAACAGAAAGCTCCAGCTAAAAGTCGAGAATATCGTTGGGCAGTTCATCAGAAAAAAAGCCACGCCGACTTTTCTCTGCATTGCACAGTTAAAGTGAAGGTCCCACATGATTTTTGGAAGATAAATCTGTTTAATTGTGTGTGAAAATTCCCTGTAAACCTCTACATTTATGATTAAGCCTGTGCAACTATTGCAACTATATTATTTATTTTTATGCGCTGAAAGTAAAAACAGTAAATCAAGTCTATAGACTTTTCGTCTGTGAAAGTTTGTGCTCTGGAAAACCCCGACCAACTTTCCTATACTTAAATGGACTGGTTACTCTAATAGTAAATTCCTACTGCTAATAAAGCATGTTAAGAACAACCATAATATGGTATCTGAAGATATTGTGTTCCTCACCTGTGAAGAGAGCATTCCCCATCAACATTTTAAGGACATTTTATGCGATTCTATTGGCGATTTTTAGACCTGTAATTTTGGAATTTACCTTCCAGAAATACGTCTGAATGCACCAAATTGAATCTAATTTACCCCCCGTTAAAACGTTAAGCGCCTTCGGCGCTCGCGGCGGTACGCCCACCACAATTACATGTAGTTAAGCAATTATCCAACCTAGACCCCCCGCCCCCACTCACAAACCTGCAAAAAATCCTGGATCCGGGCCTGTTCTAACTTCCATTCATGTAATTATTAACTTCCATTCATGTAATTTCTAAATTAAGACAATGTATAATCCAACTTCTTTATTTGTTCAATGTAAATTTTAATTCTGTTTCATCTTATTTCTATTATTGTCTACTTCATTGTCGCTTTACATGTTAAGCATGAACGGCAAACAAATTTAGAATTTTGATACTTCTACCTAGCAACATCATTATGACGTCGTTTGGTGTCGCCACGGTGTGCTCAATCCGGACCATTCTGTTGATATAGACGACTCGCTCTTCGTCCGGTTGAATGGTTTGGCGGAGTGTTAAAATTGAAAACATCGAGAGAGAGGGAGAGGGATGGGGTTTAACGTCCACTCGACACAAACTAGGTCATTTCGGTATGATTCAATTTTATTTCAATAATTCGCTTGCGCGTAGGGGTGTTTAGCAGTGGGAGGAAACCGGGGGACCCGGAGAAAACCCACGAGTTTGGACAGGCGACCCTACTCCTTGTCACGTACAACCGGGGAATCGAAACCACACCAGTTGACTCAATGACAGACCTTATGATAGAGCGCACACGTGCTAACCATTCGGCCATCCAACCCCCCAAACAACATTGAACGTGATATATATGTATGGTTTGCAAATACTATTTCAAATACGGTGGCTAAGTGGGTAAGACGCTGGCTCACTAGCCTGGAGGTCGGGTGTTCGATCCCTGCATTGGCCGAGAAAGTTCATCCACATTTTCCGACGTGGTTCCCCCTTGTCAGCGATGCAGGGCGGAGGGCCTGACAAGTACAGCTGTCTAGTCGTTCGGATGGGACGAAAAATCGAGGTCCTGTGTACACACTGGCGTGCATGTAAAAGATCCCTGGACAGTTGGAATTCGATATAAGAGAAGGCCGTAGTGCCGCTGTCCGGGCAAAATTTCCCTCATAGCGCACTGTATGGTGTACGCCCGTCTTCATTAGCCCAGTTCAGAGCAGAACAGTAGGACGTTAAACCTCATTTCATTTCATTTTCTACTTCAAATATAAGCTAAATAGCATTTGTTCATTTTTTTTAAGACAAGTGCAGGATTTGGAGAATTTTATTTGATTTTTGTTTACAGTTGAGCCAATTAATATTTATATACTGTTAGTCTATATTAACACAGGGAACAATTTTATGGATACACAGTTACTGAGTTAAATACTAAGCGACGTGTTTATCAAGCCCCTCCCTCTCGACAGATTAACAGAGATTTACAAAGAAATTAAATAGCAATAATAATAGTTTATTTCACATACATGTATATGGCTACATAGCATATTGCATAATCAGATTTTGATTGACAATATATAATTCAAAGAATCAATATTTACATATTTGTAAATGTAATTTACAATTCAAAAATAGCTTAGCAATAATATATAGTTGGCACATCAGGGGCGGATCCAGGAATTTTTGCAGGAGGGGGTTTGTCAGGTTCCTGAGACAATGTATCTCCCCCCTCCCCCTCCCGCATGGTCTCTATGGTCATTTTGGCGTATATACATACACATTGAGCTTTTCAAACAGAGAGATTCAACACCTCGTTTGGTGTCAATTTTTATTATGAATTAATACAATGACTTTGTCATTCAATTTCATGGATGC
This sequence comes from Patella vulgata, assembly GCF_932274485.2. NCBI lineage: Eukaryota > Metazoa > Mollusca > Gastropoda > Patellidae > Patella > Patella vulgata. Next base: position 7,273,677 of record NC_065882.2, on the reverse strand, counting down.
AAAGCACGAGATAATGATATCACATAATGTCTATATCATTATCTCGTGCTTTGAGTGCCCAGCCTGTCCCACATCTGACGATAAAGGATAAAGCACACGGCCGAGAAACTTTTCTCATAAAAAGTACTGATTTACAAAAAAATTTATGTAGCTCGACCCCCCCCCCCCCCCCTCTGGATCCGCCTCTGCACATAAACCAGCAAAAGTGATAGAATATAATCATGTAGTAAGAATTTGATTAAAATATAGATTTCAATCCATTTTGATTTATTTCTTCCAATTGACTCCACTCCACATAGAATTGAGGTCAAATGAGAAGTTAAAGAGTTAAAGGAGCTTTAATCGCTAATATTTTGGACCTAGAAATTGGCCCAAATGGGCCACAACGCATATAATAATGTAATAGGAATTTATATAAACTGTTTTACATTCAATCGTTTCCGTTTTAGGCTACTGTGAATTATCATCAGTTATGTTGGCCGAAATACGCCAGAAGTTTCAACCTAAAGTCGGTTTCTAGCGTCTGGTTATTCCAGTCAACACCCGTAGCCCCCCCAAAAATCGAATTAGCCCCCCCCCCCCCCAATATTTCGCCAACAATAATGATTTCTTAGGAGCCTTCTTAGCCGCCCACCACCACCGTAGCCCCACCAAATTTTATGAGCTGGCTACGGGCCCGTCAACACCGATAGTATTTATTGTGCATGCTCTCCAAATAAGAGTATGCCATCACCGTTTGACATGACTTGTGGAATATGTCTAGCCTCATTCTTTGAGCACCTTGTTACAAATGGCACTGAAACGCATTCTGGTACACAGAAAACCCTGCTATGCTCTATACTGTTCCCAGGGTTAAAAGACCCGCGGTTGCGAGGGTCGCGATAAGATAAATGAACGGTCGATCTTTATTTCAAGTCCATCTCATGTCTGTTGTATCTATGACATATTAGGTAATTAGAAAAACGACGCGATAGAGTACTATTTATAATCTTTCCTTGTGCCCCTTATCCAAATAATTCACTGCTATGGCCAGTTGAAACAAGCGGTCGCCATGCAAGATATGCCCACATTTTGTAAGAAATGGACGGGGAAGAGGTAAAATCAAAAGGGCTATCCTATCATTCAAGATCATTTGATTCTTAACATATTAAAGGTTCACCAGAATGGGACGACAATGGTAGCCCCCTCCCCCTCCCCCCTGGAGTGCCTACAAAATCCGTACATATTTCAGATTTTGCGTGAAAAGAAGAGTCTATAGCTCTAGAATGTAAGGTCTGATGTTACCAAAGTCGAACTGATCCAAGAACTTTTGATCTTTAAACACACAGTTGAAGTTCATAGTGAAAGGTACACAAACTTCATTCATATTTAACATTTTGTGTAAAAGGCAGGGGCAGATGCGCAAGCAAATGGAACCCACCCATGAACTAGTGATACTCTTTTTAAGTTTCATCTAAATCGGATAAAATTGTGACCTCTAGATGGTCCAAAACCTGGGTATTACATGATTTTATTATACTACTAGCAGGATACCCGGCTTCGCTCGAGGGTCATAACTCCGAAACCGAAAGTGGTAGACTAACGCCACCTGGCCTATGTTACTCCCCGGTCCGAGCTACCCCTATACCCCAAATTTCAGATTCGGGGCAGACCTAGTGTAGCCGCCAACCCCGAACAGACCGGCTTCGCTCGGGGGTCATAACTCCGAAACCGGAAGTGGTAGACTAACGCCACCTGACCTATGTTACTCCCCGGTCCGAGCTACCCCTATATCCCAAATTTTAGACTCGGGGGCAGACCTAGTGTAGCCGCCAACCCCGAACAGACAGACAGACAGGCAGACAAACAGACAGACAAACGACAGTCACAAATATGAGTATAAGATAGATTTTCGAAAAGGGAAGTGGCTATTTGATGGGGAAGTTTCGGTCCGATTTTGCGGAAACAATTATGGTGTAACGGTGATATATTTGAACAGTTACGGTCCAATACGAGCCAATATCGAAGAAACCCAGATCTTTGGAATATAAATATATATTTTAAATTTCATCAAAATTGGATAAAAAATTCGAACCGCTGGATGGTCTACAACCTGGGTATTACGATCAGATCCTAATGTTAAAGCTACTGGCAGATTTCGTCAAGGTCACGACATGTAAACAGGGTTAGGGCAGGGGATTGTTGCAGAGGATTTTGAGTTAGGGTTAGGGCTAGATCTTTGGTTAGGGTTTTCACTATAGCCCTGTTTACATCTCGTGACATTGGCGAAATCTGCAGGTGGCCTTAATATTTAGATCTAAACTGAATATTATATGCTTTTATGGCAGCGGCCATTTTGTCGGGCAGCTAGGTCTCATTTTCAGGATATGTGAACTCAACCGTAATTATGGTGTAACGGTGATATATTCGAATGCCTTTTAAATCGGATAAAAATTGTAACCTCTAGAGGGACCACGAGCTAAAAACGCGATTTTTCGTATAATCAGGGGCTATAATCCAGAAAGTTACAATCAGATATGCGCGAATATGGAAAGGAACCAAACATACATTTCAAGTTTCATCAAAATTTGATGAAAAATGTGACCTCTAGAGTGTCCATCAGCTAAAAATGTCATTTTTCGTACAATCAGAGGTCATAATCCATGACGTAACGGTCCAATACATGCCAATTTCGAAAGAAACCAAGATCTTTGGGAGATAGACCTATATTTCAAGTCTCGTCAATTTCGGATAAAACAAATTTGACTTTCTATAATTGAATGGGGTTTTTTTTTACAATCAAATAAAAACTGTTACTTCTACTGGGTGCACGGTTTGTAAAATCAGGGGGCATAATCCAGGAAATGACGGTCCTATATACGCCAATATCGAATGGAACCGAGGTCTTTCGGTAATAAACGTACATTGTAAGTTTCATCATGCATTATGCATATATTTGTCAAGTTCAGCATCACAGGATTGTGTTTTTATGGTAAGGGAGTTAAAAATGAAATAAAATTTCACTTCATTGCTGATTAATTTTATTAGCCAGAAATCGCTTTGAAAGCGTCTCCGACGATCTAGATCCCCAGGCGACCCCTGGACCCATGCCTAAGGACCTAGGATGGTAGCCCCCCCCCCCCCCAATCAAGAATTGCTTCCGCCAGCCCTGCTCCGGAGATCTTGCTTGCCTCGAGCGGAATGAACGATTACTACTGCGAGATTTGCAAGCCACCAGAGACAAAGTCTCCCCTTGGAATGCGGAATGCTCACCTCGAGCGGAATAATTAGTTAATCCCGCAAGATTCGGAAATAGGGAATCAAGTAGTACCACTCATGTTGCAAGACATGTCAATTTTATCAGTATTCAATTTGAAAAAAATAAATCCAGTGTATCCCCCACGTATTGTAAATAAAATATATAAAAATAAATATATGTAAAAGTATTGTAAAATGAGAAATCAAAGTAGGAATTCCCGTAAAATATTATTGTTTATATCGCGTGTATCTATTTAATCGATTTTTAACTTAACGAAGAAATAAAAATTAAATTGAGTGAGGCTTCGGAAGCCATTGCCAAGAATTGGCTTCAGACATAAGACCTAACCAAAAATCTACATAACATTCACACAAACTGTCACAGCTACCTTTAGCAGTGCTAAGCAAATCTAAGAATGAAATCTAAATGAAATGAAATGGGGTTTAACGTCCTACTGTTCTGCTCCTAACCTGGGCTAATGAAGACGGGCATACGCCATACAGTGTGCTGTGAGGGAAATTTTGTCCGGCCAGCGGCGCTACGGCCTACTCTTATATCGAATTCCAACTGCCAGGGGATCTTTTACGTGCACGCCAATGTATACAAGGGACCTCGGTTTTTCGTCCCATCCGAACGACTAGACAGCTGTCCTTGTCAGGCCCTCCATCCTGCATCACTGACATGTGGGGAAATCACGCCGGAAAATCTGAATGAACTTTCTCGGCCAATGCAGTGATCGAACACCCGACCTCCAGGCTAGCGAGCCAGCGTCTTACCCACTTAGCCAGAATGAAATCTAATCCTTGGTTATGAATTAAAGTAATATTTTGTTAGAGTCTCTATATTATCCATTATGTATCATATATGTTCTATATTTATGTAATTATGTATGTATGTATATATTTTTATAATGTACATGTATCTAAATCGGAGAGAGGGGTTACACATAGGCATAGCCTGTTCTCCAATCCAAATTCAGTTTTAATGAATAAAAAATATTGTTTAGAAAAAAAAAATCTTCTGCCTTTGTTTACCTGTAGTACATGCGTTTTCTGGTTGTGACAACACAAGTGCTTTCTACCGAATTGGAAAACGCACAAAATTTTAAAAAATATGTTAATAGCTTAGCCCCACTTGCGGAGAGAGTCTTGAATTAACCTATGGTATAATGTTCTCTGTAAAAAATTTAACACTTCTTATAATGGACACATTGGCAGCCACTCTTCTTTGAAAAGCTAGACGACGTCTTCCACATTAACACACCAGACAAAGACGGCTTTTTTTAAGAAGGAATCTGCGAATATTTTTTCCCTGTGGTTCGCGGTCACGTTAGATTCACTAAACTTTTGCGCAATTGTCGCCGCCCCACCGACAAATACCTAACCACCACACTTGTACTGTTAAGCCCTCGAAGGGCAGTCAAGTCAGCCGCGGTGCGTGTGTGTGTGGTTGGGGGGTGGGTAGAATGGGCCCGTTCCTCGGCCCATAGCTACTTTCGCCCTGGCGCCCCTCGTGACTACAGCTGAGAAGAGCATACTTTGCTTGTGTGTGGTATCTTCAACACTTGTCATTTTAAACTCAATGGACATTATATATAATTACACGATGATTCGTGACTTACAATTAAATATGCATTATGTAAGATTATGAGTGTTTGAAAACGTAACGTATACGTTTATTATCGTCTCGATTATCCATTTTATCGTATTTTTTTTAAATCTCGGGGGAGTTCGAATCCATTTAAATATCGGCCATCCGATGTGCTAGGGGATTAATTATGTCATGTGAATAAATATCTTAATAATAATTCAAATAAAATTGAAGTCGGAAAGGCAGATTTAGCTCGTACAAGATACTCGTGACATGTTACATCTGATTAAGACCTCCTTCCTTCCTCGTTCATTAATTGCTTGTCAACAAACTTTTATGCACAAATATGTTGGTTACTAAAATAAATTCTCATCCCATAAATACTTGTTAATATTATATCCTTGTTTACTGCTCTTACTGAGGCCTTAATCCAAGTGAATTCAAATCCGAAGATACGCCGATGGGGACGCCCCCTTTCCCTAGACCATACTCCGAGAAGAACAAATCATTAACGTGTCAGGCCACGCTCTTCGTTGAGGCTTTATTTAACGGCTTTCCATTTACAGACACTGTAATTTTGTAAAATAACAAAAACACAAGGATTTTTAAGTTCCTTGGTGGACTCTTTATATGGGATAAGCCATATGTTATTCCTGTCTGAATATAATAAATATATCAATCCGATGAAATAGATTATTGAAACTTAAAATCTGTGTTTAATTGACATTTTAGCCTTTAATGGGTGGGGGGTGGGTGGCCGAATGGTTAGCGCGCGCTGTATCATACGGTCTGTCATTGAGTCAACTGGCGGGGTTTCGATTCCCCGGTTGTACGTTGCAAGGAGTAGGGTCTCCTGTCCAACCTCGTGGGTTTTCTCCGAGTCCTCCGGTTTCCTCCCACTGCTAAAGAACCCTACGCGCAAGCGAATTATTGAAATAAAATTGAACCATGTGTTAGTCCCGAAATGACCTAGTTTGTGTCGAGTGGACGTTAAACCCTTTTTCTCTCTCTATCCTTTAATTGGTACTCGTATGACAAAATAAAATCAATGACGTCACTATTACATCACAATTATGTCATATATTATGCAAACTAAGAAGTGTCACCATTCTCGTAATGTCTTGGAATTGTGATGAATTAATCGCTAATGTCTCAACATACTGTTCACAATTATGTCATATATTATGCAAACTAAGAAGTGTCACCATTCTCGTAATGTCTTGGAATTGTGATGAATTAATCGCTAATGTCTCAACATACTGTTCACAAAAACATGCTTTGATTCATTTAGTAAGTCGTTTTCTTATTTGATTAAAGTGCCTCTCTGATTTTGAAATCGTACTGACGCTTTTTTTTCTGCTGTTTAGTATATAACTAATTTAAATAAAATTCATTAAAATTGATAAAGTCACAAAATAATAGTCTTGCTTGGTCCAGTCGATTGTCACATGTGTCTGCCATTTTATTATCAAACAAACTTATAGCAACAGTTTTTGAACGCCCAGTCAGAGGGTTGTTACCACCATCCTTTTTTCCGTTGATTAATTTTGTGAAAATCAAAGCTTATCATTGACAAGAACTAAAACATGTTTATTTTTGATTCCCCTTGGTCACAAAATGGCGTCGCCGATAGGATGCTGTCAATAGTTTTAAAAAGGGTGGAATGTTGGAACATCTGATCATGGTAAATATAGATAAAAAATACTGCAGGAGCTGAGGGTGTAGATCAACCGTGATTAGCGGAAATTGAAGATCTTAGGACATAGCTTCAGCTTTTAAAAGCAATTTTGGATGATGTTCAAAAGAAAACGCCAAGAGAAAGATTAGTTTTTGCTCCTCGAGAAGGAAGAATCGAAAGATTTTCTGGCGCCAAAGGAACAGTTTCTGTCTAGAATTTCGAGAAGAAGTAACTAGGAGTCTTAAGGCTAGACCAACTTCCTTGGAAGAAAGAGTAGATTTTATCCTAGGTCATTTAGATGGTCCTGCAAAAGAGGAATTATGTTATCGCCCTGCAGCTGATAAGACAAATCCAGAAGAAATATTAGATGTATTAGTAGAAGTATTTGGCGAAAGGTCTTCAGTTACTGAATTGTTAGGTCAGTTTTAATATGAAGGCTATAACTACCATTCATAATGTGATGCGACAGCACGCTATACAAGCCAAAATGAACTCGAAAATAGGAAATTAAGAAATAATACACTGCGATAATAGCTCCCCTCGTTTTTTCCTAATTTCCTATTTTCGACGACTTGCATTTTGGCTTGTGTACCGTCTTGTCGACTTTCGACTTCGTCATTTTTCCCACGTTAAAATTCAAAAATGGCGACCACATTGAAATAATAACATTTCGCTTTTTTTAAAAAGTTAAATCTAGCTGTTTATACTGTTCCCATAGCTATTTTAATGATTCACATAGTACCAGTTGAAGTTTCTGAAATGTCAATAAAAGCTCTGGAATGATTTCAATCAAAAAAAATAGCAGTAAGCAAAACATCTGAAATAAGTGGTGGGGACACAGTACATCATGTCACCACCACAAAAAATATTGATGGGACGCCCATACATATCTCCTTTCAGTTCAGTCACGTTATCTTAAGTGTTCATTTTGCATATCGTCTTAAGTATTTGTCAAGTAGGAGATGGATCTCCCTACACAGTTACAATGAAATAAAATGAAATGGGGTTTAACGTCCTACTTTTCTGCTCCATCCATGCTAATGAAGCCGGACATGCGCCATATAGTGTACTATAAGGGTAAGTTTGCCTGGACAGTCGTGCTAATGACGACTCATATTTTTAATTCCAATCAAAAGGGGTTATTTTACGTGCACGTTAATGTCTGTAAGGGACCACGATTTGTCGTCCAAACCGAAGGACAAGACGTTGTTCGCTGCCAGGTCCACTGCCCTGCACCCCAGAAAAGGGGAAAATAAAATAAAACTAAGTACGAACAATCCAAACCATTAGACAAAATTCGAAGTCCCCAAAACCCCCCCCAAAAAAACCCAAAACGGTACAGGCAAAATAGTGTAATCAGCAAAATGGACTGTTCCCCGTGTGCGATATACACGACAAACTGTGGTAATAGGTGTCCGGAAGAGTAAGCTTACCCTGCCTGGCGCCACAAAATTTCAATTTCATATAGGTCTAAATTGGTCTCATAACTAGAAGTTATATATGGTGTCATGTAGACTACAAAGCAGGATATGCTTAATCTTTGAGAATCACCCGGTACAACGTGGCACCGCCCTTAAGTTTTCATCTGACCAGTAGATGTAGTCTAGCTTATGTACACCCCGCCCCCCCCCCTTCGTTAGTCGTCGGTCCGTTAATTTTTACATCTTCGGCATCGTCTGAAGCGTTTTATCTATTTAAAACTACTTTGATGAATAATTATTCATTCAGATTTGTTCAAACGATCTTGGTCTCGCGCCATAAAAGAAAATTTATACATTTTCACATGTATTTGCGTTTTCCTAAATTTCGCAAATTTTATAGATTTGGAAGTGTCTGTTCAGGTTTATTCCGATGTGTCCGATCAATCACAAAGTACCTGGCAATGGCTATTCAGATGGGCGTCATGTAGTGTGTTGTCCCCTACTCTTTGTTGAATTCCAACTACCAAGTTGATTTTGACGTACATGTCCACGTGTTAACCACGGTTTTCACCCCATCCACTGATGATCTACCGTGGATCTCAATGGGGTCCGGATAATCGCGAGGTTTGTGTGCCAGTGACAACTGCCCAATGCAACTTTCTCCGCGAAGCATCATCGTTCGTGTTGTGAGCAGCGAGCGATACGGACATTCGCAGGTAAAACTGGAGTATAGATGATTTGACCTTGTAAGCCTTTCGACCATACACACTGGTTGGCTAATGAAAATCGTTCGCTCGAAATATTCCCAAACATCCACTCTAGAGGCAATCTCCGCGCGAAAGCATATCGGACCACGTTCGCGTTCCGGTCAGTATAAACGACCCCATTCCAATATGCGATCGCCGCGTTCACGGTTGCGGTCGCGCTTAGTGTAAACGAACCTTCAGACAGTTACCGCGAAAATATAATGGACCTGACGCACACAACACTCTTTCTGAATGGTAAATGGCATAGTTAAACACAGCAACAATATGTGGCCATGTCCTTTTAAACTGATGTCGCACATACAGTTAAAGTTTAAAGTGTGAATAAAGCGCACTATCAATGAATCTCTCTCTCTCTCTCTCTCTCTCTCTCTCTCTCTCTCTCTCTCTCTGTGGAACGATTTTGTTATTAGTTCCTGCAGGTGGGCATAGATAGGAAATAAAAGAAATATGAAGTTAGGTAGAAAGATTATGTTTCTGGGTAGTTAACTAGTTCATGGAATACAAATGACAATGTCATGCCTATATATGGTCACATGCGCCATACTAGCTCGACGAATTGTATCCGGACATCCTTCTTCAATAAACTAAAACACCCACAGTCACCATTGCAAGATAGCCTACATATCATAATGTTATGCCTATATATGGTCACGTCTAGTCACGGATCTGCACCTTCTTGTCGTTGTCGTTTACCGGGTCATTGTACTAATAAACTATACCATTTAGGGACTCTCATAAAATATTTATTTTTAACTTGCATGCCCGAAACGAACCTTAAGAAGCCCCACAAAGTTGGATCTGAGAAGAAATTTGTGAAAAAATTATATATTGTAATATCCAATATCTTGTGGAGCTCTTACGGCGAAAGACACCACAGACTAAAATCTTGTAGAATATAATTTCTTCTCATCTTGTATTATTTTCATTGTATTATGTTAAATATCTCTATTTAACAACACAAACTTATATTAAATGTTGAAACCAATCTGGTTAAAACACAGATCCTATTTCGTTTCGTTTTTATAGTTCAAAATTTCGTTTTACTTGTCTTTACTACACTTGGATCTGGAAGAGTTGTTATTTAACTCGTGTTCTGAATGGTGTCCGGGACAGGCCCGTAGCCAGCTTGCTAGCTTCGGAGGAGCAGTGGAGTTTGTTGAGGTTTTTTTGGGGGGTGGGGCACACCTGGCACAGTCTACAGTAGGTATTTTAGAGCTATGGTCGGCAATTTTTTTTTCGGGGTGCAAAACATTTTTTCAAGGGGGGTGTGTGTGTGTATTGCCCCCCCCCCCCTTGCCCCCCCCCCTCTGGCTACGGGCCTGGTCCGGGATAGGCCAATGAAACGGTCTGTTACGGCGAGCTTCAGGCGGGTTTTTCACGGAACTGTGGGTAATCCACTAGTAACATCAATGCTGATTGGTTAATCAAATGTCTGACGTCATAGGGGCGTAAGTCGGTCTTTTGACTCCTGACGTGACCTATCGCTATAACTTGTCAGATCTTCATGTAGTGTAGGTCATCGAAAGTATAAAAAAACGAAACGAAATATAGATCTGTTTTTTAATCAGATTGTGTTGAAACAACACAAAACCTGTATTAAATTTGTTCAAATAACGCAAACTTGTGTTAAATTTGTTCAAACTTGTGTTGAAATTTGTGTGAAAATCTTCACAACACTTTTGTAGAAATTTCTGAAACTTGTGTTGAAATTTCTGAAACTTGTGTTGAAATTTCTGAAAATTTCTGAAACTTGTGTTGAAATTTCTGAAACTGTGTTGAAATTTCTGAAACTTGTGTTGTTTCATACATACTTGTATTTAACCACCAACTAAAGCTTATGTTGTATTTTACCAATTCATATCCAGTAGAGGCGTACATAACGATTTTTTTGGGGGGGGGGGGGTATTTAGCCAAAATGCGACCGACTGATGCCCATACTCCCAGTACGCATGACGCAGTCAGGAGCCGAGCACCACAGGTGCGAGTTTTCTAGGGGCCATGTGCAATAGCGGATCTAGAAGCTGGGAATATGGGGGTGGGGTGGGGCGGTTCCAAATCCCACCCCACAATGAACGTCAACAAAATACTAGCTATAACACTAAGCGTCCCGGTAGAACATAGATAGTGACAGATGTTATAGACGCTTCCTACCATCTTGACACGTGAAAGTGATTTTAAACCTGTCTACTATCGACACCCCTGAAGGTTTTGGTAGCATTCCTTATGTCATTATGTAACCTTAACTTGTTGGCATGTTTCATTTAAACTTTCTTTGTCTGATAATCATGTATTGAATGCTAGATCTGATATGATACATTAGTCAGATGTCTAATAAGACCCTTTGTCTTGAAGGGTTTATAAACCCAGAATGGAAACGACATAGTCAGTGAGGTCGGGGCAAGGACGCGAGAGCGGAGGCCATGGGCGCCTTGGCACGAGCCGAGACGGAACGAGGGAGAGCGTCTGGGAGTTGGCACATTACGATGTGTGTACTTGATGTGTAAGAAGCAGAGAATAAAAGTATTATAAGATGTTAAACTAGTCTTGTCATCTGAACCTGATATAAAGACCCAATACTGTAACAATAGTATTGTATAATTATATAGTTGTTCGCCGATCGTTGTCTCGCCGGAAAGCAGTTTTATTTAAGTTGACATAAAGTTTATGTCATATATACTGAGCGCCATTGAATACGCATCACTTAGTTTTTCGTATAACAAAATGATCCTGTAAACATATTCAAATGGGAACACGTCAATAACAACACATTTGTACACTTATGGATGTTTAATCTGTAATCAAGGGTACAAAGTCAGAGGGGTCAAAACCGAAAGTACGACACAGATGTAAGTAGCGCGTGTGTCCCCCACGGGCCATCATCACGGAAGGCTACAGTAACAACGCGACCCCTGCAAATGTGTAGGGCGGTCCGGTGATGAAATGTGAAGCCTCTGCACACCATTACACTTCCCCCATCCCATCGATCCGTTTCGAAGACGCAGCAGTCTGCAAGACGTTCCCCAAGACGTCTCCACACACGTTGACGGCCATCAGCGTGATAAAGATGAAAGCGACTCTCATCACTGAAGAGCACACTTTGCCAGTCTACTCTTCTCCATGTCTGGTGTCCTTGAGCCCATATCAAACGCCGCTGACGGTGATGATCCCTGAGGATAGCTCCAACATAAGGTCGTCGTGCACGGAGTCCTACTTCTCTTAGACGACGTCTTACGGTGTTGGCACTTACTGGTCCTTGTCTTCCGACGACTGCTGCACCTGTTCGAGTCGCTGGGCGGAATCTGTCACGCAGATGAGTGACCCCAATGTAGCGGTCTTGAGCCTGGGTTGTAACGCGTTGTGGACCAGGACGTTGACGGTCACGTGTTGATCCAGTAACTCGAACACGTTCCACCAACCTTACAATAGTGGACTGATGACAATTGAAGTGTCTGGCAATAGCACATGTAGACATGCCAGCCCTGGACATTCCCATGGCTTCATTCCGTTGATTTTCAGTTAGTCTCGGCATCTCTAACTCGATTCCTTCACACGTCCAACAAAAAATTACGACAGATTGACGTTTCACAGTTGATGTACTGCACATTAAGTTGAAAACATGCTTTTAAAGGGCTCACACACAATGCTGCACGTGAATATTGGGTTTTTCATGTGCATTTCGTGCAATTTTTTTTTTGCACACGGGCCGATATTTTTTGTGTTTGGGACCATTGTGTGAAACAATAGTTCATAGTATTGCATAATATTATACATACAAAACCACCTAGTAATACTATATTTGGGAAAAAAAAGTGATGCGTTTTCTATGGATTGTGCCTACATAACACTGAGCAACCTGAGAAAATTTTTGAAAAATTAAGTCAATATCCTGGCAATTGAGTTCATTGCTGGGAGAAATTCTTGTGGACGAGAGGACCAGAAATATGAGTCAATGGGACAGAATCTCGAGATCTGCCCCTGTCAATTCCGCCTGTTTTGCAAGGGTTGACATAACATTTGTATAGTTTGACGCCCCACGACCCACACACCAGTATAACTGGGCAGTTCATTATAACCGTGAATAAACTGAATATGATAGTGCTCAGACAGTATAAGACAACATATGAGTAGAAGAAGGATATAATAGTCAATGTCATGGTAAAGTTGGAACCAAATTCTCGTTAACGAGAGGATAAAAATGGGACAGAATCTTGAGGCCTATCTGTCAATTTCGCCTGTTTTGTTTGTTTACCTCATTAATTCCTTTAATGTACCCCCCCCCCCCCATTTACGCCCCTGGGTGGGGATAAGATTGGCGGGAAATGAGTTCACGTTGATTGAAATGATGAATTTCTAAGAGCTTGGTGAAACATCTCTAAATGTGTTTATAAGATTCCCATTGTGTGGGGGTGGACACCGGGGTGGGTGCCCGTGTGTGTGTGGGGGGGGGGGAGGGGGGGTGTAATGTATTCAGAAACCAATTCACATTGTAAATCTTCATTCAAATCAACGTGGAATCATTTCCCGCCAACCCCCCTCCCCCAGCCCCAGTCAACATAATGACACTCACCCCCCCCCACCCATTGTAGACATTTGACCCCCTATATCTCGAAAACGCCCCTTCAAACGCCTGATCACCAGTTAATGTATTAGGTCCTAATAAGAATGCTAGTACATGTGACAATAGAACTATTTGCAGTGAACCTTTGAAAGTAAATAATGAACTCGTTGTTCTTAGTTCGGTATGTGAATTTAACTGTGCCCCAAACACCCAACCTGATACAGGTACACAACTACGCAGGAGTACTAGATCTGCAGCTGGAACTCACCAAAATCCATACCATTTACCTAAATCTGTCACATGAGACTGATTGTATAAAAACGTTAAAAGCTTTGAACTATTTAGACTTTTCATATTGTTAACTGTATTTTTACTTTTATGATTTGTATTTTATTTGTTTATGTAACAGGGACGTTACTATGTTTAGCGGGGTAGAATGTGACCAAGCTATACCCATTTTTTCTTTGTGTCTGTGTGTTTTGCCAACAGGCCACGAATCTTAATGGATCATCTTTGAACTTGGGATGTGTATTCCTTATAGCCTAAGGACGACAACTGCATGTCCCGACCCCCAGGGGCAGAGCTAAGCCAAATTTTTGTGTTTGTCGTTTACAGGCCGCAATTCTGAATGGATCAGCTTGGTACTTGGCATATATATTCCTTATAGTCTAAGGGCGTCAACTAATGATTTTGGTGAATGCCCCAACTCCCAGGGCCGGGGCCACGCCCAATTTTTGCCTTTAGCGCCCGAAAGCCACAATTCTGAATGGATTATGTTGGTATACTTATTCCTTATACTCTAAGGACGGCAGCGTCACATCCCCTTTTTTTGTTAACATTTGGTCTGAAATTAGGCAAAACAAACCGAACGCCCGACGTGGTTTCCCCTTGTCAGTGGTGCAGAACGGAGGGCTTGACAAGGACAGCTGTCTAGTCCTTCGGATGAGACGAAAAATCGAGGTCCCGTGTATACATTAGAATGCACGTAAAAGATCCCTTGGCAGTTGGAATTCGATATAAGAGTAGGCGATAGTGCCGCTGCCGGGCGAAATTTCCCTCGTAGCACACTGTATGGCGTATGCCCGTCTTCATTAGCCCAGGTTAGGAGCAGAACAGTAGGACGTAAAACCCCATTTCATTTCATTTCATTTCATATTACAGCCATTTCATATTTCATTCTCTTCATTTTAAAAAGTACCGTATCAGTCAAAGCAGAACTGTGGACGTATATTGCAGCGTTAGCGATGTTCTAGTTTCCGTTATGATTATGTGAAAATTAACGCTTATCATTGACAAGAACTACAGCATGTTTATTGTTGATCCCCCCCCCCATAGGCGTACGGGCTCAATGAATGTTAGGGGGCGGGGGGCAGAACCCGAAATGCCCGAAAACATTTCGGGTTTACCAGCGGCGCCGGTCTTTCTCGAATGACGAAGAAGCGGAGCTTACCTTGTATGGACCCCCCAAAGGAAATTTTTGAATATTTGACGGCTGCAAACACGTTTTCCTGCTATTTCAGCCCGTGAACAAAGCAATTTCAGAGTGGTCTAATATAGCCTAATTAAGATGGCTGACTCGAATTCCAATGGATCGTTTACATTCCACGGAGACGGGAGGAAATTTAACTGCTGCAAACGCATTTTCCTGCTATTTCATCCTGGCTGACCAGAATTCCCAACAAACAATCAATCGTCGCGGGGTATGGGGGCCTCACCCTGCCGGAGAAAATTTTGAAAATTTAACCACCGCAAATGCGTTTTCTGCTGTTCTAGCCTGTGTAAGCAACTCCAAAAGTATCCAATGGTTTTGTAACCGAAATCCCATTCTGAATTCCAACCATCCAATCAGACTGTTGCAGCTGCATTCACAAATAATATTCGATGTCAGAAAAAAGTCGCACAAAATAGAGTGGCTCTAGACAAAATGTTTTAATCCATAGTCAACTCAGTACAAATTCGTGGCATTCAATTAAAAGAAAAGTAAAATTAGTGTTTTATTAGGGCTCGATGACAGTTGGGGAAGCAAAACTAGAAATGCCCGAAAAAATTTCAGGTTTACAGACAGCGGCGCCGGTTTTCCTCGAGAGGCGAAGAAGCGGAGCTGACCTTGTATGGACCCCCACACAAGAAAATTTTGGAATATTTGACGGCAGCAAACGCGTTTTACTGCTATTCCAACCCGTAAAATTAGTGTTTTATTTGATTTCGGGCACTTTATTTTGCCAAGTAGATGAAACAAGTCAGCTTGCCCGAAAGTGTGGGGGCAGCTGCCCCCCCCCTGCCCCCCTGGCTCGTACGCCTATTCCCCCCTGGTCACAAAATTATGAAATAACTTACATCGTCAAGTTCTTGAAATTCCACTTCGCGCATGCGATGTACAACATAATTAATGTCATCACCATTATACGTCACCGATACGTGGGCTTTTCCGTTAGTATTCTAGTTCTATGTTTAAATGAATTAATTATTACTGGAGAAGACAGTCGAGCATCATTCACTTGTAGTAACAAGTTATAATAGGTCTACCTTTTTCTTCTTCCAAAACCAGTAAAATCTGGACACACTACTGAAGAATCATTGACAACCAGAAAGTTGGTCAGACGTCAAACAAGTAAAGGAAACAACAATTAGCCTACCACCAAAAGATGGGTTTATGGAATCTATTGTGTCGACTTTGGGGTGTAATAAATAGGATTTATGCACCCCTAGCACTAACCAACTATCACAATCTGCTAAATGATGAAGAGAATAATTTGGAGCAAGAAGTTGCAAATGGTATGTATTTGTTTAATGTTTCTATTTCTAAGATTACGTCAAGTCAGTTTTGTAACGTGAATTTAAAATTCTGTATGATGCACATATTTTGGTATTAGTTGTGTAGTAAAATTGCCCAGTCTCCCTTGTGTCTATAATGGACTGGACCAGTTTTTATAGTAGACTGGACCAAGCATGTGCTTTTAGAAGTTATAAAAGACCACATTCATATGCACATGCTCTCTCAATCTCAATAGCAAGTTCTCTGCCCTCTATGCTGAGTTGGAAACCTGTGTTTGACTAGAAGTGTAATAAGAGTTGGTGTTGTGGTGTAAAAGATATTAAAAGAGATCGGTTGATAAGTGCCCTTTTATCTATAAATATAGTGGTGAAAATATCGTTAACTGTACTGGGGAATCACCCCTTGACCCATCAAGCCTTACTTGGCCATCACAGGTTAGGTCAATGGGGGGGGGGGGGTGAAGCCGTGGGGCTTAGGCCTGATCTAATTGTAGGATAAAACCCCAATTTTACTATAAATGGCGCTGCGGCTTTTGAACTTTTGTGGGTTAGTGTTAGTGGGAGTTAGTTTAAAAATCCCGTTTCCCCTGGATTGAGTGGATATAATTCACCTAATTGCCCATGGTAAATTATAAAAAGTAGTAGTGATTGTAATTTCGTATCGGATATATTTATTAAGGTAATTGTAGTTCATATTGCAATTGGGCAAACGCATATACTCGAAAGCGCGGGAAAGTACTAGCCGTCACCTTGGTAACGCATGCTTTGTGAGTGCTTGGGGTTAGCTCTAGCTATATCGATAGTATTTGTCATTAGGAAACTCAACAAATAATTTAGATTACCTCACTGTGGATTATAATATTTCTCTCACTTTTATTAATCTGCAGGGATATTAATTTCTACTTAGTGATATTTATTGGTCTAGGTTTACGCATAGATAATACCGTATGATTGCCGACTCATGAATTCTCGACGTTATGTTGCGAAACGCGTGAAACGGCGAGAAAGGTGGTTAATCACTTCCGGTCTTCTGTTCTCGCTGTTTGTTTACTATAGGCCCAGTAGCGATATTTTTATTTAGCGCTTTCTTGTAGTATTAAATGTGGCATCATCTGGTTAAATGGTAACGAGAAATAGAAGCAATGTTCGAGGTAAGAATAAAAATGAATATCTTATAATTTTGATATTATATTGTATTATAAATAAGTATTACATTTCATGAAAATCTCGACACGTGTGTTGTCCAGTTAAGGCAAAGTTTGACAGCTTTGACCTACTTTTAAAAATCGGCAAAATAGTTTTCAATTCATTAATTTGTAAAATAATACTTGCAGATCATTAATAAATCGTAAATATATAAAATACAGTTTGGTATGAATAATAACATTGCTGTGTTGGCTATATATAAGCTTTTAATTACACAATTTTTTAAAAATCTTTTGTATTTTCAGCAGAACGTACTGGTACCCGTCTTTTGTTTGCTACCTAGGGGCCTAGGGGAGTGCCAGCTTGTGAAGCAAATATATTTCATGTTGATTTATTGTGATACTGATAAATAATTGTATGTTTTATTTATGTTATTTACTTCTTTTCATATTGTGTGTGTGTGTGTGTGTGGGCGGGGGGGGGGGGGGTATAAATATTGAGACACTAGACATTAATATATTGATAAAGTATTTTATTTTATGTATCTATTTATTTATATTTTATTTTTTTTTATTCCATTTTTTTTTGGGGGGGGAGGGGGGGGATATTATTATTTTCATTATTTTATTTGTTTTATTTTAATACTCAACAAGGGATTTGGTTTAAATTGTTTGATTGTATTATATCATTATTGATTTTAATTTTGTATAGTTGAATTAAGCATAATTATTTAATTTTATGTATTTCAAACATCAGAAAATAAACCATTCAAGCTATGTGTAATGTGTTTGTATGGTTATGTTGATGGTTAAATAGGTTGAGAATTGAAGCCAAATGACCAATTTTCGCGAAAAAGGGATCTGCCAGTTGGTGTTACAGAATTCAGTCAATTTTGCTCCGATATTGATAAGGTTGGTTTTGTTACAATGCTGAGATGTATGGCTTTTCAGGAAATAACACGGTTCTGGAGAAAAATTAATATTTAAAAATAGCTGCCGGTCGATATTTAAGGATATGGGTTTACTGTTCCATGTAATTAAATTAATCATTAAAAATATAACCTACAATTTTTGTTTCAATTAAATAAGTTAATCTTAACAATAATATTAGGCTATTGCATTTTTTGATTTAAATAATTTAATCTTATCAGTTGAGGAAGAAGAGTTGGTATTTCAATCTAATAAGGTGCCTATAAATTATATAATTATTCATCCAATTATGTAACATTAACATTGTCTGATCGCTTTATTTAATAATACATTTATTAATTTATCATAAAAGTATTGTTAATTAAAGATGCGTTTTTAAATGTTAAACAGGCATGATGTAAGAGCTAAATCTGCTTATTGCAGGTCTTTCTTTGGGCCTTAATGTTATGTAAATTATCAATTAGACATTTATTTACATGAATAGACCATAATCAACTCTCATGCCATCTGATTGCTCAGATTGTAAATAGATTAGAACGGTATGGTGGTAAATTTTCAATATATTCAATTTGCATTATCTATTTTTGAAATGTTATAGTTAATAACGAGAACGACCAGCTCTTTATCTAAATCTTACATAATTCCCCTTCAAATTTATTTCTATTGTTATTGTTTTATTTTAATTTAGGACACAAAGAAATATATTTTGGTTCTCGCTTGGATGACGTGTTTTAATTATTTTTTTTAAAAAAAAAACCCTTACAAAACAGTCTTGTTAATAACCCCGGTTACACGAAGTAACTCTGTAAAAAAATTTGACTAGATCTATAGGCTAAATTGTCAAGTATGCAAACAAGTTAAATGTTAATGACATGAATGATATTGGATACCGTAATCATATATTCATATAAACAACATGATGAGATAAATGTAGTGCCTTACAATTTTTAAAAACTCATCTGTTACAAACAAGTGATAACTTAGAGCTAAAGACTTTGTGTAGGTATGTTTTGCCAAGCGCTATGAACACAATTTTTGCGGAATTTTGGCGTTATAGAAATGGACGTTCATTATATTTATTTATTTGGTTCTTCTGGAAAAATACATACATCTATTTAAACACCAAAAGTACTTGGCTGTACTGTTCAAAAGCTTATAGTTCCAAATTTTTAAACAAAACATCTTTCACATGATTTAATTAGCTATTTATTTTTATATCGAAGCCCGAAGAACAGGAAATCAAATTGGTGTGGCCAACATTGAAATATCAAATATCAAGGATGAAGTTGCCTTTATCAACTCTTGTAAATCTTTTAATGTACAGGATTCCTGGAAGAATCTATTTTAGAACAAAAATTCCTTTTCATTGACAACTAAAGCAATAATTCCGTTTTTATTTAATACTAATAGTGTTTTCTTTTTCCTTATATATAATTGTTATATCTACTGAAGCTAATTTAATTTCTCAACAAAGCCTAGATCAAAAAGACTATGAATAATTGCTTACATTGGGGTGGATTTATATAAGTAAACTTTTTTCCAGTTGTGCAAGCTGAAAAAAAAGTGTGTGTGTTTTTTTTTTTTGTTTTTTTTTGGGGGGGGGGGGGCTGCATTTATAAAATTAACTAAATTAAATGACAGAGGGACTTAAAATAAATAAATGGCCATTTTCTAAAATTATTAATTAGGCCTAGATTGGAAAAGAATTTTGTAGGGATATTTACATCTTTATCAACTAAAGTATACAAACAAAGCTGAATTTATTAAAAAAAAATGCACATTTGAATATAAACAAGATTTTTAAAACTGTTCTAATATACCATGCAATTGATAATAAAATGCAACATCTAATTTTATTAATCATACTATTACTAATTACTGTCTATAGATAGGCCTATACCGTAGGCCTGTGTGTGGCACAGAGGTGCGGGTTAGTTAGCTCGCAATATAACCTTTTTCCTTCTGCAAATTAAATTGTAGAACATTTTTTTGAAGTATTAGAAAAATAAAAATAAAGGTGTTTGAAGTATTATCTCTATATCAGAAATATTTCCTAATTTTAGTGTAAATTGGTACGGTACATGATTCATGAATGAAGAAAGGCATTTTTTGCCCATTTGTAACCTTTTTTCAACTTAACGTCACACAGTATAGCTATTTAATCTTTTGCAATATTCTAAAAATATTTTGGAAGGAGATATCTTGTTTTTTTTCATATAATTTTTATATACGTGTTCATTTTATTAATTTCATAAACGTAAGTTTCAAAAATGTCAATTTCGCGTGTCACTGTGCGGACGTACTATCGAAACTTAGACCGGAAGTAAACAACCCCCCCTGCGCAAAAAAATATGCGCACGAACCAGAACGCAACATCACGTAAAGGGCTAAAGACGAGTCGGCAATCATACGGTATTATCTATGCTGTAATGGAAACACTATTAAACGCGACCAATTCGTATCACGTGACTCTCTAACCCACTCAACCGTAATATTATTATTTACTAATATTATTGTGATTTTAGAAATCATCGTGATGAATATTTTGAGTTAAACAAACGGAAAGATGGCAGATATTGGTGCGTAATGTTGTTGGGATGCTTGATAAATTGTGATTATGACTGTCTGTCGATTACTGCGTAATGTTCCAGTCTACTTAGTTTCAGCTGCACGACTACGACTACGAGAACGTGCACGTAAAATAACCTTTGACAGTTAAAATTCCATATTTATAAGAGTAGACCGCAGTGCTGCTGTACGAGAAAAAATCCCTCATAGCATACTTTATGACATATGGTCATGTGCACGTCTTCAAGTTCACTAGCCCAGTCAGTATGTGCAGACAAAACTACTATATAGGATATTTCATTCTGCTACACTGTTCAACACAGCGTTTTAGAGGTTGAGTTCATGTAGTATTGGTGATTATTTTGAAAATGACAAGTTTGAGAGCGCCCTGCTGACAGCTCACATCTGTCAGAATGAAAATTCATGGTGGCTGATCGTGTATCGAACTCGAAACAAAAATATGGGGTCTAGCTCTGTCATACAGTACTAATAGACACACATTGAAAATTAATCACCCCCTCCCTCCCCTCATTTCCAAGTAAACATATAGTAGGTTGCTAGGTATACATATGTGGGCAAATCCTGTAATTATTGGTTTTGTGCTAAATGATAAGGCCAGCTCAAATTTTCGTCATAGGTCACGAGATGTAAACAGGGCTACCGCTAATCCCAACCCAACCCCAATGGTTACCCTAACCCAAATAACCCACAATCTCACCAGACAACACATGCCCTAACCTTATTTACCGTACATCTCAACAAACTTGCCAAAAATTTAGATGGCCTTAACAAATAGATTTAGCTGTAATCATTGTGTGTTTTCTGATCTTATGAATGCTGGTGACGATGAATTAACTTTTATTTCAGAAAATGAATTAGATAATCAAGTAATGAATCAACTACAAGAATATAATGAACTACAAAAAGAGTATAATGTACTACAGAAAGAGTATACGGAACTACAGGAACATTTAAATGCAATGGAGATGAAATACCAGACAGAAATGCCTGACAATAATCACATCTCAGTTCCACAAAACACAGATTTTATGAAGAAATTATTTCATGATGTGGTTAATCTGTTTGGTAAACAAGAATTTAGGTTAGTTAGAAATCTGATTAAATTATAAGTGGGTTTAAATTAAGTTTTAACATATGTGTATGTGTAACAGGAGATTTAGAAAATGGAACGAAGATAAATTTGTGGACAAGACTTTTACTTGCATGCCAATATGTACACGGGACCTCGGTTTTTCGTTGCATTCAGCATCTGATCGACTACATGTATATGTTATCCATAGCCTGGCCCTAGTCCCAGCAGCACTAACAAGGAGAATCCTGAGATTTAGAAAATGGAACGAAGACAAACTTGTGGACAAGACTTTTACTTGCACGCCAATGTTTACACGGGACCTCGTGACTACATGTATACGTTGTCCCTTGCCAGGCCCTTGTTCCTGCGCACTGACAAGGAGGACCCGCAATTTGACTTTATCGGGATTGAACACGGGATCTCCCGGTTAGCAAGCTAACGTCTTACTCATTGAGTCATCGTGGCTCCCGTATGGCATATGTCCATCTTCATTAGCCCAGTTTGTGTTGAATAGTAGGACATTAAACCCTATTTCATTTCATTTCGCTAGCCTGCAGGTCGGGTGTTTGATCCCTGCATTGGCCGAGAAAGTTCATCCAGATTTTCCGACGAAGGGCCCGACAAGGACAGCTGTCTAGTCGTTCGGATGGGTTGAAAAACCAAGGTCCCGTGTACACATTGGCGTGCACGTAAAAGATCCCTTGACAGTTGGAATTCAATATAAGAGTAGGCCGTAGTGCCGCTGTCCGGGCAAAATTTCCCTCATAGTACACTGTATGGCGTATGCTCGTCTTCATTATCCCAGTTCGAAGCAGAACAGTAGGACGTTAAACCCCGTACTGCACCGCTGACAAGTTGAAAGCATGTCACTCTCAATCACAATCATCCAGATCTGGGAGGGTTTGATGGCCGAATGGTTAGCACCTGCGCTGTATCATAAGGTCTGTCATTGAGTCAACTGGCCTGTTTTCGATTCCCAGGTTGTATGTGACAAGGAGTAGGGTCGCCTATTCAACCTCGTGGATTTTGTTCAGGTCCTTCGGTTTCCTCTCACTGCTAAAGACCCCTATGCGCAAGCGAATTATTGAACAATGTGTTAGTCACGAAGTGGCCTGGTTTGTGTTGAGTGGACCTTAAACCCCATCTCTCTCTCTCTCTTTTTCTCTCTCTCTCTCTCTCTCTCTCTCTCTCTCTCTCTCCCCCTCTCTCTCTCTCTCTCTCTCTCTTTCTCCCCATCTCTCTCCCTCTCTCTCTCTCTCTCTCTCTCTCCCCATCTCTCTCTCTCTCTCTCTCTAATACCTTTAAATGAATCCTGATCTCGATTTATTTCAATTTTCAGTGATTTAACGATATTATTACAAGGTGGACATCGACTTTCTGGTCATAGATTAATTTTATCAGCTCGAAGTGATGATTGGGGTGACATTAATCTCAAACTGGATGATGAACTTAACTTTTCAGGTAAAATGATTCATAATTTACTGACCATCTCTTCCCTCTCATTACTTAAACATACATTATCCAAGAGCTAAATCTGCCTATTGCAGGTCTTAAGGCCTTAATCAATTAACTTACCAAGACCATAATCAACTCTCGATACTATCGCTAGCTTACAATATTTACAGGATTTGAATACATTTTGCAATATTTACAGGATTTGAATACATTTTGTGATGGATGATTTAAGGTCCAAATGGATAATCAAACTTCTGTTTTTTATCGTACCGACTTTAGCAATGATGATCGAGGCTAGGCCTAAAATTCAATCGCTAATATCTCAGTTTAATATTCTATTTAAGTCAGAGCAGAAGAATAGGATGCTTAATCCCATTTCATTTCATTTCATTTCATTTCATTTCATTTCGGAGCCACGGTGGCTAAGTGGGCATGACGCTGGCCTGCTAGCCTGGAGGTTGTGTGTTTGATACAAGAGTAGGCCATAGTGCCACTGCCCCGGCAAAATTTCCCTCATAGCACACTTTATGGCATATGACCGTCTTCATTACCTCAGACGAAGCAGAACGTTAAATCTCATTTCATTTCATTTTATATTTCATTTCAGATACAAATTATGAGGTAGCAATGGCTCTATTTAAATGGGTTTATACGGATGTTGTGGATTTAGAAAGTATGAAGGACCTATTTCTATTAGATCTTTTAAAAGCCTCTAAAAGATATCATTTACAACCACTGTATAAAAAGTAAGTCTAAAGGATTTGAAATTTGATATAGTTTTTTCCAAGTTTTATCATCAACTTACAAATATACCTGTATTCACATGGTCAAGTGTTTTAGATCTGTCATTGACTTGAAGGTATACACAGGATCTCAGATTTTTTTGTCCCATCCGAATGACTTGACAACTGTCCTTTTCATGCCCTCTGTCCTGCACCACTGACAAATGGGAACCACGTCGGAAAATCCTGATAAATTTTCTCAGCCAAGGCAGGCAGGGATCGAGCCAGCGTCTTACCCACTTATACATTGACGTGCATGTAAAAGATCCCTTGGCAGTAGGGCATCGATATAAGAGAAGGCCGTAGGGATGACATCAATGCGGCTTAATGAGCCACAAATATTAACTTTTTGTCTTCTGCAAATTAAATTCTAGAACATTTTCTTAAGCATTTTAAAAATAAATAAAGGTGTTTTGAAGTACAAGTATATGTAAGTAAAAAATTATTCCCTATTTAGTGTAAATGGGATGGAAAATGAGTAAAAGGCACCATTCTGCCCGGACCAGTAACGTCTTATGTGAACAATGCTTGCGCCATTGAGCCAATGATTGATACTGCCTGAAATCACATGCTGAAAACAGTCATCTTTTACAGAATTATCAGAAAGTTTCATAATCCTCTGTGAAACAGATTGGGTACTTTTATAATTGCTGTGTTAACTGTAGTTACCTCCCTTTGTCAATGTATCTCATGTTGGTAACTGACTGCATCACTTTTTCATGTAGCCTTTCCCACATTTGTTACAGTCATGCAATATGCTGTTTAATTGTTCCCAAATAAAATGTTTTTATTGCTAGGTGCCAAGATGCTTTGATAAAACTGGTTAATAAAGGTGACAGTAGAAATATTTACCAGACACAAGCAGAAACATCACAGGAAACTTTAGAAGATGATTGTTCAGATTTTATCAAAGCTATCCAGGTGAATAGAACTTAGTTAAACATATATTAGGCCTTAAATGTTATCTAAATTATTAATTAGACATTAATTAACCTATCCAGACCTTAATCAACTTTCGATGGCATCGCTAGCCTGCGATGTTTACTGGATTAGAACCCGATCTGCTGCTTCTGATTAAATCAAAAAATGGATAATCGAGACTATGTTTTTTATTGTACCAACTTTAGTAATGATGATCGAGGCTAGGCCCAAACTCAATCCTAAATACTCGGTTCAAAGTGGATCAATTTGACTTAAAAATGAAACTAACCATATTTTTAGTCCCAAAATGACCAAAGTATTGTATTGACATTTTAAAATCTCATATCATTCCATATTTCATTTCAAAGAGAGCCACCCACAGTGGCTTCTTTAAATTTGTAATTTTGATTTTTCAGGCCAAAATCATAAATAATTCTCCGATAGACAAGAGACGTGGGGTAAAAACTAGTAACAAAGAAAATAATGGCGATTATATTCAAAATGAGGAAGAACATCTTCACAACTGTTCTATGTGCGATGTGGATTTTAGTCGATCCCAGGACTTAATGGAACATTTGAAGATACATTCAGACGATTCCAGTCGATCTTTTATCTGTGGAATATGCGGCAAATCATTCACGTCTGCTAAACAGATACAGAAGCACGTGATGATTCATGCAGAAGGCAAACCGTTTGTTTGTTCGGTTTGTGGGAAACAGTACAAATGTAAATCGGGCCTTAAGAAACACGGCCTTGTCCATAGCGGAACGCGACCTTATCTCTGTGACGTCTGTGGAAAGGCTTTTACTCACAGTGGACACAGGACCACGCACATGGCGATTCACTCCAGCAACAAACCCTTTAAATGTACGCACTGTGGAAAATGTTTCCGTCTTCAACCGCAGATGGTAATTCATCAACGTATCCATACCGGGGATAAGCCATTTCAGTGTGAAATATGCGGAAAGACTTTCGCGTCGAGTGGTCATCGTAAAGTTCATCTCAGAACCCATACAGGCGAAAAACCCTTTAAATGCGACCAGTGCGATCGCGCTTTTCACATCCGGTCGCATCTGACGGATCATTTACGCAAACACTCCGGGGAGAAAAATTTTAAATGTGAAGTATGTGGCATGGCTTTCGCCATTAAAAGTTTTCTCACGGGACACAAGAAGATCCACAACAAGGACAAACCACATTCTTGCGGCTCGTGTGGCAAGACTTTTCACCGGAAACAACATTTAATCCGTCATACGAGGATTCACACCGGTGAAAAACCTTATATCTGTGATTTCTGTGATCAGTCCTTCGGTGATAAGAGTACGCATCAATCACATGTACGACGATTACACAGTCGAGATAATCCAATTGTTTGCACTGTTTGTGGTGGGCTGTTTGCCGATATAAACAGTCTAGATCGGCATAATACGGCAGAACATGTCATACTATACTGAGTTCATAGTATGGTAAAATCAGGTGAATTATTTAAATAAAATTGTACCATATATCAACCCCGAAATTTCCTAGTTTGTGGTGAGTGGATGTTACACCCCATTATATTCCACTATATTCGGGCACTAGGATGAGGGGAGGGAGCGGGGATATTCCACTATATGCTCTTCGGTTATTCTCGGATTTATATTGCATGTTTTGGTTTGTTTGCGTAAACCATGCAAAGTCTCTCAAACTTGTGGAACACCACAGGACCCACTCTAGTTCAGGCCGATTCGACCCCAAACCATTATGCTTGGACCTCCCCACGAGTCTCGTTTATCAGAATAATGCTGGCCACGTCAACGCCATATTCTGATCCTGCCATCTGCAGTTGATACCAATCGTCCAATACCGATTCTCATCTGTGAACAGAACAGTTCTCCATTGCCTGTGTCGTCAGTTCTGGTGTTGTTGGGCAAACTGTAGACGTTCACGTCGATGGCGAGGGGTGAGGATCGGTCCACGGTAAGGTCTACAGCAATGGATGTTCTCTATGGTGAGACGTCGGCGCACTGTATCACTGTATCGGTACTGAAGGGTCTATCGTGTGTTCCCACTGTCTGACGTGCTGTCTCAGATGCCTGTGTGGAGGGATTCTGCATGTGCTATCACACAACATGGCGGTCATGTCGCCTTGTGGTAACTCTTGGTCTACCAGTTCGGGGGCGACCATCCGTGGTTTTGGTGGCCCGAAAGGGTTGCTGAAGCCTGTAGATGGTCCGAACATTGACCTGGAAGTGATTGGCAACGGCTTGGGCAGTGTGGCCAGCGTCGAGTCTTCCAAGCGCCTGGTTCCTCTGAGCTGTCGGAGTCGTGGCATGCTGCTGACGTTGTAGTGTGAATGATTCAACCAGGCATTTTATAGGGCTGACCGCGGTGAACAGCACGTGCTGCATGAGTTACACGAAAATCATGAAGAACACATTACCATCTCAGAAGTCAGGTCGTACGTGACAAGGACTAGGCTCAGCCGTCCAACATCGTGGGTTTTTTTCCGGGTTCTCTGGTGTCCTCCCACTGCTAAAGACCCTGACGCACAAACAAATTATTGAAATAAAATTGAACCATATGTTAGTCCCGAAATGTGTTGAGTGGACCTCTCCCTCTCTCTCTCTCTCTCTCTCTTCTTACACAATAGTCTTTTGATCTAGTAGTCCCGCTGGTTCTACTTAGGTTTTGTTTTGTCGTGTCAAGCCGCTGGGTCGCACATAGACGTACTGGCCAGGGGGACAGGGGAAGTCAACTTTCGGCAGTCTGACTTTTCCTGCAAATGGGTCAAGTGAAAAAAAAAAAACAACAATATTTCATCTACTTTTCTTTTAATTGAATACCACGAATTTGTACTGAATTGACTCTGGATTAAAACATTTTGTCTGGAGTCACTCCACTTTGTGCGAAATTTTCGGGCATCGATTATTATTTGTGAATGCAGCTGCAACAGTCTGATTGAATGGCTGGAATTCAGGGTCGGTACTGAGTGGGATTTCGGTTACAAAACTATTGGACAACTTTGGAGTTGAGTTGCTTAACTCACGGGCTAGACTAGCTGAAAAACGCATTTGCTGCGGTTACGTGTTTAAAATTTTCTACAGGAGGGCGACCCCATACCCCGCGACGATTTGTTGTTTGTTTAAAATTCGGGTCTGCCACCGGATAGGCTATATTCAAGGGCTGAAATAGCAGAAAACGAGTTTGCGGTAGCTAAATTTTCTCTTGACAGTCCTGTTTCCGTGGACTGTTAACGATTGATTGGTTGATTGGAATTCGAGCCAGCTACCTTAATTATATTAGTAGTTCACTTTGAAGTATCTCTATTTACGGGCTAGAATAGCAGGAAAACGCGTTAAATTTTCCAAATTTTTGTTTTTTTTGAATAGTATATATATTAGACGTACAGAGGCTCAGAGCGTTGTTATTCTAGTATAGTAAGAGTCGTGTGAGAACTGATAAATACGGCTAAAGGGAGATAACACCATTTTACTGGATTACGAAACTAATATTTTAATTCGGAACTAGCTTAGTCTGGTGACTGCTCCGCGATATGCCTTGTACTGTAGTAAAAAACCGGTTGAATAAAATGTAATTGAAGTTAGTTACAAGTTGTTTGGTGAACAAGAAGATAAAACCCTACCCCCAACAGCGTAAAAGAAAATCTCCGCAATTATTTGTTTCTTATTCTTAGCTTTTAGAGCTGTTGCTGCTGGCACTATAGCCAGACGGATTAAAGAAACTTTGAAATTATCTGGTTTAGACACGGATACATTTAAAGCCCATTCGATAAGGTCAACATCTTCTTCTGTAGCCTTTAACTCGGGATGTCCTATTTCAGATATTCTCAAGACAGCCAATTGGTCAAACCAGGAGTGTTTCCAGAAGTGTTATAATAGAGAAGATGTGATGTCCAATTACTCTAGTAGTAGTTTTGTGTTAAAGATACATTATGTATGGGAGATTAGATAACGAGTTGGCAGTTCTCACTATAATAGTTAAAAACTAAATAATGTAAAGGCAATTTGCTGAATATTTCAGTCAAATTGATCCACTATGAACCGAGATTTTAGCGATTGAATTTTCGGCCTAGCCTCGATCATCATTACTGAAGTCGGTAGGATAAAAAAACATTTTCTCGATTATCCATTATGGCTGGAAGTCGAACAGCAAATCGGAACTTAATCCGAAAAACATCGCAGCTTAGCGATGTCATCGAGAGTTGATTAAGGTCTAATTAATAATTTAGATAACATTTCAGGCCTAAAGAAAGACCTGTAATAGGCAAATTTAGCTCTTGCATAATGTATGTTTAATTAATAAATAAATTATGATGATTTTTAGTGTCTTTATTTACTTGTTGACAATCCTTTAAACAATGCAATATAAATCCGAGAATTCCCGATGGTCATACAGTGGAATATAATGGCCGAATGGTTAGCGCGTTCGCGTAGTATCGTATGGTCTGTCATTGAGTCAACTGGCGTGGTTTCGATTCGTGACAAGGAGTAGGGTCGCCTGCCCAACCTCGTCGGTCTCCCCCAACTGCTAAAGACCCCTACGCACAAGCTAATTATTGAAATAAAATTAAACTATGTTAGTCCCGAAATGAACTAGTTTGTGTCGAGTGGACGTTAAACCTCATTTCTCTCTCTCTGGTATAATTCATAAACACTGTGTTATGAATAAAGTGAAATGGGGTTTAACGTCCT
Organism: Patella vulgata; assembly: GCF_932274485.2. NCBI lineage: Eukaryota > Metazoa > Mollusca > Gastropoda > Patellidae > Patella > Patella vulgata. Next base: position 7,244,062 of record NC_065882.2, on the reverse strand, counting down.
ACTGTTCTGCTCCGAACTGGGCTAATGAAGACGGGCATACGCCATAGCGTGTGCTATGAGGGAAATTTTGCTCGGACAGCGGCACTACGGCCTACTCTTATATCGAATTTCAACTACCAAGGGATCTTTTACGTGCACGCCAATGTGTACACGGGACCTCGGATTTTCGTCAGCTGTCCTTGTAGGCCCTCCGTCCTGCATCACTGACAAGGGGAAACCACGCCGGAAAATCTGGATGAACTTTCTCGGCCAATGCAGGGATCGAACACCCGACCTCCAGGCTAGCGAGCCAGCGTCTTACCCACTTAGCCACGTGATCCCCTATGAATAAAGTCTTCCTAGCCTTTAGGGTTGGCGATACAATACTATATATTGACACATATTGTCATAAAACACGTACCGTATAATCTGGGGATTATATTTTCATATTTGTTCTTCCTGATGACAATAAACTTGGGACAGAACAATGCAGCAGAATTATGCCTGAAACTACTGTCTGGGCTTAAAGTGTTTGTATCATGTGTAATTAAACCACTTTAAAGGGACAATAACACCCTTGCTGGCTTGAAAGCTCCAGAAAATAAATAATATCTCTGTCTAAGTACTAGATGTTTAAGTGTCCTACCTGTTGTGTAAATTATTCATTACATCCTATTTTACTTGTCCAGAGGGTTCGAAAATATTTTTAAATCGAAGTTTCATTTGAAAAGGTTTACGTTAGACGTTTCAAACCATTATGTTGAATTTTTCAAAATTTTTAAATAAGGTGTGTTAAGATGAAATTTGTATCATCAATTAATTGAAATATTGTAAAATAGTACAATTTGTTGACCAGAATAAAGATTGGGACATATTATTCAGTTACAACAAGAGTGGTATTGAGCCTTTAAAGGAGTCAAGTCGCTAACTCAATATCATCTACTGTCTTCGACATTATCAACACGACTTGTTGTTAATTCAAATCGGGAGGTTGATAGCCGAATGGTTAGCACGCGCGCGCTGTATCATACGGTCTGTCATTGAGTCAACTGGCGGGGTTTCGATTCCCCGGTTGTACGTGACAAGGAGTAGGGTCGCCTGTCAAACCTCGTGGGTTTTCTCCGAGTCCTCCGGTTTCCTCCCACTGCCAAAGACCCCTATGCGCAAGCAAATTATTGAAATAAAATTAAACCATATGTTAGTCCAAAATGACCTAGTTTGTGTCGAGTGGACGTAAAACCCTATTTCTCTCTCACTCTCTCTATCTCCCCCCCTCTCTCTCTCTCTCTCTCTCATGTTAAATAACATTTGACTTCCATCTTAAACCCCATTTCTCTCTCTCTCTCTCTCAATTCAAATCGAAACTGATGTTCCTCCCACTACTAAAGACCTCTACGCGCAAGCGAATTATTGAAATAAAATTAAAAACCATATGTTAGTCCCGAAATGACCTAGTTTGTGTCGAGTGGACGTAAAACCCTATTTCTCTCTCACTCTCTCTATCTCTCTCTCTCTCTCTCTCTCTCTCTCTCTCTCTTCCGGCGTGGTTCTCCCTTGTCAGTGATGCAGGACGGAGGGGCTGACAAGGAAAGCTGTCTAGTCGTTCGGATGGGACGAAAAACCGAGGTCCCGTGTACACATTGGCGTGCACGTAAAAGATCCCTTGGTAGTTGGAATTCGATATAAGAGTAGGCCGTAGTGCCGCTGTCCGGGCAAAATTTCCCTCATAGCACACTGTATGGCGTATGCCCGTCTTCATTAGCCCAGGTTAGGAGCAGAAAAGTAGGACGTTAAACTCCATTTCATTTCATTTCATTTCTCTCTCTCTCACATCAACACAGTCGTGTAGACAAGCTGGTGGATGTTAAATAACATTTGTCTTCCATCTTACTGGACTTACATTTCGTCAAGCTAAAGCAAATACGGCTTAAGTCATTTTTTTTCAAAATTTAGATTGTGGGCTTAAAGTGTGTACGACCGTCAGCTTCAATGACTACTTGAAGGAATTTACACAAAAATTGTAAAATTTTATGTTTTTTGGGAAAATTGGAAACTGCCTAAATCAATATTTGAATTAGGCAATATGTGTAATTTGACTTAGGCAAATCCCGCCTTAAGCTCAACATACACAATGGCTTAATGTAGCTAAGTCTCTAACACAGTATCATCCAAAGTCTTACACATTGAAAACACGAATTATTTGTCAATTCAAATCAACATTGATGTTGTAATCTTACCGAGAAAAGGTGGGCTTCTGATATCCAGTATATAGACCGGGAGCCCAGGGGGTCAACCTAGCTCAAAAGTGTACCAATTTTCTCCTATATGGTATCAATGTATGTATATCTGGTATCATCGGAATGTAAGTCTGCCGGGTTTCTGGTGGTGGGTGTGGTATTCCACGCCCTAAATGCCATGACCCCCAACTAGGCTAGATTAGCTCAAAAGTGTACCAAATGAATATCGTACAGCAGTATACCGTACATCTTCAGGTATTACAAAAACACTCTGACAGACATTTCTAGTAGTGGGGTACCCCTGACAGAGCTATGGAATTGCCAGACAATTGTAGTGGTGGAGTATCCCTGACAAGAGTTATCTAATTTCCAGACCAAAGCTAGGCTAGATTAGCTCAAATTTGTACCACCTAAAACAGCTTTGGAGTTGTTCAGTACCACGAGAGGAATCATGAATGACCACTGCCAGACAGTTTGTGCGGTGGGTTACCCCTAATAGACACGCCCAAAATGCCACGCCCTCCAACTAGGATAGATTAGCCGGCACTGATGATACCAGATATACATACATTGATATTATACATGTACAAGAGAAAATTGGTACACTTTTCAGCTAGGTTAACCCCCTGGGCTCCCGCTCTAATATAAGACAAAATAAACATTTAACCATTGGTACACGAATCGTGTACCAGATATACATACATTGATACTATACATGTACAAAAGAAAATTGGTACACTTTTCAGCTAGGTTAACCCCCTGGGACACGAATCGTGTACCATAGTGAGTTTCAACGTCACTTGTAACAAGTGACCACAAAGAACGAGGATAGACATATTCAACAACTCATGTCAAACGGTAACGCCATATCTTATCTGGAGAGCACGCACAATAGACTGTAATAACCAGACGCTAGAAATTGGCATTTGGTTGGGACTCATGCCGTATTTCGCTGGACATAAGTGATTTGAAATTGAGTCAAAACGGAAACAATTGAATGTAAATCAGTTTATATACAATCAGATTACATTATTATATGCGTTGGGTCAATTTCTAGATCCCAAATATTAGCGATTTAGCTATTTTAAGCAATTTTTGCACTAGGTTAGGTATTTAGAAAATAGGATAGAATTATGACATCAAAATTCTAAAAGTTAACCACTGCCGATGTCAAATTTGATAAGGAATAAAGGATGCCTCAGATCACTAAAGATCATGTAAATAACACCGGAAACGACTACAATTTTTAATTTAAAACAGTTTTTTGTCTTTCCTGTAAAATTCTGGAAAAATTTTGGTTGAGCTTGACGATTTGTTAGATGATTAAAAGCCCTTTTTTTGACGAAATGAAATAAAATGAACTAGGGTTTAACGTCCTACTGTTCTGCTCCGAACTGGGCTAATGAAGAGACCTTTTACGTGTATGCAAATGTGTACACGGGACCTCGGTTTTTGGTCCCATCCGAACGACTAGGCAGCTATCCTTGTCAGGCTCTCCGTCCTGCATCACAGACAACGGGGAACGACGCCGGAAAATCTGGATGCAGGGATCGAACACCCGACCTCCACGCTAGCGAGTCAGCGCCTTACCCACTTCACCACCGTGATCCCCCGTTTTTTGTTTTTTGTTGTTTTTTAGTTTGTTTTTATTTGACGAATAGCTCGAGGTAAATTAAGCTTCCGAGACAAGCCTACTTACCGTGTAAGATTAAATCTGAAACTCTAAAGAAACCTTTAGGGCCTTCCTGTAGACATTAATGAATAATAATCATGTAGCGTATTTTGTATCTTATGATGCCGTCAGTTTCTTAAAATCCAATAATTATATTATAGTCGCATAACAAAACAAAAACCCCAATAGGTTTTTCTTGTAAATTAAAACGGAAAGTGACCCGTGGCAATGTCTTGAAACCTCTACAGACCACAATAATGTCGATTAACACACGAGATGTCTGGTATTAAGTGTCTTAAAAGTTAAGTATCAGGCATTCTATTTAAAAATAAATTAGGTTTTTTCAGATCGTTTCCTGCTTATGGAAGAAAAACATACACCGCCCCACCCCACCCGAATCCCGCTTCTCTATTAATAAAATAATTTGTAATGTTTAACTCCACGGGGGAGGGGGGGGGGGTTTGATGGCCGAATGGTTAGCACGTGCGTGCTGTATCATACGACCTGTCATTGAGTCATCTGGTGTGGTTTCGAATCTCCTGTTGTACGTGGCAAGGAGTAGGGTCGCCTGTCCAACCTCGTGGGTTTTCTCCGGGTCCCCCGGTTTCCTCCCACTGCTAAAGACCCCTACGCGCAAGCGAATTATTGAAATAAAATTTAAAAAAACATATGTTAGTCCCGAAATGACCTAGTTTGTGTCGAGTGGACGTTAAACCCCATCTCTCTCTCTCTCTCTCTCTCTCTCCCTCTCTCTCTCTCTCTCTCTCTCCCTCTCTCTCTTTAACTCCACGGTTATCCAGGTGCCTCAATCTGATTAAAATCCAGATCTATATTTCGTTTCGTTTTATTATACTTTTAATGGCCTCTACCAATGGTCTCAGACTAGCAATTATTTGCCCATTGACTTCAATGTTAAATGGCTGTAACATCACAGGCTGTAACTTTTTACTCAACAATGGGGATTTGAAGTTGACTGGGGTGAAAATCTCACTTCCGACACAATGATTGCTCTGCAGAAAGACACTTTACACCCCGCTATCCCTCCGCTGTAATATCATCAGTATTACCCAAAACTGCTCTGAAATTGAAAATTTGATCCCTTTTCTCCAATTCTAGACCAAAAAAGTCAACTACAAAATGCAGGAAGAGGGGAAAAAAAATGAAGGGAAAAATTGTCTATTTATAACTCGCACCACATTCATGAGATAAGGGTAAATAATTACTAGTCTTAGTCCCAATCTCCCAAACAGAGTTGTCTTCCCTTGCAGTCCAAACTAGCTAGACTTGTGTGGAGAGTGTACCTCTACTACTAGAAAACTATAAAAAACGAAACGATGTTCCGACGTGGTTTCCCCTTGTCAGTGGTGCAGGACGGTGGGTCTGACAAGGACAGCTGTCTAGTCGTTCCGATGGGACGAAAAACCGAGGACGTACATTGGCGTCCCCGTAAAAGATCCCTTAGCAGTCGTAATTCGATATGGCGTATGTCCGTCTTCATTAGCCCAGTCGGAGCAGAACAATGGGACGTTAAACCCCATTTCATTTCGACTAGGGGGGGTTGGATGGCCGAATGCTTACCACGTGTGCGCTGTATCATAACGTCTGTCATTGAGTCAACTGGCCTGGTTTCGACCCGGGTTGTACTTGGCAAGGAGTAGGGTCGCCTGTCCAACCATGTGGGTTTTCCCCGGGTCCCCTGGTTTCCTTCCACTGCTAAAGACCCCTACGCGCAAGCGAATTATTGAAATAAAATTGAACCATGTGTTAGTCCTGAAATGACCTAGTTTGTGTCGAGTGGACGTTAAACGCCATTTCTCTCTCTCACCCTCTTTTTCTATCTCTCACCCTCTCTCTCTCTCTCTTCTCATTTCGACTAAAATCGTCGATTTAGAACTCAAAATGTCGGTCATCTAGTTTAGTATGATATTCTCTCTCGCCATTGATAAAATAATGTTCGGTGTTTTAAACCCCACTGTGTTGCTGATCATGACATTAATATCAATGGTGCCAGGAACGCTGTTCCATACTTAAGAGTTGTACGGAAGTACTGATGAAGTAGAAGTTTTATCTAACACAATAAAGGTTTTAAGCTGTTTCATTTCTAATGTCTCCTAAATATAACAAACTGTGCGGCTCACGCCCTGCAACCGGAAAGCAAATTTTTCCGTACCATAATAAAGGAGATGACGCCATAATTTTATCCGATTTTAAAGTGACATTCCATGTTAAGTTGGATGTAATATCCTCTAGATTCAACTTACATGAATTGGGTGGCCGAATGGTTTAATGCGTGCGCGTTGAGTCAGAAGGTCTGTTATTGAGTTAAGTGGCGTTGCATGGATTGTATATGCTAAGGAGTAGTGTCGCCTGTCCAACCCCGTGGATTTTCTTCGTTCCTCCGGTTTCCACCCCCACCCCCACACACATACTGCTAAAGACGCCTTCGTGAAAGCGAATTATTGAAATAAAATTGAACCAATTGTTAGTGCCGAAATGACCTAGTTTGTGTCGAGTGGACGTTAAAAAAAGTAGGGGATATTCAGAAACAATACAAAACTGCGGAATAGCACTGCTCTTTTTATTAGAGGTAACCAGTGTATGTTAATAAAAGGCCAATTGCCTACACATGAACATAAACAGTTCATATCGGCGGCTTATCTGGCGGCGCCATTTCACCCGCAAAGAGATACACCGTCAAAATTGAAAATGGACGTTTTTAATTTTGGCTTAATAATGAGTAATTGCTCCACCAATCCTCAGACCTTCAGCAATTCGTCGTAGCATGCTCCTAATCAACCGTCCAATCACGATTTGGGGCAATCTGACCCACTCCTCTTGCTGTGCCACGGTCAATTCTTGCAGTGTTGTCGGTTGACGTTGACGTCGACGAACAGGTCTCCGGATCAAATTAAACGTAACACTTTAAAGCAAAGATACGCTAAACAGTAAATCTTATGCAAGAACCGATAAGAAAGCAAACATGGATAGATAAACCAGCACACGGCAGTTTTCATCAACTCTTCCCTGAAGTGTTAAATTTGACAATGAACCCCTCCTACGTGTATGACGCTATTGCGTGTCGCATGTGCAGCTCAGTGGTTCTGTTGGGGCGATAAGTTCTTCATCTGTGAACATACTCTCAAAGCATGTCAAATGTCCATGACTATTTATCATATCGCAACCTGTATAGGTATTTGCATTTCAATATCCCCTACTTTTTTTTAAGAGTATATAATATTTATCTTAGCAAAATGTTATATATTCATCTTAGCAAAGTGTTATATATTCATCTTAGCAAAATGTTATATATTCATTCATTTTATTTTCTCTACCGTTAATATTTCGTTTTGTTTTCTAAGCTTTTCCGTTGATATTTCGTTTTGTTTTGTTAGCTATGTGTTATATATTCATTCTTATTTCTTCTCTACCGTTGATATTTCGTTTTGTTTTCTTATCTAAATGTTATATATAAATGTTATATATTCAATCTTTTTTTTTTTGCTCTTCGTTTTGTTTTCTTAGCTTAATGTTATATATTCATTTTTAGCTAAATATTATATATTCATCTTAGCTAAATGTTATATATTCATCTTAGCTAAATGTTATATATTCATCTTAGCTAAATGTTATATATTCATTCATTTTATTTTCTCTACCGTTACTATTTCGTTTTGATTTCTAAGCGAAATGCTATATATTCATTCTAGTGTGGAAGAAGTGGTGAAATATTGTTCGGAAATACCACTGAACCACTAACCTGAATTGACCCTGGGATTTTCAAGTCTGTAATAAAACCCGATTATAGCGTCGTGAATATCCACGTTTAATTATCTTATTGGAAAGTAAACGTATTCATTCATTCCAGAAATAGATAGAGTGTTTGTCTTGACATTTAATATGAAGCGCATAAAAAGTTAATATGGTCTACACATTGGCAAATATAGATTTTATCGGTCGAGTGTAAATAAATGCTTCGATCCCTGCATTGGCCGAGAAAGTTCATCCTGATTTTCCGGCGTGGTTCTCCCTTGTCAGTGATGCAGGACGGAGGGGCTGTCAAGGACAGCTGTCTAGTCGTTCGGATGGGACGAAAAACCGAGGTCCCGTGTACACATTGGCGTGCACGTTAAAGATCCCTTGACAGTTGGAATTCGATATAAGAGTAGGCCGTAGTGCCGCTGTCCGGGCAAAATTTCCCTCATAGCACACTGTATGGCGTATGCCCGTCTTCATTAGCCCAGTTCGGAGCAAAACAGTAGGACGTTAAACCCCATTTCATTTCATTTCATTTCATTTCGTAAATAAATGCGGGACGTGTTTACTACGGCCGATTATGCAACAGCTTACTTGGCCACATTCACACATTAGAAATGAAATGGGGTTTAACGTCCTACTGTTCTGCTCCTAAACTGGGCTAATGAAGACGGGCATATGCCATACTGTGTGCGATAAGGGAAATTTTGCCGAATATATCGAATTGCAACTGCCAAGGGATCTTTTACGTGCACGCCAATGTGTACACGGGACCTCGGTTTTTCATCCCATCCGAACGACTAGACAGCTGTCCTTGTCAGGCCCTCCGTCCTGCATCACTGACAAGGGGGAACCACGCCGAAAATCTGGATGAACTTTCTCGGCCAATGCAGGGATCGAACACCCGACCTCCAGGCTAACGAGCCAGCGTCTTACCCACTTAGCCATCGTGACCCGCTCAAACATTAGAAGCGCTTGTTCAAGACATCATGATACGAATTTTGAATACCATTGCCACCCTCCCTCCCCTCCCAACCCCCCAAAAAATAAACAAAATGGTGCTTACAGTCACCTGTTACCTGGCCGAGCCTTCGCCGACCCGAACCTTTTTCTTGTTATTATAGGTCTTGGATCAGGAGCCTACACCAGACCTTTTCTCAGACCACCCCATACCACACGGCATTTCATTAGCCCGGTGATCTGTTAAAATATAGATCCTATTTCGTTTCGTTTTTAATAGTTCGAAATTCCGTTTTACTTGTCTTCACAACACTAGGATCTGGAAATGTTGTTATATAACACGCGTTCTGGTTGATGTGAGTGATTAGCCAATAACACGATCTGTTACAGCGAGTTCTTGGCGTGCGGTCCACGGAACTATGAGTAAACCATTAGAAACGTCAACGCTGATTGATTAATCAATGTCTGACGCCACAGCGTCAAAAGCCACTCGTAAAGACCTTGACGCGACCTCCCACTACAGATCTTCATGTAGTGTAGGCCATTGGTCGGGAAAGTAGAACGGCAAACCCAATACGTTTCAATTCCATCCAATTTCACGCCCACAAAATCCACGAGAGAGAAAGCGAGTTTAACGTCAAGTCGACAGAAATATTTATGGGACTTGCACATGGTTTGATTTATTTCAATAATTCGCTCGAGCGTAGGGCCGGGCCTGTAGCAGTGGGAGGAAACGGGAAGATCCGGAGAAAAACCACAAGGTACAAGTATGGAATCGAAACCACACCATTTGACGCAATTTGACAGACATCATAATCTAACGCGCATGCGTTACACCTCCACCCACCATTAAATTAAGCCTCGGGTTTCAACCTCGGCGTCGCGGAGTGCTTTTCGGTGGGTCGTGACGGACAAGTCTGAAACTTATGAAAACATGCTATGTTTTCATGAAATCATATAAATCTCTGATCTATTCACCTCTTGCCACATTGCCAATCGTCTTCCTCTCTCACGCTCACCATTTGTTTCCGAAGTCTCTCATTACAACATTTTGATCTGTAAATGATGACGTTTCATAGTAACTTGATTTCGCTTTAACTACGTACATCTTATCAAGGTGGTTTCGAATCCATCTATACTTCAAACTTCGGGGGGTTGGATGGTCGACTGGTTAGCACGTGCGTGCTGTATCATAAGGCCTGTCATTGAGTCAAGTGGCGTGGTTTCGAATCCCCGGTTGTACGTGACAAGGAGTAGGGTCGCCTGTCCAACCTCGTGGGTTTTCTCCGGGTCCTCCGGTTTCCACTCTCTGCTAAAGACCCCTACACAAAGCGAATAATTGAAATAACCCCCCCCCCTCTCTCTCTCTCTCTCTCTCATATCAAGGTGTTGTAAAACTCACAGTCGTTTGGTGGGATCTATTTGATAAAGCCAACTTCAGGTTTGGTCAAAGGTCACGAAATGTAAACAGGGCTAGATCTGATCCCATCCCTACCCCTAACCCTGGACCTAGCCCATATGCTTACCCTCACCCTTATCTATAATCTCGCCAACAATCACGTGCCCTAACCTTATTTACATCTCAGCGACCTTGACACAAATTGAGCTGGCCTTAACAAATAGATTTAACCTAGACGTTGCTTCAGGAACATGAGTATAGGGTGACTTTGTTCTTCGAGGGGTCGCGTTCAGATGATGGTACCGTTTCTGGAATGACGTCGCAAACAACAAATGGTTTCGAACCAGTGAATTTAGCGGAGAACATGAGTGAAGGGTGACTTTGTTCTTCGAGAGGTCGCGTTCAGATGATGGTACCGTTTTTGGAATGGGGTCGCAACCAACAAATGGTTTAGAACCAGTGAATTAAGCGGAAATCTACGAGATGTTCAACCTGTTCGTTTTATTTCCGTTAACGTAATATTTGTGTTTATGTTGAATGATAAATGTGCTTCTATCTGAAAGAATCTTAATGTATATAAATAGCGGAAGCCAGTATATATAAGTTATTTATATTGGCTTCCATTTCAAAGTTTAAAAAAACGACAGCATGTTTTATTTCAGAATTTTTGTAGACGTTTATTTGTCGATTAATCTAACGACCTCCAACTATCACAAACTGTGTTTACATTCAGTATAAAAAGCGCACAAAGAAACAGAAGTGGAAAATGGAGGTGTGTTACGTCTGTCTGTACGAACAGTACACTGTTTAGTGTCTAATACATTGCCACTACATACGATATACACAAATATTTAAAGATACATTATGGGAGATTAGATAACGAGTTGGCAGTTAAAAACTAGATAATGTAAAGGCAATTTGCTGAAAATTTCATTCAAATTGATCCACTATGAACCGAAAATTAAGCGATTGAAATTTTCGCCTAGCTCGATCATCATTACTAAAGCCAGTACGATAAACAGCATAATCTCGATTATCCATTTAATCATTAAATCGTGAAGGAAAGTTATGCAGTAAATCGGCTCATAATCCACTAAAGATGGCAGGTTAGCGATGCCACCGAGAGTTGATTGTGGTCTGGATAGGTTAATTAATGTCAAATTAATAATTTAGATAACAGTTCAGGCCTGAAGAAAGACCTGCAATAGACAGATTTAGCTCTTGCATAATGTATGTTTAAACAAATGCATAGATTTATTTGGGACAGAGATGTACAGCATAATAAAAAAAGCCTTATATAAAACTAGAAAGAATCCGAGGTCCCTTTAATATTGGGATCGCTGACCAGCGCCACCCCAGACCAAAATCTCCCAGGTTCGAGTCAAAACATTAGATCGTGACCGAGAACCTTCGGGAGTATTGAAACCTGTTTCTCTTGTGTTAGGGATGGCGCCATTCTAAACTAAGAGAACTGCTACCTAGACGGAGATAGTATCTTCAAGCGTGGGGGTTGGATGGCTGAATCGTTAGCCCGTGCGTGACAAGGAGTAGGGTCGCCTGTCCAACCTCGTGAGTTCCCCGGTTTCCTCCCACTGCTAAAGACCCCTACGCTCAAGCGAATTATGGAAATAAAATTGAACCATATGTTAGCCCCGAAATGACCTAGTTTGTATCGAGTTGACGTTAACCCCCCCCCCCCTCTCTCTCTCTCTCTCTCTCTCTCTCTCTCTCTCTCTCTCTCTATATATATATATATATATATATATATATATATATATCTTCGAGCGATAGTTTCGTACGGGATGGGCCTGCAGGCTGATATGGAACGTGCCTTGTGGTTTAGATGGGGCAAATACCGAGGTAATCCCGTGTGTCCATTGGCGTGCACTCGAAACTGGAACTGGGCTGGATAGTGACGGTCTAAAGTTAGAAAGTAAAAAGATAACCGTTTTAAAGGATAATATTGGTGTCAGTCATTATCTCATATGTGATAGAACTGGTTAAACACGTTCCAAATATAATTTTAACACATAGATCATTGCTGTACGATAGATGCGTAATAAAGGTTTCAACAATCGGAAGTGACGAAGGCAAAAGGAAAACACGAGTTATCCTTCTATATAACTGACTGAAATGACGAGTGATAACAGATACATGGGCGAATTTATGCTCCCTAATAATTCCTTCAAAGACCAAAAGTTGTTATGTGAGACCGTGGGAGGATATCTGACGATTCATAAAAAGAATTGACTGTCACTAGATAAGAGAACACGAAAGAAAATTAGAAAAAGTCCGTGCATTACCATGTGTATATAAGTATAGAATAAATAACCACACGTGAATGTACGGACTATTTCTTTTTTTTTGATCCTTTAAAATGATAATTTGTATTGTCAGTTCAGTGTTTAGGATTGTTTCAATTTGCGCAAAGCATTGCTAATGGAGCAACTGCTGTTATGGTACCAACCAACACATTGACGTTCTACTTCTCTGCATCATCTGGGTCAATAATTATGGACACGAGCCATGCAAGGAAGGTTGGCCCGAACGGATCGAATTCCAACTGTAAAGAGTTCTTATGCGCCTACCAACGCTATCACGGGACCTCAGTTTTCTTATCCCATCCGTACGACTAGATTTAACGCCATGCAAACTTTAAATGGTATGAACCTAATATAATGGTTCGATTTGAATAAGGTTTTGGTCAAAGAAGTATTGTGTGTGGGTTTAATTTGCATATTGGATCTTTATTCTGGCATTATGTGGCTTTAAGTTTATCTTTATTCTGACATGATGGGGCTTTAAAGTTACAATTTCATATTTTCTAAGAAAGTCAAAACGTAAGTATTTCTATGTCTTTTGCACAATAGGTTGTCAACTCACTATTATACGATCATAGGTGTCATACTCACACTTAAAAATCATAACACCGGAAATAATAACAAAATTACCTCCCAATTACCTCCCTTGTTTTCCTATTCCACACCATGGAATAGCTATCTTCCAAAGTTTGAATTTGAAGATGAAAATGATATTTTTGCCAATTTCTCAACTGGCAATAGTGAATTATAGGATTAATAGGATTATTCTTTAACAAGGTAGGACTGTTTATAGATACCATCGATTTTAAGGTTTTATTTTAATACATTTTAAAAATATAACTTAAAAATATGAAATTGTAACTTTAAGTTTATCGGACGATAGGGTGGCTGAGTGAGTTAACGCATACGCTTTAGATCATAGGGTCGGTCATTGAGCCAATGGTAAACAACGTCGTGGGTTTTCTCTGGGTCCTCCGGTTTCCCCCCACCCTCACTGCTAAAGACCCCTGCACGCAAGCAGATTATTGAAATAAAATTGAACAATATGTTAGTCCCGAAATGACCTAGTTTGTGTCGAGTGACATTACCACCCTCTCTCTCTCTCTCTCTCTCTCCTCTCTCTCTTCAACAGGCTATTTTTAGTAGAGAATGATCTGATAATTTACACGGCCCTTCATTTATCACGTGTATCTTAATTACAGACGGCTATCAACCCAGATATCTATGACGTTCTACACAAGTTATTATTAGGCTACTTTATTTATCCATCAATAACAGCAATACAATATTATTGTTAAACACAAAACGTAACCATTATAAAAGTGATATAAACAAGACTATTAAATGAGAGCTAATTGATGGATATACAACATTAAATGGGATTTATGTTTCTGTTTCATTGACTCTATTACTTGTTAATGCATTGAATATCAACGATGTTTTAATCTTTTATAGTTCATCTGAATTCTGTGGTCTCCCCATGTCCCAAGAGAAACGATAGCCACGCCTTCCTTGGGCAAAAACGCATCTTTTTCCAAAGTTTGTGACAACACCTCCCTTGTTTACTGAAAATTGCAGCTTTTACAAAAGATCACAAATTTGGACATTTCTCCCGTCAAAAATCAACATCTAGTAACTCACGTTTTTCTTATTTTGAGAAAACAAAGGAAAGCGTAATGAATGAATATTAAACCCCAGCTTATCCATTGATTTGACTATTGAGTTACTAGGTATTTCTGTGGCATACTAGGCAAATGAAGGAAGTTGCTAGGTTGTGTCGTGGGTGAAACTGCTTACAAAATCAAAAGATTGGAATATCTAGTACAACAACAGGAAACACATACCCTACTAACTACAAATTTAATCCTAAGTGAATTTTGATAAAAAAAAAAAGAAAAAAAAAGTGAGTTACTAGATTGTCGGACAAGTTCATTCAGCCAGCGACGCATAGCACTACATAGAACTACATATGGAGCTAATTGCTGTATCATAAGGTCTGCCATTGAGTCAACTGGCGTGGTTTCGATTCCCCGGTTGTACGTGACAAGGAGTAGGATCGCCTGTCCAACCGCGTGGGTTTTCTCTGAGTCCTCCGGTTTCCTACCACTGCTAAAGACCCCTACGCGTAGGCGAATTATTGAAATAAAATTGAACCATATGTTAGTTCAGAAATGACCTGGTATGTGTCGAGAGGACGTTAAGCACAATCTGTTGGTGACAGATATATTCTGTCAGAATTACGAATTTGTAAACAAATTAATTACGTTTCAACTTAACAGACTGTTCTCACAGTAAAATAACTTATAATTCATCTGGCATGAATCTACAATTATTATATTATACACTATCGATTTATTGCCGGGGTCACGAAGATCATTAATTGTAAACCATGTTTTCTAGAAAGTGTGTTTTGTGGATTTAGTTCATAAACGTTCACTAGGGACCTTTCGCATCGGTACCAAAACGAACACCAAAACGAACATATGTTCGTTTACGTTTTCGTATCCTCTAACTCGCGGTTTCGCAATCTGAAGTACGATAATAGCTAGTTCATAAACGTTTACTAGGAACCTTTCGCATCGGTACGAAAACGAACACCAAAACGAACATGTGTTTGTTTACGTTTTCGTTTTCGTATCATCTAACACGCGGTTTCGCAATCTGAAGTACGATAATAGCTAGATGGCGTTAATTTCCACTCCATAAACTTTTCGGTCAAGGCAAAGTTTTCAATCGATTTTTTGGCAGATGTACAACAAATCAACAATATACACAAAGCATCAAAAAATGGTGAAAAATTCAGTATAATATGAGATAAGAAACATATTTGTTTGCATACCTACGTAAATCCCGCTCCATACGCAAAGCGTTTTTCACTGGCCGAACACTGATTACGGATTGACGTCACAAGTACACACGAATCGATGACCTTTTCGTATTCGTTTTCGTACCGATGCGAAGGGTCCCTAATGTTTATGTTGGCGCCCTTGTTTCTCCACACGTGCTGTGTAAGATAATTATATATATTAGCAAAACTGTAAAGCTGCTCTATTTTCTTTCACATGTTAGCTTGTGTAATGTTTAGAAAGTGTATTTAACTAATCGTCAAAACAAATTTCAAAATATTCCAGAGAGAGAGAGAGAGAGAGAGCGAGAGAGAGAGAGATGGGGTTTAACGTCCACTCGACAGAAACTATGTCATTTCGAGTCTTTAACCGTGGGAGGAATCAGGAGAACCCGGAGAAACCCCACAAGGTTGGACAGGCGACCCTACTCCATGCCACCGTTAAACGGTGAATCGAAACCACGCCACTTGACTCAATGACAGATCTTGTGATTTCACGCGCACGCGTTAAACCATTTGACCATTCACCCTCTGGCACTGGAGGGTGGGGGGGTGGATGGCCGAATGGTTAGCTCGTGCGCTGTATCATAAGGCCTGTCATTGAGTCAACTGGCGTGGTTTCGAACCCCCGGTTGTACGTGACAAGGAGTAGGGTCGCCTGTCCAACCGCGTGGGTTTTCTCCGGGTCCCTCGGTTTCTTCACACTGCTAAAGACTCCCACGCGCAAGCGAATTATTGAAATAAAATTAAACCTAGTTCGTGTCGAGTGGACGTTAAACCCCATTTCTCGCTCTTTCTCCCTCTGGCTCTGAACAGCGGTTTGTGTACGTTAATGAACTTAACAAGCTACCGATAGTAAACTGATCGAGTTAAGAGGTTTTCATAGAATTGTTTCCCTGTACCACGCGGTTCAACTTCATTCTGTATTCATAAAAAGCTGATTGAAGATGATTAAAGGAGCTGAATGGAACTCTTGAATTGAGCTAACAAAGGTACATTAATGAAAGTAACAAAACATTACTTCTACAGGTTCCGTGTTCGGCATAAGATTAACAATTTACATCAATGTTGTTAACTTCTATACAGTTAAAATTACTTCATCACAAAAGACTAGGATGACTAAGAGTAGGCGAGAGAGCGAGAGAGAGAGAGAGAGAGAGAGTGCATTTAACATCCATTCGACACAAACTAGGTCATTTCTGAACCAACATATGATTCAATTTTATTTCAATAATTCCCTTGAGCTTAGGGGTCTTTAGCATCGGGCGAAAACCGGAGGACCCGAAGGATCCAGAGAAAACCCACGAGGTTGGATAGGCAACCCTACCCTTGTCAAGTACAATCGAGGCTTGATAAAGAGAAACCTTGTCAATAACAGTCACTCCTTAATAAACAGTAAACGTTTTCCCTATAAATGTGTGTGTGTGTGTGTGTGTTGGGAGGGGGGGGGGCGAATGGTTAGCACGTGCGCGCTGTATCATAAGGCCTGTCATTGAGTCAACTCGCGTGATTTCGAATCCCCGGTTGTACGTGACGATGAATAGGGTCGCCTGTCCAACCTCGTGGGTTTTTCCGGGTCCTCCGGTTTCCTCCCACTGCTAACGACCCCTACGTGCAAGCGAATTATTGAAATAAAAAATTAAACCATATGTTAGTCCTAAAATGACCTATATGTATTTTGTTTCGAGTGGACGTTAAACCCCATTTCTCTCTCTCTATCTCTATAGATGTGTCTCGCGTACATAGTTTTGACTATTTTGCTTGTATTCATACTCCTCGCAGTGTTTCGTTTGATTATACCTAATCCTACTAACAACCAATAGCTAACTGCGCCACAAAAGCATTACGCTTGAAACGGAGCTCCAAATTGGACCAAATATGTTTACATAACGTTACGTCATGACTCAGGACTTTATTATGCCAATTAACCAGTACATAGTAGAATATTACAGAAAAACTAATTGCGTGAAAAACGAGGCTATCATATCGAAAACAATGTAAACAATACTGTTTGGAGACGAACATACTTTCACCGTTTTGAATACCTTAAATCACTGTCCAAAGTTTTAGGGAAGACCCAGATTAAATGAAGTGGTGTCATGTTGCTGTACTTGGGATAGATTTAATTGAACGGGGAGAATAGACACACTCCCTCAAAAGCTCAAGTATCAGAAGCCAATCCAGCAATGGCCAGAGATGGATTTCTCGGGCCATTGCTTCCGGAATATGGCTTGTATTAGGCTATCTGACATGTGTTTTGATAGTTTCTGTAATGGTTTACGCGGCAACTGGGGATTTCGTCCCGTTTACAGGATTATAAGCTGTTAACAGTAGGAATTCGATGTAAGAGTAGGCCATAGTGCCGTTGCCGGGGCAAAATTGTCCCTCATAGCACACTGTATTGCGTATGCCCGTCATCATTAACCCAGTCGGGGCAGAACAGTAGGGTGTTAAACCCCATTTCATTTCATTTATTTGAAGTTGTTTACTTTCGATGAAACCATATTTCAGTATATATTACGATTATCATTTAGGGAATTACGCCTGATTAAGTATTCCAACAACAGTTTATGGCTGAAAATTAACCCGTTAAGATTCTAATCAAGCACTCTTGGGAATCATCTACAACATAGTACCATTTAATTCATTCGTTAAGAACGTTAATGACAAGCATCGCCCATACAATTCGCCGGACACTTTTTTGATTTATACGTTAAGAACGTCAATGCCAAGCTTTTCCTAAACACGGATATATCATCCATTCGATTCGCCAGCCGTTCATTAATGGCCATGTTTCTCTTGACATGACGCATATACTCAGAAGTCTTTGTCGTATACATACAACTGTCAGGCCACAAGCTGGTCGGAAACTATCAAGGGAATTGCTTACGCCATTATTCGAGGAAATGAATTTCTGAATTATTCAGACTAATCTCATTAAAAAGATGTATCTGAGTCTCATTTCCATTTCGTAAAATACCTCGTTTGATCTAAATGTGAAAACAATGGTGATATAAATTTTTAAAGGTCCATATCTCGGAGAGAGAGAGAGAGAGAGAGAGAGAGACCGTATGATACAGCGCTAACCATTCGGCCAACCTAATTTTTAAAGGTCTATTATATCTTGGTGGGAGTTTTCTTTGAATGGTCTGTTATATCTCGGTGGGGTGGGGTGGGTGGGGGTGGAGGCGGGGTGGGGGTGGAGGGTCACGGTGGTTAAGTGGGTAAGACGCACAGGGGTATTTAGCAGTGGGAGGAAACTCGGTCATTTCGGGACTAACATATGGTTCAATTTTATTTCAATAATTCGCTTGCACGAAGGGGTGTTTAGCAGTGGGAGGAAACCGGAAGACCCGGAGAACAATCCACGAGGTTGGACAGGCGACCCTAGTCCTTGTCACGAACAACCGGGAATCGAAACCATGCCAGTTGACTCAATAACATACCTTATGATACAACGAGCACGCGCTAACCATTCGGCCATCCACCGCCCCCCCCCCCCACCCAATCCTATTATTTAAAAGTCTATTATATCTTGGTAGTAGTTTTCATTGAATGGTTGAGCATAAAACTCGCAGTATTATATGAATAGGGTTCATGTGTCTATGGTTTCAAACAATGCCATCATCGTTTCCATACATGCATGGGTGTTTCACAAACATAGCTTAAGGGTTGTGTTTTAGTTACCAACTTGGTTATGTTAATACTATTAATATTACCAATGTTACCACACACTTTCAATACATACATAAAAGGTTTATATGTTCAAGTTGTCCTAACGTCATTTACATTATGTTTTCAAGATGTCCTAACGTTATTTACATTATATTTTCAAGATGTCCTAACGCCATTTACATTATATTTTCAAGATGTCCGAACGTCATTTACATTATAATATGTTCAAGATGTCCTAACGTCATTTACATTATAATATTTTCAAGATGTCCTAACGTCATTTACATTATATGTTCAAGATGTCCTAACGCCATTTGTATTATATTTTCAAGATGTCCTAACGTCATTTACATTACATGTTCAAGTTGTCCTAACGTCATTTACATTGTTTGTTCAAGCGTTCGATCCCTGCATTGGCCGAGAAAGTTCATCTGGATTTTCCGACGTGGTTCCCCCTTGTCAGTGGTGCAGAATGGAGGGCCTGACAAGGACAGCTGTCTAGTCATTCGGATGAGACGAAAAACCGAGGCCCCGTGTATACATTGGAATGCACGTAAAAGATCCCTGGGCAGTTGGAATTCGAAATAAGAGTAGGCGATAGTGCCGCTACCCGGGCAAAATTTCCCTCATAGCACACTGTATGGCGTATGCCCGTCTTCATTAGCCCAGTATAGGAGCAGAACAGTAGGACGTTAAACCCCATTTCATTTCATTTCATTTCTGTCCTAACATCATTTACGTTATACAACCGGTGTAGTAGCCTGGAATAACCAGACATCAAAGACTACCGTTCAATTTAGACCCTTCGCGTATTTCGCCGAACATAAATGATTTGAAATTAGAGTAAAACAGAAACGATTGAATGTAAATCGGTTTAGATTAATCCATATTACATTATTATATGCATTGCAACCCATTTGTATAAATTTCTAGGCGCCATTGAATAGGGGCGTACTTCCTATAAGGCTTTATGCTACTTGTGTACTCATTGGCGTACACGTAACGATGACGACATGACGTATGGCCGTTTCTAATAGCCTGGTTAGTACAGAAAAAGTGGGACGTTAAACCCCATTCCATTCATTCTGTTTTTTGATCTGTTACACCCCCCCCCCCCGGGGATCACGTGGCTAAGTGGGTAAGACGCTAGCTCGCTAGCCTGGAGGTCGGGTGTTCGATCCCTGCATTGGCCGAGAAAGTTCATCCAGATTTTCCGGCGTGGTTCTCCCTTGTCAGTGATGCAGCACGGAGGGGCTGACAAGGAAAGCTGTCTAGTCGTTCGGATGGGACGAAAAACCGAGGTCCCGTGTACACATTGGCGTGCACGTAAAAGATCCCTTGGCAGTTGGAATTCGATATAAGAGTAGGCCGTAGTGCCGCTGCCCGGGCAAAATTTCCCTCATAGCACACTGTATGGCGTTTGCCCGTCTTCATTAGCCCAGGTTAGGAGCAGAACAGTAGGACGTTAAACCCCATTTCATTTCATTTCATTTCATGTTACACCCCCCGTGTACACATTGGCGTGCACGTAAAAGATCCCTTGGCAGTTGGAATTCGATATAAGAGTAGGCCGTAGTGCCGCTGTCCGGGCAAAATTTCCCTCATAGCACACTGTATGGCGTATGACCGTCTTCATTAGCCCAGGTTAGGAGCAGAACAGTAGGACGTTAAACTCCATTTCATTTCATTTCATTTCTGTTACACCCCCTCTCATAGCTATTGAAATTCATCACACTTTTCAAAGTATTATCGCCTATTATCTCCGGCACATCTTGTTTCCTCTGTAGCTTGAAGCGAGTACAAGAAAAGATTTTAGCGGATGTACGTCATTTTTAATTATCTCCGTTCTCGTCTGTCCTGCCTTTGTGTACTATGGTGCTTAGAGGTACGTTAACACTATCTGCACTATGATGATTAAAGGTATGTTTACACTATCTGTACTCTGGTGCTTAAAGGTACGTTTACACTATCTGGACTATGATGACTAAAGGTATATTTACACTATTTGTACTATGGCGATTAAAGGTACGTTTACACTATCTGCACTATGGTGCTTAAAGGTATATTAACACTATCTGTACTATGGCCATTAAAGGTAGGTTTACACTATGTGTAAGTTCGTGCTTAAAGGTAGGTTTACACTATCTGTAAGTTGGTGATTAAAGGTAGGTTTACACTAACTGTACAATCGTGATTAAAGGTAGGCTTACACTGTCGATAAGTTTGTCAGGAATGGAATTGGATGGAGTATAAGATATGTTATTTTGAGATTTCTACTCCGGGCTTTCCCCACTACTTTTTTTTTAACCAAGGTACCCTTAACGTAAAGATTGTAATTGAAGGACTAGACATACATTCCATGCTACAATAACCAACTAACATCTAGCCTTGTAAACTTCCTAAGAGTCTTTTCGACCAACGTCAGTATAAGTATGCTAACCCGGTATCCAATGTGAAGATGTTCAGCCTGTCAAAATTTCGTTTTACTTGTCTTTACTACACTAGGATCTGGAAGAGTAATCATTGACGTGTTCTGAATGATGTGAGGGAATAGCTAATGAAACGGTCTGTTACGGCGAGCTTTAGGCGTGTTTTGCACAGAACTGTGCGTAATCCACTAGTAACATCAATGCTGATTAGTTAATCAAATGTCTGACGTCATAGGGTCAAAAGCTGCTCGTATGACCTCTGACGCGACCTATCGCTACAACCGGTCAGATCTTCATGTAGTGTAGGCCATCGAAAGTATAAAAAAAAAACGAAACTAAATATAGATCTGTATTTTAATCAGATTACTGGGATCACGAAGGCTGGGTAAATAAGGCGCTGACGCACTAATGCCTAGGTCCCACTGGGCATTGTTTGCCTCGGCGACGTACTACATGTTGACTTCTTAATGTTTTAGAACTATTTGTTTTACATTGTATTTATTTTAGTTATGAAGAGCGCCGCGGAGCAGCTGTTAGCTGGAGCACTCAACGCGATACATATTGATTATTATTATTATTATTATTATTACTACCAATAGAAATTAATAAGGCTTGGGATGCTTCGGCCTATTTTCCCGGCAAACATTAAAATTTTTCGCAATTCTCTCGAGGTCTCTCAATGGTTCCAAATAGCTTGCTAAGCCTCCTGAAGCTTCTCCGGACACCGAGGAACCTATTCCGGTCGCTCATTAATATCCATCGGTAGTACCCAGTGGGACCTAGACATAACCAATAGGTACGACGAATCTGGTATTGGCCTAGCATTGCATTCCCCTTGATCTAGTCATTCGAAAAACGGAAGTCGACATGGTCATTACAGAAATCTAGATAGTTGAAATTTGATTAAAAGCAGGCGAGGCGGAAACACCGCTGTCCAGACAAAAATCTCCACCTAGCACAATTCGTGGCGTACACTCGTTCATTAGCCCGGTTGGTGTAGAAAATGAGGCGTTAAATCAAGCTAGCCTCGAACATTGGCGAGTTACAGAAATAGATGTCGTTCTCTTCTGTACGACTTGAATAGGTTAAGTTATATTTATAGCACGGCTTTTATGAGTTATTAGGTTTAAACACAGAGGCCGCAAGCCGAGGTTTTAAACCTGTTAACGAATGAAGCGTGATATAAATGACTTGTAACATTAACACCTACTCAAAATGCTCGTTGTTATTGCACAGAAAACCCACGCACTTCTCTATATGATTTCTACTAAAAGTAGCGTAAACCAGCAAAAGTGTGCAATAACATTGAAAATTTCTAGTTATTGCATGGTTAAGCTTCAGCCAGTCTACTAGAGGGAAAACAATCAGCTAATTCAACGAAAAGAACAAAGGACGATTTCTCGTCCATGTTACAAATGTGAATGACGGGTAATTATATTGGTGTAGAGTCAGAACTTTCAATTTCCTGATGTTTTATACCCATCTTTAGTATAAATGTACTTGTTACTTGTTGCTATTTCCGGGCATTTCCGTCCTAAAGCTAAATAGCAACGTAATGAGTTTCCGACAACCAGACACATTCCCATTGAGCTTAAAGATACATTAGTTAAGAGCTAAATCTGTCCATTGCAAATCTTTCTTTAGGATTCAGATGTTATAGAAATTATTAATTAGACGTTTATTTACATGACAAGTTTAAAATCAACCCTGTAGACCCTCGGATGGCTTGGATACAGCTTGGATTTAAACACTCGTCCATTTAATAATTAACTCATTAAATGAATGAACTGACGTCACTCCCGGAAACAGTCGAGGAAAGGGCAGATAATCGAGGGTATCGTGGCCATTAAGAATGTTAATTGATAATCAAGAAAATGTATTTTTTTTAAAATTATTATAGCAAGAATGGCCAACTCTTTATTAAACTCTTCACTAATGTATATTTAATATCCCCACGTTCCACCCTCTTGTGATCAAATATTGTGTGTGTTTGTGTGTGTGTGGGTGTGCGTGTATGGGTGTGTGTGTGTTGTGCGTGTGTCAGAGAAAGAGAGAGAGAGAGAGAGAGAGAGCGAGAGAGAGGGAGAGAGAGAGAGCGCGCGAGAGAGAGAGTCTGTTTTCCATTTCGTAAAATACTTGGTGATATAAATTTTTAAAGGTCCTTAAAGAGAGGGAGAGAGAGAGAGAGAGAGAGATAGAGAGGGTGGGGAGGGGGGTAACGTCCACTCGACACAAAATATGGTTCAATTTTATTTCAATAATTCGCTTTCGCGTAGGGGTTTTTAGCAGTTGGAGGAAACCGGAGGACCCGGAAAAATACCCATGAGGTTGGACAGGCGACCCTACTCCTTGTCTCGTACAACCGGCGAAACGAAACCACGCCAGTTGACTCAATGACAGACCTAATGATTGAACGCGCACGCGCTAACCATTCGGCTATCCAACCTCTCACAGATATTGGAATTGAAGTTTTGATTAGAATGAATAATTATAGAAGAAAAAAAGGTTCAATACATCTTTTAAGTCCGTTACAACAAACGTACCCCTGACAGTTTTAGAACCACAGTGTTTATAAATCCCATGTCGATTTACTTAATATAGAGACATGGTGGCTAAGTGAGTAAGACACTGGCTCGCTAGTCTGGAGGTCGCGTTTTCCATCCCTGCATTGGCCGGGAAAGTTCATCGGAATTTTCCGGCGTGGTTTTCCCTTGTCAGTGGTGCAGAACGGAGAGCCTGACAAGAACAGCTGCCCAGTCGTTCGAAAGGGAGGAAAAACCAAGGAGCCATGTATACATTGACGTGCACGTAAACGATCCCTTTGTAGTTCGATTTCGATATAAGAGTAGGTCGTAGTGCCGCTGCCCGGGGAAAATTTCCCTCATAGCACACTGTATGGCGTATGACATTCTTCATTAGCTTAGTTGGAACAGAACAGTAGGACGTTAAAACCCATTTCATTTCATTTCTTTTCGATTTACTAAGCTGCATGAAAGTCAATGTTTTGTGTCGAAGTGTTTTCATTTGCGTGGAACGACACTTTTCACCGGGTAATTCACATACATAGCTAAATGTGATCGTACCTTACCAGTCTCCTACACCCCAGACCATTTTCTTGCCTGGACTTCATGCTAAAATACCAAGTGTAATAATACAAGCTACAGGGCCCAGTGTAATAACAGCTAAAGGGTCCAATGTAATAACAGCTACAGGGCCTAGTGTAATAACAGCTAAAGGGTCCAATGTAATAAAAGCTACAGGGCCTAGTGTAATAGCAGCTGAAGGTCCAATGTAATAAAAGCTACAGGGCCTAGTGTAATAACAGCTAAAGGGCCTTGTGTAATAGCAGCTGAAGGTCCAATGTAATAACAGCTAAAGGTCCAATGTAATAAAAGCTACAGGGCCTAGTGTAATAACAGCTAAAGGGTCCAGTGTAATACAACCTACATGACCTAGTGTAATGACAGCTAAAGGGTCCAATGTAATAAAAACTACAGGGCCTAGTGTAATAACAGCTTATAGGTCTAGTGTAATAATACAAGCAAAGGGCCTGCGGCAATAACAGCTAAAGGACCCAATGTAATAAAAGCTACAGGGCCTAGTGTAATAACACCTACAAGACCTAGTGTAATAATACAAGCTACAGGGCTTAGTGTAATAACAGCTAAAGGATCCAGTGTAATAATACAAGCTAGGGGCCCAGTATAATAATACAAGCTATGAAGTCCAGTGTTAAAAGCTACAGGACCTAGATGAAAGAAAATGAAATGGGGTTTAACGTCCTCCGACTGGGGGGGGGGCGCAACGGAAAATTCCGATGAACTTTCTCGGTCAACACAGGGATCGAACAATAGGAGACCTTCCAGGTTAGCGAACCAATGTCTTACTCACCGAACCACTGTGACTCCTCTAGTATAAGGACAATAACAGGATGTCAATAAAAGCTCCCATCTCTTTATAGATTATTATCAGATATTATTGCCGTCCATTTTAATAATTCGTGTAACAAATATCATCGTATATTTTATGAAATATGATCCTAACCATTATAGGTAGATGAGCTTTGGTTATGTACTAATTGTAACTGCCCTGTTGGTAATAATTCTGTCGGCATCATGTACCTTTGAAGCCATGGGTAATAAACGTCTTTTTTAATAATCACTAATACCCCCCTACCGATAGATGAGTCTATCAGTCTAAATCTAAGTAAATTAACTACAAATTATACCCCAAATCTTTTGTAGTAATTCCATCATTATCATTCAACGGTTTCTCCTTGGTCGAGTGGAAAGGAAAAGATTTTGAAGTTAATTAATCTTAAATGGAGATTTTCCGTTTTATTTCCTACAGGATAGGTTAAACAGACTCAATTAGTTCTAAACATCGATCTTTGGATAGTTACGAGGGATGAAATAGATTTTCCGTGTTTTTTTATCGTAAGGTAAGTTAGCCATCAGTTTTTATTCTTATCTTCAGAATCGGATAATTAGTACTCGGCAACGCGCGGCCTACGCTCGGGACAATGAAGCGACTGACGATACAGCTATCAGCACAGACTGTCTGTCTATAGTTAGCTCCGCTTGAGAAATATTTTCTATAATTCCTTCATATCATCTTCAATAAGAGAATGGAACAAACTAAGTGCGGACACAAAAAATTCAATATCTCTAAATATTTTCAATTCGAAATTTATGGCTCAAGATTCAACACCACCAATTTTTTTTTCTTTTAGATCCCGCACAAACCAAATTATTCACTGTAAACTGCGTCTCTCTTGCAGCAATCTAAACGGACATACATTTTTACGTCATATTTCTGATAATCCATGCTGCAAATGTGGTCATCAGTTAATAATTTACCGACTATCCATCAAAACACTACTGTCTTATTGCACGGAATTGACGACATAGAAAAAAATAAATAAAACCAAGTACGAACAATCCAAACCATTAGACAAAATTCGAAGTCCTAACATTTTTAAAATTGCCCACTCAATTTCGAAATCACCAGACGGTTCAAGGGACAACTATAATGCACTTATTGGAACTATATTTTCACTTGTACATTATTCGCCTTTTTCTAAAATGTAAATCCATTCCATAGACAGCTGTAACACAACCACTGTAATCATATTTTCATGTGTACATTGATTATTTATTTCTAAAATGTAAATACATGTATCTATATCTGTCAGGGAGAGAGAGAGAGAGAGAGAGAGAGAGAGAAAGAGAGAAATGGGGTTTAACGTCCACTCGACACAAACTAGGTCATTTCGGGACTAACATGTGGTTTAATTTTATTTCAATAATTCTTTTGTGCGTAGGGGTCTTTAGCAGTGGGAGGAAACGTGGTTGGACAGGCCACCTACTCCTTGTCACGTAAAACCGGGGAATCGAAACCACGCCAGTTGACTCACTGACAGACCTTATGATACAGCACGAACGTGCTAACTATTCGGCCCCACCACCCCTCTTTCCCCCTCCCCTCCCCGCGCTTGAGAAGAGACACCACGTCCTAAATCGACGATTTGAGTCGAAAACAAAAGTATACTTCGAGAATTTTAAGAAGTATTTATTCTGCTTCCATTTAGTGGAACTGAATAGGTTTATTCAGTCTTTGTGTGTGTGCCAGATGTGATACGGAGTAAAACCGCATTACAAAACAATATACCAATTTTTGGTTATGGCGGCCCTTCAAGACAGAGATATATTCTAGAAGTTTGAAGTATATGGATCTCTGTGTGTAGAATGCTTACTACGAGCGCATCTTTCTAAAAACGATTAAATTGATATAGATGTTTGATTGTGCACATCGTTATTTTATTATTTTTTTTTACAAGACTTGAAACTGAGAGTGGATTGCAATAAAGAAACTAGGGGACGGGGTTTAACGTCTCGCCATCACAATACTTCATGTAGCTATAAATATTGATAGGCTTCGTACACGGGGCAGGATATGCACAGTCCTTATAGAACTATTTATTTTGTCTATACCTCATTCCAAAAAGCATACATACATATATATTTTATTGCCCGTTAGGAATAATTAAATCCCCTGTCATGTAGCTATACACTTTGATAGGTTTCGTACACGGGGCAGGATATACATACTCCTTATATAACGAATTAGTTTGAATATACCTTATTCCAAAAGGAACACATATATATTATATTTCATTGTCCGTTAGGGACAATTAAAGAACCTGTCATATAGCTATAAACATTGATAGGTTTCGTACACGGGGCAGGATATACACACTCCTGATAGAAATATTTACCTTATTCCAAAAAGAATACATGGACATATATTTTATTGCCCGTTGGGAATAATTAAATCACCTGTCATATAGCTATAAACAGCGATAGGTTTCGTACACGGTTCAGGATATGCACAGTCCTTATATAACTATTTAGTTCGAATATACCTTATTCCAAAAAGAACGCATAGCCATAAACAGCGATATTATTCGTACACAGGGCAGGGTATGCACACTTTTATATAACTTTTTATTTTGAATATACCTTATCCCAAAAAGAACACGTACATATTTTACTCTCCCTTAGAAACAATTAAAACCCCTGTCTTAACCAGTTCCAATGTCAACACATCGTGCCACATGTAGCTATGATGTATACAAAAACATATACGCCCACCAGCAGTATTTTAAAGGGAATATTTTTAAGATAGCAGTCTCAGAATAGATGGGTGTTTCCGAATTGCGATAAGGTTTCCACAATATGACATTCCAAAGGGTTCGAACACATGCCACTCGATCCAATGGCAGATCGTATGACCTAAAGCGCATGCGTTAGAACACTGGGCCCCCGCCCCTGTGTCCAAATTGAGACAAGGTTTTCCCAATATGACAATCCAAAGGGTTCAAAACCACGCCACTCGATCCAATGGCAGATATCGTATAATCTAAAGCGCATGTGTTAGACCACTGCATCATGTGTTCAGAGATTGGCGACCCTTGGATTTATTTAGCCTGCTCTCAAATGGTAATAATCACACTGGTTTGTTCTAACGCGGTTGTTCATTGCCAAATTTGTTCTAACATTAGTACAAAAACTCTTATCTGATTAAAACACAGATCCTATTTCGTTTCGTTTTTTTATAGTTCAAAATTTCGTTTTACTTGTCTTTACTACACTAGGATCTGGAAGAGTTGTTACATAACCCGCGTTCTGATTGATGTGAGGAATTAGCCAATGAAACGGTCTGTTGCGGGGACTTCATGGCGTGCAATGCACGGATGTGTGGGTATCCTACTAGAAACAACAACGCTGAATAGTTAATCAAATGTCTGTCGTCATAGGGCCAAAAAGCCGATCGTATGACCCCTGACACGACTTCCCATTCGAACTGGTCAGATCTTCATGTAGTAGAGGCCGTCGAAAATATATATATAAAAAAAACCACGAAACGAAATATAGATCTGTATTTTAATCAGACTCTTATATCCACGTCCAGAAATGCATCTTATTTGCTGTTTTAGAGTTTATTTTATTAGTTTTCAATAGCATTTCTCTTAAAATTAAGGGGGGTTGGATGGCAGAATGGTTAGCGTGCGCGCGCTGTATCATAAAGTCTGTCATTGAGTCGACTGGCGTGGTTTCGAATCCCCAGTTGTACGTGACAAAGAGTAGGGTCGCCTGTCCAACCTCGTGGGTTTTCTCCGGGTCATCCGCTTCCCCCCCCCCCCCACTGCTAAAGACCCCTACGCGGAAGCGAATTATTGAAATAAATTTAAACCATATGTTAGTCCCGAAATGACCTAGTTTGTGTCGAGTAGACGTTAAACCTCATCTCTCTCTCTCTCTCTCTCTCTCTCTCTCTCTCTCTCTTAAAATTAAAACTAAACATCTCGGACATTTTTTTTAAAAAAAGATGAACATAAATGTCACATACCTATTGAAAGGTTACTGGATACAGAATTTAAACTGGTGCGTAGTAGTCGTGTTTTCATTTTCATTTTTTTGACCCACGTGTTCCATTTACCCTGAGGGTCGCGTTTGATTGTAATCAGCATGGTATATATATATATATATATATATATATATATATATATATATATATATACCCAACTGTGTAAATGACGATAATCCTTTTTATTACAGTTATCTGCTAGACAATCTTACAATAGGTTTAAATATAATTGGCTTTAAAGGTCTACTGCTAATATACGACCTTTAATAAAAGGCACGGGGGTTGGGTGGCCGAATGGTGAGAGTTTGATCATAAGGTCTGTCATGGAGTCAAGTGGCGTGGTTTCGATTCCCCGCTTTTCCGGTAATTGATTTTAAAGGTCTACTGCTAATATACGACCTTATATTAGGATGGGTTGGGTGACCGGAAGGTGAGAGTCTGATCATAAGGTCTGTCATTGAGTCAATGACCTCGTTCAATCTGATTCAAACACATATCCTATTTCGTTTCGTTTTTATAGTTCAGAATTTCGTTTTACTTGTGTTTACTACAGTAGGATCTGGAAGAGTTGTTATATTACCGGCGTTTTGGTTGAAGTGAGGGATTACCTAAAGAAACGGTCTGTTACGGCGATTTCTTGGCGCTCTGTGCACGGAACTGTGGGTAAACCACTAGAAACGTCAACCCAGATTGATTAATCAATGTCTGAGGTCATAGGGTTAAAATCCACTCGTCTGACCCCGGACGTGTGAACCCCCAATATAACTTGTCAGATCTTTATGTAGTGTAGGCCATCGAAAGTATAAAAAAAACAAAACGAAATATAGATCTGTACTTTAATCAGATTGTGACCTCGTTTTACGTGACAAGGAGTAGGGCCACCTTCCAACCTCTTGGGTCTCCTTCCACTGCTAAAGACACCCAGCCGATAGCGAATGAAGGAAATAAAATTGAACCATATGTTAGTCCCGAAATGACCTAGTTTGTGTTGAGTGGACAAAAGTACGTCATGATTTTGACCCATGGTAGATATTTGTTTAGAAAATATTGTCTGCATATTCGGGTAAACATCACTTAAAAGGCATGTTTATGTGTGTGTGTAAGCTACGGTCGCTATTTTAGTGGGTAAGACGCTGGCTCGCTAGCCTGGAGGTCGCGTGTTTGCTCCCTGCATTGGCCGCGAAAATTCTTCAGGATTTTCCAACGTGGTTTCCCATTGTCAGTGGTGCAGGACGGAAATATTAGCACAACCGTAAAGCTGCACTACTTTGTTTCATGGTAAACGATGAAAAGTTACAAGGTATGCCGACAAAAACTGATTTCAACACTGGTTTAATAACATTTTAACATTTTAAAGTACTTTTCGTCCGTCTTGGGACTATTCATAAATAATGTAATTGTGTACAGATGGACAGTATAGTATATTTATACATATTTACATAGTAAAACCGTGGTTTTAATTGGCTATAGTTACCATTGTCTATGGTTACATAGTATATCGTTAACTAATAGAAAACATGTACACACGTATATATAAAATATTATGAAAAATAATGATAGAAATGAAATTTTTTAAATCTTAAAAAATGCATCATCGAGTAATAACTTCCTGGGCAATTTACAAGCACCGCCTGTTATCAAAATATAATCAAGATTAAAATGTCAGTCATTGTCACGTAGATAGTAAACCCAATTTCATTCATTCATTCATTCCTTCATTCAGGGTAGTTCAGAATCTGTATCAATCGAATCCCCGGTTGTACGTGAGTAGGGTCGCCTGTCCAATCTCGTGGGTTTCCTCCGGGTCCTCCGACTGCTAAAGACCCCTACTCGCAAGCGAATTATGGAAATAAAATTGAACCATATGTTAGTCCCGAAATGACCTCGTTTGTGTCGAGTGGACGTTAAACCCCTCTCTCTCTCTCTCTCTCTCTCTCTCTCTCTCTCTCTCAGAATCTGTATCAACTTTTATTGCTGTTTTAAGTCAGTTTATGTCAATATTATGTTAATTGCATGTAAATAACAGCAATCGAATTAAAACGCAGATCCTATTTCGTTTACTTTGTATAGTTCAAAATTTTGGTTTACTTGTCTTTACTACACTAGGATGTGGAAGAGTTGTTATATTACCGGCGTTCTGGTTAAAGTGGGGGATAAGCCAATGAAACGTTTTGTCATGGTGACCTCTTGGCGTGCCATGCATGGAACTGTGGGTAAACCACTAGCAACGCCAACGCTGATTGATTAATCAATGTCTGACGTCATAGGGTCAAAAGCCGCTCGTACGACCCCTGACACGACCTTGGAGTACAACTTGTCAGATCTTCATGTATAAAAAGTATAAAAAAAACGAAACGAAATATTGATCTGTATTTTAATCAGATTGAAATAAAAGGTGGTATTATGTGTTTATTGTTTTTGACGTCTATCATCAATGTATTTGTGTGTATACATTGTTTATGTACAACGCCATTGAATATAACAAAATAGAATCTAAAAACCTAGAATAAGCAGTGTCCTTTGTTGGAAAGCTTCAAGAAATCTGGAAAAACATATCTATTTCAAAGAAGATTCTGTAAATAACAATTTGAATTGTGTGTTTATTTCATTTACTACTACCATCTGTGTTTATTTTGTTCGTGTATAGCGCAGTTGAATACATCAGAGAGAGAGAGAGAGAGAGAGAGAGAGAGAAAGAGAGACGAGGGGTATATTGTTCATGTACAGCGCAGTTGAATACATCAGAGACTGAGAGAGAGAGAGAGAGAGAGAGAGAGATAGTACATACATTGCAAGAAATAAATAACAGATTAAAATTAATTAAAACTATACATTTCTATCCTAGGGGTGCCACGTTGGCTAAGTGAGAAAGACGCTAACTCGCTAGCCTAGAGGTCGCTGGTTCGCTGCCAGTGTTGACCCAATGACAGGCCTTATGATACAACACGCACGCGCTAAACATCTGACCATCTACCCCCCCCCCCCCCCACGGAATGGATGAACATGAAAATCAACAGAGCTTAGAAAACGTTTTATGACCCCCGCCCCATTCCAATATGAATAAAACAGAATCTCCCCACGCAAAAAGATATTACCAAACTATTCGCCAGAGTACATTTTTTAACGTTTGTGACCCCCACCCCCATCATTCCAATATGTATAAAACAGGACCCCTACACGCAAAAAAGATATTGCCAAACAATTCGCCAAATGACATACTTTAAACTAATTGACCCATAAGTCTACGTTAAATTTGATTACAATCATTCAGGTGTAAAAAATAGATACAGGTGTGGAATAAAATATAGATTGGGGCGAAAGTTTCACCACTATCTTAGATCTACCACCTCATCACGATTTATGACTGTTAAATATTCAGAATTCGTGAATTTGACCTAAAACAAAACTCAAGCGTAAAACATATAGTGATACAACAGTTACAGTATTATCTGTTCACTGATCACGTTGTATTGCCATAGGACAAGGATATACCCTGATCTCTGTATTAACATAATTCTTATCCAGGAATACCTGACTGACAGACAGGGGTTACACTGATTACAGGTAGGTTCAAACACTTTATTATGTTTTTTACTTTGATGTTGATTCTTTATCAATCGTACAGTCTTTAGTTAGCGCTGTAATCATAAGGCCTGTCATTAAGTCAACTGGTGTGGTTTCGAATCCCGGTAGTACGTGACAAGGAGTAGGGTCGCCTGACCAACCTCGTGGGTTTCCCCCGGGTCCCCCGGTTTCCTCCCCTACGCGCAAGCAAATTATTGAAATAGATGACCTAGTTTGTGTCGAGTGGACGTTAAACCCATCTCTCCCCTCTCTCTCTCTGAAATAGGGTTTAACGTCCTATGCTCCGACTAATGAATACGGGCATACGTCATACAGTGTGCTATGAGGATATTTTACCTGGACAGTGGCACTATGGTCTACTCTTATATCACTCCCAAGAGATTTTTTACGTGCACGCCAATGTGTACACAGGACCTCGGTTTTTCGTAACATCCCAACGACTAGACAGCTGTTCTTGTCAGGCCCTCTGTCCTGCACCACTGACAAGGGGAAACCACGTTACTAGATTTACAATAAAACCCTGGCTCCCATGCAGTTTTTAACTTTTAACAATTAATCAATCGGAACGGAAGGTATTTATGATAGTGTGAATTATATCATTCTAGATTGTTTACCAATACCGATAGATATAAAAGTTGAACAATATGTAAACAGTTTATCAAACTGATATCGTGCAATACATACACCATCAAACATCGGCTTTAAGTTCTAACTAACATCCAGAGAGAGTGAGAGAGAGAAATGGGGTTTAACGGCCACTCGACACAAACTAGGTCATTTCCGGACTAACATATGGTTTAATTTTATTTCAATAATTGACTTGCGCGTAGGGGTCTTTAGCAGTGGGAAGAAACCGGAGGTCCCGGAAAAAACCCACTATAGTAAGTTATAATATACGATGCTCACAGACATAATGACTAATGTTATAATTATACAATACCCACAGACATAATGACTAATGTTACAGTATATGATATCTACAGCCATAATTACTAATGTTATAGTATACAATGCCCACATACATGATGAATAATGTTACAGTATATAATGCCCACATACATAATAGCAAATATATCATTGTCTATATATTATATAAACAAAAATACCAGAATATCACAAGCGCCACCTAAGGAAGACCATCACCGCCACCAACACCAAAAAAAAAAAAAATTCCAGCGAAATCAACTTTGTATATAAATCTAATGTATTGCATGTATTTGTATAAAACTAGGAAATATCACGAAATTTTTATCATCCTAGGTCAGTGCTTATGTGGAGATTTAACCTCTCCCCCAAATTCTTAAACCTAACAAACAATCCACATATGACGTCATTTGTGCTAGTCCGTCTTCGATCTATTGTTCTCCAACAGGCCTCCTCTCAGTCCAAACCAGCTGTATATAACCATACAAACAAGCCCAGCTTAACCGGAGCGGGGCCCTGGGCCTAACTAGAATCGCGGGGCCCCTAACGCATGCAACGAAAAGATTATTTCATATCCTTTTGAATGGCACACATGCGTAACACACAATTAAACGGTCTGTAATACAAGAATAATTACATAATATCTGATCACATACGAAATCTATTAAGTTCGGAATGGCATACAATGCGTGGAAATGACATATAACGACGGAGAACTGTTATAACCAGTGAAATCACCGGATTGAGTGGAACTTTACAGAGAAGGTTGAGGGATAGCTCTGTCTCCGCCCTCGCGCCGCTAGATCGATTGCCGTGAAACTTGCATCTGGAATTTTAACTTTTTCTCTTTTTGCCATGATCCGCGGGGCCCCCAGAACCGCGGGGCCCTGGGCCTGGGCCCCTCAGGTCCATGCCTAAGCTCGGCTCTGAATACAAATATACAGTACTTATGTCAGCGTATCTTTCAATGGACATACTTACTTTACAATGCCAATAGCAATGAAGGTGCAGCACACATTGTTCTTAGTATCAATAGTCACTGGTCAATACTTGACCTAAGGTCACCAGAGATTTCCCCACTGGCGCCAAATGTTAATTCTAGTCTCGTGGGCAACCAAATAATGGCGATCTAGTCCATTTAGGTTACAGACGAGTGTACGACTCTAGACATTAATTAATGGCGGTTGTCACTTGAGAAGATATTCCTTATCTCTAATAGTATTTTTGACTTTTATGTCTTCCAGGAAACAAGGTCGAACTAAACGATAAAACGTTATTTCGGAAAGCTGTTTAGTATTTTATTTTGAGTGAAGCCGGTATTATCCGGCTGACCCCCTGATCCATTCACTTGAATTGATATCTGTTGTTTATTTGGGGGTTGGGTGATCGAATGGTTAGCACGTGCGCGCTGTATCATAAGGTCTGTCATTGAATCCGGTTGTGCGTGACACGGAATAGGGTCGCCTGTCCAACCTCGTGGGGTTTCTACGCGGTAGCGAATTATTGAAATAAAATTGAACCATATGTTAGTCCCGAAATGACCTAGTTTGTGTCGAGTGGACGTTACCCCCCCCCTCTCTCTCTACTTGAATTGATATCTGTTGTTTATTTCTTGCAATGTCTGTATTATCCTTGTTTGTATATCTTAATAATGCTACAATAGCCAGTGTTCAAGGGAGATACGACATAGTCCCTACATTTAAATAATCCAATAAATTAAATCAGTATCACGAATACTCATCCATACATTTTGTGAATCGAGCGTGTGGTAATGTGATCTGTCTGGAGTTACATCCGTCAGTTTAATTTCTAGTATCTATATATGGCAATTTGTAAGTGGAAAAAACTTTTAAAAATTTCTGATCGAGCATAAAATAATGATTCACAATTTTGTAATATAAAAATTAATGATAAAACATACTCTAATAACATAACATATTGGAAGCTTTTACTAACTATTATGTTTGACAGATTAAGTGAAATTCGTCGGAAATATATCCTTAGTAGTCTGCTGGAATTCCTGTAAATATACAAATTTGTTTTTACTTTCCCCTGTCATGATCCTCTGATTT
This sequence comes from Patella vulgata, assembly GCF_932274485.2. NCBI lineage: Eukaryota > Metazoa > Mollusca > Gastropoda > Patellidae > Patella > Patella vulgata. The sequence continues at coordinate 7,208,282 of NC_065882.2, read as the reverse complement.
AATTGATTATCGGCTGATATTTCCAAAGATTAATCATGGATGTAATCTATAGTGTTCATACTAGGAATTATACCCGATTTGATCTATTGTATAAATAGATGTTTTTGAACCTATCATGGATTGAACCTGTAGTATTTATACTAGGAATTATACCTGATTTGGTTTATTGTCAATAGATGTCTTTGAAACTATCACGGTAGAGTGGGTGGAAATATAATTATAGTGTCGGGTATTTATATTGTTCTTTAATAATCAGTACACTTCAAGGGTCAGATACCAAACTATGGTTAATCATGTAAAGCTAACTCATTCTACTATAACCTTAATGATCGGCTAAATCTATTTATTAAGGCCAGCTTAATTTTTGTCAAGGTCGCTGAGATGTAAATAAGGTAAGGGCGCTTGATTGTTGGTGAGATTGTATGTTCGGACTAGGATAAGCATTTGTGGCTAGGTTCAGGGTTAGATTTAGGGTTGGGATTAGCGCTAGCCCAGTTTACATCTCGGCCTATGACGAAATATTGAGCTAGCCTTATCATTTAGCATTAACCATAATCAGTAACGCGCATGGTTCAAGGGTCAGCTACCAAACTACTGTTAACCATGTATAGCTAGCTCCATCTACTATAACCTTAATCATCTGTACAGTTCATGCTTCACAGGTCAGATGCCAAACTATTGTTAACCATGTATAGCTAGCTCCGTCTACTATAACCTTGATAATTAGTTCCGTTCCTGGTTCAAGGGTCAAATACCAAACTGCATGGTTTAAGGGTCAAATACCAAACCGTTGTTAACCATGTCTAGCTCGCTCAGTCTACTGATTTCCCAAATGACTCAATGTTAATTCTCGACTCTTTTAGGACGTTCAGGAGTTTATATTATATTGAAAATAGCTTAAGATCGCTGGTGGTATAGACAGGATAGCGCCATAGTGTGCAACAGACATATATTCTGTTGTATACAAACAATTAATTAATTAAATTAAAACTTAAGCCAGTAGCTTGTTTCGAATTGATACCCCCTCTTGTTTAGTCAAACTGCGGCCGTTGTTTTGCATGTCGTTGTCTGGGTTATTATCCTTTCCATTAGAAACAGATATAATACTTTAGTAAGCACGCTCATCAAAGTCGAACTGAAACCAACTGCCACTACATGTGGCACTTGATGAGTTCCGAGCACGATCGGTTTTCAACCAACAGCCTGACCATGTATATATTATTAAAGCAACTCGATTTTAGACATTATTACATCTTGAATACATTAAAGACGGTATTTGTTAACAACCATATTCTTATTATTTGGGTAAACATTGTTAGAACAAGTGACAAATAACCCAAGCGTTGCGTCACTTCGCCCAAGACAAAAAGGGGCGCGTTATCAGTTGGTGGAGATGCCGGGTAGTTATGGCTAAGAAAAAGATTCGCGATGGATTACAGGGCATTAAACGCAATCCCAAAGCCTAGTTATTTTCCTACACCCAGATTTGACGATGTCAGTCGTGGGGCAGTCTCGAGCAAAAATATTCTCTGTCTTGGACTATGCGAGTGGACGTTGGCCAATTCTATTAGATTCAGAAGCAAAACACAAATCCGCATGAGTTCTATCGTCTACCATTTGGATTAAAAAACGCCCCATGGCGTTCCACTCTATGTCTGGATGAATTGGAAATGAAATGAAACCTCCAGGCTAGCGACCCGGCGCCTTACCCACTTAGCCACCGTGGCTTCCAGATGAATTGTAAATATGTCCTAATATACATGAATGCCATTATAATATTCTTCAAGAATTTCAAGGAACACCTACACTACTTCAAAGAAATTTTTGCAAAATTTCAACTTTCGTTAATAATAATAATTTAATACATTTATAAAGCGCACACGTTCCAGCTAGTATAGCTGCTCAGTGGCGCTGGTTTTACATCAAGATAAATACTTTAAAAATAAATTTTAAATTTGAGATATATTAAATTTATAATTATTTTTAAAAACATATACGATTTAAACAATTATTTAAAAAACACACAAGGCTTAAAATTACTCAAAATTTAAAATATATATAAGTTTTAAAAGTTAATTAGCAAATACGAATAAAATCATTACATGAATAAAGCAATTAAACACTATTTACACACTATTTATAAGCATGATTAAAAAGTTCAGTTTTAAGGTTTTTCTTAAATACTGCATAGTTTGAGCTGGATTTGGTTTGTTGGGAAAGTTTGTTCCACAGCATCAAGGCAGAAAATGAGAAAGCTCTTTGTCCAAATAGGGTAGTGACTTTTGGAATTTCCAAAAGATTTTGATCACTTGATCTTAAAGATCTTGATGGCCTGTAGGGTTGAATTAGGTCTTTAAGATATCTTGGAGCATTGTCACAGTTTAAACAGAGGTATGTCAATGATAATATTTTAAACTCAATACGGAATGGGATTGGAAGCCAATGTAAGACTTTGAGCACTAGTGTTATATGTATACTCCTGTTTGTCCGGGACACTATTCGGGCAGCTTTATTTTGAATTAGCTGTAACGGTTGGATATATGAAGAAGGAAGGCCAGAAATCAACGAATTACAGTAGTCTAATTTTGAGGTGATAAAGGCATTTACAAGTAGTTTAGTTGTGTCATAATCAATGAAGGACCTAATTTTGCCATTATTATACAGGTGATAATTGTAGGATTTGCACATTGCAGTTATTTGTGCTTTCATTGACATCTTTGAGTCGAATATAACATCCAAGTTCTTTACAGTATCAACACATGCGATTGAACTATTACCAACACGTACTGCATTGGTTTTTAAATTGTGTTTATTAAAGCGGGTTGAAAATCTTATAACTTCGGTCTTGTCGTCATTCAGTTTTTCGTTAAAACCAAGCTAGTGTTGTTTTGCAGCCAAAAAAGTTCTGTTTCCTGGACACATATTTAGCAAAGAAGGTATCCACGCAGATCCATCGAAGGTCGAAGCAGTTAATAGGCAAATTAAGTGTACTTTCAACTACATCGAACAGGGTGAGACTCATGCCCATTATACTGAAGCACAGCTAGATCACCTGCCTTGTAGGGCGTCCCGCAAAAATGATTTGTTCTGCTCCGACCGTGCTAATGAAGGCAGGCATACGCAATACAGTGTGCTATGAGGGACATTTGGCTCGGACCGCGGCACTACGACTCTCTCTTATATCGAATTCCAAATGCCATATTTAGCATGATGGGGTTCATTTTAAAATCAGCTGATTATTATTTAAAATCAGCTGATTATTATTTAAAATCAGCTGATTATTATATCGTATGAATAAAGCTGTAATCTATACAGGTGGATATACACTGATGTTTATAACACACCCAATATCCAACTGTTTGAATAACAATTCTAGTTCATTTTAAAATAATCTGATTATTAAAGGTGATTGGCTTTATTCATGGTATCTATTGATCATCCATACTGTTTCATATTGAATTATATTATACATAATTTCTGTGAACAAAAGCTATATTTGTTTTTATATAACACTAGAGATAGATAATCCTACCACTATATCGACGGATATGTAGTTCAAATTAATGTGTTTTTGATGAGTTGTTTTTATATAAAAGAAATCGGCAGAGAAAGTGCCGTAAACTGCTAATTATTTCTGTTATTTTGTGTTTTATGTTTCTGGCAGATATTCTTCCGTTTCTTTGATCCTTTTTTAAAAGGTTGTAGATTATGTTTTATAATAGGACATTATCACGTATTTAATGACGCGTGTTCCACTGATAATAGATGTAACTACCAACAATAATAATACTTCATCATTGTAGTCGACTGTAGAAGGGAGACTTTCTTTACTTTCATCTGTGTCAAATATAGTTCACCATTGTATAGGAGGTAGCAGTTCTACAGCCCATCACAAATCCTTAGCGTATTAAATTAGCCACTTACTGTGACCAAAAATTAAAATAAAAAATGAATTGGGGTTTAACGTCCTTTTATTCTAATCTCAACATCGATCATTTATAAAGTTTAAAACTCAACTTGATACATTTCATGTGAAACGAACTAGTAAATCTACAGAGAACATGAAGTTCATCGAGTTTTCCGGCGTGGTTTCCCCTGGTCAGTGGTACAGGACAGAGTGCTTGACAAGGAAAACTGTCTAATCATTCGGATGGCACAAAAACCGAGGCCCCGTGTTCTACAGCCCATCTTCAAAGAGCATACATAATTTCCGCTGACTAGAATACCTTTTTTTTTTAAATCGTTTCACTGCGATTATATTTTCGTCAACCATAGAACCCAGATCAAAACATTGTCCAAATACAAGTCATAAGTTGGCGTGTTCTACCTGATGGAAAGGGTGTTGAAATTGTCTGTTTACCCAATCTATTACGAATTAAGAATGATTCCCATGCCGTGTTTGAAGTGGAATTTTCAATATTCTTACTAGAATAAGACCATGTCATTAGACGGGTGGGCTAAGAAATGGTAATATCACATGGACCTCACACATCATTTTGACACGCTACATTGACACTCCCACAATATGAATATCGTCCCGATAGCTTGACTTGTATCGAGAGGCATCTTGAAACACAAATTCGTCTGTAGTTCGGTAGCCATTATCACACCAGTAGCGATGAAACGTAACTTTAAAACGACATTCAGTCTATTTTACTTTGCTCTTGACAATTGAGGCCGACGTAAAGCTTTTAATATCCGATATACAGAAACCGACCTACAGCTGAGCAGATTACAACACAGTGTTCAATAAACGAATAACATGTTTTATTCTGACTTCGTCTCGTGTTGCTAATGTAGTCTGAATCCAATTCAATATTGATAATGAAATTGAACTTGGATGACAATCTGGTGACCGAGTAGATAAAAGATTATGTAAGACTCGATGACAACAGGTTTAAATGAACTTGCCAGCGGGACGCTGTCTTCTGGAGCGTGTATGAGGGCGATGGGGACGTGGCAAGCGCGTACCGAGGACGTATGGGGCGTGGTTTACGTGTAGTGAAAACGTGGAAAAGGGTGACAGTTTCTGTGATTTTGCGCTTAAACTTCACACAGGAGGTGGTTTTCCGGATTTCACCGCGACCTCACCACGCTATATAGATTTTTTGTGCGTAGTAAGCTCGTGGCTAGATTTTCGTTTCGTGAAGGGGGCTTAGAATTCGAAGGCAGCAAAACGTCTGGTACATGATGACGTAGCTTATTAAATACGCACATCTCCCAAATAAAAACACACAAAATCTTTCCGACTCAGAAATGCAGAAGAAATAATACGCAGTTTCTGTTTAGATGATTGACGTCTTACATTTCTTTCTCTTTTTTTTGTTATCAAGTTGAAAACATTTCATTTCTGATTTCAAGCATCCAATTAGCTATAGCATTGAGAGTATACATATAATTCTTGTTGAAGGCGTCACGATTTAACATTGTCGTTCACGGTTTCTTAAATCTCGTATTTTATTGACAGTCTGATAAAGCATAACATTCTCTGGTATAAAATACAAATATCGTATATAACGTAATGACATAATTTGGTCTGGGCTATAAAATTCTCGTTTATCTCGATCGTGGGTTTGTTGTTGTTCTCGGTTCATCCAAGACAAATGCTAATAGATGCACGAAGGCGGCGGTTGCGTGATTGATACGATTTAGATAGGGCCATTTCTGGTTTTTGAGTTGTGAATATTAGCACCAAATCAACCCCCAGGAGATTAAATCTGGAACTATTAAATGATTCTTACTTGGTTTACCAGTTAACAACCTCGGTATAAATAGATATGAAATATCCTGATACAGAGGTCATGATTCTTTATTACCATAAACCTTAGAAGAAAGAGGCAACCTTTAATGTGATATTAATCTGAGTGAATTAAACACCGTTTAGAATTGAGTTGTAAATTCCTAGTGATTGTCAGATATTTATCATGGTATAAAATATCTAATGTGATCAGGAATCGTTATAAATTAGTCACTGTTGCGTGATTGATAAGATTTTAATAAGATGGGTTTTGATATACGACCATTTAGAATTGAGATGTACATTTCTAATGATTGTCAGATATTTATAAATTAGTCACTACCAATAAAATTTTATAACAACATCATTTAGAATTAAGATGTAAATTTCTATTGATTGTCTGATCTTGCTCGTGATACTGAATTTATAACATGACTGGGGTTAATTTAAACATGATTCGAGAGTCACGTATAAAACCCAACATGGGAAACGTTTCTTCCCGTGAATATATATGTACGTCATTATTGGCGATGAAATCGTGTCTCCAGATATTCGAGCGGGTGGATGCCGAATAGTTAGCAAGTGCGCCCTGCATCATGAGGTCTGTCATTGAGTCAACTTGAGTGGTTACGATTCCCCGGGTCCCCCGGTTTTCTTCGGGTCCCCCGGTTTCCTCCCACTGCTAAAGACCCCTACGCGCAAGCGAATTATGGAAATAAAATTGAACCATGTGTTAGTCCCGAAATGACCTAGTTTGTTTCGAATGGACGTTAAACCCCATTTCTGTCTCGGTCTTCAGCTATTCCAGATAAATTGTTTCAATTGTATCTTGTAACTGAACTAGATATTAGGGGGACACAAAGCTAAGGAATATTGTTTATTACTGAGCAACTTGTCAATGGTGCAGGTCGGAGGGCCTGTCAAGGAAAGCTATCTAGTCCTTCGGATAAAACAAAAACCGAGGTCCTGTGTACATATTGGCATGAACGTAAACTGTCCCTTGGCAGTTGGAATTTGATATAAGAGTAGGCCGTAGCGCCACTGTCCATGAAAAATTTCCCTCATAGCACTTTGAATGGCGTATGCCCGTCTTCATTAGCCCACTCTGAGCAGAACAGTAGGTCGTTAAACCCTACTTTACCATTTCTTTTCGGCCACAGTGAAATATACCCCAGACCTATTGGCCCCAGTTAAACGTCGGTCCAGCATGATTCATTCACCAGGGGTAAATTATATCCCCTCATTTCACTGAGATAAACCGTGAGTTATACCAGGCTCATATTGCATCCTATAGTTTGTTTATTACACCAATAGATACATAAATCTAACCAGTGATATTTAGTTTGTTGTGGGTGTTAGATCGGTATGATTGTCCTGTTAAATTTCATGGTGTCAATAAATATTTTGTAATTTATGTAAAATGATGAATAACCTGATAAACAGTGGGTAGATGATTTATGTAATGTGAAGGCGTATCATCATTAAGGTGGTCAAGTTTATTATTGAGACGAGAATGGGCGTCAATTGTATAATAAGAAATACGTGTAAAGCTTCTGGAAATAATGAAAACAAGGGAGAAACGGAGGTAATTATAGTGATGGGCAGGTGTGAACAGGTAAAAAGACACGGCCAATAATATTCTCAGTAATTTTAGGTTTCGTGTTAAATGGCTAATGATGTAAGAACAAGATATTGTTGTTGTTGCTTATTACAGATTTGAAGTCCAAAACAATAAATTTGATATTGTGGACAGGTTGATTTAATTAAATTATTTACTCTTAAGGGGTTGAAAATTGGTAAAAATACAAAAATAAAAAAGTCCTTGTATATTAAAAAGTCACCTTAAAACACACTTATAAAATCGCTGGCTGGGTCATCTTCTCTCTTTGTCATAATAAAAACAAGTTAAAACAGGAGGTTCAGTTGACTGATGTTTGGCTCATCAGTGCGGATAGAAAGAAAAACACGTGGGGAAAAAGAATCCGCTTGCTTTATGTGGAAAAGCGAAGTTCTCGCGGTAAAACCCATCGCTGGACCCGTGGATTCATTTGTTTTTCTTATCTGGTTGGACTTGGTAATATAGTAATACAGTAGGTTGTTATAGTTAGTAATAATACAGTAGGTTGTTATAGTTAGTAATAATACAGTAGGTTGTTATAGTATTGACTGTAGTATTGATACAGTATGTAGTTATAGTAATATATCATTGGTTGTAGTACTAATACAGAAGGTTGTTATAGTAATTTAGTATTGATAGAATGGACAGTTATATTAATATATTATTGCTTATGGTCTGATATTTCAAAGGTTAGTCATAGATGGAATCTGTAGTATTTATTCTAGGAATTATACCTGGGTTTATCGTTAATAGATATCTTTGAAACTATCACGATAGAGTGGGTGGAAATATAATTATAGTGTTGACCAAAGCATGCACAGGTATCCCAGTCGCGAGGAACCTGTCTTGAAGCCTGCAGTATAAAATATTAAATTGTTTATTTTTGTCCCTTCAAAGAGCATACCTAATTTTCGATGCGATTATATTTTCGTCGGCCACAGATGCTAGGTCAAAACCTTGTCCAAATACAAGTCATATAAGTTGGCGTGTTCTATCTAATGGAAAGGGTGTTGAAATTTTCTGTTTACCCAATCTATTACGAATTAAGGATGATTCCCATGTCTTGTTTGAAGTGGAATTTTCAATATTCTTACTAGATTAAAACTGTGTCAATAGACGAGTGCGCTGAGAAATGATTATATTGTATCACACTAACATGTGTCTCGCAGACTATCTTGACACGCCAAATTGACACTCCCACAATATGACTTTCGTTCCGATGGCTCGACTTATATCGGGAGGAAACTTGTAACACAAATACGTCTGTAGTTCGGTAGCCATTATCACACCAGTAGCGATGAAACGTAACTTTAAAACGACATTCAGTCTATTTTATTTTCCTCGTGGCAATTGAGGCCGACGTAAAGCTTTTAATATCCGACATACAGAAACCGACCTACAGCTGAGCAGATGACTTCGTCTCGTGTTGCTAATGTAGTCTGAACCCAATTCAATATTGGTAATGAAACTTGGATGAAAATCTGGTGACCGAGTAGATAAAAGATTATGTAAGAATCGATGGCAGCATATTTAAAAGATCGTGCTAGCAGAACGCGATCGTCTAGAGTGTGGCGACAACGTTGTTGATGGTGGTGGCGACCTGGCTGAGCGTTGTGTAGGCGTGGAGGGGCGTGTGGGACGTGGTGTACGTGTAGTGAGAACGTCGAAAAAGGTCTCAATTTTCTACGAGTTTGCGCGTAACCTTCACACAGGAGGTGGTTTCCTGAATGTCACCGCCATCTCACCACGCTATGTATAGAAGTTTTCTGCGTAGTAATCTCGTAGCGAGGTCTTCGTTGTGTGTAAAGGGGGCTTAAGACTCGATGGCAGCGAAACGTCTGGTACATGATGACGTAGCTTATTAAATACGCACATATCAATCTCCCAAATAAAAACACAAAATCTGTTCGACTCATCAATACAGAAGAAATGATACGCAGTTTCTGTTTAGACGATTGACGTCTTACATTTCTTTCTTTTTTTTGTTATCAAGTGGAAAACATTTCATATTTAATTTCTGATTTCAGGCATCCAATTAGCTATAGCAATGAGGGTATACATATAATTCTTGTTGAAGGCGTCACGAGACGAGATTGTCCTTCACGGTTTCTTAAATGTCGTATTTTATTGACAGCCTGATAAAGCATAACATTCTCTGGTATAAAATACAAATATCGTATATAACGTAATGACATAATTTGGTCTTGGCTATAAAATTCTCGTTTATCTCGATCGTGGGTTTGTTGTTGTCCTCGGTTCATCCAAGACAAATGCTAATAGATGCGCGAAGGCGGCGGTTGCGTGATTGATACGATTTAAATAGGGCCATTACTGGTTTTTGAGTTGTGAATATTAGCACCAAATCAACCCCCAAGAGATTAAATCATGAAACGATTAAATGATTCTTACTTGGTTTACCAGTTAACAACCTCGGTATAAATAGATATGAAATATCCTGATACAGAGGTCATGATTCTTTATTACCATAAACCTAAGAAGAAAGAGGCAACCTTTGATGGGATATTAATCTGAGTGAATTAAACACCGTTTAGAATTGAGATGTACATTTCTAGTGATTGTCAGATATTGATCATGGTATAAAATATCTAATGTGATCAGGAATCGACATAAATTAGTCACTATTGCGTGATTGATAAGATTTTAATAAGATGGGTTTTGATATACGACCATTTATAATTGAGATGTACATTTCTAATGATTGTCAGATATTTATAAATTAGTCACTACCAATAAAATTTTATATCAACATCATTTAGAATATAATCCTTTAGTGGCATTTAGCAATTGGAAACATAACAAAACTATACAGTTATATGGGACAACAATCACTGGTTTATTATACACAAGCACGACGTTTCGATAAGTATTCTCTTATCGTTATCAAGCACAATGACATTTAGTAAACTTGAGGGTCTATATATATGTACAATGCGAAACCATTCTTATTACTAATCATTAGAAGAGTTCAACCAATTAACAGACATATTTAACATCAAAGACCTGAAAAGCACCGTGTGATGACAAGGATATAGTTGTACATGAACCTTAAAACCACCCTGATATTGTAAAAGAAAAATGGTTAGGGGGAAACCATACATTAAACAAACAGTATATAACAGATAGAGCTTATAAACACACGGTGTTGTAAATAAAACCACATTCACAAAATGTTATGAAAACAAAGCATAATAGCACTAAGATAACACAATAAACTGATCCAAGGGTTTGAAGGATCTAATATAGGCTAATAATAATATACTAAGTTAACATAGTAATCACGATTCAAGGTGTTAAAGTTCAGAGAATATATGTTATTAAAAGTTAATAACTGGGGGGGGGGGAATCAAAAATATACATAATTAAAAGTGATAACTGGGGGGGGGGGGGAGAAAAACCCATTAGACCACTTGTATGTAACTGATAAGGGCTTATAACACAGGATCTTGACTGAAAAGTAATTCAGCATAATATCACAATAACTTAAAAGGTTATTACAACACAGCATAATATACTATTCAAAAAAAGTAGGGGATATTTGATTTTGGGGGCATAATACTAAAATATGCAAATGACTACGAAATAAGTCACTATAGAACCTAACAGAAGAAACATTTCCAGTTACATGTGACGCCCAAACGCACCAATAGCTACCGCGTGGAATGCAGGTGATGCTTGGGATCATCATGGGGGTCCAACCCAAGATTTGCACGACTCTGACTTTGAATGTTACAGTCATTGTGGCATTGAATTCCAGGGTGGAAACATCAGTTTAATTGTTTTAGTGACCAGAAAACAAATTTTGATATGCGTCGGCTTACCCAAAATGAAAGGTTACGTGCCCTTGGCATGCTACAGATCGGCACAACACAGGCGGTTGTGGCGCGGACGATGAATGTTTCTCAGTCTGTCATAAGCAGGCTATGGTCCAGATACCGTGATACACAATCTGTACAGGACAGACCACGCTCAGGTCGACCAAGGGCGACAACTCAAGCCCAGGATCGATTTATCCGTACCTTGGCCTTGAGAAATCGTGTCATCACAGCAAATCAGATCAGCGCTCGTCTTCAAACAGACACTGGTGTGAGAGTGAGTGGCCAGACGATTCGGAATCGACTGCATAGGGGTCACCTTCGCGCCCGACGTCCTCGCGTGATCCCTTGTTTGAGAGATCATCACATTCAGGCAAGACGTCGTTGGTGTAGGGATCGTCAACACTGGGATAATCGACGCTGGAGCAATGTGATGTTTTCAGATGAGTCAAGGTTCACTGTTGATTTTTTGGACAGACGTAGGAGGGTGTGGCGTCGTCGAAACGAGCGCTTCCAAGACGTTAACGTCATCAGACATGATCGATTTGGGGGTGGTTCTGTTATGGTGTGGGGAGGCATCACTGTTGCTGGAAGAACGGCTTTACATGTTGTTGCAGGGCGTGTTACAGGCCAGTACTACCGGGACAACATCTTGGCAGTCCATGTTGTCCCGTTCGCACGACGTCATGGCCGCCGTTTCATCTTCCAGGATGACAACGCAAGATGTCACAGGGCCAGGATCGTTACAGGTTACCTCCAACAACAGAACATCACCACATTACCTTGGCCAGCACTGAGTCCCGACCTCTCCCCATCGAGGATGTCTGGGACATGCTTGGACAGAGGTTACGTCAACGTCAACAACGTCCTGCCAATGTCCAAGAACTTGCTGCTGCGTTGCAACAGGAATGGGACAATCTGGACCAAAATGACCTTAGACGTCTCATTAGGAATATGCCACGTCGGATCAATGCTTGTTTGGCAAACAGAGGAGGATTTACCCGTTACTGACTTGGTTGTGATGCTGTGGTAACTTTGCTGTTTGACCCCGGGTATCATTTTACCCTTATAATGGTCAGTCTGTGCCTTACTTAGTCTAACGATCATTTGGAATAAATCGATGAATGTGAACTTCATTTCATTTTGTCATTTGTTTCTTCGTCAGTTTCATTAGGTGACTTTAATAACACTTTAAAATCAAATATCCCCTACTTTTTTTGAATAGTATAGCACTAGGATAACACAGAAATCGCGAGCTAAGGTGTTGTAGGTTGATAACGGGCTAAAACTGATTGGACTAGGTTAACATAGTGATGTGCGATTAACGTGTTGTAAGTTCAAAAATAATTATTGAGAGTTAATGGTTACCCATTGTGGGCTAATTGACTGATTTGGTAACTTCACCATATGCCCTCGGAATAAATAGTCCCAAATCTTTGTTTAATTCTGGAGAAAATCTGTTGATGTTAATGGCTTCTTTTAACTTCCTAATTTTCTTATTGTTTTGGTTAGCAGCCAGAATTTTTACCTTATCCCAGTCTATTTTGTGTCTTGGATGGTCTTTCAAGTGTTCGGCTATGGCTGATATGTTGGTTGGGGCTTTGGACTTGTGTTCTGAAATTCTTTTATCCACTGGTCTTTTGGTTTCCCCGATATAGGTCTTATCACATGAGCAGCTAATTTTGTAGATGGCCCCTTGTGGTTGCACAGGAATGGTAGGTTGCAGTTTTCCACTGGCGTTTAAGATCTGTTTGAGGGATGTGGGGATCGAGAAGGACGTGTCAATGTTGGATTTCTTTAGTAATCGGCTGATCTGGTAAGTGAGATTACTGTTGGTTGCTTATGCTGTTTTTTAGGGTGGCCTCAATCTGTCTATTAACTATGGTTGGGGGGTAATTATTTAGGTTGCAGAAAACGTTGCGTAAGTATTCTAATTCATGATCAAGATACTCTGGTTCACATATGTTGATAGATCTGCGCACTAAGGTGGATATCAGGGCTGTTTTAATATAGTGGGGATGGCTAGAATTATAATTAATGTACTGGTCTGTGTGAGTTGGTTTACGATAAATCTTAGTTTTCAGTTTGTAGTTTTGTTTGTGGACATGGACATCTAAAAATGGAAGGGTGTCTTCTTCCTCTGTCTCTATGGTGAATTTGATCCTGGGGTGTTGGTTGTTTAGGTGATCAAGCAGGGCCATGGGTTCATCTTGTTCTTTCAAAACAACAAAAGTATCATCTACCTTGCGAAGCCAAACCAAGGGGGTAATGGGGGACGTGCTGAGGGTACGTTCTTCAAAATGTGTCAAGAAGATTTCGGACATGATCGGTGAGAGGGGGCTTCCCATTGGTAACCCATGTATTTGCTGGTATATGTCATCCCCCCAGGTGAAGTAAGTGGAGTCAAAGCACATTTTTATAAGTTCGATGATGCTGTTAGTTGTTAATTTGGTATCAAGTGGAACTTCTAAATTGTCAATTCGGGAGCGGAGAACTTCTGTAGTTTCATTGCGGGGAACGTTGGTAAACAGATCTGTTACATCATACGAGACCATCCTTCCAGGTTGAGTGACGTCTCTGACTTTTTGGCAGAATTGAGTAGAGTCCTTGATAAATGAAGAAGACGTTGTTCCTAATGGTGAACGCTGCTTAGAGAGGTGTTTGGAGACATTGTAGAACACCGAGTCCCTTGAGCAGACTAGTAACCTTGCCTTGATAGGGTTTTTATGATTTTTAATCGTAGCTCAAGCGTACGGAGGGCGTGGGTGGTTATCAACCTACAACACCTTAGCTCGCGATTTCTGTGTTATCCTAGTGCTATTATGCTGTGTTGTAATAACCTTTTAAGTTATTGTGATATTATGCTGAATTACTTTTCAGTCAAGATCCTGTGTTATAAGCCCTTATCAGTTACATACAAGTGGTCTAATGGGTTTTTCTCCCCCCCCCCCCAGTTATCACTTTTAATTATGTATATTTTTGATTCCCCCCCCCCCCAGTTATTAACTTTTAATAACATATATTCTCTGAACTTTAACACCTTGAATCGTGATTACTATGTTAACTTAGTATATTATTATTAGCCTATATTAGATCCTTCAAACCCTTGGATCAGTTTATTGTGTTATCTTAGTGCTATTATGCTTTGTTTTCATAACATTTTGTGAATGTGGTTTTATTTACAAGACCGTGTGTTTATAAGCTCTATCTGTTATATACTGTTTGTTTAATGTATGGTTTCCCCCTAATCATTTTTCTTTTTCAATATCAGGGTGGTTTTAAGGTTCATGTACAACTATATCCTTGTCATCACACGGTGCTTTTCAGGTCTTTGATGTTAAATATGTCTGTTAATTGGTTGAACTCCTCTAATGATTAGTAATAAGAATGGTTTCGCATTGTACATATATATAGACCCTCAAGTTTACTAAATGTCATTGTGCTTGATAACGATAAGAGAATACTTATCGAAACGTCGTGCTTGTGTATAATAAACCAGTGATTGTTGTCCCATATAACTGTATAGTTTTTTTTTTGTTTTTTTTATCATTTAGAATTAAGATGTAAATTTCTATTGATTGTCTGATCTTGCTCGTGATAATGAATTTATAACATGACTGGGGTTAATTTAAACATGATTCGAGAGTCACGTATAAACCCAACTTGGAAAACGTTTCTTGCTGTGAATACTATATATACTTCATAATTAGAGATTAAATCGTGTCTCCAGCTATTCGAGATAAATTGTTTTAATAGAATTTGTTTTGATCGTATTATGTAAATGAACTAGATATAGGGGGTGGGGGCAATTGTAAGGAATATTGTTTATTATTGAACAACGTTTCGACAAGATTTGATAGAGACAGGAAGGGATACCTAGCTGAAGTGTCGCCCAGTAATAAACCGTGACCGTAACAGGTTACCTTCCAAACGTAGACAACCATATCTTGGCCAAGAAAGTTCATCGGGATTTTCCGGCGTGCTTCCCCCTTGTCAGTGCTGCAGTGCCGAGGGCCTGGCAAGTGACAAATATATGGTCGTTGGGATGTACACAAGGACTTGCACGTTAAAGATCCCTTGGCAGTTCGATTTCGATATAAAGAGAGAAAGAAAAATGGGGTTTAACGTCCACTCGACACAAACTAGGTCATTTCGGGACTAACATATGGTTCAATTTTTTTTTCATAATTCGCTTGCGCGTAGGGGTCTTTAGCAGTGGGAGGAAACCGGAGGACCCGGAGAAAACCTACGAAGTTGGACAGGCGACCCTATTCCTTGTCAAGTTCAACCGGGGATTCGAAACCACGCCAGTTGACTCAATGACAGACTTTATGATACAGCACGCACGTGCTAACCATTCAGCCATTCAACCCCCCGATTTCGATATAAGAGTAGGCCGTATAGTGCCTATCTCTAGACAAAATGTCCCCCATAGCCCGGTGTGGTGTATGTCTGTCTTCATTAGCCCAGTCCTATCAGGACTTTAAACCCCATTTCATTTTATTTTATTTCCGTAAGGGATATGAACGATTGGGGTTGACAACTATATAACTTGCTTCAGTGGCCTTTATGTAAATGGGGGGTGGGGGTGGATGGCCGATCGGTTAGCACGTGCGTGCCGTATCATAAGGTCTGTCATATGGTCGCCTGTCCAACCGCGTACGTTTTCTCCGGGTCCTCCGATTTTTTCCCACTGCTAAAGACCCCTACGCGCAAGCGAATTATAGAAATAAAATTAAACCATGTGTTAGTCCCGAAATGACCTAGTTTGTGTCGACTCGACGTTAAACCCCATTTCTCTCTCTCGCTCTCTCTCTCTCTCTTTATGTAAAATTTATGACTTTAATATTTGTTAAGGATGGAAACAGAACGAACAGTGAGTAATGTAGTGATAAATTGTAGGTAACTTACTCATCATATTAGGGGTGCTAATTTGAATAGCCATAGAGAAAAGTATTAAATTAATAGCACCCCCACCCTGTTTAATAAAGTTAATTACCAGGTTACATACTGTAATAAATATCATAAGTTAAATAGTAGAGTATACGATGTAAAACAATTTGAATAACCATAGAGATAGATGAGACAATCTTCCCTCCGATGTAATTCATTATCAGAGAAGATGCTGTAATTAATATCCTAATTAATATGGTAGGTTAATTAGTAGAATACATAATGTAATTAATGCACGTGGCTGTTACCTTTCCTCACTTTGGTTAATTAGGCAACACGATATAATAAATGCACGTGGTTGTAATCCTCTCTGACATTGGGTACTAAAATACAACACCGGGGTAAAACGCGAGACCTCCTGCTTGCTGTGCCAGCGCCATATTCGAATACTGAAATTTTTACCCCAATCGACAAAGAGAGACAAAAATCGGAGTATAATGGCCACTTAGAACGAAATTCGGCACCACACCACAATGAAGGACCTCCCGTTTATACGCTAATCCCCTGGTTGACCTACCCAATCATCCGCCGTACTTCGTGCTATTAAAGCTGAACACCGATTACAAAACTACAGAAATAATTAAATTAAAAAAAGGTAACGTCCAAGACATCCGGAATACTTGTTTTCAATTTGTAGAACAAACGTGGCGATCACTTAGAGGTAATAAAAACACAGGCAGGCTATACCCACATCCAGTATATGCCGTGTCAAGCAAAGTGTCCACATCTGGTTAGCTAGTCAACTACCAATTACCTCCTAACTGATTGAAGTTTTTTCACTAGCAGCTTACTGAAAATATTATTGTCACACAATTATTATGTCTGATCAGGTACATATACTATTTTACTAAGTAGACGAAATAAGTCAACCGCGATGTAAGTTTGCTCTAAAAATAACAGAACAACTGTCTTACCCCAAACAATAACAAATCTACCGACGAACACCAACCATATTTTTTTCCTTATTTCGTGAAATATTTTGCACAAGAATGTAGAAACACCAGATAATTTTCTGCATCATAAAGTCTAGTATTATCGTTCCAAAATATATCTAAAGCAGCAATAAAAGTGTAGTTCTCTCCATCAAATTAGTATGTTTTGGCTTCAAGTGTTGTTATTTATGCCGATCAAGGGACATAACTTATATTGTTCTGGGCATTACAATAAAGGGACATTACTATTCCTTTAACGGCGGATTCGATCAGTTAGGATTTTCTTGTTCTTTTACATAATCAAAGCAGCAGTAAAATTATTGTAACCTCCATCAAAAGGGTATATAATTCCATGTTGTTGACATTAACTCAAGGTACATAATATTCACGAAAAAAATATCCGAAATTATGTCCCTTGAATTGGTCATTATAAAAAAACAACAAGATGGCGACCTTTCTTGACTATTTTGAAGTGAAAACATACCTATTTGATGTAGGGAAGAACCGTTTTATTGCTGGTTTGGATACATTTTGAATACTAGACTCTATGATGCAGAACATTATTTGGTGTTTCTAAGTTGTTGTCCAAAACATTACACGAAATAAGACTTGAATGGCTTTGGCATAGTTATTGTTTGGGGTAAGACAGTTTTCTCTTATTTTTTTAGAGTAAAAGTACATAGTGGTTGGCTTATTTCAACTAATTATAAAATACTATATACCTGATCAGACATAATAATCAGCCAGGAGGTAGTTGGCAGTTGACTAGCTAAACGGATGTGGACACTTTGCTTGACACGGTATATACTGGATTCTACAAATTGAAAACAAGTATGGCGGTTGTTTAGGGCGTTAGCATTTTTTTATTCACTTATTTCTGTAGTTATGTAATCGGAGTTCAGCTTTATTTCTTACTGCAATGTTTTACCCTATTTGACGGTATACTGATTACTATACTATTCAAAAAAAGTAGGGGATATTTGATTTTTAAGTGTTATTAAAGTCACCTAATGAAACTGACGAAGAAACAAATGACAAAATGAAATGAAGTTTACATTCATCGATTTATTCCAAATGATCGTTAGACTAAGTAAGGCACAGACTGACCATTATAAGGGTAAAATGATACCCGGGGTCAAACAGCAAAGTTACCACAGCATCACAACCAAGTCAGTAACGGGTAAATCCTCCTCTGTTTGCCAAACAAGCATTGATCCGACGTGGCATACTCCTAATGAGACGTCTAAGGTCATTTTGGTCCAGATTGTCCAATTCCTGTTGCAACGCAGCAGCAAGTTCTTGGACATTGGCAGGACGTTGACGTAACCTCTGTCCAAGCATGTCCCAGACATGCTCGATGGGGGAGAGGTCGGGACTCAGTGCTGGCCAAGGTAATGTGGTGATGTTCTGTTGTTGGTAACCTGTAACGATCCTGGCCCTGTGACATCTTGCGTTGTCATCCTGGAAGATGAAACGGCGGCCATGACGTCGTGCGAACGGCACAACATGGACTGCCAAGATGTTGTCCCGGTAGTACTGGCCTGTAACACGCCCTGCAACAACATGTTAAGCCGTTCTTCCAGCAACAGTGATGCCTCCCCACACCATGACAGAACCACCCCCAAATCGATCATGTCTGATGACGTTAACGTCTTGGAAGCGCTCGTTTCGACGACGCCACACCCTCCTACGTCTGTCCAAAAAATCAACAGTGAACCTTGACTCATCTGAAAACATCACATTGCTCCAGCGTCGATTATCCCAGTATTGACGATCCCTACACCAACGACGTCTTGCCTGAATGTGATGATCTCTCAAACAAGGGATCACGCGAGGACGTCGGGCGCGAAGGTGACCCCTATGCAGTCGATTCCGAATCGTCTGGCCACTCACTCTCACACCAGTGTCTGTTTGAAGACGAGCGCTGATCTGATTTGCTGTGATGACACGATTTCTCAAGGCCAAGGTACGGATAAATCGATCCTGGGCTTGAGTTGTCGCCCTTGGTCGACCTGAGCGTGGTCTGTCCTGTACAGATTGTGTATCACGGTATCTGGACCATAGCCTGCTTATGACAGACTGAGAAACATTCATCGTCCGCGCCACAACCGCCTGTGTTGTGCCGATCTGTAGCATGCCAAGGGCACGTAACCTTTCATTTTGGGTAAGCCGACGCATATCAAAATTTGTTTTCTGGTCACTAAAACAATTAAACTGATGTTTCCACCCTGGAATTCAATGACACAATGACTGTAACATTCAAAGTCAGAGTCGTGCAAATCTTTGGTTGGACCCCCATGATGATCCCAAGCATCACCTGCATTCCATGCGGTAGCTATTGGTGCGTTTGGGCGTCACATGTAACTGGAAATGTTTCTTCTGTTAGGTTCTATAGTGACTTTTTTCGTAGTCATTTGCATATTTTAGTATTATGCCCCCAAAATCAAATATCCCCTACTTTTTTTGAATAGTATATATATGCAACAAAATCTGATTCAATTCAACCCGTATTCTAGAGACATGTTGTTAATACAGTGAGTACTATATCGTAGTCTAGAGACATGTTGTTAATACAGTGAGTTATCGTACTATATCGTATGAATAAAGCTATAATCTATACAGGTGGATATACACTGATATTTATAAAACATCCAGTATTCAACTGTTTGAATAACAATTCTTGTTCATTATAAAATCATCTGATTATTATAGGTGATTGGTTTTAATCATGATATCTATTGATCATCCATATTGTTTCTTATTGAATGATATTATACATAATTTCTGTGAACAAAAGCTATATTTGTTTTTATATAACACTAGAAATAGATAATCCTACCACTGTATCGACGGATATGTAGTTCAAATTAGTGTGTTTTTGATGAGTTCTTTTTATATAAAAGAAATCGGTAGAGAAAGTGTCATAAACTGCTAATTATTTCTGTTATTTTGTGTTTTATGTTTCTGGCAGATAATCAGCCGTTTCTTTGATCCTTTTTTAAAAGGTTGTAGATGATGTTTTATAATAGGACATTATCACGTATTTAATGACTGTAGAAGGGAGACTTTCTTTACTTTCATCTGTGTCAAATATAGTTCATCATTGTATAGGAGGTAGCAGTTCTACAGCCCACCACAAATCCGGCATTATAAAAATATGAAATCGTATATCTTTTGTCTCTTCAAAGAACATACATTATTTTCGCTGACTAAAACATCTACTTTTTTAAGTCGTTTTACTGCGATTGTATTTTTGTTAGCTACAGATGCTAGGTCAAAACCTAGCCCAAATACAAGTCATGTAAGGTGACTTGTTCTACCTGATGGAAGGGGTGCTAAAATTGTCTGTTTATCTGTTTAGCCAATCCATTACTAAGGATGATTCCCATGCCGTGTTTTGAAGTGGAATATTCAATATTTTTACTAGATTAAGACCATATTGTATCACACTAACACGAACCTAACAGATCATTTTGACATGCCACACTAACATCCCCTTCCACAACATGACTTTCGTTCCGATAGCTTGACTTGAATCTTCTAACACAAATACGTCTGTAGTTCGGTAGCAATTATCACACCAGTAGCGATGAAACGTAACTTTAAAACGACATTCAGTCTATTTTACTTTCCTCGTGGCAATTGAGGCCGACGTAAAGCTTTTAATATCCGACATACAAAAACCGACATACAGCTGAGCAGATTAAAACACAGCGTTCAATGACGAATAACATGTTTTATTTCTGATTTCAGGCATCCAATTAGCTATAGCATTGAGGGAAAACATATAATTCTTGTTGAAGGCGTCACGAGACGAGATTGTCCTTCACGGTTTCTTAAATCTCGTATTTTATTGACAGCCTGATAAAGCATAACATTCTCTGGTATAAAATACAAATATCGTATATAACGTAATGACATAATTTGATCTGGGCTATAAAATTCTCGTTTATCTCGATCGTGGGTTTGTTGTTGTCCTCGGTTCATCCGAGACAAATGCTAATAGATGCGCGAAGGCGGCGGTTGCGTGATTGATACGATTTAAATAGGGCCATTACAGGTTTTTGAGTTGTGAATATTAACACCAAATCAACCCCCAGGAGATTAAATCATGAAACGATTAAATGATTCTTACTTGGTTTACCAGTTAACAACCTCGGTATTAATAGATATGAAATATCCTGATACAGAGGTCATGATTCTTTATTACCATAAACCTTAGAAGAAAGAGGCAACATTTGATGTGATATTAATCTGAGTGAATTAAACACCGTTTAGAATTGAGTTGTACATTTCTAGTGATTGTCAGATATTGATCATGGTATAAAATATCTAATGTGATCAGGAATCGTTATAAATTAGTCACTGTTGCGTGATTGATAAGATTTCAATAAGATGGGTTTTGATATACGACCATTTAGAATTGAGATGTACATTTCTAATGATTGTCAGATATTTATAAATTAGTCACTACCAATAAAATTTTATATCAACATCATTTAGAATTAAGATGTAAATTTCTATTGATTGTCTGATCTTGCTCGTGATACTGAATTTATAACATGACCAGGGTTAATTTAAACATGATTCGAGAGTCATGTATAAACCCAACATGGAAAACGTTTCTTCCTGTGAATATATATGTACGTCATTATTGGGGATGAAATCGTGTCTCCAGATATTCGAGCGGGTGGATGCCCAATGGTTAGCACGTGCGCCCTGCATCATGAGGTCTGTCATTGAGTCAACTTGAGTGGTTACGATTCCCCGGGTCACCCGGTTTTCTCCGGGTCCCCCGGTTTCCTCCCACTGCTAAAGACCCCTACGCGCAAGAGAATTATGGAAATAAATTTGAACCATGTGTTAGTCCCGAAATGACCTAGTTTGTTTCGAATGGACGTTAAACCCCATTTCTGTCTCGGTCTTCAGCTATTCCAGATAAATTATTTCAATTGTATCTTGTAACTGAACTAGATATTAGGGGGACACAAAGCTAAGGAATATTGTTTATTACTGAGCAACTTGTCAATGGTGCAGGTCGGAGGGCCTGTCAAGGAAAGCTATCTAGTCCTTCGGATAAAACAAAAACCGAGGTCCTGTGTACATATTGGCATGAACGTAAACTGTCCCTTGGCAGTTGGAATTTGATATAAGAGTAGGCCGTAGCGCCACTGTCCATGAAAAATTTCCCTCGTAACACTTTGAATGGCGTATGCCCGTCTTCATTAGCCCACTCTGAGCAGAACAGTAGGTCGTTAAACCCTACTTTACCATTTCTTTTCGGCCACAGTGAAATATACCCCAGACCTATTGGCCCCAGTTAAACGTCGGTCCAGCATGATTCATTCACCAGGGGTAGATTATATCCCCTCATTTCACTGAGATAAACCGTGAGTTATACCAGGCTCATATTGCATCCTATAGTTTGTTTATTACACCAATAGATACATAAATCTAACCAGTGATATTTAGTTTGTTGTGGGTGTTAGATCGGTATGATTGTCCTGTTAAATTTCATGGTGTCAATAAATATTTTGTAATTTATGTAAAATGATGAATAACCTGATAAACAGTGGGTAGATGATTTATGTAATGTGAAGGCGTGTCATCATTAAGATGGTCAAGTTTATTATTGAGACGAGAATGGGCGTCAATTGTATAATAAGAAATACGTGTAAAGCTTCTGGAAATAATGAAAACAAGGGAGAAACGGAGGTAATTATCATGATGTGCAGGTGTGAACGGGTAAAAAGACACGGCCAATAATATTCTCAGTAATTTTAGGTTTCGTGTTAAATGGCTAATGATGTAAGAACAAGATATTGTTGTTGTTGCTTATTACAGATTTGAAGTCCAAAACAATAAATTTGATATTGTGGACAGGTTGATTTAATTAAATTATTTACTCTTAAGGGGTTGAAAATTGGTAAAAATACAAAAATTAAAAAGTCCTTGTATATATATTAAAAAGTCACCTTAAAACACACTTATAAAATCGCTGGCTGGGTCATCTGTCTTTGTCATAATAAAAACAACTTAAAACAGGAGGTTCAGTTGACTGATGTTTGGCGTCATCAGTGCGGATAGAAAGAAAAACACGTGGGGAAAAAGAATCCGCTTGCTTTATGTGGAAAAGCGAAGTTCTCGCGGTAAAACTCATCGCTGGACCCGTGAATTCATTTGTTTTTCTTATCTGGTTGGACTTGGTAATATAGTATACAGTAGGTTGTTATAGTTAGTAATAATACAGTAGGTTGTTATAGTATTGGCTGTAGTATTGATACAGTATGTAGTTATAGTAATATATAATTGGTTGTAGTACTAATACAGAAGGTTGTTATAGTAATATAGTATTGATAGAATGGACAGTTATATTGATATATTATTGCTTATGGTCTGATATTTCAAAGGTTAGTCATGGATGGAATCTGTAGTATTTATACTAGGAATTATACCTGATTTGATTTTATCAATAGATATCTTTGAAACTATGAAGGTAGAGTGGGTGGAAATATAATTATAGTGTTGACCAAAGCATGCACAGTTATCCCAGTCGCGAGGAACCTGTCTTGAAGCCTGCAGTATAAAAATATTAAATTGTTTATTTTTGTCCCTTCAAAGAGCATACATAATTTTCGATGCGATTATATTTTCGTCGGCCACAGATGCTAGGTCAAAACCTTGTCCAAATACAAGTCATATAAGTTGGCGTGTTCGACCTGGTGGAAAGGGTGTTGAAATTGTCTGTTTACCCAATCTATTACGAATTAAGGATGATTCCCATGCCGTGTTTGAAGTGGAATTTTCAATATTCTTACTCGAATAAAACTGTGTCAATAGACGAGTGCGCTGAGAAATGATTATATTGTATCAAACAAACATGTGTCTCGCAGACTATTTTGACACGCCAAATTGACACTCCCACAATATGACTTTCGTTCCGATAGGTCGACTTATATCGGGAGGAAACTTGTAACACAAATACGTCTGTAGTTCGGTAACCATTATCACACCAGTAGCGATGAAACGTAACTTTAAAACGACATTCAGTGTATTTTACTTTCCTCGTGGCAATTGAGGCCGACGTAAAGCTTTTAATATACGATATACAGAAACCGACATACAGCTGAGCAGATTAAAACACCGCGTGCAATAAACGAATAACATGTTTTATTCTGACTTCGTCTCGTGTTGCTAATGTAGTTTGAATCCAATTCAATATTGGTAATGAAACTTTAATGAAAATCTGGTGACCGAGTAGATAAAAGATTATGTAAGAATCGATGGCAGCATCTTTAAAAGATCGTGGTAGCAGAACGCGATCGTCTAGAGTGTGGCGACAACGTTGTTGATGGTGGTGGCGACCTGGTTGAGCATTGTGTAGACGTGGAGGGGCGTGGCAAGAGGGTACAGAGGACGTGTGGGGCGTGGTGTACGTGTAGTGAGAACGTCGAAAAAGGTCTCAATTTTCTACGAGTTTGCGCGTAACCTTCACACAGGAGGTGGTTTCCTGAATGTCACCGCCACCACACCACGCTATGTATAGAAGTTTTCTGCGTAGTAATCTCGTAGCGAGGTTTTCGTTATGTGTGAAGAGGGCTTAAGATTCAATGACAGCAAAACGTTCTGTACATGATAACGTAGCTTATTAAATACATACATATCAATCTCCCAAATAAAAACACACAAAATCTTTCCGACTCAGAAATACAGAAGAAATGATACGCAGTTTCTGTTTAGACGATTGACGTCTTACATTTCTGTTTTTGTTATCAAGTTGAAAACATTTCATTTCTGATTTCAAGCATCCACTTAGCTATAGCATTCAGAGTATACGCATAATTCTTGTTGGAGGCGTCACGATTTAACATTGTCGTTCACGGTTTCTTAAATCTCGTATTTTATTGACAGCCCGATAAAGCATAACATTCTTTGGTATAAAATACAAATATCGTATATAACGTAATGACATAATTTGGTCTGGGCTATAAAATTCTCGTTTATCTCCATCGTGGGTTTGTTGTTGTCCTCGGTTCATCCGAGACAAATGCTAATAGATGCGCGAAGGCGGCAGTTGCGTGATTGATACGATTTAAATAGGGCCATTACTGGTTTTTGAGTTGTGAATATTAGCACCAAATCAACCCCTAGGAGATTAAATCATGGAACGATTAAATGATTCTTACTTCGTTTACCAGTTAATAACCTCGGTATAAATAGATATGAAATATCCTGATACAGAGGTCATGATTCTTTATTACCATAAACCTTAGAAGAAAGAGGCAACCTTTAATGTGATATTAATCTGAGTGAATTAAACACCGTTTAGAATTGAGTTGTAAATTCCTAGTGATTGTCAGATATTTATCATGGTATAAAATATCTAATGTGATCAGGAATCGATATAAATTAGTCACTGTTGCGTGATTGATAAGATTTCAATAAGATGGGTTTTGATATACGACCATTTAGAATTGAGATGTACATTTCTAATGATTGTCAGATATTTATAAATTAGTCACTACCAATAAAATTTTATATCAACATCATTTAGAATTAAGATGTAAATTTCTATTGATTGTCTGATCTTGCTCGTGATACTGAATTTATAACATGACCAGGGTTAATTTAAACATGATTCGAGAGTCACGTATAAAACCCAACATGGGAAACGTTTCTTGCTGTGAATACTATATATACTTCATAATTAGAGATTAAATCGTGTCTCCAACTATTCTAGATAAACTGTTTTGATCGTATTAAGTAAATGAACTAGATATAGGGTGGGGGGGGGCAATTGTAAGGAATATTGTTTATTATTGAACAACGTTTCGACAAGATTTGATAGAGACAGGAAGGGATACCTAGCTGAAGTGTCGCCCAGTAATAAACCGTGACCGTAACAGGTTACCTTCGAAACGTAGACAACCATATCTTGGCCAAGAAAGTTCATCGGGATTTTCCGGCGTGCTTCCCCTTGTCAGTGCTGCAGTGCCGAGGGCCTGGCAAGTGACAAATATTTGGGATGTACACAAGGACTTGCACGTTAAAGATCCCTTGGCAGTTCGATTTCGATATAAAGAGAGAGAGAAATGGGGTTTAACGTCCACTCGACACAAACTAGGTCATTTCGGGACTAACATATGGTTCAATTTTTTTTTCATAATTCGCTTGCGCGTAGGGGTCTTTAGCAGTGGGAGGAAACCGGAGGACCCGGAGAAAACCTACAAAGTTGGACAGGCGACCCTATTCCTTGTCAAGTTCAACCGGGGATTCGAAACCACGCCAGTTGACTCAATGACAGACTTTATGATACAGCACGCACGTGCTAACCATTCAGCCATTCAACCCCCCGATTTCGATATAAGAGTAGGCCGTATAGTGCCTATCTCTAGACAAAATGTCCCCCATAGCCCGGTGTGGTGTATGTCCGTCTTCATTAGCCCAGTCCTATCAGGACTTTAAACCCCATTTCATTTTATTTTATTTCCGTAAGGGATATGAACGATTGGGGTTGACAACTATATAACTTGCTTCAATGGCCTTTATGTAAATGGGGGTGGGGGGTGGATGGCCGAATGGTTAGCACGTGCGTGCTGTATCATAAGGTCTGTCATATGGTCGCCTGTCCAACCGCGTATGTTTTCTCCGGGTCCTATGATTTTCTCCCACTGCTAAAGACCCCTACGCGCAAGCGAATTATAGAAATAAAATTAAACCATGTGTTAGTCCCGAAATGACCTAGTTTGTGTCGAGTGGACGTTAAACCCCATTTCTCTCTCTCTCTCTTTATGTAAATTTATGACTTTAATATTTGTTAAGGATGGAAACAGTACGAACAGTTAGTAATCCAGTGATAAATTGTATCTAACTTACTCATCATATTAGGGGTGCTAATTTGAATAGCCATAGAGAAAAGTATTAAAATTAATAGCACCCCCACCCCACGTTTAATAAAGTTAATTACCAGAGTACATACTGTAATAAATATCGTAGGTTAAATAGTAGAGTATACGATGTAAAACAATTTGAATAACCATAGAGATAGATGAGACAATCTTCCTTCCGATGTAATTCATTATCAGAGAAGATGCTGTAATTAATATCCTAATTAATATGGTAGGTTAATTAGTAGAATACATAATGTAATTAATGCACGTGGCTGTTACCGTTCCTCACATTGTTTAATTAGGCAACACGATACAATAAATGCACGTGCATGTAATCCTCTCTGACATTGGGTATTATAATACAACAACGGGGTCAAACACGAGTCCTCCTGCTTGATGTGCCAGCGCCATATTCGAATACTGAAATTTTTACCCCACTTAGAACGAAATTCGGAACCACACCAAAATGAAGGACCTCCCGTTTATACGCTAATCCCCTGGTTGACCTACCCAATCATCCGCCGTACTTCGTGCTATTAAAGCTGAACTCCGATTACAAAACTACAGAAATAATTAAATTAAAAAAAGGTACCGTCCAAAACAACCGCCATACTTGTTTTCAATAGAACAAACGTGTCGATCACTTAGAGGTAATAAAAACACAGGCAGGCTATACCGACATCCAGAATATGCCGTGTCAAGCAAAGTGTCCACATCTGGTTAGCTAGTCAACTACCAATTACCTCCTAACTGATTGAAGTTTTTTCACTAGCAGCTTACTGAAAATATTATTGCTACACAATTATTATGTCTGATCAGGTACATATACTATTTTACTAAGTAGACGAAATAAGTCAACCGCGATGTAAGTTTGCTCTAAAAATAACAGAACAACTGTCTTACCCCAAACAATAACAAATCTACCGACGAACACCAACCATATTTTTTTCCTTATTTCGTGAAATATTTTGCACAAGAATGTAGAAACACCAGATAATTTTCTGCATCATAAAGTCTAGTATTATCGTTCCAAAATATATATAAAGCAGCAATAAAAGTGTAGTTCTCTCCATCAAATTAGTATGTTTTGGCTTCAAGTGTTGTTATTTATGCCGATCAAGGGACATAACTTATATTGTTCTGGGCATTACAATAAAGGGACATTACTATTCCTTTAACGGCGGATTCGATCAGTTAGGATTTTCTTGTTCTTTTACATAATCAAAGCAGCAGTAAAATTATTGTAACCTCCATCAAAAGGGTATATAATTCCATGTTGTTGACATTAACTCAAGGTACATAATGTTCACGAAAAAAACATCCAAAATTATGTCCCTTGAATTGGTCATTATAGAAAACAACAAGATGGCGACCTTTCTTGACTATTTTGAAGTGAAAACATACCTATTTGATGTAGGGAAGAACCGTTTTATTGCTGGTTTGGATACATTTTGAATACTAGACATGATGATGCAGAACATTATTTGGTGTTTCTACGTTGTTGTCCAAACATTACACGAAATAAGACTTGAATGGCTTTGGCATAGTTATTGTTTTGGGTAAGACAGTTTTCTCTTATTTTTTTAGAGTAAAAGTACATAGTGGTTGGCTTATTTCAACTAATTATAAAATACTATATACCTGATCAGACATAATAAACAGCCAGGAGGTAGTTGGCAGTTGACTAGCTAAACGGATGTGGACACTTTGCTTGACACGGTATATACTGGATTCTACAAATTGAACACAAGTATGGCGGTTGTTTAGGGCGCTAGCATTTTTTTATTAACTTATTTCTGTAGTTATGTAATAGGAGTTCAGCTTTATTTCTTACTGCAATGTTTTACCCTATTTGACGGTATACTGATTACTATATATGCAACAAAATCTGATTCAATTCAACCCGTATTCTAGAGACATGTTGTTAATACAGTGAGTTATCGTACTATATCGTATTCTAGAGACATGTTGTTAATACAGTGAGTACTCGTACTATATCGTAGTCTAGAGACATGTTGTTAATACAGTGAGTACTATATCGTAGTCTAGAGACATGTTGTTAATACAGTGAGTAGTCGTACTGTATCGTATTCTAGAGACATGTTGTTAATAAAGTCAGTAATGGTACTATCTCGTATGAATAAAGCTATAATCTATACAGGTGGATATACACTGATATTTATAAAACATCCGGTATTCAACTGTTTGAATAACAATTCTAGTTCATTATAAAATCATCTGATTATTATAGGTGATTGGTTTTAATCATGATATCTATTGATCATCCATATTGTTTCTTATTGAATGATATTATACATAATTTCTGTGAACAAAAGCTATATTTGTTTTTATATAACACTAGAAATAGATAATCCTACCACTGTATCGACGGATATGTAGTTCAAATTAGTGTGTTTTTGATGAGTTCTTTTTATATAAAAGAAATCGGTAGAGAAAGTGTCATAAACTGCTAATTATTTCTGTTATTTTGTGTTTTATGTTTCTGGCAGATAATCATCCGTTTCTTTGATCCTTTTTTAAAAGGTTGTAGATGATGTTTTATAATAGGACATTATCACGTATTTAATGACGCGTGTTCTACTGATAATAGATGTAACTACCAACAATAATAATACTTCATCATTGTAGTCGACTGTAGAAGGGAGACTTTCTTTACTTTCATCTGTGTCAAATATAGTTCATCATTGTATAGGAGGTAGCAGTTCTACAGCCCACCACAAATCCGGCATTATAAAAATATGAAATCGTATATTTTTTGTCTCTTCAAAGAGCATACATAATTTTCGCTGACTAGAACATCTACTTTTTTAAGTCGTTTTACTGCGATTGTATTTTTGTTAGCTACAGATGCTAGGTCAAAACCTAGCCCAAATACAAGTCATGTAAGGTGACTTGTTCTACCTGATGGAAGGGGTGCTAAAATTGTCTGTTTATCTGTTTAGCCAATCCATTACTAAGGATGATTCCCATGCCGTGTTTTGAAGTGGAATATTCAATATTTTTACTAGATTAAGACCATATTGTATCACACTAACACGAACCTAACAGATCATTTTGACATGCCACACTAACATCCCCTTCCACAATATGACTTTCGTTCCGATAGCTTGACTTGAATCTTGTAACACAAATACGTCTGTAGTTCGGTAGCAATTATCACACCAGTAGCGATGAAACGTAACTTTAAAACGACATTCAGTCTATTTTACTTTCCTCGTGGCAATTGAGGCCGACGTAAAGCTTTTAATATCCGACATACAGAAACCGACATACAGCTGAGCAGATGAAAACACAGCGTTCAATAAACGAATAACATGTTTTATTCTGACTTCGTCTCGTGTTGCTAATGTAGTCTGAATCCAATTCAATATTGGTAATGAAACTTGAATGAAAATCTGGTGACCGAGTAGATGAAAAAATTATGTAAGAATCGATGTCAGCATCTTTAAAAGATCGTGCTAGCAGAACGCGATCGTCTAGAGTGTGGCGAGAACGTTGTTGATGGTGGTGGCGACCTGGTTGAGCGTTGTGTAGACGTGGAGGGGCGTGACTAGAGGGTACTGAGGACGTGTGGGGCGTGGTGTACGTGTAGCGAGAACGTCGAAAAAGGTCTCAACGAGTTTGCGCGTAACCTTCACAAAGGAGGTGGTTTCCTGAATGTCACCGCAACCCCACCACGCTATGTATAGAAGTTTTGTGCGTAGTAATCTCGTAGCGAGGTCTTCGTTATGTGTGAAGGGGGCTTAAGACTCGATGGCAGCGAAACGTCTGGTACATGATGACGTAGCTTATTAAATACGCACATATCAATCTCCCAAATAAAAACACACAAAATCTTTCCGACTCAGAAATACAGAAGAAATGATACGCAGTTTCTGTTTAGACGATTGACGTCTTACATTTCTTTCTTTTTTTTTTTGTTATCAAGTGGAAAACATTTCATATTTCATTTCTGATTTCAGGCAACCACTTAGCTATAGCATTGAGGGTATACATATAATTCTTGTTGAAGGCGTAACGAGACGAGATTGTCCTTCACGGTTTCTTAAATCTCGTAATTTATTGACAGCCTGATAAAGCATAACATTCTTTGGTATGAAATACAAATATCGTATATAACGTAATGACATAATTTGATCTGGGCTATAAAATTCTCGTTTATCTCGATCGTGGGTTTGTTGTTGTCCTCGGTTCATGAAACGATTAAATGATTCTTACTTGGTTTACCAGTTAACAACCTCGGTATAAATAGATATGAAATATCCTGATACAGAGGTCATGATTCTTTATTACCATAGAAGAAAGAGGCAACCTTTGATGGGATATTAATCTGAGTGAATTAAACACCGTTTAGAATTGAGATGTAAATTTCTAGTGATTGTCAGATATAGATCATCGTATAAAATATCTAATGTGATCAGGAATCGTTATAAATTAGTCACTGTTGCGTGATTGATAAGATTTCAATAAGATGGGTTTTGATATATGACCATTTAGAATTGAGATGTACATTTCTAATGATTGGCAGATATTTCTAAATTAGTCATCACCAATAAAATTTTATATCAACATCATTTAGAATTAAGATTTAAATTTCTATTGATTGTCTGATCTTGATCGTGACACTGAATTTATAACATGACCAGGGTTAATTTGAAAATGATTCGAGAGTCACGTGTAAAACCCAACTTGGAAAACGTTTCTTGCTGTGAATACTATATATACTTCATAATTAGAGATGAAATCGTGTCTCCAGCTATTCGAGATAAATTGTTTTAATCGAATTATATACAAATAAGATGTTTGAAAATTAAACAAACTACATATTTCAAGCTAGCGCTTTCAGTTCCATCGGAACCTCTTCAGGCTTTGCGTATCATATTAAACCGGAAGAGGTTCCGATGGAACTGAAAGCGCTAGCGTGAAATATGTAGATTGTTTTCTTTTCAAACATCTTATATATCACCTGAGAGCTGTTTTCACAACTTTTTGTATATCATGGGAATTATTGGGTATGAAATCGTGTCTCTAGATATTCGAGCGGGTGGATGGTCGGATGGTTAGCACATGCGCTCTTCATCACAAGGCCTGTCATGATCCACAAATAGCCATTTTCTGTCGTTATGCTCTCTCGCTTTAATAAATTGTATTTTGAAATTCAAATTAATATAATTTCTGTGACTTTTTTTTGGAAAGGAAATAAATGCATGCTTATAGAACATTTCCTATAATAACTGTTGGTAGTTGAATTCTACAAATAGACAGTGTATTAAGGGAGTTATGACTAAATTACAAAATCGTGTTTCTGTCAAATTTTCAGAATCACGGTGGACATGTGCAGTTATATAATAATGGATCTGCAATTTTAAAATCTAAAATATTTTTTATTTATAAGAATTTGAAGTTGATATTTTTCACTTTTTAAAGTGACCATACAGTGACCCATTCTTAAAAAAAACTTCACAAAAGAGTATTTGTATCAGACGCTGAAGCGAAAAAAGTATAAATTTTAATAACCATTGAACTATTGATACTCGCAAGGCAATTTATCTTTTAACCCTGATAGATCATTTTGTCACAAATACTGTGTATTAGCCAAAAGCTTCTCATATTTGAACAAGGAATGGTCTCGGAATAATGTAAACAAGAATAAAAAAAAACGGAATTAATCGTCATGATGTGCATGTTTTATGTGGCGTGGCTAATAATGTAAGAAGAAAACATTCGTTTGTTGTTTTTTATCTTATCTAGTTGAGTTATTTGTATACTAGAGTACGACTTGTTGAACTGATGGAGGGTTTGTAGCAGTCGGGAATTGCTCTACGTTATTCTGGCTATTTTAACAGGTTCAAACAAATAGAGAATCTCCTACGAGTCTTTTTTGATATCAAAAAATATCAACACAATTCGATAAAGTGCCTGTTTTTTTTTTACTTTATCGACTCGACTTGTGTTGATATTTTTGATATAAAAAAAATACGAGTAGGAGATTTTATTTATCACCCAATCCTTTCTTACATGCACAAATAAATAAATTTCACTTTTACTGAACCTGATTAAATTACGGCGTAGAGATACATCATTTTTTGACAGCAATTCAACCATTGCAAAGTCCTTTATATTGACCAAGGGTTTCCATCGGAGTCAATTAACTAAAAATAGTTCCTTTTTAATAAGAAAGAAGTTATTTTTAATAACAAAAATGAACTGTTCTTTGAAAATAAATAAAGTAGTTCCTGTTTGATTGACCAATCAAATTCATGT
This sequence comes from Patella vulgata, assembly GCF_932274485.2. Classification (NCBI taxonomy): domain Eukaryota; kingdom Metazoa; phylum Mollusca; class Gastropoda; family Patellidae; genus Patella; species Patella vulgata. The sequence continues at coordinate 7,175,034 of NC_065882.2, read as the reverse complement.
AAAGCGCTACCTCCTAAGGAGATATGGCAGTAGATTATGACATTTATCACACAAGCGATATCTACTGTACAATGTATTATTGGGTGATAAACAAAATTCTCCTATCATCATTCAAACTACAACACATCAACACACTTTGTCCATTACAACTGCCGAGAGAGAGAGAGAGAGAGAGAGAGAGAGAGAGAAATGGGGTTTAACGTCTACTCGACACAACCTAGGTCATTTCGTGACTAACATATGGTTCATTTTTATTTCAATTATTCGTTTGCGCGTAGGGGTCTTTAGTTGTGGGAGGAAACCGGAGAGAACCCACGAGGTTGGACAGGCGATCCTACTACCTGTCACGTACAATATTGTTATACCAACTACCAGTACAGTTCTTCCGGCGTGGTTCTCCCTTGTCAGTGATGCAGGACGGAGGGGCTGACAAGGAAAGCTGTCTAGTCGTTCGAATGGGACGAAAAACCGAGGTCCCGTGTACACATTGGCGTGCACGTAAAAGATCCCTTGACAGTTGGAATTCGATATAAGAGTAGGCCGTAGTGCCGCTGTCCGGGCAAAATTTCCCTCATAGCACACTGTATGGCATATGCCCGTCTTCATTAGCCCAGTTCGGAGCAAAACAGTAGGACGTTAACCCCATTTCATTTCATTTCATTTCCAGTACAGTTCCCCTATCATCATTCGTACTATATTTGTTGTTCCTTTCTTGTTATCCTGTATCTCACACTCTGATTGACTTTGACAGTGGAGTTAAGAGTTGATACTTTCTGCACCAAGTGACTTAGACAGTGGAATTTGGGGTACGTATTTTGTGCACCAAGTGACTGTGTTTGATTGTAACCTGCTGTTCTATATTGCATTACATGGCATAGCGATGTTCTTTGTTATGTTGTTCATTATCACGTGATTATATGTACAATATCTAATAGACGTAGACAATTCTCTGTTATGTCGTGCGGGGTTGGATGGCCGAATGGTTAGCACGCGCGCGCTATATCACACGGTCTGTCATCGAGTCAACTGGCGGGGTTTCGATTCCCCGGTTGTACGTGGCAAGAAGTAAGATCCCCGTGGGTTTCTTCCGGGTCCTCCGGTTTCCTCCCAGTGCTAAAGACCCCTACGCGCAAGCGAATTATTGAAATACAATTGAACCATGTGTTAGTCCCGAAATGACCTAGTTTGTGTCGAGTGGACGTTAAACCCCATTTCTCTCTCTCTCTCTATTATGTTGTTCATTATCACGTGATTATGTGGACAATATTTAATAGTTCATTATCACGTGATTATGTGGACAATATCTAATAGACACAGACAAAATCTATTTTATGTTGTCCATTATCACGTCATTATATGAACACTATCTAGTGTGAGATTTCTTTTTATCTTTATTAACAATAACCATTTGTATACAAAACAGTTCAGTAGTAAATGAAATGAAATGAAATGGGTTTTAACGCCCTACTGTTCTGCTCCGAACTGGGCATACACCATACAGTGTGCTATGGGAGGAATTTTGTCCGGACAGCGGCATTATGGCCAACTTTAAAATCGAATTCCAACTGTCAAGGGATCTTTTACGTGCACGCCAATGTGTACAAGGGACCTCGGTTTTTCGTCCCATCCAAACGACTAGACAACTGTCCTTGTAAGTTCATACGTCCTGCATCACTGACAAGGGGAAATCACGTCGGAAAATCTGGATGAACTTTCTCGGCCAGCGTCTTACCTGCTTAGCCACCGTGATGCCCCAGTTCAGTAGGAATACATACTCAAAGTTTACAAACAAATATCTTTAGAGATCAAATATAACTCTGCAGAATTATAACATTCATTATGGCAGTTTGTATGTTAATAAATAATTTCGATGTTAGTAATTTATAGTTGGGAAATAATGTTATAGGAATTATAATATTCTATTAATATTTCTATTTTCTTTATTTTTTAAAATTATCGGTAAGGATTTTTCGGTCATCAATTAATTTAGTTTTTTGGTCAGATATGTGATACATTTCTGTATATTGTAATTAAAATCAGTCAGTAAAAGTCATCTAAGAATGGTCCTGCCTGATGTATTGTACCAGTCCAAAATAACGTCGTTTTAATTCACATATATCCCTATTAAAATACTCTTTTAACTGGGTTAGAAATTAGGAATATTATGAGCTTTACCCGGCATCTCCACCAATTGTGCAAAACTTTTTTGGGGGGTTTCTAAATTAACTTAAATGACAAGAAGACAGTTGTTTTAATCATTGGTAAAGCATATTGTATATAACATAATTATAAGTACAAGTAACAAAATAGCAATAGAACAAGACGTCATTATAAATTGGGGGTTACTGGGCGACATTTCGGCTAGCCATCCCTTCCTGTCTCTGTCAAGTCAGTAACAAACAACGTTCATTACAATTGGCCGCCCCCGCCCCCCATATCTAGTTCAATTACTTAATACGATTAAAACAATTTATCTCGAATAGCTGGAGACACGATTTAATCTCTTATTATGAAGTATATATAGTATTCACAGTAAGAAACGTTTCCACGTTGGATTTTATACTTGACTCTCGAATCATGTTTAAATTAACCCCAGTCATGTTATAAATTCAGTATCACGATCAAGATCAGACAATCAATAGAAATTTACATCTTAATTCTAAATGATGTTGATATAAAATTTTATTGGTAGTGACTAATTTATAAATATCTGACAATCATTAGAAATGTACATCTCAATTCTAAATGGTCGTATATCAAAACCCATCTTATTGAAATCTTATCAATCACGCAACAGTGACTAATTTATAACGATTCCTGATCACATTAGATATTTTATACCATGATCAATATCTGACAATCACTAGAAATGTACATCTCAATTCTAAACGGTGTTTAATTCACTCAGATTAATATCCCATCAAATGTTGCCTCTCTCTTCTTAGGTTTATGGTAATAAAGAATCGTGACCTCTGTATCAGGATATTTCATATCTATTTATACCGAGGTTGTTAACTGGTAAACCAAGTAAGAATCATTTAATCGTTCCATGATTTAATCTCCTGGGGGTTAATTTGGTGCTAATATTCACAACTCAAAAACCAGTAATGGCCCTATTTAAATCGTATCAATCACGCAACCGCCGCCTTCGCACATCTATTAGAATTTGTCTGGGATGAACCGAGGACGACCAAATTATGTCATTACCTTATATACCATATTTGTATTCTATATCAAAGAATGTTATGCTTTATCAGACTGTCAATAAAATACGAGATTTAAGAAACCGTGAACGACAATCTCGTCTCGTGACGCCTTCAACAAGAATTATATGTATACTCTCAATGCTATAGCTAATTGGATGCTTGAAATCAGAAATGAAATGTTTTCAACTTGATAACAAAAAGAAGAAAGAAATGTAAGACGTCAATCGTCTAAACAGAAACTGCGTATTATTTCTTCTGCATTTCTGAGTCGGAAAGATTTTGTGTGTTTCTATTTAGGAGATTGATATGTGCGTATTTAATAAGCTACGTCATCATGTGCCAGACGTTTTGCTGCCATTGAGTCTTAAGCCCCCTTCACACATAACGAAAACTTAGCTACGACATTAGTACGCACAAAACTTCTATACATAGCGTGGTGAGGTTGCGGTGACATTCAGGAAACCACCTCCTGTGTGAAGGTTACGCGCAAAATCGTAGAAAATTGTGACCTTTTTCGACGTTCTCACTACACGTACACCACGCCCCGCACGTCCTCAATACCCTCCTGTCACGCCCCTCCACCCCTACACAACGCTCAGCCAGGTCGCCACCACCATCAACAACGTTGTCGCCACACTCTAGACGATCGCGTTCTGCTAGCACGATCTTTTAAAGATGCTGAAATCGATTCTTACATAATCTTGTATCTACTCGGTCACCAGATTGTCATCTAAGTTCAGTTTCATTATCAATATTGAATTGGATTCAGACTACATTAGCAACACGAGACGAAGTCAGAATAAAACATGTTGTTCGTTTATTGAACGCTGTGTTTTAATCTGCTCAGCTGTATTTGGGTTTCTGTGTATCAGATATTAAATGCTTTACGTCGGCCTCAATTGCCAAGAGGAAAGTAAAATAGACTGAATGTCGTTTTAAAGTTCCGTTTCATCGCTACTGGTGTGATAATGACTGCCGAACTACAGATGAATTTGTGTTAGAAGATACAAGTCAAGCTATCGGGACGATATTCATATTGTGGGAGTGTCAATGTAGCGTGTCAAAATGATCTGTGAGGTCCATGTGATATTACCATTTCTTAGCCCATCCGTCTAATGACATGGTCTTATTCTAGTAAGAATATTTCTAGAAACGTATGCGTATGGTTACAATGTTCTCTGTAGATTTACTAGTTCATTTCACATGAAATGTATCAAGTTGAGTTTTAAACTTTATAAATGATCGATGTTGAGTTAAAAATAAACGGACGTTAAACCCCGTTCATTTTTTATTTTTGGCCACAGTAAGTGGCTAATTTAATATGCTAAGGATTTGTGATGGGCTGTAGAACTGCTACCTCATATACAAGATGAATTATATTTGACACAGATGAAAGTAAAGAAAGTCTCCCTTCTACAGTCGACTACAATGATGAAGTATTATTATTGTTGGTAGTTACATCTATTATCAGTAGAACACGCGTCATTAAATACGTGATAATGTCCTATTATAAAACATCTTCTACAACCTTTTAAAAAAGGATCAAAGAAACGGAAGAATATCTGCCAGAAACATAAAACGCAAAATAACAGAAATGATTAGCAGTTTATGACATTTTCTCTGCCGATTTCTTTTATATAAAAGCAACTCATCAAAAACACACTAATTTGAACTACATATCCGTCGATAAAGTGGTAGGATTATCTATTTCTAGTGTTATATAAAAACAAATATAGCTTTTGTTCACAGAAATTATGTATAATATAATTCAATATAAAACAGTATTGATGATCAATAGATACCATGATAAATACCAATCACCTATAATAATCAGATTATTTTAAAATGAACTAGAATTGTTATTCAAACAGTTGGATATTGGGTGTGTTATAAACATCAGTGTATATCCACCTGTATAGATTATAGCTTTATTCATACGATATAGTACTCACTGTATTAACAACATGTCTCTAGACTACGATATAGTACTCACTGTATTAACAACATGTCTCTAGAATACGATATAGTACGAGTACTCACTGTATTAACAACATGTCTCTAGAATACGATATAGTACGACTACTCACTGTATTAACAACATGTCTCTACGATACGGGTTGAATTAAATCAGATTTTGTTGCATAGTAATCAGTAGACCGTCAAATAGGGTAAAACATTACATTACGACTTAAAGCTGGACTCCGATTACATAAGTACAGAAATAAGTGAATAAAAAAATGTTAACGCCCTAAACAACCGCCATACTTGTTTTTAATTTGTAGAATCCAGCATATACCGTGTCAAGCAAAGTGTCCACATCCGTTTAGCTAGTCAACTACCAACTACCTACTGATTGATTATTATGTCTGATCAGGTACATAGTATTTAATAATTAGATGGAATAAGCCAACCACGATGTACTTTTGCTCTACAAAAATAAGAGAAAACTGTCTTACCCCAAACAATAACTATGCCAACGCCATTCAAGTCTTATTTCGTGTAATGTTTTGGACAACAACTTAGAAACACCAAATAATTTTCCGCATCATAAAGTCTAGTATTCTAAATGTATCCAACCCAGCAATAAAACTGTTCTTCCCTACATCAAATAGGTATGTTTTCACTTCAAAATAGTCAAGAAAGTTCGCCATCTTGTTGTTTTTCATAATGATCAATTCAAGGGACATAATTTTTGATTTTTATTTCGTGAACATACCCTTTTGATGGAAGGAACAATAGTTTTACTGATGCTTTGATTATGTAAAAGAACAAGAAAATCCTAACTGATCGAATCCGCCGATAAACGATTAGTAATGTCCCTTTATTGTAATGCCCGGAAAAATATGTTATGTCCCTTGATCGGCATAAATAACAACACCTGAAGTAAAAACCTACTAATTTGATGGAGAGAACAACAGTTTTATTAATGCTTTAGATATATTTTGGAACGATAATACTAGACTTTATAATGCAGAAAATTATCTGGTGTTTCTACATTCTTGTGCACAACAATTAACGAAATAAGAAACAAATGGTTGGTGTTCGTTGGTGGATTTTTTATTGTTTGGGGTAAGGGTTGTTCTGTTATTTTTAGAGCAAATTTACATCGTGGTTCGTTGGTAGATTTGTTATTGTTTGGGGTAAGGGTTGTTCTGTTATTTTTAGAGCAAACTTACATCGTGGTTGACTTATTTCGTCTGTTTAGTAAAATAGTATTTACCTGATCAGACATAATAAATTTGTAGCAATAATATTTTCAATAAGCTAATAGTGAAAAAACTTCAGTCAGTCAGGAGGTAGTTGGTAGTTGACTATTAGTTGACTAGCTAACCGGATGTGGACACTTTGCTTGACACGGTATATACTGGATGTGGGCGTGACCCTTAAGGGATCGCCATGTTTGTTCTACAAATTGAAAACAAGTATGGCGGTCGTTTAGGGCGTTATCTTTTTTTTAAATTTAATTATTTCTGTAGTTTTGTAATCGGCGTTCAGGTTTAATAGCTCGGAGTACGACGGATGATTGGGTAGGTCAACCAGGGGTTTAGCGTATTGATGGGGGGGGGGGGGGTCCCTCATTGTGGTGTGGTGCCGCATTTCTTTCTAAGTGGCCATTATACTCCGATGTTTATCTATCTTTGTCGATTGGGGTAAAAATTTCAGTGTTCGAATTTTCACTATACTTATATACCTGTAACGGTAAATCTCTTTGATCTTTCCAGGTTTTTCTATGCCAGGAATAACTTGTGGATTTGAATCCATAACCTCCATTACAAAAGTACTACTTAGTACAAATATGCTACCTGGTGGAACGTATCCAATATGGCGCTGGCAAACTAACCAGGCTACCTGATGGAACGTATCCAATATGCAATATGGCGCTGACACATTAACTAGGCTACCTGGTGGAACGTATCCAATATGGCGCTGGCACACTGACTAGGCGGTCTCGGGTTTGATCCCTGTGTTGTATCATAATCTCTGATTAACCAATGTCAGAGAGGATTACAACCACGTGCATTTATTATATCGTGTTGCCTAATTAACCAAAGTGAGGAAAGGTAACAGCCACGTGCATTAATTACATTATGTTCTCTACTAATTAACCTACCATATTAATTAGGATATTATTTACAGCATCTTCTCTGATAATGAAATACATCGGAAGGAAGATTGTCTCATCTATCTCTATGGTTATTCAAACTGACTTTACATCGTGTACTCTACTATTTAACTTATGATATTTATTACTTTACTTTACTTTATTCAATTCTTTAAGTCATGCGACTTATCAGATACAATGAAATAAAAATACAATAAATAAATAATATATATACAAATATATACAGTTATTGTTTATATTGTTATTGAGAAAGACCTAAAATATACATTTCGTTTGTGGTCGGAAAGTGAAGGAAATAAATAAAAATTGAACTTTATTTAAAACTGTGTAATGACTACACAGACAGCTTATAAACCGAAACAAATTATATATTATAATTCTATTTTGAAAGAGAACAGATGTATTCATTGCGTTTTTTATCAGTAAGAGAAAGATATAAGCCAAGATTATTTAGTTCTTTGATATTTTGTACCGATAATAACTGAAAAAATTTAAAGATATTTGGGTTAACAAAATAGTAAGATTTTATATATTTTTTCCTATAATCATATAAATATGGACATATAATAACATGATGGTATTCATCTTCTATTTCTTTCAAGTTACATAATCTACAAATTCTCTTTGCACGCTCTATTTTCTCAAAGCGACCAGTTTCTATGTACAAATTGTGGGAAGATAAACGTATTCTACAGTTATAATGTATAGGTTTTCTCAAGTAATATTGAAGATCAAAATGAGAAATAACATGTTGATATAAAATACCTTTAGCTGACTGACAAATATCTTCTAAACACTTTTGTTTAAAAATGTCTAAAATTCTATTTCTGATAATAGGAAGATAGGATTTATTATAATTCAAACGCTCCCAAATATACCCCAATCCTATTGAATACAATTCATTTTTTACATTAGCCAACCATACATAATTCTTCATTACCATTTCATCTAAACACGACTTTAATAATTTATTTTTAGTACATAATAATTTTAAAAAATATTTAAAAATGTGTATTTTTCTTTGGATATACAATGGATATCGACCCAGTTCATAATAAACCATGCTATTGTTAGTAGACTGTTTTACACCCAATAACCGTTTACAAAAGCATAAATGTACTTTTTCTATGTCATAAGCTTTATGAAAACCCCAAATTTCAGATCCGTATGTCAAAATACTATTTACATAAATATCAAAAATTCTTTAATTTCGTTTCAACATTAAAATAATTTTCATTGCAGACTTTAGTAATACTGAATAAGGCTTTTCTCCCCTGCTCTGATATATGTTTCTGTGTCTTAAGAAACTTCCCGTTAAAGTTTAGTAAGATTCCAAGATATTTAAATTCGTCTACTATTTCTATTTTCTTATTGCCAAATTTCCATGTTTCATTTCCAGATATTTTACCCCCATTTCTAAATACAACAATTTTTGTTTTATTAATATTTACTGACAAATTCCACTTCTCAGTGTACGTATATAGAGAGTCTAAAATATTTTGTAGACCGTCGGTTGTTTCTGAAAATACAGCCTTATCATTTGCATATAAGAGCAAAAATAAACTAAAATCTTGTAAATCAAGGGGACTACAGTTATCTAATTGCAAATGAGATTCAACATCATTAATAAATATCGAAAATAATAATGGTGATAAAATTTCACCTTGAAAGAGACCATAATCAAGATTGAAGGCTGACGAAACCTTGCCATTTAACTTGACACAACATTTAACTTTGTCATAAAGTGAGCGAATAAGTTTTAATATTCTTCCATTAATACCTTCTTTAATTAATTTATACCAAAGATTTGATCTTGAAATTAAGTCATAGGCGCGTTTATAATCCACAAAACAAACATACAATCTTTTCTTAGACTTAAGTGAACGATTTATTATCGTTTGTAAAACAAATACTGCATCAACTGTGGATAAGGACTTTCTAAAGCCAAACTGGACAATTGAGATAGTGCTATGTGTTTCAGTATATTTACCTAATCGATTATTTAGGACTGACGTAAATAGTTTACCCATACAACTCAAAATAGTAATACCTCTATAATTTTCAGGATTGGTGGGATCGCCCTTCTTATGAATGGGTACAATATTACCCACACACCATGAAGATGGAAAACAACCACTATCTAATATATTATTAAATAAAATTAAAAGACATGGTAAACACTGATCTGCACATTCAATGAATAATTCATTAATAATTTCATCATTACCACAAGCTTTATTACGTTTAAGTTTTTTGATTGCTATTTTAATTTCCAATTCAGTTATTCAGTCTAAAACAACGCCACAAATTACATTAACATCATAAGTAACTGAAAATATGAACAATTAATTCAGTGTTATATTTATTTAAATCGTGATTGCTTAAACTCTCTATAATGGTGTTATTATAGTGATGTGATATTTCTGATGATAAACTACTAAAATGATTATAAAATGTAACAATGTTAACTGAGTTACTTACAGTTGTCTTTCGTTTTTTAAAAAGTTTGTAAAATTTTTTAGGATTATGTTTTTGCAAGTAAGCTAACATATCGCCCTGTTGTGTTTTATATTCTTTTTTAAGTTTTCTCTCATATTGTTTATATTGTTTTGTTTATATTGTTTTTTTAATATCGCTAATTTGGTATGGTTTTCATAGGATTTATTCTGGTTAAAATTATGCATAACTTTTTTTATAATTCCCGTACTTCTGTTTACACAAGTCATCGAACCATGGTTTGTCTGGCTGATTGCCATGCCTTCTGTGACGTGTCTTCACACTTTTTATATCTCTAACACAAAAGGGCGATGTAACATTTGTGACAATCTCTGAAAAACGCTCAACGCACTGATCAATACTGTCTTGATCCCTATTATGAGTTTCACATACTCCTAACATACATGTATTCACCTCGCTTAACTCTAATCGGATTTGGTCTGTTTTGGTTTCATCCCACTTAATAGATTTAAAGGAGTTAACAACGGATGAATTCTCCTCAACCTGCTCGGACCTCAAATGAGGTGTGTAAACCAAATTAAAACTCAATGGTGCGTGATCCGAAAACTCATTAAAAATACCGGTCTTGAAGTTACATATTGAATCAAAATAACAATGTTCAATTAAAACATAATCAATTAAACTACATCCTTTTGAAGAATTAAAGGTAAATACGCCTTCTCTGTCAGATTCGACCATGCCATTAATTATACGTAATCCAGTCGTTTTACAACACGAAATCAAGTTTCTTCCAAACTGGTTTACAGTACTATCCATGTTTTTGCGTATTTCTAGAATGTCACCTATGTCAGGTACATATTCTATCAATTCTTGGATAATCTCTTGTAATTTCTTACATAATTTATCATGTTTAATAAAGTCATTAAGTGTTGATGTTCGGCTATTAAAATCACCCATTGCGATAACAATATTATCTGGGTTTTGATATTTACATACCAACTGTTCAAAAGAGTCAAAAATATCAATATTATATTTATTATAATATACACTACTTATGGGTGGAAAATAACAAATAATTAGAATATAATTTTTTACAGTTTGCGTGATTTTTAAACATACAAAACAGTCATGAAATTGTTCAATAATTGTGCAATTAGCAATCAATTCTAAGTTTATACCTATCAGTATGCCTCCTCCTTTAATATCAACCGTTCTTGGAAAACATGTAACACAATAACCCGGTATATCGACTTTACTTTCTTCTTGTAGCCAACATTCAGAAAGACAAATGATATCGTATTTACTTAAAAATAGCTGGAAATCAACGTTTCGTAGTTTACTGATGACACCTTTACCTGGTAATTAACTTTATTAAACGAAGGGGTGGGGGTGCTATTAATTTTAATACTTTTCTCTATGGCTATTCAAATTAGCACCCCTAATATGATGAGTAAGTTACCTACAATTTATTACTAGATTACTCACTGTTCGTACTGTTTCCATCCTTAACAATTACTAAGGTCATGAATTTAAATAAAACAGAGAGAAAGAGAGAAATGGGGTTTAACGTCCACTCGACACAGACTAGGTCATTTCGGGCCTAACATATGGTTTAATTTTATTTCAATAATTCGCATGCGCGTACGGGGGTCTTAAGCAGTGGGAGGAAACCGGAGGACCCGGAGAAAACCCACGAGGTTGGATAGGCGACCCCAATCCTTGTCACGTACAACCGGGGATTCGAAACCACGCCAGATGACTTAATGCAAGGCCTTATGATTCAGCGCGCACGTGCTAATCATTCGGCCATCCAACCCCTATATCTAGTTCAGTTACTTAATACAGTTAAAACAATTTATCTCAAATAGCTGGAGACACGATTTCATCTCTAATTATGAAGTATATATCTTCAATGGATGTGCAATTTTAAAATCTAAAATATTTTTTATTTATATGAATTTGAAGTTGATAATTTTCACTTCTTAAAGTGGCCATACAGATAAGATAAGATAAGATTTTATTGTATCATTGCATCCACCAAGGACAGCATACGGAGTTTAAACAAAAGTTGATCATACAATTATAACGTAACATCTGGGGTGATCCTTTATGGATGTATAATGTGATATAACAAGTCTATAAGCATTAAAAGATGGTCGGTGTAATGAGAATCAGTATAGAGCTAAAACAAAAATTATCTAAACTAGCCTGAAAAATAAACAAACTATTTCTACCGTAAGTATTAGTATAATAAACATATTATATTGAACTGGGGTGTTGGTTAACAGGTAACTCCGATGCTCTTTCTTGGAGACATTTACATATATATGAAGCAACCTGACTGGCAATTTCGTTTGGGGGATTTAAAACATTAATCATATTGCACGAGATGTGCGGATTGCTTTTGAACATTGGCGTAAATTTTGAATTTCTAAGATTGTTATATTTATTACAGTCAAATATGAAATGATAGTCGTCTTCTATTTCATTATTATTACATTGGTTACATAAACGTGCATGTGACGGAATATCTTTATAACGACCACGCTCTATCTCGAGATGCTGTGTGCTAAGCCTAATCGAAGTCAACGCTATTTTATGGGCCTTCGATTTGACGGAATGCAGATAGAACGGCATCGCTAGAAAAATCTGGCTTAATTTTTTCATACGTCCGAAGTTTATGGATCGATTGCGAATTTTCTTGTTGATCAGTAACTATTAGGAAAAGATCGACAAAATTTATGTCACTATTTTTTAGGTCATTATGTTCAAGTTCAAAATATCTGATTAAAATCCCAATGCTATGACAAAATGATTTTCTAGAACCAGCAGTTTTACAAGAAAGTTCATAATCCGCTGCAAATGACGTGTCTAGAAGTTTGTTTTTATTATCCGATAAGAATCTTTTGAAGTAAAGAAGCATACGCTGATATATGTCCAGAGATAGTGAATGAATACCACATTCAGCTAGACAACCCATGTTACTGGCACGCTGAGGCGTATTGAGAATGGATTTACAAATGTTGATCGTCCTTCTATTTTCTTCAAATTTATCCCATCTGTCAATCTTAATTGTGTTTTTTATATCGCATGAACCCCAAACCTCTGCCCCATAAAGGGCTATCTGCTTAACAATAGAATGATAAAGTTTTATCATTACTGTAGAGGGCAGGGATTCAGTACAGCATAGTGTCTGCCTTATCGCATACCACGCTCGTCGGGCTTTTTTCATTTGGTCACAAAATGCGGATTTAAAGCTAGAATTACTAGTAATCGTTAATCCAAGATAATTGTACGTTTCGGTATTTTGGAGTTCAAATTCTTCAAAATAAAATTTATATATATACTTTTGCTTTTTACTTATTTTAGAATTAAGAAACGTCATTATTTTTGTTTTATTCGGATTAAGTTTCGGTTGCCAATCGGAACAGAACTCGGATAAATTATTTAATTGATCCTTTGATTCTGTAGATCAGCCTCATTAGAGGACAATAAAACTAAATCATCTGCAAACATAAGATGGGATAACGGTTGACCATTAAGCAGCGGGGTGCTAGCTGATTTTTTGAAGGTATTTTTTTAGATCGTTAACATATATATTAAACAGGGTTGGACTTATGTTATAACCCTGCTTGACACCAACCGTCGAAGAAATTACCTCGGATAATTTATCATTAGATTTTATCTTATAAGTTGTTTTATGATAGATCGATTGTATAATATAATATACATTACCGTTTATATTATGTTTAACTAATTTGTAGAGAGGTCCAGCTCGCCATACTGAATCAAATGTTTTTTTGAAATCGACAAAACATAGATACAAATTTTTCTTTTCGTATAATTTTCGGTTAATAATAGTCTTTAATATAAATAAATTATCTATTGTTCTTTTTCCTGGTCTAAATCCTCCTTGTGATTTATCAAGAATGTTATTGTTTTCTAAGTACTCGGAGAGTCGTTGATTAATAATTGCCAAAAACGTTTTGCCCTAACAGCTAGCTAACGCAATTCCTCTGTAATTATTAACATTATTAATGTCTCTCTTCTTAGAGACAGGTATTAAATATGACTCTGTCCATTTGTCCGGAAAATGTCCAGACGAGAGAACTTGAGGTAGTGGTCAATAAGAATACTAGAGGAATGTTTAATTATTTCATTAATTATCAAGTCTGGTGCGCTGGATTTGCTGTTCTTTAGATTTCTTACGATTGTTTTAAATTCAAACGCGGAGATGGGCTTATTTATGCCATGGTTTATATTTTTAGTTTCTAAAAGAGTTTCAGTTCTTATTCTGATCTCCCTGTGGAGTGGTAAACTAGGGTCTTCATCCGTCGCTAATATTTGAGAAAATCTTCATTAGACTTTTTATTTTCAAGTATTTTATTCACAAGCTTCCAATATTGCCTTGGGTTGTTGGTTTCTAATGCATTCATTTTATCTAAATTTTATTTTTTACTTCTCGAGATTTAAATTTGGTTATCTTTTTATAGGCCCTACAGTGACCCATTCTTAAAAAAAACCTTCACAAAAGAGTATTTGTAACAGCCGCTGAAGCAAAAAAAGTATAAATTTTAATAGCCAATTTATTGAACTATTGATACTTGCAAGGCAATTTAATTTTTAACCCTGATAGATCATTTTGTCACAAATACTGTGTATCAGCCAAAAGCTTCTCATATTTGAACAAGGAATGATGTTAGGATAATGTAAACAAGAATAAAAAAAAACGAAATTAATCGTCATTATGTGCATGTTTTTTGTGGCGTGGCTAATAATGTAAGAAGAAAACATTCGTTTGTTGTTTTTTTATCTTATCTAGTTGAGTTATTCGTACACTAGAGTACGACTTGTTGAACTGATGGAGGGTTTGTAGCAGTCGGGAATTGCTCTACTTTATTCTGGCTATTTTTACAAGTTCAAACAAATAGAGAATCTCCTACGAGTCTTTTTTGATATCAAAAAATATCAACACAATTCGATAAAGTGCCTCGGTTTTTTTTACTTTATCGACTCGACTTGTGTTGATTTTTTTTGATATAAAAAAAGACGAGTAGGAGATTTTATTTATCACCCAATCCTTTCTTACATGCACATATAAATAAATTTCACTTTTACTGAACCTGATTAAATTACGGCGTAGTGATACATCATTTTTTGACAGCAATTCAGCCATTGCAAAGTCCTTTATATTGACCAAGTGTTTCCATCGAGGTCAATTAACTAAAAATAGTTCCTTTTTAATAAGAAAGAAGTTACTTTTAATAAAAATTGAACTGTTCTTTGAAAATAAAAAAAAAGTAGTTCCTTTTCAACTGACCAATCAAATTCATGTAAAGCGATATCTCCTAAGGATATATCGCAGTAGATTATGAAATAATCACACAAGCGATATCTACTGTAGAATGTATTATTGGGTGATAAACAAAATTCTCCTATTATCATTCAAACTACAACACATCAAAACACTTTGTTCATTACAACTGGCGAGAGAGAGAGAGGGGGGGGGGGAGAGATGAGGTTTAACGTCTACTCGACATAACCTAGGTCATTTCGGGACTAACATATGGTTCATTTTTATTTCAATAATTTGCTTGCGCGTAGGGGTCTATAGTTGTTGGAGGAAACCGGAGAAAACCCACGAGGTTGGACAGGCGATCCTACTACCTGTCACGTACAATATTGTTATACCAACTACCAGTACAGTTCTTCCGGCGTGGTTCTCCCTTGTCAGTGATGCAGGACGGAGGGGCTGACAAGGAAAGCTGTCTAGGCGTTCGGATGGGACGAAAAACCGAGGTCCCGTGTACACATTGGCGTGCACGTAAAAGATCCCTTGACAGTTGGAATTCGATATAAAAGTAGGCCGTAGTGCCGCTGTCCGGGCAAAATTTCCCTCATAGCACACTGTATGGCATATGTCCGTCTTCATTAGCCCAGTTCGGAGCAAAACAGTAGGACGTTAAACCCCATTTCATTTCATTTCATTTCCAGTACAGTTCCCCTATCATCATTCGTATTATATTTGTTGTTCCTTTCTTGTTATCCTGTATCTCACACTCTGATTGACTTTGACAGTGGAGTTTAGAGTTGATACTTTCTGCACCAAGTGACTTAGACAGTGGAATTTGGGGTTGGTATTTGCACCAAGTGACTGTGTTTGATTGTAACCTACTGTTCTATATTGCATTACATGGCACAGCGATATTCTCTGTTATGTTGTTCATTATCACGTGATTATATGTACAATATCTAATAGACATAGACAATTCTCTGTTATGTCGTGGGGGGTTGGATGGCCGAATGGTTAGCACGCGCGCGCTATATCACACGGTCTGTCATTGAGTCAACTGGCGGGGTTTCGATTCCCCGGTTGTACGTGGCAAGGAGTAGGGTCGCCTGTCCATTAACAGTTCATTATCACGTGATTATGTGGACAATATTTAACAGTTCATTATCACATGATTATGTGGACAATATCTAATAGACAGAGACAATTTCTATTTTATGTTGTCCGTTATCACGTCATTATATAAACACTATCTAGTGTGAGATTTCGCTTTATCTTTATTAACACTAACCATTTGTATACAAAACAGTTCAGTAGGAAATGAAATGAAATGAAATGGGTGTGCTATGGGAGGAATTTAGTCCGGACAGCGGCATTATGGCCAACTTTTAAATCGAATTCCAACTGTCAAGGGATCTCTTACGTACACGCCAATGTGTACACGAGACCTCGGTTTTTCGTCCTATCCGAACGACTAGACAACTATCCTTGTCAGTTCATACGTCCTGCATCACTGACAAGGGGAAATCACGTCGGAAAATCTGGATGAACTTTCTCGGCCAGCGTCTTACCCGCTTAGCCACCGTGATGCCCCAGTTCAGTAGGAATACATACTCAAAGTTTACAAACAAATATTAAGACATCAATTAATTTGTTGTTTTTTTTGCTCAGATATGTGAAACATTTTTGTATATTGTAAATAAAATCAGTTCATAAAAGTCATCTAAGAATTTTCCTGGCTGATGTATTATACCAGTCCAAAATTACGTCATTTTAATTCACATATATCCGTATTAAAATACTCTTTTAACTGGCTGGGTTAGAAATTATGAGTATTATGAGCTTTACCCGGCATCTCCACCAATTGTACAAGACGGATTTTTGGGGTTTCTTAATAAACTTAAATGACAAGAAGACAGTTGTTTTAATCGTTGGTAAAGTATATTATATATAACATAATTATAAGTACAAGTAACAAAAGAGCAATAGAACAAGACGTTATTATAAATTGGGGGTTACTGGGCGACATTTCGGCTAGCCATCCCTTCCTGTCTCTGTCAAGTCAGTAACAAACAACGTTCATTACAATAGCCCCCCACCCCTATACCCAGTCCAATTACTTAATACGATTAAAACAGTTTATCTCGAATACCTGGAGACACGATTTAATCTCTAATTATGAAGTATATATACTATTCACAGCAAGAAACGTTTCCCATGTTGGTTTTATACGTGACTCTCGAATCATGTTTAAATTAACCCTGGTCATGTTATAAATTCAGTATCACGAGCAAGATCAGACAATCAATAGAAATTTACATCTTAATTCTAAATGATGTTGATATAAAATTTTATTGGTAGTGACTAATTTATAAATATCTGACAATCATTAGAAATGTACATCTCAATTCTAAATGGTCGTATATCAAAACACATCTTATTGAAATCTTATCAATCACGCAACAGTGACTAATTTATAACGATTCCTGATCACATTAGATATTTTATACCATGATCAATATCTGACAATCACTAGAAATGTACAACTCAATTCTAAACGGTGTTTAATTCACTCAGATTAATATCACATCAAATGTTGCCTCTTTCTTCTTAGGTTTATGGTAATAAAGGATCATGACCTCTGTATTAGGATATTTCATGTCTATTTATACCGAGGTTGTTAACTGGTAAACGAAGTAAGAATCATTTAATGGTTCCATGATTTAATCTCCTAGGGGTTGATTTGGTGCTAATATTCACAACTCAAAAGCCAGAAATGGCCCTATTTAAATCTTACCAGTCACGCAACAGCTGCCTTCGCGCATCTTTTAGCCTTTGTCTTGGATGAACCGAGGACAACCACAAACCCACGAGAATTTTATAGCTCCGACCAAATTAATATGTCATTACGTTATATGCGATATTTGTATTCAATACCAAAGAATGTTTTGCTTTATCAGGCTGTCAATAAAATATGAGATAAGAAACCGTGAACGACAATCTCGTCTCGTGACGCCTTCAACAAGAATTATATGTATACTCTCAATGCTATAGCTAATTGGATGCTTGAAATCAGAAATGAAATGTTTTCAACTTGATAACAAAAACAAAAGACATGTAAGACGTCAATCGTCTAAACAGAAACTGCGTATCATTTCTTCTGTATTTCTGAGTCGGAAATATATTGCGTGTTTTTATTTGGGAGATTGATATGTGCGTATTTAATAAGCTAAGTAATCATATACCAGTCTTAAGCCCCCTTCACACATAACGAAGCCTTCGCTACGAGCTTACTATTCACAAAAATTGTCACCGTGTTCCACGTTCTCACTACACGTACACCATGCCCCATACGTCCTCGGTACGCCCCCCCCCCAACAACGCCCATCCAGTTCCCCACCGCCCTAAACCACGTCGCGGGCTCTAGAAGACTGCGTCCCGCTGGCAAGTTCTTTTAAACTTCTTGTCATCGAGTCTTACATAATGTTTTATCTAGTCGATCACCAGATTGTCATCCAAGTTCAATTTCATTATCAATATTGAATTGGATTCAGACTACATTAGCTACACGAGACGAAGTCAGAATAAAACATGTTATTCGTTTATTGAACGCTGTGTTTTAACCTGCTCAGACTGAATGTCGTTTTAAAGTTCCGTTTCATCGCTACTGATGTCATAAGGGCTACCGATCTACAGACTAATTTGTGTTAGAAGTTTCCGCCCGATACAAGTCAAGCTATCGGAACGAAAGTCATATTGTGGGAGTGTCAATTCGGCGTGTCGAAATAGTCTGCGAGACACATGTTAGTGTGATACAATATAATCATTTCTCAGCGCACTCGTCTAATGACACAGTTTTAATCTAGTAAGAATATTGAAAATTCCACTTCAAACACGGCATGGGAATCGTCCTTAATTCGTAATAGATTGGGTAAACAGACAATTTCAACACCCTTTCCATCAGGTAGAACACGCCAACTTACATGACTTGTATTTGGACAAGGTTTAGACCTAGCATCCGTGGCCGAAAATTAGGTATGCTCTTTGAAAGGACAAAAATAAACAATTTAATATTTTTATACTGCAGGCTTCAAGACAGGTTCCTCGCGACTGGGATACCTGTTCATGCTTTGGTCAACACTATAATTATATTTCCACCCACTCTATCGTGATAGTTTCAAAGATATCTATTGATAAAATCAAATCAGGTATGATTCCTGGTAAAAAAATACTAAAGGTTCCATTCATGATAGGTTCAAAGACATCTATTTATACAATAGATCAACTCAGGTATAATTCTAATAGTCTGGATACCTCTGATTGCGGGGTGTTGGATGGCTGAATGGTTAGCGTGCGCGCTGTATCATAAAGTCTGTCATTGAGTCGACTGGCGTGGTTTCGAATCCCCGGTTGTACGTGGCAAGGAGTAGGGTCGGCTGTCCAACCTCGTGGGTTTTCTCCGGGTCCTCCGGTTTCCTCCCACTGCTAAAGACCCCTACGCGTAAGCGAATTATGCGTTGATTCAAATCCAATGAACATCAGACACGTAAGATGGCCCCGAGAGTTGATTAAGGTCTTTTCATGTTTTAATAAATGTCTACTTTTTGTTTAGATAACATTTCAGGCCTAAAGAAAGACCTGCAATAGGCAGATTTAGTTCTTGCATAATGTATGTTTAATAGCACCTAACAATGAGTAGATATTATATTAAACATTCTATTACATTTATTGCGCCTATAATTGGTGAATTGTGGCCTCCATGAATACCTATTATTGTCATCAGCCAATATTCCCTGACCACCTTAAGCAACATGATATTGGTTGGCCACGGGGAAACCAATGTATGTTTTTTGAACAAAGTTCGGTACTGTTAATAGACTTGCACCATTGTATTTGCAAATTGTAATCGTTGCCTATTAAAGCATTGCTAATGCAGCAGTAATTTCCTCATTACTCGAAGTAAATTAGAATATCCTCCTGGACCATCAGCAGGCTATAGAATAATGCCGGCTAGAGATGATGGTTAATTTCAACTGACCTTTAGGACTTGTTAATAGAGAAAATAATGGGTCCCATTTACAATAAAATCACCACGGCTGAACAGAACACGTTTCCGAAAGAATATTGGCTTGAAATCTCGTCTATTTGTGTTTCGCTGTAAAAGTAACAACGTTAGGAAATGAGAGTGGCATATTAATAGTGTCTCTATGGTACTTTATCGGGGAGCCGCGGTGGCTCAGTGAGTAAGCTAGTCGCGGTGGCACAGTGACTACGGGAGCCGCGGTAGCTCAGTAAGTACCGGATTGAGTCCCTGTGTTGGCCAAGGCAGGTCCTCAGGATTTCCAGCCATTGTGGTTTCCGTTTTTAGTGGTGCACGATAAAGATCCTGGTTTAGGAACAGTGTCTAGTCGTTCGGATAGAACGAGAATCCCAGATCACGTTTTCGCTTTCGCGTACATGTAAAATAATCCTTGACGGTTGGAATTTGACGAAGAGCGTGCAGAAATCACACGCCCGTCTGCGTTAGCTCGTTGGATGCCAAAACGTAGAACGTTAAACCTCATTCAGTTTTGCAATGGCAAGTTATTTTCCCGGGGTTCAATCTCTTAAAGGAGCTAAACTTCAAACCCAATATCCAAAACCAGTACACGAGCCGTGTACTCTATGGCTTCGGGTGGCATTTGTAATGAACAAAGAAAATCATTTCCTACAAGACAATGCCGAAGTAATTACTAATGGCTTATTCACTAATTTGTGAAATAGCCGTTGCTAATTACTTCTGCATTATCTTGTAGGATATGGTTCTTTGTTCATTACAAATGGCACCCGCAACCATAGAGTACACCAATCGTGTACTGATCTTAAAATATTCATTATAAATGAATGTCTTAATTATTGGATATTAGAATCCCATATTTTCACAGCAATATAACAACATCAATGTAGATTAAAAAGGACAAATATTAAATTCTAATTCGTGTCTTGAATTTCGAATTTTATTTTAAAGTAGCTAAGTCTCTTACTCATTATCATTTAAAGTCTTGAAAACACGAATTATTTGTCAATTTAAAGGACCTAAGTCCGTAACTCAAAATCCTCTAAAATCTTCGACATCGAAAACACGAATTATTGGTCAATTTAAATCAACATTGATGATGTAAACTTACCGGGAAAAGATGAGCTTCTGATATCCGATATTAAAGATAAAATAATTTTTTTAACATTGGTACACGTATCGTGTAATATAATGCGCTTCAGTCCCAGTTGTATTGAGAGACTCGAGGGACGAGGCTAGACACATTGCACCAAATCAAATGGAGTTATGTAGACTAGAATAACTAGACGCTAGAAATTTGCACTCGATTGAGATTGCTGACTTATTTCGCCGAACATAACTGATTTGAAATTGGAGTAAAAACGGAAACCATTAAATGTAAATCAGTTTATATACATTCATATTACAGTATTATATGCGTTGCGACCCACTTTTGTGAATTTCTAGGTCCCAAATGTTAGCGATTTAGCTCCTTTAAATCAACATTGATTTTGTGATCTTACCGGGAAAAGATGGGCTTCTGGTATCAAATATTTAATACAAAATAAACATTTTACCATTGGTACACGAATCGTGTACCACAATGCGTTTCAGCGCCATTTGTAACAAGGAACTCGAAGAACGAGGCTAGACATATTTCACAAGCATGTCAAATGTTGACGCCATATTCTTATCTGTAGAGCATGCGCAATAAATACTATCAGTGCAGACTGGAATAACCAGACGCTATAGAGGTTGCCATTTGATTGAGACTTCTGACGTATTTCGCCGAACATAACTGATTAGAAATTACAGTAAAAACAGAAACGATTGAATGTAAATCAGTTTATATACATTCATATTACATTATTATATGCGTTGCGACCCATTTGAGTCAATTTCTAGGTTCCAAATATTAACGATTTAGATCCTTTAAATATTGAGTTAGGGGTTATGGGCCCTGTTTCACAAAAACTGAAATCTCCTTAAAATCGTTTTAAACTAAAATTTCATCCTAGGACAGCCGTCACCCTCTCCTAACTTAAAATCACGACATTAACAAACATTGACTGGGGCTACGTTGTTAGATCACCCTCTCCTAACTTAAAATCACATTAACAAACACTGATTAGGACTACTACGTTGTTAGATCTATTGCGACATATAGATATATTTGGAATAATGATAATATTGCCAATGGCCCGGGTCACAAACGCTAAAAAAACTAATTTCATATCTAATGTTATGGAAAGAAGAACCTACTTATCTATAACGAAAATATCTTCGTGTGGGCGTTTAAAATGGCCAATTTCTTGGTATCGGTATTAGAAGGCCTATTATACTAGACATGCCATAAGCATAGTATTTACTCATATGTTTTTGGGGGTTATGATGATTTGTAAAAAGATAAATCAATAAGCTCAAATGTGTTAAGTGAAAAATGTTATAGGCCTGTTTGAAGTAAAATTTTAATATCATAAATTTATTATTATTTTTAAAGAAGGCCTACGTTAATAAAAGAACATAAATAAGAGCAATTTCATGGGCCAGAGCTATTTTGTCTTGGGGAAAAATTTTACTCAATTTTAATTGAGTAAGATAGAAAGGCACTTTGGCATTTTCAACGTAAAAATCATTAAAAGGGCCTATCTATGGGGATGACATTTCAAATCTATTTTGATCTAGGCATCGGAACATTGGCTATTTGGTATATTAGTTTCAACAAAGTTGTTACATACTTTTAAAATTCGACAACAATTTACAGCCTAGATTAGCCGTTTGAGTCACAAATATCGTATGTTTGTGACAATTCTCAATAGTTTCTGTTATGCAAAATATCATAAAACTAGGAAATTGGTTTATCAATAGCACAAATCAAATGCCAAGGTCACGAAATCAGGATATAAGTTCAAGGTCAACCTACCGATACATTTCGAAGCGAATAATACGCAATAAACTCATTTAATTCGTCTCTCTACGACTGTCAGACCATGTGCAAACATTGGTACAACTTATGAAACTCTCCCCATTTATATTGTAACCGTTAGTTCAACCTGTCAACAGTTTTCGGGTTCGAAGCCTATTTGCTTAAACTCTATGTGCCCGCAGCGGAAATGTGCACTGCGCGGTCGCAAATAATTTTAACTAAAATCTATTAAACTTGCATTTTAAGTTACAATCGATCTTCGTGAAACGCATAAAATTTAAAATTTCATTTTGATTTTAGCTAAAATCCATTTTAGTGATTTTAACTTAAATTTTTGTGAAACAGGGCCCAGCTGCTTAAAAGATGTTTTCCACACTGCTAAGACTAATAAAAACATTCCTGTAGCGAATGATTTAAGTTAACGCAGTATCTTATTGTTATACCAGCTACCAGTACCACTAGTTAACGACCATAATTTATTACCCCGAGATACCAGAGAAATTCTATGTCTCAACAGAGCCCGATCTATTCCATACTTCCAAATAATTTTAAGGTAAATTTAGATTAACTTCGCTTGATAAATGTGGTTAATAGCGAAATAGGTTGGAGTTCTTCGGTTCATTTTGTAGCGGAGACTTGTTTGTCTCGCTGTACAGAATACAGAATAATATTAATATTTCTTCATGAAAATAAATATTTTGAAACGGATATTATATGTTTATTCAGAAAATATAATTCTTGTCTTCTTTTTTTTTTAAACTGACTCTACATGAAATTTTTGTTCTGGATAAATACGACCCCGGCAATCGCAGCCCACCCCAGAAAGCAAACGCATAAAAAAGCAAATAAAATCTAAGATCAATTACTAATTATGTTACAAGCGATTATTTGAGGCTATGCTATACATATTAAGAAAGGGGGCCAGTTAATACCCATTTCAGAAATTTCGTTAAGCCGTTCAACAAGAAATCGATTACAGCGTAAACAATGAACATCTAGGCAGCCACACAATGTGTTTAAAATACAGATCTATATTTCGTTTCGTTTTTTTTACTTTCGATGGCCTGTACTATATGAAGATCTGACCGGTTGTAGAGGGTGGTCGTTTCAGGGGTCATACGAGCGGCGTTTGACCCTATGACGTCAGACAGCTGATTAACCAATCAGCGTTGATGTTTCTAGTGGAATCCCCACAGTTCTGCGCATCGCACGCCAAGAACTGGCTTGAACAGGCCGTTTCATTGGCTAATCCCTTACATCAACCAGAACACGGGTTATATACAAACTCTCCCAGATTATCCTAGTGTAGTAAAGACAAGAAAAACGAAATTTTGAACTATAAAAAAAAGAAAAGAAATAGGATCTGTGTTTTAATCAGATTGGCAGCCATGAACATAAAATGTTTTTGAAATCATCAATAGGTCTGGTTTTGATAGAGATTCTAAATTTTAACAAACAAATATTTCAAGCAGCGATAGGCTAAGCGCTTCCAAGTTAAATTGACCCAATATGACCTTGGTATGCCCTGCCTGACATAGTTTACTTCATTAAATTCGTAATACCCTGTAGAAGATATTAACCTGTCTACAGCTACGTGATCCTGTCATTATCAAGGCAGGGGATAAAAACACAATTAAATTTAGAGATGAGTATCACGATATTACTTACAGTTTATCTCTTTCATAGATCGTGTAAAACAAATTAAAACGTCAGAATAAATGCAGAGTTATTGATTTCATATTAAAGTTACTCGCCGTGGTCTTCATTTGATTTCTAAACATCGTATACAGTAAGTTTATATATAAATATCCATGTTTACTTCAAAGTTTCTGACGCTTTTCCTGGCCTTGCCACGGTTGAAATTTTCTTTGGGGACGGGATCTATGTACGTCCTTACACCTTTTTAACCTCCCTGAGCGAGAGAGAGAGGGGGGGGGGGGGTAACGTCCACGCGAAACAAACTAGGTCATTTCGGGACTAACCTAAGGTTCAATTTTATTTTAATAATTCGCTTGCGCGTAGGGTCTTTAGCGGTGGAAGGAAAGTTGGACAGGCAACCTTACTCCTTGCCACGTACAACCGGGGAATCGAAATTTTGCCCGTGCAGCGGCACTATGGCTTACTCTTATATCGAATTCCAACTGCCAATGGATTTTTTACATGCACACCAATGGGACTTCGGGTTTCCTTCCCATCCGAACGACTAGACAGCTGTCCTTGTCAGGTCCTCCGTCCTGCACTACTGACAAGGCGAAACCACGTCGGAAAATCCCGATGAACTTTCTCGGCAAATGCAAGGATCGAACACGTGACCTCCAGGTTAGCGAGCCAGCGTCCTACCCACTTAGCCACCATGGCTCCCCAGAATGTTTGTGGGGGTGCGATTGAGTCAAGTGGCGTGGTTTGGATCTCACACTTGTACGTGCGCCGCATGAAGTAGACCCTACTATTAAATGTCAAGGGAGGGTGGGGTGGGGGTCTAGTGGTCTAACACGTGCGCGTTAGATAAAATGATCTGCTACTGAGTCAAATCACGTGATTATGATGTCAGAAAGCCTGGCTCTTTCCCTTGCCTTTGTATTGTATGACTATTCACAGGCCTGACAGTCAGGGGTGGCTGGGTAATACCCATACTAAGCTTACACTGTCTGTTTACTGTCCTCCGCTTGAGCACAGACACTAAGCTAGTTGACCGACATTCGACCTATATCGACGATTCTCGTCGAAAACACTAAGTATATTTCTTCTGCTTCTATTTCATAAAATTGAAAAAGTTTATTTAGTACGTGTGTCTATGGCTGATGTGACACGGAGTAGGAACGTATTAATTACAAAACAGTACACTATTAATTTTTGCATATGGCGGCCATTCATGGCAGAGATCTATTCTCGAGGAATGAGGTGTCCAGAATGGGTAACAGCTTGTTTTCTATCAGTTTATTTACAACCGTCACACAGGTTCCCGAAACATCATTTATTGTACATAAAATGACGATAAGTTTATCTACGATGAAATGTAGACAAGTGTTTTTTGACAGACTCTGTCAATAAAAAGAAGTGAAAAGTAGAAAGGTTGTTTACAGATTCTGTCAAGACAAAGAAGTGAGGCAAATAGAAAAAGCAAAGTGTAGGCTATCATTTACATTGGGAGCAGCAAGGATCGATGGAATTTCGATTCATCTTAGCTTTGTAAATGATGAACGGTATTGAACTACTTTTGTGGAATGGTGTTCCTATTAGAGAGAGAGAGAGAGAGAGAGGAAGAGAGGGCGAGAATCTAGTCGAAGTCACGTGTACGCAAAGGAGAGAGAGAGAGAGAGAGAGAGAGAGAGAGAGATGGTGTTTAACGTCCACTCGACACAAACCAGGTTTTCAGGACTAACATATGGTTTAATTTAATTTCAATAATTCGCTTGCGAACCAGGTTTTCAGGACTAACATATGGTTTAATTTAATTTCAATAATTCGCTTGCGCGTAGGGGTCTTTAGCAGCGAGAGGAAACCGGAGGACCCGGAGAAAACCCACGAGGTTGGACAGGCGAACCTAATTCTCGTCACGTACAACCGAGGATTCGAAACCACGCCAGTTGACTCAGTGACAGGCCTTATGATACAGCGCGCACGTGCTAACCATTCGGCCACTAAACCCTCCGTTCCTGTTAGAGATTCAGCTTTTACAGAGGTGTATGTTATACAACTGACATTATTCAGGAAAATGTCACTTAACACCTTCCATACATCAAATCGATTAAAACATCCTTATCAGATTATAAACCACAGATGGTCGAGATTGGCACTGATCTGACACAGCCAACGACCAGTCATTAATTACTACCCCTTGCCTGAGGTATGATGCAATATTACCAGCTGTACCTGCCGTTTTCGTTCGTTCGTTCGTTCCTAAAGTTTTACGTCTACTTCCTCCTAAGGTGATATCGTAGACAAGTACCTGGCCTGAGTTATGACGCAATATATACATAATCTCTTCGATAATCCTTTGTCTAAAAGTGGGGTTATAAGCAGGAGATTATGGAGAAGGCGAGAGCGTTTGAGTTAAGACCGGACAGGTCTGCCCCCAGTCTGAAATTTGGGGTATAGGGGTAGCTCGGACCTGGGAGTAACATAGGCCAGATGGCGTTAGTCTACCACTTCCGGTTTCGGAGTTATGACCCCCGAGCGAAGCCGGGCATTCTTCTAGTACAAAATAAAACATAATGGAAATATACATGAAACAAACAAAGGATACATACATGTACATAATTATACAAAGGTACACAAATTTACAAAGACATGAACGAATTGTATACAAAAGTTCCTAAACAATTTAAAATTTCTATATTTTTATTCATCATCAGTAGTTTAAATTGTTGTAAATCGTTTAGAGTATAAACATTTGGTTCATGAAGTTTAAACCAGTTTTGTCATCCAGAACCGATTGAAAGAACGTAAAATCAGACTCATAGATTTAAATATTATTTTTAAATTTTAGTTCTTAGACGCTCGATAACCACGACCATCAGTAATGTTTTTAGTCTATATTATAGATACTGTATTGCCGATAAGGTGTCATTTAAAGGCAAAACATGCAGACTTTTGGACGAGAATTATTGACGCGAACAGAAGAACGAGTGGGTTTAATTACAACTTCAAAATGATGTTTAATACGAATCATAATTACCAGTACAACAACTGACTTCCACTTTTCAGCCAAATTAAGGTCAAATAAAGGGTACATGGACTTGTATTGTCCAGGAGGCCATTTCAGAAGGGCCTTGGTTCGATGAGACTCCGGTCGTTTTTACCTGAAATTGATTCTTCCACAGAAAGCTTATACAATTTGCTACCAGATGGAGCCATTAACTGGGGTTCGTTGAAAAAGTGACTTTGATCGTTCTTCCTTGGGCCTCTTCATTTAGTATTGCTGTTGGACTAATGTTTCTTAGTCTATATAGCTATTCCTAATACTCAAGAGGTTAAGAGAACGTTTGATGGCTGAATGGTTAGCTTGTGTGCGTTGCATCATAAGGTCTGTCATGGAGTCAACTGGCGTAGTTTCGATTTCCCGGTTGTACGTGACAGGGAGCAGGGTCGCCTGTCGAACATCCTGCGTTTTCTCCGGGTCCCCCGGTTTGCCCCCACTGTTAAAGACCCCTACGCGCAAGCGAATTATTAAAATAAAATTAAACCATATGTTAGTCCGGAAATGACCTAGTTTGTGTCGAGTGGACGTTAAACCCATTTCTCTCTCCCAAAATGACCTAGTTTGTGTCGAGTGGAGGGTAAACCCATCTCTCTCTGTCTCTCTCTCTCTCTCTCTCTCTCCTTAACTGGGCAAATGAAGATGGGCATACGCCATACAGTGTGCTATGAGGGAAATTTTGCCCGGGCAGCGACGCTACGGCCTACTCTTATATCGAATTCCAACTGCCAGGGTATCTTTTACGTGCACGCCAATGTGTGCACGGGACCTCGGTTTTTCGTGCCATCCGAACGACTCGACAGCTGTCCTTGTCAGGCCCTTCGTCCTGCATCAATGACAAGAGGAAACCACGCCGGAAAATCTGGATGAACTTTCTCGACCTATGCAGGGATCGAACACCCGACCTCCAGGCTAGCGAGCCAGCGTCTTACCCACTTAGCCACCGCGATAGTTCGTCCCGGCCATTAAAACCTCTGGCATGGCACACCTTTCTCGATGTTTGACGTGGTGGTGAGTCTTTGTAGTCAGTTGTCGTCTTGTGTAACATGTTATGCCAAATTACACCGCTGTCTGTCAATTACACTCCAGACTTAAAATCCAACACGTAGTTTATTAGACAATCGTTGAGGGTACTACAAGAACCAGTTAAAAAAGCCAAACAATGTCGACATATATCGTGATAAGCTTATCATTTGTCAGATCATTAGACAGACAAACAGAAACAAAATAAAATAAATTAAAGTACATGTATCATTATTCAAATAAATCTAAGACAGCTGGGTCAGGCCAATCTGGAACACACGGGGAAGGATGTCAGAATAACCGATTTCTGTTAAAATCTCCACATCGCTTGAAATAAATGAAATGAAATGGGGTTTAACGTCCTACTGTTCTGCTCCGAACTGGGATAATGAAGACGGACGGGTATACGCCATACAGTGTGATATGAGGGAAATTTTGCCCGGACAGCGGCACTACGGCCTACTCTTATATCGAATTCCAACTATCAAGGGATCTTTTACGTGCACGCCAATGTGTACACGGGACCTCGATGTTTCGTCCCATTTCGAACGAGTAGATAGCTGTCCTTGTCAGGCCCCCCGTCCTGCATCCCTGACAAAGGGGAACCACGCCGGAAGATCTGGGTGAACTTTATCGGCCAATGCAGGGATCGAACACTCGCCCTCCAAGCTAGCGAGCCAGCGCTTTTTTTTTCTTTTTTTTTATACAATTATTTATTCAAAAAAATATCACATATAAATACAATGTTACATATGTGCGATTTAATCTAAAACATTTAAAATAAAAGGAGAGAGAGAGAGAATGGCGTCCACTCGACACAAACTAGGTCATTTCGGGACTAACACATGGTTCAATTTTATTTCTATAATTCGCTTGCGCGTAGGGGTCTTTAGCAGTGGGAGGAAACCGGAGGACCCGGAGAAAACCCACGAGGTTGGACAGGCGACGCTACTCCTTGTCACGTACAACCGGGGATTCGAAACCACGCCAGTTGACTCAATGACAGACTTAATGATACAGCGCGCACGTGCTAATCACTAAGCCACCCAACCCCCCAAAATAAAAGGAAGTTAATGTACAGATAAAAATCTATGTAAAATCAATTTTTAATTCGTTGTCAATAATTTTAATGTAGGGGTTCTTGTTAATAAAGTTTTCAAATTTGTAAGTCATATTTGTGTTTTTCATGTAATGGTACATATATTCACAGTGATCGAATAAGTTCTTCTTAAATAATATACAAACATTTATTTTTGAATTATTCATATTGAAAAAGAGCCTACACGAGAGAGAGAGAGAGAGAGAGAGAGAGAGAGGGAGAGACAGAGAAATGGGGTTTAACGTCCACTCGACACAAACTAGGTCATTTCGGGACTAACATATGGTTTAATTTTATTTACATAATTCGCTTGCGCGTAGGGGTCTTTAGCAGTGGGGGGAAACCGGAGGACCCGGAGAAAACCCACGAGGTTGGACAGGCGACCCTACTCCTTGTCACGTACAACCGGGGATTCGAAACCACGCCAGTCGACTCAATGACAGACTTTATGATACAGCGCGCGCACTCTAACCTTTCAGCCATCCAACCCCCCAAAAGTGCCTACACTTCATTATGCTTATTCTGTACGATGAAAAAACGATGTTAAGGAATTTATTTTGCTTATTATGTTTTTTGAATGGGAATCCAAACAGGAACAAGAAATTTAAGCTGTACATCGTGTAACCTGTTTCCTTAAAGGCTCAATACCGCTCTTGTTGTAACTGAATAATATGTCCCAATCTTTATTCTGGTCAACAAATTGTACTATTTTACAATATTTTAATTAATTGGTGATACAAATTTCATCTTAACACACCTTATTTAAAAATTTTGAAAAATTCGACATAATGGTTTGAAACGTCTAACGTAAACCTTTTCAAATGAAACTTGGATTTAAAAATATTTTCGAACCCTTTGGATAAGTAAAATAGGATGTAATGGATAATTTACACAACAGGTAGGACACTTAAACATCTAGTACTTAGATAGAGATATTATTTATTTTCTGGAGCTTTCAAGCCAGCAAGAGTGTTATTGTCCCTTTAAAGAAAAATGAAATAATTGATTTACCCACTTACCCCCCATGATCCCCGCTTGAAATAAAACCTTTATGCTAATTTCAAGGCGGATTTATAATTTACGTAATCTCAGCTGGGTCAGGCTCATCCTGAATACACGCGGTGGAATGTCAGAATAACCGATTTCTGTTTATATCTCGAAATCTCTACAAATAAATCATTATGCTAATGTGGATTTATAATTTAAGAAATGTCAACTGGGTCAGGCTAATCCGGAACACACGAGGTGGGATGTCAGAATAACCAACTTCCGTTTATATCTCGACGTCGCTTTAAAGAGAGAGAGAGAGAGAGAGAGAGAGAGAGATGAAGTTTAACGTCTACTCGACACAAACTAGGTCCTTTCAGAACTAACACATGGTTCAATTTTATTTCAATAATTCGATTGCGCGTAGGGGTCTGTAGCAATGGGAGTAAACCGGAGAAAACCCACGAGGTTGGACAGGCGAGCCTACTCCATGTTACGTACAACCGGGTAATCGAAACCACGTCAGTTGACTTAATGACAGACATTATGACACAGCACGTACGTGTTAACTAGTCGGCCATCCAACCTCCTCACTTATGCTAATTATAATGCAGAAGTTATAATTTAAGAAATCTCAGCTGGATCAGGCCCATGTTCCATGTTCCTGAAGCAACGACTGTGAGTTTTACAACCTCTTGACGTTGCTGGATTACTTCACAATTTCCGAACGTATAGCTACGTTATCTACAGATACGTGAACAGTAGCGTCCAATCATAGGTTGAAACATAGCGACCTCCACGGAAACCTTGCTTGACATTGAACGAACATTGAACTCTACAGCTCGATTATCACAGTGTAGACATTTTAGCTTGAAAGCGCGAGACTTGGTATTCGCGACGATCGAAGAATCTGATAGGCTCACAAGCTGGGCTTGTATCCAATCGAAATTAGTGCCGAAATATGCAGGGTATTACGTGAAGGCCTTGATAAGATGTACGTAGTTAAAGCGTGATCAAGCCTTCTATTGAAGATGAGTCAGGCCACACAAAATACTGTTTATATCTCAACATCGCTTTAAATAAACTTTTATGCTAATTCTAACGCGGATTTATAATTTACGTAACGACAGCTGGGCCAGGCTAATCCTGAATTCACGAGGTGGGATGTCAGGCTAACCAACTGCTTTTTATATCTCGAAATCTCCAGAAATATACCATGCTGCTCATTGGAATACAGATTTATAATTTTGAAAATGTCAGGATGATCTTTAGAGAGAGAGAGAGTTTATCTGATTAAATCCGCTGTAAATTACGTTTGTGATATAGGCATGACGTCGAAGGTAATGACTTCCCTCTCTGTTTATACTTTAATCTTTTGTTAAAGTTTTCGTTCGTGATTTGTATTTGTCTGAAAATAGTAATTTTTTTCCATGCTAAGATGACAGTGAAGGAGAGAGAGAGAGAGAGAGAGAGAGAGAGAGAGATGGGTTTAACGCTCACTCGGGACTAAGATATGTTTTTTGTGTGTTTTTTTTGTTATTTCAATAATTCGCTTACGCGTAGGGGTCTTTAGCAGTGGCAGGAAACCGGAGGACCTGGAGAAAACCCACGAGGTTGGACAGGCGACCTTACTCCTTGTGACGTACAACCGGGGATTCGAAACCACGCCAGGTGACTCAATGACAGGCCTTATGATACAGCGCGCACGTGCTAACCATTCGGCCATCCAACCCATCCGCACGTGCTAAGATGTACTCAGATTTGATTATTAAAAGCCTAGCTCACAGCCCGCCGTACGGCGGGGTGTGAGTTAGGCCCTATGATAGGGCATCACGTAATGCTTAAAGATACATTATGTAAGATTTAGATAAAGAGCTAGCCCTTCATCCTATACTAGTTCGAAAATAGATGATGTAAAATGAATAATTTGAAAATTTCATTCAAATTACTCTATTGCGAGTGAAGATATTAGCCTTTGAAGGTTTGACAGACGTGTGCAATAATTTCAACCACCGTACTGGTTGTTCGAAGCTAAGTCTCGGTCCTCCATATTTAGATTAAATCAAAATATGCCTGAACCGTTCTAATCTATTTCATATCGGAAAAATCCGGTGCCATCGAGAATTGATTATGGCCTGGATAAGTTCATTAATGTCTAATTAATAATTGAGGTAACAATTCGGGCCTAAAGAAAGACCTGCAATAAGCAGATTTAGCTCTTGCATAATGTATGTTTAAGATTTAATCAAAATTTCAATGGTATATAACCTCCCGGCTTGGATTCAATCTGATTAAAAGAGGCCTATCGAATAATTTTAGCTAAGGTGACATATCCCGCTTATATCGCTCGCAGAGGATGCGGAATGTTGGCAAATTTTGAATTGATCATATCTGAACGTTGAACGGGACTGAATCATTTGTGGACCGATATTCATTACATATTAATCTTTCACAATATTGTAGTTGGTGAGGGATTCCACCAGGGATTCCCCGGGGGATTCCACCAGGGATTCCCCGGGGGATTTCCCCAGGGATTACCCCAAGGATGCCCTAATCTCTTACAAGACGTTCAGAAACTTTAAAACCTCAACTTTAATTGAGAATGGTAATTGTGAATAGTTAGCTAAACGAAAATTTATCTTTTCAAAATCATAAAGATTGTGCGGGAATTACATGTTAAGCTAACTTCAATTTTAATGGGTTCACAATTTGAAAAGGGCTAACCACTCTAATCAGCATTCACATAAATAAATTTCTTGTTAATTTAGTGGAACGAAATGAAATGAAATGGGGTTTATCCATTCCAACCAGGCTCACGAAGAAGGACATACGCCATACAGTGATCTATAAGGGAATTTTACTCTGACAGCAGAACTACGGCCTACTCTTATATCGAATTCCAACTTCCTAGTATTTATTTTACATGCAGGCCATTGTGTACACGGGACCTCAGTTTTGCGTACCATCCGAAAGACTAGACATGCCTTCCTTCCTGCACCACTGAGAAGTGGAAACCACGCCGGAAAATCCCGATGAACTTTCTCGGCCAACACCGGGAGCGACCCGCGATCTCTGGGCTAGCGATCCGGCGTCTTACGCCCTTAGACACCGTGGACAGAACATGATGGTTATTCAGTGAGAGTTTGATGTTCGGTGTGCCCACACTTCATATAAACGCGCCACATGTCAGATATTTGTTTTTCAAACATGCTTGGATTCATCGGCTAAACAGATCTTATATTTCCCAGTTCAAACATGTCCCCAAATTATCGTTGGACTGAACGCTTGCCATCACATACGGAGCAACCCCTGACCATCTCTTGGCATCAAAAGTTTATATTAGGTTCACCTCTGGAAATTTTAGTTACACAAAATTAAAGTCGCATACTGAATGTAACCACCCGCCATATATACCATCGTAACTTTACCCCCAAACCTGGCAGAAAATGTCAATGCAAAGCCTCCGCTGGAATTCTAGACCAATAAAGTAACGAGTAAACGAAAAGGAAAGCAATACCAAAGCGGAGAAAAGGTGAAGACTATTAATAGAAAAATCTTCTAATGGGATTGTCTAGTGGTCTGTGTCCTACTAAAATTCCGCATAACGATTTTCCGCAAGGTTACTGTCCCTTTTATAAAACCCAAACTACCATGAATTGCATGCGTGGTGATTTACACTGACCGAGAAATTCGTGAAAGCCACCGCTTGAAATGCTGCTGGTCTATTTATGATCATTGCCATAACGATTTTCCATAAAGTCACTTTCCATTTTACAAAACCCAATTTCCCATGAATCGCATGCGTAGTGGTTTGCGCTGACCGAGAAATTCGCTGAAAGACACCGCTTCAAATGCTACTGGTCTGTTTGTATTTATTGCCAGGCAACGATAAGATTTAACGCAAAACACAGATATATAACATCTCCGAACACTAAATATGTCAGCGTTCACTCTACGAGCTGATTATCTAACCAATAATTAACACGAGCGTAGGATCAACGATGTGCGCCCTCACCGATTACAAGGTGGCAACCTCGTTAATTGATGACTGGTTCTGCCATAACAATTTCTTCTCTCAATAAGTTCAGCGCAACAGCAGACTATGTTAATTAAAAGATTCTCGTAGATCGTCTACCTTTCAACATATCTGTTAAATCGAGTAGAAATATTTTCATAGTAGTGACGGGGGGAGAGAGAGAGAGAGAGGGAGAGAGAGAAATGGGGTTTAACGTCTGCTCGACACAAACTAGGTCATTTCGGGACTAACATATGGTTCAATTTTATTTCCATAATTCGCTTGCGCGTAGGGGTCTTTAGCAGTGGGAGGGAACCGGAAGACCCGGAGAAAACTCAAGAGGTTGGACAGGCGACCCTACTCCTTGTCACGTACAACCGGGGAATCAAAACCACGCCAGTTGACTCAATGACAGACTTTGTGATACAGAGCGGACATTCTAACCATTTAGCCACTCACCCCCACCCCCCGAGGAAATAGGGTGAGTGGAAGAGGGGGAGTGGGGTGTAGGCTGGATTAGGAAACAAAATGAAATGGGGTTTAACGTCGTACTTTTGGTTTATATGCGAAGAGTAAATAAACATTTAACAATCAGACGTTTTTAAATGAAATGATATGGAATGGGTTTGACGTCCTACTGTTCTACTCCGACTGGGCTAATGAAGACGGGCATACGCCATACAGAAATGAAATGAAATGAAATGTTGTTTAATGGCACGTCAGCACGCCATACAGTGTGCTATAAGGGAAATTTTTCTCGGCTCGGACAACGGCGCTACAGTTTACTCTTATATCGAATTCCAACTGTCAAGGATTCTTTTACGTGCACGCCAGCTTTCTACACAAGGGCCCGTATATACCTTGGCGTGCACGTAAAAGATCCACTCGCAATTGGAATTCGATATAAGAGTAGGCCTAAGTACCGCTACCCGGGCAAAAATTTCCCTCGTCGAATACTATATTAGCCCAGTCGGAGCAGAACAGTAGGACGTTAAATCCCTATTTCATTTTAGATCTGATTTGTCAATGTAATTTGTGTAGGGACAGGCTCCTTAACATTAACTTGTTGTTTCGACTTGTTTAATAATATTAGCTTATTTTACGTCTTACTGTTTTAACTGCTACCCTGGAGGTCGGCATCTTCATTAGAAGGCTTGATCTCGATTTAACTACATACATCTTAACTCGCAGTCGTTGCTTCAGGAACATGGGAGGTCGGGTGTTTGATCCCTGCATCGGCCGAGAAAGTTCATCCAGATTTTCCGGCATGGTTCCCCCTTGTCAGTGATGCAGGACGGGGGGCCTGACAAGGTCTAGTCCTTCGGATGAGAAGAAAAACCGAGGTCCCGTGTATACATTGGCATGCACGTAAACGGTCCCTTGGCAGTTGGAATTCGATATAAGAGTAGGCGATAGTGCCGCTTCCCGGGCAAAATTTCCCTCATATCACACTGTATGGCGTATGCCCGTCTTCATTAGGATTGCTGAATGGTTAGCACGTGTGCGCTGTATCAAAAGGTCTGTCATTGAGTCAACTGATGTGGTTTCGATTCTCCGACCGTACGTGATAAGGGGTAGGGTCGCCTGACCAACCTCGTGGGTTTTCTCCGGGTCCTCCGGTTTCCTCCCACTGCTAAAGACCCCTACGCGCAAGCAAATTATTGAAATCAAATTGAATCATATGTTAGTCCTGAAATGACCTAGTTTGTGTCGAGTGGAAACCCCCTCTCTCTCTCTTTCTCTCTCTCTCCCCCTCTCTCCCTCTCTCTCTCTATCTAGACGTAAAACTCTCAACCAAGACGAAATTCAATGAAATCGACCATTTTTATTTGACCTATATCAAACGCGGTCCAGACGCATGTAGACTATGGTTTCTTGCTGGTTACTTGGTTCCAGTTTAAACTTATTATTGCACTTAAGATAATTAATTGTCTAGATATATATCATATTTTTATTTAAGACTCATGATAAACATATACGATCAATATAACGTTGTTCATTTACCGATATGGAATAACATTACAAATCAAATACGCAAATGGCATTTCTTATTCTTTTGTGTGTTGATACAACAGAGTATACAACAGACAGAGCGTCAAAGACCCTTTCTTTCGTTCTTAATATCTGGTTCCACTGAGGGTAAAATATCAAGAGAGAGAGAGAGAGAGAGAGAGAGGAAGAGAGAGAGAGAGGGATGGGGATTAATGTCCACTCGGCACAAACTAGGTCATTTCAGGACTAACATATTGTTCAATTTTATTTCAACAATTCGCTTGCGCGTAAGCTGTGGGAGGAAACCGGAGGGCCAGGAGAAAACCCACGAGGTTGAACAGGCGACCCTACTCCTTGTCATGTACAACCGGGGAATCGAAACCACGACAGACCTTATGATGCAGCGCGCATGTGCTAACCATTCGGCCATCCAACCTTCCAGGTAAAATAGCGGAAGTTCTCTTGTCAGTTGAAAGTTGAAAGAACAGTAGTTCATAACGCCGATGGCAAGGTTAAAAACGCCCACTGCACACCGTATGACGTATGTCCTTCCTCATCAGACGGAAACAAAGACCTTGAATCCCATGTCATTTGCTTTCACCTCTCCTCGACCTGTTACCGCTACTAATAATTGTTGTGGTCAAACGCAATTTCCGACCGGAAGTACTATAGGATATTCTTTAGAAACTGTTGACATGGTGTTTTGTTTCGTATAACAATACGATAATTATAGGAGATGTTCGATTGTGAATCCGGAACGTCTCGAATTGACAGAATTGCAATCGAGCGATGTAGAAGTCAGTCACAGTTCTGTCAGTCCCGATAGCGGGGGTGGTGTGAGTAGAATCGTGACGTAAAAAACACAATCTATATGCTTCAGCTGCTCGTGGTTGGTTGAGATATTTTATTAAGCAGTCGGCGCATGCGTTGTTACCCGAAATCCCTCTTTTCACTCGAATGTCACTATTGTTGGTAGAATTCATTTCCGGAAAGTTCAGTCGAGTATCCCCTTTATCCTGGGCTAAATCTATTTACTAAGGCCAGCTCAATTGTCGTCAGGGTCGATGAGATGTACATAAGGTTAGGGCACGTGATTGTTGACAAGATTGTAGATTAGGGTTAGGGCAAAAATTGGGGCTAGGTCCAGAGTTAGGGTTGGTATTAGTAGTAGCCCTGTTTACATCTCGAAGTTGGCCTTATCAAATAGACCCAACCCTATTTCCTGGTCGGTGTCCCATTGTCAGTCCGGAACGTCCCGAAGTGACAAAATTCCAATCAAGTGATACGGAATTCAGCCATGTCACAGTTCTGCCAGTCCCAACAACTGAGGTGGTGTGAGTAGGACCCTGACGTATTTTAAGTAATAATTATGTTTCAGCTTTCATGATAATCTGTATGCAGTCGGCACCTGTGTTATACTTCGATTGACACTATTTTTGGAATTGAGAGAATTTATTTCCGGAACATTCAATCGAGTATCCCTATGACTAATACCAAGGGTAGCTAACTCTAGCAGACCGATTTAAAGAACTCGGTAATTAAACAGCACTCTAGTGCCTTGTTGGGCGGGGGGGGGGGGGTACGGTGGACAAGTGGGTAAGACGCGGTATCGCTAGTCTGGAGGTCGCGTGTTCGATCCCTACACTGGCCGAGAGAGAAAGTTATTCGGGATTTTCCGGCGGGTCCCCCCCCCCCTTGTCAGTGCAGTAGGACGGAGGGCCTGACAAGGACAGCTGTCTAGTCGTGCGGATGGGACGAAAACCCTAGGTCCCGTGTACACATTGGCGTGCACGTAAAAGATCCCTTGACATTTGGAATTCGATATAAGGGTGGGCCGTAGTGCCGCTGTCCGTGCAAAATTTCCCTCATAGCACACTGTATGGTGTATGCCCGTCTTCATTAGCCCAGTTCGGAGCAGAACAGTAGGACGTTAAACCCCATTTCATTTCATTCATAGTGCCTTGGTATTAGTTAGATCTACAGCTGGTTCTGAGGGGTGTTATGGGAAATTAGTTTAATACCAGAACAAAGTCATGCATTACTTGTTCAACATGTTAAAACTTACATCATCAGTCACAAAATTGCATTGATGTTTTCCCTGATGAAATTGGGTTCGAGTCAAATTTGCCATACGGACCAATGCTTTGTTTAAATTCCCAGTGAAGTAAAGAAAATAATATCTGTTTATCGAGAGTAGCAATCATGTAGATAACCTCTGCCAGTTGTGTTCTTTGTACAATTATATACGAAAGGTGACTAGCTGTTTCTACTGGTAATACAGTTATACTGTTTGTGGAGTAGATAGTGTAATTACATCTCGGGGGGTTGTCATTGAGTCAACTGGCGTGGTTTCGAATCCATGGTTGTACGTGACAAGTAGGGTCGCCTGTCCAACTCCGTGGGTTTTCTCCGGGTCCTCCGGTTTACTCCCACTGCTAAAGACCCCTACGCGCAAGCGAATTATGGAAATAAAATTGAACCATATGTTAGTCCCGAAATGACCTGGTTTGTGTCGAGTGGACGTTAAACCCCATTTCTCTCTCTAATTACATCTCCTGCATACAATAGGGGGGTTGGATGGCCGAATGGTTAGCGTGCACGTTCTATCATAAGATCTGTCATTAAGTCATCTGACGTGGTTACGATTCCCCGGTTGTACGTGACAAGGTGTAGGGTCGCCTGTCCAATCTCGTGGGTTTTCTCCAGGTCCTCCGGTTTCCTCCAACTGTTAAAGACCCCTACGCGCAAGCGAATTATTGAAATAAAATTGAACCATACTAAATACATGTAAAAACTACGCTGCGTTTTAGTTTTACCGTTATGCAAATTTAAGGAAATAAAATAGAAAAACAAACACCAAAATATAAAGAAAACTCAGATCGTGTACCGAGGAAATGAAATGAAATTGGGTTTAACGTCCTACTGTTCTGCTCCGACTGGGTTAATGAAGACGGGCATACGCCATACAGTGTGCTATGAGAAAAATTTTGCCCGGACAGCGACAGTACGGCCTACTCTTGTACTCAAGGGATCTTTTACGTGCACGCCAATGTGTACACGGGACCTCGGTTTTTCGTCGCATACGAACGACTAGACGGCTGTCCTTGTCAGGCCCTCCGTCCTGCATCACTGCCAAGGGGGAACCACGCCGGAAAATGTGTACAGAAAGAGGCAAACAAAACGGATTGGACTTAAATGGGGGTTTACGTACTGTTCTGCACCAAACGTCCTAATGAAAACTAATATATGCCATTAGGGAAAATCTGCTCGGACAGCGATGTTGCCACAGTGTAATCTCCTTCGAATTTAAAAGTGTACCCCGCCCCCTCCTTTGGATCCGCCCCTGCCTCCCCCTACAATATTAATCGAAACAGCGCAGTTGTTTTTTTATGGTTAATAAGTAAACCACGACTGCAAATCGTCACGTGTTATGGTGGATGCATTATGGCTAAATGGTGGAATCGTTATTTTTACAACAAAGGCAAAAACACGTGGAAGTATCTGTAATTACCAATCCTGTGCGAAACGAATGGTATTTACGGAGAAATGGGTGATTATAATTCAAATATAAGTATTATACCGTCGACGCAGTATTAACCTCACAGCACACTAACTGGCGTATGACCATCCATTAGCCCGTTTTTGCAAAATAATAGAATGTTAAATCCCATTCCATTTCATATCGGTAATTATTTGTTCGTTGTGTGTGTGTTTGTGTGTGTGTGTGTGTGTGTGAGAGAGAGAGAGAGAGAGAGAGAGAGAGAGAGGGGGTTTAACGTCCACTCGACACAAACTAGTTCATTTCGGGACTAACACATGGTTCAATTTTATTTCAATAATTCGCTTTAGCAGTGGGACGAAAACGAAGGACCCGGAGAAAACCCACGAGGTTAGACAGGCGACCCTAAAGCAAAATGAGAAAAAGTCTCGGTCAAAAACGGGATTGAACCCGGGACTTCCAGATTAATGAGCCAGCACTTTACTAACTAAGCCAAATAAAAGAGCAAGTTATACCAGGTGTTCGGATTCCTTACACTCAACAATGCT
Source organism: Patella vulgata (assembly GCF_932274485.2). Lineage (NCBI taxonomy): Eukaryota > Metazoa > Mollusca > Gastropoda > Patellidae > Patella > Patella vulgata. The sequence continues at coordinate 7,134,135 of NC_065882.2, read as the reverse complement.
TATGCAATACGTCTAACATGCCATGCTCCTATTCATACCACTCTATCAATATCAGGAACAATAGTCTCTTGGGATTAAAAATAATATTGCATGACCAATGTTTCTCTTGTTGCTGTTACGAAATATCAAATTAATTACACATAGATGCTAGTTACTATTCCTGTGTGTATTGTGCAACGTTTTTGTGGAATTAATTTGACCAAGTAAATGGCATCAGCCCACCAGTGATCAGATATAAAACCACCAACCACACAAATGTCAGCGTTATCTTCACTGAGATTGCATTCTAAAATAACTGATCTTTTATATATATATATATACACACGGGTTATGCTAGTCAAATGCGACTGCAAACTAAAACCATGGAGATTGCCTTTTTGTCAATGGCGGAATGGTTAGCACGTGCGTGCTGTATCAAAAAGCCTGTCATTGAGTCAACTGGCGTGATTTCGAATCCCCGGTTGTACGTGACAAGGAGTAGGGTCGCCTATTCAACCCCGTGGTTTTTTTCCGGGTCCTCCGGTTTCCTCCCACTGCCAAGGACCCCTACGCGCAATTGAACCATATGTTAGTCCCGAAATGAGCAAATTTGTGTCGAGTGGACGTTAAAGCCTATTTCCCTCTCTCTCTTGATAAAATTATTAATATTTATGTAGATACATTATGTAAGATTTAAATAAGCTAACAGTTCTTGCTATAATAGTTCAAAATAGATAATGCAAAATGAACATATTGAAAAGTTCATTCACATTACTTTATCCTGAGCGAAGTTATGACCAGGCCCGTAGCCAGCGGGGTGGTGGGGGGGGGCAATGCACTCTTGAAAAAATGTTTTGCCCCCCCCCCCCCCCGGAAAAAAAACTTGCCGACCGTAGCTCTAAAATACCTACTGTAGACTGTGCCGGGTGTGCCCCCCCCCCCTAAAAACTTCACTGCCTCTCCGCAGCCGGCCTGGTTATGACTGTCTGGAGATGAAGCGTAGATTGTTTATCATTGTAGCAACGTATTTGACAATCGAGGCTAAGTCTCGATTATCCATTTTATTACACTTTCAAATCTCTTGGGTGTTCTAATCCATTTAGATCGCAGTCATCCGATGATCTAGAGAGTTGATTATAGGCTTCTCATGATGTGCATAAACATATAAATAATGTCAAATGCATCATTAAATTTAATGATACAATTAGAACCCCCACCTCCATCCCGACCCCACACATACACCAATTAACCCTTTCAAAAACTGATTCAAATTTTAAAAAAAACGTAATATCTACCAATCTGATTAAATCACAGATCGTATTTCGTTTCGTTTTTTATAGTTCAAAATTTCATTTTACTTGTCTTTACTACATTAGGATCTGGAAGAGTTGTTATCATTGACGTGTTCTGCGTGGTGTGAGGGATTAGCCAATAAAACTATCTGTTACGGCGAGCTTAAGGCATGTTTTGTACGGAACTGTGGGTAATCTATTATAAACATCAATACTGATTGGTTAATCAAATGTCTGACGTCATAGGGTCAAACGTCGCTCGTATGACCTCTGACGCGACCTATCGCTACAACCGATCAGATCTTCATGTAGTGTAGGCCATCGAAAGTATAAAAAAAACGAAACGAAATATAGATGTGTATTTTAATTAGATTGAATATCTACCCATGCGCACTTATAACGTCTTCGTTTACTCATTCTACTCAGTCTATTTTTTGATATATGTGTTTCCGTTTTATTTATACACGAATAGTTAGATGAATGGCTCGAGGTGAGATTAGAATATCTTTTTTTTTTTTTGGATCCAAATTACCAGTAATAATGGGTATAAAATAACATGATTAATGCGTGGAATACAGGAGCAATTATAGATTGGAGATATTTTGATATTCAAGTTTAAAGATTCCATGGACTCTGTCAAATCGACATCGTACGGGATCGTTAAGATATGTCGGTTTGCGCAGAGTGTCGGAATACTCGGTTTTCTCAAAGCCGGAAGTATTATTGTAACTTCGATACCCGGGAGTATTATTATAATGTAGCTTCGATTTCGCAGAACGTTATTCCCTTTAAAATGATTATATTGAAGGCAAGTGAGGTATCAAAAATGGTATTAAAGATACATTCCCGCGTACAAACTGGGTGATTTGATGATATATTTGGACTAAAAACATTCAAATTAATCAATTTATCATAATTTTTGCTTCAAATCCTTCCCAAAACATTGTAATTGCCAAGGAATACCCTGCTATAAAAATCGACCAAAAGAGGTGATGTTTGTGTCACGTGACTTACCTCTCGTGGTGCGAAGTCGGAGGAGAATTCATTGCATAAATAAGACGACGTTGTCCTTAATCGACGGTGCCTTTAATTCTCGGATTATCCACTTTCTGCCCGCGTCTTTTTCCGTGATTTTTATCTCAGAAAGTGCTGTACGTCTAACTCTTCGTAAAGTTTATCAACATGTACACAGAGCGTTCAATCTTCGCGTACAACCGTCGACGTCACGCGTCTGTCGATTAGGGGAACCCTTACATTTTTGTCCTAGTGTAACGCTCCGTGCGTGTTTTTCAGGGAATCCAGTATTTTTCTAGTAAGATTGGATGTCTCTACTTTTCATATATATGTTACAGTCAATGTCTACAATCAGGCAATGTGTACATTGCCTAATGAGGCCAGTCATTGTGTACATTGCCTAATGAGGCCAGTCATTGTGTACATTGCCTAAAATTTCCAGGCATTGTGTACATTGCCTGATTAATTAGCCCAATTATTGTACACATTGACTGATTGTTGAAGAGCGGTTATTGAGAAGACTAGATTACCACAGGTTTCGTTCTGTGATCACATAGGCTTCATTTCATATAAAAGATACTTTAATAGGTTCTTTGTTGGTTAATATGATTAACTATAATCACCACTCCTCTAATAATTGATAACAATTAAGAATGGCTTCATATTGTACATTGTACACTGATGCTTCATTTAATGAGGTTATGTTCATAGGTTAGAATAATCCTATTATCCTTAGAGCACTGGCTTCACAGGTAAGAAATTCTATAAAATGCAGGTTATTTCTTACTAGCCTTCACATGCATTAATGTTATCATCACGGAGTCCACATTTCGTGAGCATCTCCTGAACAGAGATCGGTCGGATGCAAAGTCAGTATTGTTGACGAAATAAGAGTATTATAGTTTGACAGAAGAAGTCAAGGTTGCACTAGTAGCTGAGAAGAAGACGTTCCGGCAGTACAACGTTCTTGGGAGGTATGAGATCGTGCAGTGCAGAGAGCTGCTGATGGTATCCTGACGCAAGCTGAGAGAATGATAAAGCGCAGTCCGGTAATCAATGTTGCTGCTAACCCTGGGGACAACGTGACCGTCCCTATCCCCATGGTTGATCGTGGAAAGGGAGACGCACGCAACATGATGGGTGTGGTTCTGGACAGAAATAAAAATGACATGTACAAGATTGGTGTACAGACAGGTGTCCTGAAAGGGGGGGCGATATTCAAGAAATCAATTTGACCTTTGCCCCCAGAGGCTTTACACCCCCAAAGACATTGGACTTAGACAAGCAGTTCAAACAGAATCAAATGCGGAGGCCAAGGTTATACGAGGTGTAACTGTTCTAAAAGTGGGAAACAGTGTGCCACAAATAAGTGTAAATGTTACAAGTTGGGTTTGTTATGTAACAGCAAAATGCCACAAGAGCATCAATTGTCAAAACAAAAATGGTTGACATATTTCATGGCCACTTATATCATGGTTGTAATCAAGTTGACATGTACATGTTACCATTTGTCTGAGTATTTGAGTATTTGATATTTGTGTATGATATTTGTCATTTAGTTAAAACAACAACTCTAGTGACAACCCTGTTATATTGATGTTTTAATCAAAGTCAATTTAATTATAATGAAGTACATTTTCCTTTCAAAGTCATTTTTAAAATCAAAGTCATTTTTAAAATCAAAGTCATTTTTTTAAAATCAAATGATAACCGACAAAGAACCTATTAAAGTATCTTTTATATGAAATGAAGCCTATGTGAACACAGAACGAAACCTGTGGTAATCTAGTCTTCTCGATAACCGCTCTTCAACAATCAGTCAATGTGTACAATAATTGGGCTAATTAATCAGGCAATGTACACAATGCCTGGAAATTTTAGGCAATGTACACAATGACTGGCCTCATTAGGCAATGTACACATTGACTGGTTATTTCAGGCATTGTACACATTGCCTGATTGTAGACATTGACTGTAACATATACCAAAATTGCCATACTTTTATTGGAAATAACCACCTGATAAATACTTTTCTGGGAATCTGTCTTTAATATCCTGATCTTGTAAATGTAAAACATATCTTTGAAGATTTGTTTCTTTTCTATTTAACTCCCCCGTCTTCATTAGCCTAGTCATAGCAGAACAGTAGGACGTTAAACCCCATTTCATTTCATTTCATTTCTATTTGATTGTCATTGATGGGTATTTTCTGCCGAATATTTAACAGTCCTTTCTTGAATGAAATGAGGTTGCATGTCTCTTTAACATAAATTTTCCGGGTGTGGTTTGTCCTTGTACTGGTGCAGGACGGTGGGGGCTATATATTCGTTCGGATGGGACGAAAAACCGGGGTCCCGTGTAGACATTGGCTCAATTATTTCGGCTCAATTCTCCGGTACGAAACGTTCTCATATGAATTAAAGATACATTATGAGAGATTAGATAAAGAGCTGGCAGTTCCCACTATAATAGTTAAAAACTAGATAATGTAAAGGGAATTTGCCGAAAATTTCAGTGAAATTGCTCCACTCAGAACCGAGAATTTAAATTTTAAATTTTAGGCCTAGCCTCAATCTTCATTACTAAAGTCGGTACGATAAAAAACATAGTCTTGATTATCCAATTTTGGATTAAATCATCAATGAGCGTTGAGCAGCAAATCGGATTCAAATCCAGTAAATATCACAGGCTAGCGATGACATCAAGAGTAGATTATGGTCTGGATATGTGAATTAATGTTTAATTAATAATTTAGATAACATTTCAGGCCTAAAGAAAGACCTGCAATAGGCAGATTTAGCTCTTGCATAATGTATGTTTAAACATGTTAAAGCATGAAGTAAAGGGATATATTATTTCAGATTAACGCCCTTTTTTTCTTACCATTTGTCAGATTGTTATATTAGTTTCTGAGCTATTTTTAAACTTTTTATTTCAAGTACACATGTGAGATACGTAATAAAGCTATAACTCACGATGTTAATCATGGCAGTTCGGAGATTCGTTTTTCTAAAAAAAAAAGGTAGGGTTGCATTACTTGATTAGTGTAAGGTATCGCTAGGCATGAACCTAAAAACATCACACAGTGGCCGGGTAATTTTTCTGTTATTACGTTATTAGCTTTACACTCTGAAATCATGCTCGGTTTTGATTCAAACGATGCCGTAAAATAGACATATTATACGATAACATGTGAATCAATAACACATACTAAACTTAGGCTGCCTGTCTATAGTTAGCTCCGCTTGAGAACAGACACTAAGCTATTTGATCGACATTTTAAGTCCTTAATCGAGGAGTTTAGTCGAAAACACTAAGCCGTCTTCGAGAATTTTGTTAACTGCTTCCATTTAATAAAATTGAAAGAGTTTGTTTAGTCTTTGTGTGTATAACAGATGTGAAACGGAGTAGAAACGCATAACAAAACGATATACTAATTTTTGAATATGGCGGCCATTTAGGGCAGAGATCTATTCTCGAAGTATGGAGTAGATGGATCTCTGCGCGCAGAATGCCAATAACACAGCTCGCCAAATACATTAAATGATTAAAGTTAGATATCGGGGAACATGAACCATGTGTAAATTTATTTATATAACCTTAGATTTATCAATTAAGTTCGACACCAATGTCATTTAGATAGAAATGGCTGTATTCCGTACATCTACGCTTAGTAAGCGTTGTAATATACACGTTCTAAAGTCTAGAGAGCGAAAAGAGAGAGAGAGAGAGAGAGAGAGAGAGGGGGTAACGTTCACTCGACACAAAATAGGTCATTTCGGGACTAACATATTGTTCAATTTTATTTAGCAGTGGGGGAAACCGGAGGTCCCGGAGAAAACCCACGTTGTTGGGCAGGCGACCCTATGTCTTGTCACGTACAACCGGCGAATCGAAACCACGCCAGTTGACTGAATGACAGATGCAACACGCACGCGCTAACCATTCGGCCATCCAACACACCCAGAGATCGGGAATCGAAACTCGAATCGCACTCGGACATGTCTCTAACTTGCCTTATACGACATGGCCTCGCTAGTCATTTGATGAACTGACGACTTGAACGGGACTTGGGCTTTGTGAAAACTTGGGACTCGACTCGACACAGTACTAAAGTCAGCGACTTGGGACTTGGGACTCGGTGTGCGACGACTTGGGACTCGAAGTTCGACGACTTGGGACTCGACTCGGACCCGATGTGCGACGACATGGTAGACTTGGACTCGATGTGCGGCGACTTGGACTCGACTCGTACTCGAAGTGCGGCGGCTTGGACCTGACTCGGATTCGATGTGCGGCGACTTGGACCTGACTCGGATTCAATGTGCGATGAATTGGGACCCGACTCGGATTCGATGTGCGGCGACTTGGGGCTCGAATCGGACTCGATGTGCGGCGACGTGAACTCGACTCGGACTCGATGTGCGGCGACTTGGGACTTGATTCGGACTCGTTGTCAAGCGACTTGTTCCTATTTTCTTATTGAACAACTGAAAGGGCGTCTTTAGCGTACACCTACTGAAAAGTATTACTAACACCTGCTTCTTCTTCCAGTTCGCCCATAAGTGATGAGGCTCCTGATGTGCTAACCAGAATGGTTCAAAGAAACACCCTTAGTCCATTTTAATATAATAAATTTCGAATTTGTAGGAAGCTATACAAAGTTTAGTATATACTTAACCTGACTGTCTTTAAAGTCGCTCAAAGTCATTTGCATTTTTCAAAAAATATCTAATTTTAAACGGCGTTATTAAAGCTAAAATTTAGTCGAATAATTTATTAAAATTCAATTAACAAATCAAAATCAAGATTTTAAGGATAGGTAATTTCCCCGCTTAGTTAGTTTGGTCACAGAGTCCAAAAAAAAAATAAAACTAGAACAATTATTCTGTTAACGAGAGCTTTATTATCGTGAATACTTAAAACTTATCTACGTCACAATAGATCGCCTGGAAAAATACTTTAACCAAAATGAATAAAGAACTCTGTGTTTAAAAGGAGAAATCCAATATCCTTTCACAAAAACCTCGACTGTAAAAAAATAAAAACAACAGCTAATAAACCAATAAACTTCCACAAAATATATCACAGATCTTTGGTAAAAACTGTGGGTGTGAGATAAAGATTTCGATCAACTAAACATATTTATTGTTGTTGATCATCAGACAGGAACAGCTTTGTTATATTATTGTTACGAATTGACTAATTATAGGATGAAAAGTGTTGAAATGTATGAATGTTATTCCTATAGTATTGTTGTTGTTGATTGTATGGTGTGTTCATCCTTCAATAAATCTTGGCGTGGACAGACTGGATCATTCACCCCCTCTCTCTCTCGCTCTCTCTCTCTCTCTCTCTCTTACATAAACCAAATTATTATTATTAAATATCCCCTGCCTCGAGTCGTTTCCGTTTAAACTACACACGAATGATCCAATTACACGGGTTTCTAACGCAAATGAGGTTTAATTAGAACAAAAGAACGTCATGGTTTCGTGTTTATTACCTAGGTAATATCATTAACAAAAAACTAAAAACAAACACTGATACAATCAGGGGCCGATAATTCACAATAAATAACCCAGTATATTAAAACTAGAACTTATCGCGTTTGGCTTATAATTGTATTATAAAAACCATGTTGTATTATCTCTAAGAGATTGCTGTTCGAGATTAACAGTTGTTGTTTTTACACCAGGGATACTTTATTATACATACAATGAAACGCATGTGCGGATCCGGGGGGGGGGGGCATCCGGCGCACGCCCCCCACTCTATTTTATGCGGTGGCGAACAATTTTCGGGAAAGGAGAACAAAAATACTTATATGGTAGTGATCCCAGTCGTAATTTTCTCCGAAACGAGCCGGTTGGTTGGTTGCTCGTCAGTCCGCCCACCGAGGGCGGGACTTCGCACTACCAAGTGGGGGCCCCCACCTTTCTGAAAATCCTGGATCCGCCCCTGGAACGTATAACGACTTTGAATCGAGCGTGTTTCAAACCATTAATCATTAACTAAAAAGATTAATATGTAATTCTAGGACTTGAATCATGTAATTTTCCAATCTGATTAAAACACAGATCCTATTCCGTTTATTTTTTTAAACTATACTAGTACTAGGGTGTTGTTTTTGTTTATTACAAATTTAACTTCCATTACAAAATATATGATATTATAGAAAGAAGAAAAAGGAAACTTTATTACTATTGCATAAAATAACCGTACAAGGTTATGTGCATATACAAAATAAAAAAATAATAATAGAAATATACATGAAACAAACAAAGGATACATACATGGACATAATTATACAAAGATACACAACTTTATAAAGACATGAACGAATTGTATACAAAAGCTCCTTAGCATTTTAAAATTTCTATATTTTTATTCATCATCAGTATTTTAAAGATGCATTATGGGAGATAAGATAAAAATCTGGCAGTTCTCACTAGAATAGCTAAAAACTAGAAAATGTAAAGGCAATTTAAATTTCAGTCACCTTGATCCACTATGAACCGAGAATTAAGCGATTGAAATTTCGGCGTAGCCTCGATCATCATTACTAAAGTCTGTACGATACAAAACATAGTCTCGATCATCCATTTCATGATTAAATTATGAATGGGAATCGACCAGCAAATGGGATCATAATCCAGTAAATATCGCAGGCTAGCGATGCCATCGAGAGTTAATTATGATCTGGATACGTTAATTAATGTCTAATTAATAATTTAGATAACATTTCAGGCCCAAAGAAAGACCCGCAATTTAGCTCTTGCATAATGTATGTTTAAATTTATAAAAATTTGGTTCACGAAATAGCATTAATCATCTGAACAGTTCTTTTCTATTTTCGTCATTTCTTTTGCAATTTGCTATCAAATGAATTTCGTCTTCTCTTGACATATATTACACAAACGATCATTTACGTCTAATTTTAAATATCTCCCTGTTTCAATTTTAAATTTGCAATTTATATACGTTTAAGGCAATGCTAGGATCTGGAAGAGTTGTTATATAACTCGCATTCTGGATGATGTGAGATATTAGCCAATGAAACGGTCTGCTTTTGGCGTGAGGTGCACGGAACTGTGAGTAACCCACGAGAAACATCAACGCTGATTGGTTAATCAAATGTCTGGCGTCATAGGGTCAAAAGTTGCTCGTATGACCTCTGATGCGACCTTCCACTACAACCGGTCAGATCTTCATGTAGTGGAGGCCATCGTAATAATAAAATAAAAACGAAATATAAATCTGTATTTTAATCAGAAAGCAAGAAACGTTAAATCCAATTTCATTTCAGATTGTTTCGGCTCGAAAGTATCAGAATCGTTCTCATATATGAAGAGGCCATCGAAAAGTATAATAAACGAAACGAAATATAGATCTGTATTTTAACGAAATTGGTAATTTTATGACGTTCAATAAACAATTAGGAACTATATAACGAAACATTATGCCACTCGGCTCAGACTGGGCTAATAAAGACGGGATACGTCATACAGTGTGTCCACCACTCGACACAAACTATACTAGGTCATTTCAATTTTATTTCAATAATTCGCTTGCACGTAGTGGTCTTTAGCAATGGGGGGGGGGGGGGTATTTATATAAATAGATAGATTATACGCCTTACCATACTGGCGGATCCGATGTGTGAACTGATCTCATCAAGTTACCATCCGTACTGGTAAATATGTAAAATTAATGGTCGAGAGCGAGACATTGATACTGCACGAGGCGTTAGCTCGAGACCATTAAACAACTTAAATAAACTGACACTATCCCGCACGTGCTTTTCAGTGAAATACGTCACGCGAGTCCAATATTTCATCTAGTATAAATAGTGTACGATTGGCAAGTTGTCCCGTACATTATTGGAAATAATGGTCCGCCAACATCAAAGGATGACGTCACATCTGTAGTTTAAGTACAATTGATATATCTTACGATGCTGTGGCATCAGATATCAGTAGTCCTTCAAGAGGAACCACGGTGGCTAGGTGGGTAAGGCGCTGGCTCGCTAGCCTGGAGGTCGGGTGTTCGATCCCTGCATTGGCCGAGAAAGTTCATCCCGATTTTCCGACGTGGTTTCCCTTGTCAGTGATGCAGGACGGAGGGCCTGACAAGGAAAGCTGCCTAGTCCTTCGAATGAGACGAAAAACCGAGGTCCCGTGTAAACATTGGAATGCACGTAAAAGATCCCTTGGCAGTTGGAATTCGATATAAGAGTAGGCGATAGTGCCGCTGCCCGGGCAAAATTTCCCTCATAGCACACTGTATGGCGTATGCCCGTCTTCATTAGCCCAGCATAACACTAGGACGTTAAACCCCATTTCATTTCATTTCAGTCCTTCAAGAAACCATAACTGATCTGACCAAGTTACGATTCATTATTCAAAACAAGAGTGAGATAATTGGGATATAATTCAAGATAAAGTTGACATATGACAAGATTATATATACAATATATTAATACAACGATAGTATTAATGTCAGATTTTTATATATATATCGTCCAGTTTAATCCACTCGGGGAATAATCACGTTACGATAATAGGTCCAAGGAGGGCTGGGATTATTTTTATATGTACAATATACAATATATCGGCCCGTCTTATCCGCTCGGGGATAATCACATTACGATAATAGGTGCAAGGGAGGGCGGGGATTATGTTTGTATATACAATTCATTCAGTCTATGAAAGGTTTAATATTCGTTGTGGTTTATTGTCCAGTATAAGTCCCTAGTCTGTGACGAGTGGACGTTAAACCCATTTCTCTCTCCAGTATAAAGCAGCAATATAAACATAGCCAGTTTGAGAGAGAGAGAGAGAGAGAGAGTAACTTCTACAGGACACAAACTAGGCCATTTTGGGACATACATATGGTTCAATTTTATTTCAATAATTCACTTGCGCGTTTGGGTCTTTAGCAGTAGGGGAGAATCTGAGGACCCGGAGAAAACCAACGAGGTTGGACAGGCGACCCTACTCCTTGTCACGTACAACCGGGGAATCGAAACCAAGCCAGTTGACTCAATCACAGAATTTATGATACAGCGCGCACGTGCTAGCCATTCAGTACTCGAAACATCGCTCGGTAATTGTCCTCCATTGAACTGTGATTTGTGTATTCCATAAAGACTAGTGGAGACACTAATAGTATTCCATAGATAGTGGGGACACTAATACAAATAGTATTCCATGTGGGGACACTAATAGTATTCCATAGATAGTGGGGACACTAATAGTATTCCATAGATAGTGGAGACACTAATAGTATTCCATAGATAGTGGGGACACTAATAGTATTCCATAGATAGTGGGGACACTAATAGTATTCCATGTGGGGACACTAATAGTATTCCATATATAGTGGGGACACTAATAGTATTCCATAGATACTGGGGACACTAATAGTATTCCACAGAATATCAGGTCCATACCTGGATAAACGTTTCTAAGATTCTTACCACAGAATTAATCAGTTTTATTCACAAAAATAGATCGTAGATGACTGTTTCAATAAATAATCCTATAAGTTATAGAGTGCGAAAGTTGTACGGTGCTTACAGATAATTAAAACTTATCATGATGAATTGTTTAATGTTCCATGGAAATATTTCGACATGATTTAATCCATTCTTCTTCAAAGGTAAACGATCTACGAGCTTCATTATAATAAACATAGTCTACTGTTGTGTAAAACTCACCGAGAAATTGTTATGTCAGAACAAGTCATCAATTAACAATGGTATCTCCATGAAAACCAGACAAGAGGTCCTCGTTTTGTTAGTTAAAAAGATTAGATTGTAATCAATATATTATTCCAATTACCGGTAGGTTTTATCTCTGGCTCTCGACGTCTGACTTTTGTTTATTAATTCCGTACCCAATGAGTTATCTTAATTTGAAAAATAAGTCTTGCTGAAATAAACAACTTTTAGATCTACATCCGACACAGGCACGGGTAGAGCTACCGTGTGTGTTACATGGTCTCAACAAGTACTCGATAAAAGGGCCATTCGACACAAAATAGGTCATTTTGGGACTAACATATAGTTCAATTTTATTTCAATAATTCGCTTGCGTGTAAGGGTCTTGAGAAATGGGGAGGGGGGAGAGACACCGGAGGAGCCGGAGAAAACCCAAGTGGTTGGACAGGTTCGTCGGCTTTAAATGTCAAAATTATGTTATAAATTATTACAATCTGATTAAAACACAGATCCTATTTCGTTTCGTTTTATTATAGTTCAAAATTTTGTTTTATTTGTCTGTACTACACTAGAATCTGGAAGAGTTGTTATATTATAACCTGCGTTCTGGATAACGTGAGGGATTAGCCAATGAAGCCATCTGTTACGCCGACGTCTTGGCATGCAATGCACGGAACTGTGGGTAAACCACTAGAAACGTGAACGCTGATTGATTAATTAATCAATGTCTGTTGTCATAGGGTCAAAAGCGGCCCGTACGACCCCTGACGCTACCTCCTAATACAACTGGTCAGATATTAATGTAGTAGAGGCCATCGAAAGTATAAAAAAAACGAACCGAAATATAGATCTGGGGCCTGTTTCACGAAATTTTAACTAAGATAAAATCCAAATTTTTGTAAATTTGATTGGATAATATTAGATTGATTTTAGTGCTTAGCCAATCAAAATTAAAGTATCTCCTAAAATTTGGATTTTATCTTTAGTTAAAATTTCGAGAAACAGGGCCCTGTATTTTAATCAGCTAATAAATTATTAATGGCAGTATAAGTGAATTACATTAGAAACCATTTAAATTATGAAATAAAGCGTGTGTACCACTTAAACATCTAAGCCCGAACAAATGAAATTATATAATTGTATAATAACAGAGACAGCTTTATGGATATCACTCATCATTAAAGGCTCAATACCACTCTTGTTGTAACTGAATAATATGTCACAATCTTTATTCTGGTCAACAAATTGTACTATTTTACAATATTCCAATTAATTGATGAAACAAATTTCATCTTAACGCACCTAATTTAAAAAATTGGAAAAATTCAACTAAATGATTTGAAAAGCCTGACGTTAAGTTTTTTTAAATGTGACTTGGATTGAAAAATATTTTTGAACTCTCTGGACAAGTAAAATAGGATCTAATGGATAATTTACACAACAGGTAGGACACTAACACATCTAGTACTTAGAAAAAAGCCATTTTTTATTTTCTGGAGCTGTCAAGCCAGCAAGAGTGTTATTGTCCCTTTAAGATTATTAAATAAAACGTTTCAATGGGGGTACGCTCGCCGTTATCAGACAGTGATGCAATCAAACATGGACATACAGCTGGTGAATTGGGTTTAGTTAGATAACCGTGTTGCTTTCTCTGCTTCTGTTTTTCATGATGTATCGTATTTGACTGCAGTTTTTTCTATTTTCAGAAAGCGAGACAAGGCGGTTATTTGTTGTCAAATTTGATATCTTTGTTTTTTTAAAAATGAACTGTGTTTGTACCGAAGTTGATAGTGTTATGTCAGATATAATAGTCATGCAGCCAGTGTGCGTGTCTGTAAATACAGATGTAGAAGTTTCATTTTTTTTTATCCCCGTACAGAAGTAGAAGTGTACCCGTTAACTTAGTGCGAAGGGCAGAGCTGAGAACTGGTCCTAATCTCGTATCGCTTCTTTATAGGTGCGCTCATACTGGGTGGGGTGGGGGTAATCTGAATTGAATTCAGAATAAAGTCTTATTCCGGATTTAGGCGTCACACTCAATTCGCTCAAATCCGAACTGAATCTGAAATATTTTTTCCGAATTTAATGTGGAACAACTATTCCGAATCACGTTATTCGCAGTCAAAGTTTGAGTGTGACACGCTTGATTCAGATCAACGGGTTTACCGGAACCAAATAATTTTGCGCGCATGTTCACTACTACTTCCGTTTTATCGCATCTTCCTGGTCAATATTCTGCAAGTAAATAAAAATTAATATTGTAACCACAAATCAGTTGGCCGTATAGTCTACATAGTCGTAGCCACACCTCACTGAAACATACATGTATACTGCGGTAACATCACCAGTTCAAAATCCATTTACGAAGATATGGTGTGTTTAGATCATGGCTGGCTGATCATTTAATGCCAGAGGTGACCTGCCACTTAGAGCTAGAAGCGCGACGACCTTGACCAGCCCCTCCACGTCCATAAGTAGTGCCGGATTGAGACGCGTGGGGTTTCTGACGCACTTAAAATAATTGGGGGCCTACTGCCCAACCGCCTTTCCCGAAGACAGTTTAAGTTTGTATTGAAATTGAATTATTTAAATAAATAATATTGATTTATTTATTGATTTGAATACACAACGTGAATTAGTTATTGAACATTCATATTTTGATAGGCATTTTATAATTAAACATATTAAAACAAGGTCAAATTTTATAGATACTCAATTACTGAGTTTAATACTAAGCGAGGCTTCGACGAGGATACTCTCGCCTTGATCAAGCAAATGATACCGGTATGTGAATAGTAGGCAAATATTACAGAATATGCAACAGAGATAAGAATCAAAAATGTCAAATTGTTGCATAATCTAATATAGGCCTACTTGCCCTCTGATTTCACAATTTCACTATCTGGTTCATTAGTCTGGTAGTCACATCTCCATAGTGATGACGTATATCTTCTTTGTTGGCATTCAGTAATTGAACATATTAACACAAGGTACAATTTTATGGATACACAATTACTGAGTTTAATACTAAGCGCCATTTCAACGATGATAGAGAGAGAGAGAGAGAGAGAGAGAGAAATGGGGTTTAACGTCCACTCGACACAAACTATGTCATTTCGGGACTAACATATGGTTTAATTTTATTTCAATAATTCGCTTGCGAGTAGGGGTCTTTAGCAGTAGGAGGAAACCGGAGGACCCGGAGAAAACCCACGAGGTTGGACAGGCGACCCTACTCCTTGTCACGTACAACCGGGGATTCGAAACCACGTCAGTTGACTCAATGACAGACTTTATGATACAGCGCGCGCGTGCTAACCATTCAGCCATTCAGCCATCCAACCCCCCTTCAACGATAATACCAAGACTATTATAACATTAAGACTATGTAACACCCTGAGCATGGAACTGTGCACGGTATAGATGTACATAATAGTATATGTATTACAATTAATAATAATAGATAGATACTGGTTAAACTGGTTTACAAATGCTTGTTTCACGAAATTTTAACTAAGATAAAAATCCAAATTTTAGTAATTTGATTGGATAATATTAAATTGATTTTAGTGCTTAACCAATCAACATTGAAGTATCTACTAAAATTTGGATTTTATCTTCAGTTAAAATTTCCGGAAACAGGCCCCTGGTTTACAAATACCTATAAAATATTGCTCGTGCTGCTTCACAGCCTCCAACCTCGTGGGTTTTCTGCGGGTCCTCAGGTTTCTTCCCACTGCTAAAGACCCCTACGCGCAAGCGGATTATTGAAATAAAATTAAAACCATATGTTAGTCCCGAAATTACCTATTTTGTGTCGAGTGGACGTTAAACCTCATCTCTCTCTCTCTCTCTCTCTCTCTCTCTTTCTCAATGTGCTGATACACCTATAAAGAGTCCTTGGCGAGTTCTCTCTCTCTCTCTCTCTCTCTCTCTCTCTCATATTATATTGTATTATAATTAATAATAGTAGATAGATACCGGTTAAACTGGTTAACAAATACCTGTAAATTATTGCTGGTGCTGCTCCACAGTCACTCTGTCCCACAAACAGACGCAAGAAATGATATTTATTGAGCAGCCGAGATCGTAAATAGATGGACAACACCGTAGACAGTATAATTTATGTCAGCTCTTTAAGATATATTACGCAAGAGCTAACTCTGCTGTTGCAGGTCTTTCTCTTCGATAAATTATTAAGTAAGACATTTATCATACACATGGCAAGGTGGCTAGGTGAGGAAGATGCTGACTCGCTAGCCTGGAGGTCGCGCGTTTGCTCCTGGTGTTGACCGAGAAAGTTCATTGGGATTTACCGGGTGGATTCCCCTTGTCAGTGGTGCAGGACGAAGGGCCTGGAAAGGACAGCTTCCGAGTCGTTCGGATGGAACGCTACGGCCTACTCTTATATCGAATTCCAACTGCAACGGGATCTTCTACGTGTAAGTCAATGTGTACACGGGACCGCGGGTTTTCGTCCCACCCGAACGACTAGACAGCTGTCCCTACCAGACCCTCTGTCCTGCACAATTGATAAGGGGAAACCACGCGGGTAAATCCCGGTAAGCTTTCTCGGCCAACACCGGGATCGAACCCGCGACTCCCCAAGCTAGCGAATCTGCATTTTACCCAATTAGCCACCGTGGCTCCCGCAGACTTTAGGCAGCAGGGTTAAAAAGTAATAGAGCTAGGAGTGTTTAAGCAACGTGTACCGAACTGCAGTGCATATCACAGCTTGAATACAGCTTACGATACGAAATAAATCTATTTTTTTAAAACAGCTATGAGTAAGTTGATTTCCTTTAGTATTTAAACGAAATGTGGTTTAATCGTCATTGTAAAAAAAAGTCGTCATGGAAACCTGTTGAATATATTACGAGGCATACCTGATTGTTAAAACCATTAGGTATATAGTTAAACGTTCATCTTAAGTCTTCAGTTTTATTTGTTGATTAGTAAAACACAAGCCAGTCGACGGGGGGGGGGGGGGAGCAAGAAACCTTTTGGCATGTTCCTTTGACTTTTAAGATTATCTACGATGTTGGAATACGCGGAAATTATTCTAGGTAATATCCCGATACGAGGTTATTATTCTAGGTAATATCCCGATACGAGGTTATTATTCTAAGTAATATTCCGTTATTCTAGATAATATCCCGATACGAGGTTATTATTCTAGGTATTATTCCGATACGAGATTATTATTCTATGTAATATCCCGATACGAGATTATTATTGTAGGTAATATCCCGCTACGAGGTGATTATTCTAAGTAATATTCCATTATTCTAGGTAATATCCCGATACGAGGTTATTATTCTAGGTATTATTCCGATACGAGATTATTATTCTATGTAATATCCCGATACGAGATTATTATTGTAGGTAATATCCCGCTACGAGGTTATTATTCTAAGTAATATTCCATTATTCTAGGTAATATCCCGATACGAGGTTATTATTCTAGGTAATATTCCGATACGAGATTATTATTCTATGTAATATCCCGATACGAGATTATTATTGTAGGTAATATCCCGCTACGAGGTTATTATTCTAAGTAATATTCCATTATTCTAGGTAATATCCCGATACGAGGTTATTATTCTAGGTAATATCCCGATACGAGGTTATTATTCTATGTAATATCCCGATACGAGGTTATTATTCTAGGTAATATTCCGATACGAGTTTATTATTCTAGGTAATATCCCGATACGAGGTTATTATTCTAGGTAATATTCCGATACGAGGTTATTATTCTAGGTAATATCCCGCTACGAGGTTATTATTCTAGGTAATATCCCGATACGAGATTATTATTTTAGGTAATATCCCGATACGAGATTATTATTTTAGGTAATATCCCGATACCATGTTATTATTCTAGGTAATATTCCAATACGAGGTTATTATTCTAGGTAATATCCCGATACCATGTTATTATTCTAGGTAATATCCCGATACCATGTTATTATTCTAGGTAATATTCCAATACCATGTTATTATTTTAGGTAATATCCCGCTATGAGGTTATTATTCTAGGTAATATCCCGATATCATGTTATTATTTTAGGTAATATTCCGATACGAGGTTATTATTCTAGGTAATATCCCGATACCATGTTATTATTTTAGGTAATATCCCGATACGAGGTTATTATTCTAGGTAATATCCCGATACCATGTTATTATTCTAGGTAATATTCCAATACGAGGTTATTATTCTAGGTAATATCCCGATACCATGTTATTATTTTAGGTAATATCCCGATACCATGTTATTATTCTAGGTAATATTCCGATACGAGGTTATTATTCTAGGTAATATCCCGATACCATGTTATTATTTTAGGTAATATCCTGTCGTAACGATACGATTGTCCCTATATTGTGTCTACGTGCAGATACGTTCAGATACGTTTCTATACGATCAACACGATTGCTACGACTGACCTCATATGATAAGACCTGATAGGATCACCACGATTACTCCACGATTTTTAATCGTAGAATAATATTTTACACGGGCCCGTAGCCAGCTCATAAAATTTGGTGGGGCTACGGAATGTTTTGGAGGGGCTGAGGATGTGGCCGGCTAAGAACGCTCCTAAGAAATCATTATTGTTGGCAAAATATTTGGGGGGGGGGGGGCTAATTCGATTTTTGCCCCCCAACCCCCGTGGCTACAGGCCCGTTTTTACATACTTACCCACTATATTAATAATTGGTCTTGTTTTGACATCCAAAGTCAATTCATACAAAACTTAACATTGTTGTTTTTTATCATTTGTGTCTGTTTCGATCCCGATAATTATACACGACTACTACAGGCGCCTTATTTTCTAGGGTGTTTACCATTGCTAGTTAAAAACCTGAAGTATTGATTTAACCTGATAAGCGGGAGATATATTTTTATAATTTGACTGACAGCTGAAATAATAACTGGTGATCTTATTCTCGGATTCACCTATTAATAATAGCTCTCTATTTTGCATTTGACAGCACCCTATCATATTTCTGATTTCTTTGACACTTCTTGAACAACGGATGTGTGGTTGCTTGTCCGATCTTTAATTTTAATATCGATCTCTGGTTAATTTGCCATGTAATTGCATACCAATATCTAATTAATTGATAGACGGTAATTTAATATTAAAAGACAATTTCCCTTCCGCCAAACACTTTGAAAAACAAAACCATCAATGCCACCTGCGTGCGCATATTTAATTACCACCTTGTGATATAATTGGTTGATCTTTGGAAGTGCTGTAACTATTTCTTGTAAACTGACTTTGATTAAAATTTGAAAATATCTTCCTTATCACAACTAATGCAGTTATGAAGTAATTTTGAAAAATGTCGTTATAGCTCGCCTACGTTCCAACATCAACGTCATCTACGGGGGTTTGCATGGCCGAATGGTTAGTGCGTGCTCGTTGTATCATAAGGCTTGTCATTGAGTCAACAGGCGTGGTTTCCATTCGCCGGGTGTGCGTGACAAGGGGTAGGGTCGCCTGTCCAACCTCGTGGGTTTTCTCCGGGTTTTCCGGTTTTCACCCACTGCTAAAGACCCCTACGCGCAATTGAAATAAAATTAAAGCATATGTTAGTCCCGAAATGACATAGTTTGTGTCGAGTGAACGTTAAAACCCAGATAGCGTGGAATATATGTTCATTATAATACCATTTGTATTACCATTTGTGATCTGATTAGTTGTTTCTCTCAAGGAAGCCACGGCGGCTACGTTTGTAAGACCCCTACTAAAGACCCCTACGCGCAAGCGAATTATCGAAATAAAATTCAGCCATCTGTTAATCCCGAAATGACCTAGTCTGTGACGATTGGGCGTTAAAGCACTGCCATTATGAAATGAAACGAAATTGGGTTTAACGTCCTACTGCTCTGCTCCGACTGGGCTAATGAAGACGGGCATACGCCATACAGTGTGCTGTGAGGGAAATTTTGCCCGGACAGTGGCACTACTGCCTACTCTTATGTCGAATTCCAACTGCCAAGACATATTTTACACACACTCCAATGTGTACACGAAACATCGGTTTTTCGTCCCATCCGAACGACTAGACAGCAGTGGCATCAGGATAGACCACTATAATAGGTCATCGACCGTATCACTGGTTTAGCAATATCGTTCACTTTGTCATTTTCAAACTGTTAAAAATGACAATTTATCGCTACTTAAAAATAGACAAATTGATACAGATTAAGTGGGTTTGCTTACTACGCTAAGCGTTTGTGAATTGCTCCCCCATTCAAACAACTACAATGGCAAATAATAGTTATTGTTGGTAGTTATCAGCAGAACACGCGTCATTAAATACGTGATAATGTCCCATTATAAAACATCATCTACAACCTTTTAAAAAAGGATGAAAGAAACGGAAGAATATCTGCCAGAAACATAAAACACAAAATAACAGAAATAATTAGCAGTTTACGGCACTTTCTCTGCCGATTTCTTTTATATAAAAATACAAAATAACAGAAACAATTACCAATTTATGACACCGTCTCTGCCGATTTCTTTAATATAAAAACAACTCCTAGAAAAATATGAACTAAATGTCAGGCGACACCATGCTGATATTTTCTATTTTTGGTAGAAACCGAATATGACCTCTGTTGATATTTCCAGCTTGTTATTAAAGATTTGGAGTTCTGTAATCGATTCTGCATGTCTGTTTCAAATGCGAATAAAACTTCTAAATGAAAAAGTTGACGTAGTTCATGAAACATCTCTGATTGTGATACCTTGGTTTGCTTAAACTACCATGCTCATCTATTTGGTTGTTAGGTGGGGTGGGGGGTGGATGGCCGAATGGTTAGCACGCGCGCGCTGTATCATAAGACCTGTCATTGAGTCAACTGGCGTGGTTTCGAATCACCCGGTTGTATGTGACAAGGAGTAGGGTCGCCTGTCCAACCTCGTCTCGTGGGTTTTCTCCGGGTCCACCGGTTTCCTACAACTGTTAAAGACCCCAACGCGCAAGCGAATTATTGAACTAAAAAATTAAACCATATGTTAGTCCAGAAATGACCTAGTTTGTGTCGAGTGGACGTTAAACCCCATATCTCTCTCTCTCTCTCTCTCTGGTTGTTAGGACTGCTTTATCTAGGGGATCACGGTGGCTAAGTGGGTAAGAGGCTGGCTCGCTAGCCTGGAGGTCGGGTGTTCGATCCTTGCATTGGCCGAGAAAGTTCAGCTGTCTAGTCGTTCGGATGGGACGAAAAACTGAGGCCCCCTTGTACACATTAGCGTGTACGTAAAAGATCCCTTGACAATTGACATTCGATATAAGAGTAGGCCGTAGTGGTGCTGTCCGGGCAAAAATTCCTCTCATAGCATACTGTATGGCGTATGCCCGTCTTCATTAGCCCAGTTCGGAGCAGAACAGTAGGCCGTTAAACTCCATTTCATTTTATTTTGAAGAAGGGAAGAAAATTTACTCCACTCGCATTGTATAGAATATAAAATAAAAGCATGAAACCTGTAGCGTCCTCTTATTTCGATATTAGACCCTTTTATCAAACTAACGAACTTAGAACACCAGCACATAATTCTCCAGCGACTACAAATTGCAGGATCCAATTTCAAACCCAATAATATTAACACTAATGCGTATTTTATGTGCAATAGACAGATCCGCTAATGTGGTAGTTTTACAGGCTGTGGCAAATTTAACAACTTATAGTTTACGCTGGTTATATTATAAATTCAATGTCACGATACATATCTGACAACCGAGGTCCCGTGTACACATTGGCGTGCGCGTAAAAGATCCCTTGGCAGTTGGAATTCGATATAAGAGTAGGCCGTAGTGCCGCTGTCCGGGCAAAATTTCCCTCATAGCACACTGTATGCGTAGCCCGTCTTCATTAGCCCAGGTTAGGAGCAGAACAGTAGGACGTTAAACTCCATTTCATTTCATTTTCAATCCCAAACAGTGTACTTTTAATGACCTCTACTACATGAAGATCTGACCAATTGTACTGGAAGGTCGCGTCAGGGGTCGTACGAGCGGTTTTTGACCCTATGACTCCATACATTGATAAATCAATCAGCGTTGACGTTTCTAGTAGTTTACCCACAGTTCCGTGCATCGCACGCAAGGAAGTCGCCGTACCAGATGGTTTCATTGGCTAATCCCTCACATCATCTAGAACGCAGGTTATATAATACCTCTTCCAGATCCTAGTGTAGTAAAGACAAATAAAACGAAATTTTGAACCATAAAAAACGAAACGAAAAAGGATCTGTATTTTAATCAAATTGGAACAGTTTATATCTCGGTCTTGATATGAAATTCACGCAACAGTGACTAATTTATAAAGATCCCTGGCCCCATTAGATATTTTATACCATGATAAATATCTGCCAATCATTAGAAATTTACATCTTAATTCTCCGTATGGTCTTGATATCAAATTTGAATGATAGTGGCTAATTTATAATGTTAAAAAATTCCCAGTGATTTGTCATGATAGTATCTACCAATCACAGATGATTTACATATTAATTCCAAATGGTTGTCTTATATTCTCGTTGAGGAAGTCCTCCATCAAAGATTCCATCTTGTCGGGTTTTAGGTAACAAAACGAAATGAAATGGGATTTAGTGCCACACTTTAACGCACCAAGCGGGCCAATGAGGACATTTTGACTGAACTTACTGTCAAATTCTGATTCTGTCGTGCCGGGTTTAAGGTAACAAAAAGAGATCAGATCGGATTTAACGCCCCACTTTAACTCACCAAGCGGGCCAATGAAGACATTTTGTCCGAACTTACTGTCAAATTCCGATTCTATATTGCTGGGTTTAAGGTAACAAAACGAAATGATGTGGGATTTAGCGCCCCACTTTAACGCACCAAGCGGGCCAATGAAGACATTTTGACCAATCTGGTTAAAACACAGATCCTATTTCGTTTCGTTTTTATAGTTCAAAATTCCGTTTTACTTGTCTTTACTACACTTGGATCTGGAAGAGTTGTTATTTAACTCGTGTTCTGAATGGTGTCATGGATAAGCCAATGAAACGGTCTGTTACGGCGAGCTTTAGGCGTGTTTTTCACGGAACTGTGGGTAATCCACTAGTAACATCAATGCTGATTGGTTAATCAAATGTCTGACGTCAAAAGGCTATAACTGGTCAGATCTTCACGTAGTGTAGGCCATCGAAAGTATATGTTAAGAATTCTTTTACGGGCAGGTCAATGTGTATCCGGGTGGAACATATTTTTCGTCCCATCTAAAAGACTAGACACTTTCGTTGTCCAGCTCAGAAGAAACCCTGTCGAAAAATCCAGGGGAACGTTCTCTGTGCTTTATAGTAAAACATTATCCTGAACGTTGTATGGCCGAATGGTTAGCACGTGCGCGCTGTATCATGAGGTCTGTCATTGAGTCAACCGGCGGGGTTTCGATTCCCCGGTTGTGCGTCACAAGTAGTAGGGTCGTCTGTCCAACCTCGTGGGTTATCTCCGGGCATTCCGGTTTCCTCCCACTGCTAAAGACCCCTACGCACAAGGGAATTATTGAAATAAAATTGAACCATGTGTTAGCCCCGAAATGAATTAGTTTGTATCGAGTGGACTTTAACCCCATTTCTCGTTCTCTCTTACGCCATTGAAAGCAGATCGTGTCGAGTGGACGTTAAACCCCATCTCTCTCTCTCTCTCTCGCTCTCTCTCTCGTTTGTGTCGAGTGGACGTTAACCCCCCCCCCCCCCCCTCTGTCTCCCCCCCCCCCCTCTTCTCTCTAAAACAAAGAAAACTGTCAAACAGTTTACACCTCTCGACTCACATTTCACTAATACAAATCACGCAATTCTCTTGAAGTAACACCAATGGAATTTTTTATATCACCACTTCATATACGTTTTTTCTCATCTCTAATAATAAAAGTTCTCAATTTTAGGAGAGAAAAAAAGTTTATAGACAGTAAGTCAATACATGTAATCTCACTAGCCAATAAAAAATTTAAAAAAACCTGCTCGTCTCGCGTGGCTTCTATGACACAATGGACACCCTGCTCTTAACGTGCTATAACTAGTTGAAGGCTTGAAATCGGAAAGGGAAATTTTAATTTGATAAAGTAGGAAAGTGTCAATCTTCCAACAATGGAAAAGTCTTGTGATTTCTTCTTTAGTTCCCTATTTGGAACAAGAAGAGTGATATGTGTGTATTTAATAAGCTGGCTCATCATGTGCTAGTCGTGCTAGTCCAACCATAATTAAAATCATCGATCATTATGTAAGCTTTTATATAACCGGTCACTAGCTTGTCAGCCATGTGGGGGGGGGGGGGGGTAGCACGTGCGCGCTGTATCATAAGGCCTGTCATTGAGTCAACTGGCGTGGTTTGGAATCCCCGTTTGTACGTGACAAGGAGTAGGGTCGCCTGTCCAGCCTCGTGGGTTTTCTCCGGGTTCCTCCGGTTTCCTCCCACTGCTAAAGACCCCTACGCACACGCGAATTATTGAAATAAAATTTAAACCATATGTTAGTCTCGAAATGGCCTAGTTTGTGTCGAGTGGAAGTTAAACCTCTCTCTCTCTCTCTCTCTCTCTTTCTCAGTCATGTTTTTGGGAGTCACGATGGCTAAGTGGGTAAGACGCTGGTTCGATGGTTGTTCAATCCCTGCATTGGCCAAGAAAGTTCAACCAGAGTTTCCGGCGTGGTTTCCCCCTTTGTCAGTGATGCAGTACGGAGGGCCTGACAAGGAAAGCTGTCTAGTCGTTCGGATGGGCAGAAAAACCGGGGTCCCGTGTACAAATTGACGTGCACGTAAAAGATTCCTTGACAGTTGGAATTCGATATAAGTGTAGGACGTAGTGCCACTGTCCGGGCAAAATTTCCCTCATAGCACACTGTATGGCGTATGCCCGTCTTCATTAGCCCAGTCAGAGCAGAACAGTAGGACGTTAAACCCCATTTCCTTTCATTTCATTTCGTCAGTCATGTTTATTTGTTTTTTATTTGCATTTTATTGTGCACAATTTGGCATTATCATTCCTCTGGCTTGCGGCTGTGTTTGCGATCCCTGGTTTGAGCGAATGTGGGTTGGCGATAGGGGCGCCTTCTCAACCTCGTGGGTTTACTCTGGGTACCCTCGTTTCCTCCCACAGGAAAGATCCCTGCGCGTGCGCTAAGATAATAAAAATGAAAAAATAAGACTTGTCTATGATATCACCTTCGGTGGAAGCGGACGTTTAACACTAAGAAGAAGAACAACAACTCGGCCAGTAGACATTTCGGCCTAGGATATTGCTCTTCATGCAGTGTATGGACCACAAGTACAGATTCAGTACTGTTTTTATCGCCTTATTCAATCAACTCGGAGACACATTCAGTCACTAGGACTTGCAAACGTGCACAAAAATGACAACGAGTTCAAACTTATTTTTAAAAAATGTAATTGTGGCAGTACCTCCCCCCCCCCCCCTTCACCCACACCCAAAATACACAGCAAAGGAAAGATCTGCAGGCGAAAATAAACAAATAAATTTGGCCGAAACATCCTTTTTCTAAAAAAAATAAAGTGGCCGAAAAGTTCTAGGAAGAAATGTCCTAGTCCAAAATGTCCACTGGCCGAAATGTCCTAGTCCAAAATGTCCACTGGCCGAAATGTCCTACATTCGTCCCACGGTGGCTCGGTAAGTAAGATGTTGGCTCGCTAACTTGGAGATCCCGTGTTCGATCCCTGCGTTGGCCGAGAAAGTTGATCGGAATTTTCCGACGTCGTTCCCCCTTGTCAATGGTGCCGGACGGTGGGCCTGGCAAGGGACAACGTATAGTCGTTCGGATGGGACAGAAAAGCATGGCCCCGTTTACACATTGGAGTGTACGTAAAAGACCCCTTGGCAATTGGAATTCGATATAGGAGTAGCCCGGACAGAATTTCCTACATTGTATGGGGTGGCAATCTGATTTATTTTATACTTTTGGGAGGTTGGCTGGCCGAATGTATAACGCGTGTGCGTTGTATCATAAGGTCTTTCATTGACGTGGTTTCGATTACCCGGTTGTAGCCTACGTGAAAGGGAGTAAGGTCGACTCCAACCTCGTGTTTTAATCAGATTGTTTTGTTTTGTTTTGTTTTGTTTGTTTTTTTTTTGGGGGGGGGGGGCTACTCTTATTTCGAATTCCAACGTTTTGCGTCCAACCCGTACGACTAGACGATGCAGGGAACAACGGTAGAAAATCCAGTGGAAGTTTCTCTTACAACACCGGAGTCGAACCCAAGGCCCCCCACGTATAATTAACTAACAATTTGCTTTAATACAGAAACCGTATGTGATGGATTCCGGGTGTTCATCAAGCACAAAAAAAAAATTAAATTAAAGACAAAAACTGAAACAGCAGTTAGTGGAATTCCTCAAGGAACAAAAAAAGTACATGAAATTGACAAGAGAACACTTGTTGAACTGCCATTAATAACGGTATTCTAAATAATTGATCGTGGGTTTTTTTTCTTTGGGTTCATTCTTTTCGTTGGACATTGTCTTCATACGCTTTTCCGAGTACGAATCTTAGGCTTTCTATCTCCAATTAACTCCGATTGAGAACACACACGGTTGGTTGACCGACATTTTAATTCCTAAATAGACGATTCTAGCAGGCCCGTAGTTAGCGGGGTGAGGGGAGAGGGCAAGAGGGACAACTGCCTCCCCTGGAAAAAATCGGCGCACTCAATGGTGGTTTGCCCATTAGGGAAAGAATCGGTCCCCCCAACGACCAACGTGCCCCTCTTGCCCCCCCCCCCTTACACGCTAGCTACGGGCCTGTTCATTCGAAAACACTGAGCATATTTCGGGAAGTTGGAAAAGTATTTATTTTGCTTCCATTTAATAAAACTGAATAGGTTTAGTTGGTCTTTGTATGTGTATGTATGAAATATTTAAAACAGATTCAAACCGCACTACAAAATAATGGAATTGAAAAGGTTTATTTTGTCTTTGTATGTATGAAATATTTAAAACAGATTAGAATCGCACTAAAAAATAATGGAATTGAAAAGGTTTATTAAGTCTTTGCGTGTAGGAAATATTTAAAACGGATTCAAACCGCACTACAAAATAATGGAATTGTAAAGGTTTATTTAGTCGGAGTGCACAGTAACAGAAAACAACCTGACGTAAAATTGCATTTATATTAATGGATGTTTTTTATTCTAAATGTCATTTGTTTAATGGGAGCCACGGTGGCTAAGTGGGTAAGACGCTGGCTCGCTAGCCTGGAGGTCGGGTGTTCGATCCCTGCATTGGCCGAGAAAGTTCATCGGGATTTTCCGACGGGGTTTCCCCTTGTCAGTGGTGCAGGATGGAGGGCCTCGCAAAGACAACGTCTAGTTGTTCGGATGGGACGACAAATCGAGGTCCAGTGTACACATTGGCGTGCACGTAAAAGATCCCTTGACAGTTGACGTGCATGCAAAAGAATCCTTGACAGAATTTGAATTAAGAATAGGCTACAGTGCCACTGTCTGGGCAAAAATAATATACGTGAAAAACGTAACAGTTCTGGAAACAAAAATTACCTGGAAAATTTTATCCGTGTTTGTTTTTCCTATAATTTACAAAAATCCCTTCAATTAACATAAATTCCATTTTCAAATACAGAAAAAAAATTCTTGTATATTTTGTTTTCAGAACATTTTCAAAACATATTTCAACATCCATAACCGACAAAATATCGAGAAACATTTTATCCCAAAATTTCACGGAAATGTCCTGTTTAATACTAATTCTTCCATAGCAATACATGAAACACATTTACTCCAAAAAAAGCCCCATTGATTAACAGAAAAAAAAGAGTTAAAATACGGAATTCGTCCGCATAAAAAATGGATATTTTTTACATTGTAATGGCTTAGCGTTAAAACCGGTCGTTATGCTTTCTCTAGTTCTGCTCATTCCTCTTAGTCATTAGGGGGATCACGTGGCTAAGTGGGTAAGGCGCTGGCTCGCTAGCCTGGAGGTCGGGTGTTCGATCCCTGCATTGGCCGAGAAAGTTCATCTCGATTTTCCGGCGTGGTTTCCCCTTGTCAGTGATGCAGAACGGAGGGCCTGACAAGGACAGCTGCCTAGTCGTTCGGATGGGACGAAAAACCGAGGTCCCGTGTACACATTGGCGTGCACATAAAAGATCCCTTGGCAGTTGGAATTCGATATAAGAGTAGGACGTAGCCCGGGCAAAATTTCCCTCATAGCACACACTGTATGGCGTATGCCCGTCTTCATTAGCCCAGGTTAGGAGCAGAGCAGTAGGACGTTAAATCGTGATGCAAGATTTACTTTTAAGTAGTGTTTACCGTTTACCGTATAATTTCAAACAAATACTGACGTAAAGGCTCAATTTAAAAAATATCCAAGACTATGGAAATGAAATGAAATGAAATGGGTTTAACGTCCTACTGATTTGCTTCGAACTGGACTAAAGAAGACGGGCATACGCCATTCAGTGTTCTATGAGGAAAATTTTGCCCGAACAGCGGCACTACGGCCTACGAATTCCAACTGTCAAGGGATCTTTTACGTGCTCGCCAATGTGTACACGATACCTCGGTTTTATTTTACGTCCTCCGTCCTGCATCACTGACAAGGTGGAACCATGCCGGAAAATCTGGGTGAACTTTCTCGGCCAATGCAGGGATCGAACAGCCGACCTCTAGGCTAGCGAGCCAGCGTCTTACCCACTTAGCCACCCTAATCACCCCCCCCCCCTTTCCTCCCCCCTTCCCCCAAGAATATGCCATTTTTAGTTTGGCCTGCAGTTAGGCCACAAAAAAGTGGCGACGGAGGCTAAAATTTGCCTCATAAGTAATATGACTGAAATATTAGCTTTTAAAGGTCAATTCTAGAAATATAAAGTCCGACTGGTTTAAATGTGGCAAACCTCCTATCTGATTACTTAAAATTTGTCCGATCTGCCACGCCCACAAATAGGGACGCTATTAGCCGCATGCGTAACATGATCAGAACTATTTCTGAAATTATACATTGGAATGCACGTAAAAGATCCCTTGGCAGTTGGAATTCGATATAAGAGTAGGCCGTAGCGCCGCTGCCCGGGCAAATTTTCCCTCATAGCACACTGTATGGCGTATGCCCGTCTTCAATTAGCCCATTTCATTTCATTTCATTTCTTAGTCATTAGCCTAGGTGATCACATTGCAGTATTGTGTAAAATACAATCAATCACGTCAATCAGTGGAATACAACACAGGGTTTGTTATAGATCGGTGGTTCCCAACCATTTTGTGAGGTCCCGTACAGTCGCCGCGTACCACGTGGTTCCAGAGAAACTCAATTCGGTCAAATATCACTTTATTTGCATAATTGATTAATCAATCAAGAAATAAATAAAGAAGTATAGAAATAAAATATAAATAAGTATACAAAATAATAATAAGAATAGTAACATACACACTGACAAAAATAATGGGTATTATCTTGTGTGAGCCAGTAAACATTTTTGTGAAGTAAAATCGTCCATGACCCCGAAAGTGTACCACCTGGAAGGCCCTCGCGTACCACAGGTTGGGAACCACTGTTATAGATACACCACGACGATCAGTTATATGGAATACAACAAAAGGTTTGTTATACTGTAGACAGACCACGACGCTTCGACAAGTATCTTCTCGTTTATATGAATCATTAGTTTGCGTCGATGGTCGGGATGGATGGTCGAATAGTTAGTGCGTGCTCTCTGAATCATAAGGTCTGTCATTGAGCCAACTGGCGTGGTTTCGATTCCGGGTTGTACGTGACAAGAGGATCGTCTGTCCAACCTCGTGGGTTTTCTCCGGGTCCTCCGGTTTCCTCCTACTGCTAAAGACCCCTATGTTGCTCGCGGAATGACCTAGTTAAATACCCCCCTCTCTCTCACTCTCGTCAGTGGTTCTGGGATCTCTCTCTCTCTCTCTCGTAAGTTGTTCTGGGATCTCTCTCTCTCTCTCCCTCCCTCTCTCACCTCAGTTGTTCTGGAATCTATTTTCAACAATATGTCTGCGCAATATGGCAATATGTTCCGCTTCGTCATTAGTTAAACGAATTACAGATTTTCACGTGAAGTCAACGAGTTCTCTTATCAGTCCATTGATCGTTTCTAACTAACTGTATGTTGCCTACTTATTTCTACACTCAAATTATCAAATTGTTATAATTATCCAGATGTGTTCAATTAAGACAAAAATAAAAATTGTTTCATTCACATAAAATTACAAGTTACTAGGTGTTTGACACAAGACGTCGATACGGCTGTCTCCCTGTCAAGATGGGTTGATAAGATGCCGACAAGGCTGTCCCGTACTAAATTAAGTCGACATAATAAGTCGATATTGCCACCATGCCATTAAATACCCACAAGCATAAATATAATTCACAAAACCCTAGATTTGTTTTGATTCAATCTGATTAAAATACAGATATATATTTCGTTTCGTTTTTTTATACTTTCGATGGCCTACACTACATGAAGATCTGACCAGTTGTGGCGATTGGTCGCGTCAGAGGTCATACGAGCAGCTTTTGACCTTATGACGTCAGACATTTGATTAACCAATCAGCATTGATGTTACTAGTGGATTACCCACAGTTCCGTGCAAAACACGCCTAAAGCTCGCTGTAACAGACCGTTTCATTAGCTATTCCCTCACATCATTCAGAACACGTCAATGATAACAACTCTTCCCCATCCTAGTGTTGTAAAGACAAGTAAAACGAAATTTTGAACTATAAAAACGAAACGAACTAGGGTCTGTGTTTTATTCAGATTGGTTTTGATTATACAGTGACGCTGTTTGGGGACCGAATGATCTGACCCATGAGCCTTAGATCATAAGGTCTGTCATTGAGTCAAGTGGCTTGGTTTCAATCCAACACTTGAACATGACAAGAAGTAGGGTCACGTGATTAACCCTGTGGGTATTCTATAGCCCCGTCTACACGTGGCCGCGATAAGCATGCCGTTCTCGATACGGTACCACACCGCGATAAATTTCAAGAAAATGACGCTTTTACATTACTCTAAAATAAAAGGGTCTCGGAACCGTGCCAGGCACACCAAATGTGAAAAAAAAAACGAGAACCCCCCCCTCCCGCCGTTAATTACCATGTTTTTGATAAGTATAGAATGAATGAAAACAAGGGAATGTTCCGGCCATTTCTATCTTTCTCGTTTTTTCCTATCTAATGACATTCAATTATTTTTTGAATTAACTGATATCCTCTCACAAGTTAATATAACAACTTTTGGTCTTCGAACGAATTATCAGCAAACAGAAATTCGACCGTGTGTCTGTTATCGCTCGTTACTTCAGTCAGTTATACATAAGGATAACAAATGTTTTTCATATTTTTCGTCACTTCAGTTCTTGAAATCTTCGTTACACATCTATCGAGACAATGGTCTCTGTGTTTAAATTATATCTGGAATGTGTTTAACCAGTTCTATCACATATGTGATAATGACTGGCACCAATATTGTCCTTTAACGTTCATACCAAATTCGCTCGCTATATAGAGATACGTCCAATGAAGAATCTGTTCGATTCCCCGGAGGGGGGTTGGATGGCTGAATGGTTAGCGTGCGCGCGCTGTATCATAAAGTCTGTCATTGAGTCGACTGGCGTGGTGTCGAATCCCCCGTTGTACGTGACAAGGAGTAGGGTCGCCTGTCCAACCTCGTGGGTTTTCTCCGGGTCCTCCGGTTTCCTCCCACTGCTAAAGAACCCTATGCGCAAGCGAATTATTGAAATAAAATTAAACCATATATGTTAGTCCCGAAATGACCTAGTTTGTGTCGAGTGGACGTTAAACCCCATTTCTCTCTCTCCCTCTCTCTCTCGATTCCCCGGCTGTATGTGATAAGTAGTAGGGTCGTCTGTCCAACCTCGTGGGTTTTCTCCTGGTCCCCCGGTTTCCTCCCACTGCTAAAGACCCCTACGCACAAGCGAATTATGGAAATAATATTAAACCATATGTTAGTCCCGAAATGACCTAGTTTGTGTCGAGTGGACGTTAAACCCCATTTCTCTCTCTCTCTCTCTCTCTTCTCTCTCTCTCTCTCCAATGAAGAATCTGACCCGGATGGCTTTCCATACTATAGTAAATTTAATCTGGATCACGAACCAACAATAAAACAAACCCAACGTCCGGTTAAGTTGACACAACGTCACTGATGGACTTTGATACAACTGCAATCAACAAAATGGGTGAAAAGTTATGGAGGAAAGAACATTTAACTTGGCCTCGACAATATGATTAAAGGAATTCTGGTATAATAAAATGTTTTAAAGATAATGTGTTCTCTATAGATTACCATGTACAGATATGAAACGTTATGAAGGAAAGAACATTTAACTTGACCTCGGCAATATGATTAAAGACGGCAAGTCGCCAACTTGATATCATCCACAGTCTTCGACATTGCAAATATGACTTATTGGTCAATTTAAATCAACATTAATGTTGTTAACTTAACGTGAAAAGATTGGCTTCTGATATCAAATATTTAAGACAAAATGAACATTTTAAAATTGGCACGCGAATCACGTGCCAGAATGCTTTCGAGCGCCATTTGTAATGAAGCGACATTGCAAACATGACTTATTGGTCAATTTAAATCAACATTGATGTTGCTAACTTACCGTGAGAAGATTGGCTTCTGATATCCAATATTAAAGACAAAATGAACATTTTAAAATTGGCACGTTATTCACGTGTCAGAATGCTTTCGAGCGCCATTTGTAATGATGTGAATCGATGAACGAGGCTAAACATATCACACAGGAGAATACTATAAGTGTAGACTGGAATAACCAGCCGCTAAAGACTGCCATTAAATTGGTACTCTTCGCGTATTTCGCCGAACATTACTTATTAGAAATTACAGTAAAAACAAAAACGATTGAATGTAAATCAGTTTATATACATTTATATTACATTATTATATGGGTTGCGACCCATTTGTGTCCATTTCTAGGTGCCAAAGAATAGCGATTTAGCTCTTGATTTAGAAATTCTAGCAGTTTAAGCTGTGGTACTTGGAGAATACTACCGGTGTAGACTGGAATAAAAGACAATTCGGTTTGGACTCTTGGTGCATTTAACCGAACTGATTAGATATTACAGTAAAAACAGAAGCGATTGAATGTAAATCAGTTTATATACATTTACATTACATTATTATATGTATTATTACATTTGTATCCATTTCTTTGCCAAAGAATAGCGACTGAGCTCCTTTAATTGTATTCTGGCTTGACATAATAAAATAGTCGCTATACAGACATGTACAATTTGTTTATAATCTCCGGGGGGTTGGATGGCCGAATGGTTAGCACGTGCGCGCTGTATCATAAGGCCTGTCAATGAGTCAACTGGCGTGGTTTCGAATCTCCGGTTGTACGTGAGAAGGAGTAGGGTCGCCTGTCCAACCTCGTGAGTTTTCTCCGGTTCCGCCTGTTACCTCCCACTGCTAAAGACCCCTACGCGCAAGCGAATGATTGAAATAAAGTTAAACCATATGTTAGTCCCAAAATGGCCTAGTTTGTGTCAAGTGGACGCTAAACCCATCTCTCTCTCTCTCTCTCTCTCTCTCTCTCTCTCTCTCTCTCTTTTTAATCTCTGATTATTTTATTTCTTATAATATCATTCATCACCATGTGTCATCTGGCGTCGTGAAAACAGGCTTAATATGCAAATAGCTGTACCTAAAAACACAATTTCATGATGATTCATTATCTGCGGAGCATCTCGATATTTATCTTTCTTATATATATCTAAGATAAGTCTTTCTTTTCCTTAAAGTTTATTGAATGTGTTGCGATATATTCAACTGAGTGACAAACGTAGTGCACCAGATACGAAAGCGAAGACAACTCCTTTTGCATCAATACAGCTTGCAGCATTTTGAATTCGTTGAAGGTGTTGAATTTGATAATTCGGAAGGCCATAAAATAAGGCATTATGATAGTCTAGTTTATTTGTAATGAATGAATGAATGAGGAGTTCTGTACTCTCAGCATTTAGATATTTCTTTATTTTATTAATTCTGTGAAGATGGAAATAAGAAGAGGAACAAACAGATTTGATGTGGGAGCTAAAGGACATTGTGGAATCTAGAACTGCACCGATGTTTTTGACTTCTGGAGATTGAGCAAGACTTTCGTGTTAATATTTAAGAGGTGGTATTGAGAATCTACTAAGTTGTTGTTTTGTTCCAATTACCAGATACTCAGTTTTTTCAGGATTTAGTTTCAGGAAGTGTGATGTCATCCATAACCTGATTTCTTCCAGACAGTTTTCATTATTACTTAAAGCTGATGTAGTGGATTGTTGATTGAAGGAAGCATATATCTGTGTATCATCAGCATACAAGTGAATATTAAGACCAAATTTTTTAGCGATTTTAGTTAATGGTCGGGTGAAGATAATGAACAGTACGGGGCCTAGAACTGACCCTTGGGGCACACCACACATCATTGGGACCTTAACGGATTTGACGTTATCGATCTTGACACATTGTTGTCTGTTTTCTAGGTATGCCCGGAACTAACTTAAAACTGTGCCTCGAGCCCCATTTTTTCAATGCAACAGATAACTGGAAGAAGAAGATGAATGTTGTCTTTGACAAGAGTGGTTGGTGCTGGATCCAACTCGCAAGACTTCGATTTGGTTTCCTGGATTATCTTAAGTAGAGAATCGTTTGTATACGTATAAACAATACTGTTTGGGGCCGAACACTACTTTCATCGTTTTAATACCTTAAATCACTGTCCAGAGTTTCAGGGAAGACCCCAGATTAACGAAGGGCTGTCATGTTGCTGTACTTGGGATAGATTTGATTGAACGGGAAGAATAGACACACTCCCTCAAAAGTTCAAGTAACAGAAGTCAATCCAGCAATGGCCAAAAAGGGATCTCTCGGGCCATTGCTTCAGGAATATGTGTTCTGCGTTGCATAACCTTGATTGAAGATATGAAATGAAATGATGTAATTGATGATTACTGACACGCCTTCATCAACCGGGTGATAATACGCCAGATATAATTATTATATAAAAATCGTTTTACTTTTGTTGTAGGCTTCACGAGAAATTAGGTTACATATACAATTAGTCTGATCATTACTGCAGCACAAATTCAACTTTAAATTTTCTCAAGGCAAAGTCTATTAACTATGCAACCCGCGACTACTTTTGCATATTATGGACCGAGTTATTTTTGTGTACACCTATAGCCCCCTTCCAAATTTCCATCACGTGCAGGGAAGGATAAAATTTGTGTACAGTTTATATCAATATCAAAACTCTACAGCCCTTGGGACCAATTAAATATTCAACTCAGTTGGACACACAGCTGTGTTCTTGGATTCCATAAAAATAAAAGTTATATTTTACTGAGCCGAAACAACTTCCTTAATATCCAAGTAGGCCGAAACGATTACAGCCAAACAAACGCCCCCTCCCTCTTCGACTCTTCCGGATAACCAGGTCAAACATGGCTGATGTTCAGCAGCGCGATGTAAACAAGAAAGAGGGGCTATATAGCTTGATCTGGAATTGGTTCCCTCGTGTAAGTAAGTACTGGGATGGCAATTCCAGGTATGTCACTAAGTTTAAGCCGCTTAAATTAAAAACTGAAGAAATGGCAAGCAATTTTCGTGTCTTACTGTCACCTGGAACAGACAGTAAATTAAAGACAAAAACCGAAACAGCAGTTAGTGGAATTCCCCAAGGAACAAAAAATGTACATGATATTGACAAGAGAACACTTGTGGAACTTCCATTAACTGTATTCCTTAATAATTGATCGTGTTTTTTTCTTTATCTTTGGCTTCATTCTCTTCGTTGGACATTGTCTTCATACGCTTTTCCGAGGTCTATCTCCAATTAACTCCGATTAAATCGACGATTCTAGCAGGCCCGTAGCTAGCGGGGGGAGGGGAGGGGGCAAGAGGGACAACTGCCTCCCCTGGAAAATAATCGGCGCACTCATTGGTGCCTTTGCCCATTGGGGAGAAAATCGGTTCCCCCAAAGACCAACGTGCCCCTTCCCCACTAACCATGGGCCTGTCCAGTAGAAAACACTAAGCATATTTCGGGAAGTTGGAAAAGTATTTATTCTGCTTCCATTTAATGAAACTGAAAATGTTTATTTAGTCTTTGCGTGTATGGAATATTTAAAACGGATTAGAACCGAACTACAAAATAATGGAATTGAAAATGTTTATTTAGTCTTTGAGTGTTTGAAATATTTAAAACGGATTAGAACCGCACTACAAAATAATAGAATTGAAAGGGTTTACTTTAACGTTCATACCAATTTCGCTCGCTCTATACAGATGCGTCCAATGAAGAATCTGACCCGGATGGGTTTTCATACTATAGTAAATTTAATTTGGATCACGAACCAACAATAAAACAAACCCAACGTCCGGTTAAGTTGACACAACGTCACTGATGGACTTTGATACAACTGCAATCAACAAAATGGGTGAAACGTTATGGAGGAAAGAACATTTAACTTGGCCTCGACAATATGATTAAATGTCTTAAAGATAATATGTTCTCTATAGATTACCATGTACAGATATGAAACGTTATGAAGGAAAGAACATTTAACTTGACCTCGGCAAAATGATTAAAGACGGCAAGTCGCCAACTTGATATCATCCACAGTCTTCAACATTGCAAATATGACTTATTGGTCAATTTAAATCAACATTAATGTTGTTAACTTACCGTGAAAAGATTGGCTTCTGATATCAAATATTTAAAATTGGCACGCGAATCACGTGCCAGAATGCTTTCGAGCGCCATTTGTAATGAAGCGACTCGATGAACGAGGCTAAATATATCCCACAGGAGAATACTACCTGTGTAGTATAACCAGACTGCCATTAAATTGGTACTCTTCGCGTATTTCGCCGACCATAACTGATTAGACTTATAGTAAAAACAGAAACTATTGAATGTAAATCAGTTTATATACATTCATATTACATTATGATATGCGTTGCAACCCATTTGTGTCCATTTCTTTGCCAAAGAATAGCGATTGAGCTCCTTTAATTGTATTCTGGCCTGACTTATAAAATAAAATAGTTTCTACAGACCAACATGTAAACATGTACAATTTGTTTATAATCTCTGATTATATTATTTCTTATAATATAATTCATCATCATGTGTCATCTGGCGTCGTGAAGACAGGCTTAATATGTAAATAGCTGTACCTAAAAACACAATTTTATGATGATTCATTATCTGCGGAGCATCTCGATATTTATCTTTCTTATATATATCTAAAATAAGTCTTTCTTTTCCTTTTACATTATTGAATGTGTTGCGATATATTCAACTGAGTGACAAACGTAGTGCACCAGCTACGAAAGCGAAGACAACTCCTTTTACATCAATAGAGTTTGGGTATATCATGTAGTTGTGTTGTTTTAGCAGGATTTTCTGTATTTAAAGTTTAGTTGGAAAACTGTTCAAATTTGTTGAGAATCATAGAAAACCATTGGGTTTAAAGGGACTTTTTAGTTTTAGATTAGATAATGAGTGTTGGGTGGAGAGAGAAAGAGAGAGAGAGAGAGAATGGGGTTCACTCGACACAAACTAGGTCATTTCGGGACTAACATATGGTTTAATTTTATTTCAATAATTCGCTTGCGCGTAGGGGTCTTTAGCAGTGGGAGGAAACCGGAGGACCCGGAGAAAACCCACGAGGTTGGAAAGGCGACCCTACTCCTTGTCACGTACAACCGGGGATTCGAAACCACGCCAGTCGACTCAATGACAGACTTTATGATACAGCGCGCGCACACTAACCATTCAGCCATCCAACATCCCTCGGTGTTGGGTGGATAACAGTTTAGTTTCTGGACTAATTAATTACTCAACACATTTTGAGAAACTAAACAGTTGTAAACCCAACAATGGTTTAAAACTAAACATAAAATACAGGAACTTCTGCTAAAACAACACAATTAAATGATGCTTTAATTATAGTGATGTAAAGAGAGTTGTTTTCGCTTTCGTATCTGGTGCACTACGGTTGAATATATCGCAACACATTCAATAAACTTTAGAAGTTTGAGGAAACCGAAAGACACGATGGCAACCACAGCACCTGACATACCGCACAACAGGAACGAAGCAGCGGCATAATCCGTCTCGGCTGTACCATGATCACGTAGAACCAACTAGATACGCATGGTCGGTGAATGGACCAAGTACAGGCTTTCAGATGTAAGCTTCCGGTACTATCAATTTGCAGGCAGTGTGAACTCTGCTATAGAGAAAACCCGCCTTACACTGGCCAATCGGTTATACATCTGGATTTAAGCGTGCTTCATTTCGAAATAATACAACCTACATAACGTCCGTTTCCATCGAGGTGATATCGCAGACAATCCTACATACGGAACGTTAAAACATTTTTATATTTTTATAAAAATACTTAAAATCTGATTAAAGTATGATAAATAACAAGATACTTTACAGATCTTATAAATGATGGAAATTAAATATAAATGATATGTAATACACCAAAATTTACAAAATATGATTCTGCATATTTTGGTTAATAAATTAAAATGAATACTATAATGTGATAATTATTACGAATGATTATATATGTATAGGATTACCTATCATTGTATTTTTAAACATAAATAATCTGTAAAATCCTGGTTAATCCGCCGTTTATCCAGTAAAATGGCAGCATTAAGTCCATTATAGGATGGAATAAAACATTTTATTCCTAAATATTACGGAAATGTCCTGTTTAATACTGAATATTCCATAGAAATGCATAAAACACGTAATTTGAAGAAATAATTCACACTTTTAACACATTTTCTCCAAAAGAAACCAAAACCAACCCCAAAACATCGATTAACAGAAAAACAAGAGTTAAAAAATTGATAATTTTGAAGAAATTATTTACACTTTTAACACATTTTTTAAAAAAAAACCAAGGCATCGATTAACAGAAAAACAGAGTTAAAATACGAAATTCGGCAAATAAAAAATTGATAATTTTTAGTGTAGCCATTCTGTTCTATGGGCACCGAACGGCTGCAAACAGGGCCACCGATTCCACTTATGTCCAATGATGTTTCTGAAATTCTATTACTCCATGCAGCAAATCGTGTTATGTTGTTTATATGGCCGCCATAACTCAATAACGTTTGTCTACAGTAGATAATATGATCCCATGAAAGACGGTCATCGCAAATTATTTCTACACTGCTGTTAATGTCTTGATGATGTTAAATCGTTTCCCCTTTTACAAAGGGGATTTATTTCTACATCTATAAGTAATGTCAATTGCTTAGCTGTAAGGGAGTTTGGGTGGTCGAATGGTTAACGTGTTCGTGTTGCATCATAAGTTCTGTCATTGAGTCAACTGGCGTGGTTTCGATTCCCCGGTTGTATGTGACACTGAGTAGAGTCGCCTGTCCAACCTTGTGGAATTTCTAGGGGTCCCCCGGGTCCTCCCATTGATAAAGACCCATACGCACAAGCGAATTATTGAAATAAAATTGAACCATATGTTAGTCCCGAAATGACCTAGTTTGTGTCGAGTGGAAAAAAAAATCGGTCATTATGAGCAGAATGCACCACAATTTGTATTTCTATGATAACAAGTGAAATTCGAATAATGATTTTGATTTGTTGATCAAATATTTCATTCATATGACTGAACAGAGAAATGTGATGCGTGTCCCTTCAGATTAATTCAAATAATCACTAACATTAATATCTAAATCTGATCAAATGTTTTATTTTTACGATTAAATAGACCAAGAACAAAATTATTGATTCGAAAACATTAAACGAGACAACTTAATGTTAGGTTGAAGGATTGTCACTGAATGATATATATTTGATAGCATTATCATTATAACGAGGATACGTTCCATCAAGACAGACATAGTTGTTATAGGCATAGATGGTGTTATAATTATATAGGTGTTTAGAATAAGACGTCCATATTGAACGAATCAATGCTCCCACGATGTAGATATTGCTTTGATTTAAAGTAGCTAAGTCTCTAACTCAATATTATCCAAAATCGTCGACATTGAAAACACGAATTATTTGTCAATTTAAATCAACATTGATGTTGTGATCTTACCAGGAAAGATGGGCTTCTGATATACAATATGTTAGACAAATAAACATTTTACCATTGTGTACCATCATGCGTTTCAGTGCCATTTGTAACAAGGGTCTCGAAGAACGAGGTTAGACATATTCCACAAGTCATGTCAAACGGTGACGGCATATTCTTTACTGGAGAGGATGCGCAATAGATACTGTCGGTGTAGGCTGGAATAACCAGACGCTAGAGATTGCCATTCGATTGAGACTTCTGGCGTATTTCGTCGAACATAAGTGATTTGAAATTAGAGTAAAAAAAGAAACGATTGAATGTAAATCAGTTCATATACATTGATATTACAATTATATGCGTTGCGACCCATTTGTGTCAATTTCTAGGTCCCAAATATTAGCAATTAAGCTCCTTTAAACAGTATTTATTCAGATTTCTAAAATACAGGGAATAACATGAATAACTAGATACAGTAATAAGGAACTTTATATAAAACTGCTATCAGAATTAGGTGATATATGTCCATATTGCACGAATCAATGAGCTCACGATGTAGATATTGCGTTCTTTGCTTCATTTTATCTATAATCACATTTAACGTAAAATGAAATCGGAATTAACGTAAAATGAAATCGGGTTTAAAGTTAAATGAAATCGGATTTAACGTAAAATGAAATCGGATTTAACGTAATATAAAATCGGATTTGGAATCGGATTTAACGTAATATGAAATCGGATTTAACGTAACAATCGGATTTAACTTAATATAAAAATCGGGTTTAACGTAAAATGGAATCGTGATTTAAGGTAAAATCAAATCGGATTTAACGTAATATGAAATCGGATTTAACATAAAATGAAATCGTGTTTAACGTAAAATGAAATCGTGTTTAACGTAAAATGAAATCGGGTTTAACGTAAAATGAAATCGGATTTAACGTAATATGAAATCGGATTTAACATAAAATGAAATCGGGTTTAACGTAAAATGAAATCGGGTTTAACGTAAAATGAAATCGGGTTTAACGTAATATGAAATCGGGTTTAACATAAAATCAAATCGGGTTTAACGTAAAATGAAATCGGGTTTAACGTAAAATCAAATCGGATTTAACGTAAAATGAAATCGGGTTTAACGTAAAATGAAATCGGATTTAACGTAAAATGAAATCGGGTTACTGTCCTTCTGTTCTATATAGTCAATATGTACAGTGGACATCGGATTTTCGTTCTATCCGAACGATTATACGTTGTCCACTGCCAGACCCTCCATCCTGCACCACTGACAATGGGGAACCACGCTGGAAAATCCAGATGAACTTTCTCGGCCATCACAGGAATAGAACACGGGACCTCCAAGCCAACGTCTTACTCACCGAGCCACCGTGGCTCCCCTATTATAACACATTTTAGGAATCTCGTGAAGAACATGATATTGTTAGGGTGTGTAGCTCTAAAAATAGACGAAAAATGGCTCTAAAAGCACATAATAATGTAATACGAAGGTATATAATATTCAATTTTAATTTTATTTTACTACAATTATTTATGTTCGGTGAAATATGCGAACAGTCCAAATTAAACGGCGGACGTTTGCGCCTGCTTACCACATTCTATATGTTATTTTTTTTTAAAATTATTATTGTAAATGGTACATAGCATATATATTTCGTACCTTCTGTCTGTATCAGAATGCAGGACGGATGGCCTGACAAGGACAGCTGTCTAGTCCTTCGGATGAGACGAAAACCCGAGGTCCCGTGTATATATTGGAATGCACGTAAAAGATCCCCTGGCAGTTGGAATTCGATATAATAGTAGGCGATAGTGCTTCTGCCCGGACGAAATTTCCCTCATAGCACACTGTATGCCCATCTTCATTAGCCCAGTATAGGAGCAGAAAAGTAGGACGTTAAACCCCATTTCATTTCTGTATCAGTATTGTGCTTGATAACGACAAGAGAATCATTGTTGAAACGTAGCTTTAATTGTTATCCATAGAACTGTTGTGTTTATTTTTAATGTTTCCAATTACTAAATGCCATTCAAACAGTATATTATTTTGTTGTTTGTGAATCGGCCATTTCGAAGTACTTGTGGTGTTTCTTGTTCTTCTTTGATTGGCATTTAGTAATTGAACATATTAACACAAGGTAAAATTTAATGGATACACAATTACTGAGTTTAATACTAAGTGCCAATCAAAGAAGATATATAAATACATCATCACTATGGAGATGTGGCTACCAGACTAAATTAAATGAACCAAATTGTGAAATCAAAGGGGCAAGTATGTTAGAGTTTGAAACAAGTTGACATTTTTAATGCCATGCAGAGATAGTTTGTAAATGGCCACCTAATCAAAGGTGTTAAGTTTTAGATGTATTTGATTGTTATTTTTGTTGCATATTCTGTATATATTTGCCTACTATTCACATACCGGTATCATTTCCTTGATAAAAGCGAGCGTATCCTCATAGAAACGTCGCCTAGTATTAAACTCAGTAATTGTGTATCCATAAAATTGTACCTTGTTTGTTCATTTTTGTTCGTTACAAATGGTCCTCGAAAAGACTTATGTCCATACAAAAAACGGCGCTATATATATTTATTTATTTTAAAATATTTATTGTGTCTTAAATATTGGATATTAAATATTTTCACGGTAAGAAATGAACCAATATAGAATTCTAATCCGTATTTTAATTTCGAATACTAGGTTTAGCTCTTTTAAATAGAAAGTATAATGGCCTGTCAGTATTTCACCCTGTCTTGTACTTGGTCTGTCTATCGACTACTTTCGATTTACGGGATCTCGGCTTTCCATCTCAACTAAACAGCGAGACCTCTATACTGCCCCACTAATAAGAGGGAAGCCACGCTGGAAAACGTCCGAGGTAATTCCTACTCATACATCGGGATCGAACCTGGGTCCTCCTGGTTAGTGAGCCAGTGGCTTAATCACTGCGCCACCGTGTCGCCCTTTTCAATAAATCAATGACCGTAAATAATATTTATATTCATATGAAATCAGAAGACTTAATTCTACCTTTAATGGGGTACAAGTGTCTCGTCTGAATATACGATTCTGGTTTGACTCTAATAAAATTAGCCCAATTATATAGTAGTGAATGAGACCTCAAGCCGAATATAAATTGTATTTTGGGTAGTTCTACGTTCTAGACGAGACCATTAACTGTTTCTAAATGAACCCTTTTTAAGCTAACTAGACACATTTATTCCTGAAACTGTTTCAAATTATTTCAGTAGAAATTATAGACATGGAAGAAAAGCACTGGAAACATGAATAATATATAAATAATTTTAAAGGATTGTCTGCAATTCTGTTACTCCACATCCAATAAATCGTAATAACATCGTAGTAAACTCATATTAAGGTATTACGTTATTTTTATGGCCGCCGTGCTTTATCGTCAAAATAATCCAATAATGTATTATATTGTACGATAGGGGAGAGTGAGTGAGAGAGAGAGAGAGAGAGAGAGAGAGAGAGGGGGTTAACATCCACTCCACACAAACTAGGTCATTTCGGGACTAACACATGGTTCAATTATATTTCAATAATTCGTTTCCGCGTATTCTACGATAGGTAGGTAATATGAAATGAAATGGGGTTT
Organism: Patella vulgata; assembly: GCF_932274485.2. NCBI lineage: Eukaryota > Metazoa > Mollusca > Gastropoda > Patellidae > Patella > Patella vulgata. Next base: position 7,090,332 of record NC_065882.2, on the reverse strand, counting down.
AACGTCCTACTGTTCTGCTCCTATACTGTGCTAATGAAGACGGGTATACGCCATACGATGTGCTATGAGGAAAATTGTGCCCGGACAGCGGCACTATGGCCTACTCTTATCGAATTCCAACTGTCAAGGGATCTTTTACGTGCACGCCAATGTGTACATGGGACCTCGGTTTTTCGTACCATCCGAACAACTAGACAGCTGTTCTTGTCGGACCCTCTTTCCTGCATCTCTGACAAGGGTGAACCACGCCGGAAGATCTGGATGGACTTTCTCGGCTAATGCAGGGATCGAACACCCGACCGCCAGGCTAGCGAGCCAGCTTCCTACTCACTTGGGGGGGTTGGATGGTCGAATGGTTAGAACGTGCGTGCTGCGCTGTATCATACGGTCTGTCATTGAGTCAACTGGCGGGGTTTCGATTCCCCGGTTGTACGTGACAAGGAGTAGGGTCGCCTGAAATAAAATTGAAACATGTGTTAGTCCCGAAACGACCTAGTTTGTGTCGAGTGGACGCTAAACCCCATTTCTCTCTCTCTCCTACCCACTTAGCCACCATGATCACCTAGGTAATATAATCAGGAACAAAACAATTATTTCTACGTCAGTGCTTCGCTGTTCGTAATATGACACCCAAATCGTATTTCAAACTTACTTACTTTTAGTTGCTTAGTTTTATTACATCAAAATCGTATTTATTCCAAACGTACTTTTAGTTGCTTAGTTTTATTACTTCAAAATCGTATTTATTCCAAATGTACTTTTAGTTGCTTAGCTATTGAGGAAACATTAACCTTAAACAAATTGGTCGTAAAGTATTCCATTTAGGTTTGGATTGTAAATTAAATGACTGATATCACAAATAGGGTTTATTGCGCAAGAGAATCAAAACAAAGTTATTAATATTTTTAAAGGGAAAGTGCCTCCATTCGAGATAAAATATATCGTACGTTATGAAATGGGGTTTAACATCCTACTGTTCTGCTCCGACTGGGCTATTGAAGACGAGCATAAGTCCTACACTGTGTTATGAAGGAACTGTTGCCCTGACAGCAGCACAACGATCTACTCTTATATCGAATTCCACTCTCTGGTGCTTGTGTCGTATTATGTATCAATATGGAAATTTCTATTTTATGGATATTATTATAGGCGGTAAGACGCACAATTTATGCATCGTGTTGCGTTTTCATATTTTTAATGGTTATGAAACGGTCAATGCGCGTCTTTTTAGTTATATTTTGGTTCTCTAAAAATAAATTGTTGCTGGATTTATAATAACTCACTCGGCAAACCACAGCAGATTCCAGTACCCTACATCTAGCCTCGGCTGTATGACGAAGTACGCCATTGAAACTACTTTCAAGTTCCGGAATTACCAACGGCGCTTCCCATGACGACGCCTTTGAAAGATGCTTTATCATACAAATATTTCAATGTCTGAAGCTGTTTTTCTTTCAAGTTTATCCGATTTTCTTCAAACAAGGACAACTTTGCAACTTTGACAATTCTACACACGCTTTGAACGACGCAATTTTGATAACACCTTTTAAAAAGCGGCAAGTTTTCCTAATAAGTAACCGGTGCCGCATCGCAATTGTATAGGCGTAGGTACATATCACTTACCATCAAACAGTCGAGGCTAGATGTAGAGTAACGGAATCTGCCGAGGTTTGCCGAGTGATAATAACTGAAACGTTTTGTAACCACCATGTTAGAAATTGCAAATTCAGTTTAATGCGCGAAAGCACAAGCATATTAATCACGGTTAATGACATAGTCCTTTTGTATACCACATGCTGTTATTAAATTTTACCCAAAACCGGAGGCCAAATTCGCAGCGCCCTAAAAAGATTAGAATTCGAGTCATGTGACGAGTACCGTAATTTTATTTTAATCATATAAGTCTGGTTAATCAAGACTACAGAAAATATATTTCGTTCAGTTAAATTTCCAGTCTCAATCTTTTTTTCTGCGTATTTCGAACTGGCAACAATGTTACTTTTAAACTCATTAAGGCAGCAACTAACCACGTGGTTTTACGGTTAAATAAAAGTAACTTTCACAGGCTTTCAGTTAGCCAAAATTTTAATCAAGTTCGTAACTACGTATTTTTAAAATTCCATTGGCTTCAGTGATAAATAAGTCAATGAATATTGTCACGTGAATATCTATTTTGCACGAGCGAACCCGTGACTGAGCTTTTCTCATATACCCAGTTGAGATCAGAGCGGCAACAGGCTGAAAAACAGGTCAGTTTATATGGCATAAATATTTGAGGCTGTGAGCCACTTTACCACCGGAAGTCCAATTATCCGCTGAATGATTTTATAACCTACTTCAAATTTAATGTTATTACCTGCGCGTAAAATAGGTTACAAACTGTTCACTGCCGAAAATAGGCGTACAGATTACGCTGTTCTCCTTTTGTTTTTCGCTTGTTCTATTTATTTATTTATTTTTTTATTTTTCAATTACAAAATATAAAATTAAAATAAAATTTATAATTTTATTACGTTGTTAACTTATTTCCAACTCGAAACTGCAAAAAAAGAAAATATAAATATAAATCGATTTTTTGTTTTAAAAAATGTAACTTTTAAACTCATTAAGGCGGCAACTAACCACGTAGTTTTACGGTTAAATAAAAGTAACTTTCACAGGCTTTCAGTTAGCCAAAATTTTAATCAAGTTCGTAACTACGTATTTTTAAAATTCCATTGGCTTCAGTGATAAATAAGTCAATGAATATTGTCACGTGAATATCTATTTTGCACGAGCGAACCCGTGACTGAGCTTTTCTCATATACCCAGTTGAGATCAGAGCGGCAACAGGCTGAAAAACAGGTCAGTCTATATGGCACAAATATTTGAGGCTGTGAGCCACTTTACCACCGGAAGTCCAATTATCCGCTGAATGATTTTATAACCTACTTCAAATTTAATGTTATTACCTGCGAGTAAAATAGGTTACAAACTGTTCACTGACGAAAATAGGCGTACAGATTACGCTGTTCTCCTTTTGTTTTTCGCTTGTTCTATTTATTTATTTATTTTTTATTTTTCAATTACAAAATATAAAATTAAAATAAAATTTATAATTTTATTACGTTGTTAATTTATTTCGAACTCGAAACTGCAAAAAAAGAAAATATAAATCGATTTTTTGTTTTAAAAAAAAAGGTATAAGTAAAATCAACAGAGCATCGTGTTTCTAAAACGGATTTCACAATTTTATACATTCGATTATTCCGCCTTCTTGTTATACTATTTTATAGATTCGATTATTCCGCCTTCTGGTTATACTATTTTATACATTCGATTATTCCGCCTTCATTTTATACTTGAAACTAAAAAACGTAAATATAAATTTACAGTCTATTTTATACTTGAAACTAAGAAACAAAAATAAAAATTTACAGTCCATTTTATTTAAAAGCATAAAAATAAACCAACCGATATGCGTTTCTAATACAAACAAATTAAGTGAATTTTTATCTTCACTGAAAAAATGTTCTTGAGTTGAAATTGACGTTTTATCGCTATTTCGTATTTATTGATGGTAGCTAGCTAGTGATTTTAAAAATGATATTGGACATATCGCTATAACACAGACTGTATGTCGACCGATGTTTATAGTTTAGACATGACTTTTTTTTAACGATAATTCAGTATTACAGTAGGTACAACCCACCTTCCCCATTTAAAAAAAGGTATTTCCTTTAAGATAGATTTAAATGTGGTTGTTGATACGTTAATCGTGGTTTATGACCACGTTAATCGTCGAATCCTTTTAACATGATACCGTTTTACTATTGTGACGGTGTGTGATATTTTTGGTAAACTAAAATACAGGATGTGTTCATAAACAGGGTTAATCTGAGATGAAGCACACCTTGACGTAGTACCAACCTCCACCTGATGTTAATGAAGATAACTACCTGTGTTACTAAAAACGTTGTTTATTTCTGACTAACCTCTTCTAATTTTACTTCTCGTTTCGATAAATTTAAAAGATTATATTGGGAAAAGAAACATGGTGGCACTTTTTAATTCAGTGAAGTCAAAACAAAATACAAGACTCAGGTGGAATACATTTTAAGTGGTAAAAAATTGCAAAGGTTGGATGACGGCCAGGGGATAATCTCCGAGTGATGAAATTGTTCCATGCTTTTTTAGATCGAAATGGGCTTGAACGTCTTATTTTTTTACATCTACTAGAAACATTCCAGGTCGACACCTGGATCGAACCCGACAAAACGTGGTGAATGAGCCGTACTGGGCTAATTCACTTTCATTGCAACATATTGTATATCCTTTCCCTTGTCAGCGGACGAATAACTGCAAGATCCGCCATGTAAACTGGTATAAGTATCCGAAATTGTATACCATTCGGAAATTTTAAAGATCGAACTTTCCAGGCCGATACTTGGATCGAACGCCACAAAACTTGGTGAATGAGTCGTACTGGGCTAATTCACTTTCATTGTAACATATTGTATATCCTTTCCCTTGTCAGCGGACGAATAACTGCAAGATTCGCCATGTAAACTGTTATAAGTATCCGAAATTGTATACCATTCGGGAATTTTAAATGTATGTTTAATTAATGTCTAATTAATAATTATATAACATTTCAGGCCTAAAGAAAGACCTGCAATAGGCAGATTTAGCTCTTGCATAATGTCTGTTTAAGCGTAGTATTTAAACATACATTATGCAAGAGCTAAACCTGTCTATTGCAGGTCTTTCTTTAGGCCTGAAATGTTATCTAAATTATTAATTAGACATTATTTAACTTATCCAGACAATAATCAACTCTAGATGGCATCGCGAGCCTGCGATCTTAAGTGGATTGTGAGCCGATTTACTGCATAACTTTCCTTCTCGATTAAACGATTAAATGGATAATCGAGACTATGCTGTTTAACGTACTGACTTTAGTAATGATGACCGAGGCTAGGCAGAAATTTCATTCCCTTAGTTCTCGGTTCATAGTGGATCAATTTGAATGAACTTTTCAGCAAATTGCCTTTAGATGATCTTTTTTTTAATTATTAAAGTGAGAACTGCCAACTCTTTATCGAATCTCCCATAATGTATCTTTAATTAAAAATTACGCACTGGCCATAAGTTTTAAATTTGTTCCATACACGAGTTCCTGATATTATTAATAATTTCTGAATTAAATTATTCTCCTACTTGGAATGCCTATAACCTTAGATTGTTTCTGCGGAAGTGATACTTGAATCACATAAACCAGGAAATATTATTCTAAATACACAGACGAGTTCCATTCTGAATATACAAACACTTTTCATATAGCGTTAATAAAAGTTGATTAATAGGCTACTACGAGTAGATTTCAGTCAGTCTGAATGAATGAATGAATGAATGGATATATCAAACAAAGAGCGGATGAATGAATGAATGAAAGGATAGATGAAACAAAGTGTAGATGAATAAATCAAAGTGTGGATGGATGAAAGGATAGATGAAACAAGTCGTAGATGAAAGAAACAAAGCGTGGATTAATGAAATAGACGAATCAAAGCGTGGATGAATCAAAGGATAGATGAAACAGGCGTAGAGGAATAGAGAGAGAGAGAGAAATGGGGTTTAACGTCCACTCGACACAAACTAGGTCATTTCGGGACTCTCATATGGTTTAACTTTATTTCAATAATTCGCTTGCGCGTAGGTGTCTTTAGCAGTGGGAGGAAACCGGAGGACTCGGAGAAAACCCACGAGGTTGGACAGGCGACCCTACTCCTTGTCACGTACAACCGGGGATTCGAAACCACGCCAGTAGACTCAATGACAGGCTTTATGATACAGTGCGCACGTGCTAACCATTCAGCCATCCCCCCCCCCCGCGTAGAGGAATGAATCAAAGCGTGGATGAATGAAAAAAATAACATGTATAGTATTTATGTTGGTTGGTTGCTATACTAACGTGAGGACATGTTCTCGTGCTATATTATTTGTAAAACTGGGGTGGGGTGATGGTGGGGTGTGGTGAGGCTTGAGAATATGGATGGAATGTCGGAATGGAATACAACAGTTTTAGTGTCTCGTCAACACAATACTTCGGACATTTTTTTTTTTTTAATTTTTTGGGGGGAGGGGGCTTTGTTGAGACAAATGGGGTTTAACATCGTACTGTTTTGCTCCGACTGGGCTGACAGGCCTGTGCCATACAGTGTGCTGTGTGGTAAATCGAAGCCACGCCAGTTGACGCAATGACAGACCTTATGATACAACGCGCACGCGCTAACCATTCGGCCATTTAGCGCTTCAGCCAACGGTCAAGCCTTCGATTTCATTTAAGCCAAAATGAACGACTGGGCACGCGATCAGATGCTATCCCTCGACAAGTAAAGCCCGACCGTACCCCCCCCCCCCCCCCGAAAGAGAGAAAAATGGGGTTTAACGTCCTCTCGACACAAACTATGTCATTTCGGGAGTAACATAATTTTAATTTTATTTCAGTAATTCGCTTGCGCGTAGGGGTCTTTAGCAGTGGGATGAAACCGGAGGACCCGGAGAAAACCCACGAGGTTGGACAGGCAACCCTACTCTTTGTCACGTACAACCGGGGATTCGAAACCACGCCAGTTGACTCAATGACAGGTCGTATGATACAGCACGCACGTGCTAACCATTCGACCATCCAGCCCCCCCCCCCCAACATTATTTTAACCATAAACTCGTCTTCGGTGTTCCGTCCCATCCGAACAACTATAAGCTGATGGTTGCTGGGCCTTCTATCTTGCACCACAAGGAACACAGAGATAGAACCTAGAACCCTTTGATTCGCTAGTGAGACAACGCTATGCCCGCTCAGCCACCGTGTCCACACTTAATGATCTATTATCGTCTACCTGCCCTAATAAACACATTACTCCTGTTACAGCCAAGAATTAACTAATACATTAATTTACGTCTAGCGTCTTTATACGGACTATTTGTCACAAAAACATTGCAGATATGTTATTATGCTGGAGAAGTATTTTTTAATTATATGCTTATGAAATATAAGTATTATGCTAAGTAGTATAATAAACCTAGTCATATACATATTAGTTTCTCATAAAAATACTTTCTTAAATTGTTGCAAGCTGATAAAACCCTCAGCCCAAAATAACATAATTAACACTCAGTAATTATTTTACAGCACGGTTATGTCAACAAACAACAATCACGAGAAAGCCGAACAAAAAGGCGGATGATAAATCCCGACTATGTTGATTAATTTACTTACTGGAATAACTATGCTGTTTGTGAAAATAATGGGGTAGAACAAATTTACTTCAGCCATAATATGTCGATGTTTAATTGATTCGTTAGTGAGCCAGAATATGAGTCGATGGATTTCTACTCGATGTATTTAGTACATTAAGCTGTGAACCAAAGAATACGATTTCTACCACGTGTGGATCACATTGCTTAATTGTTCTAGTGAATGCCGTTTGGAATTTCCGTTGCGCCTTCCACCTGCGCCTGTGTAGTGAGATGAACTAAGTGTCTATAGCTGGAATGTATTATAAATTTCAGTGCTAAAGGACATTTGAACTTTATTACAAAGTTAGTACTTTCCTTATTTGATTAAACATTACCTGGTCCATACGTGCGTCTCCATTATCACATGTTCCGCAATGTGACTTAGTCGAGTTCTGGAGTAAAACTGAAGGCTGATGCTAAACTTTGACGTAAACAGCCGCTGGTATCTTTTTGTTTCTTGTAGAATGTTTATTCATATATGTACATTATCATGGTACATAAAAGATATAATGTTCACACAGACTTGGACACTGCGTAAAACACATAAAACGTGGGTACATGTGGGTACATTTAAAATAATATTTTGGGTTTTTTTGTTTAGACTTAGATATCGTTACTTATGGCGTGATAAGTTTTGAAATAAAATCTGCAACATCTGTAATTTGTATGCTTTTTGCAGTAAATATTTATACAATATAATCTATCTATCGCCGCTTCCATCTATGGGGGGGGGTGATATCGGAGGTTACAGACTTTCATCTCCCACACGCCCTCATATAGTTTCTGTAAAAATAGCGTAACGTGTATGGCCGCTGTAACGTTAATGCTCGTTTAATAATCTGGTTTCGACCCCTGGTGTGAGTGTATGTGGCTTGGAGATAGGGGCGCCTTCTCAATCTCGTGGGTTTACTCCGGGTACTCCAGTTTCCTTCCACAGAAAGACCCCTGCGCGTGCGCTAAGATAAAAAAAAATATGAAAAATAAGACTTGTCTGCGATATCACCTTCGGTGGAAGCGGACGTTAAACACTAAGAACAACAACTATTTTCATTATCATTTGCTTGAAAACGTTGCGGGCACCCTAAACGAAACGTCGCTTTAATTAAAATAGTAATTGGGGTTTATTACATATGTCAATTGTCTATTGCTAAATGACGCTCAAAGACGACTATATATAATATTTATTGTCTGGTCCATGTACTGATGCGGGGCGGGGGGGGGGGGATGGCCGAATGGTTATCACGTGCGCGCTGTATCGTAAAGCCTGTCATTGAGCCAAATGGCTAGGTTTCGAATCCCCGGTTGTACGTGACAAAGAGTAGGATCGCCCGTCCAACCTCGTGAGTTTTCTACGGGTCCTCCGGTTTCCTCCCACGGCTAAAGACCCCTACGCGCAAGCGAATCTCTCTCTCTCTCTCTCTCTCTCTCTCTCTCTCTCTTTCTCAATGTGCTGATACACCTATAAAGAGTCCTTGGCGAGTTTTCCGGTTCATTAAATGATATAGACGATAACGTTTGTCTTGGCTCCTCAAGTATTCCAGTAATTAATCGACACATGTTCAAAATTAGCTTGTCAATAATTAACCACATACCTTGATACTATTTCTACGTGTAGGTAGTCATAATACCTGATTGAAAAATAACACAGACAGACACTAAAAATACCCGGGATAAAGATCCCCTGATCCGTTCATCTAGGTTTTTATATCTCCTTACTATAAAAGTACACCGGTTAAAAAAATCGACATTAACGCCGATTCGTTCAAGTAGGTTTTGATAACTCAGTTATATAACATGAAAGAGAGAGAGAGAGAGAGAGAGAGAGAGAGAGAGAGGGGGTTGAGGGGGGGGGAACGTTCACTCGACAAAACTAGGTCATTTCGGGACTAACATATGGTTCAGTTTTATTTCAATAATTCGCTTGCGCGTAGGGGTCTTTAGCAGTGGGAGGAAACCGGAGGACCCGGAGAAAACCCACGAGGTTGGACAGACGACCTACTCCTTGTCACGTACAACCTGGGAATCGAAACCCCGCCAGTTGACACAATGGCAGATATTGTGATACAGCGCGCACGCGCTCACCATTCGGCCATCGAACCCCTCATATACCATGAGAGAATTTGGGCGAGGACTATGTTACGAAATGAAATGACATGGAGGTTTAATTTCTAGCGTCTCACTTCAATGCGTTTACCGTGTTAATGAAGATGGGCATGTGGCACTCATTGTGCAAATGAGGGGAAATTTAGCCTGTACAGTAGCTTTTCCGCCTTTCATAGAATTCCAACTGTCAAAGATGTAAATGAATATCAATTGAAAGCCTGTAAAAATAAATTGGCTTCCCATTTCTTCTTTATGAAAAAAGCCATAGATTGGCCATTGAGCAAATTAAAGGAAGTCTACTCCATGCTATAAACATGATATGTAGAAATAATTATCTATCACCTTTTTAAATAATTGCGTCAGGAAAATTAAAAACAAAAAACACTTCCGAAATTTTTAAAAATTAACTCGAACACTTTTACGTGTTTATAAATGTTTCCGTCAAAAGGCTATCCATGGACCGAAAATCATATTATATTGCAGGCAAGTGAGGTATTAAAAATAATATTAAAAATACCACTAACTGCACCAATGAGAACCCAGCGCCAAATGGAGGGTTTTTTTTATATCTATGGCTTTAACAGGGAAATATCCTATATCCCACAATTAGTAACAGCACCAATGATCGTGGACCCAGCGCCAATTGGAGTTTATTTTTATAACCTGCCTTTAACAAGGAAATATCCTATTTCCCAACATTAGTAATAGAAATCTAGCACATCGTGCATATAATATTGAGGAAGTAGACGTACAGATGTGTCTTGTTGATAACATCATCATGATAAGGTAGCCCCGCCAATATTTAATGGATTGACGAACAGCTAGTGATTAAGGCTGTCATTTTGTTATCTCTCTATATATATATATAATTATAAATATATATATATAAAGCAACACCGCCAGGATTGAATATAGACAACGGTTTATTATAATAACAATATTTTGTAAAATTCAACCCTTCAATTTTTTTTTGATCGATTGATATGAACATCAATTTTGTGGTACTATTTATTATGGATTTGTAGATAGCCATCAATTATGGACGGTATTTTATATGGATGGGTGTATATCCATCAATTATGAACGTCATTTCATACTGTGTGCCAAACCCAAACAACAATTAAACGCTTTTGTCGCCAATATTTCTCGGTTGGCAAATCAATGAACTGCGTCGAAACTCACGCAAATAAGTCGTGTTTGGTGTCGCGTACACGATAGAGCATGGCTGTTGTTATTCGTCTGGCACTACCTTAAACATGCATTATGCAAGAGCTATATCTGTCAATTGCAGGTCTTTCTTTAGGTCTGAAATGTTATCTAAATTATTAATTAGACTTTAATTAACTTATCCAGACCATAATCAACCCTCGATGGCATTGCGATATTTACTGGATTATGATCCCATTTGCTGCTCGACTTCCATTCATAATTTAATCATGAAATGGATGATCGAGGCTATGTTTTTTATCGTAAAGGCTTTAGTAATGATGATCGACGCTAGGCCGAAAATTCAATCGCTTAATCCTCGGTTCATAGTGGATCAATTTGACTGGAATTTTCGGCAAATTGCCTTTACATTATCTAGTTTTTAACTATTATAGTGAGAACTACCAGCTCTTTATCTTATCTTCCATAATGTATCTTTAAGCATTTGTGTTAACCACGGTGACTTAGTTACTTAGTGAATATAGTTCTCACGTACCAATTTTGGACGTTGCTTTGGGTTGTACAGCCTGGCCTCCCCTTGTCCGTGGTGCAGTGGAACCACGGTGGCTAAGTGGTTAAGATGCTGGCTCGCTAGCCTTGAGGTCGTGGGTTCGCTCCCGGTGTTGGCTGAGAAAGTTCACCTGGATTTTCCGACGTGGATTCCCAGTGTTGCAGGACGCAGGGTTTGACAAGGACATCCGTCTAGTCGTTCGGATGAGACGAAAGACCAAAGTCCCGCACACGTAAAATATCCCTTTGCAGTTGAAATTCGATATATGAGTCGGCCGTAGTGCCGCAAAATGTCTCTCGTGGCCCACTGCATAGCGTATGGCCGTCTTCATTATATCAGCAGGCATTAAACCCCATTTCATTTCCGTTGTGCAGGACGGAAGAATGGCATGACATTACGCCTAGTCATGCGAATCGGACAACAGACAGAAGTTGCGTATATACCATTAGCAGCACGCTAAAGATCCCCTGGAAGCTGGAAGAAATAAACTATCAATATAAAAAAAAGAATTTCCCTCAAATATCAATGCCCCAAGAGCGAAATTCTAAAAATTAAAATGGACGTTAACCTCCCCCTCTCTCTCTCTCTCTCTCTCTCTCTTCATTTCCTTAAGTAACTTCAGAATTTATTGCCATATGAATGCCCCAAGAGCGAAATTCTAAAAATTAAAATAGACGTTAACCTCTCTCGCTCTCTCTCTTTCTCTCAAAATAATAGAGTGGAACATAGTAAAACTGAACGCCAAGTTTCAAGTATAGTAATCATGCTAGTTGTTGTAAAATGTTGTTCATTTAATGAAGTACTGTTGGGAATAGTTTAGTTAAAGACAAACATATAAATATGTATTTATTTAAGCATGCTGTGATCTAATTACCGTAAATCTGTTTTTGTCTTGTTGAAATGAAATGATATGGGGTTTAACGTCCCAATTGGGTTAATGAAGATGGACAGGTTCGATTTTTGGCCGTGACGGGTTCCCTAGACAAATTATCTATAGACGTTATACAATAGATACAGTGAAATCTATTTTAAACAACTGGAGAGAGAGAGAGAGAGAGAGAGAGCGAGAGAGATTGGAATTTAACGTCCACTCGACACAAACTAGGTCATATCGGGACTAACATGTGGTTCAATTTTATTTCAATAATTCGCTTGCGTGTAGGGTTCTTTGTCAGTGGGAGGAAACCAGAGGACCCAGAGATAACCCAGGAAGTTTGACAGGCGACCCTACTCCTTGTCACGTACAATCGGGGAATCGAAACCACGTCAGTTGACTAAATGACAGATTTTATGATACAACCCCCCCCCCCACCACTCAATAGGAGAGAACACCAGGTTTAGTGGTAATGGTTTTGGTGGAATCAATAATATATTGATACTGCCAGAGGACGTCTGACGTCAGTTTGCTAACAGTGTATTACACAATATCTCGTCCTCCGGCTGTAAACAACTTGCCAGAATAACAAACAGCTTTATGAATAACACTGATTGGGTTTATTAAAGATACATTATGGGTGATTTTAAAAGAGAGTTGGCCATTCTTGCTATAACAGTTCAAACATAGATGACAAAAGAATAATATATTGAAAATTTCAGTCAAATTACTTTATTCTGAACAAAGTTATCACCATTGTAATTTTTGACTAGAAATAGGAGTCAGCTCCTTCTTCACCGTCTCGGAGAATGGCAGGCCGTTTGATTGACAGGCGTTAATTCGATTATCAAGTAACGTTTTCAATTCGTATCACATTTATTTTTACTACAAATTTAAAATAGGACTTTTTTTTATATAGATAAGAAGCGAAAGTTTTAAAGGAATGGACCAAATCAATGAGGCATAATTATAGCCGACTTCTTCAATCTTGTTAGCCTGCGTGTTCTCCCGAAGCAGACAAATTGAAATAGGAAACAGTGATCCAATGGGGCTGCAATTCAACTGGGGTGATGTTAGCTGCGATGTTTATCAATTTCCATAATTTTTCTGTAAACGCAAGTGACAAACGAGCGTATAATACCGACATCCAAACTCTCATTTTAACCACAAATTAACATAATATCAAGGCCGTATATATCGAACTTTCAATCAAATTGACCACGCTCAACAGCGGCCTCGCTTCGTACACTCTATCATTCAGCCTCGATCTAAAATTTCCGGGAGTATGACGTCAACGTAACGGTTAATATCAGCTTACAACGCCATTTAAAAATTTAATCAATCAATGAAATCATGTTTAAATCCAAGCCGAATCCAAGCCACCCGTGGGTCTACAGAGTTGAATTTGTGCTTGTTGTGTAAATAAAGATCTAATTTATAATTTCTATGACATCTGAAGCCTAAATAAAGTCTTGCAATAATCAGATTTAGCTCTTGCATAATGTATGTTTAACTGAAACGTTTCAATTAGTATAATCCCACCGTTAGCATGGCTTAAAAATATTAGTCTCACCGTTACCATTACTTTACAAGGAGATTAGCATGGCTTAATTAAGGTACTCTTACCTTTACCTTTACTTTATAAGATATGAAATGAAATGGGGTTTAACGTCCTACTGTTTTGCTTCGAACTGGGCTAATGAAGTGGGGATACGCCATACAGTCTGCTATGTAGGTAATTTCAATAATTCGCTTGCGTGTAATGTTCTTTAGCAGTGGGTGGAAACCGGAGGGCCCAGGAAAACCCACGAGGTTAGACAGGCGACCCTACTCCTTGTCACGTACAACCAGCGAATCGAAACCACGCCAGTTGACTCAATGACAGCCGTTATGATACAACGCACACACGCTAACATGTGGCCATCCTTCCCCCTGACCCCAGTAAGCAATGTTAACGGTGTGAGAGTAGCCTCATTGAAATGTATATGTCCAAAAACCTAGCGAATGTTATTATATATTGCTTTCACTAATGGCTTTCAAAGATCTTAATATACATAATGACACTATTATATCACGCATGTATGATATTATCCCACGAGAACAATATTTACTGCTATTTGCAGGATTCGGATAGCACCCGTAACTTTATTTGTAACAATTCAATGTCTTGCTTTGAATCTTAAAGCTTAAAGTGCAGATTATTATCATGCACGTGGATATTATGAAGCGAGTCCAATATTTTACCGCCATCATAAATAATAAATACAGAAAGATCCGGAGAGTGTGCATAACTTGGTTTGAAATTATGGTACACCTATAATGCCACATCTGAATTTTAATATGTTTTATTGCTCAGACCCTCGATCATCTTAAAAGTTTTTTTAGGACAACGGATTTAATTTATATTTCAACTGCAGATTGATAACCACGTGTAAATTTTAAAGACAATGTGAGTCTCAGCCACAGTGTTTAGGAATATGGGTTTACGAATGCAGATTACCTCGTAGCCACAATATTTGGGAATAGGGATTACCTCGTAAGGACAATGTTTGGGAATAGGGATTACCTCGTAAGGACAATGTTTTGGAATAGGGATTAACTCGTAACCACAATGTTTTAGAATAAGGATTACCTCGTAACCACAATGTTTTGGAATAAGGATTAGCACGTAACCACAATGTTTTGGAATAAGAATTACAACGTAACCACAATGTCTAAGAAATAAGGATTACCGCGTAATTAACCACAATGTTTTACTATGTTTTAGAATAAGGATTACCTCGTAACCACAATGTTTTGGAATAAGGATTACCCCGGAAGGACAATGTTTTGGAATAAGGATTACCTCGTAATCACGATGTTTTGGAATAAGGATTACCCCGGAAGGACAATGTTTTGGAATAAGGATTACCTCGTAACCACGATGTTTTGGAATAAGGATTATCGCGTAACCACGATGTTTTGGAATAAGGATTACCTCGTAACCACGATGTCTAAGCAATAAGTATTACCTCGTAACCACGATGTCTAAGGAATAGGGATTACCTCGTAACCACGATGTTTTGGAATAAGGATTACCTCGTAACCACAATGTCGTGAAATAATGATTACCTGCTGCTAACCACGATGTTTTGGAATAAGGATTACCTGCTGCTAACCACGATGTCTAAGCAATAAGTATTACCTCGTAACCACGATGTCTAAGGAATAAGGATTACCTCGTAACCACAATGTTTTACTATGTTTTAGAATAAGGATTACCTCGTAACCAACATGTCTAAGGAATAAGGATTACCTCGTAACAACAATGTCTAAAAATACAGGTTACATCGTAATGGTTGTATTTATAAACAACGACCGCCTCTTGGATACACGATTGGTGATAAGGGGTTGCCCTAACCTATACCATTACAATTAGGAAATACCACGATCTAAATTTCCATCATCCTAGGTCAGTGCCATTTAAAATTAAACCTTTCCTCCCTCAAACTCTTAAACCTAACCTAACGCTAGTGTGGTTACGAATAACCAATGTTTAAATTTAGTTAAATGAACTATTTATCTCATATCTAAGAGATCATTCGATATTGAAATATAGCTACCAGGAGACTATCCTTAGTATATTCCACAATCAAATCGAATATGCATCTTATTGTCGAAGAAAGCAGGGTCTATTAAAATGGGGTAAGACGCTGGCTGGCTAGCCTGGAGGCCGGGTGTTCGATCCCTGCATTGGCCGAGAAAGTTCATTCAGATTTTCCGGCGTGGTTTCCCCTCGTCAGTGATGCAGGATGGAGGGCCTGACAAGGACAGCTGTCTAGTCGTTCGGATGGGACGAAAAACCGAGGTCCCGTGTACACATTGGCGTGCACGTAAAAGATCCCTTGGCAGTTGGAATTCGATATAAGAGTAGACCGTAGCGCCGCTGCCCGGGCAAAATTTCCCTCATAGCACACTGTATGGCGTATGCCCGTCTTCATTAGCCCAGTATAGGAGCAGAACAGTAGGACGTTAAACCCCATTTCTTTTCATTTCATTTCATTAAAATGGGTCTGCCATTTCGAGCAAAAGCTAAGCAGAGCTAAGCAATTTTAGTGGTCGATGCTTTGGGCCACGATAACATTAATTCTAACTGATGAAAAGTGATGATTGAGTTCGTTTGTGAACATTTCCTGTTTAAACTAAGATAAGATAATTAGTTTGATTGTTCGATACTTTTGAAAAAGTTAAATGTGCAATTAATTAGTATGTGTCATCTATTTATTTGGAATAAGAAATCAGGACGGGGGGTGGGGGGCATACTGTTGGCTTATTTTAAATACACGGATTCCTTCACTTATAATGGGGGGGGGGGGGTGGCCGAATGGTTAGCACGTGCGTACTGTATCATAAGGCCTGCCATTGAGTCAACTGGCTTGGTTTCGAATCCCCGGTTGTACGTGACAAGGAGTAGGGTCGCCTGTCCAACCTCGTAGGTTTTCTCCGGGTCCTCCGGTTTCCTCCCACTGCTAAAGACCCCTACGCGCAAGCGAATTATTGAAATAAAATTAAACCATATGTTAGTCCCCAAATGACCTAGTCTGTGTCGAGTGGACATTTAAACCCATCTCTCTCTCTCTCTCTCTCTCTCTCTAACCTCGTAGGTTTTCTCCGGGTCCTCCGGTTCGCTCCCACTGCTAAAGACCCCTACGCGCAAGCGAATTATTGAAATAAAATTAAACCATATGTTAGTCCTCAAATGACCTAGTCTGTGTCGAGTGGACATTAAACCCCATTTCTCTCTCTCTCTCTCTCTCTCTCTCTCACATATAATCTGTTTTGTAATCATGTTCATTTTATGTTACATTAAATATCAGAGATATTCCTTGACATTAACAAGAGCTGTCTTATCGTTATCAAGCATCACTGTTCCCCATATACATTAATTTCTATTGAGCTTTTTTATTGTGCCTAATCGCTAAATGTCACTTAAGGATTAAGTGCAGTTTGTTGTTGCATGTATCAGTTATAACGATTGTGCATTTTGTTATAAGAAAAACTATCGGAGATATTCCCTACAGATAGCGTTGTGTTTTAGAGAATCCATTACCTTTGGTATAATATTCAAATTATAAATTCATTTGCATCAGATAAATCGTTGCGTTATAAAAACATGGCCATTTGATTACCGTGGTGAAAATCTCCTTTACTGTAAAATAACCATCGGTGACACGATAAAATTTTACATCTAGAAATTCAAAATATAAATCTGTTGCATGACTGATGAAATTAGGTGGTTTGTTTATAATGGAATTTATTCATGAATGCGGCACGTGGACATTAATTGTTATAGTATTCTGAACCTGAAACAGAGGATAGGTAAAAGGCATAATACAATTATGGTTTCCACTCTATTGCGTTGTTTTACAAATACATCTATAAAAGTACCCCATTCACTATAAATTACACGAAGTATATATTTAGGTTTTACATTATATAGATGACGCAGTATACGCCATTTACATTTCATAACGTAGTATACATTATATACGTTATATAACGTATTACATTACATGGGGAGTATGTACAATATTTACATTGGATGACGTAGTATACAATATTTACATTATAAGGTGTGTATGTACAATATTTACATTAGGTTTGAAAAGTATACAATATTTACATACAATATTTACATTAGATGACGTAGTATACAATATTTACATTAGATGACGTAGTATACCATATGTACATTAGATGGTGCAGTATACAATATTTACATTAGATGACATAGTATACAATATATACATTATATGACGTAGTATACATTATATACATTAGATGACGTAGTATACAGTATTTACATTATATGACGTATACAATATGTGCATACATGTAATAGTAAGTGCAGGAGGACCGCACTACACGCAAAACAAAAATCTACAAGATAAACCTGTGGACAAGACAGAATACTGACATTGCAAAAAATAAACAAATATCAAATCGATGCCAGTGTAACTGCGAAGTGTTCTGCACCAAATGGCATGTTGGGTTTGGCACAATTTAAGTCCCTTGGTTATTGGATATATATACATTAGATGACGCCGTATACAATATTTACATTAGATGGGGCATATGCCTTTTGAGAGAGAGAGAGAGAGAGAGAGAGAGACTGAGACTTATCTTAGATATATATAAGAAAGATAAATGTCAAGATGCTCCGCAGATAATGAAATCATCATGAAATTGTGTTTTTAGTTACAGCTATTTGCATATTAAGCCTGTTTTCACGACATCCTTTACCATCGCCAGATGACACATGGTGATGAATGATATTATAAGAAATAAAATAATCAGAGATTATAAAGAGCGAAAGAGAGAGAGAGAGAAATGGGGTTTAACGCCCACTCGACACAAATTAGGTCATTTCGGGACTAACGTATGGTTTAATTTTATTTCTATAATTCGCTTGCGCGTAGGGGTCTTTAGGAGTGGGAGGAAACCGTAGGACCCGGGGAAAACCCACGAGGTTAAAGAGGCGACCCTACTCCTTGCCACGTACAACCGGGGAATCGAAACCACCCCAGTTTACTCAATGACAGACTTTATGATACAGCGCGCACACGCTAACCATTCAGCTATCCCCCCACCCCAACGCCTTATGCACTGTGCCACTGCGAACTATAGAATGTTAAAGATTGGTTCCCAGAAAAGTATTTATCGGGTGTTTTTTTCCATTAAAAGTATGGCAATTTTGGTATATATGGAAAGTAGAGATATCCAATCTTATTAGAAAAATACTGGATTTCCCGAAAAACACTCATGGGGCGTATTCAGGCCAAAAATGTAAGGGTTCCCCTAATCGACAGCAATTAGGAATTTCTGCACGCGTGATGTCAAAGGTCACACGCGAACATTGAGCGCTTGATGTACAAGTTGATAAACTTTATGAAGAGTTAGACGTACAACACTTTCTGAGATAAAAATGACGGAAAAAGACGCGGGTAGTGGATAATCCGAGAATTTAATTAGGATTCGATATTTGTAATAAATAGTAAGTGATTAAAGACAACATCGTCTTATGTATGCAATGAATTCTCCTCTGAATTCAAAGAGAGGTAAGTCACGTGGCGTAAACATGACCTGGTTTGATCGAATTTTGATAGCAGGGCATTCCTTGGCAATTACAATGTTTGAGAAGGGTTGAAGCAAAATAATGACAAATTAATTAGGTTGAATATATTTTTAGTCCATATATACCATTAAATCACCCAGTTTGTACGCGGGAATTTATCTTTAAGTTATGACACATGATGTAGTTGAATTTTGATAGCAGGGCATTCCTTGGCAATTACAATGTTTGAGAAGGATTTGAAACAAAATAATGACAAATTAATTAGGTTGAATATGTTTTTAGTCCATATATACCATTAAATCACCCAGTTTGTACGCGGGAATGTATCTTTAAGTTATGACACATGATGTAGTTTTAACACAAGATAACAGGACATCTATTATATTAATCTCTCTCATTTACAAATTATTATTTTTTTTTTAATTACAACTAAACTAAACACATATCAACAACCCATTTCCAACAGGCTTTAAACAGACAACCACGATTCAGACCACGCGGAGGCAAACTTAATTGAAATGTATTTTAGTCAGGCTCATGCATGAAATTCGTTTAACGATGCGTAAAATAATGCAATCAAATAAAAATGTTTGTAACCAGCCACACTGTCACCAATTCCATGTTCTATTAGATTTTATAATCATCAGAAAACTAGTAAAACTAATTACGTTGTAGGCCGTTAAAATAATCATACAATATGCCAACATCGATATACGGGGGATTGGGGCTTATAGTATGTGCTTTTATATCATGATTTACGGTATATGGTATATGCTTTTATATCACGATTTACGGGGAAGGGGGAGTTGTGAGCTAAATCTATTTGTTAAGGCTAGCTCAATTTTTGTCAATGTCGCTGAGACGTAATTAAGGTTAGGGCACGTGACTTTTGGCGCGACTGTAGGTTAGGTTTAAGAATTTGAGGGAGAGGTTAAGTCTCCACATAAGCACTGACCTAGGATGATGAAAAATTAGTTCGTGATATTTCCTAGTTTTATTAAAAATACGTACAACACATTAGATTTATATACAAAGGTGATTTCACCGTTTTTTGGTGTTGGTGGCGCTGATGGTCTTCCTTGGATGGTGCTTCTGGTATTTTGGTATTTTGGTATTTTTATTTCTGAAGAATATAGAATAAATTTGAGGCTCTCGGGAGAGAGCCACATTAATGTGTTTCCTACTAGGAATTGGATTTTCTAAAAATGTTCCACATCATCGGGTTAAGGCTGGGGTTTCTTATATCTAGTTGATTTTATTTACTAACGGTTAGGGATAGGATTTGATATATGGTTTGTTTTGGGTTAGGGTGGAGATTGGTCTTATTTAATCTAATTAACTGCGCACTAGAATGTCGTTCAGATTTTTATTTTTAGAATATGCAATTATAAGTTTCTATGTGCAGATTTTCGGGTGATTATCAGCATAGTGTTTTCTGATGATTTTGGATGTACTTGCTGCTGTTGCGCTAAATGGAACTACAAAAGGGGTTATTGCGTTAGCCGTATGGATATTCACACCTAGGATGGTTGTTGTTTTCAATTTGTCATTCCAGAATTTTTCTCTTGTTAGCCTAAACGTTTTCAATCTGATTAAAACACAGATCCTGTTTCGTTTCGTTTTTATAGTTCAAAATTTCGTTTTTCTTGTCTTTACTACACTTGGATCTGGAAGAGTTGTTATTTAACTCGTGTTCTGAATGGTGTCAAGGGTAAGCCAATGAAGCGGTCTGTTACGGCGAGCTTTAGGCGTGTTTTTCACGGAACTGTTGGTAATCCACTAGGAACATCAATGCTGATTGGTTAAACAAATGTCTGACGTCATAGGGTCATAAGTCGGTCTTTTGACCCCCGACGTGACCTATCGCTATGACTTGTCAGATCTTCATGTAGTGTAGGCCATCGAAAGTATAAAAAAACGAAACGAAATATAGATCTGTATTTTAATCAGATTGAAACGTTTCAATTTCTTCTGTAATTGCAAAATCGCTCTTGGTATTTTCTATTGGCGTGACAATGAGATCAGAAATGTCATCATTTGGTTGGTTGAAATGAATTGAGACCGGGTTGTCCTTTTTGGTGACTATGTCTGACCGGTGACCGTTAATTCTTTCCCTTGCCTTGTCATTTTATCATTGAGCGCTAACCGAGGATTGTGGTCTTCCATCCCAATTTACGGGGAAGAGAGTATTACGTCACTATTTACGGGGGAGGGAGTATTACGTCACTATTTACGGGGGAGGGAGTATTACGTCACTATTTGCGGGAGAGGGAGTATTACGTCACTATTTATGGGGAGATGATGGTGTTGTGGTATTACATCATCAGCATCTGTCATGCACATGTGATAAATGTTTCAGTTAATGTTAAATCGTGACATTAAGTGATGTTGAACATAGACCACTTGTATCGTGGGAGTTAGATAATTATTATTGATCGATTCAAGGCCGTCAAACTATTGCGTGATGGTATATTTTAATATCTCGGTTTTAATGGAACCTTTCGGACGATCGAGGGAAATTTTTCCCGAACATCGGCGCTGCGGATTACTTTTACTTCAAATTGCATCTGTCAAGGGTACTTTTACGTGCACAGTCCCATCCGAACGACTATATCCCTTGTGCGGACACGTCGCCCGAAAAACGTTGTCGGTAACATGGGGTAATCTAAGACCCCAGACATAAATAAGTGTTTGGATGCATAATTTTATTCAAATACGATATCACAATAGAGTTTCATATAAAGACTGAATAATAATAAATCAAAGTAAAAAAAAAGATTTTTGAGGGATTGACAGTGAAGACATCAGGTATTTTGGAAACCATAAAAATCTGCGTTTAAATTAATTGTCATTTTCATGTAGAATCGTCTTTTGACGAGGTTGGTAAAGTGCCTAGATTTGTTTTCAGATCTAAATTACTAGAATGAACAACACAATATCATCAGTAAGAAAGATTCCAAATACAAAGCTAGCACCGAACGCAGAATACATTGGGCACTAGTAACCAGCAAACCTTTTGAAGGACCCTTGTTTCCGATAATGTAATATTCTTAGTTTCTTGTCGAATGGCGAATGTTGCCACTGCCTCACCTCCGCTCTACGTGAGGTAGCTAGACGATATGAACCAGTTCCCTACAAATGTTAAGGATATGGTCTGGGTGTCCCGAAATACCTCTTGTATCCACGTTAACTTGACCCTTGCCAGATCCTCCGGCCTACAACACTGACAAGGGACATAAATCCACGTCGGAAAATACCGATCGAACACGAGATCTCCAGGTTAGCGAGGTAGCTTTTTGGTCACCGAGCGCCCCTCCCCTCCCCCATGTCCACCCCACGCTATAAGTATATAACTGTTCCTGTTAAATAATACAATGTGTACCCTTGCTCACTACACTTATTATTTTAGCGTTTTCCGAGATTCTATCCGGATTATCGCCCTTATTGTTAAAATTGTTTGACGTTCTAACTCATGACGTCAACTGGCAGACTATCGCCATTGAGGAGATGACCACTGTCAAGATCGGTCGCATTATTTCTGTTACGTCTTTTTTGTATTTGTTTTCAAATTTGAGTGAAGTCTGTGTCACTAATGGCCCGGGACTGTACAGCGCAGTGGACGCTTACGGCTGGCCCCCGGATCCATTCACTTAATTTGATATTTGTTTATTTGGTGCAATGTCTATTTTCTGTCTTGTCCACAGGTTTATCTTGTAGATTTTTGTTTTACGTGTAGTGCGGACCTCCTGCACTTATTATTAGTGTCAATAACTATTTTGTTTACCAGATCGGACATTTGTTCTGTTCATCCCTTCTCATGGTCATTTTCATCTTTTAAAGATATCTTATGTAGATATCGCTCTTGAGCAACCAGGGGTGTCACGTGACTAAGTGGGTAAGACGCTGGCTCGCTAGCCTGGAGGTCGGGTGTTCGATCTCTGCATTGGCCGAGAAAGTTCGTCCAGATTTTCCGGCGTGGTTTGCTTTTGTTAGTGATGCAGGACGGAGGGCCTGACAAGGACAGCTGTCTAGTCCTTCGGATCCTACGAAAAACCGAGGTCCCGTGTATATATTGGAATGCACGTAAAAGATCCCCTGGCAGTTGGAATTCGATATAAGAGTAGGCGAAAATGCCGCTGACCGGGCAAAATTTCCCTCATAGCACACTGTATGACGTATGCCCGTCTTCAATAGCCCAGTATAGGAGCAGAACAGTAGGACGTTAAACCCCATTTCATTTCATTTCATTTCGATCAACCAGTTGGTTGGATATTCAGCGCTTTATAAATAGATTATTATTATTATAATTAACATTAAGCACCTACCTAAATGGATAGTAATCTCTACCCTACGTTACACGGCTTGTAGGCGTAAGCAGGATTATGTCGTTATACGGGTGAAAAATTTCGAAAATGAAATGAAATGGGGTTGAATGTCCGACGGGCTAATGAAGACGGCCATACTTTCTTTGAGAATTTTTGAACCTTGGGTGCTCCTTGGCGACAATATTTGTGAAGATCATCAAACTGTTGCACATTACATGAACATTTATTGAGTAAAAATTACTCCCATTTAGAAAATCAAGCTCATTTGCCAGAATACGCACATTGGTACCATCCTCTGTAACATCGTCATGCACATTGGTACCATCCTCTGTAACATTGTCATGCATATTTAGAAACCTTGCTATTTAGTAGAATATCATTGTGCTGAAGCAATAATGATAAATTGGTTTATGCTCCGCATACGTGCATCTGTTACACAATGTACCATCTCACAAGTTGTGCTCCGGTTGATACCAAGAAGAGAGAGAGAAATGAGGTTTAACGTCCACTCGACACACACTAGGTCATATGGTTCAATTTTATGTTAATAATTCGCTTGCGCGTAGGGTTGGGAGGAGACCTGAAGACCCGGAGAAAACCCACGAGGTAGGACAGGCGACGCCACACCTTGTCACGTACAACCGGGAAATCGAAACCACGTCAGCTGACTCAATGACAGACCTTATGATACAACGCATACGCGCTAACCATTCGACGTCCGTCCCCCTTGATACCATGAGTATCTGCAATCACTTGCTGGAAACAAGCCAGAATAAATCCGTAAAGCCACATATACTTGTAGAGAGAGAGAGAGAGAGAGAAAGAGAGAGAGATGGGTTTTACAGTCCACTAGGTCATTTCGGGACTAACATATGGTTTAATTTTATTTCAATAATTCGCTTGCGCGTAGGGGTCTTTAGCAGTGGAAGGGAAACCGGAGGACCCGGAGAAAACCAACAAGGTTGGACAGGCGACTCTACTCCTTGCCACATACAACTGGGGAATCGAAACCACGCCAGTTGACTCAATGACAGACTTTATGATACAGCGCGCACACGCTAACCATTCAGTCATCCAACCCCCTCAAAGCAGTAGAATGCCGAGGCATGGCGGTGCTCGAGGCAAGCTCCTTGACTATATGCCCACACAGGACATTGTGCTGAAAAATGTCTAGTCGTTTGGATGGGACAAAAAACTGAGACCCCGTGTATACATTGGCCGCCACGTAAAAGATCCATTGGCAGTTGGAATTCGATATAAGAGTAGGCCATAGTGCCGATGCCCGGGCAAAATTTCCCTCAATACACACTGTATGACGTATACCCGTCTTCATTATCCGAGTCGGAGCAAAATAGTAGGACGTTTAACCCCATTTCATTTCATTTCACTGAGAACTGTGAGAAACGATGTAACAACAGATATTATTTTTTATAAAAGGGCATTCTGTACACCAATGTTAAACATACATTAATATGCAAGAGCTAAATTTGCCTATCGCAGGTCTTTCTTTGGGCCTGAAATGTTATCTAAATTATTAATTAGACATTAATTAACGTATCCAGATCATAATAAACTCCCGATCCGATTGCTAGTCTGCGATATTTAGGGGATTGGAATACATTTTGTGAAGGATGATTAAACGTAAAAATGGATAATCGAGACTTTATTTTTTATGGGCTAGCCTAAAATTCAAAGGCTTATATCTTGGTTCAGAGCGGAGCAATTGGACTAAAATTTTCAAAATAATATTCTATTTACGTCTTCTCTTGTTGTAAGTAACTGTTATAGCGAGAACTGTCAACTCTTTATCTAATCTCCTATAATGTATCTTTAACAGCGATAATTTCAAAAAACGTAATTTTAATTCCACTCTTTGATTGGATACCACATGAAATGGACGCCAGAGGCCATCTCCCCCGCGGTCCTTTCTCTGCACGTCACTTGTTCAATGAGATTTTCCTGTTAATTCTGTAGCTATGTAAGGCTCTCTGACACAACCGATTCAAGGCGTTTTATCCAGTCATAAACATATAAGTAACACATGTATACGCCAATACTTTTGTACAGATATTGAGCCGCCTTAATATGTAAGGAAACTTAAGCCGACTAGTCATCCGAAATCCAAATTAGCTCTATGATTATGTATTGTGTCCCATTTCGTTGTAAAATAATGATGATACTTTTTTTTTTTTCTCCGCCAACTTGAAGATTTTATCTGCCAAAAATATATGATAAAAAAACACATATTGTAATAGCATAAAACAGTTTTATTTCTTGTACATTCTTAAACAATCGTATATTTACAATTTACAAAAGCCTTCTTTGCTTCACAGTAGCCCAATTGGAAAATGATTAATGGAGATCCGTTTGGCCAAGTAGTTTAAATCCACTCGCTGTTGCTCGGAGAGAGAGAGCGAGAGAGAGGGGGAGAGGGGGGTCAAAGGTTAGTTCCGGAGCGTGTACGTTCATCTACCTAATCATGTGAGATTCCCCC
Organism: Patella vulgata; assembly: GCF_932274485.2. Classification (NCBI taxonomy): domain Eukaryota; kingdom Metazoa; phylum Mollusca; class Gastropoda; family Patellidae; genus Patella; species Patella vulgata. Next base: position 7,064,424 of record NC_065882.2, on the reverse strand, counting down.
CCCCCCCACGCCTCTTCTAAAGACCACAGTGGTTTAAACCCACTCGCTGTTGCTCGGAGAGCGAGAGAGAGCGAGAGAGAGGGGGAGGGGTCAAAGGTTAGTTCCGGAGCGTGTACGTTCATCTACCTGATCATGTGGGATTCCCCCCCCCCCCACGCCTCTTCTATAAAGACCCCAGTGGTTTAAATCCACTCGCTGTTGCTCAGAGAGAGAGAGAGAGAGAGAGAGGGGGAGGGAGGGAGGGGGGAGGGGGTCAAAGGTTAGTTCCGGAGCGTGTACGTTCATTTACCTAATCATGTGGGATCCCCCCACGCCTCTTCTAAAGACCCCAGTGGTCCCCCCCCCCCCGCCACTTTTAAAGACTCCAGTGGTTTAAATCCACTCGATGTTGCTCGGTGAGAGAGAGAGAGAGAGAGAGGCGGGAGGGGGGTCAAAGGTTAGTTCCGGAGCGTGTACGTTCATCTACCTAATCATGTGGGTTCTCCCCTCCCCCCGCCACTTCTAAAGACCCCAGAACGGATTGACTAATTGTTGTTGATCATCAGGCAGGAACAGCATTTGTTATATTATTGTTACGGATTGACTAATTATAGGACGAAAAGTGTTGAAATGTATGAATGTTATTCCTATAGTATTGTTGTTGTTGACTATGGTGTGTTCACCCTTCAATAAATCTTGGCGTTCACAGACTGGATCATTCACCCCCTCTCTCTCTCTCTTGTAAGAGACCAAACATCAGTGTAGACGTAGACTAATGGATGTCAAAATAATATCTCCATCTTAAATAATTCAAAACACTGATATAATTCACGGTTCCTCATCCGCCAAATTATGATTTTAATATCGATTGCAGACATTATATTTCCTGGTAGTAAATGAAATGTGGACGCACCATATTACTTGGAGTGTAGTTTTGTAAAATACGATTATTTCTGATTCAATTTAATTTGCTTCCACTCGAGTTCGCAGCCAATTTCTATATAAATAAATATATATTATTACATATATGGACCATAAAACCAAGCATTTATGATGTTAAGGTCAGACTATATTGAAGATGTCAGATTGGTCTGACCCCCTCTCATGTCACTTTCTTAACCTTTACTCGCCAATGCATGTTTGTGGGAACCGTGGAGGCAATCTGTACAAAACGATTCGTCTATTTCATACTTCAAGAATAGATCTCTGCCCTAAATGGCTGCCATATTCAAAAATTAGGATACTGTTTTGTAATGCGATTCTACTTCGCTTAGCATCTGTCATTCACACAATTTTGCCTTGAGAGCTGGTCTACAGCCTAGCCTTATTTCGAATTTCAACTGTCAAGGTTCTTTTGCGTGTACACGGGACCTTGTTTTGGTTTTTTGTCCCATTAGAGCGACTAAACACTTTGATCCTTGTCAGGCGATGGGAAACTACGCTTGAAAAATCCGCGGAACTGTCTCGACCAACACTACGGGCAGTCTACGGGGGAAATTTTAGTAAATCCGTGCGGGAGACTTACGCGTTACTTGCGTGTGTTCGGCACACTGGTCGTTTCTTGGTGCCGCACATACAAAATTTTCACCTTGTTTCTTGTCGCAGGTCCGGGATCTACCAAGCCCTACGACCCGTACGTGTTGTGAGCTAGGCTTAAGGTACCATAGCAGTGGTTCTCAACGTTTTGTTGCCGACGGCACACCTTGGAACACATGAAAAAATAGCGGCACACCTGGCTAAATATATATGAAAAATATTTGAATTTTGCAAAATAAAAACATGTAAGTCAGACGGCATAGACACGAATTAAATAGAGAAAAACACAGCTATGAACTTATCAGTAGACACCAGTGAATATTCAATTGGAATCACGTGGTTTTTCACATTTTCTTAGTGTGGCGTTCAAAATTTCGCGGCACTATCAAGATGATAATGGTTGAGAACCACTGTACCATAGGCTCCATTGCATGACATATGCTCATTGGTTCGGTTGGCACAGAAGTGTAAGACGTTACATCCCATTTCGCTTGGGGGTTTGCATGGCCGAATGGTTAGCGCGTGCGAGTCGAATCATAAGATCTGTCATTGAGTCAACTGGCGTGGTTTCCATTCCCCGGTTGTACGTGACAAGGAATAGGGTCACCTGTCAAACCTCGTGGGTTTTTTTCGGGTCCACCGATTTCCTCCCACTGCTAAAGACACCTACGCGCAAGCGAATTTTTGAAATAAAATTAAACCATATGTTAGTCCCGAAATGACCTAGTTTGTGTCGAGTGGACGTTAAACCCCATCTCTCTCTCTCTCTCTCCCTCTCTCTCTCTCTCCCCAATGGCTGCTAAGGACCGCTACGCGCAAGCGAAGTATTGAAATACAATTGAACCATATGTTAGTCCCGAAATGACTTAGTTTGTGTCGAGTGGACGTTACCCCCCCCCCCCGCTTACTCGCTCGCTCGCTCTCTCTCTCTCTCTCTCTCTCTCTCTCTCTCTCTCTCCAGCAATGAAATGGGAAACAGGATCAAGGAACGAATCTGGATTTCGGATGACTAGTGGTCTTTAGATCATAAGGTCTGTCACGGTGACAAGTCGCGTGGACGTTAAACCCCATTTCTCTCTCTCTCGCTCTCTCTCTCTCTCTTTCTCCATTTCACTTCATTGTACAAATATTGGTAATTGTTATAATAAATATCGGTGACAGCTTAATGTTTAGAGTTGTTTTAACAATAGTTCCGTGTTGTTTCAAATTAAATACAAGTTATTGGTTGTATATTGGTCAATTAATTCTACGTGCTATTATTGGACAACCTTATTTACACAACAGAACATTAAAATAACAATAACGGAAATTGCCGGGAATGGAGCAACAATAAAATGAAAAGTCTGTTTTACGGTCAAGGTACGGTGGCTGATTTAGGACACGCAAAAAGAAAACAAAAATATCTCGAGCGCTCGAGATACTAAGTCGAGCGCTTGAGACACTAAGTCGACCGCTCGAGATAGTTAAGTCGAGCGCTCGAGATAGTTAAGTCGAGCGCTCGAAGATATTTAAGTCGAGCGCTCGAGAAAATTAAGTCAAGCCCTCGAGATACTAAGTAAAGCTTTCGAGATAATACAATCGAACACGGTTCAACCGATGTTTTAAGCTGTATAATTTTGTGCATTATTTAATGACAAACTTGCGGAATAAAGATATTCATTTGTTCGTTTTTACAGCCCATCCAAAGCTGCAGTGACGGAGGCGGATACCCCCCCCCCCCCCAACACACACTCTCCATCCCATGCTCATCACCACCACTAAATATTTCCCGTTGTATTTACCCCCTTCCAAGTGGTGGGGGGGGGGGGTGTTAGTATTTCGAGCGCTCGACTTAATTAACTCGAGCGCTCTGCTTAACTATCTCGAGCGCTCGACTTAGTATCTCAAGCGCTCGACTTGTTTTGCGTGTCCTAAATCAGCCACCGTATCAAGGTGACTCCAAAGGTGGGGGGGGGGCGTGCGCTTTCAATCAGAAGGTCTGTCATTCGGCCATTTATTCTGGCGTCTTGTCCTGGCTTAGTAAGGAGTAGGGTTGTTTGTCCAATCTTATGGGTTCAAGTTTCGGTAGTATTCGCCTTCAATACAAACGACCCTTTACCGTGTAAGGTCCGAAATGACCTAGAGTGAACTATATAAAGATGCCACAGTGCCAAACCAAACGACGGAAGGATACGAGGAAAGCGCGCAGCTGGCGGTCTCTGGTGGGGGACGGGGCTCCTTAGTGGGTTTTGACTCGTATTTTGATTTTGAACCCGTGTTAAAGTCCTAGCTATCTGTAGGGGCGTCCTGTCGGGGTTCATGGGGCGACGACCACGATAAAGGATTGCAGGTTAGGGCGCATTTTGTTAAATATAATGCATAAATTCTATTTCCCATTGACAACTCGTGATTTTCCTTTGTCAGTGGTGCAGGACGGAGGGCCTGACAAGGACAAGCTGTCTAGTAGTTCGGATGGAACGAAAAACCGAGATCCAGTGTATGCATTGGCGTGTACGTAACAGATCCATTTTGGCAGTTGGAATTCGATATAAGAGTAGGCCGTAGAGCCGTTGTTCGGGCAAAATTTCCCTCATAGCACACTGTATAGCGTATGAACGTCTTCATTAGCCCAGTATAGGAGCAGAACAGTAGGACGTTAAACCCATTTCATCCATTGACAACTTATATTTCGCGCTTTCTCAGAAACCATGTATTTACCCCCTCCCCCCCTCCCACTTCACCTCTCTCCTCCCTCTGTCGCCTCTAGTCGTTAGCAACAAGGGGTATACAGCAATATTTCGAAATGACTACGATCAGCATTTTTGTTCTATTTTTTTTAAAAAAAGCTTTTAATGTAGTCATCGTGAATGATCTTTACGACAAAGGGCGGGGGGGGGGGCACGCCGGAAAATTTGGATGATCTTTCTCGGCCAATGCAGGGAAAAACGTCACGATAACCTTTATAGATTTTATAACACATATATTGTACATTTATCTTTAACCGTCACCACACGATTAAAAATAATACAACTTGAAAGTGCGCGCCTTTTATTATGAAATAAAAAATGAAACTAGCAGAAATGTTTGATATAAACGATAATGTATATCGATTCGTGAAATTTTCGTGATTGATCAATTTTCATGTTGATTTCGATGTCGCAAAAATAATGACTTGAAGTGACCTTCATGAAGAGTTTGCTAAAACGAAAAACCAAAAAAAAAAATACATTACACATGGCTTTCATTAGACATTAGCGTAGGCTAGCTAATACGAGTTTATGCCATACTAATTTCATAGAGCATTATGCGGCCAATGAGATAAAGGCTTGAAAGGCAGAGCACATAGAAAATCTATCAATAGGCTAATTATAGTAGTCAATCTCTCTTCTTGCTTGCTCTCACTTCATAATGGGGCGTACTTCAGTATCGTTAAGACTAGGTCTATATCGGTCTAAAAGTTTTCTCGGATGACAGATAGTCATAGCCACTGAATCAGACATGTGCAACAAGTAATACCGCTTTCTCCGTTCTCTCTTCTAGATTTGGACAATACATTTACCAGCTAAACGAGACAGAACAATTTTAAATTATGAAGAACTTCACCGATAGCACAACCATGGGAAACTTCAGTGGTGACAATATAACTTGCTGGCCAGGATTATCACACGATCCCCCGGTTTGTGGAAGCAGGGATCAAATGATTGAATATATTCTGGAAAAAATGAAACCCACGGTGGAAGAAAGTGTGTTAATATTTCTGTATGTAGTTGTTTTTTTTGTCGGATTGTTCGGCAACTTCTTGGTTTGTTTTGTGGTGTATCGGAGTAAATCCATGCAGAATGCCACGAATTATTTCATTGTTAATTTAGCTGTTACGGACATGTTAGTGATTTTAATTTGTTTACCGCCGACTGTGGTACAACAGACGTCTAGCCATTGGTATTTTGGGGAGGTCATGTGTCACATCGTCGTCTTTATGCAGGTAAGCTAATTAATTATTTAAAATAAAATATTTACTTTTTAAACTAACAAGTACGCTAAACACTAACATATGGGACTAACATATGGTATATTTTGTTTCCAATAAATCGCTCACCACTTCAAGTTAAACCAGTTCAAAAATTTTAACTAATTAAATTTTATCTAATTAAAAATTTGTGTGACTAAAAAAATTTTTAAAATTAATTATTATTTTTTTAACTAATTAAAAATATTTTTTTTAACTAATTAAAAATATTTTTTTTAACAAATTAAAAATAGTTTTTTTAACTAGTTAAAATAAAGTTAAAGTTTTAACAAGGAAATCTAGCTCTTAATTGTGAGTTCAATAAGATGATTTCCAACTTATGGACTCGTATATGATCAGAGCCGTATGGTTTATGTAAAGGAACGGCATCTGCAATCGTTTCGTGCATAAAAATAGTAAAGATGATTAAATATATTGGATAATTCTCATGTTGGATAAACATGAATATCTTTCATTAATTGTAGACGTATTTGCTGTTATTGTTCTATTGTTCTATTGTAATTTTGACTTTTTAACTTTTCTTAACTAGTTAAACATACATTATGAAAGAGTAAAACGGCTAGTTGCAGGTCTTTCTTTAGGCCTGAAATGTTATATAAATAATTAATTAGAAATTTATTCACAAAATAAGATGATACGGTCTGTCATTGAGTCAACTGGCGTGGTTTCGAATCGCCGGTTGTACGTGACAAGGAGTAAAGTCGCCTGTCCAACCTCGTGGGTTTTCTCCGGGTCCTCCGGTTTGCTCCCACTGCTAAATACCCCTACGCACAAGCGAATTATTGAAACAAAATTAAACCATATGTAAGTCCCGAAATGACCTAGTTTGTGTCGAGTGGACGTTAAACCCCATCTCTCTCTCTCTCTCTGTCTCTCTCTCTCTCTCTCTCTCTGATTGTACATTCAACAGCGAGTGTAGTAAAACTACAAGTAGTAGAAGCTCATCTCATTTAAGTTGTCTTTTGGGAATTTTTTTTTATCCCGCTCTTCATATAAATTATTTTACAAGTCAACCCTCTAGACGTTTAAACAACGTCTAACAATTTATTTTAAATGGATAATCAGCCAAAACTAAAAGGGCAAAACTCAGCAGATCATGACTCGTACTAGTATTACACAACGTTTTTTTTTCTCTGGGTTACATTCCTGATTGTTTTTCAAATTTAAGTGAAGTCTGTATCACTACAGGCCCGGGACTTTACAGTGCAATGGACGCTTACGGCTAGCTCCCAGGTCCATTCACTTAGTTTGATATGTACGTTTTTTTGTGATTTCTGCGTATTGTGTCTTGTGACTCTTGTCCGTAGATTTGTTTGTGTAGTTATGTGTGGTGCAGTCCTCCTTCACTTACGAATAGAGAGTGTATAACCACCAGCAAGAGACGTTGGTCTCATCCAAGATGTGTTGCGGAGATTTTTGTTATTCCTCTCTTCAAATAAAAGATTTTAAAAGTTAACCCTCTAGACGTTTAAAAGTATAACAATTTATTTTAAATGTTCTTTGATTGGCATTTAACATACATTATGCAAGAACTAAATCTGCCTATTGCTAGTCTTTATTTAGGCTTCAGATGTTATAGAAATTATTAATTAGACGTTTATTTACACGACAAGCTTAAAATCAACTCTGTAGACCCACGGGTGGCTTGGATACAGTTTGGATTTAAACAATCGTCCATTTAAAATTAAATCAATAAATGGCGGACCAAACTAACGTTTACCGTTAATTGCTAATGTCACTACTGGAAACTGGCGATGAAAGACCTGCCAAGCGAGGCTACCATAGCATTGAGCATGTTACTTGATAATCGAGAATATGTGGGTGGAGTTATCGTCTGTCAATCAAATGATAGTCAATTCTCATAGACGGTGCAGACACAATTGATGTCTATTTCTAGTCCAAATTTCCAACAGTGACAATTCCGTTCAGAACAAAGTAATTTGACTGAAATTTTCAACATTTTCTTTTTTTATCATCTATTTTTGAATTATTATAGCAAGAATGGCCAAGTCTTTATAAAACAATTATTGGGGTTAATACTAAGCGAAGTTTCGTCGAAATGTCGCTTAGTATTATATCCATAAAATTGTACCCTGCGTTATTGTAAATCGATAGAAAACTAAAGTGGGGGAAAAATTGATAATGGTGTAAAGCGACTGTATAGCCACCAGAAACAGAAGGTATCCGAGGTTTTGTTATATCCCTCTCCATACTAATCAACAGTGAATATTCGTGAGTCCGCTACAATCACTGATAGGGATGGCATCGGCGCGGCTTAATGAGCCACCAATATTAACTTTTTCCTTCTGCAAATTAAATTCTAGAACATATTATTTTAAGCATTGGAAAAATAAATAAAGGTGTTTCAACTATATTTAGGTAAAAAATATTCCCTATTTAGTGTAAATTAGTATGTAAAATGAGTAAAAGGCACCATTCTGTCCGGACCTGTAAACAATGCACGCGCATTAAGCTAATGACTTACGCCGCGTGATGTGACGTCACATGCTAAAAACAGTCATCTTTGACAGAGCTATTAGTCTTCGCAATACATCTGTGAAACGGATTGATCCCTCCCTTTAAAATAAAAATATTTTAAAAGTCAAATCTCTAGATGTTCAAAGGTCTAAACAGTTATTTTGAATAGATAATATTCTGTAACTCTTTTACGCGGCTGTAGAATTCACAAGGGCATAACTATCTGTACCAGATCGTGGGCCGTTCTGAAGATCCTAATGGCACTAACTGTCGGTAATGATAAGATAGTAACATACAGGGGGGGGGGGGGGGGGGTCAGAGAGTGTGATGGATCCGGGTATCTATATTAAGAGGGCTATCAATTAAAATCAAAGTTTTTAACTTCGTTGTCGAAACTGCCACACAGACCCACAATCTGTTGTGAATGTAAATCCGTGTTTTAATAAGAAAAACAATTCAAGTTTTCTTTGTAACCTAGTGATGAGCAAATTAGCCACACTAGCGAGAGAGAGAGAGAGATGGGGTTTAACGTCCACTCGACACAAATTGGGTCATTGCGGGACTAACATATAGTTCAATTTTATTTCAATAATTCGCTTGCGCGTAGGGGTCTTTAGCAGTGGGAGGAAACCGGAGGACCCGGAGAAAACCCACGAGCTTGGACGGGCGACCCTACTCCGTGTCACGTACAACCGGGGGAACACGCCAGTTGACTCAATGGCAGACCTTATGATTCAACACCCACGCGCTAACTATTCGGCCATCCACCCCCCCCACCCCCCCCCCCCCCCCCTAGCCACACTAACCTACACGTGTGTAATGTTTAAAATCGGTATTGGCATATGTTTATGTCGATCATATGGTGTGACTTCGCGTGCGATAGATTTAGATTTTTACACTACATGAAGATCTGACAAGTTATAGCGATAGGTCACGTCAGGGGTCAAAAGAGTGACTTATGACCCTATGACGTCAGACATTTGATTAACCAATCATCATTGATGTTAGTAGTGGATTACCCCAGTTCCGTGAAAAACACGCCTAAAGCTCGCTGTAACAGACCGTTTCATTGGCTTATCCCTGACACCATTCAGAACTCGAGTTAAATAACAACTCTTCCAGACCCAATATGTAGTAAAGACAAGTAAAACGAAATTTTGAACTATAAAAACGAAACGAAATAGGATCTGTGTTTCAATCAAATTGTGTAGATGCAAAATCACTCAATCAGAGAATTAAGGTTACAACTTGTTCAGTTCAAGATACCCCATTCAAAACTTCTTTGAGTGGCTTTTAACAGTGAAACACTAAAACAATTTAAGGAATTTTAATTACTATGTTTATTAACATGTCGTTTTTATCAAAGAAATTTATATTCGAGTTGCCAATATTCGCCTTACTTGATAGAGTACCACCAGCTGTCAAATAAAATTAATTTTTCGAAATCCGGCTATATCGATGTTTCTGATCCTTATTTGGGTAGGGTGGGGTGATGGGGTATTTAAAGTAGTTAAGTCTCTAACTCAGTCTCATCCAAAATCTTCGACAATGAAAACACTAAGTATTTGTCAATTTAAATCAACATTGCTGTTGTGATCTTACCGGGAAAAGACGGGCTTCTGATATCCAATATTTAAGACAAAATAAACGTGTTAGCTTTGGTACACGAATTGTGCACCATAATGCGTTTCAGCGCCATTTGTAACAAGACACTCAAAGAACGAGGCTAGACATATTCCACAAGTCATGTCAAACGGTGACGCTAGAGAATGCCATTCGATTGAGAATCCTGGCGTATTTCGCTGGACATAACGGATTGAAATTTGTTGCGACCCATTTGTGTCAATTTCTAGGTCCCAAATATTAGCGATCAAAGTCATTTAATCCATTGCTTAATGTCGCCTGTCCAACCTCGTGGGTTTTCTCCGGGTCCTCCGGTTTCCTCCCACTGCTAAAGACCCCTACACGCAAGCGATTTATTGAAATAAAATTAAACCATATGTTAGTCCCGAAATGACCTAGTTTGTGTCGAGTGGACGTTAAACCCCATGTCTCTCTCTCTCTCTCTCTCTCTCCTCTCTCTCTCTCTCTCTCTCTCTCTCTCTCTCCATTGCTTAATTATGTTCATTACGGTGTTTACAAAGATATAGTAAAAATTTTAAAAAAAATCTGCATTCGGCATAATCTGCAGATGATATTAACGGCGAGTCGCGGTGGCTAAGTGAGTAAGAGGCATGTTCGCTAGCCTGGAGGTCGCGGGTTCGCTAGCCTGGAGGTCGCGGGTTCGCTAGCCTGGAGGTCGCATTGGCCGAGAAAGTTCATCGGGATTTTCGGCGTGGTTTCCCCTTGTCAGTGATGCATGACAGATGACGAGAACAGTCGTCTAGTCGTTCAGATGGGACGGAAAACCGAGGTTCCGTGTATACATTGGCGTGCACGTTAAATATCCCTTGCCAGTTGGAATTTGATATAAGAGTAGGCCATATCACACTATGTGGCGTATGCCCGTCTTCATTAGCCAAGTCGGAGCAGAACAGTAGGACATTAAACCCTATTTCATTTGATATAACGGTACATGACCAGAACAAGCAAGCGTCATCTGTAATATTTGAATCCAGACCTAGAGCTATTATCTACGGTAGATAGTTTCATTTTGTTTCTTAAACATACATTATGCAAGAGCAAAATCTGATTATTGCAAGTCTTGATTTAGGCTTCAGATGTTATAGAAATTATAAATTAGATCTTTATTTAAACAACAAGCCCAAAATCAACTCTGTAGACCCACGGATGGTTCGGCTACAGCTCGGATTTAAATAGGATTTCACTTATTGATAAATTCAAATATGGCGCACCCTGATGAGAATACGTCAGTTAGATCGAGGTTAAATGATAGAGTGTACTTAGCGAGGCCGTTGTAGAGCGTTTCCGCATGACATTGAAAACTTTACTTGATAATCAAGATATGTAGGTGGAGTTCACGCCTGTCAATCAAACGTTCGGCCAAGGTGAAGGCACATTTCACTACCATTTCTAGTCAAATATTACAACGATAATAACTATGTTCAGAATAAAGTAATTTGACTAAAATTTTCAATATATTCTTCTTTCATCATCTACTTTTGAACTGTTATAGCAAGAATGGCCAACTCTCTATAAAAAAAAATCTCCCATAATGTACATGTATCTTTAATTAAATATCAAATAATCAATCTGATAAAGATTCAGCTGTAAAAAATTAAATAATGTCTTTGAAATGCAAATGATAACGACCGGCGTTAAGTCATTATAGAGCGGGAGCCCAGGGGGTTAACTTAGCTGAATAGTGTACCAATTTTCTCCTATATGGTATCAATGCATGTATATCTGGTATCATCAGAATGTAAGTCTGCCGGGTTTCTGGTGGTGGTACGCGAGCGAATTATTGAAATAAAATTGAACCATGTGTTAGTCCCAAAATGACCTAGTTTGTGTCGAGAGGACGTTAATCCCCATTTCTCTTACTCTCTCTCTCTCATAATCGCAGAAATCTGTTTAAAATTTACGACGGTTCATACGGTAGATGGTACTATAATAGATCATCTGAATAGAACAAAGGCATACTTTCAGATTGTACGTCGGATTACGAAACCCCGTGTAAGAGAAGACGCGGACAAAAGCATAAACGAGATTTACCAGATTTTTCCTGTAATTTTATCTTTTTTTCAACTGAAATATACTGCTATGACTTAAAGGGGCATTAGATAAAGAGCTGGCAGTTCTCACTATAATGGTTAAAAACTATATAATGTAAAGGGAATATGCTGAAAATGTCAGTCAAATTGATCCACTCTGAACCGAGATATTAGCGTTTGAATTTTAAGCCTAGCCTCGATCATCATTACTAAAGTCGGTACCATACAAAACATGGTCTCGATTATCCATTGTTCGATTTAATCATCAATGAGCGTTGAGCAGCAGTTTGGATTCAAATCCAGTGATTATTCGAGGCATAAGATGGCATCGAGAGTTGATTAAGGTCTTTTCGTGTTAATAAATGTCTAATTAATAATTTATATAACATTTCAGGCCTTAAGAAAGGCATTCTAGTCGTTCGGATGGGACGAAAAACCGAGGTCCCGTGTACACATTGGCGTGCACGTAAAAGATCCCTTGGCAGTTGGAATTCGATATAAGAGTAGGCCGTAGTGCCGCTGTCCGGGCAAAATTTCCCTCATAGCACACTGTATGGCGTATGCCCGTCTTCATTAGCCCTGGTTAGGAGCAGAACAGTAGGACGTTAAACTCCATTTCATTTCATTTCATTTCAAGAAAGGCATTCAATAGGAAGATTTAACTCTTGTATAATATATGCTTAACAGAAATTGTGTATTAAAAATAAACAGAATAGAAATTACAGGAAAGAAAACTAGTAAATCTACTGCCAGAATGTTTACATAATTAGTTAGTACATTTGTACAGTGTAAAGTGCTCAATACTTGGCGTGTCAGGAGAGAGAGAGAGAGAGAGAGAGAGAGAGAGAGAGGGTAACGTCAACTCGGCACAAACTAGGCCATTTCGGGACCACATTATAGTATGGTTCAATTTTATTTCAATAAATCCGGAGAAAACCCTACTCCTTGTCACGTACAACAACCGGGGAACCGCAAACACGCCAGATGACCCAATGACAGACCTTATGACACAGCGTACACACGCTAACTATTCGGTCATCCAGTCCCCATGTGTCAGAATAGAGAGAGAGAGAGAAAGAGAGAGAGAGAGAGAGAGAGAGAGCGAGAAATGGGGTTAACGTCCACTCGACACAAACCAGGTCATTTCGGCACTAACACATGGTTTAATTTTATTTCAATAATTCGCTTGTGCGTAGGGGTCTTTACCAGTGGGAGGAAACCGGAGGACCCGGAGAAAACCCACGAGGCTGGACAGGCGACCCTACTCCTTGTCACGTACAACTGGGGAATCGAAACCACGCCAGTTGACTCAATGACAGACCTTATGATACAGCGTACACACGCTAACCATTCGGCCATCCACCCCCCCTGTCAGAATAGAAGAGCCGTATATTATTTGTACGCATAAATGCTGTCTCGACAGATCAACTACTAAAAAAAAAATTTTTTTATTATTAAATATGTGGAAGAACATCCCACTAAACCCACTCCATGGCCTAAGGCCGTAAATGAAAAAAAATGCAAGATCATATTCTACGTAAACAGGAAGAAGCTTCGGCTCTCCTACGTCTTGTCTGCGATATTACTTTTAGTGGAAGCAGACGTTAAAGACCCGACTCCAGCACCGTGTCAGAATACAAATGCCCCGGGGATTTAATTACTTCTGGAGTCGTATTACTGTAACGTTGATATCGTTAACTAAGTAACAAATAACTGTTATAAATGAAAATATGACACTAATAGATCAAAGTCATCAGTTTATATACATAATGTGTATTAGTTAGTTAAAATCGGGCAGTAGTTATTAAGTAGGTGTTTTGTCACTAAGGTGTTAAAACTGTGACTATTGAATGATATACACCACTATTGTCCAGGTTTGTGTATTCAATAGTGATGGGTGTTATAAATAGTCACCCTTTTACACCAGTAGTGACATCTTTTACAGCCTGTTACACAGCTGCTAATTAATGACAACTGTATAATTTCTACCCACTTTCTATACATACTAAACATTAGTTTAGAATACTGATCACTTATATGATTTAATGACAAAATTTGTCATTACTAAAAGGCCTAGCTTCATTAGTCAACTGTGGGAGGAAACCGGAGTACTGGGAGAAAACCCACGAGGTTGGACAGGCCACCTTACTTCTTGTTTCGTACAACTGAGGAATCGAAACCACGCCAGTTGACTCAATGACAGACCATATGATACAGGCGCACGTGCTAACCATTCGGCCATCCAATCGGCCCCAGCTTACCACAGATATATATATCTTTATATTCATACGCCCACATTTCCGGTGTCCGTATACATGGTCTGTTAAACAACTTAGGGCGAGGAGTTTTGATAACATAGTTTCATGGTGCAATAGATTAATCATTTGGGGGACTCACATTAGCTAACAGTATTTCGTTCCACATGATTGTAATGAAGAATTCTTTTAAAAAATCAATGTCGCGTTTTCGCCATAATCTGAGCATGAATCGATCAATTTCCTTAAAACTTACACAGACGTGTCGCAGAATAATTGAAATTTATATCCTATTTCGCTGAGCATAAACCGGTTACATTCCTAAATACTTACACAAGCGGGTCGTAGAATAATTGAAATCAAATTAAACGGAGTTTTAAATCCTATTTCTTTGGGCTGAGGAAGACGTGCATTCTCCATGAAGTGTGATATGAGGAAAATTGTGCTCGTGAAGCGTTTTTTTTTTGGGGGGGAGGGGGTCCATCTACAATGCACATAATTTCAACTATCAGATGTACGTTTTACGTGCACGCCAACGTGTACACGAGACCTAGGGTATTTCGTACCATCCGAATGACTAGACGTTTTTCTTGAAAAGCGGGAATCGAACCTAGGACCATCATGACAGTGTGTAAATACCTCACTCATTGGGCCAGAGCCCCCCCCCCCCCCCCCTTAGTCAAATAAGTGCTATGTCTACTAAAATGGCGCGCGATCTTACTAGATGTTCCTAAAAAACCTAACTCTTTTTATTAGTTTCAAGGAGTAGGGTCGCCTGTCCAACCTCGTGGGTTTTCTCCGGGTCCTCCGGTTTCCTCCCACTGCAAAAAACCCCTACGCGCAAGCGAATTATTGAAATAAAATGAAACCATATGTTATTCCCGAAATGACCTAGTTTGTGTCGAGTGGACGTTAAACCATATCTGTATGGCGTATGCCCGTCTTCATTAGCCCAGTTTAAGAGCAGAACAGTAGGACGTTAAACCCCATTTCATTTCATTTTATATTGTATTCTATCGTGTTTTACGGATATTATATGGACTAAATTGGGCTAAAACCGTTTGGGTAATAACATCGTTTAAAACTTCCAGTTTTATGCTTGTAATACTGAAAACCATCATTGTCTTATCCCACAGGAGCAACTATAATAATTCATCTCTGTAGCACTATGGCCCTTGAGACAATTTTGGCTCTTTATAAAATTGTCTCTTCAATTTGGTCTATAAAGTCAAATCATAAGTACTAAATAAACGTGGTTATAGGTGTTCGTAAAAAACAGTGATGTTTTAGTTAAATTATAATCATTGTCAAAATAGTCATCAAATTCTAGCTGTTTATTGACCTATGGTTGGTTGACCAAAAATAGGTAATGTTGCCCGTCTTGTTTGTGGGAAATATAGAGTTTTATTCCTTATATGGTGTGGAAATTCACGTCAAGGTTATTGAAGACCTGGGAAAGTAGGGGGTATAAATTAGGGTGTAGAAGAGAGCTAGATAAGAGCTCACCCAGAAATTCTTACCAGTCATTATATATTTGAGAACGAGGAACCTGCAAAGTTATTTCCAGTTTACTAATAAAGCTGTGAAATCATTGTTGCTGTAGTATTATTTACGATCACAAGGAACACAACAAATAAAGAAGTCCGGTAGTACTACATCTCTACAGTGCTTTATCTTTATAAGCGTTGGCGTTGTGACGAAACAAAATATCATTGACGTGAACATAAAAGATTAAAATAACGTTTGACAGTAAATTTCAGACATGGTGGGTGTAAAGGGCGCTGTCCGAGTAAATGTCTCTCCTTTATCATTGTACACGTGACCATATCAGACAATGACTATATTATGTTTGTTCCAAAATGAAAGATGGAAATATTATGTTAACGAGACATTAGACTTCATTTTATTCCCGTTTATAACTTGTAATGTATTTAGGTATTAAAATCAGTGACATACCCAGTAGTTTCATATTTTAACACGCATAAATCACCGATATTATAGACTGAAGTATTTCTATGCCATAATCCATTGAGATACAGTAGTTTCGTATTTATACTATTGAGAGACAGTAGTTTCGTATTTAAACCACTGGAATATCCAGTATTTTCGTTCGTATACCATTGGGATACCCAATAATTTCGTACTTGAACAGCTGGGATAACCAGTAGTTTCGTATCTATATTATTGTACCCAATAGTTTCGTATCTATACCCCTTCGATACCCAATAGTTTCGTATTTAAACCGATGGGATACCCAGTAGTTTCGTATCTATACCGTTTGGATACCCAGTAGCTTCGTATTTATACCGCTTGGATACCCAGTAGTTTCGGATTTAAACGGATGGGATACCCAGTAGTTTCGTATCTATATCATTGGGATACCCAGTAGCTTCGTATTTGAACCGATGGTATACCCAGTAGTTTCGTATTTAAGTTTCGTATCTAAATCATTGCGCTACCCAGTTGTTTCGGTATATTTGCAGTACCGATGGACAGGGGTGACGATATCCTCGTCATCCTCGTCACCCTCTTCCTGATCACCATCATCATTACACTTTTAGTATTATGTGGACGTATAAAAACTCTTACATTAAAGCAATCTGATAAAAAAACACAGATCCTATTTCGTTTCGTTTTTTAAAGGTTAAACATTTCGTTTTACTTGTCTTTACTACACCAGGATCTGGAAGAGTTGTTATATTGCCGGCGTAAGGGATAAAGCAACAAAACAGTCTGTTACGGCGATTTCATGGTGTGCGATGCACGGAACTGTGGGTAAACCCTTAGTAACGCCAACGCTGATTGTTAATCAATGTCTGAGGTCAGAGGGTCAAAAGCCGCTCGTACGACCCTTGACACGACCTGGTCAGATCTTCATATAGTGTAGGCCATCGAAAGTATAAAAAAACGAAACGAAATATAGATCTGTATTGTAATCAGATCGACATTAAAGATACATGCTGTAAGATTTAGATAAAGAGCTGACCATTCTTGCTACAATATCTCAAGAAAAGATGATGTAAAATAAAAATTTCAGTCAAACTACTTCATTCTGAGCCAAGTTTTCACTGTTTGTAGTTTTGACAAGATGTGTGCATTGCGGTAACCAGGGCACTGGTTTATTCGAAACTTAGCCTCGCTTTCCCATTTTTAAATTAAATTTTTAAATGGCGAACCGTTCTAATCTAGTTAAAATCTCGAGTATCTGATGCATGCCATCGAGAGCTGAATATGGTCTTATTTTTGTTAATAAATGTCTAATTAATAGTTTTTATATAACATTTCAGGCCTAAAGAAAGACCTGCAATAGGCAGATTTAGCTCTTGCATAATGTATGTTTAAATAACAATGACATCCTTATTAATATGACGTCATAATGTATAGTTATGATTGCGCTCACTCAATCCATATTGCGTGATCTAAGCTCGTGGAAGATAATCGCTAATCCTGATAATACGTCACAAACAAATGAGTTTCTGAGTTTTGATTTGAATACAGCTAATGTTTGCGAACTCTGTATCTCAAATTGGTAAGTTATTCCACAACCAATGAAAAATAAGTCATATTTTAATGTATCCTATAAATTTACTTAATATTAGGAAACAAAATGAAATCAAATCAAATCAAATGGGGTTTAACGTCCTACTGTTCTTCTCCGAACTGGGCTAATGACGACGGGCATACGCCATACAGTGTGCTATGGGGGGAAATTTTGCCCGGACAGCGGCACGACGGCCTTCTCTTATATCGAATTCCATCCTTCCTGCACCACTGACAAGGGGGAACCACGCAGGAAAATCAGGATGAACTTTCTCGGTCAATGCAGGGATCGAACAACCGACCTCGAGACTAGCGAGTCAGCGTCTTACCCACAGTGATCCCCACTTATTATTAGGAACTTTTCGTTATTTATTACTCTTTATGTAAATAATATTTCATGAAAAAAAAAACAGTATATATAATGTATGAATTTATGTCAATTCTTTTTAGACGATATCTACTCGCGCAGATGTACCCTATAAAATTATTTATTTTTTAGAGATGAAAAAAAAATGTTTCTTTAAGAACATTCTTAGGAACTTTTCGTTATTATTACTCATAATGCAAATGTATTACATGAACAATAAAAAAAACCCCTCAAAATAAAAAAACTGTATGTAATTCCATTCACTGTACGAAAATATAATATATGAATTATGCCTTCAATTTTTTAAGTTGCGATAAATCTACTCGCGTGGTAGATATTTATGGCACGCTTTGCGTTATACAAAAATTCATTTGTTTTTGAAGTGTTTTCT
This sequence comes from Patella vulgata, assembly GCF_932274485.2. NCBI lineage: Eukaryota > Metazoa > Mollusca > Gastropoda > Patellidae > Patella > Patella vulgata. The sequence goes on along the minus strand of NC_065882.2, from coordinate 7,046,198 downwards.
TTTCAGTTACAATAAATATAGCACAAGAAAACTTTTAATAATATTATTTTATCAGTCTTCTTAATCTTCATGGCGACAAAAAATTATATTTTTCTCAGTATGTTTTTGTATTTTATATTTTTTTATGAGGATTATTTTGTTTTTATTTCTGTCAGGTGTATCAACTTGTATTATCTTTGATAACCCGTGTGTGTGGTTTAAATGCGAAGTAAAGTTGAAATTTGTTTACCGGATTGCACTTGATTTTTAATAACTCTGATTTATTTCGCTACACCGACTCAGAATAATTTTCGACCGATTATTGAAGAAATTCCTGTAAATATCCATGTTAAAGGAGCTAAATCGCTAATATTTGGGACCTGGAAATTGACACAAATGCGTCGCAACATATATAATAATGTAATATGAATGTATATAAACCAATTTACATTCAATCGTTTCTGTTTTACTCTAATTTCTAATGAGTTATGTTCGGCGAAAAACGCCAGAAGTCTCAATCGAATGGTAATCTCTAGCCTCTGGTTATTCCAGTCTACACCGATAGTATTTATTGCGCATGCTCCCCAGATAAGAATATAGCGTCGCCGTTTGACATGACTTGTGGAATATGTCTAGCCTCGTTCTTCGAGTCCCGTGTTACAAATGGCACTGAAACGCATTATGGTACACGATTCGTGTACCAATGTTAAAATGTTTATTTTGTCTTAAATATTGGATTTAAATATTGGATACCAGAAGCCCATCTTTTGCCCGGTAAGATCACAACATCAATGTTGATTTAAATTGATAATAATTGGTGTTTTCAATGTCGAAGACTTTGGATGATATTGAGTTAGAGACTTAGCTCCTTTAAGGAGAAATGAAATGAAATGAAATGAAATGGGGTTTAACGTCTTATTGTTCTGCTCCTAAACTGAGTTAATGAAGACGGGCATACTTCATACAGTGTGCTATGAGGGAAATTTTGCCCGGACAGCGGCGCTACGGTCTACTCTTATATCGAATTCCAACTGCCAAGGGATCTTTTACGTGCACGCCAATGTTTACACGGGACCTCGTTTTTTCGTCCCATCCGAACGACTAGACAGCTGTCATGTCAAGCCCTCCGTCCTGCACCACTGACAAGGGGAAACCAAGCAGGAATCTTTAAGGAGAACACATAAATGTTTCGAATCATAAATATCTTTATCCGGACTAATGTATTATTTAATTGTCTACATATTTTAAATGTTATCCAGTTCTATACTTCCATTCTCAATATTTAGAATAATTGGAAAAACTTAACTGTGATTATGGGTACAACAGCGCATTGAATTTTAATGGTTGCGTGATTGATAGTTGTTCGGCTTCGTTCTTGTTGTCTTGTTAGGAGGACGGAGACTGGTAATTACTTCCCCTGACTTCATGTAGTTCGGCGTCTATTTATAGCAATTCTCTCTTTCACTCCCTTATACCTGACAATTGGTCTGCAATCGAATTAGAGTGTTTGAATTTATCTTTTCTATATTAGGTTATAATGAATATTCATTGGGTTTTAATGAATATTCATGGTTTTGAGACGAACGAAACAGGAAGTAAGCAGGTATTAGGGAAATCACCCGTCACAGCTTATTCCTCTGTCCAGGCATTGAAAAAAACAAACCTTCAATATTTTTAAAGACAATTTGGGCCCTTTTTTCGTCAACGGAATGTTCACAAAATTGTTATAGGCCGTGTAATATCATGGATTTAACGTTGGAAACAATGGACGTGGACTTACTAGTCTTAACTCAAATGTCGTGGGTAGCTATTTTGTGGTCTCTCAACAGATTCTTTCGGCACACCCCAGTAGACTCCAGTACCCTACATCTAGCCTCGGCTGGATCCACGGTGGCTAGGTGCGTAAGGCGCTGGCTCGCTAGCCTGGAGGTCGGGTGTTCGATCCCTGCATTGGCCGAGAAAGTTCATCCCGATTTTCCGACGTGGTTTCTCCTTGTCAGTGATGCAGGACGGAGGGCCTGACAAGGACAGCTGTCTAGTCCTTCGGATGAGACGAATAACTGAGGTCCCGTGTAAACATTGGAATGCACGTAAAAGATCCCTTGGCAGTTGGAATTCGATATACGAGTAGGCGATAATGCCGCTGCCCGGGCAAAATTTCCCTCATAGCACACTGTATGGCGTATGCCCGTCTTCATTAGCCCAGTATAGGAGCAGAACAGTAGGACGTTAAACCCCATTTCATTTCATTTCATTTCATTTCTAGCCTCGGCTGTATGACGAATTCCGCCATTGGAACTACTTTCATGTTACCGGATTACAAATGACGGCGTCCATGAAGAAGCCTGTGAAGAGTGTTTTATCATACAAAGCTTTCAATATCTGAAGCTGTTTTTCTTTCAAGATTTTCCGATTTTCTTTAAAGAAAGGAAAACATTGCAATGAAAACTTTACACACTCTTCGAACGCTGCCATAGTTAGAACTTCTTTCGAAAAGCGGAAAGTTTCCTAATAAGTAAACCGATAGCCACATCGCAATTGTATGGATGTAGGTAGATATCGCTTACCGTCATACAACCGAGGCTAGATGTAGGGTACCGGAACCTTCCGAGGTTTGCCCAGTGTTAACAGACTGTGACGGACAACGGAAACTGGCTCACTAGCGAGTAGGTTACAGACTCCATTCCGATGTTGGTCGAGAAAGTTCAGTTAGATATTTTTAGCGGTATGTCCCCTTATTAGTGGTGCAGGAGGGAGGTCCTTGGAAAATAGACGGAATCGCTGCTGCCGAGGACAAATGTCTCTCATTTCGCACAGATCCTATTTCGTTTCGTTTTTTATATTTCAAAATTTCGTTTTACTTGTCTTTATTACACTAGGATCTGGAAGAATTGTTATTATATTACCGGCGTTTTGGTTGAAGTGAGGGATAAGCCAATGAAACGGCCTGTTACGGCGACTTCTTGGCGTGCCATGCACGGAAATGTGGGTAAACCCCTAGAAACGTCAACGCTGATTGATTTATCCGCTCGTTCGACCCCTGACACGACCTTCAAGTACAACTTGTCAGATCTTCATGTATGGTAAGAAAACGAAACGAAATCATAGATCTATATTTTAATCAGATTTCTTGGTACAGAACAGTAGGACGTTCAACCCCGTTTCATTTTCATTTCATTCCGGTCAAAACGCATTTATTTAACTGGATACACGCGCATTAAATGCCAGTTAAAGTAATCGATGTATTGTAGTCTTGGATACAACAATCAGAGTTAAACTGTCCAATATATCTTGTCGCTGTGCGGCCTGGATAATTGAGTTTGATATTAAGTAACTATGAAAGATCTCTGACGTAACTCTGACAGATGACGTGCATAATTGGCTGGGGTCGACTCGATTGACCAGTAATTGAGAATAATATATTAAGTCGACACTGTGTTATTAGATTAATCTCTATTCATTGGGCAATAATTGACTTAAAGAATACGTGACGGATATTCAAAGTGGGGATTTAATATATCCCAGCTGGACCGGATGTGATAACGCTTGTCCACTGGGCCCATGGCATTAGCATTCTGAAAAGTCAAAAACGTTCGAGAGAGAGAGAGAGAGAGAGAGAGAAAGAGAGAGAAATGGGGTTTAACGTCCACTCGACACAAACTAGGTCATTTCGAGACTAACATATTGTTCAATTTTATTTCAATAATTCGCTTGCGCGTAGCGATCTTTAGCACTGGGAAAAACCGGAGGACCCGGAGAAAACCCACGAGGTTGGACAGGCGACCATACTGCCACGTACAACCGTGAAATCGAAACCACGCCAGTTGACTCAATGACAGACCTTACGATACAGCGCGCACGCGCTAACCATTCGGCCATCCAATCCCTATCTATATATATGAAACTTGGGGGCCACGGAGGCTAAGTCGGTAAGACGCTGGCTCGCTACCTGGAAGGTCGGGTTTTCGATCCCTGCATTGGCCGAAAAAGTTCATACAAATTTTCCGGCGTGGTTCCCCCTTGTCAGTGATGCAGGACGGAGGGCATGACAAGGACAGCTGTCTAGTCATTCGGATGGGACGAAAACCCGAGGTCCCGTTTACACATAGGCGTGCACGTAAAAGATTCCTTGGCAGTTGGAATTCAATATAACAGTAGACCGTAGAGCCGCTGTCTGGGCAAAATTTCCCTCATATCACACTGTATGGTGTATGACCGTCTTCATTAGCCATGTTCGGAGCAGAACTCCAATCTCGTGGGTTTTCTGCGGCCCCCAGCCCTCTCTCTCTCTCCCTCTCTCTCTCTCTCTCTGAGCAGAACAGTAGGAAGTTCGACCCCATTCCATTTCATTTCATTTCATTTTAGACATATGAACCATCTTAATGTGATCTTTTTTTTTAGAAAAAAAATTAAATGCTTTGTTTACGGTATAAACATCACGGAATTTGACCGATTTGTGATGAATGTTCTCTATCTCTTTTAAGAAGTGTTTGGAATTCTCTCGAGGCAACAGTTTTTATCCGATCTGTTTGAAGTTTTTGTGGTGTGCTGAGAAACCAATGAAGTCTGTCATATTTCGACGATTTATATTGAATAATAACATCTCTAAATTTACTCCATTTGATCTTGTCTGGTGATTCCCCCGTCTTATTTTATTATGACTGACCTTGTTATCACCCCCGCCCCCCGCCCAACACAGGAATCGAAAGATGAATCAAATGTCGAGAAAACGATTTAATGATGTGACGTCAGCAGAAATCGTCGTCATTGGCAGTGTGTATTTCTATTGATATTTGGGGGGTGGATGGCCGAATAGTTAGCACGTACGTGTTGTATCATAAGGTCTGTCATTGAGTTAACTGGCGTGGTTTCGAATCCCCGTTTGTACGTGACAAGGAGTAGGGTCGCCTGTCCAACCTCGTGGGTTTTCTCCGGGTTCTCCGGTTTCCTCCCACTGCTAAAGACCCCTACGCGCAAGCGAATCATTGAAATATAAATTAAACCATATGTTAGTCCCGAAGTGACCTAGTTTGTGTCGAGTCGACGTTAAACCCCATCTCTCTCTCCTCTCTCTCTCTCTCTCCTCTCTCTTTCTCTCTCTCTCTCTCTCTCTCTCTCTAACGATCAGTCGACACAAAAAGGGGTGAAACCGGAACACCTGGAGAAAACCCACGAGGTTAGGCAGGTAACCATGAAACATGAGAAACGTGACTCCTAACTGAACATTAATACGCATCACGGAAATTATCGATGGAAAGTTTGAGTTTGAATTCATGCTGAGTTATCAGAACACGAGAACACCTCCACAATCTACGCCAAATAACTAAACAATAATCCGCATCAACGAACATGTCGATTAAACCAGCGAGATAAACAAAAAAAAAACTATTTCAGATTATGATTTGTGGTGGGAAATTGATTATTGATATAAAAAAAAACGATATCTAAAATGGATCTCTGACAACTACGGATACTAGAAAAAATATATAATTATATTAAAGTAGATTTGGGTTAATTGTTTTCCGCTTACATTATACACCGGTCTATTACTTATAATAACAAATGGTGGACATTAAGAAAAGCTGACAGTATTTCCGCTATAAATACTTCAAAACATTAATCAATTTATATCTTCCCTTCTTAGATTATTTTTGATGTATAGTGTGCCCTACATTATGAATAAGTGGCTAATAAAAGTTAGACCCGTATTTTCCATCCGGTTAAATCGCCTTTTGGCAATATCCTTAGTTTCTTGAACATATAATAATAATAATGTTCTCTATAGCTGAGTATTCAGTCAGTGTTCTCCCACTGCTAAAGCCCCCTACGCGCAAGCGAATTATTGAAATAAAATTGAACCATATGTTGGTCCTGAAATGACCTAGTTTGTGTCAAGTGGACGTTAAACCCCATTTCTCTCTCTCCCCCTTAATTTTTGGTGGGGTTGGATGGCCGAACGGTCCTCCGGTTTCCCCCACTGCTAAAGACCCCTACGCGCAAGCGAATTATTGAAATAAAATTGAACCATATGTTAGTCCAGAAATGACATAGTTTGTTTCGAGTGGACGTTAAACCCCATTCCTCTCTCTCTCAAATGATAAGTGTTCATAATGTGTTCAATAAAAAGCAAGTATACCCTGTCTCGTGTACAATACCCCCCAGTACTTATATCTAACAGTGTGTGATCGTACCAGGTATACTGTGTTAACTCATAGATGAGAAGTGGCATCAGGTCTTCTAGAAAGACTCGTTCTTCATCATCGACCACCCCAGAAACGTTCATTATTTGACCATCTTCTATATCTACATTTCTGGCGTGGTTCCCCCTTGTCAGTGATGCAGGACGGAGGGCCTGACAAGGACAGCTGTCTAGTCATTCGGATGGGACGAAAAACCGACGCCCCGTGTACACATTGGCGTGCACCACGTAAAATATCCCTTCACAGTTGAAGTTCGATATAAGAGTAGGCCATAGTGCCGCTGCCCGGACAAAATTTCCCTCATAACACACTGTATGGCGTATGCCCATCTCATTAGCCAAGTTCGGAGCAGAAAAGTAGGACGTTAAACCCCATTTCATTTCATTTCTATATCTACATATTTCATGTCTTGTTTTGTTTTTTTTTTCAGACGGCGTCAATAGTGTCTTCTGTACTCACGTTATGTGCCATCGGCGTGGAGAGATACTATGGAATATGTCTCCCGTTTGAGTCCTGGCTGTCATCAAGGCGGGTAATTACCATCATCGTGATGATCTGGACTACAGCTGCTGCTGTGTCCGCACCACATCTTATATATATGACGTTAAAGTCTACCTATAAGGACATACCGGAATATTTACAGTACTGTGCTATGAATATGTCGACTCAATCAAGAAAAGTTTTCCAGTCTGTTTTGGTGATCTGTGTATATCTAATACCCCTGTTGATAATTGGAGTAATGTATTTAAGGATATCAATACGCCTATGGAGTGCCAGTATACCGGGAGAAACTCTAAGTAAGTAGGTTTGTGTGGGACTATTTTTCGTCGCCCAAAATGCCTGTTCATACGCCGATAATATTGTCAATTGTTTAAATGACATCAAGATGCACGATTAACTAGTCATAACACAACACAACACCAGGTATATATAGTGAATCTCCTACGAGTCTTTTTTTGATATCAAAAAATATCAACACAAGTCGATAAAGTAAAAAAAAACGAGGCTCTGCACTTTTACTTCACCTGATTACATTACGTCGTAGTGATACATCATTTTTTGACAGCAATTCAACCATTGCAAAGTCCTTTATATATTCACCCAGTGTTTCCATCAGGCTGATTAAATAAAAATAGTTCATTTTTAAGTTACTTTAAATAAAAAAAAAAATGAACTGTTGTTTGAAAATAAAAAAAGTAGTTCCTTTTTGATTGACCAATCAAATATCCTAAGTAGATATCGCAGTAGATTATGAAATTTATCACACAAGCGATATCTACTGTAGAATGTATTATTGGGTGATGAATGGATATAACTCTCTCTCTCTCTCTCTCTCTCTCTCTCTCTCTCTCTCAATGTTTTAAGAGACCTGGGCCCTTATTCACGAAAACTTAAACTAAGATACAATCGAAATTTTAAGAAATACTGCAATTCGATTGGCTGACCAGTAAAATCAATTTGCATATATCCAATTTGCATATTGGTCAGCCAATCGAATTGCAGTATTTCTTAAAATTTCGATTGTATCTTAGTTTAAGTTTTCGTGAATAAGGGCCCGCTTTAACCATACCATTGTTACTACTGATGAGATACCACAATGCTCCAGTCTGACACCTATACCCAGAATCAGACGAAATTATTGTTATTTCAATATGAGCTAAAACATTGCATTTGCATGATCCAGCAAAATTAATAGCCTTGCCCCGCTAAGTCAAGTCCGATTATTTATTTTGACAACTTACCCATGGAACCTTAACATTTGGCAAGAATTTGAATATGCGAAACTACAGCCAGTCTGTAGATTTAACTTCTAAGTGATAGCAAACATGCGTATTCACCCTTCCGGTGGGGTGGGTAGTGATATTTCTGAGATCAGATTACAAGTTTGCCATACTAAAACCAGTCAGATTTTATATCTTTAGAACCGACTAATAGCTAACATTTGGCATCGATTTAAGTCATATTAGTTATGAGGCAATCAGAAAGGGGTGTGGCTCCATTTTGTCCGGTCAGATTTTGGATTTTAAGATTCAGATATAACATGACAACATTTCAGAATTAAATGAAATGAAATGGGGTTTAACGTCCTACTGTTCTGCTCTTAACCTGGGCTAATGAAGACGGACATACGCCATACAGTGTGCTATGGGGGAAATTTTGCTTGGGCAGCGGCGCTACGGCCTATTCTTATATCGAATTGCAACTGCCAAGGGATCTTTTACGTGCATTCCAATGTATAATTTCAGAAATAGTTCTGATCATGTTACGCATGAGGCAAATAGTGTCCCTATTTGTGGGCGTGGCAGATCGGGCAAATTTTAAGTAATCAGATAGGAGATTTGTCACATTTAAACCAGTCGGACTTTATATTTCTAGAATTGACCTTTAATAGCTAATATTTCAGTCATATTACTTATGGGGCAAATTTTGGCCTCCGTCGCCACTTTTGTGTGGCTTAACTGCAGGCCTAACTAAAAATGGCATATTCTTGGGGGAAGGGGGGAGGAAGGGGGGGTGATTAGGGTGGCTAAGTGGGTAAGACGCTGGCTCGCTAGCCTGGAGGTCGGCTGTTCGATCCCTGCATTGGCCGAGAAAGTTCACCCAGATTTTCCGGCATGGTTCCCCCTTGTCAGTGATGCAGGACGGAGGACGTAAAATAAAACCGAGATATCGTGTACACATTGGCGAGCACGTAAAAGATCCCTTGACAGTTGGAATTCGTAGGCCGTAGTGCCGCTGTCCGGGCAAAATTTTCCTCATAGAACACTGAATGGCGTATGCCCGTCTTCTTTAGTCCAGTTCGAAGCAAAACAGTAGGACGTTAAACCCATTTCATTTCATTTCCATAGTCTTGGATATTTTTTAAATTGAGCCTTTACGTCAGTATTTGTTTGAAATTATACGGTAAACGGTAAACACTACTTCAAAGTAAATCTTGCATCACGATTTAATTTCAACCATCGCTCAAAAGATGCATGGTATTGAAAGATCGTGATTTATGCATTTCACGTTTCATCTGTAATTTGCACTGGAGATCGTGGCGGAAAAGTATATATTTAATGGCTGTTGATCGGAATATTAGGTTTTCTGCCAGGGGCTTATTCAGTGATTATTTACATTTAGGAGCCACGGTGGCTAAGTGGGTAAGATGCTGGCTCGCTAGCCTGGAGGTTGTTTCGCTCCCGGTGTGGGCCGAGAAAGTTCACTGAGGTTTTCCGGCGTAGTTTCCACTGGTCAGTGGTGCAGGACGGAGGGCCTGACAAGGACAGCTTTCTAGTCGTTCGGATTGAACGAAAAACCAAGGTCCGGTGTACACATTGGCGTGCACGTAAAAGATCCCTTGGCAGTTGAAATTCGATATAAGAGTAGGCCGTAGCGCCGCTGTCGGAGCAAACTTTCTGTCATAGCACACAGTATAGCGTATCATCCGAATGACTAGACAGCTGTCCTTATCCTGCACCACTGACAAGGGGAAACCACGTCGGAAAATCCCGAGGAACTTTCTAGACCAATGTAGGGATCGAACACGCAACCTCCAGGCTAGCGAGCCAGCGTCTTACTCACTTAGCCACCGTGGTTCCACAAAAATAGGGCATTAAACTCCATACCAGAATATTGATGAGTACTGATAGCGTTATCTAGGCCAATATTTCACAAGTCACCCGCCGACTGATAACCAATGTTTTAATATATTACTAGAGATTTTATCATCTCAATGTTGTAAATCAGCCAACTGTTCTCACTCAGTAGTATGAATACCGAAGCTGACCGGTTGAAACATACGAAAGTTAATCAGGAACAGCTATTAATTTCAGATTTGTCAAAAATTCCAGCCAATTTAACGAACACGTGTCTGCATTATCGATGATTGCTATTTTTCTCGAAGCGAGATGTAGCACCTAACAACATCAGTTTAGGATGCGTAAAGAAAGCCAGTTAGCGTCTTATATTAAAGGCCAATATACCAGTATCAAAGATATACTATAGGAAAATATGTACTACCAAATAATATATAATAACATCATGTGTATACTATCAATTAATATACAATAACAAAATATATACTACCAAACCATATACAATAACAAAATATATTCTACCAAACCATATACAATAACAAAATATATTCTACCAAACCATATACAATAACAAAATACTACCAAACCGTATACAATAACAAAATACTACCAAACTATATACAATAACAACATATATACTACCAAACCATATACAATAACAAAATATATACTACCAAACCATATACAATAACAACATATATACTACCAAACCATATACAATAACAAAATATATACTACCAAACCATATACAATAACAAAATATATACTACCAAACCATATACAATAACAGAATATATACTAACAAACCGTATACAATAACAACATATATACTAACAAACTATATGCAATAACAAAATATATACTACCAAACATATACAATAACATCATATATACTAACAAATAATGTACAATAACAACATATATACTACCAAACCATATACAATAACAACATACATGTATATACTACCAAACCATGTTTTAGGCCATCGAATTTTGGGTCCCGGACGATTTTAGGCTCTGGGCAAATTTGCGCCCTCGACGAATTTGGGCCCCGAACGAATTTGGGCTCCGGGCGAATTTTGGCCCAAAATAAACAATATCAAACCATACACTGCATATAAATATTCTAGTATTGTTTAACCGGACAATAACAGACAGCCGACTGATTTACAAATTATTATTTGAATACAACTAAGGGAGCCACGGTGGCTAAGTGGTAAGACGCTGGCTTGTTAGCCTGGAAGTCGCGTGTTCAAACCCTGCATTGGCCGAGAAAGTTGTGGTGCAGGACGGAGGGACTGACAAGGACAGCTGTCTAGCCATTCGGATCGGACGGAAAACCGAGGTTCCGTGTATACATTGGCGTGTACGTAAAAGATCCCTTGGCAGCTGGAATTCAATATAAGAGTAGGCCATAGTGCCGTTGCCCGGGCAAACTTTTCCCTCATTATCATATCACACTGTATGGCGTATGCCGTCGTTATCAGTTAAGTCGGAGCAGAAAAGTGGGACTAGTAGGGTCAAAGTAATGAAAACAAATGGGCCAACCTCCAAAAAATTGCAAGAAAACGTTTTATGGTTATTTCTTGTAGTATATGGTCTAGACAACAACATATCAAAAGTTGTCTAAAATTGAGCTACCGCAAAGGGTCTAAACATGACGTCAAACAAATGGCCGCCATTTGTTGTAAAAGGCTTAGGTGTAAAACAATGCTATTATAAAACCAATGTCTTAGTAATTCATCACTCTGTGAGTGTTGTGCGGTGTTTCCACGTGACGTCATGGCGTTATAAGGGGTCGTTATGACGTCAATTGTTCCTTTAGATGGTTTATTAGCCATTTCATTTGAGATTATAGATGGATGGCTAGCATAAATGCGGGCAATTGCTGCAATAGAAATGCCGACAACGATTTATGGTCGGTCTAGACCTATATAATCACCAAAGTCCCAGTCCGAATTCCGTGCCAAATGGGTCAAATTGGCCAACATTTGATTATTTTACTGGACAATATACAATAACAAACAGCCGGCTGGTTTACAAATTATTGTAAAATTAACACTAACCTAAGTTGTAGCAATTTAAAGTTCATATTATATACTTGATATCACGCCGGTGTCTTGAATTTAACGTAATCATACTTCAACGTCTAAGCAAATAATATCAACAAGCCAAGGTGGTATCTATTGTACTTTTTATGCTTTAATATTCTCGAAATCTCTTTACAAAGAATACTTTTGAGTCTTTTATTTTGGTAAATTTGAAAAAAAATTAGAAGCCGCGGTGGCTTAGTGAGTGAGACACTCGCTCACTAACCAAGAGGTCTCGAGTTAATAACTCGCTGCAACAGACCCTTACATCAATTATAACGCGGGTTATATAACAACTCTTCTAGATCCTAGTATAGTAAAGACAAGTAAAACGGAACGAAATAGAATCTGTGTTTTAATCAGATAGTGGTTAGGTGATCATAAAGCCATTGATTCATCCTCCGAACATACAAGACCACCCGTCCTGCACCACTGACAAGGAGACATCGCGCTGAAACATCGCTAGAACAATCGTGGCCAACATCGGATTCAAACCCATGATTCCTACTCGGTGAGAGAGAGAGAGAGAGAGAGATGGGTTTAAAGTCATTTTGGGACTGACATATGGTTCAATGTTATTTCAATAATTCGCGTGTGCGCGTAGGGGTCGTTAGCAGTGAGAGGAAACCGGAGGACCCGGATAAAACCCACGAGGTTGGATAGGCGACCCTACTCCTTGTCACGTACAACGGGGGAATCGAAACCACACCAGTTGACTCAACGACAGATCTTATGATACAGCGCGCACGCGCTAACCATTCGACCATCCAACCCCCCGAGCCACCATGACTCTAACAGCAGTTGAAAATGCCAGATGTCAATCCACATCTGCTACAAAAATGTGTGTTACATTCTTCAGAGATTTGATTGATAGCCCTCTGACACGCCCTTCATCTGTAAAATGTAAACACGCATTTAAGCATCCCTGTATTTCCAGTAACAACGACGTTAATGAACGTCTGATGCTATCTGGTAAATGAAAAAGAAGAATGTCATGCCCTTGTGTCTGGTATGTCAGGCTAATCTTCTCTCTCCGTATTATTTGTCAATTATGACTCTTTCTTTGACAACAGCGGTTGTATGCGCAGATAAATCACTCACAGAGATCCATCGACACAGGTTGTCTAACAAGAAACGCCAAGTTTATTTTCTTTCTTGAAAACCCACAAAAACTAGAGCTCTTAATTCGGCGGTAGATACAAGTGTTGACTGACAGGGGAAGAAATTAGCAAGCTGAAGAAGTTACCTTTCATGCAATTTTACATGCCATGGTTTTTAACTAAACCTTAAAAAAGATATCCAATTCGGTATAATTCTAACAACTATCGTATAACATCCACTCCAAATGATAAAAATGAACGGACTAATGTTCTGCTCCTACTGGGCTAATGAAGACGGGCATACACTGACCGCTACAGCCTACTTTTATGTCGAATTCCAACTGTGGGAATGGCAATGCGTACACGGCACCCTGGTGTTTTCGTCCAACTTTCCCGCCAACACCGGGATCGAACCCACAACATGCGAGTAGTGATCTTTAGTAATGGGAGGAAACCGGGAACCCGGAGAGAAACTCACGAGGTTACAACGGGACTTTATTTTCTTTCATGAAAACTTCACAAACCAGGGTTCTCTCGATTACGAACATGATAGACTTTAGTAGACATTTTGGATTTAACCCCCCCCCCACCCTCCACACTAATTTCAAATCATACTGAACAAAATTATTCATTAAAGATACATTATGGAAGATTTAGATAAAGAGCTATCCATTCTTCCTATACTAGTTCGAAAATAGATCATGAAAATGAATAATTTGAAAATTTCATTCAAATTACACTATTGCGAGTGAAGATATTAGCCTTTGAAGGTTTGACAAGACGTGTGTAATAATTTCAACCACCGTACTGCTTGTTCGAAGCTAAGTCTCGCTCCTCCATTTTTAGATTAAATCAAACTATGACTGAACCATTATAATCTATTTAATATCGGAGAAATCCGATGCCATCGAGGGTTGATTATGGCCTGGATAAGTTAATTAATATCTAATTAATAATTTAGATAACATTTCAGGTCTAAAGAAAGACCTGCAATCGGCAGATTTAGCTCTTGCATAATGTATGTTTAATAAAGGGTTCAATAACTACCCCCTCTCTCTCTCTCTCTCTCTCTCTCTATCTCTCTCTCTCTCTTTAAACACACACCATTACTGTTCTGTTTTACGATTTGGTTAATTATTAAAAGGTATGATATACCTTCAGCTGTGATACGAAACGAAAGTGATTAAAATAAAGTTATGTCTGGATGTAATTTCAGAATGTAACTAAAAGATACATTATGTAAAATTTAGATAACGAGCTCACGATTCTTGCTATAATAGCTCAAAAATAGATAATGTAAAATGAAAATATTAAAAATTTCAAATTACTTTATTCTGAACCAAGTTATCACTGTTTGTAGTTTTGACAAGATGTGTGCATTGTGGTAATCAGGGCACTGGTACATTCGAGACTTTGCCTCGCTTTCCTATTTTTAAATTAAATTTTTAAATGGCGAACCGTTCTAATCTAGTTAAAATCTCGAGTATCCGATGTCATTGAGAGTTGATTATAGTCTTTTCATGTTAATAAATGTCTAATTAATAATTTATATAACATTCGGGCCTTCAACAGACAGATTTAGCTCTTGCATAATGCATGTTTAATATACTTCTACCTCACTTTGACATTACCTTTACAGTGCATCATTTTTCTCCATTTTTCAGAATCAGCAGGAAGACCATCTAATGCTATGATTAATCAAAAATTATCCAGACGGAAGATATCCCGAATGTTAATTGCTGTTGTAATTATATTTGCTGTTTGTTATTTGCCGATACACGTAATGTATATTTGCTTGTAAGTTTTAAATATTACATTGATCAATTCACGACCCCCCCCCCCCCGTCCACCACAAGAGTTCCACAAGATATTGGACTTATAAAAAAAAATCAAATTTTTCAAAAAGTTCTTCTCAGACCTCCCTATGTGCCTGTGTGGTACCACAATCCACAAGATTTTCGACTTGGATTAACTTTGTTAGAGTATTTTGGGTCTGTGGTGTTTTTCGCCACAAGATATTGGAATCAATTTGACTTATGTGTCACACATGACTTAGAAAAACAGAAATCTATTTTAGGGTAACAATTGTTTATAATAATAATAATAACATAGATCTGCCAGGCAGATATGAAAGCTTTCATATTGATGGTCTCGGGTCATGCATTATGTCAAAAATGTCAAAAAGAAAAAATAATTAATAAGATCAGCCAATAATTCGCTAAGCTAAACAAGAAATATTTCAACTGGGCAATATTTTTGGATAGATGTTACGGATTAAATCGGCCAAACACTGGCTAAGTCATAACGACCAGGCATCACTTCTCATCTGATGGTATTGATTCTGCCAAGAATCTTAACCAGAAAAGAATTATCTTTATAACTTTTGTAACTTCTTTTTGAAGATAAAACATGAAAACGCACCAGTAACAGTTGGATGACATGCACCTAAGACTACTTATGGCTTCGAACAAGGGTTAAAAGATTTGCCATGTTTCCTAACTCCTTTCTGAAGATAAAACCTCGAAGACGCTCCAGTAACAGTTGAATGGCATGCCCCTAAGACTACTTGTGGCTTCGAACAAGGGTTAAAAGATTTGCCATGTTTGCTAACTTCTTTTTGAAGATAAAACATGAAAACGCATCAGTAACAGTTGAATGACCTGCCCCTAAGACTACTTGTGGTTTCGAAATTCCAGATAGGATGAAATTAGTTGATGCGATTTCAAGTGAGATTTGTATAATTTAGATTTTTGGAGGATTAATTTATGGTCTATAAGATCAAACGCCTTTAAAGATCGAGAAAAACTGCTCCGGGCATATTACTTGAGTCTATTTCTTTAAGCCAGATATTTGTAATTCTCAATAAGGCTGCTGAACAGGAATGATTTTTTTTTCTAAAACCAGATTTCAATTCATAAAATAGTTTGCAGTTTTCCAAATATTTTGTAATTTAAGATCTGATGTGTGTTTATACGCCCACATTGAAATGTTGTCGTGTTTTGTCGTCGCCCTCGTCCGTCCGTCAGTCGGTTCGGCGTCCACAATTGCCAGAGTTATGGCCCTTGATCACTTCAAAATATGTTAGCATGGGGCAGAACCTTATAAAACCAAACAAATTCTAATGATTTTCTGATAATTACGTTATGAGTTGTTACTCTTAATCAGATTTTAATGTATTATAAATGTTTCATTACCGAAAAAAGTAAAAATATGCGACAAATCTTGTTGAATGCCCGGACGATTTAGCTGCTGTGGGCGTATGTTTCGTTGCCTGGCAACCTATCTTTCAAATATTTTTGATATTGTGGGTAAGACAGAAATGGGTAGATCTTTGTCTTCCTTCTTACGGATTGGGATACGTTTAGCAAATTTTAATTGTTCGGGGAAAATATTTTTTGAGATGCATAAATTTATTATAATAATAATAATAATAATAATAATAATGTATATTTGTAATGCGCTTAATAATCCATCCATATACGCATGCTCAAAGCGCAACATTTAAAGAGTCAATACCCGTAGCCTTACTTGGATCGAGCATATTTAGATATTTGTGTACATCTGCACATGAGATATAATTTATGGTAAATTCTTTGTTAGGAGGAATTGTTTTTTGAACAACAGAACAGTAGGACGTTAAACCCCATTTTATTTCATACCATTTTTGAACAAATTTATCAATCTTTTCACAATTTCTTTGGAAAGGGGGTTATATACAGGCTTAATATCATCGGTAACATTGGTTCAATAATTATTCATTATATCAGATAAATCATCACAATTTCTTATTATCTAATTTCATGGACATCGGATAGGTACAGCTCGTTTTATTTCCCATAGCATTGTTAATTTTTTTCGAAATATTGAATGAAACAAGTTGGCCATGTCTTAGACACCATGCATTTTATATTCATCTTTCCAGTCAGTTGTGTAATTAGTTTTAAAATAAAATAAAAATATATTCGACGGAAAGAATGTGTTAGAAACCTTGGTGTATACTTTGGCAGAGATACAGGTGTCCAACATCTGCAAAACAAAAAAACTTTTATCTGTACAATATTGGAAATATTTGACCTTGATACCACCGACTTGCTTATATTAAAGCGTCATCTCTTGATTACAGTAACTCTCTGCCAAAACACCTACTTCATGAATTACCAACAGCTGGCCATATATGAGAGAAAATGAAATGAAATGAAATGGGGTTTAACGTCCTACTCTTCTGCTCCGAACTGGGCTAATGAAGACGGGCATACGCCAAACAGTGTGCTATGAGGGAAATTTTGCCCGAACAGCGGCACTACGGCCTACTCTTATATCGAATTCCAACTGTCAAGGGATCTTTTACGTGCACGCCAATGTGTACACGGGACCTCGGTTTTTCGTCCCATCCGAACGACTAGACAGCTGTCCTTGTCAGGCCCCCCGTCCTGCATCACTGACCAGGGTTAACCACGCCGGAACATATATGAGAGAGAGGGGGTGGGTGGGGGTAACGGCGCAAACTAGTTCATTTCGGGACTAACATATGCTTCAAGTTTATTTCAATAATTCGCTTGAGCGTACGGTCTTTAGCTGAGGGGGGGGGGGGGGGGCTGGATGGGGTTTAACGTCCACTCGACACAAACCAGGTCACATGGTTCAATTTTATTTCAATAATTCGCTTGCGAGTAGGGGTCTTTAGCAGTGGGAGGAAACCGGAGGACCTGGAGAAAACCCACGAGGTTGGTTGAACAGGCAATCTTACTCCTTGTCACGTACAACCGAGGAATCCAACCACGCCAGTTGACTCAATAACAGACCGTATGGTACAGCGCGCACATACTAACCATTAATGCTATTTTCATAATGCAAACAACATCTCAAATTAGAGGAGATAAATCGCTAATATTTGGGACTTAGAAATTGACACAAGTTGGTCGCAACGCATATAATAATATAATATGAATGTACATAAACTGATTTACGTTATCGTTTCCGTTTTACTCTAAATTCAAATCAGTACATTTTGTCCATCTCTCTTCTGTATATATTTGCGTATTTATTTTCATTTTTAACAAGAGGAAATAATTAAAAAGATTTTGTAGAATTTTTGAAAAAAATTTAAATTTAAATATGGTAGGCATATAAGGGTTTTGGGAAGAAGGTTAAATATCTTGTGGAACTGTTGTGGTGAAAAACATCACAGACCCAAAACACTTATATCAAATTCGAAAATCGTGTTGAATGTGGTACCAGACAGGCACATAGGGAGATCATAGAAGAAATTTTTGAAAAAACTCTTGTGAAATTCGTGTGTTAAAAAACACCAGAGAATAAAATCTGGTCGATTAACTATCAATGTTCCAGGAAAATAAGTAGAAAATTCCAAACATCTAGATTAAAGATACATTATGGGAGATTCGGTAACGAGTTGGTAGTTCTCACTATAATAGTTAAAATCCAGATAATGTAAAGGCAATTTGCTAAAAATTTCATTCAAATTGATCCACTAGGAACCGAGAACTAAGCGATTGAAATTTACGCCTAGTCTCGATCATCATTACTAAAGTCAGTACGATAAACAGCATAGTCTCGATTATTCATTTAATCGTTAAATCGTGAAGGTAAGTTATGCAGTAAATCGGTTCATAATCCACTTATGATTGCAGGCTAGCGATGCCATCTAGAGTTGATTATGGCCTGGATAGGTTAATTAATGTCTAATTAATAATTTAGATAACATGTCGGGCCTAAAGAAAGACCTGCAATAGACATGTTTAAGTGAATGGATCCGGGGGCTAGAGCGCGCATGTAGTGATACGGACTTCACTCAAAAATAAAAATTAACCATAAGAAGGAATATATCCCAATAACATTGTGTTATACTAGTACGAGTCATGATTTGCTATCTGGCACGGGGGGGGGGGGGGGGGGGTGGCCGAATGGTTAGCACGTGCGCGCTGTATCATAACGTTTGTCATTGAGTTAACTAGCGTGGTTTCGAATCTCTGGTTGTACGTGGCAAGGAGTAGGATCGCCTGTCAAACCTCGTGGGTTTTCTCCGGGTCCTCCGGTTTCCTCCCGCTGCTAAAGACCCCTACGCGTAAGCGAATTATTGAAATAAAATTGAAGCATGTGTTGGTCCCGAAATGACCTACTTTGTGTCGAGTGGACGTTAAACCCCATCTCTCTCTCTCTCTCTCTCTTTCTCTCCCCCCCCCTTCTCTGTTCATGAATTTACATGATACGATGAATTAAACATGTCGCAACATTCGACATTTTCTAAAGACGATATAAAAAATCCAGTAATACGTGTAAATTTGTTTGAATTCAAGCCACGAGAGTATCTATCGATATAAATAAATGAAAAGAAATGGGGTTTAACGTCCTACTGCCACATGAAATATGAATGTAAGCATATTGAAGGGAAAACAATTACCTATACAAGTAACTGTATCGACGGATGGGGAGCCACGGTGGCTAGGTGGTTAAGGCGCTGGCTCGCTAGCCTGGAGGTCGGGTGTTCGATCCCTGCATTGGCCGAGAAAGTTCATCCCGATTTTCCGACGTGGTTTCCCCTTGTCAGTGATGCAGGACGGAGGGCCTGACAAGGACAGCTGTCTAGTCCTTCGGATGAGACAAAAGACCGAGGTCCCGTGTAAACATTGGAATGCACGTAAAAGATCCCTTGGCAGTTGGAATTCGATATAAGAGTAGGCGATAGTGCCGCTGCCCGGGCAAAATTTCCCTCATAGCACACTGTATGGCGTATGCCCGTCTTCATTAGCCCAGTATAGGAGCAGACCAGTAGGACGTTAAACCCTATTTCATTTCATTTTATTTCATTTCGTATCGACGGATGACCAGTATCTAGAATGGTTTAACTCCAAGCAAAGACTAGACTCCGGTTGGTTTTAACAAATCAATATTGCTCCATTTAAGTCTGGAAATTAATTATTATTCTAAATATAATGTATTATCATTTCTGATATTCGCAGGCGCAATAAATAGCTGACCGAATTACCAAATAATCACATAACCTCTCGAGGGTATAACACCAGTAGCGCTCGGACTAATTTTCAAGGTGTGGCGTGGGACTGTTGCTTTCGTGACGAGGTAACACGAATGTTTAATTTGGTGAAATTGTCGATCAATCACCTTGTCTTATTATATCGTGTCACGATCGCATACGATACGTCCAATAAAAGAAGTGATATAACTCATTATGCTCTATTCAAATTGGACAAATTCCAGCTAAAATTTATATGGATCCGCAAAAAGCAACCTAATTCTTCAACCATTAATTTAAGTTATATCCGCCTGAAAGCCGTTCGATATCTATTGTGTACAGACTTTGTTCATAGAAGTACATGGAGATTATATAGCAATAGATCAAGCGCGTGTCGAATGACAGATAACAGAGAGGTGTCAAACTTGGCGCGGTAACTAACTCCGCAACACTTGGAAACAATGGAATTCCCATGGTGTGTTGTCGTTAGGCTAACCGGTTGTATACAAATATCAATACCAGTCCGCTTTTTTCACCTCGGTGGAAGCGGACGTAAAATACAATTAACTACTTCTACTATTCTCTATCTTGTCTGTGACATCACACTCGGTGGACGCGGACTTTAAGCCCTAAACACCAACCAACTATTCCCTGCCAGCCTGCTCTAGATAGGCGAGAGTGAGAAAAGGAGTTTAACCTCCACTCGACACATGGTTCAATTTTATTTCAATAATTTGATTCTGCGTAGGCGTCTTTAGCAGTGGGAGGACACCGGAGGACCCGGAGAAAACCCATCGAGGTTGGACATTCGACCATACTCATTGTCACGTACAACCGGGGAATCGAAACCACGCCAGTTGACTCAATTACAGATCTTATGATACAACGCGCACGCGCTAACCATTCGGCCCCCTCCACCCGCTGTAAATAGAAGCTAGATGTTGGGAACGCGTGCTGTCAGCACCTGTTTGCCTCTATCCTATCAGCCCCGCGGAGGTTACTTTAGCTATCACATGTTTCCACGAACAACGCGATCAAATGGAGCGACCAATCTGAATAAAATACAGATCCTATTTCGATTCGTTTTATTATAGTTCAAAATCTCGTTTTACTTGTCATTGCTACACTAGGATCTTGAAGAGTTGTTAAATAACCCGCGTTCTGGATGATGTGAGGGATTAACCTATGAAACGGTCTGTTAAGGCGAGTTTTTGGCGTGAGATGCACGGAAGTTGTGGGTAAAGAAACAGCAACGCTGATTGGTTAATCAAATGTCTGACGTCATAGGGTCAAAAGCCTTTCTTATGATCTCTGACGCGACCTTTCATTACAACCGATAAGATCTTCATGTAGTGTAGGCTATTGAAAACGAAATATAGATCTGTACTGTAATCAGATTGTTAGAGCCTTTAACCATGAGGCCTGCGGAAGGGGGCTGCGAATGTCCCTGTTCGGTATCCCATTTCTAATTTACGTTGAACCTGCTTCTCAAAGATGAGGAGCTCTTCTGGAAAATTTCTGAGGAACGATTTGTCCAAGATTTCCCCATCGGTGAAAGCGGGCGTTAACCCTTCTAAATAACGCTTGACTATGGTCTCGTACAATGTAGCATGCTATATATAGATGACCCTGGCAGCTACCGGTGGTTGTAGCAAAGAAGAATGGCGAGGGCCATAAGGGCCTTGCACTTGAGACAGTGCCATCTGAACGCTTCCTAATCTCGCATTTCCCATCATCTCCGAAGACCATATAAACTATAAATTAGTCTAGAAAAAAATTAATGTTTCATTAGATTGAGATTAGTTTTGGAACAAAATGGATGTTTCAATAAATTGAAAATAACCGACTTTTTCAAGATGGGGAAACTGAAAACAGGTGCCTATTAATTTCATCTTATCAAGATTGACGCAACACGCTATCATGTCTGGGTGTCATTGTTAGACGATTTCAGTATAGCATCTCCGGTGGACAACGTAGACCGTATAAACTGGCGTGTGTACACCTGACAAAGTTCATTCAAACATCTTTCTATACCGGCATGATTTTTTTTAGCCAAAGATTTCGATAGGGTGTAATCTAATAAATTCAGACAAATTTTGTTTGTGAAAGCGATAAGCCGCATCTCGTGATCTATTGCCTAGAGGTTCTTTATAGAGGTTAAATAGATCGCGCTGACATCGCGAGACATCGTGACATTGCGCCAGGTTACTGACATCATTTTTTTGCCTTTCAATATGATTTCGTTATTTCGTCTAATTAGCTGGCAAATAATGGAAGCGCACGGCCATAAAGTGTAATAATTAACATAGTTGGCAGAGCTACTTCATAAAGTACGTTAAATAATGGTCTCATAGCATCACTTATCTGAGATTCAGATACAACACTTCCAGTATACTTCTTTCGTCGTTTTATAAATAAAAATCTACGGTCGCAATAAAGAAATATTATGACATTTTACGTTTTATTAAGGCGAAATTCACAGAGATAAAACCTCTTTAATTTCAAGTCACAAATGAGAGAAATGGGGTTTAACGTCCACTCGACACAAACCAGGTTATTTCGGGACTAACATATGGTTTAATTTTATTTCAATAATTCGTTTGTACTTAGGGGTCTTTAGCAGTTGTAGTAAACCGGAGAAAACCCACGAGGTTGGACAGGCGATCCTACCCCTTATCACGTACAACCAAGGACTCGAAACCACGTCAGTTGACTGAATGACAGACCTTATGATTCAACGCGCTGGCGCTAACCATTCGGCCATCCAGATATTCGTTTATTGTCTCTCATAGCACTATTTCCATCAATTTAATTAAAACTAGGATCCTATTTCGTTTCGTTTTTTATGGTTGAAAGTTCCGTTTTATTTGTCTGTACTACACTAGGATGTAGAAGAGATGTTATAACCTGTGTTCTGGATAGCATGAGGGATTAGCCAATGAAACCATCTGTTACGACTACTTCTTAGCGTACGATGCTAAACGTCAACGCTGATTGATTAATCAATCTCTGACGTCATAGGATAAAAAGCCTCTCGTATGAATAATTGGTCAGATCTTCATGTAAATCTGGGGCCTGTTTCACGAAATTTTAACTAAGATAAAATCCAAATTTTAGTAATTTGATTGGATAATACTAGATTAATTTTAGTGCTTAGCCAATCAAAATTGAAGTATCTACTAAAATTTGGATTTTATCTTTAGTTAAAATTTCGTGAAACAGGGCCCTGTATAGTAACCAGATTGTATTTCCATATATCTATTTATAATTTTGTTTAATATTTTCAGCATTTTTGACGTATTTGTTGGTTTAAAAGATCAGAGCTTTATACCACGATTAATGATGATTTCTCATTGGTTATGTTATTTTAACAGCGCCATCAACCCAATCATTTATAACTTCATGAGTAGTAAGTAAACTAGATGATTTATTATATGTTGTTTTTGTTTTTTTTTTGGGGGGGGGGGGGTGGCTGAATGGTTAGCGTGCGCGCGCTGTATCATAAAGTCTGTCATTGAGTCGACTGGCGTGGTTTCGAATCCCTGGTTGTACGTGGCAAGGAGTAGGGTCGCCTGTCCTACCTCGTGGGTTTTCTCCGGGTCCTCCGGTTTCCTCCCACTGCTAAAGACCCCTACGCGCAAGCGAATTATGTAAATAAAATTAAACCATATGTTAGTCCCGAAATTACCTAGTTTGTGTCGAGTGGACGTTAAGCCTCATTTCTCTCTATATATATATATATATGTTTTGGGTGCTATAGGGAGGTAAACGGAACAGCCAAACATCGGTATCGCATTTGAAGTACATTTCCCGCGATATAGCTCTATTTTTGAAAAAATCAAATATGTCTATTTTGCAACATTATGTTGTAGTATGTGGTGATGTTGAGGTGGTATTGGGTAGTATTGGGTAAATCGTCCCACCCTTAAGATGTGTTCTTGTAGCAGAATGGACCACGGGGACACTTGCTATAAATTCATATGCGTACAGTGGTTCTCAAAACGATGGCATGATGATATAAAGCGACGTAAATTTATAAAACGAAACAAGGAATAAGCAGTATATCCCAACTGGATATTACAGTCTCTCCTTAAACATACATTATGTAAGATTTGAATAAAGAGCTAGCTATTCTTGCTATACTAGTTCGAAAATAGATAATGTAAAATGAATAATTTGAAAATTGCGAGCGAAAATATTAGCCTTGGAAGGTTTGACAAGATGTGTGCAATAAATGTGGCTGAGCTGTTCTAATCTATTTAATATCGGAGACATCCGATGCCACCGAGAGTTGATAATGGCCTGGATAAGTTAATTAATGTCTAATTGATAATTTAGAAAATATTTCAGGCCCAAAGAAAGACCTGCAATAGGCAGATTCAGTTCTTGCATAATGTATGTTTAAGTAGATTAAAATGCCAACTCGTGTAATAAATTTTAAAACAAAAAAGTTACACAAATCTAATGAAATAACACGATGGCGTTGTGAAGTCTGAAGCCACTGTCCGGGGTACACCCCACCCCCCCACCACTTTACATAGTATAGACTGAATAACCTGGTCTTAATGACGTCATACTGGTTCCTACGTAACTGTGCTATTCTGTCTCCAATATGCAAGTCAGAAAAGGAGTGACGTAGGAGCGAGTCTGACGTATTAGAGCAGGTTATCCAGTGTATACATAAGTAATCATTGAATTGTAACTTCCCATAGGCTAGTCTCACACGGATCGAAATGTTCACCAGATGTTTAACCCCATTCTACTTACGGCCCCGAATCATAACGAAATCAATTTGTTTTTATTTGTTTTTTTCAGTGAAGTTTCAATCGGAATTCAAACGTATATTCTACAGAATGACATACCGACGTTATCCAGAATCCCATGGCCGCACTGAGAGTCTACAACTGAAGAGTAATGACGACTATTATTCTACAACGGTGGAAAATAGACTATAACATCATACAAATATTAATTTATTATAATACTGGTCATATAATATCGATATAGACGGGAAATGGTTTACCCTGTGTAAAGATGAAGTAACCTATCCCCGACGTCCAACAGTATGACGTAGAGGCACGTCGTCAAACAATACGATTATGTTGTCGTTGCTACGTCGTAAAAGTGACGTCATCCCCGACGTCCAACAGTATGACGTATACACACATCGTTAAAGATTATGTTGTCGTAACTACGTTTTAAAAGTGATGCCATCCCCGACGTCCAACAGTATGACGTATACACACATCGTTAAAGATTATGTTGTCGTAACTACGTTGTAAAAGTGACGCCATCCCCGACGTCCAACAGTATGACGTATAAGATTATGTTGTTGTTGTTACGTCATAAAAGTGACGCCATTGTCTCCGACAATCTCAAAACTGTTGTCAAATTTAAAAGTTTATGTTTGAAATCAAAATATAAGTTTTCACCAGAATGATAAAGGTGGCAGTAAGGTTAAAACATTCCGGCGGATGAATATGTGAACTTTCTGGAAATTCGTCAATGTTCAGAGAACTGGGAGAAGTTTTCACTTATCTCGTTAAACGTAAGTTGTCGGGGAAAAGGAGCACAGTCACGTTGTTGTCAAGGAAGTTCGGCCATGGTTGCTACGAGGATAGGCTGAATGAAGAGTTATGAATGGATGGGGTTAACAGAGTGAAGGAATGAATGGATTAGAGATACTATGTGTGACAAGCAGAGTTTTAGGCCTGTAACTAATATGTTCTTGTTGGATGAGTTTGTTTCTCTGTTTGAGAACAATCTAATAATCCATATTTGAAAAAATAAATGGATTACAGATACTATGTGATAAGCAAAGTTTTATAATTAATATATTATGTTGCGAACAATCGCATAGGCTATATTTGAAGAAATGAACGGATAACAGATACTATGTGATTAGCAGAGTTTGATAACTAATATATTCTTGTGTGGTTAATTTGTTTCTCTGTTGTGAACAATCGAATATTTTTGAAACCGAATAAGGTCAAGACATTTCGAAATCTGTGGCCATCGGTTATTCAATACTACTTAAAGGCCATAAATGCCTTATAAATAATTCGACCAATCTGATTAAAATACAGATCTATATTTCGTTTCGTTTTTTATACTTTCGATGGCCTACACTAACTAAAGATCTGACCGGTTGTAGTGAAAGGTCGCGTCAGGGGTCGTACGATCGACTTTTGACCACATGACGTCAAACATTGATTAATCAATCAGCGTTGACGTTTCTAGTGGTTCACCCACAGTTCCGTACATCGCACGCCAAGAACTCGCCGTAACAGACAGTTCCATTGGCTAATCCCTCACTTCAATCAGAATGCGACTTATATAACAACTCTTCCGGATCCTAGTGTTGTGAAGACGAGTAAAACGAAATTTTAAACTCGCCGTAACAGACAGTTTCATTGGCTAATCCCTCACTTCAATCAACCAGAATGCGAGTTATATATCAACTCTTCCAGAACCTAGTGTTGTGAAGACAAGTAAAACGAAATTTTAAACCTAAAAAACGAAACGAAATATGATCTGTGTTTTAATCGGATTGGTTTCGACGCCTACTGAATCATTTTACATTGTGATATTCAAGTTACAACATGCCAGAATAAACATATAATGTAATGCTTTAAGTTTTAAAAAAAACTATAGACATACAAAACTAGAGGTAGCCCACGCGCAAATAAATCATGCTTAGTTCATAATGAACAACAAAAATGGCTCCAGGACAACAAAATGTCTAAAACAAAGTAAAAAAGAAAAGTTTGAAACATAAAATCAATGCGTCATTATATTATGACATTCAAAGACCAGCATATACGCGTATAATGTACAGTTTGAAACTATACCCGCACTTAAATCATTATTCGTTCATAAATTGTTCATATTGATATCAGTCCTTTTTGTATAAAATATGTTGATTTTTATCTGTTAACATCGACGTCAAGAGATTTGAGGACCAGCATATAAGCGTCTAATGTATATACATACACAAAAATAGAGTTACTCACACTTAAATCATTATTCGTTCATAAATTGTTCATATTGATATCAGTTCTAATTGTTCGTATGAAATATATTGATTTTTATCTGTTAACATCGACGTCAAGAGATTACTTTTCTTATCTTGTAAAGTACTTTATGTTTGAACATGTGTACTGTTATGAAGGCAGCAATTCACCAAGCTGCAAAAACAGTGAAACGACAATCTGAAATAGACGCGCTGGGGGGGGGGGGGGGAGTTTCGGGGAATTATATGTTCCTTAACCGGTATAAATGAATGCATGGGCGACGTTTCGATCACCATCGGTTTGCCAAACGATGTACCATTGTAAAATAAAAGAAATTATACATTGATGATCTGTCCAAAAAAGAACCCGGTGCGTACTTTCCCCAAACAGTTTCGAACTCAAGACAAGTGCTTTTGCCTTGGCGGACCCTGTTTATATGACCCAAGAGCCCAGATTTATTGGACCAGCAGCTGGTCATAAACCGCTACATTGCGGGCGCCTCTCTTCGAAAAAAAGCCTATGGCTGCGCTAATTCCGCTATGAAACTTGGCCTGATTGCTCTTTGGACAATAGCTTAGTATAAATAATGTACGCTTGGCACATTGCCCGTTTGAAATAATGATACACCAACATAAAAGGATGACGTCACACTCCCACGTGTTTTGCAATTAAATACGTCACACGGCTCCAACATTTTAACTAGTATAAATAATGTACCCTTGGCACATTGCCCGTACAATTATTTGAAATAATGATAAGCCAGCATGAAAGGAGGACGTCACATGTGTATTTTAACACGTGTTAACATATAGTTCACCTAAGTGGCCGAAACGTCCGCTTAGAAAATAAATCGATGTCTTGCTGTACCAAGAAATCTGCTGTAGATAGTACCAAACTGTGCTTTTGGAAAATAAATAAAATGAGCATTTTATCAACGAAGTGTGAAATAGTTTATTAATAAAACTTATACTCTCTGAACGTCATTTGAGGGATTTGGAATCCCTGGCATAGTGTAGCACTATCCTGGTCACGGCACCAAAACCCTGAACTGTAGTTAGAGTTTTCGTCACGGAAGTGAATGCAACGTGAAGATTACAGATCCAATATTGTACAGGGTGAATTTCTAAAAGACGGAATAGGTGACCAAACCTGGTGCAATTCTGTTCATTGAAATAAAAAATTAAACATGTCGCAACATTCGACATTTTCTAAAGACGATATAAATAATCGAGTGTCATAAGTGTTGGGTTTGGTAATATTGTTTAAATTTGTTTGAATTCAAGCCACGAGAGTATCTATCGATATAACTAAATGAAATGAAAAGGGGTTTAACGTCCTACTGTTCTGCTTCGACTGGGCTAAAGAAGACGGGCATACGCCATACAGTGTGCTATGAGGGAAATTTTGCCAAGACAGGGGCGCTATGGCCTACTCTTATACTCATTTCTATTGACCTCAATGATGAAACTTCAAAGTTCCATTAGCTGTAATACTAAGTGCAGGGGGGGCTGCACCACACATATTTACACCAAACAAATCTACGGACAAGACACAATACGTAGAAATCACAAACATTTTGTATATATCAAATTAAGTGAATTTCAAATGAAATAAAAAAAAAGTTCCACTAGCTGTAGCACGTGAACACAATGTCGGCCGGAACTATGGTTTGCATCACATGCACTAAGATAATAATCCCTCGGTCCTTCATGAACATGTCCGCCAAAACTTCCCGAAATCTCACTTTTCAGAAATCCAGAATTTTGTTTTTTTATGTCGGATGTTTAAAACTGAATCATCTTAACGCTATATCACCAACAGAGTTTGATTTGAAACTAAATAGGAAGTAAAGAGTGAATTATAATCAAAATAAACACAACTATTCGATGGATAACAATAACTGTACGTTTCAACAATAATTCTCTGATCGTTATCAAGCACAATACTGATACACACAGAAGGAACGAATTATAATCACTGGAGATTCGCAATAGTATAAATAGTAAATATAACTTATAGACTCGCAATAATCAAATATAATTAGTAAACACGACTTATAGACTCGCAATAATCACATATAATTAGTAAACACAACTTATAGACTCGCAATAATCAAATATAATTAGTAAACACGACTTATAGACTCGCAATAATCACATATAATTAGTAAACACAACTTATAGACTCGCAATAATCAAATATAATTAGTAAACACGACTTATAGACTCGCAATAATCACATATAATTAGTAAACACAACTTATAGACTCGCAATAATCAAATATAATTAGTAAGCACAACTTATAGACTCGCAATAATGAAATATAATTAGTAAACACAACTTATAGACTCGCAATAATGAAATATAATTAGTAAACACAACTTATAGACTCGCAATAATGAAATATAATTAGTAAACACAACTTATAGACTCGCAATAATCAAATATAATTAGTAAGCACAACTTATAGACTCGCAATAATGAAATATAATTAGTAAACACAACTTATAGACTCGCAATAATGAAATATAATTAGTAAACACAACTTATAGACTCGCAATAATCAAATATAATTAGTGAACACGACTTATAGACTCGCAATAATTAAATATAATTAGTAAACACGACTTAGTGAACACGACTTATAGACTCGCAATAATCAAATATAATTAGTGAACACGACTTATACACTCGCAATAATTAAATATAATTAGTAAACACGACTTAGAGACTCGCAATGATTAAGTGTAATTAGTAAACACAGCTTGGAGATTGTAAATGTTCCAATGCGATGCGGAGACTGATACAAGAATGCATCAAACAACAAAACAAAAAAACGTCACCTTTGATATCAAAAGTTTACATTTCACCCGCTCTTCTCTCCTCTTCCTCCTTCTAATCTCTAAAGTTTTCTAACGTCTTTTTGCCATCAAAAGTTGACATTTTCTCCGCTCTTCCTTTCTCTCCCCCCTTCTGATCCCCACAGCTTTCTAATGTCTTTTCGCCTTTAGCCTGTCGTATCCTTTCGTCAATCAGTTGTCCTGGTAGCGGTACGGGTATAGGTGGAAGAGCTCGTCTACTCATCCTGCCTTCTTCCACCATTTTTATGTCCTTCCTGGGCGGTACCGTTGGCCTACGATAGTCTGTCCATCCTCTCGCAAGTCCTGGTTGTTGTCGTCTGCGTCTCCGTCGTGCTTTTATGAATAATATCATTGTTACAATAGTTACAACCACCATGACGCCTACGACTGCGACCATTGTGAATATAGTTGAATACGGAATTGTAGTACTAGTACCAACTGTTACTTTATCAGTGATCGTTGGAGCCGTAGATCCATAAGAACTGAGATATCCATACGACGTATAAGAAGAATAAGAAGATGTATCATAGAAATAATCATAAATCATAGTAAACATGTTGCTCTCGTGAATAATACTATCGGATTAAACATATTCCCCTCTCTTTCTCCCTCTAATGATTCCAGATGCCAGCTTCATATTACCTATTAAGAACATGATTAAATGTACTATTCAAATTAATTAGAGATTCGATGTATTTTCCTATAATATTACTCGTGTTACAACTGTCATGGGTTCTTTTACTTGCACGCCAACGTTACATACTACCTCGGGTTGGATGGCCCAATGGTTCGCACGCGCGCGCTGTATCATAAGGTCTGTCATTGAGTCAACTGGCGGGGTGTCGATTCCCCCCGGTTGTACGTGGCAAGGAGTTGGGTCGCCTGTGCAACCTCGTGGGTTTTCTCCGGGTCCCCCGGTTTCCTCCCACTGCTAAAAAGACCCCTACGCGCAAGCGAATTATTGAAATAAAATTGAACCATGTGTTAGTCCCTAGTTTGTATCGAGTAGACGTTAAACCCCATCTCTCTCTCTCTCTCTCTCTCTCTCACACACACTCTTTCCCATCTGAACAACTAGAAACTCCCTGTTAAAATTGAATATAAAATTACAGTGAAAAATATGTAATTTCTTTAACATAACGCTGTGAAAAAACTGTAAAAAATTGATAAATTAACCATAAAAGTTAGTTTTCGAATTTTCCCTATTCGGCATAAGCCAAACGAAGCCGCACTGCACATATTGGAAATTTCTGATGCCATCATTCCATTTGTATCAAACATCACTCCTAGGTCCGAGGGACTGATCTCTGTAGCACCAATTCGTAGCCGTACATCTGTAGTGCTGACTCGCATATCCGGGTTCCCGTCATTTAATGCTAGTATATTCGTTCGTATCCAACCCCGAATTTCATCCACAGATCTCAATAGAAGCTTAACAGTGTGATCCATCCTAGTTTAACAGCAGATGTACAATTGGGTGTCATCGGCAAACATCATAGTATGAAGACCATGCCTGACAATAACATCCTCGAGTGGGGAAACATACAATGAGAACAGCTCAGGCCCGAGAACTGAACACACTAACACTATTTATGGAATAACAATTACTGGTTTATTAACATGCAACGTTTCGACGATGATACTTGCGAAAGGCTTCATTACTTTACGTCTATAGTCCACTTATGAGGGGGGGGGGGCACGGTGGCTAAGTGGGTAGGACCCCGACTCGCTTGCCTGGAGGTCGAGTGCTCGATACCTGCTTTGGAAGAGAAAGTTCATCCAGATTTTCCGGTGTGGTTCCCCCTTGCCAGTGATGCAGGCCGGACAAGGATAACTGTCTAGTCGTTCGGATGGGACGAAACACCGTGGTTCAGTGTTCACATTGGTGTGCACGTAAAAGATCCCCATTAAACTGTTAAAAGTATATATATATATATATATATATATATATATATTTACAGTTATAAGTATACTTAAAATACAGTGTCCGATTTGGAATATCACATGGTTTGTTAACTTAAATGCATATGAATACAAGGCTTATGTAAGATTACATCAAACGTATTGTAAGAAGCAGGACAATAGGACGTTAAACCCCATTTTATTTCTTTCCATTATCGAATGAGGTTTTGCATGCTCGGCTGAAAGGTCCGTAAAACTTTATGTGTTCGCCAGAATCGAACCTAGGACTACTTAGCCGAGTGGAGACAAACACCTTTTCAAAGTTTATTTCAAGTAAATATACGCTTCAAATTGTATATTTACCGTTAAATGACTGGCAGAAAGTTGCCATTAAAATCACTGTACTTTAACACTAAATGGTAGATTTAGATTCACAAACACCACGTAAATTTACAGTGAGTGTAAAAAAAACTTTGAGGTAAATTTTCAACCACAGTGTAAATTTACAGTGAGTGTAAGATAATTTTGAGGTAAATTTACAACCACAGTGTAAATTTAGAATGGATGTAAATTTACCTCACTTTCTAATATACAAGCACAACGTAAATTTACATCGAAGTTATTTTACACTCTTATGCTAACGTGGATAGATAAACCAGCACGCGGCAGTTTTCATCAACCCTTCCTTGAAGTGTCAAATTTGACAATGAACCCCGCCCACGTGTATGGCGCTATTGCGTGTCGCATGTGCAGCTCAGTGGTTCTTTTGGGGCGATAAGTTCTTCATCTGTGAACATACTCCGAAAGCATGTCAAGCGTCCATGACTATTTATCATATCACAACCTGCATAGATATTTGCATTTCAATATCCCCTCCTTTTTTTTGAAGAGTATCTATACTCATATTTGTGACTGTCGTTTGTCTGTCTGTTTGTCTGTCTGTCTGTCTGTTCGGGGTTGGCGGCTACACTAGGTCTGCCCCAAGTCGGAAATTTGGGGTATAGGGGTAGCTCGGACCGGGGAGTAACATAGGCCAGGTGGCGTTAGTCTACCACTTCCGGTTTCGGGGTTATGACCCCCGAGCGAAGCCGGGCATTCTTCTAGTATATCATATAACACACTACAGATATACACCCACCTTACACACTGCATCGTGATTAGTCCAAGTGTAGTTGAAATAATAATAATAACGACAATAACCCAATTTAATTTGTTTTCGTGAATTTTTGGAAACGAAATCATTGTTTCAAATTTGTATCTAAGCCAACAGAAAAGTGCTATTAAGTTTCTCGTGGATGGCCCCCTTATCCCCCCGTAGTTGGGGTCCTTCGGAACGAGCCGCCATCGGTGGCCGTTCTCTTAATCCGTTCCAAAGACTCTGTATCAAAATCTGAAACCCTGGCATTGGGTTTCTCAATTTTGCTTCAATATTTGAACTTTGTGATGGTAACATTAAACTCCTCGTGTGATATTAAAGATATGACCATAGAATGTAATAAAGCTGAACAAACAAGGTTATACATATTGCTTGGTAAAAGTCGTTCAGTGAACGTCCGTGAGAGGGAGGGAAGGGGGGAGAGATAGAGAGAGATGGAGTTTAACGTCCACTCGACACAAACTAGGTCATTTCGAAAGTAACATATGGTTCAATTTTATTTCAATAATTCGCTTGCGCGTAGGGGTCTTTAGCAGTGGGAGGAAACCGGAGGACCCGAAGAAAACCCACGAGGTTGGACAGGCTACCCTACTGCTTGTCACGAACCATCGGGGAATCGAAACCACGCCAGTTGACTCAATGACAGACCTTATGACACAACGCGCTGGCGCTAACCATCCAGCCATCCACCCCCAACCCCCACACCCGTTCAATTAGGACTGTTCGCGTATTTCACCGAACAAGATTACAAATTTATAAATATGATCTGAAATGTCTGTATTCAATTAGGACTGTTCGTGTATTTCACCGAACATAATTGATTATAAATATCAATAAAAAAAAAGTAACAAATCGATAAATATGATATATAAAAAATATCTTAAAATGCTCAATGCAATCTTAAACATACATTATGCAAGAGCGAAGTCTGCCTATTGCAGATCTTTCTTTAGGCCTGAAATGTTTTCTAAATTATTAATTAGACATTAATTAACTTATCCAGACCATAATCAACTCTCGATGTTTATTTGATTAGGTTCCGATTTTTTGTTCGATTTCCATTCCTGATTTAATAATGAAATGGATAATCGAGACTATTATTTTTATACTACCGATTTTAGCAATGATGATCTACGCTAGGCCGAAAATTCAATCGCTAAAATCTCGGATTAGAATCCTATCTGCTGCTTAACGCTCATTGATAATTCAATCAAAAAATTGGATAATAGAGACTATGTTTTTTTTATTGTATCGACTTTAGTAATGATGATCGAGCGTAGACCCAAAATTCAATTTTCAGCAAATTCCCTTTACATTATTTAGTTTTTTTAACGATTATAGTGAGAACTGCCAGCTCTTCATCTAATTTCCCATCATTTATCTTTAATTAAAGAAAAATACACGGATTTGTTTACACGATACAAAAATGTAACGTCCTACTGTTCTGCTCCGACTGGGCTAGAGAAGACGGCATACGCCATACAGTGTGCTATGAGGGAAATTTTGTCCGGGCAGCGGCACTATGGCCTAATCTTGTATCGAATTCCAGCTGCCTAGAGATCTTTTACGTGCACGCCAATGTATACACGGGACCTCAGTTTTTCGTCACATCCAAACGACTAGACAACTGTCCTTATCAGGCCCTTCGTCCAGCACCACTGACAAGGGAGAACCACGCCGGAATATCCCGATGAACTTTCTCACCCAAAGCGGGGATCGAACACCCAGTTGGAATTCGATATAAGAGTAGGCTATGGTGTCCCTCATAATGCCCGTCTCCATAAGCCCAGTTGATGCTAGATGTAGGACGTTAAACCACATTTCATTTAAAGGCTCAATACCACTCTTGTTGTAACTGAATAATATGTCCCAATCTTTATTCTGGTCAACAAATTGTACTATTTTACAATATTCCAATTAATTGATGATACAAATTTCATCTTAACACACCTATTTTAAAAAATTGGAAAAATTCAACTAAATTATTCGAAAAGCCTAACGTAAACTTTTTCAAATGTGACTTGGATTTAAAAATATTTTCGAACCCTCCGGACAAGTAAAATAGGATGTAATAGATAATTTACACAACAGGTAGGACACTTAAACATCTACTACTTAGAATAAGGCTATTTTTTATTTTCTGGAGCTGTCAAGCCAGCAAGAGTGTCATTGTCATTTTAACACGTACAGAATCATAAGGGCGTTATATAGCCAATAAATATTGATTGCAAAGTAAGTAGAACGTCAGATATGAATTATAATTATTCGCGATTCGCAATAATTATCAAAAACAGCATGGAGATTCGCAATAATTATCAAAAACAGCATGGAGATTCGCAATAATTATCAAAAACAGAATGGAGATTTACAATAATTAAATACAAACAGTAAACACAACTTGTAGATTGAACATTTTCTGAATCCCGACACAAAAATATATTTTGAAAATAGTTATAACCAAAACAACTTCCCAAATCGATTTCGAGGTCTGAATTATATCCCCTCCTCCTTTGTCCATCTCTTTAAATACAAGCAGACAAATCCTACTTCTTTTCACTTGCATCTTTTTGTACATTACCCTCCATCAGTTTTATCTGTCCTGGAAGCAGTACGGGTATCGCTGGCAGCGATCGTGTTCCCATCTTGTCTTGCCCAATCATTCTGGCCTGTTTCTTGAGCGACACCGTAGACTGCCGATCGTCTGTCCATCCTATCGCGATATCTGGTTGTTGTAGTCGTCTTAGACGAGATTTTATAATTAGCATTATAATTGTTGTAAAGGCTATAATCAACAAAACACCCATTATTACGGCAACTACGAATACAGTGGAATCGGAATCATTTTCTGGAAGTGTTGTTACTTCGGTTGTTGACGGACCATTACGTGTTTCGGTCCATACTATGCTACTCGAACCAGTACTTAGAGTCGATTCTGAATAGTCGTACCATTCAGAAGGAGTAGTTGAAGTCGATTTTGCATAGTAGTAGTACCAATCAAAAGCGGTTGTTGCCATCGTAGACACGTATCCCCTTTGAAAGATATTATCCGATTCAACACACTGGCGATATATATACTTACAGTATCTTTTCTATATAATGATTTCAGATTACAGTTTCACGTTACTCATTAAAATTCGAACTCTAGTGCCCACAACTTCCTGGATTATTAATTATATCTTGTTTGAACCCGATCAGCATCAGTTTAACCTAATAATGGACGTTGATATTTCTATAGTTATCAAGTTATGGGCGTTCAGCACATTTTAAGAGAGCGAGGTAAATGGGGTTTAACGCCAAATCGACACAAACTAGGTCATTTCGGGTCAAACATAATTATGGTTCAATTTTATTTCAATAATTCGCTTGTTCGTAGGGGTTTTTAGCAGTGGGAGGAAATTGGAGAACCCGGAGAAAACCCACTAGGTTGGACAGGCGAACCTACTCCTTGTCACGTACAACCGGGGAATCGAAACCACGCCAGATGACACAATGACAGACCTTATGATACAACGCGCACGTATTCACCCCCACCCACCCACGGCACATTAGACCACTGAAATTAAAAATGCAGGGTGGGTTCCAATTTCAAAGACATGAATTTATAGTCATCCGAAATCCTACTGACCTGTGAAGTTTATAGATATCATTGACATGAAATGGGGTTTAACGTCCCACTGTTCTGCTCCGACTGGGCTAATGAAGACGGGCATGCGTCATACAGTGTGTTATGAGGGAAATTTTGCCCGGACAGCGCCACTGCGGCCTACTCTTATATCGAATTTCAACTGTCAAGGAATCGTTTACGTGCACGCCAATATGTACACGGGACCCTGGTTTTTCATTCCATCCGAACGACTAGACAGCTTTCTTTGTCAGCCCCTATGTCCTGCACCACTGACAAGGGGGAACCACGCCGGAAAATCTGGGTGAACTTTCTCGGCAAATGCAGGTATCGAACACGCAAACCAGCGTCTTACCCACTTGGCCACCGTGACCCCTGCTGAGAATGATGATATTGAAACCGATCTATATTATTAGGGCACTGACAAGCATCAATATTTAAATTTTAATTCATGTCGCCCTTCGCATACTAAGATAAATATGGTATTTAAAGATACATTATGGAAGATTAGATAAAAAGCTGGCAGTTCTCACAATAATAGTTAAAAACTAGATAATGTAAAGGGAATATGCTGAAAATTTCAGTCAAATTGATCCACTCTGAACCGAGATATTAGGCCTAGGCTCGATCATCATTATTTAAGTCGGTACGATAAAAACATAGTCTCGATTATCCAATTTTGGATTAAATCATCAATGAGCGTTGAGCAGCAAATCGGGTTAAACTCCAGAGAAAATCCGATACATAAAATGGCACTGAGAGTTGATCAAGCTCTATTCATGTTAATAAATGTCTAATTAATAGTTTATATAACATTTCAGGTCCAAAGAAAGACCTGTAATAGGCAGATTTACCTCTTGTATAATGTATATTTAAGCTTGCCAGGAGAATGTACACTTGTATTACATAGTAAGCTTGAAAGATTAAAAAAAAATTAATAACATATATTCCAATATACAGCCCCTGCTACCGA
Source organism: Patella vulgata (assembly GCF_932274485.2). Taxonomy (NCBI): domain Eukaryota; kingdom Metazoa; phylum Mollusca; class Gastropoda; family Patellidae; genus Patella; species Patella vulgata. The sequence goes on along the minus strand of NC_065882.2, from coordinate 7,008,733 downwards.
AACCTTGTAATTGTTAAACTCTGAGTATTTGAGAGAAAGAGAGAGAGAGAGAGAGAGAGAGAGAGAGAGAGAGAGAGAGATTAATGGGTTTAACACAACTAGGTCATTTCGGGACTAACACATGGTTGAATTTTATTTCAATAATTCGCTTACGCTTAGGAGTCTTTAGCAGTGGGGGGAAAACCCACGAGGCTTGACAGGCGACCCTACTCCTTGTCACTTAAAACCGGGGAATCGAAACCACACCAGTTGACCTCAATGACAGACCTCATAATACAGCACGGACTTGCTACACCCCCCCCCCCCCCGGAGCATTTTTGACTAGTCAGGTGGAAGAAAGCAATCGAATATCTTAGTCATAGACATCCAATTTATGTTGATTTACTGTCCTAATATCCGAGAAACCGTGGTTTTATAGAATATTGTATCCCCAACAAATTACTGTTGACGGGCATAAATTTGTTGCCTGGCAACTCTATTTTTTGGTACAACGCTGTAGTTTGTCTGTTATAATAATAATAATGATAATAAGTTATATTTCCAATCATGAACATGCTCAAAGCGCATTCCAAAAGCGATCACTGCTGTCACAAAGACAATGTTTTTTTTAGTCTGGACCTGAACACAAAAATATCTGCCTTTGGGGATGCTCGATTCACAGTCCGGAACGTCCAGAATTGACAGAATTGCAATCGAGTGACGCGGAATTCAGTCCTGTCACAGTTCTGTCAGTCCCGACGACGGAGGTGGTGTGAGTAGAATTGTGACGTAATTAAACACGACGAACAGGTTTCGGCTGCATGGTTGGATGAGATATTTATATATCCAGTCGACGCATGCGTTGTAGCCCGAAGTACCCATTTTCACTCGATTGTCACTATTTTGGGGATTGAGAGAATTTAATTCCGGAACGTTCAATCGAGTACGCCCACTGTTGTATTCTGGTATATAAATGAAATGGGGTTAAACGTCCTACTGTTCTGCTCCTAACCTGGGCTAATGGAGACGGGCATACGCCATACAGTGTGCTATGAGGGAAATTTTGCCCGGACAGCGGCACTACGGCCTACTCTTATATCGAATTCCAACTGCCAAGGGATTTTTTACGTGCACGCCAATGTGTACATGGGACCTCGGTTTTCCGTCCCATCCGAACGACTAGACAGCTTTCCTTGTCAGCCCCTCCGTCCTGCATCACTGACAAGGGAGAACCACGCCGGAAAATCTGGATGAACTTTCTCGGCCAATGCAGGGATCGAACACCCGACCTCCAGGCTAGCGAGCCAGCGTCTTACCCACTTAGCCACGTGACCTCCGTATTCTGGTATATAAGAGTGGCGTGTAAAAACTGATAAATACGGCTAAAGGGAGATAACACTATTTAAGTATGTGGCGGAGACCACCATTAATTTCCTATTGACTTCAATGTTAACTCTGACCTCTTTGCCCGGCTCCAACTTTTCCCCAAATTTTCGTTGGGCTGAATGATTTTCACTACAAACAGAGAAAGAAATGAACATGTCTTCGCACAAAAATTTGTATGAGGTTAACCACCAAAATTTTCAGATACACAAACTTGAAGACTCATACTAAAACATGTAACTATTCGCCGTACATATCGCTGTAACCAACTTGATAACTCTGTTATCCTTCAGTCTCACAATCATGAATATTTATCAAAACCTGGCAGAAAATGTTAATTCAAACCCTCTTCGCCCATTCTAGTCTAAAAAATCAACAAAAATGGGCTAGTTAGAGAGTTGCTATAAATAGACGATCTACAATTTGTGGGTACTTAGATGGTTAAATTTAATGGTGGTCTGCATCCATGTGGACTGCAAATTACGAAACTGAGTTTTTATTTATTGTAATTGTGAACTAGCTTAGTCTTCGGAGTAAGTCTTCTGACTGGGCCGACATGTGATGTACACGGAACCTCGGTTTTTCGTCCCATCGGAACGACTAGACACTTGTCAGGCCCTTCGCCATGCACCACTGACAAGAGGAAAACACGTCGGAAAATCCCGATGAACATTCTTGGCTAATGCAAGGATCGAACATGTGACCTCCAGACTAGCGAGCCAGCGTCTTACCCACTTAGCCACCGTGGCTCCCCGATTAAAATGTCGAGCTAAGCTACAACCATACTTACACCACTTTCATTACCTGCTTCACATGGCGGCTAGTCGTGCATACTGACACAAGGCTAATTAGAACTGCGACGCAGTAATGACGGGTTTCACCGGTGTCCCGTTACCCTTGAACATATGTCACTTCCGGTACCGATGAAACCATTAAACAGGTTTCCACATAAGCATTGCACACATCAAATAAAATGTACGCAGAATCAACCAAATCCAGCAATATCAATTCATTGTATACATTTGTTACATGTAAGTGATACTGACAAAATTACATTACTTCCGGTGATAATGAAAATGTTAAATTAGTTTTATGAAATCAGAAATGGCATAAGGCATCACATGATGAAATTTTTTTATGTAAATCGAATAATAATTGCCACTTTTATAGAACAAAAACATTGAAAAGTGACCTGTAGAAAATCGTCTATTTCTCTGCAACCGTACAAGTTAGAAACCACTTTTTGGTATCTGTGTGATCGTGTGGGTTTAATCTATTTGTTGATTGGAATCAAATATCATAATTTGAAAAACAATACAAATCAGACTCATTTGAATAAAATATCTGTTTTGAAGGATAAAAATACAGTTTTTGCCAAAATGACGTTACTTCCGGTGACAGAAAAGGTGTTAAATTACTTGTATGAAATCGTAAATGGCATTAGGTATCACACACTGGAAATTTTTATGAAAATCGAATAATAATTGACACTTTTATGGACCAAAAACCTTGAAAAGTTACCTGTTGAAAATCGTCTATTTCTCCGCAACTGAACAAGTTAGAAACCATTTTGTGATATCTATATGATCGTATGGTTTCATTCTATTAGTTGATTGGAATCAAATATCAAAATTTTAAAAAAAATAACAAATACGACTCGTTTGAATAAATTACTGGTTTGAAGGCTATAAATACATTTTTTGCCCAAATTACGTCATTTCCGGTGACATTGAAAATGTTAAATTGGTTTGACCTAGTTAAAATTGACATTACGCATCAAATGGTGTAACTTTTATGAAAATCGAATAATAATTGACACTTTTACAGGGAAACTAGCGTAAAAAGGGACTCATGCAAAATTGCCCATTTATCGGCAACTGCTTATATTACAAACTAATTTTCACATACATTCTCTTTGTATGGATTATTGCTACTAATTTATGAAAGTTGCGAAAAAATATATTAAAATATGAAAAGCCTGAATGGGTTGTAAATAGCTCATTTTTTCACCCTTTTTCACCTTTAAATCGAAATTACCCGAAAACGAAATCGAAATTAAAAAAAGTGAGTCCGATGTTTTCTGCGCCTTTACAGGGCACACCCTTTCAGTTATACCAGATTTGAAAAAAATAATATTTGCTGTCAAAAAATGGTACCTAACTGTCAAAATTGTAGTTTTTTGTAAATTTACGCCACTTCCGGTGCCGACAGATAACACTATTGGTAACAAAAACAAGAGCATCGCTAACGCTGCAATATACGTCCACATTCCAGCTTTGATTGATATGGTACTTTTTAAAATGAAGAGAATGAAATATGAAATGGCTGTAATATGATCAGAGGCAAAGAAGGCTAGGCGTCTGGTTTGTTTTGCCAAATTTACAGAAATGAAATGAAATGGGGTTTAACGTCCTACTGTTCTGCTCCTATACTGGGCTAATGAAGACGGGCATACGCCATACAGTGTGCTATGAGGGAAATTTTGCCCGGGCAGCGGCACTATCGCCTACTCTTATATCGAATTCCAACTGCCAAGGGATCTTTTACGTGCATTCTAATGTATACACGGGACCTCGGTTTTTCGTCTCATCCGAAGGACTGGACAGCTGTCCTTGTCAGGCCCTCCGTTCTGCACCACTGACAAGGGGAAACCACGTCGGAAAATCCAGATGAACTTTCTCGGCCAATGCAGGGATCGAACACCCGACCTCCAGGCTAGCGAGCCAGCGTCTTAACCACCCAGCCACCCCAAATTTACAGACAAAATACTAACAATAAAGTGGGTGTGACACTGCCCCAAGAGGTCGGGGCAAGTATCAAAATAAATAGTTGCTGTCTTTATGGTATAAGGAATAAATATGCAAAGTTCCAAGATGATCCATTCAGAATTGCAGCCTGTAGACGATAAATACAAAAATTGGGCATGGCTCTGCCCATGGGGGTTGGATATGGAAACAATATAAATAGTTGCCGTCCTTAGGGTATAAGGAATAAGTACTCCAAGTTCCAAGATAATCCATTCAGAATTGTGGCCTTTGGGCGTTAAAGGGAAAATTGGGCGTTGCTCTGCCCCTGGGCATTGGGGCATTCACCAAAATCAATAGTTGATGCCCTTAGGCTATAAGGAATACATATGCCAAATACCAAGTTGATCCATCCAGAATTTGGGCCTGTAAACGATAAACATAAAAATTGGGCATGGCTCTGCCCCTGGGGGTCGTGACATGCAGTTGTCGTCCTTAGGCTATAAGGAAAACATATCCCAAGTTCAAAGAAATCCATTAAGAATCGTGGCCTGTAGGCAACTCACAGAGACACAAAGAAAAAATGGGTGTGGCTCTGCCCCTGGGGGTTGGGCAATCACCAAAAAAATAGAGGTCAGCCTTAGGGTATAACGTATAAGTATAAAAAAGTTTTCAAGATGATCGATTAAGCATTGCAGGCTGTAAGTGACATACAGACACACAAAAAGAAAATGGGTGTGGCTCTGTCCCTGGGCATTCACCACAAACAATAGGGATGTTCCTTAGGATAGAAGGAGTATGCATGCAAAGTTTCAAGGTGATACGTTATGAAATGTGGTCTGTAGATAACAAACAATGAATACAAGAAATGGGCGTGGCTCTGCCACTGGGGGTCGGGCATGCACCAAAAACAATAGGATCATCCTTAGGGTATAAGGAATTCATATGAAATTTTTTCAAGACGATCGATTAAGAATTGTGGCCTGTAGGCGACAGACACACAAAAAGAAAATGGGCTTGGCTCTGCCCCTGGGGGTTGGGCATGCACCCCAAACGATAGGGGTGTTCCTTAGGGTACAAAGAATAAGTATGCAAAGTTTCAATATGATGCGTTAAGAAATGCGGCCTGTAGACGACAAACAAACAAATACAAGAAATGGGCGTGGCTCTGCCCCTGGGGATCGGGCATGCACCAAAAACAATAGGGATCATCCTTAGGGTATAAGGAATAAGTATGTAAAGATTCAAGATGATAACTTAAGAATTGTGGCCTGTAGGCGACACACAGACACACAAAAAGAAAATGGGCGTGGCTCTGCCCCTGGGGGTTGGGCATGTACCCCAAACGATAGGGATGTTCCTTAGGGTACAAAGAATGTGTATGCAAGATTATAAGTTAAGAAATGTGGCCTGTAGACGACAAACAAACAAATACTAGAAATGGGCGTGGCTCTGCCCCTGGGGGTCGGGCATGCACCAAAAACAATAGGGATCTTCCTTGGGGTATAAGGAATAAGTATACCAAGTTTGAAGAAAATCCAGTAAGAATTGCGCCCTGTAGGCGACACAAAGACACACGAAAAGAAAATAGGCGTGGCTCTGCCCCTGGGGGTTGGGCATGCACCCCAAACGATAGGGATGTTCCTTAGGGTACAAAGAATGTGTATGCAAAGTTTCAAGATTATTAGTTAAGAAATGTGGCCTGTAGACGACAAACAAACAAATACTAGAAATGGGCGTGGCTCTGCCCCGGGGGGTCGGGCATGCACCAAAAACAATAGGGATCTTCCTTGGGGTATAAGGAATAAGTATACCAAGTTTGAAGAAAATCCATGAAGAATTGCGCCCTGTAGGCGAACCACAGACACACACACACACACACACACACACACACAGACAGGGGCGACGGCATAATACGTTCACATTATGAATGTGGACGTATAAAAATGACAATTGAGACAACGGAGCATATGAACTTTGTTTTATACAAATCGAACAATAAATAATTAATCCGAGGACTGAAAAACTGAATAAGCCATGGGGGCCAAGGAAAAATACGGTGGCAAAAATGTTGCCATTTTTGGTCAAATCAGATGACTCTTTAACCCTAAGTAAAATACCACATAAAAATATTCATTAATAAAAAAGTTTTTTGTAAAAATTTAAATTTTCAAAATTTGGCGCCTAATATCTCCTAAGATTCGTCGAAAATAAAAAAATCCAAAGAACTGTAGCCATGTGCCTTGTCTTTGGCTATGTCAACATGTATCAAATATTACAATCCGACAATTATTGATAACATTACGGCAAAATATCGAAAAACGACAACTTCGGTGATTTCGGACATTTCGCATTGTCGCAGAACGTTGGAAATAGCTTTAAAATTTAAGTCAAACCCACTTTCCCAGTAAAACCGAAGACATCGAATCGATCCGACAAGTAGTTTCTGAGATATGCTCAAATGGAAAAAAAATAATAATAAGAAGAAGAAGAAGAATAATCCGAACAAAAACAATAGTGTTTCACACTGGCTACGCAGTGTGAAACCCTAATAAGAATAATAATCCGAACAAAATCAATAGTGTTTCACACTGCGTAGCCAGTGTGAAACCCTAATAATACGTAAATTCAAACCATTTTTACCGAGGATCAACAATAGGTTAACAAACACTGGTACGCAGATCGGAAGGCGGGGTCAAAATGGCGGCGGGGGGGGGGGGGGGTAATTATGAAATGAGGGAAAATCGCCGTAGTCTAGTCCTTTCTGGGGTTTGTAGCTTATTCCAGCGCTTCGACCTCAAGCTGGCCGGTCACCTCTGGCTTGCAGTTTTGGTTTCGATCCCTGGTGTGAGCGTAGGATATGTGGCTTGGAGATAGGGGCGCCTTCTCAACCTCTGCGATATCACCTTCGGTGGAAGCGGACGTTAAACATTAAGAACAACATGGTTGAATCATTCACAACGTCAGAAGCATGCCACAAGGCGACAAGACCCCCCGCCATGTTGTGCGACAGCACGTCAGACATTGGGAACACACGGAAGACCCATCAGTACCGATACAGTGCGCCGATGTCTCACCAGAGAGAACATCCATTGCCGTAGACCTTACCGTGGACCGATCCTCACCCCTCGCCATCGACGTGAACGTCTACAGTTTGTCCAGAACTTGCGACACAGGCAATGGAGAACTGTTCTGTTCACTGATGAGAGTCGGTATTGCGTATCAACTGCAGATAGCAGGACCAGAATATAGCGTCGGCGGGACCAGCGTTATTCTGACCAATGTGTCATGGAACAAGGCTCATGGGGCGGTTCAAGCATAACCTGTGATGAGTGGGTCCTGTGATGTTCCAAAATCTTGGTCCAGGGAGAGGATGCGGCATCACAGCAGTGCGCTACATCGATCAAGCTCTCAGACCCCACGTCATACCATATTTCACAACGTCTTCCAGCATGCCAACGCCCGTGCCAATGCACACCGTCAGAGTTACTCGGGACTTTCTACAGCAGAACGGTGTCAACGTTACTGGCCAGCCCTTAGTCCGGACTTAAACCCGATTGAACATCTTTGGGATGATATTCAGAGGAGACTTAATAACGTAGTACCGAGTCCAAACACAGCCGATGGATTGCGCCAGGCTTTTCTGAGAGTGTGGTTCCAGGTGCCAATGGCGTTCATCAATCGTCTGGTCCATGTGCAGACGCTGCGCTGCTGTTATTGACACTCGCGGTGAACACACCAGATACTGATGTATAGATTGTGTACAGACTCTAAACCTTCTCGTAATGTCTTGGAATTGTGATGAATTAATCACTAATGTTCACAAAAAATTGCCTTGATCCATTTAGTAAGTCGTTTTATTTCTAGAATGATTTGATTAAAGTGCCTCTCTGATTTTGAAATCGTACTGACGGTATTTTTTTGCTCGTGCACGGTTGTACACTGAGAATGCACGAATACACAAACTGTTAAAAGAGTTTACATATTAGTGAGATATCAATTCGGACATTTGTCAATTACTTCTTTAACTAAAATTATATAATAAAATATATACAAATATTCAATATAAATAAATGTTAAATTCATGTCAACTGGCGTGGTTTCGATTTCCCGGTTGTACGTGACAATGAGTAGGGTCGCCTGTCCAACCTCGTGGGTTTTCTCAGGGTCCTCCGGTTTCTTCCCACTGCTAAAGACCCATACGCGCAAGCGAATTATTGAAATAAAATTGAACTATAGTAAACACAACTTAGAGATTCGCAATAATTAAATATAATTAGTGAACACAACGTAGAGATTCGCAACCATTAAATATAGCAAACACAACTTAGAGATTCGCAATAATTAAATTTAATTAGCAAACACAACGTAGAGATTCGCAATAATAAAATATAATAAATACAACTTAGAGATTCGTAATAATTAAATTTAATTAGTAAACACAATGTAGAGATTCGCAATAATAAAATATAATAAACACAAGTTAGAGATTCGCAATAATTAAATTTAATTAGTAAACACAACTTAGAGATTCGCAATAATTTAATTTAATTAGTAAACACAACTTAGAGATTCGCAATAATAAAATATAGTAAACACAAGTTAGAGATTCGCAATAATTAAATTTAATTAGTAAACACAACTTAAAGATTCGCAATAATAAAATATAGTAAACACAACTTAGAGATTCGCAATAATTAAATACAATTAGAAAACACAACTTTAATCAGTTAACAAGTATTATAGATTGTAAATGTTACAATGCGATGCGAACCCTCTCAAAACAATCACAGCCAAATACAAACAATCCCTAATAACACGTTTTGGTGATATGGATCCCTTAGCAACATTTAATATCACAAATGTATTGCGTTATATCCGTCTTTATTCTATTTCATCAAATTCCTCTTCTTCTTCGACAGGTTTGATCCTTTCGTCTTGTGGACAAACAGCAACGTGACCTGGTGTTCCTTTTACATCATTTAAGGAGTTTTCTTGCAGCATTTTTCTCTGACCTGGTAGAAGTGGTGGTACCGGTACTGGTTTTTCAGCTGCAGGTCTTTTGAGTTGGCCTGGTAGAAGTTTTTCAGGCGGACGCTTCCTGAAAATAGCTTTCTGGTAGTGAGTATTGAGGTTTTCTTTAGACACACCCAACTGGATTGCACAATCAGCTTTTTGCATCTGTTCCTCCATCATCTTTATCTGTCCTGGTAGCGGCTTGGGTACTGCCGGAAGAGATCGTTTCTGAAAACCGTCTTCATCAAAAACGTTTACGCCTTTCCTGGATCGTAATCGCCATCCTCTCTTTCTCATTATTTTAAATAATATTTTCGAGACAATGGCTGTAGCCACCAGACCCGCAACCACTCCGACGATTGTGAATATAGTGGTCTCAGATATTTCTTTTTCCGGAGGTGGTGTAAAGCTGACTGTTATTTTATTAGTGGTCAAAGGACTACTCCAATAACCCATGTCCTTCCTCCAAAAGATATAAGGGTTAGTTCCAGTCGTTTATCAATGTTTTGCCCTTTCAAAGATAATAACATGATTATAACGTGGGAGATATACGTAAATGATATCCTTTCTCTGTAATGATCTCAGATAACAGTGTTATTAACTCATTGCTATATTCATAACTAACATTAAAGGACAATATTGGTGTCAGTCATTATTACATATGTCCTGTTTAAAGGATAACATTGGTGTCAGTCATTATAAAATAAGTGATGGAACAGCTTGAACACGTTCCAAATATAATTTTAACACAGAGATCATTGCTACGATAGATGCGTTATGACGATTTCAAGAAACGGAAGTAACGAACGCAAAAGGAAAACACGAGTTATCCTTCTATATAACGGACTGGCGTGATACACGGGCAAATTTCTGCTCACTAATAATTCCTTCGAAGACCAAATGTTGTTATATGAGGATGTGAGAATATATCTGATAATTCAAAGAAGTAATTGAATATCACTAGATAAAAGGGAAATCGAGCAAAATAGAAATAAATTGGAACGTGTTTAACCTGTTCTATCAGATATGTGATAATGACTGACACCAATATTGTCCTTTAAAACATAGAAGATACTATTCGTAAACTCTATCCTTTCTCAGTTTCTCAGTGGCATTTAACCCATTACTATATTCATATCTAACATTAAATGTGCTGTTCCAATTAATGGGGGGGGGGGGGGAATTGCCGAATGTATCATAAGGTCTGTCATTGAGTCAACTGGCGTGGTTTCGATTCTCCGTTTGTACGTGACAAGGAGTAGGGTCGCCTGTTCAACCTCGTGGGTTTTCTCCGGGTCATCCGGTTTCCTCCCACTGCTAAAGCCCCCTACGCGCAAGCGATTTATTGAAATAAAATTGAACCATATTTTAGTCCCGAAATGACCTAGTTTGTTTCGAGTGGACGTTAAACCCAATTTTTTTTCTCTCTTTCTCACACTCTGTCTCTCCCTGTCTCTCTCTGCCCCTCTCTCTCTCATTCTCTCTCTCTCTCTCTCTCTCTCTCTCTCTCTCTCCAATTAATAGTTGTTTAATTACGACTTAGTTGTTGTTGTTTATTACAGATTTAACGTCCAATGCAATAAATATGATATTATGGACAGGTTGATTTAATTCAAATATTAAATCTTAAAGGGTTGAAAATTGGTAAAAACCCCAAAATAAAAAAGTCCTCGTGAATCAAAAAGTCGCCTTAAAACACATTTATAAAATCGATGTCGTGAGAGGAAATGAGGGGAGGGGGGAGGGGGGAGGGTGCATGTTCACTCTTTGTCATAATAAAAACAAGTTGAAACAGAAGGTCCGGCTGTTTGGCGTCATCTGTGTGGATAGAAAAAGAATACCACAGCACGTATTTGTTAGTTGTTGTTTTAGTTACTGCTTGATTTTATTTTCTGGTAGATATTTTAGTTACTGCATGTATGTGCTCGTAGTTGTTTTAGTTACTACATATATTTGCTAGTAGTTGTTGTAGATACTGCATATATGTTTTAGTTACATGTAGTTGTAGTTGTTTTAGTTACTGTATATATTTGTTAATCGTTGTTTTAGTTACTGCATATATTTGTTAATGGTTGTTTTAGTTACTGCATATATTTGTTAATCGTTGTTTTAGTTACTGCATATTAGTTAATCGTTGTTTTAGTTACTGTATAGTAGTTAATCGTCGTTTTAGTTACTGCATACATTAGTTAATCGTTGTTTTAGTTACTGCATATATTTGGTAATGGTTGGTTTATTTACTGCATATATTTGTTAATGGTTGTTTTAGTTACTGCATATATTTGTTAATCGTTATTTTTGTTACTTGTAGTTGTTTTAGTTACTGCATATATTTGTTAATCGTTATCTTTGTTACTTGTAGTTGTTTTAGTTACTGCATATATTTGTTATCATTGTTTTAGTTGTAGGTAATATATAAATAATTCAAAGGGCCCCGATATGTGGATTTACTGCAAGCACTTCGCTCTTCCACATGCAGCAAGTGGAGTCTTCTTCCACATACAGAACACCAATCAGCTGGAAACCCTGTTTTAACTTGATTTTTTTCTAACGAATGGAGACGTTGACCTGTCCGCTCTTCTCACGGCAGCGAATGTTAAGTCCGTGTTATAAAGTGACATTTTGCATACAAGAACGATTTTATGTTTTTAGGGGAGTTGGATGGCCGAATGATTAGCACATGCGCGCTGTAAAATAAGGTCTGTCATTGAGTCAACTGGCGTGGTTTCGATTCCCCGGTTGTACGCGACTAACATATGGTTTAATTTTATTTCAATAATTCGCTTGCGTGTAGGGATCTTTAGCAGTGGGAGGAAATCTGAGGACCCTGAGAAAACCCGCGACGTTAGACAGGCGACCCTACTCCTTGTCACGTACAAACGGGGAATCGAAACCTTGCTACTTGACTCAATGACTGACCTTATGATCCTTCCCGCACGCATTAACCACCCGGCCACCCCCACCCCCTCTACTGACAGGTAGACAAATTGTCAATCGAATTCCATTTCTAATATTTACTAGTAATTGCCTTCCTACTCAAATTCTAAAATGTACTAATTGTTCTGTTGTGTGTCATACACGGCCTGCTATTGGCACGGGATCTTTAACTATCAGATAATATAACAGAAACTTGATACTCCCATTAAATTCAAAGGAAGACGATCGATGATTAACGTAAAAGGATTCTTATTTCATACTAAATACAGATATTAATATATATTTTATATATCATAAAATAAAATATGGCTTATTATCTTACCTTTCTGCATCAACAGAGAGAGAGAGAGAGAGAGAGAGAGAGAGAGAGATGGGGGTTTAACGTCCACTTGACACAGACCAGGTCATTTCGGCACTAACATATGATTCAATTTTATTTACATAATTCGCTTGCGCGTAGGGGGTCTTTAGCAGTGGGAGGAAACCGGAGGACCCGGAGAAAACCCACGAGGGTGGACAGGCGAACCCACTCCTTGTCACGTACAACTGGGGATTCGAAACCGCGCCAGTTGACTCAATGACATACTTTATGGTACAGCGCGCACATGCTAACCATCCAGCCACCCAACCCCCCAGGGAGAGAGAGAGAGAGACAGAGAGAGAGAGAGAGCTTGGATCCCTGATGCAAACCCGGTGGGCCTGAAAGGAGTAGTGTTTAGTCGTTCGGGTGGGACGGACATTTTCAATATGTACACATTGGTGTGCACGTAAAAGACCCAATAACATTTCCCTCATAGCACACTGTATGCGCGTCCTCATTAGTCCTGTCGGTGCAGAAAAGTAGGAAATGAAATGAAATGAAATGAAATGGGGTTTAACGTCCTACTGTTCTGCTCCTAACCTGGGCTAATGAAGACGGGCATACGCCATACAGTGTGCTATGAGGGAAATTTTGCCCGGACAGCGGCACTACGGCCTACTCTTATATCGAATTCCAACTGCCAAGGGATCTTTTACGTGCACGCCAATGTGTACACGGGACCTCGGTTTTTCGTCCCATCCGAACGACTAGACAGCTTTCCTTGTCAGCCCCTCCGTCCTGCATCACTGACAAGGGAGAACCACGCCGGAAAATATTTCATTTCTGTCTTCGGATGGGACGAAAAACCGAGGCCCGTGTATACTTTTCTTTCCGTATCGATTTGCTCGTACTTGTAGGCCTACTGGCAGTAAACTGACGGTCACAAAATTCATTAAAATGTAATCATTAAAATGACTAATACTAACACACTGATCCATAGTGAATACCGAGTAAGATTAGGCGGATTATCATCGCGGTAATCCATTTTAGTCCGGACAAAGTTCACTTCGCGCGCACAGATTACTCATCGGAAATTAGACGGAGATTCGCGCATGCGCGGGTGTAATCTGTCCGAGGAGGGAATCTACGCTCAACATATACATTGGCGTGCACGTTAACGATCCCTTGGCAGTTGGGTTCCGACTATCGGGGTAATTGTTATTTTCATTATATTTATGCAACGCGAGATTGGGGGATTTGCCCAGATGACCGTGTTTCCCATATCACTGGATATCATGGGGACGTCTTTATTAATCCGAGTACTACAGGAATGTATATATGACAGTAGTCAACCCAATTTTAAGCCAATGACTAAGAGTCCCGATTGATATTTCACAACCCATTGCTCAAGCTATTCTCATTCTATTAGTATTACCGAAAGCTGATCAAAGCCTCGCTGTTTGGTGACGACATATCAGGTATGCTACGATATTTCGCTTACATTTTTATCATTAATAATCAATATACTGTGATATACGCATGACAATGGGTTAAATTTGACAGATGCAGATTGCTTTACGCGTCGACGTTGGGTTACAAGCTAAATATAGTATATTAGCAGTAAAAGTCGGTCAGTGGTGGCTGTTTAAACAATATATTCATACGTCTCACGCGTTGAAATACCAGCCTTAACTACTTCTTTGGATATTTCTCGGTTTCAATGAACAGCCATCTGACATACTTGGTCTTCCAATCAGCAGTTAGATCCATTTTATTGGGTGGGTGGGGGGATGGTTAACGCGTGCGCGTTGGATTAGAAGGTCTGTCATCGAGTCAAGTGGTGTGGTTTCGATTCCCCGCTTGTACGTGACAAGAAGGGTCGCCTGTCCAACCTCGTGGGTTTTCTCCGGGTCCTCCGATTTCCTATCACTGCTAAATAGCAGAACAGTAGGACGTTAAACTCCATTTCATTTCATTTATCACTGCTAAAGACCCCTACGGAAGTGTCCGGGTAAAATTTCCCTCAAAGCACACTGTATGGCGTATGCCCGTCTTCATTAGCCCAGTTCGGAGCAAAACAGTAGGACGTTAAAGCCCATTTCATTTCATTTCATTTCGCTCTGCATTTGCGCCCCCTGTTTCTATATCGCACCATACCCTGTTTTTGCCATTTCAGTAATCAGCTTTAACATCTGAATAAGCAGGCGCCATGTTACTGCGCAGCTTCCGGTTACTACCCAACAGACGATTGCTAAATGTACGGATTCGACCACAATCTACTATGGCGGCAGTCAAGTCATGTGACGACATTCCGGGACCGCAACCAACTCCACTTTATAAATTACGTTCAGAACTGAAGAAGAATTTCGGGAGAGGACACAAAATGTTTCAGGAATTACATCAAGAATTTGGACCTGTAGTTCAGCAGAAAATTCCGATCGCCTCCTTGCAACTTTTCTTCATTTCCGACCCCAGTTGTCTAGAGGAGTTACTACGCCAAGATGACAAACATGTCCGAGCTCCATTGCCAATATGGAATGATTATAGAGTTAGAGCAAAACAAGAATTTGGAATCTTAACAGCGTAAATATTTTTTTATACGCCCACATTTTCATGTCCGTTCGTCCGAACGTCCGTCAGTCCGTCCACAATTGTTTGTGAACACTCTACAGGTCACAATTTTTATCCGATTGCAATGAAACTTGAAATATAGGTTTATCACCCTAAGATCTCGGTTCCTGCCCATATTGGCATGTATCGGACTGTAACTTCATGGATTATAGCCCCTGATTGTACGAAAAATCACGTTTTTAGCTTGTGAACACTGTAGAGGTCACAATTTTTTATCCGGGTTGTATCAGGGTTGTGGACCCTCTGGAGATCCCAATTTTCATCTGATTTTGATGAAACTTGAAATGACTCTTTATAACCCAAATATCTTGGTTCCGTTCTATTTTCCTACATATCGAATTGTAACTTCCTGAATTATGGCCTCTGATTGTACGAAAAATCGCGTTTTTAGCTTGTGGCCCCATTAGAGGTCACAATTATTATCCGGTTTAAAACAAACGTTCGAATATATCACCGTTACACCGTAATTTTGTCTGAGTTTGAATTTCATGAAAATCGGACCAAAACTGCCGGACAAAATGGCAAGTCCCGTTGGATAGTATTCTCGGATATAAAGGCAGGGTGACACTAGCGGATTCATCCTTTACGCATCTTTTACGGAAAATTCTAACTAAATTCGTAACGGATCAGTCCTGTCGGATAGTATTCTCGGTCTTAACCCGGTTGAGTGCAACGTCAGTTGTTTTGTATACGAGTGGAGCCACGGCGGCTCAGTGAGTAAGACGTTGGCTCGCTAACATGGGGGTCCCATGTTCGATCACTGCGTTGGCAGAGGAAGTTCATCGGGATTCTCCGGCGTGGTGTTCCCTTGTCAATGGTGCAGGACAAAAGGCCTGGCGCGAGACAATGTATAGCCGTTCGGATGGGACGAAAAGCGGAGGTCCCATGTTCATATTGGAGGGCACGTTGGAATTCAATATATAAGAGTAGGCCGTAGTGCCACTGTCCAGGCAAAATTTCCCTCATAGCACACTGTATGGCGTATGCCCGTCTTCATTAGCCCAGTCGGAGCAGCACAATGGGACGTCAAATAAAACCCATTTCATTCATTCATCGTATCCTTTTTGTCAGAGGTTACAGGACATGCGCATTATATATATTCAGAGAATTATTACATTGAATTGACAGAGATGGCGACAATTGGGGACGGATGAGAAGAATCGTTGACAAGCCCATGTTGAAACCAAAGACAGTGGAGAACTATGCTGACAATATGGCCGTAGTAGTTGGGGATCTACTCGACAGATTTGAAAGAATCAGAGGCCCGGATATGGTTGTTGAGAATTTAGCTTCGGAACTTTTTAATTGGGCATTGGAGTGTAAGTTCAAATATTAATCAGACATTCGTTTGTAGCCTAGGTGATCAAATGCTGGGACCATTAGTACTAACTGCCAAATATGGTACGGGCGGCCACACATGATACGGATGGCCAAACATGGTCCTGGCGGCGAAACATAGTACTGACTGCCAAACATGGTACTGACTGCCAAACATGGTACAGACGGCCAAACATGGTACTGACGGCCAAACATATATTCAAAGGTTTGTGAATGTTGAGGGGTTGGCCGAATGGTTAGCACGTGCGGGCTGTTTCATAAGGCCTGTCATTGACTTAACTGGCGTGGTTTCGAATCCCCGGTTGTACGTGACAAGGAGTAGGGTTGCCTGTCCAACCTCGTGGGTTTTCTACGGGTCCTCCGGTTTCCTCCCACTGCTAAAGACCCCTACGCGAAAGCGATTTATTGAAATAAAATTAAACTATACGTTAGTCCCGAAATAACCTAGTCTGTGTCGAGATGACGTTAAACCCCATTTCTCTCTCTCACTCTTTTTAATTTTTAATTTGAAATGAATGTATTTAATCTCATTTTAAGCAATTGGAACAGTCTTATACGAGAAAAGACTGGGTAGTTTATCAGATATCAGAGATCCTGAAAATGACAAGTTTATCCAGTCTGTTAGAGGTATATTCACCAGTACTGTATATTTGTTTGGACTACCACCTATGTTGTCCCGGTTTTTAATGAGAAGTCAGTGGAAAATTCATGAAGAAGCATGGAATACAGTATTTAGAATAGGTAAACTCTTAGCTTCTATTTCTTGAATCATAGTTATAAGAGAAATGAGGGGGGGGGGGTCGAACTGTGATCGCGTGCGTGTTGTATCATATGGTTTGTCATTTAGTCAACTAGCGTGGTTTCGATTCCCCGGTTGTCCAAACTCCGGGTGTCGAGTGGACGTTAAACCTCTCTCTCTCTCTCTCTCATAGAAATGAATTGAAATGAAATGGGGTTTAAGGTCCTACTGTTCTGCTCCTGTACTGGGCTAATGATGGCGGACAAACGGCACTATATATGGCCTATTCTTATAACGAATTCCAACTGCCAAGGGATCTTTTCTTCAACGACAGGGCTATTGAAGATGTGCATACTGTGTGTGCTATGAGGGAAATTTTTTTACGTGCACACCAATGTGTGCACATTGAACATTGACGAGTAGGTGGACACGTGTAGCTTCCCGGGCAAAATGTCCCTCATGGCACACGACGGCCACTGATCTGGAAAACTAGGAACCTAAAACACATTTCATTTCTGTTCTGTTAAAGTTACGGGTGGGGTGATCATATGTTCCATATTGGGAACGAAATATCTTTATAAGGACCTCCCTGTTCGTCTCCAGTCGGTCCGCATAAGATTCATAGTCAGCGTAGAACAGTAGGATAAAGATCATGGGAGAGTAATATGTATTTGACGGGCATCTCATGTTCCCGCAAAAAGTACTCCAATTGAATTCCAACTGCCAACCGTACCACACTGATCAGCAGTGAATAGTCGCTAGGATGCTACAATCACTGACAGGCTTAATGAGCTCTGTTCCGGATTCTTCCTTGTTTGTACCGTAGAGGGTTTAAGAAGATTCCTTTCAGTTTACTCGCTGCCCCTTTGAGTTGGAAGCCAACAGAAAATCAAGGATTATCGTATCAAAAGGTTTAATTACAGAGGTAAAAAAGGATAATACAATACATCGTGGCTTGGATGCAAAATGTTGTACAAATCATAACACGTAAAACGAACGTATGGTAAAGTAAAATTTAACACGTAATAATTGTGACACACGAAAAACGAAATAATCACGACACTCCTCACTTAAAAGACGTGTCTTGTGTCTTTTACTACTGTCACTTTAAACTGGTAAGTTTGTCTATGGTCGAAACAAGAACACTAATTCACTTGTTGGTCTTGTAAAAAGTTTACGAACACCATTCAGCGTTGGCTTTACAGGGTTTTTGTCCTCGTACACTTGAATGATAGCTTCGCGAACTACTCCATCTGTACTCGTGTTGACACTGACGATTCGACCTCTCGGCCACTGTCCTCGAACACATGCTTTATCGGCTATTAGAACGATGTCGTCCACTTGTAGATTCGGGATATCCTTGGTCCATTTTCTACGGTACTGTTGTTCTTGAACAAATTCTCTTCTCCATCTTGTCCAGAATTGGTCAAGAAGGTATTGCGTCCTTCTCCATTCACGTTGACAGTAAAGATCAGGCTTTACAAATTCGCCAGGAGCTGGCAAATAGGGACGAGTTTTCATCGTTAGTATTGATGAAGGAGAAAGAGGTAGTGGTTCACTGGGGTCATTAGGTATACCAGTGATAGGTCTGCTGTTAATGATAGCAGCTGCTTCGGTCATAAGTGTGACCAGTAGATCGTGGGTTAATTGGACTCTTCCGAGACATGCTAGCATTCCTTCAAACACCCTACGTATGCTACCAATCTGCCTTTCCCACGAGCCCCCAAAGTGAGAGGCATGGGGAGGATTCATCTTCCACTCTATCTGGTTTTCAGAAAAGAATTTCTTGACTTCACCATCTTTTATTTCCTTAAGACATTCAGCTAACTCAGCTTTAGCACCCACAAAATTGGTGCCTTGATCAGATCTCAGGACTGCAACAGGACCCCGTATGGCGAGGAAACGTCTAAGAGCACAAATGAAGGCGGATGTGCTCATGGAATCGACCACCTCTATATGGACCGCCCGGGATGACATACATGTAAAGATGATTAACCACCTCTTAGAACTTGCAGCTCCTCCTCTGGTTTTTCTGGTAACCACCTCCCAGGGTCCAAAGGCATCCAAACCAACATTGGTGAATGGTGGTGAGCTGCTGAGTCTATCAGTTGGAAGATCAGCCATTTTAGGAGTCTCAGTGGGACGTCGAAGAAAGTTGCACCTCAGACAGTTGTGTATGTAGTTACGAACCAGTTGGGAACCGGCAATTATCCAAAATCCCATTTGTCTAACTTTGCCGTGTGTTATCAGTCGACCCTGGTGTTGAACCATTTCATGATAATGACGGATGATCAAAGTTGTCACATGGTATCTCTTTGGAACTATGACTGGGTGTTTTTCAGAAAATTCGAATGGTGCATTTCTTAGTCGACCACCTACTCGAAGGAGACCATTTGTGTGGATGAAGGGGTCCAACTGGTGCAAGAAAAGTCCTCTGAGTTGGCGTTTGCCGGTAATCTGTTTCTCTTTCAGTGTTGCTATTTCTTTATTGTATTCATGAATCTGTACATGTTTTAAAATAAAGACTTCAGATTCTCTCATCAGCTGTGGTGTAACTTCAAATTTGTGATGTTGTTGAAACCATGTAGCAGAAAGCCTCAGTAGTGTTATGGCTCTCAGAAGTTTGTACCAACTCTCAAAATGATCGAAGTAGTTGCACCAGTGACATTTAGTAGTAACTCCATGTTGAATGTCTGTTTTCCTAACTCGAGCCTCTGGTCGAATTTCTACATCCTCCTCTATTAAAGGGAATTCGTGACTTGCCTGGTCTGGTTCGATTAAAGACTTAGGTCCACTAAACCACTGACACTTCAGGAGGTTTGCGATGGTACTTCCACGTGTAGCTATGTCTGCAGGGTTCTCATTAGATTCGACATACTTCCAGTCAGAGGTATTTGTTAAGGACCTAATTATCTCGACTCGGTTAGCAACAAACTGGTAGAATCTACGAGCATCATTAGAAATGTAGCCAAGGACTACCTTCGAATCGCTGTAGTAGGTCGTTCTTGAAACTTCGAGTTCTAGATGCTTCTTGATATCTTTAACCATATTGACTAACATAACAGAGGCACACAGCTCCATTCTGGGAATGGTTATTTGACGATGTGGTCGTACTTTAGCAGCCCCTTTAACTAATGACAGGTGGACATCACCATTGGCGTTTTTCAGGCGTAGGTAGACCACGGATCCAATGGCATCACAACTTGCGTCAGCGAAACCATGTAACTCGATATCAACAGGGATACCAAAGTCTGGTGGGGTAAAGCATCGTGAAACAGCTATTTTGTTCATATTTTTAAAGTCACTAGTCCAAGTTGACCATTGCTTGTAGTAATCATCTGTTAACGGATCATCCCAATCCAGGCGTACACCATTATCCTTATGTGAGTGGATGAGTTTATGCAGGAAGTTTCTCCCCACTATGATGTATGGGGCGAGGAACCCAAGAGGATCGAAGATAGAATGAATCGTGGACAGTACACCACGTTTTGTATATGGTCTGTCAGCATCTAATACTTGGAAGGAAAAGACGTCTTCCTCCAAATCCCAATATACTCCTAAGGAGGTTTGAGCAGGAAGTTTATCTTTGGTAAAATTGAGGTCCTTGACATTACTGGCTCTATCTTCCTGGGGAAAGGCTTTAATAACTTCATGGACATTAGATACCACTTTATGTAGTCTTAACTTGTGCTCGGCTAACATGGACTGTGCTGATGAAATTAACTGTATAGCCTTTTCAGGGGTTGTAGATGAATAGATACCATCGTCAACATAAAAGTCTTCATTGACAAACTTAAAGGCTTCAACTCCATACTTTTCTTTGCCCAATTTAGCTGAGAGTTTTAAACCATAACTGGCTACAGTTGGACTTGATGTATTACCGAAGATATGGACATTCATTCGGTACTCAATGACAGGTAAGGCAGGATTGTTTTCTTTAAACCATAAAAATCTCATGAAATCACGATGTTCAGGATTTACGTGAAAACTGTGGAACATTTGTTCAACATCACACATTATTCCAACTTCATACTGTCGGAATCTTATCAAACGACCATGCAAATTGTTTATCAGGTTAGGACCTTGATATAACTGGGTGTTCAAGGAAGTTCCAGCGTATTCAGCAGCAGAGTCAAAGACTACTCTGATTTGTGACTTCTTGCGCGGATGATAGACTCCGAAGTGTGACAAGTAAAAGACTTTACCACGAGTTGTTTGAAGTTCGGCTTCTGGGACAGGTGAGGCATGTCCCCTGTGTAATATTTTCTCCATAAATTGTAGATAATCGTCTTTCATTTGTCTGTCTCTCTCAAACCTTCTTGTGAGACTATTGAGTCTTTTCTCAGCCTGCTGTCTGTTGTTAGGCAGTATGACGTCACTATATTTAAAGGGGAGGGGAGCTTCCCAATTGCCAAGGGCATTTTTATGGAATCCATTTTCCATAATATCCCAAAATTTTAAGTCTTCTTGGGATAGACCAAATTCGTTATCTGTAGCAGTCATAAAGAATTCGTCTCTTGAAAGATGTTTTGTAATTTCAGGGCTGGAATGTTTCATATTCATTGGAGTGATTTGGTCCTTTAATACTAACTCGTTGGCGCAGGGCTCAATGACGTGTTGAACACCGACTGCAGTCTTGCAGGTCTTTATATGTATGTTACCACCTTGTCGCTCCAAACATACATTGCCAGAGACGGTCCATCCTAGATCTAGAAGCTGTGCCCAGGGAGCACCAACCGGACCATTAATAGATTTGCGAACTTTTAACAAGTCATTTCCATCTCTTCCAATGAGGAGTGAAATAGGTGCTGACGGATCTATTTCTGGAACATTGTTGGTAATTTCTTTGAGATGAGGAAATTTCTCAATAAGTGCAGGACTTGGTATTTCGTTCTTGTCTCCTGGTATGTTATCCGTCTCAATGACAGTTGGTAGATTGAAAACACCACCATTTAACGATTTGATGACTAGACCGTTTGCTCGTCTACCAAAACATGTGTCTTTACCATGACATGTTTCTAAAGTATACTGGTAACTTTCACCACTAACTTGCAGCCTGTCAAATAATTCAGATGTCCCAAGGGTGTGATTCGATTGATCATCTAACGTGACATATGTGCGTAACACTAACGAAGGGTCATCTTTGTGGTAGATATCCGCCAGCACTATTTTACCACATGATCTGCCAAAGGATTCGCCACCACATATCTGGGTGCATGAAGTGGAAACTGAAGTGTCTACTGCAGCAGTCGTCTCCCCACCTTCCTTTGTATCACCAACCGACTCCCCACTTTGCTTCGGAGGTATGGTTTCCGAAACATCCTTTCGTCCTTCTCTGTAATTGTGCATGACTGCACGATGTCTGCCACCGCATTTGCTACACTTAATTACTGCAGAACATTGACTTGTTTGATGTCCCTCAGATAAGCATTGAAAACATAAACCTGCTTTCTTCACAATGTTTGACTTTTCATCGTGTGATTTTGACCTGAAGTATCTACATTCTGATAAAGTATGAGGCTCTTTCTCAGAATCAGGGTGTAGGATGCATTTATTGGCTGGTTTAGAAAGTGTCTGTGTAGGTTTCTGGGGTGAAGGTTTGATGTCTGTCCTCAAAGATTTTGAGCTTGGTCTATTTTGGAATAATGAGGTCGATTTATTGGCTAAAGTGTCATTAGGAACCAACGCTGGGTGGTTCTGTAATAATGATATTTCCTTCATGACCTCAACAAACTTTGTGAAAGGGGGGTAATCTTCAAAGGGATTACAGTTAAGATATTTTATAAGTTTATGTTCCCATTTGGTTCTTATAGGCTTTGGCATATTTGAAACCATAGACTTCATGAAATATGATGAGTTGAGTACCTCTAAGCCTTTTAGAAAGGGTATTTGAGAGGCAATATCTTCACATTTGTCGTAAAATCTCTGCAGGGCATCTCGATCATCAGTTCTAAAGTGTGACGCCTTCACCAAGCCTTCCAATAGTGTACCAACAACCTTTTAATTGTGACCAAATCTCTCTTTCATACACTCCCACAGTGATTCAAGTTTGACAGCAGGATCATTATGAACTCGTTTGCGGAAAGTGTTTACAAGATCTTTCGGTTTGCCAGAAGTATATTTTAGCATGTAGTTGATTTCCTGTTCAGGTGTACAACTGGCTTCAGATATCAAGGTCTTAAAAGACTGTTTCCATGGGACAAATAATGCTGAGTCACCGTTAAAAACATCTGGCTCACATTTTGGAAGCGCTTGTTTGCATAGTGAAGCCACCAGTCTCTCATTGATATCTTGTTGTGACAATTGCTGTACAGGAACTAAGTTGGCAGAATTGAATACAGGAACAAAGGGTTTGGACATAGGGTCTAGTCCTGTGAGGTTTTGTGATAGCTGTGGGGGTTCATCAGATGTAACTTGAGGTTGAGCAATTCCATCATTATTAGTCTCAGGGAGATTGTCTACCCAATTTTGAGTATTTGAGTGTCTATTATCGTCATCATGAACTTGAATCAAGGATTCATTATCAATTATGGAATTATGCTCACTGTAAACACTTGCACTCGCTTCAGCAATTGCCAGTTCTTGTTCACCTCTTAAAAGTTCCAGTTGTGATTCACATATTATTTTCTGTTTGTTATATTCAGCTTCCTCTAATTTTCGCTTCAATTCCAGCTCTTTGATCTTTTTGTCAAATTCGTATTTTGCTTTAATTTTGGCAAGATTTGATAGTGCTTCTAAACCTTTGGTTGACGAATTCTTCGACTTTCTGGAGCTTATAGACTGTTTATCTAAATTAACTGCTGCAGCCTGTGCTTTATTTGACTGATTAGAATTATTCTCAACACCTTGGTTAATTTTTGGTGACACTATAACTGGACCCTCACTTGATTGTAGTGTTGCATCATTGGTAGATTTTGCTGGCAAATTACGAATTTGACCCTCATTGTTTAGTGGGACAACTTGTTGACCTACATTGTCAGTTTGTTTGGCCATGCTTCTGGTTTGAATTCCGTCAGTTTTGGATGTAGAATCCATTTTTGTAACGGCTGTGTCGGTAGACGACATTTATTTACTTTTATTTGATTTTTATTGTGGTCTGTGTCTAACCACGACGTTTAAATGACCCTTTTTTACTGTTCCGGATTCTTCCTTGTTTGTACCGTAGAGGGTTTAAGAAGATTCCTTTCAGTTTACTCGCTGCCCCTTTGAGTTGGAAGCCAACAGAAAATCAAGGATTATCGTATCAAAAGGTTTAATTACAGAGGTAAAAAAGGATAATACAATACATCGTGGCTTGGATGCAAAATGTTGTACAAATCATAACACGTAAAACGAACGTATGGTAAAGTAAAATTTAACACGTAATAATTGTGACACACGAAAAACGAAATAATCACGACAAGCTCACAATATTAACTTGTTTACTTCTGCAAATTAAATCTTAAGAACGCGTCCGCGAGAGGACCATGCAAAAATTGAAAAAAGAACCCACAACACGGGGGGGGGGGGGTCAGCAAATTTCAACCACACTTGGTCTATCGGGACCCCTAGGCGACAGGAGTATCAGGATGAAGTGAAACATTTTTGAACGGACAACTTCCGGTATAACTGGAAATGATGTGACGTCACGTGTTGAAAGCGGTCTTCTTTTACGGAGTTGTTAGACGACTTCCGTAATCCTCTGTGCAACAGACTGCAACCCTACATTTACGTTCACGCTAAGGTGTACTTGGGACTTCAGTTTCTTCGTCTCATCCGAACGACTAGACGCTATTCCTTGCCATCCTACACCATCAACAGTTTATTGAATAAAATATTGTTTAAACTAAACTAATCAACAAGAGGAAACCATGGCGGATATTTTTGTTGAACGTTCTCAACCAACACCGGCTTCGTTTTTCCTTGCCAGGCCGTCCGTACTATAAGACTAACACGGAAAATTCGGGTGAACTTTCTCGGACAATGCCGGAATTGAACCCAGGCCCTCTGGTTAGTAAGCCACTGCGCTTCGTGAGGTATAATTTTTTACTATTTTGCAGCTGAGAAGTGTGTCACTGAAAGACTGGAACAAGTAAAGAATGTTTCCAGAAGCGAGGGTGAAGAAGTGGGAATAATTGAGTATTTGGTTGAAAGGATGCCACTGAAAGAAGTTTACGCTAACATTACAGAACTGATGGCTGGTGGTGTAGATACGGTAGGTCATTTCTAGATGCAAGGAAAGTGGACCTAATCGATGGTCATGATATTTATATAGATGTTTCATTTCTAAATGTAGGGAAAGTGGACCTAATCGATGATACAGGACAAACAAAGCGAGTTTCATCTGTGTTTATATCGGCATAATCGTAAAGAAACCTTGGTAGAGAATGCCGAAACGCATGTTCCTGAAGCAACGACCGCGAGTTTTACAACATCTAGACGTTGCTAGACTGGTCTGCAATTCCCGAACTTATAGCTACGTTATCTCCCTTTACTGCAGACACGGGAACAATAGCGTCCAATCAGAGGCTGTGGCACAAACACACTCAAATCAAACATGGCGATCTCCACGGAAACCTTGACATTGAACGAACCTTGAACTTTGCAACTCGATTATCACAGGTAGACATTTTAGCTGGAAAGCGCGAGACTTGGTATTCGCGATGATCGGGGAATCTGATAGGCTCCCCAGCTGGGTCAATATTCAATCGAAATGAGTGCCGAAATATGCAGGGTATTACGTTAAGGGAGATGTACGAAGTTGAAGCGAGATCAAGCCTTCTATTGAAGATGGCGGACATTAGAATCGCTTGCATGGAACCCGCCGCTCTTCCTAAATGGAGAGAGAGAGGGGGGGGGGGGGTAACGTCCACTCGACACAAACTAGGTCATTTCGGGACTAACATATGGTTTTTAATTTTATTTCAATAATTCGCTTGCGCGTAGGGGTCTTTAGCAGTGGGAGGAAACCGGAGGACCCGGAGAAAACCCACGAGGTTGGACAGGCGACCCTACTTCTTGTCACGTACAACCGGGGATTCGAAACCACACCAGTTGACCTCAATGACAGACCAGTCGACTCAATGACAAACTTTATAATACAGCGCGCGCACGCTAACCATTCAGCCATGGGGATCACGTGGCTAAGTGGGTAAGACGCTGGCTCGCTAGCCTGGAGGTCGGGTGTTCGATCCCTGCATTTGCCGAGAAAGTTCATCCACATTTTCCGGCGTGGTCCCCCTTGTCAGTGATGCAGGACGGAGGGCCTGACAAGGACAGCTGTCTAGTCCTTCGGATGAGACGAAAAACCGAGGTCCCGTGTATACATTGGAATGCACGTAAAAGATCCCTTGGCAGTTGGAATTCGATATAAGAGTAGGCGATAGTGCCGCTGCTCGGGCAAAATTTCCCTCATAGCACACTGCTTGGCGTATGCCCGTCTTCATTAGCCCAGTATAGGAGCAGAACGGTGGGACGTTAAACCCCATTTCATTTCATTTCATTCAGCCATCCACCCCACCCCCCTTCCTAAATGGAAATGAATAAAGATACATTATGTAAGATTTAGATAAAGAGCTGGTCGTTCATGCTATAATAGATCGAAAATAGATAATGCAAAATGAATAATTTGAAAATTTCATTCAAATTACTCTATTGCGAGCGAAGATATTAGCCTTTGAAGGTTTGACAACACGTGTGCAATAATTTCAACCACCGCACTGGTTGTTCGAAGCTAAGTTTCGCTCCTCCATTTTAAGCTTAAATCAAAGTATGGCTGAACTGTTCTATTCTATTTAATATCGGAGAAATCCGATGCCATAGAGAGTTGATTATGGCCTGGATAAGTTAATTAATGTCTAATTGATAATTTAGAAAACATTTCAGACCTAAAGAAAGACCTGCAATAGGCAGATTTAGCTCTTGCATAATGTATGTTTAAAATTAGCTTATATTCGGACATTATAAACTTCGAAAGCTTTTGTCCAGATTCATCGTAAACGTTTCAACAGCACACATAAATCAGAGAATTGTTGGAAGGTCCTTTTCTCATCATTAATTTCAGAACATTTCTCCGTTATAAGCGGGGAGCCACGGTGGCTAAGTGGGGAAGACGCTGCCTCGCTAGTCTGGATGTGGCGTGTTCGATCTCTACATTGGCCGAGGAAGTTCATCGGGATTTTCCGACGTGGTTTCAGCTTGTCATTGGTGCAGGAAGGAGGGTCTGGCAAGGACAGCTGTCTAGTCGTTCGGATGGGAGGAAAACCCGAGGTCCCGTGTACACATTGGCGTACACGTAAAAGATCACTTGACAGTTGGAATTCGATATAAGAGTAGGCCATAGTGCCGCTGCCCGGGCAAAATTTCCCTCATAGCACACTGGCATGTCTTCATAAGCCCAGTCGGGGCAGACAAGTAGGACGTTAAACCCCATTTCATTTCATTCATTTCCGTTATAAGCGATTTTTGTTTTGATTTTTAGACATCGAATTCAGTACAATTTCTGCTTTACGAAATCACTAAAAATCCAAACATTCAAAATAAAATCTACCAAGAAGTTCAAGAAAACGTCAAAGAAAATGGAATGGTGGATTTGAAAAATCTGAAATATTTGAAGGCTTCAATTAAAGAGACTTTAAGGTAAATTGAATTAACTGTTTTAGTCTCATATTTTCAATATATTTAATTCAAGGCTGTGGCTACAAAGATTACTCATGTGACGTGGCTATAAGAAAAGAACAAAACCCACGAGGTTGGTAAACTCATTAGTAACTCATATAAGTCTTCCGATCAGATGTTGATCGAAGCGTCTCTATCAGAAGAATATGCAAGATAAGTTGACCCGAGGTCACATGTTAAACAGATTAATTACTACCCGAGTAACTCATTATACTATGAGTAATATTTTACCACCCGAGTAACTCATTAAACTATGAGTAATAAAATACCACCCGAGTAACTCATTAATCTATGAGTATTAATATACCACCCGAGTAACTCATTATACTAACCCATACGATCAAAAGTCAGTCCATTTCTGTAAAATGCTGAGTTATTAATGTTTAATACCACCACAGGATGTACCCAGTTGTAAATAGTATTGGTCGTATTACACAGAATGATACAGTGATAAATGGATATCTGATCCCTAAAGGGGTGAGTATTCAGTTTAATGTTAAAAATAAACCCCGTTTACACTTCGCCGCGATAAGCGTGTCGTGCTCGGCACGGTACCAGATCGCGATAAATTTCAAGAAAATGGCCCGTTTACATTACTCTAAAACAGTGATTCTCAATCAGTGCGCCACAAAATTTTGAACGGCACACTAAGAAAATTTCTCACTAAAGAAGGTAGCTATTTAACTGACGAAATTCAAAACACTGCAATAAAGTAAGTTTATAGCTGTCTTTACCTTTACATGTATTTAATTTGAGTCATTCTATGTGCCCATGGCTAGTCTGTGTCTACGGATGTATGCCGTCTATGACTTGCCATGTCTTTATTTTGCAAAATTTAAATATTTGTCATATATATTTATCCAGGTGTGTCGCTATTTTTTCATGTGTTACAAGGTGTGCCGTCGGCAAAAAAGGGTTGAGAACCACTGCTCTAAAATAACCGGTCTCGTAACCGTGCCAGGCACGCCAAACATAAAAGTTAACTTCAGTCCCTATGCAAATTACCCGGATGAAAACAATTATAGCAGATGATTTAATTTGAGCAGCCATTTTGACAGAACTGATAACAAAATTGGTCGGAAAGTTCATCGGGATTTTTCGACGGGTTTTCCCCTTGTCAGTGGTGCAGGACGGAGGGCATGACAAGGACAGCCGTCTAGTCTTCGAATGGGAAGAAACACCGAGGTCCTGTGTACACATTGGCGTGCACGTAAAAGATCCCTTGGCAGTTGGAATCGATATAGGAGTAGAACATAGTGCCGCCGCCCGGGCAACATTTCCCTCATAGCACACTGTATGGCGCACGCACTTCTTCATTAGCCCAGTTCGGAGCAGAACAATGGGACGTTAAACCCCATTTCATTTGTTGTTGTTTTTTTGTGTGAATAAAGAAAATGGTTGGATACTCACCATATGTTCTGGGTAGAAATGAATCTATTTATGAAGAAGCTGATGTATTTAAACCTGAACGTTGGTTAAGAGATCAACCTGGTGGACAAGATAAAGTTCATCCATTTGCTTATTTACCTTTTGGTTTCGGACCACGAATGTGTGTTGGTAAGTAGTCATCAAGTAGTTATCTTCAATATTACCTGGCGCGGGTGGGGGTGGGGGGTTAAGGTGTGTACTTTTCAGGTAGTAATCAGGTAGTTAACTTCAATATTACCTGGCGCAGGAAGGGGGGGGGGGGTAAGGTGTGTACTTTTAAAGTAGTAATCAGGTAGTTAACTTCAATATTACCTGGCGCAGAAGGGGGGGGGGGGTAAGGTGTGTACTTTAAAAGTAGTAATCAGGTAGTTAACTTCAATATTATCTGGGGAGAATGCTTTTAAGGTGTGTGCTTTTAATGTAGTGATCAGGTAGTTATCGTCAATATTACCTGGGGAGAATGGTTTAAGGTGTCTATTTTTAAGGTAGTGATCAGGTAGTTATCTTCAATATCACCTGGGGAGAATGATTTAAGGTGTATGTTTTTAAAGTAGTAATCAGACAGTTATCTTCAATAATAAAATAAAACCAAGTACGAACAATCCAAACCATTAGACAAAATTCGAAGTCCTAAAAGAATGGTTTAGGCAAAATAGTGTAATCAGCAAATGGACTGTTCACTGTGTTAAAAATACACGACAAACAGTGGTAACAGGTGTCCGGAAGATTAAGCTTACCCTGCCTGGCGCCACACCCACCTGATCAGAGTGGATAGTGCAACTCCCCTCTACCCCTCCTTCCCTCTACCCCTCTACCCTCCTTTCCTCTACCCCTCCTTCCCTCTACCCCTCCTTCCCTCTACCCCCTTTTTGTCCTGTGGACCCCCAATGGGTGGTTTCATGAAATTCAATTCAGTATTTTGCTAGTAATATTGGCTGTCTCTTTTTTCCCTATGTCATACTTTGATTGGAAATAACTACCCTATAAATACTTTCGTGAGAATGCATCCTTAATGTTTCTTAAACTGTGATATGTTTTTGTTAGGACGTCGAATAGCCGAGATGGAAATGCAGATTTTAGTTTCACAGGTAGGAACTGATTAATACTTTCTCCTTTATTAAATCTTTTTTTCTAAGACGAAAAACTGGGATTGGAATTGATTAATATTTAAGTCGGCAAACTCTAACTTGGGAGGGGTGGGGGTGGGGGGAGGGCAATCACCTACCAAAATGGCGCCAATCTATAGATTCCATTGACTGGTTCTAGACAAAATCAAGATGGTCGATATTTTTATCAGATGATTGTGTGGCATGTTCGGCTCTATATGGTTATAAAAATTACGTTCATCGGACAGAACATAGCATGGACCAGAGTAGAGTTGCTTCCCTTTGGCCCTATCCGCGGAACTACAATAGTAAATCAAATTCTCAAAACACGGCAGGTTCTTCAATGCTCTCGTTCAGTATAACGCTGGTGCTATGATACAGCAGGTAAAGAGGAGCGGGAGGGGGGGGGGGGTAACTGCATAAAAAAACATGGTAATTGATTAGATGTGGATACAAGCATCAAAATTTTCACCATTTCTCCTTTAGGACTGGGGGGTTGGATGGCTGAATGGTTAGCGTGCGCGCGCTGTATCATAAAGTCTGTCATTGAGTCGACTGGCGTGGTTTCGAATCCCCGGTTGTACGTGGCAAGGAGTAGGGTCGCCTGTCCAACCTCGTGGGTTTTCTCCGGTTTCTTCCCACTGCTAAAGACCACTGCGCGCAAGCGAATTATGTAAATAAAATTAAACCATATGTTAGTCCCGAAATGACCTAGTTTGTGTCGAGTAGACGGTAAACCCCATTTGATGTTGACTGGTGAAAATCTCACTTCCGACACAATGACTGCTCTGCAGAAAGACACTTTACACCCCCTATCCCTCCGCTGTAATATCATCAGTATTACCCAAAACTGCTATGAAATTGTAAATTTGATCCCTTTTCTCCAATTCTAGACCAAAAAGTCAACCCAAAAATGCAGGAAGAGGGGAGAAAAAAATTAAGGAAAAAATTGTCTATATTTATAACTCACACTACATTCATGAGATAAGGAGAAATAATTACTAGTCTTAGTCCAACAAAAACATTAGCCATTTGCAAATCCAAGATGGCGACCATTTTCAAGATGATCGACTTTGGGGCAACGAAATATCATTTTCTTGCGATAAGTTCACATCAAACTACCCTATTTGCCAGCTTATTTTTATTAATATTTTGGTAAAAATAGTATCTCATGCATATATATACCTGTAACGGAACTTATTTCAGATGTTAAGAAGATTTCGCCTGGAATTGGTTGATGATAAACCCATTGACACGTATTGTGACTTGATAATATCTCCTGCTCAACCACTTCGACTCAGATATATAAATCGTTAAAGATACATTATGTAAGATTTAGTTAAAGAACTAGTCATTCTTGCTATAATAGTTCGAAAGTTGATGATTAAAAATGAATAGTTTGAAAATTTCATTCAAATTACTCTATTGCAAGCGAAGATATTAGCCTTTGAAGGTTTGACAGACGTGTCCAATAATTTCAACCACCGTACTGGTTGATGGAAGCTAAGTCTCGCTCCTCCATATTTGATTAAATCAAAGTATCGCTAAACCATTCTAATCTATTTAATATCGGAGAAATCTGATGCCATCGAGAGTTGATTAACGCCTGGATCAGTTAATTGATGTCTAATTAATAATTTAGATAACATATCAGGCCTGAAGAAAGACTTGTAATAAGCAGATTTAGCTCTTGCATAATGTATGTTTAATATATTATACACCTGACAGGTGAACAACATTCAAGGCTTGATTAGAATGGTTACACATTTTCATAGCCTGGCCCCGAGTTCACAAAGCATTCCCAGACTTAAACATACATTATGCAAGAAGAGCTAAATCTGCCTATTGCGGGTCTTTCTTTAGGCATGAAATGTTATCTAAATATTATTAATTAGACATTAATTAACTTATTCAGACCATAATCAACTCTAGATGGCATCGCTAGCCTACGATGTTTACTGGATTTGAATCCTATCTGCTGCGTAACGCTCATTGATAATTAAATCAAAAAATGGATAATCGAGACTCTGTTTTTTATCATATTGACTTTAGAAATGATGATCGAAAATTCAATCGCTGAAGTCTCGGTTCAGAGTGGATCAATTTGAATGAAATTTTCAGCAAATTACCTTTACATTATCTAGTTTTTAACTATTATAGTGAGAACTGTGAGTTCTTTATCTAATCTCCCATAATGTATCTTTAAGATAAGAATTTTCTCAAAATTCTTCGCCTTAATGTATCAAAAACATCATCTAAAGTTTTGTGTTTCTGGATAAAAGATATTTCTCATAAACATTGATTGAAAGTTGAGGAACTGTACAGCGCAGTGGACGCTTACGGCTAGCCACCGGATCCATTCACTTTATTTGAATTGTGCGTTTGTTTGTGATTTCTGCGTATTGCGTCTTGTTCATATATTTGTTTTTGTGTAAATTATGTGTGGTGCAGTCCCCCTGCACTTACTATTAACTTGGAGCTTGTTCTTTGTCATAGTTTTGCTATGACGTCATGAGTTTGATTATTATTACTTCTTAGAACAATACGTTTTTATTGAAGATATCCCGAATATAAAATATTGTTTATAAAAATAATAATAAACAATAGCAAAATGTGACAAAGAGCCAAATAAGATCATTAAACTAACTGAAAAATGATTGGTAACGATTAAAGATACATTATGTAAGATTTAGATAAAGAGCTGATGGTTCGTGCTATAATAGTTTATAGATACATTATGTAAGGTTTAGATAAAGAGCTGGCCGTTCTTGCTACCATACTTCCAGTATAGATAATGCAAAATCACTATATTCAAAATGTCATTCAAATTACTTTATGCCGAGCTAAGTTATATGTGTCTGAGAGAGAGAAATAAGGTTTAACGTCCATTCTACACAAACTAGGTCATTTCGAGACTAAAATATAGTTCAATTTTAGTTCAATAATTCGCTTATGCGTAGGCTCTCTCTCTCTCTCCCTCTCTCTCTCTCTCTCTCGCTCTCTCTCTCTCCCTCTCCCTCTCTCTCTATCGCTCTCTCTCTCTCTCTCTCTCCCTCCCTCTCTCTCTCTCCCTCTCTCTCTCGCTCTCTCTCTCCCTCTCGCTCTCTCTCTCTCTCTCTCTCTCTCTCCCCCTCTCTCGCTCTCTCTCTCCCTCTCTCTCTCTCGCTCTCTCTCTTTCTCTCCCTCTCTCTCTCTCTTTCTCTCTCTCTCTCCCTCCCTCTCTCTCTCGCTCTCTCTCTCTCTCGCTCTCTCTCTCTCTCTCTCTCTCTCTCTCATCCCGGTATTGGCCCAGAAAGTTCATCGTTATTCTCCCGCGGGGATTTCCATTGTTAGTGGTGCAGGACGGACTGCCTGGAAAGTAACAACGCAATGTCGTTCGGATTGGAAATATTTGACAGGCTGAGATATAGTGACCGTGGGAAAAGTAATGTTTTGTAATCTTGCCAATTTGACGTCGTCGACCTCCTTTTATATTATAAACTACTTTTTTGTTCATTCGGTCGCCAACTTGACGTGGTTGACTTTCTCCTCCTTTTATATGACACACAGTTATTGTGCGCATGTTTTCTTTTTATTGATTGTATTTCATTGTTTTTTTAAATAAACTAAGTTAATAAAGAACGCTTTGTTAAGTTTTCTTATTCATCAACAAATATCCCCATATCCGACTTTTGATGTATAAAATTCCGCCAAATTATGATTTTTTATATTTTACGTAATGCATTGTCAACTGTCAGATTTCCTTAACAGAAACCTGGCAAACCCCTTCCTGCAAAAATTTCTGAATCCGCCCTTGTTTGTGCCCGTTCTGCAACAGCTGGGATATTGAAGACGGGCATACGTGTAACAAAGGGTGAAGTCTCTGCTGTCCTTTTGACCTAACCGCTGTTTCTAACATCGATATGAATATTGTTAAGATAAGCTACTGCCATATTGAAATGGTCATGTCGGATAACCCGCCGACCTTTAATTTATTTATTTATTAGTATTCAGCTGTCATCATAATTCTTTTTGTTCAATATCAGTAATATGTAACTTCATACCTCACCTATAAATTGGTTAAGGTTTCTGATGAAGTCAGTTCAGTTAGTTGAGTTGAGTAGCTCAACACAGAACCATGGAGGCAGACGTGAATTAAGACGATGGCCGTAAAGATTACAATATTATAATATGTATTGGTTGTTATACATGTAGTGTAGTTTAATGTTTGTTACCGTCTTGCTGAATTAAAGAAGTCCAATCCACAGTTATTAGATGATCTGATTATGTTCCATACGTCCTGTAGTGTACTATGCCGTTGTTCTTGGTGTTTAACGTTTGCTGACGGATCTAGAGGGGTGAGGGGTTTTTTAAGGGGTCGGGCGGTTTGGAGGGTTGGGGGAGGGGGGCGGTCAGATCCGGTCTGGTCAAACCCCACCCCCTTGCTTAGCTACATAATTATTTTTTTTAAACAACACTTTTATTAGAAAAGTGTCACGGTCGTGTGCTTAATCCTTTATCGTTAGATGATGGGATGGGATGGGCATTCAAAGCGCAAGATAATGATAAAGACATATGTGATATCACAAGTAGTGCTTTGCATCAATGAAATTGAATCACAATGTGATCCTATTAATTCATAATAAAAATCGACGTCAAATGGAGTGTTGGATTTCTCTCTTTAAAAATGGCATCATACATTGTCAACTGTCAAATTTCCTTAACAGGAACTGGCAAACCCCCTCCTGTAAAAATTCCTGGATCCACCCGTGGGGTAATATCGCGGATAGGTTGTCTTATTTGAGTATTCAGCGCGCTCGCGCAGTGGTCGTTTCTGTCGGAGGTACACTGGGTACTCGGAGCAAACCCGCGAGGTTAAGAAGGCGCACACGGTCATGTATCCATAGATGACCGGCCAACTTGAGCT
Organism: Patella vulgata; assembly: GCF_932274485.2. Lineage (NCBI taxonomy): Eukaryota > Metazoa > Mollusca > Gastropoda > Patellidae > Patella > Patella vulgata. The sequence goes on along the minus strand of NC_065882.2, from coordinate 6,973,569 downwards.
CGGAGGGCACTGATTTTTATTTCTCTGAGAATTACTATCCCCCCCCCCTATGACCCCCACCCCTTCACACACACACCTAGACCCCCCCCCCCCCACACACACACTCCTAGACCCTCCCACACACACACACACCTAGACCCCCCCCCCCCAACAAAATAAACTTAAATAAATAAATATGAACTTTAATATCAAACAAGGTTATTTTCTTTCTTGATACAAGATGTCGTTTCGTAATGTCGATCCCGTGTTAAGATTTCGTCTTTTTAATAGATAATTTCAAAACCATGTAGTAGCCATAGTAGTCAATATTTTCGTGATGGAGAGTCTTCAATTCAGGAATGTTCAATCGAGTATCGCCTATTTGTGCTGCACGGAGATTGTAAAGGGGCACTACTCTAAAATCCACCTTTATGGTTATGCGGCAAGGTTTATATAGTTTTAGAACAATATTATATTGATTAAGATAACGTGAAGTCGTCTTTAATATGTTATTTAATCCTTTGTGTATAACCATACTACACAAACTTCGTGCCCTGACCACAACACAACTTCGTGCCCTGACCACAACACAACTGTGTGCCCTGACCATAACACAACTTCGTACCTTGACCATAACAGAATTTCGTGCCCTGACCACTACACAACTTCGTGCACTGACCACTACACAAATCCGTGCCCTGACCACAACACAACTGTGTGCCCTGACCATAACACAACTTCGTGCCTTGCCCACTACACAACTTCGTGCCTTGCCCACTACACAACTTCGTGCCTTGCCCACTACACAACTTCGTGCCTTGACCACTACACAACATCGTGCCTTGATCACAACACAAATTCGTGCTCTGACCACCACACAAAATCATATCCATTATAATAACATAATATACAACGGGTTTAAGCTAACGACTGAGAAATATCTTCCGTTAATGTCAGAATAAAGCCGTTAGAAATTGGGCTCGGGTCCTCACTTCGTAGAGAATCACTATCCGGCGATTCCATCAGCTGATCCTGAGGTGCATCATTAAAACTGATATTTCCTATATCCAATTCTTTTAAGTCATTATCCGAAGCTGCTCTCTTGTCTATCGTGCTGGTGGGGACGTGTTTTATCACCTCAAGATTGGTGTCCATTTTGGGCGATAGCTTAATCATAGTACCGTAAACATGCGAATATTTCGTACACAATCTCAATCCGTCCTTATACGTGTCCAGATCTGAACACTCGTCCACGTTACTAGCAGTCCTGACGCAGCATTTTGTATTGACGGGCATTTCGAACAGGATGTTTCGTTTGTTTAATATCGTACAAGCAATGATGCTTTCCTCTTCTGTCGCCGCATGGATGATGAACATTCCTGTGAAGATACACGGAACGCTCGGAGCTTTCCCATACAACAATCTCACCTTCACAGGCAAGGTCAGCTCACTGAGTATATCTTTCATGGAATACACCGGATGATCATCGTATTTACCCTTTTCGAAGAGGGCGTTGAATTTACCCTTATGCGTCAAGGGAATAAGGACCTCCTTGTGGTCAGTACTCGTGATGCACTTCAAATATTTCACTTCATAAGTTGTAAATTGGGTATGCTTCTTTTTAAACATCCCAGTTTCAGCTTCAGTTTTCCACTTGGCTGTGAAGATGCTGTGTGTTGTAAGTACGGAACCAGCAGGGATATTTCGTTCGAGATATTGCTGCTCCCCATCATCGTTTGTGCTGATCCGAATGGCTTTGATGTTGGATCTCGTGAAAAACCTTTTTGGTAAGGATTCGGCTAATTGGCCGATGGTTCTATAACAGGGTGCCCGACTGAAATCAGGCGGCACTTCTTCAAACATGCCTAAAACAAAGAACAAAAAGCAGAAATGAAATGAAATGGGGTTTAATGTCCTACTATTTTGCTCCGAACTGGGCTAATGAAGACGGGCATACGCCATACAGTGTGATATGAAGTGCATTTTGCCATGACAGCGGCACTACGGTCTACTCTTATATCGAATTCCAACTGTCAAGGGATCGTTTACGTGCACGCCAATGTGTACACGGGTACTCGGGTTTTCGTCTCATCCGAATGACGACTAGACAGCTGTCCTTGTCAGGCCCTCCGTCCTGCATCATTGACAAGCCGGAACCACGCCGGAAAATCTGCATGAACGAACACAAAAAGCAACGTAACATATTACATATTGACATTACTAAAGCAAAGTCTAGTTGGATCTTAACAGCTCGGCGGGGGGGGGGGGCGAATGGTTAGCGTGTGCGGGCTGTATCATAATGTCTGTTATTGAGTCAACTGGCGTGGTTTCGATTCCCCGGTTGTACGTGACAAGGATTAGGGTCGCCTGTATAACCTCGTGCTAAAGACCCCTACGTGCAAGCGTATTATTCAAATAAAATTGAAACATGTTGGCTCCGAAATGACCTAGTTCTCTCTCTCTCTCTCTCTCTCTCAAATTAATTGGGGAACCACGGTGGTTAAGTGCGTAAGACGCTGGCTCGCTAGCCCCGAGGTTGCGGGTTCGCTGCCGGGGTTGGCCAAGAAAGTTCATCGGGTTTTCCAGGAGTGCGGTCGTCTGTCCAGCCTCGTGGGTTTTCTCCGGGTTCTCCAGTTTCCCCCACTGCTAAAGACCCCTACACGCAATGAAATATTGAAATAAAAGTGAACCATCCATATGTTAGTCCTGAAATGACCTAGTTTGTGTCAAGTGGACGTTAAACCCCATTTCTCTCTCTCTCTCTCTCTCTCTCTCTCTCTCCTTAATCGCGTGTTTCGGTGCATGGTGACCTATCTATGTTTATAAGATATGCCACAATTTAGTTATTGTAGATTTAAATATGGCCTGAACAGACTTCCGTATATTGATATAGACATGTGCTTAGACTCACCTTCATAATCTTCTGGAATGAAAATGGTCTGCCCCACCTCCAAATATCCTCCCGTATTGTCTTTACAGATAGTTCGAGCTGAGGCCTGTTTCTTCTTCACCTTCGTATAAAACAAAACTGGCGAGTTCGCATAAATCTTCAAACCAGGTACTAATTCACCGGCCTTGTCTTCAAACCGTACAACCGAGGGTAAATTTTTATCATTTTCAAATATATCTAACGTGTATTCCTCATCAGCGAACTGGAACTTCACTGGTTTATCTTCATTCGGATCACTGTCGCTATTTCCACTGACAGTCGTGTCGATAGACGACGCCATTATTTGATTTAATGTTTATAACCAACGAGTTCAGCGTTCACTGAAGCAGTCATTCACTTCAATGGATTCTATCGACAAAACAAGTCTATTCATAAGTTAAGACGAATACTCTAGGCTCGTTAAGCCTTCACTCCTATAAACTATTAATAGAAACGCGTAAAACCGGTTTGCATGCAAATATTGACAATATGACATACCGTACTTCATATTGTTTAGATCTATTTTATAAGGCCAACTTCAATTTTAGTCAAAGGTCACGAGATCTAAACAGGGCTAGAGCTAATCCCAACCCTAACCCTAACCCTGGACCTAACCCCAATGCTTACCCTAACCGTAACCCACAATCTCGCCAACAATCACGTGCCCTTATCTTATTTACATCGCAGTGACCTTGACGAAAATTCAGCTGGCCTTAACAAATAGATTTAGCCCTACACATTTCTATTGCCGCTGAGTTTTGCCCTTTTTCTTTCTCTGTACCATGTTAGTATGTGGGTGTTTCTCCGTCATAAAATATTTCACTGGGTCAGTGGCTTTCATATTTTAAATAAAAACGCACACGCCTTTTCCATCACCATTGTGGCGTCATAAATTGAGGTGTTGGTCAATATAGAAGTGTGACGCCTTTCAATGAAATGTGTTTTGTTAAAATAATCCTACTTTCTCGTTATACATCTTTGAATCCTAAAATTCGTGAAATAAATTTATCCGATTTTATTTAAACATTTTCTTAACTCAATTTGTTTGTTATTGTTTTCACTTCAGGAAAATGAAATGGGGTTTAACGTCCTACTGTTGTGCTCCTAAACTGGGATAATGAAGACGGGCATACGCCATACAGTGTGCTATGAGGGGGGGGGGGATTTTTCCCGGGCAACGGCAATATGGCCTACTCTTATATCGAATTCCAACTGCCAAGGGATCTTTTACGTACACGCTAATGTATACACGGGTCCTCGGTTTTTCGTCCCATCCGAACGACTAGACAGCTGTCCTTGTCAGGCCCTCCGTCCTGCATCACTGACAAGGGGGAACCACGCCGGAAAATCTGGATGAACTTTCTCGGCCAATGCAGGGATCGAACACCCGACCTCCAGGCTAGCGATCCAGCGTCTTACCCACTTAGCCACGTGATCCCCTGCTAGCTATAGAACAAAATCTTTCTAATTTTTTTTTTTTTTTTTTTTTTATCGCTACTGAAACAAAATTATTACTGGGTCAAAAGTCGGTGTCACCTGTAATCTCTGGCTTGATATCAAGATGCAAATATCGTACTAAAATATTTCATCAGGAATCTTTGCAAACTTTCACCTGGAAATGAACAGCGTCTAGTTTTTTGAATGGGACGAAATCGGCGCGACCCGGTGTACACGTTGGTGTGTACGTAAAAGAATTTTGAACTCTAAAATATCACGACCGCGAGAAACGCTGTTCTGTTTCCGCCATCAATCTAGAGTTGTTTCCCTTTGCATAAGCGCATTCTGACATGTGGCGGCACTCGGTTATGGAAGACCAAACAGCCCTTTATTCAGTGTTGTAAGTCCTTATTTCCTAATTCATAATCCTTAATTCTTATTTCTTCATTTGCTGTCGTATTTCGACATTTGTACACTAAAATTAACATTTGTATCAAAAAATCAATATTTGTTTTACAAATCAGAGATTTGTTTTACAAATCAGAGATTTGTTTTACAAATCAGAGATTTGTCATATCAGATTTGTAAAATGTATTTTAATTGTTTTTTAATACAAAAATAAAATTTATTTTAGAAAATCAAAAATTAGCCTACATTTACAGTTTATCAGAAACAAATCTGGAACAACAAATTTCTAAATACAAATCTCCAAATACAAATCTTGCAACACATTTCTCCAAAAACATTTCTTCAATAACAGTTCTCGAAATCCATCGAATCGGAATATTATGACGACATGAGCGGAAATCAACCTGGCATACAATAAGTCACCATATATTAGATATTATAGTGGGGAGGGGTTTTTGCCCCATTAAAACCAATCAGAAATTGATGTTTGACGATCAGGGGAATATCAGACTTAGAAGCTATTATTCACTTATCTTACAATAGAAATGAAATGAGGTTTAACGCCCTACTGTTCTGCTCGGACTGGGCTATTGAAGACGGGCATACGCCATACAGTGTGCTATGAGGAACATTGTTCCCGGGTCGCGGCACTATGGCCTACTCTTATATCGAATTCCAGCTACCAAAGTATCTGTTAGGTGCATGGAAATGTATACACGGGACCTGGGTTTTTCGTCCTGTCCGAACGACTAGACAGCTGTCCTTGTCATCCTTCCGTCCTGCACCACGGATAAGGGGAAATCACGCCGGAAAATCTTGATGAACTTCCTCGACCAATGCAGGAATCGAACACCCGGCCTCCAGTGTAGCGAGCCAGCGTCTTGCTCACCCAGCCACTGTGGCTCCATCTTCAAGAGATATAGCAGCTAGAAATTGGAGTTGTAAGGGTTCGGGGCGGGGTTTCATACTCGAATCGGGAGTTGGTCGGATTAGAGTGGCGAGGGCAACTACAGAAAGCACGGGCCTTGGGTCTGAATGTATCCTTGCACCGAAACTCCCTTGTCAGTGATGCAGGACGGAGGGATTGACAAGGACAGCTGTCTAGTCGTTCGAATGGGACGAAAAACCGAGGTCCCGTATACACATTGGCGTGCGCCTAAAAGATCCCTTGACAGTTGGAATTCGATATAAGAGTAGGCCGTAGTGCCGCTGTCCGGGCAAAATTTCCCTCATAGCACACTGTATGGCGTATGCCCGTCTTCATTAGCCCAGTATAGGAGCAGAACAGTAGGACGTTAAACCCCATTTCATTTCATTTTGCACCGAAACTTTCTATCTTTTTACACTTGAAATATTTACCTGATGTACCGAACATCAATTGATAATGATAACAGTGGACTCTGTCACATCCGATCTCTGATCACTCCGGATTTCTGTGACATCCGACATGATTTTCATGTCCCGATTTGTTTCCTTATTACTTCAGCCAAAAAATCGCTGGTAAATCCGAATTCTGTATGTTCCGGATTCCGAAATCAATCAGCCGTCCCGTCACATAATTTCCATTGAATCGACACCGTATAATCCGTACTTCAAACGGTGGGTGTGAAGCATCCAATTATCGGTGAGATTAAAACTCAATGGGTGTGAAGCCAGAAAAAATTAACAAGTAATCACCAATCAATTATCGGTGAGATTATCGGTGTGTTGATTACTTTGATCGGTAAAGCAGTTAACCCGAGATGTTTTAGGGGAGTGGACAAGATCAACCTGCCAGTCAATTGGTCGGCCAATCGCAAAGCTTGGATGACAGGTGCCGTTTACTTTGATTGGCTTGAAAAACTGGACATAGAACGACAGATTATAAATGAACACGTAACAGAGTGGACAATTGGCTGAAGACGGGGACGATGAAGAATATACATTAACGACAGACTTGACCTATTCAAAATTCCTACGCATGCTCAACGACATTAAACACTTCGCACAGATTAAGGACGAAAAGATGATCGCAACAATTCATTTGTTAGAAGATGTTGCCCAGGACTCCGCCTTACGATATGCTTCCGGTAATCTTAAGCAAACTACTTTAAACGATTACATGCATTGATATTTATAAATATATTGTACGCATGCATTGATATTACATGTGAACGATTTTATGAATATATTGTACGCATGCATTGTTATTGTTAATTATTTAATATAATAAAATTTTGAAAGTACAGAAAAGTTTATCATTTATGAAGGGAATATCATTATGGTGATTCGAAGCTACAATATAAAAATACTTCCGGTTTTCGAAGTTACAGTATTTCCGGTTTTGGAGAAAGCTCGGTATTCCGAAACACTGTGTGATCCGAATTATTGTAACGATCCTGTACGATGTCGGATGTGACAGAGTCCACTGTATACGACTTTGTACAATGTAATCGACGGCTTTTAGCATCTGTGTGTAGACAATTGTCTTGCCAGTACAAAATTGGATGTAAGACGCAAAATTATACTGTAACTGACCTTTAATGTCACGGCCATCTTTTACAGGAGAGAGAGAGAGAGAGAGAGAGTTTACCGTCCACTCGACACAAACTAGGTCATTTCGGGACTAATATATAGTTCAATTTTATTTCAATAATTCGCTTGCGGGTTGGGGTCATTAGCAGTGGGAGGAAACCAGAGGAAAACTCCACGAGGTTGGGCAGGCAACACTACTCCTTGTCACGTACAATCGGGAATCGAAACCACGCCAGTTAAGTCAATGACAAACCTAATGATGCAGCGCGCACGCGCTAACCATTCGGCCATCCACCCCCACCACTCGACACCCACCCTCTCCTCTACAGTAGCAAAAGACGTTTGTCAGATTAGCCGCGGTACTGAAACACTACTAAATAAAAATTCAAAAAAAATTTTATCCAACGTTTATTGGTTTTCAAACGATTTGATCACAATTAATGGACTATACTGTAAAAATAATAATAAACAAGACAAAAAAATAATTTACAAAATATACCACGATCAAAATGAATAAGTACATATTAACATATTAAGCGGCTGTATGAAAAATATATAGAAATGTTGAAATGAAATGAAATGGGTTTTAACGTCCTACTGTTCTGCTCCTAACCTGGGCTAATGAAGATGGGCATACGCCATACAGTGTGCTATGAGGGAAATTTTGACCGGGCAGCGGCGCTACGGCCTACTCTTATATCGAATTCCAACTGCCAAGGGATCTTTTACGTGCACGCCAATGTGTACACGGGACCTCGGGTTTTCGTCCCATCCGAACGACTAGACAGCTGTCCTTGTCAGGCCCTCGATTCTGCATCACTGACAAGGGGAAACCACGCCGGAAAATCTGGATGAACTTTCTCGGCAAATGTAGGGATCAAACACCCGACTTCCAGGCTAGCGAGCCAGCGTCTTACCCACTTATATAGAAATGTTGAAATGGCGACGTTAGATGAATAAAAACAGGGTCTATATAAATGATAATTTACATATGCAGACTGGTCAATCTCGTCCAAATGTCGTGGTCAGGACTGTAGACTGGATATCCAGCTCTAAATGAAGTGGACTTGATAAAATGGTCTATACTGCACGATCTGCGAGAAATGGCGTACGAGAGAACAAGAAATGGGGTTAAAGTCCACTCGATGCAAACTAGGTCATTTGGGGACTAGCATATGTTTCAATTTTATTTCAAATAATTCGCTCGCGCGTAGGGGTCTTTAGCAGTGGGAGGAAACTGGAGGACCCGGAAAAACCCACGAGGTTGGACAGGCCACTCTACTCCTTGTCACGTACAAGCGGGGAATCCAAACCACGTCAATTGACTTAATGACAGGCCTTATGATATAACGCGCACGAGCTAACCATAAGCCCCCACCCTCTTTCAATGGCGTACAATCACATATCAAAGAATAGTCTCTATCATTCAGACACATTTCTACGAATTAGTCTGCATGGAGAATAACTAGGTCTGCGGCTAGATTATCCGGTCTTTTTCATTATCATGAACAAAATCTAAGGGAGGTATCTAGCCTTAGCCCTAAAACAAAATGTCGACGCCCATGAAATTAATTTAAGAATTGCCATTTCAGAAAAATCTATTTACAATGCTTGTTCAATATTCGACACTCTTGAATTTTTATTGTGAAATGTCTCTTTTCAATGGCCATATCTATGCATTTTTAGTAATCATAATTCGTCGTCACGATTCAAGTTTGTTTGTAATAATGCACGAATTATGGGATTTATTCCGGGACGGGGCGCAACTCTTACTTGACTTTAGCCAAAACGTTCCATTGCCCATGCGTAACTTGGAGTTTGTTTTTCATGTGGTTGATTATCCAGTAAATTTCGTCAAATGTTGACAACTGACCCAGACGTTGAAGACTAGGAGGTTCTAGGTGACAGAGACTAATCAAAGACCAGATTATCTGGGCTACCAACAGATTACACAGGACGTTATTCACGAAATATTCAACAAAATCAGTTATAGAATGCAGTCTTTTCAATGGATAACGGCTAATATATACTAATATTTGAACTAAACCCTCAAAATATCATAGTGTCATTCTGACTCGTAGTATATATACAAGCTATCTGATTACAATACAGGGGCCTGTTTCACGAAATTTTAACTAAGATAAAATCCAAATTTTAGTAATTTGATTGGATAATATTAGATTGATTTTAGTGCTTAGCCAATCAAAATTGAAGTATCTACTAAAATTTGGATTTTATCTTTAGTTAAAATTTCGTGAAACAGGGCCCAGATCTATATTTCGTTTCGTTTTTACATACTTTCGATGGCCTACACTACATGGAAGATCTGACCTGTTGTAGCGATAGGTCGCGTAAGAGGTCATACGAGCGGTTTTTGATTAATCAATCAGCATTGATGCTACTAGAGGATTACACACAGTTCAGTGCAAAACACGCCGAAAGCTCGCCGTAACAGACCGTTTCACTGGCTAATAGCTCACATCATTCAGAAACGTCAATGATAACAACTCTTCCAGATCCTAGTGTAGTAAAGACAAGTAAAATGAAATTTTGAACTATAAAAACGAAACGAAATCCTGTGTTTTAATCAGATTGATATACAAGTAAAAAAAACGAGTAGTGTAGGCGCGAGTTCAACGTGTTGGGTAGTCGGCTTTTCAATCTAACAAGCCTGTTCTACGTCATGACCCGGTGTCACGTAGGAGCTAGTCTGACAAATTAGAGCCGATTATCCAGTGTATCAGACAGACAAGGGGTCACGTAGCACCGAGTCTGACGTATTAGAGTCGATTATCCAGTCTGTTAGATCGTTATGATGATGAATGATAAAAGTTTACAGGTACACACATAGAATCACAGTATTAGAGAGAACAACGAATCCTCGCAACGTCTATACGTCACAGTTTGTCGAAATGACGTCGTCAAAATTAAAAGCAAAACAAAATTAAACCTGAGACGAACATAAAAAAAAAATCACAAATCAATGCGCTTTATCGCCGACTCGAATCGAGGCTGTTTGGAGTTTTACCCTTTTCAACATCCTCAGCTGTCAAACAGTTCGGCAGACTATTCAGTCTTTGCACTAAAGGGAAATTACTCTTGGATTTTTCCTCGCAACTATTGAACGATCGTCTGCATTTTTTACTTAAATTTTTGGAATTTTCTTTAATTTCATTCTTGAGGAATACGTCTGTTTCGGAATCACCGTTTCCCGCGTCTGGAAGTTTTTTATCCACTGGTGAACTCGGAGCAGGCGTCTTCACCGTGTTTACTACGGGAACTAACTTGGCAGTACTATCACAATCGACGCTGGCTATCGACAGGCATGGATGATGATGATCAATAACGTCCTTATCGAAGTTTTTACTGGGCTGTGTTTTCGATCCAGCGTGGTGAGAATATTTCTGGGTTATCGAATTACTCTTGTGTGAAAATATATATCCTTTAAGCCGTTTTAGTATTTTTATAAACATGGCTTTCCTCAACAAGATATATAACCAGGGATCCAGTATCTGGTTTATACTGGCTAATCGCACACTGATCAAATCCTTGGCCCGATCTGTCTTCCCGGTCACTTGGTTAATAATTATATGGACCTGAAAAATACAAAAGAAACTTTATTCAAAAATAGTTCATCGAGGTCACGGTGGCTAAGTGGGTAAGACGCTGGCTCGCTAGAATGGAGGTCGGGTGTTTGATCCTTGCATTGGCCGAGAAAGTTCATCCAGATTTTCCGGTGTGGTTCCCCCTTGTCAGTGGTGCAGGACGGATGGCCTGACAAGGACAGCTGCCTAGTCGCTCGGATGGGACGTAAAACCGTGTATACATTGGCGTGCACGTAAAAGATCCCTTGGCCCAGTTCGGAGCAGAAAAATAGGACGTTAAACCCTATTTCATTTCTTTTCCTTTATTCAAAAATATATTTTTCTAATTAAAAATATTATGAATTACTCGATACCACTTCTCATGGCAGTCAGAACACCCCCATCCCCACCCCTCTTACTTCCACCCAACACCTCTCTAAAAGCTGGCCACACTTCGGCCAACACACCAACCCGCTGGAATTTCACGATAAACACACGGACCTACTGGAATATCTCGGCCAACACCCCCGACCACCTGGAATATCTCCGCCAACACCCCGACCTCCTGGAATTTCTTAGCCAACACCCCAACCCGCTGGAATTTCACGACAAACACACGGACCTACTGGAATATCTCCGCCAACACCTCCTGGAATGGAATATCTCCGCCAACACCCGTGTTTCCTCTTACTAGTTGTTGCCATTTCGGTCAATTCAATGTAATACTAATTATAATTACATTATAGATTTCTGGCTAGCGGGCGCCATGGTGGCTCAGTGACTAAAGCGCTGATTGACTAACCAAGAGGTCTCAGGGTTCAATGCCAATATTGGCCTTGAATGTTCCTTAGGATTTTCCAGTGTGTTTCCTATTTTAAGTGGTGCAGTGGTGTCTAGTCATTAGGATGGGAAGAACACCAAGGTCATGTGAACACCTTGGTGTGCACGTTAAATAACCCTCGTCAGTTAGAATACAAAATGAGCATAGGCGCCAGCGCGCGCTGTCCGGGCAAAATATCTCCCACAACACAATGCACGGCGTATATCTGTCTTAATTAACCCGGTGGGTGCATAAAAAAAGTAAGACGTTAAACCACATTTCTCTCTAACCCCGTCCTATAGAGTGGGTTGGGTGGCCGAATGATTAACGGGTTTACGCGGTATTATAAGGTCTGTCATTGAGTCAAGTGGCGTGGTTTCCATTTCCCGTTTGTACGCGACATGGAGTAAGGTCGCCTGTTCAAACTCGTGGGTTTTCAAATCCAGTTTCCTCTCACTGCTCAAGACCCCTACGCGCAAGCGATTTATAGAAATAAAATTGACCTAGTTTGTGTCGAGTGGGCTTTAACCCCCCTCCCCTCTCTCTCTCTCTCTCTCTCTCATTGGGATTTTCCGGCATGGTTCCCCTCTCTCTCTCTCTCTCTCTCTCTCTCTCTCATAGAGAGAAAGGTTTACAAATGAAATGATTGTGTAATAATTTTTAAGTGATATCACTGTTTATTGTATACTAAAACACAGTAACCGTCATTAATAACAGCAATAAACGACAATAAAATAATAAAAGCAAATGGGAATACTTGTCACGGATCAATTTATAACCATTTCTTTTTTTTATTAACTAACCGAACAAAACAAAACGATTAATACAATAACTATAAACACAACGTGAAGATTGAAATAGATTTATCTGGGGAATACCCATTATTGACAATAACTGTAAACACAACGTGAAGATTAAACTAGATTTATCTGGGGAATACCCATTATTGACCATAACTGTTTTGTTTTGTTTCATTGTATCAATTCGGACATTGATTCTCGTCGTTCCTTCAATGTTTATAACGTGTTTATAGTGTTCATCTTTTAAATAGGGGAGGTTGGATGGCCGAATGATGCTGTATCATAAGGTCTGTCATTGAGTCAACTGGCGTGGTTTCGAATCCTCAGTTGTACGTGACAAGGAGTAGGGTCGCCTGTCCAACTTCATGGTTTTTCTCCGGGTCCTCCGATTTCCTTCCACTGCTAAAGAAGCCTACGCGCAAGCGAATTATAGAAATGAAAAATTGGACCATGTGTTAGTCCCCAAATGACCCCATCTATCTATCTCTCTCTCTCTCTCTCTCTCTTAAATATTTCATACGGAAATAGCGCTCTTTAGCAACTCGGTTGCTGGATAAATACATTATTATTATTATTACTTCAAGTTTCGCCATTGCAATTTCAAAACAATTAGTGGAAAAGAGAGAGAGAGAGAGAGAGAGAGAGAGAGAGAGATCTGCTTTCAATGGCGTACGAGAGAACGAGAAATGGGGTTTAACGTCTACTCGACACACACTAGGTCATTTTTGGATGAACATATGATTCAATTTTATTTCAATAATTGGCTTGCCCGTAGGGGTCTTTAGCAGAGGACCCGGAGAAAACCCACGAGGTTGGACAGGCGACCCTACTCCTTGTTACCTAAAGCCGGGTAATCGAAACCACGCCACTTGACTCAATGACAGATCTTATGATCCAACGCGCACGCGCTAACCATTCGTCTATCCAACCGCCTAGGCGAGAAGTATAATAAACATATCTGGGATATATTCATTTCAAGGTTTGTCAATGATTATGACAATTTGAAGACAATTAGTGATGCTTTACACGATGATGTGATAATTGATGGGATTCTATTATTGTTGTAGAGGCGTTAATGTTTTTATTTATTGTGTATACTAATGTTATTATACTGATGGACACGCGAAAGTATAATTTATCATTAATGCGTGTACATCTTGTTTTACTTGGCTCCTCGTTAACAATAGAGTCCATTACTGATATCATAAACCTTAATTAAACATAGCTATCTTTATAGATAACAACTGAAATGAGAAGAGAGAGAGAGAGAGAGAGAGAGAGAGAGAGCGAGAGAGAGAGAAAGAGAGAGATGGTGTTTAACGGCCACTAGACCTAAACGAGGTCATTTTGGGACTAAGATATGGTTTTCAATTTTATTTCAATAATTCGCTTGCGCGTTAGGGGTCTTTAGCAGTAGGAGGAAACCGGAGGACCCGGAGAAAACCCACGAGGTTGGACAGGCGACCCTACTCCTTGTCACGTACGATCAGGGGGGTCGAAACCGCGCCAGTTGACTCAATGCCAGACCTTATGATATAACGCGCTAACCCCCGAACTATGCAAATATACTTACATTAAGAGGTAACCAACAAGTGGTGAATACTATGGTTATTGCACATAAAAACCAAGCCATCTGGGTCTCAATTTCCATCTGAAGAATCGATTTAGGTTTCACCGAGTACCTCCTTTCTACGGAGGGGGAGTTTATTATCTTGCGGCTTCTCCTCATGATGATGAGAGTGACCACCACCGTCACGTTACACACGACCATGATCACAATAAAGAGGATATTTAATATTGCGAATATACTGGCATAAGCTGTATCCAAATTACTTTCTCGGTGGAAGTTCAAGAAACACCAGGATCCTGGGAACTGGTGCTCGTAACTACCAAATCCCATCAAAGGGAAGGAGCAGATGAACATGGTGATGATCCAGCACGCCACGATACAATACTGAGCCATTCTTCTGGTAGCAACACGGGCGTAGAAATAAGAGAATCGTAAAGCCACAAACCGTTCCAGAGACATACTGCAGGCGATTAGCGGAGTCAAGAGTCCGAACCACACCATGACGAATCCATGATACGTACACAGTTCATCTCCTCCGACCCACTTTAAATTATTTGCGTACGTTAAGATGGCGATGGGCCCAGTACAGAGTTGTCCAATGAGATCAGTCCAAGCTAATCCGAGAAGTAGCGGGAAGAATATTGTCTTCTTCATTTCTCTTTTGGATGTGTAGAGCACCAGCAACGCTAATATGTTTCCCAAGACACCCGTGGACAGCATCAATATCGGCGTCGAGAGACTGATCCCAAGCGCTGCTTTATTGCATCCCGTGGAGTTGCCCACTGCCGGGCTGCTACAAACAACATCAAAGCCCTTGTCGATTTTCATCGTCATGTTAAAGTTTGTTATATTTCCTGGAGACATTGTGTCGTTGAGGTCTTGGTCCCAGGGCTCGCTCGGTCCACTGTACCTGCAAAACACAAAAAGAAGAAATGAAATGAAATGGGGCTTAACGTCCTACTGTTCTGCTCCGACTTAGCTAATGCAGTCGGGCTTACGGTGTGCCATGAGGGCAATTTTTCCTGGTCAGCGGCGCTACGACCAACTCTTGTTTCGAGTTCAAACTGTCACGCGTGCTTTACGTGTACACCAATGTGTACACAGTAGAATGAATTTTTCGTCCCATGCGAACCACTAGACACCCCTCCGTATTGCACCGCTGACCAGGGAAAACCGCGCAGGAAAATCCAGAGAAACTCTCTACAGGCGCGAATCCGAGACCACCTAGTAAGCGAGTCAGTGTCTTACTCACTGAGCTACGGCGGCTAAAATTCCAATTCCTAACGTATCAGGAATTGTGCACTGCACGGGCGAGGTATACTCACTTCTTATGAACACCTAATGACACTTTTGGTGGTGTATTTTAGAAAATCAGATAGTGTTCAATTACTAAAGATAAGCGTCCCTTGCATCACTGAAAGATAACCCGTTCCTGCAGTTGACTTTTCAATCCGCCATGAGTCCAGAATTCACTAATGATAACCAGCCCTTCTTTGCAAGTCACTATATCATGTGCCCATGAATAAAACGGAACTGTCTGTTTTGTACCAGGCACATATCGGACTGTTGTTAATTGAACTGAATAGGCTTGTCATTAAGCTGCAATAAAACACGAATGTTGTAAAACCACGTGACTATTTAATGAGACATACGGCTGATATAAAGTTAATGAATAGAAGATATCGATAGCAGCGATTAGATTCCTAGTTCAACCATTTATTTAATTAGTAAAAAATAAATTAATATCAATCAAGGTCCCCACAGAGATGGCTTGACATACGATATCCTCGTCATTGGAAAAACAAACAAATCGCGTCATTTCTTATAATCCTAGCGATAGGCTTGGGCTTGTTTCACGAAATTTTAACTAAGATAAAATCCAAATTTTAGTAATATGATTCGATAATATTAGATTAGATTGATTTTAGTGCTTAGCCAATCAAAATTAAAGTATCTACTAAAATTTGGATTTTTATCTTTAGTTCAGATTTCGAGAAACAGGGCCCTGGTTTCGAAAGCCCCGCCCATTCTCTTAGTGTGATGTACAGCAGATGATCTTTATGGACATGCTTTTGTTATATGGAAATGACGTGTCGGAAACGTCATATCCGTTAAATAATGGCGGCCGTCAGAAGTAAAGGTGACAAAGTGACAAGGTAATGGATGTTATTGTTTACAGGTTTTCACCTGAAGTGAGTCTAGTCTATGTGAATATATCGAGCTATTAGTGGGTGAGGGGGTGGGGCAGGGCAACTGCCCTCGTCTTAACTACCCCCCCCCCCCCCAAATATGAATTTCATTCCGACGGGTATTTTGGCTGTTTTAATGGAATTTAAATATGGTACACTGTAAGATTAGTCAATTTTTCATTATAGGTCATGAGATGTAAACAGGGCTAGCGTTAATCCCAACTCTAAGCCTAAACCTGGACCTAGCCCCAATGTTTACCCTAAACCTTACCTACAATCTCGCCAACAATAACGTGCCCTAATCTTATTTACATCTCAACGACCTTGACAAAAATTGTGCTGGCCTTAACAAATAGATTTAACCCTGTTTGTAACCAGCTGCTTGTACTTCCGGGTCAGGAAAATGTCTAAATGCTCCACTAGGAAGTTAATTAGTCCCTTTTATCTTGTTTTTGTATATCATAACCCCATTGTGTCATAGGCCTTTGATCTTGTTGTTGCCACGTATGGTTTCAACCTTGTTGTTGTAATTTTCTCTATATATGTTGCTTCAAGTTTTGTTATATTGTATTAGCTTCAAAACGTTGAGAGAATACTTCTTCAAAACGTCGCCTAAATAAATCAGTAGCTGTTTTCCATAAATGTCTCTTAATTAAAAGAGAGTGAGAGAAAGACAGACAGAGAAAGAGAAATGAAATGAAATGAAATGGGGTTTAACGTCCTACTGTTCTGCTCCTAACCTGGGCTAATGAAGACGGGCATACGCCATACAGTGTGCTATGAGGGAAATTTTGCCCGGGCAGCGGCACTATCGCCTACTCTTATATCGAATTCCAACTGCCAGGGAATCTTTTACGTGCATTCCAATATATACACGGGACCTCGGTTTTTCGTCTCATCCGAAGGACTAGACAGCTGTCCTTGTCAGGCCCTCCGTCCTGCATCACTGACAAGGTGGAACCACGCCGGAAAATCTGGATGAACTTTCTCGGCCAATGCAAGGATCGAACACCCGACCTCCAGGCTAGCGAGCCAGCGCCTTACCCACTTAGCCACCTGATCCCCCCAGAGAAAGAGAGATAGAGAGATGGGTTAACGTCCACTCGACACAAACTAGGTCATTTCGGGTTCAGTTTTATTTCAATAATGGGGTCTTTAGCAGTGGGAGGAAACCAGAGGACCCGGAGAAAACCCACGAGGTTAGACAGGCAACCCTACTTCTTATCACGTACATGTTGGGAATCGAATCCACGCCTCTTAATTCAATGACAGACCTTATGATGCAACGCACGTGTGTTAACAATTCGGCCAACCAACCTCCGGCTTTTAATTAAGTAATTTTGTCAGATGAATGTCTCCTAATTAAAAGCAACAGAGTGCGGATAGCTAGGCTTTTATTCTACTATTTATATAATTGATTTATAATGCATTCTTTGTCATACTTACATGAAAATGATATTAGTACGAAAATAAAACAAACCGGAAAACCAACTCTGATTCATATTGGTAAAATACTTTATGATATTATATTTTGTGTTTACAATTAAGCCTCTCCCTATGATGAGCTATCAGGTTTCAGGAAAAACAATCTCAACACCCTTAACAAAACATTTAGTTTTAAATATAACTTCCTGAAATCACTTGCGGGGCGATATAACCAATCAATTGCCTCGTCTCATATTTCAAGTGATTTGTTTTGATATAATATTGTGTAGATTGTTCATCGCTTGGTTAATGAAATGAAAACGAAATGAAATGGAGTTTAACGTCCTACTGTTCTGCTCCGACTGGGCTAATGAAGACGGGCATACGCCATACATTGTGCTATGAGGGAAATTTTGCCAGGATAGCGGCACTACGGTCTACTCGTATATCGAATTCCATCTGCCTGGGGATCTTTTACGTGTACACCAATGTATACACGGGACCTCGGTTTTTCGCCCCATACGAAAGACTAGACAGATGTCCTTGTCAGGCCCTCCGTCCTGCACCACTGACAAGTAGAAACCAAGCGTCTGAATCTGAAGTAGTAGTACGTTGTCTCCCCCACTGATGAACCCAGTGGTTAGTGGCATAGAACGGAATGAGACCACTGCGGATACCGAGGATGGTTCTCTGTGTACATAATTGAAGAAATTGCTCTGAGAATATGATTTTACAAACCAATGGCTTACACCATTATCTGATTCAATACATGACAGAAGCAAAGTTATAATTTAGGTATTACAACATCAAAGCAACCTTAATAATGTTAATAAACCACAGTAATGAATACATGAATTTATTAGATTACGAACCTGATTCACGAATAAATGAATAAATAAATGAATAAATAAATGAATAAATAAATGAACGAAGGATGGGAAAACAGATATCCCCTTTATAACAGGTCAAATTTTATCTGTCGAAGCAAATGAAATGAAATGATATGGGGTTTAACGTCCTACTGTTTTGCTCCGAACTGGGCTAATGAAGACAGGCATACGCCATACAGTGTGCTATGAGGGAAATTTTGCCAGTATAGCGGCACTACGGCCTACTCGTATATCGAATTCCAACTGTCAAGGGATCTTTTACGTGCACGCCAGGTGTACACCGGACCTCGGTGTTTCGTCCCATCCGAACGACTAGACAGCTGTCTAGAACCACGCCGGAAAATCTGGACGAACTTTCTCGGCCAATGCAGGGATCGGACACCCGACCTCTAGGCTAGCGAGCCAGCGTCTTACCCACTTAACCACCGTGACCCCCCTGTCGAATCAAGAATGAATGAATGAATGAATTCCAACATTACATCAGGTCAAAGTTATCTGTCGAATCAAGAATGAACGAATAAATGAATGAATGAATTCCCCTATTACAGCAGGTCAATGTTATCTGTCGAATCAAGAATCAATCGAGGAAGCAGTAATCGACTTGCTAGATAGGGAATAATGTACTACGAGATTTTCTTATCTTAGTATTTCCGGCATGACATCTGTTTAAGGGGGTTAATTCACATTTTCAAGATGGCTACTATGTTAAGAGAACCTTTCAACATTAAATATAACAAACATATCCGCGTTAGATTAGTTCCGATTCAAACTCGACATCAATTAAACAACAAGGTCTGTGTGCGTGCGAGCGAGAGAGAGAGAGAGCGAGAGAGAGAGAGAGAGAGGGGGTTTAACGTCCACTCGATACAAACTAGGTCATTTCGGAACTAACATATGGTTCAATTTTTTATTTCAATAATTCGCGTGCGCGTAGGGGTCTTTAGCAGTGGGAGGAAACCGGAGGACCCGGAGAAAACCACGAGGTTGGACAGGTGACCGTACTCCTTGTTACGTACATCAGGGGACTCGAAACCCCGCCAGTTGACTCAATGACAGACTTTATCATACAGCGCGCACGTGCTAACCATTCGGCCATCCAACCCCTCGCCCCCCCCCCCCCACACACACACACACATGGCTTGAACTCGAGTTTTATAATCCAATAACGGTATCTACCAACTTTACCTAAAGAAGCTAAATCGCTAATATTTAGGACCTAGAAATGGACACAAATGGATCGCAACGCATATAATAATGTAATATGAATGTATATAAACTGATTTACATTCAATCGTTTCCGTTTTTACTCTAATTTCAAATCAGTTATGTTCAGCGAAATACGCCAGAAGTCT
This sequence comes from Patella vulgata, assembly GCF_932274485.2. Lineage (NCBI taxonomy): Eukaryota > Metazoa > Mollusca > Gastropoda > Patellidae > Patella > Patella vulgata. Next base: position 6,953,672 of record NC_065882.2, on the reverse strand, counting down.
CAGTCGAATGGCGATCTCTTGCGTCTGGTTATTCCAGTCTACACCGACATGCTCTCCAGTTAAGAATATACGGCCACCGTCTGACATGTCTTGTGGTATATATGTCTAGCCTCGTTCTTAGAGTCCCTTGTTGCAAATGGTGCTGAAACGCATAATGGTACACGATTCGTGTACTATAATGTAATCATTTTGCCTTAAATATTAGATATCAGAAGCCCATCTTTTCCCAGTAAGATTACAACATCAGTGTTGATTTAATGCCATTTCCAGTGATCTGAGACCAGAATCCGGTTCTAAAATAATGAATTAGAATGGGGGACTTTTACAGTCAAGGATCCATATGGGGGGGGGGGACATGCGCCGGATGCGCCCGCTCCCATTAGATCCGCCCGTGCATGGTATTTGTTGAAAAATAAAATATTGTACTAATTATTTTAAGGAGATAATCTGAAACCATTTCTGTTAATTTGTTTGTAAATATTATCAAAAAACTTCTACTAAATATTTATGTAGCGATTTAATTTCTTTAGCAAATACCATAATATAATACACAGATTTCTTTACCAGTATAGCTTCCCTATAAATAATATTTCTGTATTTACTTACTCTTCCATTTTGTCCAAGAAATGCTGTATCAATAAATTACAACACATAGTCTAAAAACACACCATATTTCGAAAACGCCAAAACAAAACGTTTTGGACCTATCAAACGCTCAACACCTTGATTTCTCCGTGTTTTAAAGGATCGCTAACAATGAATACACAATATTCCAAAAACGTTTTGGACCTCGAGAAGCACAGCAACTTGATTTCTCCGTGTTTTAAACGAATACTTCACACATTCTAAAAAATTCAAAACAAAACGTTTTGGACCTATCAAATGCTCAACAACTTGACTGCTAACAATGAATACACAATATTCTAAAAACATTTCTGACCTATCTCGAGAAAGTCAACACCTTGGTTTGTCCGTGTTTTAAACGATTACTAACAATGAATACTAATACATCTCGTTTCTAAATAGTGAGCACGATATACAGTAATATGAAATCTTCTAGCGTTCTAAAAGATCTTGATTCATATCCAACATGTATTCAACATGTATTTCTAATTTTTTCAGTAACTCATTAAATTAGTATTACATATGTTGTTAGGTTTTTTATTAACTTTCTGATTACTATTACACGTGTTAGTAAATATATCTATTCGAGTCATGTCGTGTCACTTTGTACTGGAGTCATATATGTTATATTTATAGCACGGCTTTCATGAGTTAACAGGTTTAACCAGAGGCCTATGGCCTCTGGTTAAACCTGTTAACGAACGTAGCATGCTATAAATGACTTGTAATATTGACACCTGCTCAACATGCTTGTTGTTATTGCACAGAAACCCCACCCACTTCTCTATATGATTTCTACTAAAACTAGTGTAAACCAGCAAAAGAGTGCAATAACATTGAACATGTCTAGTTATTGCACGGTTAAGCTCCACCCAATCTACTAGAGGGAAAACAATCTGCTTATTCAACGAAAAGAACAAAGGAAGATTTCCCGTCCATGTTACAAAATTATATATCTGCCGCTAGTTACATATTTTATTTCTACTCTGACATTTTCTCCCGGAAATAGACTTGACAGGCGTCGTGTGTATGTGACACAGGCGTGTGTCTTTTGTTTCCGGAATACGTGATACCATCACGTACAGTCGACATATCATTTCGAACTTTCGGGGGATTTTGAGCGTGTTGTTAAATGTCTACATGGACCGCGTGGATTGTTTTGTCCCATCCGAAAGACTAGACCCCTTTCTTCCGTTTTGCACCACTGACGATGGGGAAAAAGGGCTCGACTATCCCGAGGAGTTGTCTTAGCCAAACACAGGAATCATACACCAGACCTGTTGGAAATGAAATGAAATGAAATGGGGTTTAACGTCCGACTGTTCTGCTCCGACAGGGCTAATGAAGACGGGCATAAGGCGCATAAAGTGTGCTATGAGGGAAATTTTGCCCGGGTAGCGGCAGTATGCCCTTCTCTTACATAGAACTCCAACTGCCAAGGGATCTTTCACGTGCACGCCAATGTGTACACGGGACCTCGGTTTTCGGATCCTCCGAAAGACTAGAAAACTGTCCTTGCCAGGCCCTCCGTTCTGCAGCACTGACATGGGAAAAACAGGCCGGAAAATCCCGATGAACTTTTTCGGCCAACACCGGGATCGAACCCACGACCTCCAGGCTAGCGAGCCAGCGTTTTACGCACTTGACCTCCGTGGCTTCCTCAGACCTGTTGGTGAAAGATAGTCAGCGCCTTACAAACATACCTCGTGGGTTTTCTCCGGGTCCTCCGGTTTCCTCCCACTGCTAAAGATCCCTACGCGCAAGCGAATTATTGAAATAAAATTGAACCATGTGTTATACCCGAAATGACCTAGTTTGTGTGGAGTGGACGTTAACCCGCTCTCTCTCTCTCTCTCTCTCTCTCTCTCTCGACTAATTACCTTTAGTTAAGTCACCTCATGAGTTATATTCTGAACGGGGTCCACGATAGCTCAGTGAGTAAGGTGCTGGCTCAGTAACCAAGGGGCCGTGGTTCGATCCCGATGTTGGCCGAGACGGTTCCGTGGGATTTTCCAGCGTGGTTTCCCCTTGTCAGTGGTGAGGGATGGTGCCTGACAGCGTCTAATCGATAGGATGGAACAAAATCCGAAAATCCGAGGTCTTGTGTACACATTGGTGTGCACGTAAAATATTCCTTGGCAGTTGGAATTCTCTCTCTCTCTCTCTCTCGACCCCACCCTCTCTCTCGACCCCACCCTCTCTCTCTCTCTCTCTCTCTCTCTCGACCCCACCCTCTCTCTCTCTCTCATACAAACATAACTTCAGTAATGTGGAAAACCCTACGAACAAATAAAAAATAAAACACTTACATCTTATTTAAACTTATTGAGATATCATTTAAAACACAATGTATATATTTAAATCCATGTCTCACTCATCACGTCTTAAAACAAATATGGTCGTATCTTATATTTTATATTCTAACTGGCTTTATATAAGACCAAAACCCACGAACAAAACACATAAAAAATAAAACACTTATATCTTATTCAAACTTCTTGCCATATCATTTAAAACACATATATTTAAAAAGCAAATATCCCCGTATCTTATATATATATTCTGGCTGACTTTATATCAGCCCAAAACATTTCTATACACCCAGCACCTGTTTCTACAGGTTAAACTTTATCTTTTAAATGTTTACGTGGATTGAAAATACAAGATGTGTGATTAATAAATTATTCTATTTTACACCCTGTTTGAAATTTTTTACATCACGGAGATTAATAACACCAAATGTGTGATTAATAAATTATGTTGTTTTAAAACCAGTTTTATCATCTTTACATCTTTTTAAATTGAATAAAATAAAATAATAAAAGTTTGTGAGAGTTTCGTAAACATGTAAAATGAAGGTCATTCAAAATATCTTTTACGACTATCTATTAAAGAAGCATTATGTAACCCTGGCAGTTCTCGCTATAATAGTTCCCAAATAAATGAAATGAAATGAAATTGGGTTTAACGTCCTACTGTTCTGCTCCTAAACTGGGCTAATGAAGACGTGCATACGCCATAGAGTGTGCTATGAGGGAAATTTTGCCCGGGCAGCGACGCTACGACCTATTCTTTATCGAATTACAACTGCCAAGGGGCGGCAGGAATTTTTTACGTGCACGCCAATGTGTACACGGGACCTCGATTTTTCGTCCCATCCGAACGACTAGACAGCTGTCCTTTTCAGGCCCTCCGTCCTGCATCACTGACAAGGGTAAACCACGCCGGAAAATCTGGATGAACTTTCTCGGCCAATGCATGGATCGAACACCCGACCTCCAGGCTAGCGAGCCAGCGCATTACCCACTTAGCCACGTGATCCCACAGTTTCCAAATAGATAATAGAAAGGAAATAGGTCTCGATTATCCAGTTTTAAATAAAATCATTAGCAGCCAATCGCATTTAAATCTGTTGAAAATCAAAACCATCCGAGTTCTAGAGAGTTGATTATGGGCCTGGCGATGTGACGGTAATAAATAAAGTCTCGATTATCCAGTTTTAAATAAAATCATTAGCTACCAATCGTATTTAAATCCGTTGAAAATCAAAACCATCCGAAGTAGATCTAGAGAGTTGATTATGGGCCTAGCGTGCAATTAAATGTATATAATTATTTATATAACATTTGAGGCTAAACGAAAGATCTAAATTAGGCAGATTTAGCTCTTACATAATACATCTTTAAGGACGCCATGACCGCGAGTTTATGAAGTACTGTCAAACTTCTTTCCTTGTGTTTGTTTTCTTCGTGATCGTAATAACACTGCAGAATAAATGGTTCTAACAATTTTAGTGTTAAGCTGCAATGGCTTTGGAGGTTTCTCGTTCTCAATATTAATAGCTGCTTGGAATATCTGGGTGAGCCCTGTCCAGTCTCGCTCAACACCCTCTTTTATAACCGCCTAATTTCTGCACGTCGTAGATAGCCTTGACATTAATTTCCATTCCAAATATGGAATAAACCTCTTTATTTCACAAGACCAGAGGAAGACACGTTACCTTATTTGGTCTACCAACCATAGGAAAATAAATAGACAGAGGTTTTTTTTTTCTAAACAATATTTATTCACAGAAACTGGATTGGAGAACAGGCAAAAGCCTATATACCCCCTCTCCAGTGTATCAGTGTTTTTTTTATGTATAAATATATATTCCCGTTCATTAAAGATACATTATGGGAGGTTAGATAAAGAGATGTCAGTTCTCACCCTAATAGTTAAAAACTAGATACTGTAAGGTGAATTTGCTGAATATTTCAGTCAAATTGATCCACTATGAACCGAGATTTTAGCGGTTGAATTTTCGGCCTAGCCTCGATCATCATTACTAAAGTCGGTAGGATAAATAAAAACAGTCTCGATTATCCACTTCATGATTAAATTATGAATGGAAGTCGAACAGGAAATCGGAACTTAATCCAATAAACATCGCAGCCTAGCGATGCCATCGAGAGTTGATTATGGTCTGGATAAGTTAATTAATGTAAAATTTAAAATTATTTAGATAACACTTCAGGCCTAAAGAAAGACTTGCAATAGGCAGATTTAGCTCTTGCATAATGTATGTTTAAGTACGTGTGATTTGACTCTATAGACAGAGTGAAGCAACAATTTTTCAAAGAACCAATATTGTCTTAAGGACCAAAGATCTGACCGGTTGTAGTACTAAAAGGACGCGTCAGAGATCGTACAAGCGGTTTTTGACCTTATGACGTCAGACATTTGATTAACCAATCAGCATTGATGTTACTATTGGATTACCCAAAATTCCGTGCAAAACACGCCTAAAGTTCGCCGTAACATACCGTGTCATTGGTTAATCTCACACACCATTCAGAACACGTCAATGATAACAACTCTTCCAGATCCTAGTGTAGTAAAGATAAGTAAAACGATCTTTTGAACCATAAAAACGATCTGTGTTTTAATCAGATTGCAAAAGTTGAATCTCTAACAGGAATATCAGACCAAAAATGGTTCAATTCCGTTCAGTATTTACAAAGTTATGACGAATTGAAAATTCCATCTATATTGCTCCTTATGTACTATCTATATTTACCGTGAACTAAATTGATGGGCCTGTTTCGAATCTGATGGAATCCAACCCGGGAGATTATTTAGCGTTGGTACTGATTGTGTGGGTTTTTGGGTTGTTTTTTTTTTAAATGTTAAATAATCAATCTAAGTACATATTGGTTTGACAAATTAATATTTTCGGAAATTTGCAAATCACGCAGCGTTATAAAAGGCCTACTCACAAAATGGGACAGTAATTCTATTTGCGTTTCAGAAGATTTCAATGCTGGGAACGCAATGTACTTACTGTCAAACAGGGTCGATCGAACAGTCCTGTTCACACTATGGAAAGGGTAATATAATTTCTGTGAACAGTTTGTCGTCATTATATTTACATAACATTCATAGACCATTATAAAAATGAAACTGTCGGTGATAAAGTTATAAGGCTGACATTCTTATAAACCCAATGGTACATACCATCAACACCCTCAATCAGTAAGACCGCCATGACTGTCATCACCATGGTAATTGTAAATACACCGTATTCCACAATCCTTCCTTTAAGAATTACTATGCACAAAGACTTCTGTAAATTTTTTAAATAGTTTCTATGATTTTATATGCGAATATTTTATTTTGAATTAAAATATAGCCCTGATTATAAACTCGGTACATACCATGGCTGTCATCACCATGGTAATTGTAAATACACCGTATTCTAAACCTTCCGTTAAGAATTACTACGCACAAAGACTTCTGTGAGGTTTTTTAATTTTTCCTAAGACTTTAGACGCAAATATTTTATTATCTTGAGCTAAGATATAGCCTGACTATAAATGTCAATGCCACCATTAAACCTTGCGTAATAAAACAGATCCCAAAAACATCCGGCCATACAGGTAGAAAAACTGTAACTTTATGATGTAAGCAAATCGGGGTTATCCGGTGCATTTAACAGCGCAGAATCTTAAAGAAGACTACGCATGTACCGATGAAAGAGTACTGGTTTTTACGACTTCGACCGCAGTAAACTCAATGTACTCTGCGCATGACCACTATTAAAGTAATTAAATATACTAAGGTCATTAATAAGTGAATATTTTAAAATGGAATGAATGAATATTAAACAGGTTTACATGGTCACGGTTCATACACGTGTCATCCTCTCAAATTCCAAATGGCCTTGTCTTGTACTAATTTCGAGTTTTAATTCGGCGTACTGTGTGGAGGCGAAATCAGAGCTCTAACCAAGTGCACCTTGGCGTATACGGAAAGAACCCGTAAAAAACGCCACTGCCGAGGCAAAATGTCCCCCATAGCCTAAAAGGTAGGTCATTGAACTGTAAGTCATATTACAGAAAAGTATATTTCATTTTATACAAGGGAAATATTAAAATAAAAAGAAATACAAACTTACAGTATTGTAAAAGTATTGCCATATCATCCAGTCGACAATTGAATCAACTACAAGAAGCAAATCGAAACCACGCCATTTGATCGATTCAATGACAGACCTTACTATGTAACGCGCACGCGTTAACTACTCACCCCACTCCACCCTTCAACTATTGGCGGTCTTAAGCATAACACAGATTTAGACCGGACCCTACGCAAGCATTAAAAAGGAAAATATTGGGAAAAAAACTTACCGTGTATAGTAAACCTATTGCCATATCACCCAGTCCTACTATCATATCAACTGAGTTGAAAAGATTTAGACCCGACCCTAGAGGTTTTATTGCTTGTAATCTATAGCCTATGTAAATACTGTTACAGTCATTTCATCATATAAATGTCATTAAAATACGTCAGTTGTACCTTGAGAGGTCTGTACACATAAAAGCCCGATCATTTATACCCCGGTTCAACCAGTAAAACAATTCTACACAGACGTGGGTAATAAACTTAGAATACACGATCAAAGGTTAGTGGTGGAATAAATTTAAATACCATTGTCGTTTTCTATTAGTACTCAAACTAGAAAAAATAACGTCATCTTAACATGAGAGGATAGATCGATCGGGCCGATGAAGGCAGGTATACCTGTTCCGTAACAGGCTTTCCACTGAAAAGGTAAACCTTCTGGTGGGGGGGGGGGTGGAGACTACCGCCCTGCACCACTGACAAGGTAAACTTTTTCCCCCCGAACAGAGGTGGTGGGAGGCCGAATGTTTACCGCGTCCGCGTGAAATCACAAGGTCTTTAATTGAGTCTTTAACGGGATTTCGATTCCCGCTTGTAAGTGACAAGGAGTAGGGTTGCCTGTCCGTCCTCGTGGGTTTTCTCCCACTGCTAAAGACCCCTGCGCGAAAGCGAATTATTGAAATAAAATTGAACAATGTGTTAGTCCCGAAATGACCTATTCCCGAAATGACCTACTCTCTCTCTCTCTCTCTCTCTCTCTCTCTCTCTCTCTGCGCGTGGATAGATCTGTCTGGGTCAACACCGGGTTGGAATCCAGGATCTATTAGAAAATGAGCCCGCGTCACCCACCATGCTCGTTTTGCCTACATGACTTCGTATGATATAAGCAAGGTATCTAAAACAAAGCTACATTATTGCCATATTTACATACCGTTACATACTGCCACTTCAAAGGGGGAGGGGGGATGTTATATTTATATTTACATCCTGTTACATACTGCCACTTCAAAGGGGGAGGGGGGATGTTATATATATCTTTACATCCTGTTACATACTTCCACTTTAAAGGGTAATATTTTGAGGGGGAGGGGGGATGTGATATATATACTTACATCCTGTTACATACTGCCACTTTAAAGGGTAATATTTTTAGGGGGAGGGTGGATATTATATTTATATTTACACCCTGTTACATACTGCCACTTTAAAGGGTAATATTTTAAGGGGGGGGGGCATATTATTAAGTCGTCGTCAATCCCCAAATTACTCAATTTTCTTGTAATATTCCTGGAACTACATGCGTACCTTCATGATTATGTAAGGAATTCTGTGAACGTCTTGATGACGTTTTAACTTATATAAATATCGTCTGTTTATGATAAACAGCACACCTGTAATCGCGGATGTTTTTAATCTTTTTATATCATCATTAGATAAATGAAGAAAAAGAATTACCTGTGCTTACGTTTAATTGGTCCCCAAAATATAGGATCGGACGTGTAAAGGTAAACACCATTTTGTTTTTGGCTCAAAATAACAGACATTAGATACCTCGTCATCTACAACATCATTTTCTTTTCACAACTTTGCAGGCGTGCAATCTGTAATTTTGTTTTTAGCTTATATATGCCTTTTTTTAATTTAAAAAGGCAAGTTCAGACAAAATTGTTTGAAAATCTTCCCTGTTGGGATAAAGTGTTTTCGCGTACTTATTAAGGTGGAAAAGTACCATTTCACAAAATCTGCCAAAAATAGTATATTTAGAAGTTAGCATTAACAAGAAACTGAATAAAGTGGGACAACTGGGCAGTCTGTTCACAAAACTTGATTAAAGACAAAAAGATAACTGTAGAATTTACAACAGAAAACTCTATCAAGAAAACTATAGAATACTTTCCTTTAGAAATTTTAGCATAAATCTATAGGAAAAATTATAGGATTTGAACTACTAAGACTGTAGAATATTTTGGGTCGTTATTTACTACAGGTCACCAAAACTTCTGCAGAATACTATAGAATTGCATCCTATAGAAAATGGTATAGCCACCGTCCCCCAACTCTCTAGAATGTTGCAAGATAAGATTTTATTGTATCATTGCATCCACCAAGGATACAATATACAGTTTAAACAAAAGTTGATCATACAATTATAACATAACATCTGGGCTGGTCATTTATGAAATGAAATGAAATGAAATGGAGTTTAACGTCCTACTGTTCTGCTCCTAACCTGGGCTAATGAAGACGGGCATACGCCATACAGTGTGCTATGAGGGAAATTTTGCCCGGACAGCGGCACTACGGCCTACTCTTATATCGAATTCCAACTGCCAAAGGATCTTTTACGTGCACGCCAATGTGTACACGGGACCTCGGTCTTTCGTCCCATCTGAACGACTAGACAGCTTTCCTTGTCAGCCCCTCCGTCCTGCATCACTGACAAGGGAGAACCACGCCGGAAAATCTGGATGAACTTTCTCGGCAGGGATCGAACACCCGACCTCCAGGCTAGCGAGCTAGCGTCTTACCCACTTAACCACGTGATCCCCTGGTCATTTATGGATGTACAATGTGATATAATAAGTCTATAAGCATCAAGAGATGGTCTGTATAATGGACATGCAGAGAAAGAGAGAGAGAGACGGGGTTTAACGTTCACTCGACACAAACTAGATCATTTCGGGACTAACATATGGTTTTTAATTTTATTTCAATAATTCGCATGTGCGTAGGGGTCTTTAGCAGTGGGAGGAAACCGGAGGACCCGGAGAAAACCCATGAGGTTGGACAGGTGACCGTACTCCTTGTTACGTACAACCGAAGATTCGAAACCACGCCAGTTGACTCAATGGCAGGCCTTATGATACAGCGCGTACGTGCTAACCATTCGGCCATCCAACCCCCCTTGAAAATGTATAGAATTCTATAGAAAAGTACACTGGTATTCTATAGAGTATACTTCGACTAACAGTCGACTAATGTCATCGTTAAACCGATAACGGAGTCCAACACCTTCTATACGTTAAATATAATGGCAAGTTAACGACGTGTTAAGTGTTCACAGGGCTTCCAGTAACAGACTTTCTCTCCCTGTTACAGATATATAACGATCCCTTAACTACATGTTAACGAGCTGTTAACATTGTTAAAATTTAACGGGGCTTTGAACAACCGGCCACAGAACACTAAAATTGACATCAGAATATTAAAAATGAACAAGTTATTAAGTTTTCATATACATATAGCCAAGTATATGCAAAATAGAGCCTTTGAATACCGATTTAAGGTAAGACACTTGGTTTAGTGGAAACATTATGTATTTTTACTTAACTTAAAGAAAACCTTTGAATACGACCCAGAAGACTATAATTGACATGTACTGTGATAAGAGGAATCAGAATGATAGAAATGAAAAAGTTGTTGAGATATTCGGCTAAAAATGGATTTATTTGAATAAATCAAACGATATTATTTAAAACCAACGGCACTTGTTCACCTTATTGCACTAGCATCCCCATTTTTGTTCCTCAACCTATATATATATATATATATATATATCCAAAATTATTAGCACAACCGCAAAGCTGCACTACTTTGTTTCACGGTAAATGATGAAAAGATAAAAAAAAAGGTATGCCGACACAAACTGATTTCAGCACTGGTTTAATAACATTTTAACATTTTAAAGTACTTTTCGTCCGTCTTGGGACTATTCATAAATAATGTAATTGTATAAAGATGGACAGTATAGTATATTTATACATATTTACATAGTAACACTGTGGTTTTAATTGGCTATAGTTACCATTGTCTATGGTTACATAGTATATCGTTAACTAATAGAAACATGTACACACATGTGTTAATCTGTAGTATATGGGGTTCAATTTATGAACAATGAGTTTAAGATAATCATGGGATAGATTTAAGAAAATTAATGAAGCTAATGGCCAATTGTTACTTATTGACTATTAAGTCGAGGAACATATTTTTTAATAAAATGGTTTTCCATTAATTTCCTTTTCGTGGTGTCATCGACTTTCATTTTATAAAAAGGGAAAATTTGGAATTTTACTTGTAGGTGTTGTGCACATTTAAAAATATGTCTATTTACAAATAAGGGCCCATTTTCAATATTACAATCCCGTCGATGGTTGCGTACTCTATCCCGTAGATGCGTGGACGTCTCCCCTATGTAAAAATTTAGACACCCATTGCAAGTCAAGACATATATGAGATTTTTTGTGTCACAATTCATATTGTCGTTGACACTAAATGTAAACTTAGGAAAATTATATTTGCTATTTGGCGTAATATGGTCGCAACATTTACATCGAAGATCCGGGCATTTAGATACATAAAAGCCGGTCCTTGTGATAGATGAATTGAATTTTGCTTTGGTTAGGAGACGCTTCAGATTAGGTGGCTGTCTTTGTGATTTAATGAATTGAACCTTATCAAATTTAAATATATATATATATATATATATATTTTAATTTACAAAGGTAAATAAAGAAGAGTACAGCTTGTTTGAAAACCTTCGCTGCGGGGAAACAAAATTTTCTTCCGTTCAATTTTGTTTCAATACGGATATGAATAAAGAAAATGAAATGAAATAGGGTTTAACGTCCTACTTTCTACAAAAGGTAAGTCTTTATATCCCCTGGCTTAGATTCAATAGGATTAACCCAGGTGCAAACACGTCGCACGAATGCCCTTGGCGGCAACAAAGGGTAATCTAAGACACCTAAGGCGGTTCATTCCCGGAATGCCGGCAGGCTGTTAATCCGTTAATTAATCAAAAATCGATACTTTTTTTAAAACTTGTCACTCAGTTATAGTGAGGACTGTTCAGGGCTAAATCTGTTTGTTAAGGTCAGCTCAATTATTGCCAAGGCCGTTGAGATGTAAATAGGGTTAGGGCACATTAGGGTAAGCATTGGGGCTAGGTTCAGGGATAGGGTTAAGATTGGGAAACAATTGAGGTGGCCTTATATCATTTAGTACTAACCTAACGTTGAGTGTTAATGAGCTTGATCCTTATTAAATATGATTTCGAATCCCCGGTTGTACGTGACACGGAGTAGGGTTGCCTGTCCAACCTCGTGGGTTTTCTTCGGGTCCTCCGGTTTCCTTCCACTGCTAAAGACCCCTACGCGCAAGCGAATTATTGAAATAAAATTAAACCATATGTTAGTCCCGAAATGACCTAGTTTGTGTCGAGTGGACGTTAAACCCCATTTCTCTCTCTCTCCTTATTCAATAAACCTCAATATTTAATGACGGTCTGAACAGAGTTTATTCCGGCTTTATGCCTTCAAACATGAATTCAATTCACCTTATTAAAGTTGGTATTCTAAGTTAAACAAACTGACGACATGCCATCCTAATATTTACAAATTCATCAACTTGTCCATAACAAGAACAATCCTTTTGTCGAAATCACCATCTCCTAAATATTATTCAGTGGTACCAAAAAGCCTCGAGTAAAGAAATATTGACAGCTTGATTCAAGAATTGACCATTTAAAAGTAGGTCAAAACTGTCCTGTCGCTGCTATGCTAGGCGAATTAGGAATGTTTCCAGCTATAATTAAGCGTCAAATAATAATAATAAGATATTGGTTCAAATTATTGAAGGAAAATAATTCATTATTATCTACTGTTTATACTCTTCTATATAATGATTTGCTACGTGGTTCTTTAAACTGGGCAGCTAAAATAAAATTAATTTTAAATAACGTGAGGTTTTCCTATATATGGGATCATCAAAATGATTTTGATGTATCAATTTTATCACAAATAGAACTTCGTATAAAAGATCAGTTTTAGCAGAAATGGTTTGCCACAGTAGAAGACTCACGCGTAAACTACGGTTTTATAAATTATATAAAACTATTCATTATGGCTGATGATGTATAAAATTCTCGCCAGATAATCGTGGGGTCCCTCTCTCTCTCTCTCTCTCTCTCTCACTCTCACTCTCTCAGGCATAGCATAAAGCACCACCACACACCATATAAAACGTGTACCGAATGCAAACTTCTTTTTATTCAAATTAAATAACAAAACGGAAAAATGTCACCACGTATAGACAATTTGACTCAAATCTCCATTAACAATTGAAATTAATACGGTAATAACTAAATTAGACCACGTACTGTGTGTTTCCTAGGAAAACAGACATTCTGGATAGTAGCGGATAAATTCTATTAGCTTAATAATAAACCACCTCACGCTGGTATAATCCTGGGTTTAGAACGATGTTCTACTAGACCAAAACATCTACTTAACCAAATTACAAGGCGAATAGTTTTACAACAGTAGATAGTCCAGTGTTGTACTATCACATTAAACATCTATATTAGATCATTTTAAATTTATTTCCAACCCACATCAACAAGCTAACACCGGTTTCAACCAATCTTAAAGTGGTTTTAACCCCTTGGAAATTTTAAATTTATTTCAAACCTACATCAACAAGCTAACACTAATTTCAACCAATCTGTGCGGGATCTCATATTGAAAATTTTAAATCTATTTCAAACCCACACATCAACAAACTGACACCGGTTTCAACCAATCTGTGCGGGATCTCATATTGAAAATGTTTAATCTATTTCAAACCCACACATCAACAAACTGACACCGGTTTCAACCAATCTGTGCGGGATCTCATATTGAAAATGTTTAATCTATTTCAAACCCACACATCAACAAACTGACACCGGTTTCAACCAATCTTTACGGGATCTCATATTAAAGGGGTTTTAACTCCTTGAAAAATTTTAATCTATTTCAAACCCACATCAACAAACTAACACCGGTTTCAACCAATCTTTACGGGATCTCATATTAAAGAGGTTTTAACTCCTTGAAAATTTTTAATCTATTTCAAACCCACATCAACAAACTAACACTAATTTCAACCAATCTGTGCGGGATCTCATATTGAAAATTTTAAATCTATTTCAAACCCACACATCAACAAACTGACACCGGTTTCAACCAATCTTTACGGGATCTCATATTAAAGGGGTTTTAACTCCTTGAAAATTTTTAATCTATTTCAAACCCACATCAACAAACTAACACCGGTTTCAACCAATCTTTACGGGATCTCATATTAAAGAGGTTTTAACTCCTTGAAAATTTTTAATCTATTTCAAACCCACATCAACAAACTAACACTAATTTCAACCAATCTGTGCGGGATCTCATATTGAAAATTTTAAATCTATTTCAAACCCACACATCAACAAACTGACACCGGTTTCAACCAATCTTTACGGGATCTCATATTAAAGGGGTTTTAACTCCTTGAAAATTTTTAATCTATTTCAAACCCACATCAACAAACTAACACCGGTTTCAACCAATCTGTGCGGGATCTCATATTGAAAATGTTTAATCTATTTCAAACCCACACATCAACAAACTGACACCGGTTTCAACCAATCTTTACGGGATCTCATATTAAAGGGGTTTTAACTCCTTGAAAATTTTTAATCTATTTCAAACCCACACATCAACAAACTGACACCGGTTTCAACCAATCTGTGCGGGATCTCATATTGAAAATGTTTAATCTATTTCAAACCCACACATCAACAAACTGACACCGGTTTCAACCAATCTTTACGGGATCTCATATTAAAGGGGTTTTAACTCCTTGAAAATTTTTAATCTATTTCAAACCCACATCAACAAACTAACACCGGTTTCAACCAAACTATAAAGGATCTCATTAGCCCCTTGAAAATTTTAAACCCGCATCAATAAACTAACACCAGTTGCAACCAATCTCTACGGGATCTCATATTAAAGGGGTTTTAGCACTTTGAAAATGAAGTGTATCACTTTTTAGGAACAAACGTTTGTCTGGATATGAAATGGGGTTTTGTGGTGTAGTTTTTCTGCGCCAACAGGGTTAATGACCACGGGTACACGTGCCATGTAGTGCAGTGTAGTGATGTTGCCTCTTTAACCAACTCAAATCAATTTCAATCATTTTGATTGGTGTAACCCGACACACACTAACTTCATTCATCGTTGTTTTTTTTGTTTTTTAGGTGATCTCGCCCACCCGAATGTCGGCCCCATTTGTTAATAAGATTACAGTGATGAATAGCCTGACAGCAAGACGTACGTCCTTGGGGAGAATAATAACAAATAAAAAATGTGTACATATAAACGTGACGTAATACAGTTAACCTTGAGGTCACGAAATCTCAAGGACGCTGGTTAATCTAACGTTTTTCCTTTTTGCAACTTAATGGCATAGGCCGCTTGGTGTGTATTATGGGGAACATTTAGTCCAGGCAGCGCCTACCCTTCAACGCATTCTAACTGACCCGAAGAAAACCCACGAGGTTGGACAGGCGACCCTACTCCTTGTCACGTACAACCGGGTAATCGAAACAACGCCACGTACAACCGGGTAATTCAATGACAGACCTTATGATACAGCGCTACCCCCCCCCCCCCCCCCACTCCACCTTATATAGAATGAAATGAATGAAGGAAATGAGGCATGACTCCTAGTAACTAACTGAGTTGATTCTACTCACCCATGAGAATAGTTCATATACATCTTTTTAAATTTCTTTGTAAAGTTTCAGTTCCAGCAATTCAATAAAACACTGGTGTCATGAAAGTGGAAATGGTCACAAATAAATCCCGCAAACTGTTACAAGACAGACATATTCCATCCAGACATAGTCACATAAAATAATTTGAGTTCATAACACTAAATTGTCTCTTGACAGCTTCCAAGTCGTGGACTCGCGATAAATCACAGTTTTCCAGCTAATTCACTATTTTATACGAAACCAACCACGTATCAGATGCAATTAAACGGTACTGTCCAATCAACTAACAGACTAGCCGCTGACATACCAACATAAACTGTCCACAAACCATATTAATATATCCATCTATCTCTTGGGTTTTAGAAATTGGCATTTAAATCGTACCCGACCAGTATTAGTTAATTCCAACCGGCAACGCGAAGTGATTGGTGAGTTATCGTAATTAGTCGATTTTAAATATTTAAGCCATGATCATTTTTAGCTTTTGTTATCAAGTGATTAACTAACATGGAAATTAATCAGTTACCGACGTGTGCCGATTTAATGAAACACGTGCTTATCGTTCTAATAGAATATATAGACCGAGCTGTTGTTCAATTATAAGCTTGTTTAATCAGGTGTGGAGCAGAATAAATAGGATTTATTGACTAATAAATACCTCGTCTATTGGATAGATAATGGAAAATATATTACTGTAGAAAATAACAAGCCCATAACAAAGCCATATTAATATATTTGTTTTTAAATATATTATCTACCTGTGATTCCTAATGAGATAGCTATTTTACAGACCTTTCAAGCTGGGTTTAGTTCACTGCGTTCATCCATACATGATAAAGGCTTATCAATAGGGATTTAGCTCATTGATTCATCGAGGGTTCTTTTTGCGAATGACTAACCAGCTGTTTCTGTCAGGCCCTACTTCCTGCACAACTGACAAGGAGAAAGCACGTCGGAAAATCCCGATGAACTCTCTTGGCCAATGCAGGGATCGGAAGCTTCCAAACAGAGCGAAAGACCTGCAATAGGCAGATTTAGCTCTTGCATAATGTATATTTAATAGATTATGAAAATGGCTTAACGTTTCAACACAATAAAACATATTCAGCCCCTAGAGTTCTTTCCTGGCAATGATAGGGTGACCCACCATAAATAAATATCTCCATATATCTCGACAATTACGCCACAATATTTATATATATGCCAAGCCCCAAATCAGTTTCACACAATTATAGTCACTAAATAAACGATCATGTTGTACTTAATAAGCTATGACAATTAATCATGTATAAATAATAGACTGAAAACTGGTTCCAAGAGTCGTCCCTAACATCCAGACACTTTTGAGTAAAAGATAGGTTACGTGCCCTTGTTTTGAAATTAGTCTCGCTTAACCAGTCTATCGACCATTCTACGTCTGATTGACAGGTCGGGATAATCAAGACTACTTTTTTACTAAACATAACAGAAAGCTAGAACAAGAAATTGAATTTAGAAATAAGCACATTAGGTAGCTCAACAATCGTTTTAAGAAGCTTGTAAAAGTAAAATGAAACTACTGCTAGTATCATGTTCCTGTCTAACCCGAGTGATTCAGAGATATTATTTGTACTAAACCAAAAGATGCCGCTCTTAACGGTACAGTTAATATAAAGCGATTTAAAAAATGAAACGAACGTAATTTCTAAATCTGCTGTAATAACCAAGAAGCTTAATTTTACTGCTATTCAAAATCGTCAACAATAAATTTTTTACGGCTGTAATAGTTGATAGATTTGTAGAGAATTGCACGTGCAAGGGCTATTTATAGTATCATACTGTCAGAAAGTTGGTCTCGGCACGGCGAATGTGCACGCTTCAGTGGTAGTCTCGAACTATCAGCGGTGGACTGTATTTCTGTCAGTACATGGGTCACCCTAGCAATGAGACGCCGCATTAACTCACCTACCTGAAGATCCCAGATTCGCTCCCGGTGTGGTTTCCTCTTGTCAGTGGTGCAGGTCTAGGGCCCTGGCAAGGATACACGTCTAGTCGTTCGGATAGGACAAAAAATAACGCAGTCCCGTGTACATAAAACTAAATAACCCTCTATATATGTATCTGCCGATTAGTGATCAGTCAATATTTAAACCCACATGATTAGACTGTTACGAGGGAACCAAGGTGGCTAAGCGGGCAAAACGCTGGCTCGCTAGCCTGGAGGTCAGTTGCTCATTCCATTTAGCCTGTTACGACAACGAGTTATAAAGCTTATCTCGATTTGCAATCTCTCAATTTGTATTCATAGGTACCCGTTTAGGTGTTTTTAATGTTTATGATGGGGGGTTGGATGGCTGAATGGTTAGCGTGCGCGCTGTATCGTAAAGTATGTCATTGAGTCGACTGGCGTGGTTTCGAATCCCCGGTTGTACGTGACAAGGAGTAGGGTCGCCTGTCCAACCTCGTGGGTTTTCTCCGGGTCCTCCGGTTTCCTCCCACTGCTAAAGACCCCTACGCGCAAGCGAATTATTGAAATAAAATTAAACCATGTTAGTCCCGAAATGACCTAGTTTGTGTCGAGTGGACGTTAAACTCCATTTCTCTCTCTCTCTCTCTCTCTCTCTCTCTCTCTATTATGCTTATGATA
Source organism: Patella vulgata (assembly GCF_932274485.2). Classification (NCBI taxonomy): domain Eukaryota; kingdom Metazoa; phylum Mollusca; class Gastropoda; family Patellidae; genus Patella; species Patella vulgata. The sequence continues at coordinate 6,935,169 of NC_065882.2, read as the reverse complement.
TTACAGTATGTATTATTATACAACGTGTGATTCGGGAATAAACTTGGTTACGCCTCAGTGGTGTTTAATTAACTTGGTTTATATTTCAGACCAAGGATTATACAACACAATGACTCCTTTATCTCTATGGGTAGAAGTGTTTAATTGTGAAAAGAAATGAAATGAAATGAAATGGGGTTTAACGTCCTACTGTTCTGCTCCTAAACTGGGCTAATGAAGACGGGCATACGCCATACAGTGTGCTATGAGGGAAATTTTGCCCGGGCAGCGGCGCTACAGCCTACTCTTATATCGAATTCCAACTGCCAAGGGATTTTTTACGTGCACGCCAATGTGTAAACGGGACCTCGGTTTTTCGTCCCATCCGAACGACTAGACAGCTGCATCACTGACAAGGGGAGACCACGCCGGAAAATCTGGACGACCTTTCTCGGCCAATGCAGGGATCGAACACCCGACCTCCAGGCTAGCGAGCCAGCGTCTTACCCACTTAGCCACGTATCCCCCGTGTTTAATTATTGTTAATATATTCTATGTTTATGTATTAATTATGTATAACGCGCTGTATCATAAAGTCTGTCATTGAGTCAACTGGCGTTGTACGTGACAAGGAGTAGGGTCGCCTGTCCAACCTCGTGGGTTTTCTCTGGGTCCTCCGGTTTCCTCCCACTGCTAAAGACCCCTACGCGCAATCGAATTATTGAAATGAAATTGAACCATGTGTTAGTCCTGAAATGACCTAGTTTGTGTTGAGTGGACGTTAAACCCCATTTCTCTCTCTCTCTCTCTCTCTCTCTCTCTCTCTCTCTCTTTTGACTAAATACTATTACCTTTAGTTTAGTCATCTCATGAGTTGTATTCTGAACGGGGGCCACAATAGCTCAGTGATTAAGGTGCTGGCTCAGTAACCAAGGGCCCGTGGTTCGATCCCGATGTTGGCCGAGACGGTTCCGCGGGATTTTCCAGCGTGTTTTCCCCTTGTCAGTGGTGACGGGTGGTAAAATAGTACAATTTGTTGACCAGAATAAAGATTGAGACATATTATTCAGTTACAACAAGAGTGGTATTGAGCCTTTAAACTGTTATTATTCTTTGTTTTTGTTTTTTTCTGGAAGTAGGTTTATTATATTTCAATACTACACACTGTGACTTGTCTATTAAATTGATATTATGCTCTTTGGGGTTTTTTTCTAGAAAAAAATGTTTTCTATGTTCCAATAAAGGTTTTCATATTAGACATTGTGACTTATCTATTAAACAGATATTATGGCAGGATCCACGCTTTAATATTTTATAGAACAAATATATCCTTCGTGCTAGTTAATGCAACACACATAACCAATAACTGAATACCAATCAGAAAACCATAGATTAACAACAAAGATAATCCCATGGGTACATGTGGTTCATATCGATATATTAGTTTTACGGAATGTTTGATTACTATGAATGTTATTACAACTAATAATAGTTTTTATAACCGTCCTACACAAAATAACAATATTTTTTTTTACCTTAAAACAAAATATATTTATTACTTAGTGGCTGTTTCTCGATCCATTAATAGATCGTGACCATATACTGTCCTCATTCAATACACGGTTGTAAATTTATCGCCGATACAACAAAATAATACACTTATATAATTAAATGTAAATGAAACGTGACTCGAATATAGGAAAATTTCTATGCGTCATCTCTGGGGAGCAATATCTGTCCACTGTCATGGCCGCTGTTTCGCAAGCAAGCAAGCATTGTATTTAGAAATTGCCGATATATAATTCGTTAATGACAACATTGCCTGTTGGAATCTTTCAAATGTCTAATTAGTTTTATATGTTATAGTCTTTTAGCGCATTATCCCTCATCGGGTTATTTTTTAGTCATCTCAACTCGACACAAACTAGGTCATTTCGGGACCAACAAGAGGTTCAATTTTATTTCAACAATTCGTTTGTGCGTAGGGGTCTTTAGCCGTGGGGGGGGGGGGGACCGGAGGACCCGGAGAAAACCCACGCGGTTGGACAGGCGACCCTACTCCTTGTCACGTACAACCGGGGATTCGAAACCACGCCAGCTGACTCAATGACAGACCTTATGATACAGCGCGCACGTGCTAACCATTTAGCCATCCACACCCTACACCCCCGTGTCACAGGTAAGGTAATGAAATAAAGCAAATAAAATCGGGTTTTAACTTTCTAGTTTTCTGCACCAACTGGGCTAATGAAAACGGGCAAACCCTATAGAGTGTGCTATGCGGGGTATTTTGCCCGGTTAGAGCGCTACGTGTCCCGCTAATTGTCCATGGTCTTTGTAAATACACGGCAACGACTGAAGGAGACCTTAGTGTTTCGTAACATCCGAAGAACTCGTCAGACGCCGTTCCGTTCCAATCCACAGTCGTTCTGACCCACTGACAACTGTAGGCTGGAAAAGCCTGAAGAATGTTTTCGGCCATTGTAGAACCCAGAAACGTTTGGTTACTAAACAAGCTTCATGGTCATCGCGGCGCCGTGACCCGAATGCAGGACCGATGGCCTGACAATGACAGCTGTCTAGTCGTTCGGATGGTACGAAAAACTTAGGTCCAGTGTACACATTGGCGTGCACGTAAAAGATGGATTTTCTGAAATGGCATTCTTAAATTAATTTCATCGTGTTTTAGGACTAGTTACCTCCCTTACACTGTGTTTATCATATGGTAAAAGACCGGATAATCTAGCCAATGACCTATTATTCTCAAATGTTGACAACGCATCCAGACTTATATTCGTAAAATATTTTTCTGGGTGATAGAGACTACGACCTTGTCATCTAAATAAGTAAAACTCTGAGCGTTGGTTTCAAACTTTTCCCTTAATTGAGGTTGGTCACGCAAAGATAAAAGGTTCATATCCGCCATGATATCCTTCACCTCGCTAACACAATGGCATCTAAACTATTAACCTTGTGTGTGAGTTAGTTTTATTTAACGTCCGCTTCCACCGAGGTGATATATTCTTTTTATAGCCATCTCGACATCTCCGACAGTCGTTTCGCCTGTTCCTCTCTCGTTCAAGTCAGAGGTGACGTTAGGCGCCCAAGAATAAACCAAGACGTAAATGAAGCCTTTACTGCTCCGGGCCAATATTCACGTCACGTGACACACACATCGGCTGCTTAAAATAGATATTTTTATCTTGGGGTAGTTCCTTGTGATAAAAGAAGGGGGAGGGGGCTCTTGATAGATAAAATAGATTAAAAATATTTTCTTAGTTCAAATAGATCATCAAATTCACGGGGAGAGCTAAACTAACGGTGTCTTGTTCAAGACCGGTGTTGGTCGACAAAGTTCATCGGGATTTTTTCAGTGTAGCCCCCCCCCCACTCGCCTTTGTCAGTGGTGCAGGGTGAGAGGCCTGGAAGGGGACAACGCATCGTGCATTGGACGTTGAACCGAGGCCCCGTGTACACATTGGCGTGCACGTAAAATAACCCGTGATAGTGGGAATTCGAAATAAGAGTAGGTCATTAAATCCCATTTGATTTCATTTCAATTCAGTTCAGTTCAGTTCATTTACATTTTTACATTTCATTTCATTTCATTAAATCACATAGTGTGTACGTGGGAAGTCCAATCCAACCCCATTTCATTTCATTAAAAATTTATAACAAGAGAAATTATATAAAATTGCGCAATGATCGGAACAGGACACGTGGTATATTATAGGCCTGTAAGAACTATGGCTAATGGCGGGTTGTGGCTAATGGTTTGACAATAAAACCTAAAAGCTTCAATAATGTAGATGTCGGTTATATAAATACAGCATCTGTGATAATAATCACCTCTAATGCAATAACCACCTGTAAATTATATATAAGTAAAAAGGTTTCGGGTTTTAAAAGCCGGCAGTTATCACTTGATAACAGTATCTACCCCATATGTGACAATCTGGATGGTTGAATGAATACAAACGGTCTTTAGGAAAGACAACTCTGAGATATGATATTACAGGATGCAGACCACCAACAATGTCCCTTCAATTTTTACTTATTGCCAAGTATTTTAATGGGCTGGGTGCTCTCTATCACAGACTAAGCAACATGTGACAAAAAGCACATGGCAAATAGACTGATGAATGTCTCATCACTCCGGTGGAAGTGGACTTTAAATAAAGCTATTACACACACACCATTGGCTGCGATATTACCTCGGTGGAAGCGGACTTTAAATAAAGCTATTACACACACACCATTGGCTGCGATATCACCTCGGTGGAAGCGGACGTTATATACAGCTATTTCACACACACCATTGTCTGCGATATCACCTTGGTGGAAACGGACGTTAAATAAAGCTATTTCACACACACACACTAAATGTCATTGTGTTTGCTAACGATAAGAGGATACTTGTCGAAACGTCGTGCTTTTAGAATAAAACCAGTGATTGTATCCCAATTAAATTGATTTAATTTAAAAATGGAGAAGCTAGACTTAGCTTCGAACAACCAGGACGGTGGTTACAATCAATGCCAAACCTTCAAAGGCTAATATCTTCACTCGAAATAGAGTAATTTGAACCATAGTTTTACCATAATTTCAAGGCACGTTTCTAGAACAATTATTATAACAATCAATTTTACGTTTTCTGATCACCATACAAGAACTTTCCATTTTTTTTCGCTCTGTTTGTAAGCTTTCGACCCCTGCATTGGCCGAGGGAGACAGTGGTGCAGGAAGTAAGGGCAGCTGTCTAGTCATTCGAATGGGACGAAAAAGACGAGGTCCCGTGTATACATTGGCGTGCACGTAAAAGGTCCCTTCGCAGTTGGAATTCAATATAAGAGTAGGCCATAGTGCCGCTACCCCGGCAAAATTGACCCCATAGCACACTGTATGGCGTATGTCCATTTTCATTACCTCAGTCATAGTAGAACAGTAGGACGTTAAACCCCATTTCATTTCATATGTTTGAAAGCTATTGGTAACGTTGTAGACGTTAGAGTGGGTGTTAAAGGGACAATAACACTCTTGCTGGCTTGACAGCTCCCGAAACTAAATAATAGCCTTATTCTAAGTACTAGATGTTTAAGTATCCTACCTGTTGTGTAAATTATCCATTAAATCCTATTTTACTTGTCCAGAGGGTTCGATAATATTTTTAAATCCAAGTCACATTTGAAAAGCTTTACGTTAGGCTTTTCAAATCATTTAGTTGAATTTTTCCAATTTTTTAAATGAGGTGTCTTAAGATGAAATTAGTATCATCAATTAATTGCAATATTGTAAAATAGTATAATTTGTTGACCAGAATAAAGATTGGGGCATATTATTCAGTTACAACAAGAGTGGTATTGAGCCTTTAAAGGGGGGGGGGGTGACCTCTACACGCAATCGAGCAATATCTTAGTCTCTAAATGACCTAGTTTGTGCCCAGTGGAGGTTACCCCTCTCTCTCTCTCTCTCTCTCTCACACTCTCATACGTCGCCTATTAGTATCAACCATTAACAAGTTTACTGACGTGTAGTTCTACTGGACTCCTTGTTGTTTTTACTTCGTGATCGAAATTACAACTACAGGATAAGTTGTTTATACAACTTTATTATAAAAGTCTCTCTCTCTCTCTCTCTCTCTCTATCTCTCTCTTTCTTTCAGACAACCGATTATCTCCCATTGGATTGTACAGTTCCAAAATGGTCTACACTTTTTTTTTCGATTAGTGTTTATTATGTCTAGTTAATTTGTCAAAAGTAGGTTTATAGACAGAAATCGAATGTAATTACATTCTCTAGTTTATTTTTTGTAGCCAGTGATATGCTTAGAAGATAAAACTCGATAAATCAATGTCCGAGACAGTATTAGATTCACTGTGATATAATCAGGGCTTCACTCACGCCATTGACCATTCTGTAATTATGAATATATATATATAGAGAGAGAAATGGGGTTTAACGTCCACTCGACACAAACTAGGTCATTTATGGACTAACATATGGTTCAATTTTATTTTAATAATTAGCTTGCGCGTAGGGGTCTTTAGCAGTGGGAGGAAACCGGAGGACCCGGAGAAAACCCACGAGGTTGGACAGGCGACCCTACTTCTTGTCACGTACAACCGCGGAATCGAAACCACGCCAGTTGACGCAATGGCAGAGCGTATAATACACCGCGCACGTGCTAAACATTCGCCCCCCCCACACACACACACACACACACAAATGTGAATATAAACAAATACAATTCTATTTTGTTTTTCAATGGGAATGAATGTGGTTTAACGTCTCGTTTTGGTCATGTTAAGACTAAAATATTTACGTCCCATCCGAAGGACTAGCCTAAAGGTCTCTAATTAATCCTACTCATTTAATGATATCACACTGGAGGCCATTGTTGACATTCCTGGAGTGGTAGAGAAAAGTAGAACGTTAAACCCTATTTCATTTTACCCTCCATGAGAATAAGGTTTCACACTTCGACCTCAGTACCAATTACTGTTCCAGACAACCGAGCCCTCACGGGAACGTACCGTTCCAAAAAGGTTCACGACTTCGACCAAAGAATCAATTACTATTACCCCGTTTTCATTAGCCAAGTCAGACAAGAACAGTAGGACATTAAACACCATTTCATTTCATATTAAGTTATATTTATAGCACGGCTTTCATGAGTTAACAGGTTTAATCAGAGGCCGTTGGCCGAGGTGTTAAACTGTTAACGAATGAAGCGTGCTATAAATGACTTGTAATATTGACACCTGCTTAACATGTTTGTTGTTATTGCACAGAAAACCCACCGCACTTCTCTACATGATTTCTACTAAAACTAGTGTAAACCAGCAGAAGTGTGCAATAATATTGAACATGTCTAGTTATTGCATGGTTAAGCTCCACCCAATCTACTAGAGGGAAAACAATCTGCTTATTCAATCAAAAGAACAAGGGAAGATTTCCTGTCCATGTTAGAATTACTGTTACAAATATGGTCAGAAATACAACCAAAGGTGTTTTCATATTAATTATATATTTAACTTATTGAAAGGGGCAAATATATTTTTGTTTATATTTGTAACAATAATTGAATCTGTGGTCGAAGCCCAGAGCCTTGATTGGAGCCTTGATGGACAGGTACGGTCCCGTGGGATCAGAGCCTTGATGGACAGGTAAGGTCCCGTGGGATTATATATTAATTATATATTTTACTTACTGAAAGGGGCAGCAAAAGGGGGTGTGGCATAATTAAGATAATGAAACTAAAGAAAAAATATGTTATTTTAAAGTAAAAACTCCGAAGCATCATTTTACTGTAAATATCCTAAAACATATTTTACCGTTTACTGTAAATATTCTAAAACATTTTACTGTAAATATCCTAAAACATTTTACAGTAAATACCCTAAAACATATTTTACTATAAATACACTGAAACATATTTTTCTGTAAATATTCTAAAATATATTTAACTGTGAATACCCTAAAATATATTTTACTGTAAATAACCTAAAACACATTTTAAAGTAAATACCCTGAAACGTATATTAATGTAAATACCCTAAAATTCGTCTTTAGGAATACTTGTTGGTCTAATAGTAGACAAATGGAATAGAATAGGGTTTAACGTCTTACTGTTCCGCTCCGACTCGGCTAATGAAGCTGTTCATACGCCGTACATTGTGCTATGAGGGAAAATTGCCCGGACAGTGGCGGTACGGCCTACTCTTATATCGAATTCCAACTGTCAGGGTATATTTTACGTACACGCCCATGTATACACGGCACCCCGGGTTTTCGTCCAACCCAAATGTATACCATTAAGAGACTCTGAATTTCGCATATTATTACTACTGCTACTACTACTACTACTACTACTCTTTCTACTACTGCAACTACTGCTACGGTTTTTTATCACCCAAAAATACATTCTACAGGAGATATCACTTTACATGAATTTGATTGGTTAGTTGAAAAGGAACCACTTTTTTATATTTTCAAAGAACAGTTCATTTCTTATTAAAAGTAACTTTTTTTATATTAAAAATGTACTATTGTTATTTAATTGACCGCGATGGAAACACTAGGTCAATATAAAGGGCTTGTGCAATGGTTGTATTGCTGTCAACAAATGATGTATATATATTCATTTTTCATTACCTATTTTAGAACTATTATAGCAAGAGCGACCAGCACTTTATCCACATCTTAGATAATGAATCTTTAATTAGTGTGACGTGAAACAATGGCATAATATAATTCATTACATGAGCACGAAAAGCGAGCTAATAAATCGATAGTTCTATTAGTAACGATGTCTGATAGAGCCTAGCAGCTCTCATCGTTACTGACTGGTCCTAAAGACAACTAATATGGAAATAAGACTTTTTCCCCCAACTGGGTTCTAAGGCTATTTTGGAATCCTTACAATCTATTTTTCACCGTGATTCTTCTTTGATCGCCAAAAGGAAGCATTTCTTGCAAAATGAAATGAAATGAAATGGGGTTTAACGTCCTACTGTTCTGCTCCTATACTGGGCTAATGAAGACGGGCATACGCCATACAGTGTGCTATGAGGGAAATTTTGCCCGGGCAGCGGCACTATCGCCTACTCTTATATCGAGTTCCAACTGCCAAGGGATCTTTTACGTGCATTCCAATGTTTACACGGGACCTCGGTTTTTCGTATCATCCGAAGGACTAGGCAGCTGCCCTTGTCAGGCCCTCCGTCCTGCATCACTGACAAGGGGAAACCACGTCGGAAAATCGGGATGAACTTTCTCGGCCAATGCAGGGATCGAACACCCGACCTCCAGGCTAGCGAGCCAGCGCCTTATCCAACTAACCACCGTGGCTCCAGCATTTCTTGCAACATCCGACAAAAATTTATAAAAATCCAACACTATTTTCATGTACAATTGTTCGATACAAAAATTCGTTTGAATTAGTCAGCCATTAGTAAGGATTCCAAAATAACCTTAGAACCCAGGTGGGGTAAAAGTCTTATTTTCGTAATAGTTGTCTTTAGGACCAGCCATATAGTGTGCTATGAGAGAAATTTTGCCCGGACAGCGACACTACGGCCTACTCTTATATCGAAGGGATCTTTTACGTGCACGTCAATGTGTACACGGGACCTCGGTGTTTCGAACCATCCGCACGACCAGACAGATGTCCTTGTCAGGCCCCGTCCTGCATCACTGACATCACCGGAAAATCTGGATGAACTTTCTCGGCCAATGCAGGGATCGAACATCCGACCTCCAGGCTAGCGAGCCAGCGTCTTACTCACTTAGCCACCGTGGCTCCGACATCGTTACTAGAGTAACTAACCAATCAATAATACCTATTTTAACGTACATTGTATTAATTTTCCCCCCACAGGTAAACAAATTAATGTCACCAATCTGAATAGATGTTATAATTATTCTGAATAATTGATGTGAGTATTTCAATACATTCTATACTTAATAATTTTTTCATAAAGTTTTCCTGTTTATTGCAACATAAACAGAATGACACCATTGTCGAAATCAATGAATATTTCATAACCGACATCACATTGTTTGAATGGCGACGTATATGCGTAGATAACTGATAAACTAAAGGAGGCAAGACTTTAAAGATGGGTTCCCAGAAAAGTATTTATCGGGTGGTTATTTCCAATAAAAGTATGGTAATTTTGGTATATATGGAAAGTAGAGATATCCAATCTTACTAGAAAAATATTGGATTCCCCGAAAAACACTCATGGAGCGTATACAGGACAAAAATGTAAGGGTTCCTCTAATCAACAGCCCGACGATTAGGAATTTCTGCACGCGTGATGTCAAAGGTCACACGCGAACACTGAGCGCTTGATGTACAAGTTGATAAACTTTATGAAGAGATAGACGTACAACAGTCTCTGAGATAAAAATGACGGAAAAAGATGCGGATAGTGGATAATCCAAGAATTTAATTAGGATTCAATATTTGTAATAAATAGTAAGCGATTAAAGAAAACATCGTCTTATGTATGCAGTAAATTCTCCTCTGACTTTCAAGAGAGGTAAGTCACGTGACGTAGCCATGACCTGCGGCCAGTTTCACCAAATTTTAACTAAGATAAAATCCAAATTTAAGTAATTTGATTGGATGATATTAGATTGATTTTAGTGCTTAGCCAATCAAAATTGAAGTATATACTAAAATTTGGATTGATCGAATTTTTATAGCAGGACATTCCTTCGCAATTACAATGTTTGAGAAGGATTTGAAGCAAAGTTTTGACAATTTAATTATTTTGAATATGTTTTTAGTCCATATATACCATTAAATCACCCAGTTTGTACGCGGGAACCCATCTTTAACTTGATATCATCCAGTCTTCGACACTGCAAACACGACTTACTGGTTCATTTAAAACAACATTGATGTTATCTTAGCGTGAAAAGAAAGGCTTCTGATATTCAATATTTAAGATAAAATGAAAATTTTAAGATTAGCACACGAATGACAAGCCAGAAGGCTTTGGGCGCCGTTTGTAATGAAGCGACTCGATGAACGTGGATAAACATATCCCATGTAAGAGAATATTACCGGTGTAGACTGGAATAACCAGACACCAAAGACTGTCATTCAATTTGGACTCTTAACGTATTTCGCGGAATATAACGGATTATAAATTATAGTAAAAACAGAAACGATTGAATGTAAATCAACTGCAAAGGGGTCTTTTACGTGCACGTCAATGTGTACACAGGACTTCGGTTTTTCGTCCCATCCGAAAAAAATGACATAGACAACGTCTCGATTACCTCGGATCCATCCTCGGTATTCCCAGTCGTATATTGTGCCGCTCTACTCCACTAACCCCTGGGTCCATTCATGGAGGAGGCACAAAGTCAAATTATCTGCCCTTGATAATTGTGCTATTTTTATCGACCAATCAAAACATTCCCTAAACAGAAAGCGAGAGGGCGAAGGGAAGCTACTCGCATTTTGTTGAAACTAATATCGCCAAATCGTCGTTGTAAACTTTTTGAAAATATTTTTAGCACATCTGTTTATCCGCATCTTCATTTACTAGGGTTAATCCTCTGGATTTAGATCAAAATAAAGTATTGAATTGTGATAATCTTCCGTGTTATTGCAAGCTTTATATAACTCAATTAGAGGGGGATTGGATGACCGAAGGGTTAGCAGGTGCGCGCTATATCATAAGGTCTGGCATTAAGTCAACTGACGTGGTTTCGATTCCCCGGTCGTAGGTGGCAAGGCGTAGGGTCGCCTGTCCAACCTCGTGGGTTTTCTCCAAGTCCTCCGGTTTCGTCCCACTGCTAAAGACCCCTACGCGCAAGCGAATTATTGAAATAAAATTGAACCTAGTTTGTGTCGAGTGGACTTTAAACTCTCTCTCTCTCTCTCTCTCTCCCTCTCTCTCTCTCTCTTTGTCTCACACACCCACACACCCACACACACACACACCCACGCTACTTGACTCAATGATAGACCTTATGTTGCAACGCGCTCACCTACTAACCATTCGCCCCCCCCCCCCCGCCCCACCCGACTCACAATGTATACGTTTCACCCCCAATTTCTCTCACCTTATTCAGAATTCCATCTTCCTACTACCGAACCATGTGCCGTTATGTCAATGTCCTAGTGAATACGACGTCAGTATTTTACGGATATGATATAAAATATAACGTAAGTGATAAATAACGCTGAGTTATTCTAGTACACGCACCCCGGAATAAGAATCATTATCACATATTGTCAAAGTACAAAAAGGCACTGCTCCCGGAGCAGATCATTGTCTGCGATATCACTTCTGTGGAAGCAGACGTTAAAGCACCAGGTAGTAGTTGGAGGAGCAGATCAATGGGGCGTTAAACCCCATTTCGGAGAACGTTAGATCGAAGACGGTCTAGCACAAATGACGTCATATTATGTGAATTGTGGATTATGCCAAGGTTTAGAACTGGGTCTAGCGTTAGGGTTAGGGCTAGTGCTAGCCCTGTTTACATTTCGAGACGTTGACGAAATCTGCAGCCCTTACCCTTAGCCTAACCCTAATCCATGTCTTCTAGCGTTCTCACCCCCCCCCCCCCCCATTTCATCTCACTTGTTTGGTATTGAAATAAACTGGAGTTTATCGTCCAATATTTCTGCTTTCTGCATGGGGCTAATGAAGAAGGGCATACGCCATGTGGTGTGAAAAATTTTGCCAAGAAATGGGTGTTTCCACCAACTGTTCATCGTCAAGGGTTTTTTGTAAGTATACGGCGAGTTCTACACGAACCTCGTTTTCTCGTCCGAACGACTACACCCTGTTCCATGCCAGATGATTGACAAGAGGAAATAAGGATTGAAAATCGAGAAGAACTTTGATTTGAAGGCTAGTAGACTCATAATATAGGAAATTGTATCACTTTAATATCTCCTCTTATAGGGGGTTTATTTGTCAGCTAAGGATCGACCTGTAATGTTAAATTAATGTATAATATTGGTTTAATTGTATAATTAATGTATAATATTGGTTTAATTGTATAATTAATGTATAATATTGGTTTAATTGTATAATTTAATGGCACAAAGAAACAGATTTGAAAACAAGCTTGCTTCTTTGTAAATAGGGTTTGCAATATATGTATAATTCATTTAACACAATTATAGTATCGTTTAACTCAAACATAGTAAGGTACTCAATTCAACATAGTAGGGTACTCAATTCAACATAGTATGGTACTCAACTCAAACATGGAACTCAAATCAAACATAGTATGGTGCTCAACTCAAACATAGTATGATACTCAACTCAAACATAGTATGGTTCTCAACTCAACATAGTATGGTACTCAACTTAAACAAGGTATCGTACTCAACTCAAACATGGTATGGTACTAAACTCCATAACATACTCTATACTAAACTCAAACATAGTATGATATCCAACTCAAACAGAGTATGGTACTCAACTCAAACCTAGTATTATACTCAACTCAAACAGAGTATGGTACTCAACTCAACATAGTATGGTACTCAACTTAAACAAGGTATCGTACTCAACTCAAACATGAAATGGTACTAAACTCCAAAACATACTCTATACTAAACTCAAACATAGTATGATATCCAACTCAAACAGAGTATGGTTCTCAACTCAAACATAGTATGGTACTCAACTCAAACATAGTATGGTACTCAACTCAAACATAGTATGATACTCAACTCAAACATAGTATGGTTCTCAACTCAAACATAGTATGATACTTAACTCAAACATAGTATGGTACTCAACCCAAACATAGTATGGTACTCAACTCATACATAGCATGGTACTCAACCCAAACATAGTATGGTACTCAACGTGATCGGTACTCAGTTATTGTATATTACATGGTATGATACTCAACTCAGACATAATATGGAACTCAACTAAAAAATAGTATGGTATTTAGCTCTCAAACATAGTATGGTACTAAACCCAAACATAGTATTATATTCCAAAGATAGGTAGTCAGGCAACAAAACATACGCCAAAAGCAGTAAATCCGTCAAGCGGATGATAACTGTGACTTCTAGAGCGTCCACAAGATCGGGCGTACTAATGGACCGCTGGACGGACCGACGGACATGCGGGGTTGGCGACAATATACGACCACATTTCAAAAGCATTTATAAACAAAACGTTTTAAAAATCAACCATTTATACGATTTTTCGAACAAATATCTATAAATATAGTTAGTTACCTGTATCTTTGAGCAAATATCTATAAATATAGCTAGTTACCTGTATTTTTGATCTCGTAAAATATATGTCCATTCATATTGATACTACGATACGGTATGTTTTACTCCCTATATAAAGTCAACACTCTATTCGATATGGTGGCTAGTCAGCGATATCACCCTCGATGGCAGCAGACGTTAAACCCCACTAAAGAACGTACAATATGGTGTCCAATTCGTTCCGTTTCGACTGATATTATCAGTGACTAAGACCCATATATGGTGAACGATATCAGTGGATCGATGAACAGGATATTCTCAGATCTAATTATAACTTTACGTTCACGGGAACACCAAATAGATCAGCCATTACTTCACGGCATGATTTATCGGATTCTCACCCTCCCCCCACCCACACAGACAATCTCTCAAACTGATGCTCACCCTCCCTACCAGGGGCGGATTGGGGCCGGGAACCGGTCCGGGCTCCCGTGTCGGAGCGCCCCCTTTTACTGACCGCGGAGCTCGGACGGTGGTCAGGGGGCTCTCCCCCAGGGAAAATTTTAAAAATTGAACCCCAAATATGCGATTTGGTGGCATATCTGATTATAATCTCTGTCTAATAATATATCTCATAAATCGATTAATTTAGGCCAAAACCCCGACCTGCAAGTAATTTACAACCATCAACCTGTGAAATTATCATATCGTCATATTATTAATTAACGTATTATCATTGTATCGTCAAGAGTCAACTAAGAATTTAACTGGTTAAAAAATGGGACTAGTTGAGAAAATTTTGACCATTTGATCAACCAGTTAGGAATATTGAATAAGTAGGAATATTTTCATTGAAACATGACCCATTTTTGTTGCCGGGAGCGCTAGCTGATTCCTCCTGTGATGGAAGGCCACGAGACACATTGGTACAGAGTGACGAAAATGAAATTCATGAAAGTTGCTTTTTGAATTTTGGATTTGTTGTTCCAGGTAAATTATTTTACCTTGACTCCGAACTTGAACATTTGACTGTCGGGTGAATCCGATGAAATTTTCGGATGAAATTCGGAATCCCCATTGCAGGATTCCGAATTCCATTCCAGACTCCAGTCATGGCGTGGCGGCCCGTTAAAGCCACTGGCCACATACAGCATGATCATCATCGCTCCATGGCCGGTCCAATGACCCCCCCCCCCCATATAATGTTCAGCAGAAAAGGTTTTTTTTAGACGAATTGGACAAAATTATTTTTTTCATTTTTTGTCCGACCGGCCCTTCCACCCCTGCTCCCCACCCACACAAACAATCTCTCAAACTGATTCAAACCCTCCCCACCCACACAGACAACCCCACAAACAAAATGTATAATGATACACTCGCTATCTTATCATTGGGAACCACGGTGGCTAAGTGGGTAAGACGCTGGATCGCTAGCCTGGAGGTCGCGTGTTCGATCCCTGGATTGGCCGAGAAAGTTCATCGTGATTTTCCGACGTGTTTTCCCCTTGTCAGTGGTGCAGGACGGAGGGCCAGACAAGGACAGCTGTCTAGTCATCAGCTAGAGAGAGAGAGAGAGAGAGAGAGGGGTGTTAACGTCCACTCGAAAAACCGAGGTCCCGTGTACACATTGGCGTGCACGTAAAAGATCCATTGACAGTTGGAATTCAATATAAGAGTAGGCGATAGTGAGGCTGCCTGGGCAAAATTTCCCTTATAGCACACTGTATGGCGTATACCGTATTCATTAGCCCAATCAGAGCCGAACAGTAGGACGTTAAACCCCATTTTATTTCATTTTATTTGCTATCTTATCCAAATCGTCTACTAATTGAGTTTTGCAGGAAGTAAGATTTTAAAGGCAGACAATGGCAAATTGATCGTCTGGTGTTATGACTACATCAACAATTCATTAGAAGCTCAAGAGATCCATTGAAACGCCACCAAACACTTGAAACTCTTGTCTTTTCTCAAAACATTACTCTTAATGACTTCACACTATCCGGCTTCAACAATTTGAAAAGTTAAAGTTACAATTTCATATTTTTAAGTTATATTTTTAAAATGTATTAAAATAACGCCTGAAAGTCGATGATATCTATAAACAGTCCTACCTTGTTAAAGAATAATACTATTAATCCTATTATTCACTATTGCCAGTAGAGAAATTGGCAAAAATATCATTTTCAACTTCAAATTCCAACGTTTGAAGATAGCTATTCCATGGTAGGGAATATAAAAACAAGGGTGGTAATTAGGAGGTAATTGTGTTATTATTTCTGGTGTGAAATGATAACCTATGATCGTATAATAGTGAGTTGACAACCTATGGAGCAAAAGACATAGAAATAATTATGTTTTGACTTTCTTAGAAAATATGAAATTCTCGCTTTAAGTATTTGGGGGGCGGGGGATGGATGGCCGAATAGTTAACGTGTGCGCGTTGTAACATTAGGTCTGCCATTGAATCAACTGACGTGGTTTCGAATCCCCGGTTGTACGTGACAAGGAGTAGGGTCGCCTGTCCAACCTCGTGGGTTTTC
This sequence comes from Patella vulgata, assembly GCF_932274485.2. NCBI lineage: Eukaryota > Metazoa > Mollusca > Gastropoda > Patellidae > Patella > Patella vulgata. The sequence goes on along the minus strand of NC_065882.2, from coordinate 6,918,936 downwards.
ACCTGGTCCTCTGGTTTCCTCCCACTGCTAAAGACTCCTACGCGCAAGCGAATTATTGAAATGAAATTAAACCGTAGGTTAGTCCCGAAATGATCTAGTTTTTGTCGACTGATCTAGTATTTGGGGGGCGGGGGATTTATGGCCGAATAGTTAACGTGTGCGCGTTGTAACATTAGGTCTGCCATTGAATCAAATGACGTGCTTTCGATTCCCCGGTCGTAGGTGGCAAGGAGTAGGGTAGCCTGTCCAACCTCGTGGGTTTTATCCGGGTCCTCTGGTTTCCTCCCACTGCTAAAGACTCCTACGCGCAAGCGAATTATTGAAATAAAATTGAACCATATGCTAGTCCCGAATTGACCTAGTTTGTGTCGAGTGGACGTTAAACGGTCTCTCTCTCTTTCTCTCTCTCTCTCCCTCTCTCTCTCTCTCTCTGGCTGATGAAATTGGATTGTTTTGTCGGTTACGGTAAAATAGCTGATGAAACTGAATATGTCCCCAAAATCACCAATGGCGCCCCGAATGGTCACTCGGCAAACCTCAGCAGACTCCAGTACCCTTCCCTAGATGTAGAGTAACGGAATCTTCCGAGGTTTGCCGAGTGCCCGAATGGTCAGATTTTCTTCAAAGGTGTACACACCCTAGCCCCCATCCTCTATAACCAAATATACTACGTTCACCACTGATTAATTATAGGCGTACGAGCGTCGACAACTCTATTTTTTTTTTTTCGGGCACTTCAGATTCTGCCCCCAACCCATCACCCCCCCCCCCCTCTAAAAGCCTGGTGGTGTGTGGTTGTTTTTTATTTCAATTGTCAATAAATTAACTTAACAGCAACCTAAATTACATGTGACGGGTAAATATAGACATACGTGTTCTAGCTTAATGAGATACGTGCAGTTTGTATAATTACACAAAGAACTGGCGTACTATATGATTATATCTTTATCACACACGTGTTCAGTATGGTGGGGTTAGATGACCGAATTGTTAGCGAGTGCGCTTTGTATCATAAGGTCTGTCGTGGTTTCGATTCTTCGGTTGTACGTGACAAAGGAGTAGGATCGCCTGTCCAACCTCGTGGGTTTTCTCGGGATCCACCGGTCCCTCCCCACCCCCCCACACACACACCAAACACTGTTAAAGAACCTTACGCGCAGGCTAATTATTGAAATAAAATTGAACTATGTTAGTCCCGAAATGGCCTAGTTTGTGTTGTGTGGGTGTTTAACCCCATTTCTGCTCCGACTAGGCTAATGAAGACGGGCATATGCCATACAGTGTGCTATGAGGAAAATTTTGCTCGGACAGCGGCACAAGGGCCTACCGTTATATCGAATTCCAGCTGCCAATGAATCTTTAAAGTGCATGTCAGTCGGTACACATGACCTCGGTTTTTCGTCCCATCCGAACTACTAGACAGTTGTCATTGTCCTCCCTGCACCGCTGAGAGCAGTGTAACCAACCTCCACTAGAAGCCACGGATTGGAAATAAAATAAAATGAAATATGATTTAACTGTTCTGCACCGACTGGGCAGTGTGGTATGAGGTGAATTTTGCCGGGACAGCGACGCCACGGCCCACTCTTGTTTCGAATAACAGCTTTCAGTGCTTCCTGTACGTGCACACCAATCTGTACAGGACCTCGGTTTTTCGTCCCATCCCAACGCCTAGACAGCTATCCCTTGCCAGACCCTTTGTCTTACCGAATCCCTTATAAACTACCATATTGTGAAAAGTGGAACTTAACAAGGAACAGTAGCATTTAAAAAGATCTAATGAATTAAAACTTTCGCCACATTCGGCATCCTGAGAATGCGATATAAACAAATTATTGTTACCTTGGTAACAATTTAAAAATCACCAAAGACAAACAAACCATTCTCACACTTCCGCGTCAAAGTTTCTAAAGAGTTGAGAGAGAGAGAGAGAGAGACGGGGTTTAAAGGGTTTAAAGTCCAGTCGACAAAAACTAGATCATTTCGGGACTAATCACGGTTTAATTTCATTTCAATAATTCGCTTGCGCGTAGGGGTCTTTAGCAGTGGGAAGAAACCGGAGGACCAGGTGAAAACCCACGAGGTTGGACAGGCGACCCTACTCCTTGTCACGTACAACCGGGGATTCGAAACCACGCCAGCTGACTCAATGACAGGCCTTACGATACACCACGCACGTGCTAACCATTCGGCCATCCAATCCACCCTAAAGAGTTTAGACCTATTTGTGAAAGCAGACTGGACATGGTCGCTTTAAACTCAACATACGTTATTAAACACGCCTAGGATTAAAGGCTTCAAAATTCGCAAAACAACAACGAATTGAAAATTGAGGTTATTTTGAGATTAATTTTAATCCGTGTGACAAAACGGGATGCTAAATGCCATTAAGATTCATCTTTGTTTGGTTTAGGATTTTGGTGTTCGTCTGTTGTCATTCAATCTGATTAAAACACCGATCCTATTTCGTTTCGTTTTTTATAGTTCAAAATTTCGTTTTCTTTTCTTTACTACACTAGGATCTGGAAGGGCTAAATATATTTGTTAAGGCCAGCTCAAAGCCTATTATATTGGTACAGACGTTAAAGGAAATGAAATGAAATGAAATGGGGTTTAACGTCCTACTGTTCTGCTCCTATGCTGGGCTAATGAAGACGGGCATACGCCATACAGTGTGCTGAGGGAAATTTTGCCCGGGCTGTGGCACTATTGCGTACTCTTATATCGAATTCTAACTGTTAAGGGATATTTTACGTGCATTCCAATGTATACTCGGGACCTCGGTTTTTTGTCTCATCCGAAGGACTAGACAGCTTTCCTTGCCAGGACCTCCGTTCTGCACCACTGACAAAGGGAAACCACATTGGAAAATCCCGATGAACTTAGACATTAAAGGAGGCAAGTCTCTAACTCAATACCATCCACACTCTTCCACGTTGCAAATACGACTTTCTGGTCAATTTAAATCAACATTGATGTTGTTATCTTACCGTGAAACGACGGGCTTCTGATATCCAATATTTAAGACAAAATAAACATTTTAAAATTGGCACACGATTCGCGTGCCACAATGATTTCGAGCGCCATTTGTAATGGAACTAAACATATCTCACAGGCGAATGCTACCGGTGTAGACTGGAATAACCAAACGCCAAAGACTGCCATTCAATTTTGACTTTTCGCATATTTAGCGAACTGATTAGAAATTGGAGTTAAAACAGAAATAATTGGATACAAATCTGTTTATATACATTGATATTACATTATTATATGCGTTGCGACACACTTGCGTCCATTTCAAGGTGCCAAAAGACCGAGGTTTAGCTCCTAAACCCCCAATCTGACTTAAATACAGATCTATATTTCGTTTCGTTTTTTTTTATACTTTCGATGGCCTACACTACACGAAGATCTGACCGTTTGTAGCGATAGGTCGCGTCAGAGGTCATACGAGCGGCTTTTGATCCTATGACGTCGGACATTTGATTAACCAATCAGCATTGATGTTACTAGTGGATTACCCACAGTTTCGTGCTGCAAAACACGCCTAAAGCTCGCCGTAACAGACCGTTTCATTGGCTAATAATTTACATCATTCAGAACACGTTAATGCTAACAACTCTTCCAGATCCCTGTGTAGTAAAGACAAGTAAAATGAAATTTTAGTCTATAAAAACGAAACGAAATAGGATCTGTGTTTTAATCAGATTGTTACCCCCCCCCCCCCCGCCCATTTCAGACACAGAATCGTGCTTTATTCCGGTTTCATTACCATATTAATGGAATAAAACTGATAATGAACTTAATAACACATACATGTTGATTTATATGTTCACATGCCCTTCTGATTATCAGTTGATACGGAGATTTAATAAATATGCAACATGCTGTCGAGTGAGCTTTATATTACAGATAACACATAGATTACACCTAGCTTGTACTCTATATTACATGTAGGGATGATCATTCTGACAGTTTTATAACCCATCGTATCTTGTTTAACGAAACATACGCCCACAGAAGTCGTCCGTCAGTCTATAAAGGTTATAATGTATGCTGACACGTTCACCCATCGGAACACAACCATTTTCTTTCTGAAAACATGGCTTGCCAGACTAAGAAACATACGCCCACAGTAACTAAGTCGTCCGTCAGCCCATAAAAGTTACACCTATCTTATACTAGGTATTCTGACACTTTCAGAGGAGTCTGGCCCCTCGGGTCATAGCCGTATCCTGCCTGTCTGTAAACATAGTTTGCCAGACTACGATACATACGTCCAAGGCATCTAAGTCGCCCGGTCAGCCCATAAAGGTTGTCGTACTGTGAATATTTAAAAATACAAAGAAAGCTTTAGAATATCAATGGACGCGTATAGGTGGCCCACGGATCCATTTATTTGATTTGATATTTTTTGTTTATTTCTTGCAATGTCTGTGTAGTTTGTCGTGTCCACAGGTTTGTCTTGTCGGTCACCTCGTGGGTTTTCTCCGGGTCCTCCGGTTTCCACCCACCTCCAAAGACCCCGACGGGCAAGCGATTTATTGAAATAAAATTAAACCATATGTTAGTCCCAATAATGACATAGTTTGTGTCGAGTGGACGTTAAAACCCACTGCGTGTACAGACAAAAGTCTCCAAAATTCGGACACCCGGAAAGAGTCTAATAAGCATAAATCCAAGATGGTCGTCAATTTGATCTCTCCTCGACAAACTCTGTATGGACACAGCTCACCAAATATTCCTACGCCGTCACGAAACAAGGACGAAAGCTATTTTTAGCCTTTCTCTCCCTTTCCTCCATTTTGCATGACGATTTTTGTTGACTTTTTGGTGTAGAATCGACGAAAAAGGTTTGAAATTACATTTTCTGCCAGGATTTGATGAATATTCATGATTTTGAGCCGGAAGGATACAAGAGTTGAGAGGTTGGTTAGGTTGAAATGTAGGGCCAAAAATTGCATGTCTATTGGTCTTTACTTCCAGTTTGTGTATCTCAAGTTTTCCATGGTGTACCTCATACATGCTTTTGAGCAAGAGGTTGTCACATGTTGCTCCATCTGTGGTAGAAAGCGTTCTACCCAACGAAAATTTGGTAAAAAAAAAAGTCAGAGCCGGTTTAAGAGACGAGAATTAACATTATAGTCAATGTGGAAATCGTTAGTGATCTGTGGCCGTATGACAGTCGCCCAAGGGAATAAATCAATGATTATAATTACATGTTTACATGGTACCAAGTTCATATTCATTAGCAAAGCGTACTCTAAACAACTTGATAAACATATCTAATTACAGCTTTTCAAATAGTGGATAGCTATATTTATCCAGACCACTGTCTGTTGAATTATACGGTATCGCAATAAAGTGAATACCACGCAAACCGAGTTGTCAATATTTGGTTCAAACGCTATATAACGGGACCGTCTAGTCTTTCGGAGATGACGAAAAACAGGTAAAGACAGTTGGATTTCGTTTATGAGTTGACGGAATCACCGTCGCTATGACACACTGCATGGCATATGTCTGTCTTCATTAGCCCGGGGGGGGGGGGGGGGTGATGGCCGAATGGTTAGCACGTGCGTGCTGTATCATAAAGCCTGTCATTGAGTCAACTGGCGTGGTTTCGAATCCCCGGTTGTACGTGACAAGGAGTAGGGTCGCCTGTCCAACTTCGTGGGTTTTCTCCGGGTCCTCCGGTTTCCTCCCACTGCTAAAGACCCCTACGCGCAAGCGAATTATTGGAATAAAATTAAACCATATGTTAGTCCCGAAATGACCTAGTTTGTGTCGAGTGGACGTTAAACCCAATTTCTCTCTCTCTCATTAGCCCGGTCGGTGCAGACATGCAGGACGTTAAACCCCGTCTCTTTTCATTCGTTATAATAGGTTCGATCCCGGTTTGGCCGAGAAAGTTCATTGGGATTTTCCAGCGTGGTTTCCTTTTGTCAGTGATGTAGGACGAGGGCCTGACAAGGACAGTTGTCTAGTCGTTAGGATGGCAAGAAAAACCGAGGCCCAGTTCACACACTGGCCTGCATGTAAAATATCCCCTCGGCAGTTGGAATTCGATATAAGAGTAGGCAAAATCTACGCAAAATTTCCCTCATACCGCACTTTATGGAGCAAACCAGTAGAACGTTAAACGCCATTTCATTTCATTTTCATTACATAATTGATATGCTCATCACGATAAACAAATCGCTAAACATCAATTGTTAAAATACTTTGTATTGTTGTATGAGGAATTAATCTCCGATCAATCAATCAATCCTTAATCATCATCAATCAAGATTGACAGGCGTATATACTAGACATAGAATATAATATACCCACCTCCACAGGGAGGATAAAGTAACCGTAAAAGTACCGCCCTTTTAAACAACAACATTATTCTATTGATAAAAAACGAATAAGGAAGATTTTAAACCAATATTTTCCTGCAATCAAACTTGTGAAAAAGATTTTTGATACACGACATAGAATCTAATATACCCACCTCCACGGGGAGGATAAAGTAACCGCAAAGTTACCGCCCTCTTAAACAACAATATTCTATTAAATAAACAAACAGATAAGGAAGATTTTAAACCAATATTTTCCTGTAATCAAACCTCGTGAAATAGATTTTTGATCCGTAACAGCAGAATATAAAATACGCAACTCCACGTAAATTTACCGCCTTGGTAAACATATTCTATCGATAAACAAAAGACAAGGAAGATTTTAACCAATATAATCAAACTTTGTGAAATAGATTTTTGATGTGACAATAGAATATAACTCCAGATAAATTTACCGCCTTCGTAAACATATTCTATCGATAAACAATAGATAAGGAAGATTTTAAACAAATGTTTTTCAAGATTCGTGAAATAAATAATTATTTCGTGACAGAAAAGTGTGAGAAATGATAGGATAGTGTTTATAATGACTATCGTAAATATCTTTATAATGCTGATAGTAATTAATGGCCCTCCGGATCGATTATAAATGAAATAACATGTTTTAAAGATACATTCCCGCGTACAAACTGGGTGATTTGATGATACATTTTGACTAAAAACATATTCAAACTAATTAAAGATACATTATGGGAGATAAGATAAAGAGATGGCAGTTTAATTTATCATAATTTTGCTTCAAATCCTTCTCAAAATATTGCAATTGCCAAGGAATACCCTTACTATAAAGAAAAATAGATCAAAAGCTGTCATGTTTGTGTCACGTGACTTTCCTCTCTCGGTACCTAGCAACGGGGGCGAAGTCGGAGGAGAATTCATTGCTTACACAAGACGATGTTGTCTTTAATCGCTGACTATTTATTACAAATATCGAAGCCTAATTAAATTCTCGGATTATCCACTGCCCAAGTTTTTTCCGTGGTTTTTAACTCAGAAACTGTTGTACATCTAACTCTTCATAAAGTTTATCAACATGTACATCAAGCGCTCAATCTCCGCGTGCGACCTTTGACATCACGCGTTCAGACACTCCTAATCGTCGGGCTGTCGATTAGGGAAACCCTTACAGTTTTGTCCTGTATGCGATCCATGAGTGTTTTTCAGGGCATCCAGTATTTTTCTAGTAAAATTGGATATTTCTACTTTCCATATATACCAAAATTGCCATACTTTTATTTGAAATAACCACCCGATAAATACTTTTCGGGGAACCTATCTTTAATAATCTATGATCATAAGGTAAAAATCAAGTTTAACGTCTAACTTTTTTAGAAAAGCGAGCAATCGGTTGAAACTATGCCACTTGACTGGACTCAATGACAGACCCGTCCCCTCTCCATTCAGTTGAAAAGAAGAGACTTTCCTCAAGCAGAAAATGGTATATACTATTAGACGAATAATTTTGGGGAACATCTTGTTGTTCACAACCAATGTTTTTACAATTTTTATAACTGTTTAAGCAAACACTAATTATACCTACTTCTGCTTTTAAATTTGACATCGTTTACGAAATAAATATCGTTCGAACTACTTTCTGGGCTGAATTATCGCCATTGCATATATTAAACTTGGATGCAACGCTTGGATGGGTCCGTCGATACCTGCGGGCGGCGGGGTGGGGGCGAATGGTTAGCACTGCGCGCTGTATCATAAAGTCTGTCATTGAGTCAACTGGCGTGGTTTCGATTCCCCAGTTGTACGTGCGTGGCAAGGAGTAGGCTCGCCTGTCCGACCTCTCGTGTTTTCCCTGGGTCCTCCTGTTTCTTCCCACTGCTAAAGACCCCTACGCGCAAGCGAATTGTTGAAATAAAATTGAACCATGTGTTAGTCCCGAAACAACCTAGTTTGTGTCGAGTGAACGTTAAATCTCTCTTCTCTCTCTCTCTCTCTCTCTCTCTCTCTCTCTCTCTCACTCTCATACGTGGCCTATTAGTATCAACCGTTAACCAGTTTACTAACGTGTAGTGCTAGTGAACTCCTTGTTGTTTGGGGGGTCTTTCGTGATCGAAATTACAACTACGGGTTAAGTCGTTTATACAACTTTATTACCGAAGTCGATTGGCATCAATGTTCCCCGTTCTTAACAAAGTGTATATAGCTTTTGTTAGCTGCTCTGACAGACTGGGTGGGCTCTAATGAATTTCACTCAATACCCTCTTTTATAAACCCCTAATATCTTTACATCATAGACTGACCTTGGCGTTAATTTCCTTCCTAAATATGGAATAAACATCCCCATACCCAAAGACCCGGAGGAGAACATTACCGGTTTACCAAACACACGTCATAAATAAGATGGATATTTTGACAATGGAAAGGACATAACCAATGTTGTTTTTTTTACCAAATTATCACTGTTTTATATATCATAAACCTATCCCTCATTCAATCTAATTAAAACACAGATCCAATTTCGTTTCGTTTTATATAGTTCAAAATTTCGTTTTTACTTGTCTTTACTACACTTGGCATGTAGTGCAGGCCATCGAAAGTATAAAAAACGAAACGAAATATAGATCTATATTTTAATTAGATTGATCCCTCATTTTAATAGGAGTGCGTGAGATATGACTTCTAAACAATATGCGAATCCAATAATTAATTAAATATACATTATCACGACTTAAACATACATTATGACGTCACATTAATAATGATGTCATTATAATTTAAACATACATTATGACGTCACATTAATAATGATGTCATTATAATTTAAACATACATTATGCAAGAGCTAAATCTGCCTATTGCAGGTCTTTCTTTGGGCCTGAAATGTTATATAAATTATTAATTAGACATTAATTTAACTTATCCAGACCAAAATCCACTCTCGATGGCATCGCTAGCCTGCGATGTTTATTGGATTAGGTTCCGATTTCCTGTTCGACTTCCATTCATAATTTAATCATGAAATGGATAATCGAGACTATGTTTTTGATTGTACTGACTTTAGTTATGATGATCGAGACTAGGCCGAAAATTCAATCGCTCAAATCTCGGTTCAGAGTGGATCAATTTGACTGATATTTTCAGCAAATTCCCTTTATATTATCTAGTTTTTAACTATTATAGCGAGAGCTGCCAGCTCTTTATCTAATCACCTATAATGTATCTTTAAAAATATAATATGGTCGCAAATACTATAGTACTACAAACGATCAACGTGCAACAACAGGGAGTGACTAGAATAAATCATAAAATACATACAAATAATTAAAAATTACCTCATTAAAAAAACGGCCTTGGTTTTTAATCCAAATCCATCGACGTCCTGTTTTCTACTACTAGATAACACAACAATATATAATTTTAGACACTCTCGATCGTTAGCCCAAGGCACAAATTTGTCCCAGTTACGTCAGGAATTCATCAGACAAACTGCATTGAGCAAATAAAAAGAGACAGTTATTGATGTACGGCCTCAAAATAATATTATGTCGGGGAATAATTTATTGGATTATATTAATTTCTGTTTTATTGGCTAATTCCTCATTTTTTATTTTCAATCACTGTACGCTTGAATTAAGCTATTTTCAAATAGTTGGCCTTTGAAGTGTGTGGACGATTTCGAGATGAATGACATCCCAGAATATATGCAAACAAATATATACAAATAAGCCAACGGGGAATCTGATGTTCACTCCGTACCATAGGGCTTGACCCAGGAATTTTTGCAGGAGTGAGTTTGCAGGAGGATTTGACAGTTGGCAATGTATAATGCCATTATCGTCTCTAAATTACGTAAAAATACATACATACACAATGAGCTTTTTAAAGAGATAAATCTAACACCCCGTTTGATGTTAATTTGTATAATGAATTAATACGATCACACTGTGATTTTTCATTGATGCAAAGCATTAACTGTGATATCACATATTTCTATATCATTTTTTATCGCTTTGAATGCCAACCCCATCCCACGACCGTTACACTTTTCTCATAAAGTGTTGTTTTACAATTTTTTTATGTAGCTGAGCAGGTTAGGGTTTGGACACCCCCCCCCCCCTCTAGATCCGCCCCTGATAATGACACTCATTAATTAGTTGCATATTTATATATTTGTAAAGCATCGAACGGAAAGCTAACTGAAGCAGAAAATTACTTTTATCGAAGTCAACTAATTGATGTAGTGAAACTATGCACTGAGTTTCCTAAATTAGAATCAAATTGATCGTGTCCCAAAGAATCGACTAACAAAATTGTTTATCTCTGCTTACCCTAAGCAGAACATTTTCATCATCGCACTCATTCAATTTAGAAACGTTTTCTTTTAAAGATAGGTTTCAAGAATAGTATTTATCGGGTGGTTATTTCCAATATAAGTAGGGCAATTCTGGTATATATGGAAAGTAGAGATATCCAATCTTACTAGAAAAATACTGGATTCCCTGAAAAACACCCATGGAGCGTATACAGGACAAGAATGTCAGGGTTCCCCTAATCGGCAGCCCGACGATTTGGAATATCTGCTCGCGTGACGTCAATGCTTACACGCGGAGATTGAGCGCTTGATGTACATGTTGATAAACTTTATGAACAGTTAGACGTACAACACTTTCTGAGATAAAAATCACGGAAAAAGACGCGGGCAGTAGATAATCCGAGAATTTAATTAGCATTCGATATTTGTAATAAATATTCAGCGATTAAAGACAACATCGTCTTGTGTATGCAAGTCACGTGACACAAACATGACTCCTTTTGATCCTTTTTTTATAGCAAAGGTATTCCTTGACAATTACGATGTTTTGAGACGTATTTGAAGCAAATTTATGACAGGCCTAAATTAATCAGTTTGAATATGTTTTTAGGCCAAATATATCACCAAATCACCCAGTTTGTACACGGGAATGTATCTTTAACTTGCAATGTCACCTAAAACACACTTATAAAGAAGAGGGTGGAACATCTTCTCTCTTTGTCATAATAAAAACACATCAAAACAGGGGGTCCAACTGACTGATGTTTGGCGTCATCAGCGCAGATAGAAAAGAATTCGCTAGACCCGTGGAATATTTACAAACATTATTCTTCTCTTGGATAAACTAACACATATACCTAGTTTGAGCATTCCACGTTAATTGGAAACATTTATCGTGTTCCAAAATGTGTAAGAGAAAACTATCATACCAACTAACCATCCCAAACTTAAGCTGCCTGTCTACAGCTAGCTCCGCCTGAGCTAATTACCAGACATTTTAATTCCTACATCGTTGATTTTAGTCGAAAACACTGAGTATGCTTTTAGTAATTTTTTTAAGTATTTATTTCTCTTCTATTGTCATATTGAATGAAATTAAATATGTTTATTTAGCCGCTGTGTGTATGAAAGATGTCAAACTAATCAAAGCCGGATCACAAAATAGTCCTCTAATTATTCAATATGGCGGCGCCCATAAAAGTTAATTTCGCAGCAGAGGCGGTTTTGTTTGCGAAGACAAATTTAGGAGTATCTAACCTTGTTTTGAAAGATAAACAGATTGAAACTCTAAAGACAGTTTACAATGGCAAAGAACGTATTGCAATATTACCCACTAGCACATATTATATATCGCTTTTACCGGATTGTCAGAAGTTGACATTTTGCTAAAGACATGTGTTTACATAAAACACGTGCGTAATCGGGTTATTTTTACTCTGTTGTGTAAACAAAGTTGTAGTCCAGTCGGTAAGTCCCGCCCCAAAATGATCACGTGAGCGTTTTAAATGGCGGCTAACTGGGGCAGTGATCATAATGACGTATGACGTAGATGGATCGCTGCGTGCAGTTTGACCAACTAACGTACCAACAACCAAACCAACCAACAAGTAAACAAACAAAAGAACCAAACAACCAACAATCAAGCAACCAATCATACAAACCATACCAACAAACAACCAATCATGCAAACATCCATACTCCTCGCAGTGTTTCGTTTGATTAGAGCTAATCCCACTTAACCCTGCTGTAAAGGAAGCAAATGTCTGTTCCAAATTATGACTGGTCAATAGTCCAATTAACAACCAATACCTAACTGCGTAACAATATTATTACGCTTCAAACAGAGCTTCAAATTGGACCAAATATGTTTACATAACGTTACGTCATGACTCACGATTTTATCATGTCCAATTAACCAGTGCATAGCAGAATATTGCAGAAAAACTAATTGTGTGACAAACGAGGTTGTCAAAACGAATACAGTGTAAAAAATACTTTTTGGAGACGAACAATACTTTCACCGTTTTTAATACCTTACATCGCTGTCCAAAGTTTTAGGGAAGACCCCAGATTAAACGAAGGGTTGTCATGTTGCTGTACTTGGGATAGACTTGATTGAACGGGAAGAATAGACACACTCCCTCAAAAGCTCAAGTATCAGAAGCCAACCCAGCTATGGCCAGAGATGGATTTCTCGGGCCATTGCTTCAGGAATATGGCAAACAGCCAACAATACCAACAATCAAACAACCAATCATACCAACAACCAAACAACCAATCATATCAACAACCAATCATACTAACAACCATACAGACACACAACCAATCATATCAATCATACCAACAACCAAACAACCAATCATATCAACAACCAATCATACTAACAACCATACAGACACACAACCAATCATATCAACAACCAATCATACTAACAACCATACAGACACACAACCAATCATATCAATCATATCAACAACCAAACAACCAATCATATCAACAACCAATCATACCAACAACCAAACAACCAATCATACCAACAACCATACAGACACACAACCAATCATATCAATCATACCAACAACCAAACAATCAGTAAAGGGTTTAGTTGAAGGAAGTCGAATTTACCCATGTTATTTAGAAGATATATTCGATATCAGCCTAAGTGGATGAGGACGTTAAACTCCACGGACGAACGGACGAACGGATTATGATCGTGCCCCACTCAACGCCCAGCCGTTCAATATATGCTTTGGTCAAAGACCTTTGGCACATAAAATGTAATTATCTGACGTATCATATCATATCATAACAAGGTATTTATCTACATAGGAATATGAGAAAAGTTGTAATTAAAGAGATGAAAGAGAGACTTGTTAACCTCGCCTTGATTATAGGTATCAGATTCTAATACAATAATAGAGACTTGTTAACCCCGGCTTTACAATTAGTGATTGTGTTACCTACAGAGATGATAATTATATTAATATCCTGGTATCACCATATGTTTACTCACCTGCTGTTATACCAAGGTCATTTATCGTTTACCTGTATCTGCTGTTTGGGGTTTAACGTCCATGCCAAACAAACTAAGTCAATTCGGGACTAACATATGGTACAATTGAATTTCAATTATTTCAAGCAAACGCCTTAGACCCCCCCCCCCCCCACCATTAATACTATAAATGAAATAGGTTTAACGTCCTACTGTTCTGCTCCAACTGGGCTAATGAAGAAGGGCATACGCCATAGTGTGCTATGGTGGAAATTTTTGCCCTTATATCCAATTCCAATAGTCAAAGGATCTTTTATTCTAAACAAAACTTAAACATACATTATGCAAGATCTAAATCTGCATATTGCAGGTCTTTCTTTATCTAAATTATTAATTAGACATTAATTAACTTATCCAGACCATAATCAACTCTAGATTTCATCACTAGCCTACGATATTTACTGGATTAGGCTCCGATTTGCTGTTCGACTTCCATTCATAATTAAATCATGAAATGGATAATTGAGACTATGTTTTTTTATCCTACCGGCTTTAGTAATGATGATCGAGGCTAGGAAGAAAATTCAATCGCTAAAATCTCGGTTCATAGTGGATCAATATGACTGAAATTTTCAGCAAATTGCCTTAACATTATCTAATTTTTAACTATTATAGTGATAACTGCCAGCTCGTTATCTAATCTCCCATAATGTATATATGTAATCAGTATTTCTTTATCAATGTGATTCTACAAAATTATAATCCTTATTTTCCGCTACAATTAAATATACACAAAGTGCCATAAAGTCTACTAAGAATAAATCCCTACAAATAACTTTCACTTTCTGTAGTTTGGGGGTATAAAAATAATGACCTCACAATTGGCACATCACAGTAAAAAGCTATGCACTTTAACACGTGGTTTACAGCACATTGCAGTTTAATCACTGCATACTACAGGTTAATCACTGCACATTACAGGTTAATCACTGCACATTTTCGGTTAATTACTGCACATTACAGTTTGACCACGGCACATTACAGGTTAATCACTGCACATTACAGTTTGATCACTGCACATTACGGGTTAATCACTGCACATTACAGTTTGATCACTGCACATTACAGGTTAATCACTGCACATTACAGGTTAAGAACTGTACACCCCCCCCCCCCCCTATACTCGACAAAGATTGAATAAAGTATTACTTACAATGTACAGAAATGAAATGAGGTTTAACGCCGTACTGTTCTGCTCCTATACTGTTCTAATGAAGGCGGTTACAATGTGTAATATAAATATCACTTCAAACAACACAACTATAATAGACCATCGTTTGTACACATATTAAAATCAACCTCGTCTAATGTCAGTTGTCGACATACTAACCTTAGGCTGTCTGTCTACAGTTAGCTCCGCTTGCGAACAGACACTAAGCTAGTTGACAGACATTTTAAGTCCTAAATCGCCGAAACGCTATGTTTACTTCGAGAATTGTGTTGGGTATTTATTCGGTTTCCATTTAATAAAATAGAAAGAAGTTTATTTAGTCTTTTTTTGTTATGACAGACGTGACACGGAGTAGAAGCGCATTGCAAAACAGTATACTGATTTTTGGATATGGCGGTTATTTAGGACCGAGATCTATTCTCAAGGAATGGAGTAAATGGATCTCTGTGAGCAGACTGGATGGTCGAGTGAATAATGGGCACGGCAGAACACGTGGCTAGGCCACCACTTTTCTGTTCTAAATTAAACTTGTCTCTCCGGCCCGTTTATTTTTTGGACAATTTTTTATCTGCTTATTCCACTCTTAAAGTGACATTATGGAAGATAAAGAGTTGACAGTTCTCGCTATAATAGTTAACAAAATAGATAACGTAAATAGAATATGCTGAAAATTTCAGTCAAATTGCGCCACTCTGAACCGAGATATTAGCCATTGAATTATAGGCCTAGCCTCGATCATTATTACTAAATTCGGTACGATAAAAAAACAAAGTCTCCATTCTGACGACCCTATGACGTCAGACTTTGTCTCTGTGACTGTTTCTATCCAAAACTTTGTCTATGAATATTTCGGTTCGAGACTTAAATGATTTAAAAAGATCATAACTAACCGATTCAGACAAAATATGCCTAAATAAAATCACGTTATATTTACAAAGAACATGAAGATATTTCATCCCCCAGCGAAGACACACAGGCAATTGTTTTATTTTTTAATGTTTAAACTGTTGTGGGCGTCAGAAACAAAGGTGGCCGTTGTATACTTTATATTAATGACAAACAGACATATATATGTTGTATAAATATATATATAGTTTATATATATATATATGAATATATATATTTATCTCACCGCATACATATTAAAGGACACTATTGGTGTCACTCATTATCACATATGTGATAGAACTGGTTAAACACATTCCAAAATATATCGTTTTCGCTTATCTAGTGACATTCAATTACTTCTTTGAAATTGTCAGATATCCTCTTACAGTCTCATATAACAACTTTTGGTCTTCGAAGGAATTATTAGTGAGCAGAAATTCGCCCGTGTATCTGTTATCCCCCGTCACTTCAGTCAGTTATATAAAAAGAAAACACGTGTTTTCCTTTTGCGTTCGTCACTTCCGTTTCTTAACATCTTCATTACACATCTATCGGAGCAATGATCTCTATGTTAAAATATTATATTTGGAACGTGTTTAAACACTTCTATCACATATGTAATAATGACTGATACTAATATTGTCCTTTAAGGTTAATGAAATGCAGGACCCTTGAAATGAGAATTCAGGATGGCAATGCTTGCATACAATCAATATGACGTCAAGTTTACAAAGACGCCATCTTGGGTCCCAAGTAACAGTACGCACCCACTATCCATATGGCCTATTATATTGCTGCGGTGGATAGGCACGCGCTTTTAAAAATCAGGTTTTTTGTGCAACTGGGTGAAGTAAACAAAAAAAAATCCAAAAAAAAAATCAAATAAATATTATTTTGTGAGGGAGGGGGGCACTTTTGCCTTCTAGCCAGCAAAATAAAGTGCTCGAAACTCTGTGACTTTTTGGTCTGGAGCCATTCCCGATTGCGATAGTATTCAGTCATCGATCATTAATATTGTATCATCAATATTTCTGGAATCGAAATTTCTTTAAATTGACCAATGGACAAAACATTTAAAATTACACTGATTTTAAAATCAGTGTAATTTAAATAAAAGGTGTGTAGCACCAATCTGCTCTAAGCGCGGCATATGTTTTGAGCATATTTGTTTCATCAGTGAAATGTCTGGTGTCATGTGATGATGTGAATGCAACGACAACAGCCTGGTTTATTGATTGATTTGCTGATTGGAGTTCAGATGTCCTCATTATAATGTACCCCTTTCAGTTTATTGCCTGTCCTGAACTACGTAACAAGAAAACGCATTTATCGGCTTTTAATTTTCATAAATTTTCTGAGTGAGACAGGCCCCCACAAATCTCCCAACGGCGCGTTTTATGACTTCGGCACTCGACCGTGACCTTTAATTCAGAGATATCTATATCCATTTAAAATACCGTTTTAGTACTACATTCATCTGAATAAATCTGAATAGGCTAATGGAACAATAGAACAAGCTCACCTTGATGTTGACAAACATTTAAGACGATATGAACATCAACAAATGATAAATGATTCAACTAAAAGGTGATATATATCCAACATAGATGATTAATATCTATAATCAAGTTAAACCAACTGTGTCTATATATTTTAAGTCTTACATCGAGCTGAATAAACTATATGATTTATCGTAATTAAAACAACAATGGTTGGTTAACAGTGTGTTATTAAAAACTATAATTCGATCTTTGTAGAAATAATCATTGCACATGCCTCCCACATGATATAAAAAAAGATATCATTATATTCTTTAATTACAATACTCAGTAGGGGGAGGGGTATAATTTATTGTATGACATTGTGGTTATAATCAAGACAATAAGTCCCGCCCTGGGGATCACGTGACTAAGTGGGTAAGACGCTGGCTCGCTAGCCTGGAGGTCGGGTGTTCGATCCTTGCATTGGCCGAGGAGTTCGTCCAGATTTTCCGGCGTGGTTTCCCCGTGTCAGTGATGCAGAACGGAGGGCCTGACAAGTCGTTCGGATGGGACGTAAAAGATCCCTTGGCAGCTGGAATTCGATATAAGAGTAGGCCGTAGCGCCGCTGCCCGTGCAAAATTTCCCTCATAGCACACTGTATGACGTATGCCCGTCTTTATTAGCCCAGTTTAGGTGCAAAATAGTAGTACGTTAAACCCCATTTCATTTCATTTCAAATCCCGCCCTATACCACAAAGCGGGTTAACAATATATTCATTTAAGAGAAACTATGTCATTTCGGGATTAACATATCGTAAAATTCATTTGACCTCCCATTTACAAATCTATGGTTTATCCGAACTACAGTGTAAACATGGTTCAGAGACTCTATCCGAACTGCAGAGGACATCAAACTACAGGGTATATCATAGTTTGGAAACCCTCGACTCCCGGTCCGTCCCTGGTAGAATGAAGACCAATAGTTACCGCGGGTTCATTTCTGCCTGTTATCCATTTCACGACAGGCACTTGTGATTGCCACCGTAGTACAGTTTTTCACAAGTAAGGGACACTAGGGGGCCGATGGCCTCCGAACATGGCTTTGCGTGGAATTCCCACTCTATTTGGGGTACGGTGGGGTTCTCTCCTTGCTTTTATAAAACCGATCGTAAAAATGTTTTCTGTAATTTGTCCTGATGTTTCTAGCTTACGCAAGAATTTGCTGTGTGACAATCCTATCTGAAATAATGTTTTGAACCCAATATTGAATTCAGTAACCCTAAAAATCCTTATTTTGGTTTCTATTTTGATCGCTGTTTTAAATTGACACCATCTGGACTGGACCATTCTTAATTATTTTTTTAGGTAGAGATTGGACCCAACAACCACCTAACCCATATATAAGACAT
This sequence comes from Patella vulgata, assembly GCF_932274485.2. Lineage (NCBI taxonomy): Eukaryota > Metazoa > Mollusca > Gastropoda > Patellidae > Patella > Patella vulgata. Next base: position 6,900,266 of record NC_065882.2, on the reverse strand, counting down.
ATAACAAGCCGTGTCTACTGAACCGCGTCTTAGATCCTACCTTAAACCGACCACCCATTGATTCAAATCTTTATGTAAAACCAGAGAGAGAGAGAGGAGAGAGAGAGAGAGAGAGAGAGAGAGAGAGGGGGGGGGGTAACGTCAACTCGACACAAACTATGTCATTTCAGTTGAAAAAGAGAGTGTGAGAGAGAGAGAGAGAGAGAGAGAGAGGGGGGGGGGGTAACGTCAACTCGACACAAACTGTCATTTCAGTTGAAAAAGAGAGTGTGAGAGAGAGAGAGAGAGAGAAGAGAGAGAGAGAGGGGGGGGGTAACGTCAACTCGACACAAACTATGTCATTTCAGTTGAGAGAGTGTGAGAGAGAGAGGGAGAGAACGTCCACTCGAGACAAATAATTAGGTCATTTCGGGACTAACATAATATGGTTCAATTTTATTTCAATAATTCGCTTGCTCATTGGACAGGTGACTCCTTGTCACATAAAACCACCGGGGAATTGAAACCACGCCAGTTGAATCAATGACAGACTTTATGATACAGCGCGCACCTGCTAAATAGTCAGCCATCCAACCCCCCATGATTTGTTAAAGATTCGCTATAGGAAACCACACAGAAGAGTTTATACATCCTAATATAAAAAGGTAATGTCTGATCATCGACAAATAAAATAAAAACAAGTACGAATAATCCTAACCATTAGACAAAATTCGAAGTCATAAAAAAACGGTATAGGCAAAATGATGTAATCAGCAAATGGACTGTTCGCCGTGTACAAAATACACGACAAACAGTGGTAATAGGTGTCCGGACGAGTAAGCTTACCCTGTCTGGCGCCACACCCGCCATAGCTGCATTCAAACCATAAGACGAAATCTCGGTAAAATAGCGTGATTGGCCAATGGACTATCCGTATGCAAAATGCACGTGCTGAACAGTGTTAACGATGTAGTAGACATAATCAGGGAGATAGTATACGCGTCAATTAAATATATCTAGAATAATAGCCGAAAGAGACTTACCAAATCAAGTCAATATGGCGGCCATAAATGAAGGCAGCCCACTTGTATTCTGTACCCCATCTTACAAATGTGTCCATATTTACAAATGTGTCCTTTTTTACAAATTTGTCCTTATTTACAAATCTGTCCATATTTACAAATGTGTCTATTGTTACAATCTATCCATATTATACAAATCTGCCAAAATTTACAAATCTGTCCATATTTACAATCTGTCCATATTCTGTCCATATTTACAATCTGTCCTGATCATATTTACAATCTGTCCTGATCATATTTACAATCTGTTCAATTTTACAATCTGTTCAATTTTACAATCTGTCCAATTTTACAATCTGTCCTGATCATATTTACAATCTGTCCTGATCATATTTACAATCTGTCCTGATCATATTTACAATCTGTCCTGATCATATTTACAATCTGTCCTGATCATATTTACAATCTCTCTATATTTACAAATCAATTATCCGCTTGTTACAAACAGTACAAAGTTTTGTAATTGAAAAGTGGCATAAGATGTTCGAGACACGTGTCACTACAGCTAATTAAATGGAGGGTTTAGGTTGGATTTCAGAAATGAAATGGGGTTTAACGTCCTACTGTTCTGCTCCTATAATGGGTTAAAGAAGATGGGCATACGCCATACAGTGTGCTATGAGGGAAATTTTTCCGGGCAGCGGCATTATGGCCTATTGTTATATCGAATTCCAACTGCCAAGGGAATTTGAGGAAGTAATGGGATTTAACGTCTGGTTACGACAACCCTTCTATTATTGCTAGACTAATATACGATTGTTTTTGTTTCTATGATCACGTGTACAATATTCGAGAGGGGAACATACTAAACATACGCTGTCTGTCTACTGTTAGCTCCGCTTGCGAACAGACACTAAGCTAGTTGACCGACATTTTAAGTCCTAAATCGACGATTTTAGTCGAAGATATTAAAGATACATTATGCGAGATTAGATAACGAGTTGGCAGTTCACACTATAATAGTTAAAACCTAGATAATGTAAAGGCAATTTGCTGAAAATTTCAGTCAAATTGATCCACTATGAACCGAGAAATAAGCGATCGAAAGTTCCGCATAGCCTCGGTCATCATTACTAAAGTCGGTACGACAAAATCATAGTCTCGATTATCCATTTAATCGTTAAATCGAGAAGGAAAGTTATGCAGCGAATCGGATCATAATCCAACAAATATCGCAGGCTAGCGTTGACATCGAGAGTTGATTATGGTCTGGATACGTTAATTAATGTCTAATTAATAGTTTGTATAACATTTCAGGCCTAAAGAAAGACCTACGATAGGCATATTTAGCTCTTGCATAATGTATTTTTAAGTATTTAGAGAAGTTTGAGAAGTATTTATTCGGCTTCCATTTAATTAAATTAAAAATGTTTATTATTTAATCGTCGTGTATAAAACCGCATTACATAATAGTATACTAATTTTTGGTTGTGGCGGCCATTTAGGGCAGAGATCTATTCTTGAAGTATGAAGTAGATGACCTCTGTGTGCAGAATGGGGGGGGGGGAGAATTGTTCCTCTACAGCGGAGTTTCGTCGAATTCCAACTGTCAATGGTTCCTTTGCGTTCGCGCAGGTGTGCCGGGGCTTTTTGTCCCGTCCGAAGGACTATAAAGCAACACTGTGCTTGTCACCCGTGTGGTCGCCACTGGCAACTGGACTTGAAACCGTAGAAAGAAATGGCAATACTGTCTGTAGAACATGTACGTACACGTAACCTGCCTAGAGCACGGCACGCGTCATTTCTTAATAGAATAAAATAGAAATTGTCTGCCTCGGGCACGGTACATATCACTTCTTAATAAAAATAGAAATAGTCTGACTCGGGCACCACACACGTCAGTTCCTAATCAACTAAAAGTGTACTGCCTAGGGTACGATACACGTCACGTTTAATGCTAGGTTCCCACTGTCGTGCGATGCATTCCAATATATGATAAGAGGGAGGGAGAGAGAGAGAGAGAGAGAGAGAGAGATGGGGTTTAACGTCCACTCGAAACAAACCAGGTCATTTCGGGACTAACATATGGTTTAAATTTATTTCAATAATTCGCTTGCGCGTAGGGGTCTTTAGCAGTGGGAGGAAACCGGAGAACCCGGAGAAAACCCACGAGGTTGGACAGGCGACCCTACTCCTTGTCACGTACAACCGGGGATTCGAAACCACGCCACTTGACTCAATGACAGGCCTTATGATACAGCATGCACGTGCTAACCATTCGACCATTCGACCATCCAACCCCCCATTATGATAAGACCTGAATGGATCACCACGATTACCCCACAATTAAAACCACGAATTCAATCACAGCACGAATCGTGATAATTGGAACTTAGCATACATTGAAATAGAAGTTACCCGCTTCGAACACTGCAAACGAAGAAACAAAAAAATGGTCAAATAAAATCCTATACTTACTGAATAGACAAATTAATTCCATACTTATATCCATTTTGAAAACTTTCATGAGAAACACTCTTAGGTTTTACAGAATTATAACAATAACACGCCTTTCTCCCAATCGTTCCTGCTTCTTATCGTCGTGAAAGCTCAGATAAACCAGCATAGACTCAGTCTTAAATAAATTTTGCTTTTCTGAATAACAAACGAGTAACGTCCCCTGAGTTTAATGAGATATCAAGACTCATAGATTAAGAGTTTATTTATAACGATACTATCGGAGATATGATTATATTGGAAGAAGACGTCAAACATTAGCTAGTCGGTTAAAAGATTATTATGATAACGTCATGATGATATATACAGCTATATAATAAGCTTTTCAGGCCGAAGTAATTTCACTTTTAGTTTTCTTCTATGGGTGTTGATAAATACTTATGTATGATGTTTCGTTTAAAATTTTATAACTAAAAATTTGCTTTTAAAGTAGCTAAGTCTCTAACTCAATATCATCCAAATTCTTCGACATTGAAAACACGAATTATTTGTCAATTTAAATCAACATTGATGTTGTTATCTTACCGGGGAAAGATGGGCTTCTGATATCCAATATTTAAGACAAAATAAACATTTTACCATTAGTACACGAATCGTGTACCATAATGCGTTTCAGCGCCATTTGTAACAAGAGACACGAAGAATGAGGTTAGACATATTCCACAAGTCATGTCAAACGGTAACGTGATATTCGTATCTGAAAAGCATGCGCAATAACTACTATCTGTGTAGACTGGAATAACCAGGCGCTAGAGATTGCCATTCGATTGAGATTTTGGCGTATCTCGCCGAACATAACTGATTTGAAATTAGAGTAAAAACGGAAACGTACATCGTTCGGATGGTACGAAAAACCGAGGTCCCGTGTACCGCATAGCACACTGCATGCCCGTCTTTATTATCCCAGTCGGAGCAAAAAGGTGGGACGTTAAACCCAATTTTACTTCATTTCACTTGATTTCACTTGATTTCACTTTATTTCACTTCATTTCACTATATTTCACTTCATTTCACTATATTTCACTTCATTTCACTTCATTTCAAACAAAATTGTTAATGTTTATTGTTATATTGAATGAATGATATAAGAGTAGGCCGTAGCGCCGCTGTTTGGGCAAAATTGTATGGCGCGTGCCCATCTTCATTAGCCCAGTCGGTGCAGAACAGTAGGACATTAAACCCCATTTCATTTCATAGAATTCATAGCCCAGTCGGTGCAGAACAGTAGGACGTTAACCCCAGAGACATTTCATTTCATAGAACTCAAACAGTAGGGCATTAAACTCAATTTCATAAATTGTAAATGGGTGTGACCTAGGTTCAAGCTTTTAGACGTGTGTTTTAACATGTGCTACAGACCATAAACAAACGATTCATACACGTATATAGACTAATGTGTTTTCACGCCCGATTCATCGCTTTAACTCATTATACATAAATAGATTAAAAAAAACCTGTATAGGATCAGGTTTGTTTTCATTTAGAAATAAACAAAATGTTAAAACCATAACTGACTGAATGGCTTGCGGCGTTGTACACATGCTTGATAATGACTTCTTTACACTGCTGATTAAATAGTTCAGTAAGTAAGACGTTCCCCAATCTGTTTCACAGAGGAGAGAGAGAGAGAGAGAGAGAGAGAGAGAGGGGGGTTAACGTTCACTCGACACAAACTAGGTCATTTCGGGACTAACACATGTTTCAATTTTATTTCAATAATTCGCTTGCGCGTAGAGGTTTTCAGCAGTGGCAGGAAACCGGAAGACCCGGAGGACAGGCGACTCTACTCCTAGTCACGTACAACCGGGGATTCGAAACCACGCCCGTTGGAGTAGTTGGACTCAATGACAGGCCTTATGATACAGCGCGCACGTGCTAACCATTCGGCCATCCAACCCCCCGTTTCACAGAGGATTTCGCGAAAGTCTTCTAATAACTCTGTAAAAGATGACTGCTTTCAACACGTGACGTCACATCACGCGGCGTCAATCATTGGCTCAATGGCGCGTGCATTGTTTACATAAGTCGTTACTGCTTCGGGCAGAATGGTGCCTTTTACTCATTTTACATACCCGGTTTGGACCGAGAAATGCGCGCATGTTCGATAATGACTTCTTTACTCTGATTAAATTAATGGCTAAGTGAGTAAGACGTTTAGTCGCTAACGTTGGACAGGCGACCCTACTCCTTGTCACGTACAACCGGTTAATCGAAACAACGCCAGTTGACTCAATGACAGACGGTATGATACAACGCGCAAGCGCTAACCATGCGGTCATCCCCCCTCCCCTCCCCCAAAACATCAAAGACCTAAAACGTGTTAATGTGTATTGCTATATGGAATTAATGACAACACGTGTCCAGATTTCTTGAAACACGTGGATTTCTGCCACGACGGTTAGACATCTGTTCGAAATATCGAACATTATCATGCTTGTATAGTTAAATATCATTGTACGCATGACATGGAGGTCGTGGACATGACAAGGACAGGGGTGGGGTGTACAGTATAAAACTAAACCATATGTTAGTCCCGAAATGACCTGGTTTGTGTCGAATCGACGTTAAAGGACGTCACAGTCACACATAACAACTTTTGGTCTTCGAAAGAATTGTTAGTGAGCAGAAATTCGGCCGTGTATCTGTTATCATTCGTCTCTTCAGTCAGTTATATAGAAGGATAACTCATGTTTTCCTTTTGTAGAAACCTTCATTACGCATCTATCGTAGCAATGATCTCTATGTTAAAATTATATTTGAAACGTGTTTAATGAGTTGTATTATATGCGATAATGACTGACGCCAATATTGTCCTTTAAACCCCATCTCAGATAAACCGATTATTTCAACTGTTTAATCAAGTATTAGTCAGGTATCTGTCTTACAGTAGAGAGAATCCAATGATGAATGTTCTCTTCCTTCCAACAAAAACAGATTAGTAGATGAAAAACATATTAAATATATCTTGGTATGTTTTACATATTTTCTCGAATCGTAAACAGAGAGAGAGAGAGAGAGAGAGAGAGGAATGAGGTTTAACGCCCACTCGACACAAACTAGGTCATTTCAATAATTAGCTTGCGCTAGGGGTCTTTAGCAGTAAGAGGAATCGGAGGACCCGAAGAAAACACACGAGGTTGGACAGGCGACCCAACTCCTTGTCACGTACACCCGGGGAATCGAAACCAAGCCAGTTGACTCAATGTCAGAACTAATAATATAGCGCGCACGCGCTAAGTATTCGGCCATTTAATCCCCCTTGAAGGTCTAGGATCGGAGTAATAGTCCTGTGTGACAGTAAAGGTCAAGGTTGGGAGGAGTAGTCATGCGTCATGGTTAGGGCCAATCTTCCATTATTTTGGGAGTATTTTCGTTGTACCGGTTCACCAAAAGCCCTGGCCCCAAGTTCACAAAGCATTATCTGACTTAAGTTAAGAATTTACTCAACTTTCAATCACTGTTTATGAGATATATCTTTGTTCCTGAAACACGAAACTTTGCACACAGTTTCTTATTGATGTAATTGATAAATCAAAACAACAAAGGCTATATAAAAGACTATATTTTAGTTAAAATAAGGTGAACAAGTTTGAGTAAATTCTCAACTTAAATCTGAGAATGTTTTTTGAACTCGGGGCCTGTTTAAATACAGTAATACAGGCTGATATTGATAAAGCCGAGGATGATTAGTCAAGCCACACGTAGCCAATCTGTCGGTTATAAAGTCGGAAAAAGGAAATAAAAGCTATCATGATTTGTGATTACAAATATGTTTTGTTATAAGGAAGCCTACAAATCTACTGACCAGACATCAGATCATCCGGGCAACTCGACATAACCCATTCTTGATTAAAACTAAGATCGTTTGCTCAGCTCAGCTGGCAGTATAACAAGTCGACAGATGAGGAGTTTACAAGCGAATTGAACCGACATTTTTTACATTAGAGGTAATTAATGAAATGAAAATGAAATTAAATGGGGTTTAACGTCCTACTAGATAATTGATGACCGTCATTAAACTGATAGAACAACCCACAGTCATTGAACTAATAGAACAATTGGCAGTCATTAAACTGATAGAACAATCCACAGTCATTAAACTGATAGAACAATCCACAGTCATTAAACTTACAGAACAATCAATCGTCATTAAACTTACAGAACAATCAATCGTCATTAAACTGGTAGAACAATCCATTGTCATTAAACTGATTGACCAGTCCGCAGTCATTAAAATGATAGAACAATCCAGTCATTAAACTGATAGAACAATCTACAGTCATTAAACTGATAGAACAATTCACCAAAATTTTACAGTCATTAAAGGAAATGGTGTTAAATATTGTAGTTAAAATTTTTATTCAAATATCCATAAAATATTATTGACTGTTGATGACAGTTAACACATATATCTGCGTTCCTTGAATTCTTTTAACTACAAATTCTCTTTTCATTTGAATACCCAAGATTGTGATACCAGATAGTAAAATAAGTCAAGTTCCATCTGAAGTAAACCCGAATTTAAATATGGGTCAGTCTGTTACTGATACTTTACAGCCAGTTTCTGTATCTAGCAGATAACATGTTTCGTGTATATCTTAAAAACATATATTAACTTATAAGCTCATAACGGAGAGAGAGAGAGAGTGAGAGAGAGGGGGAGAAAGAGAGAGAGAGAGAGAGAGAGAGAGAGAGAGTCTAACGACCACACGACACAAACTAGGCCATTTGGGGAGTAACACATGGTTCATTTTTATTTCAATAATACGCTTGCGAGTATAGGGTTTTTAGCAGTTGGAGGAAACCGGAGGACCCGGAGAAAACCCACGAGGTTAGACAAGCTACCTTACTCCTTGTCTCGTACAACCGTAGTATGATATATATATATATATATATATATATATATATATAGAGAGAGAGAGAGAGAGAGAGAGAGAGATGGGGTTTAACGTCCACTCGACACACACTAGGTCATTTCGGGACTAATATAATATGGTTCATTCGGATTGCTTGAAAAACTGAGGTCCCGTGTATACATTCGTGTGCACGTAAAAGATCCCTTAACAGTTGTTATTCGATATAAGAGTAGTCCGTAGCACACTGTATGACGTATGTCCGTCTTCATTAGCCCAGTCGGAGAAGAACAGTAGGACGTTAAACCCCATTTCATTTCGATAAGTGAATTAGGAATATTCGCGACCATTTTTACTTATTTCAATATGTACAAACTACCGTGTAAGGCATGTTTTATTAAAATAGATTGATGTTTAAATCCATTTGTCGTAGAAATGACATTTGAACGAATAACGATTTATTCTATAACAAGAACAAACACTTTTATTGATCTTCTAAAAGCCAGCAAGAACGTTCCAGTCTAGAGTTTAAAAGCACATAATCAAACTCTACATTCTTCCCTATACACAACGCTATTTTAAATTTTTAAAGGAGCTATTTCTCCTTTCGTCAACAATACAAATTGAGTGGCAGTTGCTCGTGTCTGATTTCAGACATGTTCATTATTAAAGATACATTATGGGAGATTCGATAACGAGTTAGCAGTTCTCATTATAATAGTTAAAAACTAGATAATGTAACGGCAATTTGCTGATAATTTCATTCAAATTGATCCACTACGAATTTCCGCCTAGCCTAGATCATCATAGTCTCGATTATCCATTTAATCTTTAAATCGTGAAGGAAAGTTATGCAGCAAATCGGTTCACAATCCACTAAAGATCACAGGCTAGCGATGCCATCTACAGTTGATTATGGTCTGGATAGGTTAATTAATGTCTAATTAATAATTTACATAACATTTCAGGCCTAAAGAAAGACCTGCAATAGACAGATTTAGCTCTTGCATAATGTATGTTTAAATACAGATGTCACGTTACCCTTTGATGTTGGCGTATCATTATTTCAAATAATGGTACGGGCAATGTGCCAAGCATACATTATTTATACTAGTTGAAATATTGGACTCGCGTGACGTATTTCATTAAAATGTACGTGCTGGACAGTGTCTGTATTTTAAGTTGATAAACGGTCTCGTGCGTAATATATAGATATAGCACTCGTGTTAACGCACTCGTACAATATCGATAATTAATTAGGGGGGGGGGGGGGGGGTAGGTGGCCGAATGGTTAGTACGTGCGCGCTGTATCATACGGTCTGTCATTGAGTCAACTGGCGGGGTTACAATTCCCCGATTGTATGTGACAAGGAGTAGGGTCGCCTGTCCAACCTCGCGGGTTTTCTCCGGTTCGTCCGGTTTCCTCCCACAACTAAAGACCCTACGCGCAAGCGAATTGGAGATCACGTGGCTAAGTGGGTAAGACGCTGGCTCGCTAGCCTGGAGGTCGGGTGTTCGATCCCTGCATTGGCCGAGAAAGTTCATCCAAACTTTCCGGCGTGGTTCCCCCTTGTCAGCGATGCAGGTCGGAGGGTTTGACAAGGACAGCTGTCTCGTCCTTCGGATGATACGAAAAACCGAGCTTCCGTGTATACATTGGAATGCACGTAAAAGATCCTTTGGCAGTTGGAACTGATATAAGAGTAGGCGATAGTGCCGGTTCCCGGGCAAAATTTCCCTCATAGCACACTGTATGGCGTATGCCCGTCTTCATTAGCCCAGTATAGGAGCAGAACAGTAGGACGTTAAACCCCATTTCATTTCATTTCATTTCGCAAGCGAATTATTGAAATAGTCATCTCTCTCATCATACTACGATAGTATTATTCAAGAAAAGATAATATAAATGTATTATTAACGAAAAGGCTTTTATCAAAATGTAATGAAGTTTTAAAGAGTGTCATTAGGAAATGTATTATCATGGATAATATCATTATAAATATATGGTATTATGGATATAAATATATGTCATTAAAGATATAAATATATGGTATTGACTAGACCAAGACAAGTAAATAACCGTAATAGGAGAGCGGTAGTTATGTTGAAAATAAAAGTAGAATATCCTATGACCTATGACCTACGTATTTATTTGAAATGAAAATAAAAATGGATTCCATTTTATGCCGAGAGAGAGAGAGAGAGAGAGAGAGAGAGAGAGAGAGAGGGGGGGTAATGTCCACTTGACAGAAACTAGGTCATTTCGGGACTAACCTATGGTTTAATTTTATTTCAATAATTCGCTTGCGCGTAGGGGTCTTTAGCAGTGGGGGGAAACCGGAGGACCCGGAGAAAACCCACGATGTTGGACAGACGACCCTACTCCTTGTCACGTACAACCGGGGATTCGAAACCACGACAGATGACTCAATGACAGACCTTATGATACAGCTCGCACGCGCTAACCATTCGGCCATCCAACCCCCCAGCTCAATACCACTCTTGTTGTAACTGAATAATATGTCCCATAATCTTTATTCTGGTCAACAAATTGTACTATTTTAAAATATTCCAATTAATTGGTGATATAAATTTCATCTTAACACACCTAATTTAAAATATTGGAAAAATTCAACTAAATGATTTGAAAAGCCTGACGTAAAGCTTTTCAAATGTGACTTGGATTTAAAAATATATTTTTGAACCCTGTGGACAAGTAAAATAGGATTTAATGGATAATTTACACAACAGGTAGGACACTAACACATCTAGTACTTAGAATAAGGCTATTTTTTTATTTTCTGGAGCTGTCAAGCCAGCAAGAGTGTTATTGTCCCTTTAAATAATGCATCTATAACCAGTATAACATCCTTTATACTCAGTTATTATAAAATCTCACCAGTTTCACAACATTCAGCATGATTAAAGTTAAAGGAGCTAAGTCGCTAATATTTGGGACCTAGAAATTGACACAAAGGCGGCGCAACGCATATACTAATGTAATATGAATGTATATAAACTGATTTACAATCAAACATTTCTGTTTTAACTGTAATTTCTAATCAGTTAAGTTCGGCGAAATACGCCAGAAATCTCAATCGAATGGCTATTTCCAGAGTCTGGTTATACCCGTCTACACCGAGATTATTTAGTGCGCATGCTCTCCAGATAAGAATATAGCGTCACCGTTTGACTTGACTTATGGAATATGTCTAGCCTCGTTCTTCGAGCCCCTTGTTACAAATGACTCTGAAAAGCATCATGGTACACGATTCGTGTACCAATGGTAAAATGTTTATTTTGTCTTAAATATTGGATATCAGAAACTCATCTTTTCCCGGTGAGATCACATCATCAATGTTGATTTAAATAGACAAATAATGTGTGTCTTCAATGCCGAAGAATTTGGATGATATTGAGTTAGAGACTTAGCTACTTTAAGCAATAAATTTGAAAACGTTTCACTACCTTCGACATGATTTAATTTTAGCGATAAACGATCAATGTGCATGGATGATAATTCGGCAGTCATTTGATATTCAACGTCATGATATATATTTACAAACACTCTTTCAAACGGTTCTGTCGCACAAAATAATAATTTATACATTTTGTTTGAAATAACAGAAAGGTACTTTTACATCTACAAAAGAAATTAATTGTGTTCGTTTTTTTAATGCAAGATGATGCTGGTATACGAATACAAAGCACGCTGAGCTATGATCCTAAATATCAATACAAACCAAGCTTGTGTGAATATTTCATAGTTTGATTTTCTATGCTATGTATTATTATCCTAAATATCAATACAAACCAAGCTTGTGTGAATATTTCATAGTTTGATTTTCTATGCTATGTATTATTATCCTAAATATCAATACAAACCAAGCTTGTGTGAATATCTCATTGTTTGATTTTCTATTGTTGCTTTGTCGAAAAGTGAAGTAACTATATATCAACATTGTTATGCATAGTTCCTCAGTTTTTGTTTTTTTTAAAAAAAAAGGATAATGTCCCGCAATATGATCACAATGAAATGAAATGAAATGGGGTTTAACGTCCTACTGTTCTGCTCCGAACTGGGCTAATGAAGTCGGGCATACGCTATGAGGGAAATTTTGCCCGGACAACGGCACTATGGCCTACTCTTATATCGAATTCAAACTGTCAAGGGGTCTTTTACGTGCACGCCAATGTGTACACGGGACCTCGGTTTTTTGTCTCATCCGAAGGACTAGACAGCTGTCCTTGTCAGGCCCTCCGTTCTGCATCACTGACAAGGGGAAACCACCTCGGTTTTTCGTCCCATCCGAACGACTAGACAGTTGTCCTTGTCAGGTCCTCCGTCCTGCATCACTGACAAGGGGAAACCACGCCGGAAAATCAGGATGAACTTTCTCGGCCAATGCAGGGATCGAACATCCGACCTCCAGGCTAGCGAGCCAGCGTCTTGACCACTTAGCCACCGTGAACCCTGCAATATGATCAAGCAAAGGTGGTCAACCTAGCGGGAAATCGAAACCATGTCAATGGACTTTGACTTTGTATGTGTGTTTAACGTCCACTCGGCATTAAGTAGGTCATTTCGGGACTAACATATGGTTTAATTTTATTTCAATGATTAGCTTTAGATGACGCATATGGGTCTTTAGAAGTTGGAGAAACGCCACTTGACCCAATGAAAGACCCTGTGATTTTAAGCACACGAGTGACAACACTCGATCCCCCTACCCCTACCACACCACCACCCCATACCGGTACTCCTATTATAATATCGTCTGTCCAACCTCGTGGGTTTTCCCCGGATTCTCCGGTTTCCTCCCACTGTTAAAGACCCCTACGTGCAAAATTAAACCATATGCTAGTCCCGGAATGACCTAGTTTGTGTCGAGTGGACGTTAAACCCCTCTCTCTCTCTAATAATTCAAGTGTAAATACAATAAGATAATCGTTATATGTTAATTTAACGGAAGTAAATATTTTATTGTGAATAAAAGAAAATAGTCCAGTAATAATAAAATCAATTTACAGGCTACTTGTAAATTCTTCAAACGCCCAGGTCCGGGTTCACTTTGTACAAGAATATTATTCTACTATAAGTGCTACTGATAAATGCGCTTGTGGTATACCTAATCCATCACACATGCGCACCAGCAGTAAATAATACTAAATTTCTACTGGTAATTATGTTATTACAGCCATTCTTAGTCTTTTTTCACTCTAGAGGAGAGGAGGGGTGGGGGTATATACAAAGAATTCAGTTTAGTTTTTGCTGTACGGTTTGCTGTATCCACCGAAATGTACAAAATTCGAATACAATATTATGATATTTTGTCGGGTGTATGAAATGGGGTTTAACATCCTACTTCCGTGTAATTACCGGGCTATTGAAGATAGACATACGCCATGTTGTACGCTATTGTCAGACCATCCGGCCTGCGCCAACAACAACGGGAAATCACACCGGAAATACTCGAATACTTTCTCGGCTATCGACGGTATTGATCACGGACCTTCTTGCGAATCACATTCCGTCGACGGGGGTTGGATGGCCGAATTGTTAGCACGTGCGCACTTTATCATAAAGCCTGCCATTGAGTCAACTAGCATGGTTTCGAATCCCCGGTTGTACGTGACAAGGAGTAGGGTCGTCTGTCCAACCTCGTGGGTTTTCTCCGTGTCCTCCGGTTTCCTCCCACTGCTAAAGACCCCTACTCGCAAGCGAATTATTAAAATAAAATTAAACCACATCTAATGGTTTGGATTGTTCGTACTTCGTTTTATTTTATTTATAGCATTTATGTGCCAATTTTACAACCATGTTGTGTTTTTTCAACAGATTAGATATTAAATTAATAATTGAAATATATTTTATGTCATTTATAAAATTTTGACGTTGGTGACTTTAACCATAGTCGATAGTATCATATATCATTTATGTACCATATTATGGTGATTTTGTTAACGTAAAGGTTCATAAAAGGAATTGTATAAAATCATTTGATATAATCATCTGTTCGTCTGTGTCGGTTTGTCCAGATAAAACGTGTAAACAATTTAAAGTAGCAGACTCTAACTCAACATCATCCAAAGTCTTCGACATTGAAAACACGAATTATTTCTCAGTTTAAATCAGTATTGATTTCGTGATCTTTCAGGGCCATTTGTAACAAGAGACTCGAAGAACGGTGACATCATTTTATTATCTGGAGAGCATGTAACAAGAGACTCGACGAACGAGACTAGACATGTTCCACAAGTCATATCAAACGGTGACATCATATTATTATCTGGAGAGCATGTGCAATAAATACTATCGGTATAGACTGGAATAACCAGACGCTAGAGAGTACCATTCGATTGAGATTTCTGGCGTATTTCACCGAACATAACTGATTTTAAATTAGAGTAAAAACGGAAATGAATGAATACAAATCAGTTTATATACATTCATATTACATAATTATGCGTTGCGACCCATTTGTGTCAATTTCTAGGTCCCAAATATTAGCAATTTAGCCCCTTTAAAGTGGAATAATGATGAATAAGGGATGATTAACAACTTCACTCCAAATTCCAGGTCCTTCGCTCAATTAGTGTTAACATAATACGAGTTTTTAAAAAAGGAATGTCAAATCCAATTTTGTCGGAGTGAGAAGCCACATCACACCCACCTGTTGGTCTATATAATAATGTATAAATATATCCGTTATGTTCGGCTATAACATCATATAAAATAATGTATAATATAGTCGGATATATGATCAAGGCCAGTTTAGAAAACTGTTGAGTTCTCATGGAAACCATTATAATGGTTGAATGGAATGTTTTAAGAGAGAGAGAGAGAGAGAGAGAGAGAGAGAGAGAAATGAGGTTTAAAGTCAGTTTTATTTCAATAATTCGCTTGCGCGTAGGGTTCTTTAGCAGTGGGAAGAAACCGGAGGACCCGGAGAAAACCCACGAGGTTGCACAGGGTTTAGCGTCCACTCGACACAAATTAGGTAATTTCGGGACTAACATATGGTTCAATTTTATTTCCATAATTTGCTTGCACGTTTTGGTCATTAGCAGTGGGAGGAAACCGGGGGACCCTGAGAAAACCAACGAGGTTGGACCGGCGACCCTACTCCTTGTCACGTACAACCGGAGAAACAAGTAAATATATAACAAAAATTATTCAAAAGTATTTTTCAGCAGAAGTACATGATTATAAAATTAAGACGATATGCATGCATATATTCACCCGGTGTCGTATTCACGAAAATCTGGTTGATGCCAGCTAGGTTCCCACTGTCGTGCGAGTCCACGATCTGGTACATGCAGATCCGTTCGGATAAGTTTTGATACGATCAACACGATTGCGACGATAAGACCGCCATTAAAACCACGAATTCAATCGTAGAGTGAATCGTGATAGTGGAAACCTAGAATGGCTGATTGTTAAAATCCGGCACAAACGTTAGCTTTTGACAATTGAAAAGAGAGGGAGACAGACAGAAATGGACTTGAGCGTCCACTCGACACAAATTAGGTAATTTTTGGAGAAAACCAACGAGGTTGTACAGGCCACCCTACTCCTTGTCACGTACAACCGGGGAATCGAAACCACGCCAGTTAACTCAATGACAGACTTTATGATACAGTGCGCACGTGCTAACCATTCAACCATTCACCCCCACCCCACCCCCGACAATTGAAAAGACTGCATTCTTAACATAATTCAGTTAAAGTGAATAATGCCTCTGGTTATTCAATATACATCAATAATAGAGGTTTTGTTCTCTTTGTAATATTTAATTCAATAACTCTTTACATATTTCATTTTAATGACTTTATACCCAATGTAATATCTAATTTAAAGGGCATATGGCTCTATTTTTTGGAACCATAAATGGGTGTAAAAGCATATATTAAATGTAATATGAGTGTATATAAAGTGATTTATATTCATTTTATTTTTTTTATTTTTTTTTTTTTTTTTTTTTTAAATATTGTAATTTATATTCAATTATGTTCAGTGAAATACGTCAATAGTCCAAACTGAACGACAATAGTTTACGCCTAATTAGCCCATTCTTCGCGAGTTTTTTTTAATTTTTTTTTTTTAAATTTTATTATTATTATTATTATTATTATTATTTTATCACTTGTAAATTAGTCATCACCATTTACTGTCGCATTGTAATTTAAGATATGTTTTTTATTTGTTCATTGGTTTTGCGCCCGAAACGATATAGAACACGACTCGTGTACCATATTTCAAAAAGTTCATTGTGTCTTAAATATTGGATATTAGGATCCCACATTTTAACAGCAACATAACAACATCAATATTGATTGAAATGGACCAATATTGAATTCTAATTTGTGTTTTTAATTTCGAATATTATGGACAATATTGAGTTAGAGACTGAGCTCTCCTTTAATAAGTTTATTCGTGATATATTTCATTTAATGGTTTTACTCTTGACATATTTCATCTACTATATTATAATATAATTTAATAACTTTTTACTATGTTAATTTTATTTCTTCGAGCATGTAATATATTATACTGGTTCAAACTTTTAAAACATTCAAACATTAGACCGTTCACTAATAAAGAAAAATATTTCGGGACTAACACACGGTTCAATTTTATTTCAATAATTCGCTGTGCGCGCAGGGGTGTTTAGCAGGGGGAGCAAACCGGAGGACCCGGAGAAAACCCTAAGCACTACTCTTCGAAAAAAAAGCCCAAGGCTCCGCCAATTCGTGTACGATCGACATGAAACTTGACATGTTTGTTCCTTGGACAATTGCGCATTAAAATGACGTCACAATTCCATGATGGCTGCGGTGACGTTATATTCAGTTCCTGGTTCGTAGTAATTTAGTGGATTTTAGCTAAAATGCTTAAAATCGTTTAGTGAAACTCACCTATCTTAAAGATACATTATGTAAGATTTAGATAAAGAGCTGGTCGTTCTTGCTATAATAGTTCAAAAATAGATAATGCAAAGTGAATATATTGAACATTTCATTCAAATTACTTCATTCTAAGTGAAGATGTGTGTACTGATTGTAACCACAGTTCTAAGCTTCGTCTTGCTTCACCATTTTTCGATTAAATGGCTGAACCGTTCTAATCTACTTAAAATCGGGTCTATCCGATGGCATCGAGACTTGATTATGGTCTTGTCATGTTAATAAATAAGAAGTAAATAAGAGAGAGGGAGAAATGGGTTTAATGTCCAGACGACATAAACTAGGTCATATCGGGACTAACATATGGTACCCGCGTAGGGGTCTTTAGCAGTGGGAGGAAACCAGAGGACAAGGAGAAAACCCACGAGGTTGGACAGGCGATCCTACTCCTTGTCACGACACGTACAACCGGGGGTTCGAAACCACGCCAGTTGACTCAACGACAGACCTTATGATACAACGTGCTCGCACTAACCACACGGCCACCCCCCACCCCCCCCCACCCCACCCGACAACGTGACAGACAATGAGTGTATATACTTACATTGGATATCGGTCTTCAATTTAACCCTTTATAATCCAAATAAACAACGAAAACTAGGGATAACTAACTGTTTGTCCCGTACGTAAACTTTACTATATCTAAACAAGTCACGCAACTTTCAAATGAATAATTTCAAAATAGTTTTACTGCTATATATTAGCATTAAATGGCGTCATTTACCGGAAATTCTAAATACTGACAGCTGTGCGCTATAAACCTTGTAACATGTATGGTATATTTAACATTTAAATAATTGTAAACACCCCTTCTAGTAAATGGTTTAGCTAATTAACCGACGTTTTATAAAATAACACGTTGATCTCGTTTAACATAAAAACACATGTTTTGTTAAAAGTTTTTGAGGTAAATTTAAACCACATATATATTAAAACCACAAATTTCTTTAGAAGTGTTATAATATTTAATAAACAACCTGCCAGAGATGATTGATGACGTAGTTAATTAGGCTAAAATACGTAAATAAATAGCGTTTATATAACAAGAACGGTGTGTTACGAGCTGATATCTTCAACACAAATTGGCCGCCATTATAATTAGTGAATACAGTGGGTTTAACGCCCGGCTTTTCTGCACCAACGGAGATAATTGAAAAAAATATTTTTTTCTGCACCAACGGGAATAATTGAAAACAAAATTGAAAAAAAAAAAGAGTTCTTTTCTGCACTCGACTGTATGACGGTGTGTAATAATATTGCTAGAATTTTTGCTCTTGAAATAAGATGCCTTTATATTTCATTAATTAATATCTTTGGCAAGTTAGTAATGTCAAACATATTCACATATATAGTGTGTACTAAATCAACTTAGTCTGTAATTGACAGTTGACACATAAAAAAGAGTTATTTATCGAAAACATATGTCACTCATTTACCACCAGAATTACACGTGAGTGGAATTATTCTAATTGCATCATTTGATTTAAAGTAACCAATCATTTTGTTAATTACACAAGTTCGGGGCCATGAACACGCTTATTCCTGCGTGATAAACCTGGGTGCTATATAAGATATCTATTTGAACCTTTCAAGTTAGACTTGCATTAGATTCCAGAGATCGACGGTACATCTGAGTTCCTAGACAGCCGAGAGGCTGGATAGGGTGGAGAAGTGGTTTTAGCTATATAGTATTGTAATTTGTGCTATGCTTGTATACCTGTATTCAGTTACATGCTATATAAAATGTAGAAGCGAACTATGCATTATTATTCCTGGTAAGACAAACGTCTTAAGAAACTGGAAGAAGTAAATACACAACGTGAAGCAGAAGTAAAGACAGCTAGAGTCAAATTCTAGACGATCACAAGTCTACAGAAATATGTAGTAAGAAAAGATGCATGGGTCGTATGTAGGATGTGGCGACCGGTTTCCCATAGACGCTCTCCACGTCAGACAGAAAGACTCATGGTGCTACATATTCTATTTGGTTGCCGTGACAGTTTCGACCTTTAGGGTAAGCAGAAAATTTGGAAGAAGATTAGAAGAAAAGAGAGTAAGCATCACATATTTTCCACATCTAATCAGTGACTGCATAGCACTGCATAGTCTTACATATTCTATTTGGTGCCGTAACGGAGTTTCGACCTTTGGGGTAAGAAGTCACTTTAGAAGACGAATACATATTTGAAGACGTTAAGAAGAAAATCTGTACAATCCAGCAACAGAAAAAGTCTGGTGGAAAAAAAAAATCTGGTGGAGATATTCGAAAAATTGGGTAAATACATTTTGTTTGGAAAATTAAATGTGTTAAATTTGTTTAAAGACCAAATAATATTAATTTAAAGTTAAAATCTGATAAGAAACTAAATATTTAAAATTTAACTATATAGAGAATAAAATATAATCATTCATAAGTTGAGATTGATAGGTTTATTAAACAATATAATTTCATGAGTTAGCTATGTATATTGCCAGGTTAACATGACCTGTAGTAAATTTGAGTAAAATTAAAGTTAAAGAGAAAGTTTAGGGAGTAGGTTTTCAAAAATAAATGTTTTGATATAACTAAGGAATAATAAAGAAACGGAATAGGGAATAAAGTAAGGAACTAATGTTGTCTCCGGATCGCAGTGGGAAGATGGCAGATCAAATGATGAAGTTGTGAGTGATTAATTCTAGTTTCCTAGTTGGCCGTACTTTCTACTGTGATTCGTTAATTTGTGTTTTTTGTTGTTTCGTATACTATATAATTTTAGGGCCCTTAGTCCAGGCCTTAGAGTTGTTGTAATTTAACTTTTGATTAAAAAGTTAGGTTATGTTGAAAATCCCATATGGTTAATCTAGGGATGTTGGTTGTGGTTTTTCTGGGGAAAAACTAAAATTAGCGGCTCGTTAAATTGTGAGATTATCGCAAAGTCATTAATACGAGTTTTATAGGAGGTTAAAGTTAAGAATGCGACATTTTTTTTTAGAAAAGTGGCGGTATACGGTAAATTTTGTCCGTATATAATTTTATGTAATTAAATTTTTGCTTAGAAACGTAATATTAACGTTTAATATATACTGCTAATTGCTTTAAGCTGTCGACATGTACACGAGATGATTAGAATGTGTAATTTGACATTCGGTCAGATTATTATAAACAATAGGTTCTAATACTGTGTTAAATTTGACGTGTGTAAAAGTCACGGATTGCATTAATATAATATATAGGATGTAGTTAACTGTATGTGTTATTAAAAGTTAGGTATGTTCTAATTGTTTTGTTTATAGAATATAGACTGGTGTTCCGAGGGAGTGAAGTGCACGTCACTTGCTTTGAACATGATTCTAAATAATGTTTATATAATACTAATAATGGAATAGGTACTGTAGGATAAAATGGAATGTCATTCATATACTGGCCATATTTGATTGACAGTTCTATCCTAGATAAATTAAAGTCTGGTATTGTCATAGGTGTGAGCTCAGCTTGTGTCAGTGTCAGTCTGATAGGAAGGTTTATAAAAAAAACGAAATACAAAATTGTAAATGATTAGGTCAAAAAGGTCACATTACTGACGGTGAAATATAAAATAACAGTGTAGGAATTCTAAAACAGAAACGGAAATTATAAAACATAAACGTAATTCTAAAATTGTCCATTACTCAGTTCAGGTCAAGAGGTCAAACTTAGTTTGAAAATTTATAATTAAAGGGACACATCAAAGTTTATTAATACTTAAATAAAGTTTAATTTTAATTACAGTAAGATTTGCTAATACGTTTTCGAAATAATATATTAATAATAATGTTAGACTAATAGCAACATAACGTTTTAAAAATATGGATTGAGGAATAGTTAGTTCTTGGTCTGATGGCAATGACATGTTTGATTGACGGAAAAAATTGTACAACCCAATCATACTTAGAAGAAAAAGAAAGAAGGTTTCAACTTGACACTATGGTAGCTGAAACAGACCAATACACATGCAAGAAGAAGAAAGGGTTTACCAGTTTACCAAATTGACATTTCCTGAGACAGAATTTAATGTGAAACTTGAACTTTATAAATATTACGTGATGTGTTATAGTGTTTTGAAATTAGGACACTTGAAGATTTAAAAAAGACAATTTGTGTTTTCTGTGTTTAGGCTTAGTGAATTTTAACAGGATTTTACAGTGATGAACTTTTTGGAGAACTTTTGCATGCAACTTTTGATTTTTGATTCTTTGTGTTTTTATTTCATAGTTTTGTTATATAGTATAGCATCATTGTTATTTGCCTGTTGCATGAATAATTATAGGGTTTAGCACATAGAAGTTTTTAAGAGTCTCCTACCTGTTCATTTAGCATAAATCTTGCAAGTGGGGGAGGTGATATATGTTGATTTTCTAGATTTCTGCTACATTTATGAATAGTTATATAATTCTACAGATGTTGGTATGGTTATTGTAAAGGATTCAAGGGATCTTTTACTCAATACCGAGCAAAAAGTCTTAAAGGAAGGGACGAATGTAATAATATTGCTAGAATTTTTGCTCTTGAAATAAGATGCCTTTATATTTCATTAATTAATATCTTTGGCAAGTTAGTAATTTCAAACATATTCACATAGATAGTGTGCACTAAATCAACTTAGTCTGTAATTGACAGTTGACAAATAAAAAAGAGTTATTTATCGAAAACATATGTCACTCATTTACCACCAGAATTACACGTGAGTGGAATTATTCTAATTGCATCATTTGATTTAGAGTAACCAATCATTTTGTTAATTACACAAGTTCAGGGCCATGAACACGCTTATTCCTGCGTGATAAACCTGGGTGCTATATAAGATATCTATTTGAACCTTTCAAATAGAGGACCCGGAGAAAACCCACGAGGTTGGACAGGCGACCCTACTCCTTGTCACGTACAACCGGGGATTCTAAACCACGCCAGTCGACTTAATGACAGGCTTTCTGATACAGCGCGCAAGTGCTAACCATTCGGCCATCCAACCCCACATGACGGTAAAGCGGCGTTTACACCATACAATCAAGCCATACAACCGTCGGATGCACCAATCGCATCCGACCAACTGATCAGACAAAATGGTCGGATGGACGGTTTATTGCATGGATAGGATAAGTTCTATTCTCATCCGACCAACTCATGCAATAGCCAATCAAAGTGCGTTGTATCTGACTTGGCAACCAGAATTTCTGTTTAAAGATGTCTTCTTCTGTCGCTTCGAGGTCTTTGATGTCCTCTAAAATGGATCTAAACCTATCCCGGACTCAATCGAATATATAATAACTCTGTATGGGAAGCAAAGTCTTTGTGGAACCCTCGGCATCAAGACGGGGATAAGAAGTGTCGTCTTACTGTCATTTTATTCAGTTACTAAGAAGGAATAAATGTTGCCATACAACGAATAGAACCATTGTATGGTGTAAACAGTCGTCCAATATGTTGCATCCGACGGTTGTATGGATTGGTTGTATCGTGTAAACGTCGCTTAAGTGATATGTACCTACACCTATACAATTGCGACGCGGCACCGGTTTACTTATTAGGAAAACTTACCGCTTTTAGAAAGAATTTCTTAAAATTTCGTCATTCGAAGAGTGCGTTGAATTTTCTTTAAAGAAAATCGGATACATTTGAAAGAAAAACAGCTTCAGACTTAGAAAGCACTGTTAATAGTAAGTGCAGGGGGACTGCACCACACAAAATTTACACAAAAACAAATACACGGACAAGACATCATACTCGGGAAAACACAAACAGACAGACAATTCAAAAAAGTAAATGGATCCGGGGGCTAGAAATGCGTCGTCATGGGCGACGTCGTTGGTAATCCATTAACTTGAAAGTAGTTCCAATGGCGGACTTCGTCAAACAGCCGAGGTATACCGAGTCGCCATGCAGTGTGCTATGTGGGACATTTTGTTCTTCCGGTCAAGGCTGGATTAAACATAGGCCTACATTACGCAAGAGCTAAATATGTCTATTGCAGGTCTTTCTTTAGGCCTGAAATGCTATCTAAATTATTAATTAGACATTAATTAACCTATCCAGGCCATAATCAACTCTAGATGGCAGCGCTAGCCTGCGATCTTTAGTGGATTGTGAGCCGATTTACTGCATAACTTTCCTTCTTGATTTAGCAATTAAATGGATAATCGAGACTATGCTGTTTATTGTACTGACTTTAGAAATGATGACCGAGGCTAGGGGGAAATTTCAGTCGCTTAGTTCATAATGGATCAATTTGAATGAAATTTTCAGCAAATTACCTTTACATTATCTAGTTTTTAACTATTATAGTGAGAACTGCCAACTCGTTACCGAATCTCCCATAATGCATCTTTAAACATTAAACAAAATAAGCACGAGCTTAGGGCATCGTGGAAAGGGGGGGGGGGGCCACCACAGAATTCTGTTTTGTTAGATGGCGAACTTTTTTTCCGGCGTGGTTTCCCCTTGTCAATGATGCAGGACGGAGGGCCTGACAAGAATAGCTGTCTAGTCGTTCGGATGGGACGATAAACCGAGGTCCCGTGTATACATTGGAATGCACGTAAAAGATCCCTTGGCAGTTGGAATTCGATATAAGAGTAGGCGATAGTGCCGCTGCCCGGGCAAAATTCCCCTCATAGCACACTGTATGGCGTATGCCCGTCTTCATTAGCCCAGTATATGAGCAGAACAGTAGGACGTTAAACCCCATTTCATTTCATTTCATTTCGTCTTTTCTTACTGTTGCCTCCTTCATCTCAATATATAATGACGCGTATAAAACCTCAGAAAAACTCTAACCACTTGCTTGACCATACTCCTTGCAGTGTTTCGTTTCATTATACCTAATCCCACTAAACACTGCTTTAACGAAAGCAAATTTCTGTTCCAAATTATGACTGGTCAATGGTCCGATTAACAACCAATAGCTAACTGCGTTACAAAAGCATTACGCTTAAAACAGAGCCCCAAATTGGACCAAAAATATGTTTACAGAACGTTACGTCATGACTCACGAGTTTATTATGCCCAATTAACCAGTGCATAGCAGAATATTGCAGAAAAACTAATTGTGTGACAAACGAGGCTATCAGATCGTAAACAATGCTGTTTAGAGACGAACATACTTTCACCGTTTTTAATACCTTAAATCACTGTCCAAAGTTTTAGGGATGTCCCCAGATTAAACGAAGCGCTGTGATGTTGCTGTACTTGGGATAGATTTGATTGAACGGGAAGAATACACACACTCCTCAAAAGCTCAAGAATCAGAAGCCAATCCAGCAATGGCCAGAGAGGGATTTATCGGGCCATTGCTTCAGGAATATGGTGCTTGGCGGATTGTTTATGGTTTATTATTATTTACATTTGAAATTGTATACTATACTATGAGCTATCGATCACTGCTTCATAACGATAATGAAATGAAATGGGGTTTAACGTCCTACTGTTCTGCTCCGAACTGGGCTAATGAAGACGGACATACGCCATACAGTGTGCTATGAGGGAAATTTTGCCCGGACAGCGGCACTACGGCCTACTCTTATATCGAATATTTATTCCAACTGTCAAGGGATATTTTATGTGCACGCCAATGTGCACACGGGAACTCGGTTTTTCGTATCATCCGAATGACTAGACATCTGTCCTTGTCAGGCCCTCCGTCCTGCATCACTGACTAGAGAGAATCACGCCGGAAAATCTGGATGAACTTTTTTCGGCCAATGCAGGGATCGAACAACCGATCTCCAAGCTAGCGAGTCAGCGTCTTACCCACTTACCCACCGTGGCTCCCTGCAGCTTACCCACTTAGCCACGTGCTTTTAGAATAAAACCAGTGATTTATCTCCCATTGTGTTCCGTTAATAACTAACGTCTTGGGTCATGCTACAGTAGTCAATATTTAAAGGGGCTAAATCGCTAATATTTTGGACCTAGAAATTGACACAAATGGGTCGCAACACATATAATAATGTAATATGAATGTATATAAACTGATTTACATTCAATCTTTTCTGTTTTTAATGTAACTTCTAATCAGTTATGTTCGGTGAAATACGCCAGAAGTCTCAATCGAATGGCAATCTCTAGCGTCTGGTTATTCCAGTCTACACCGCTGGTATTTATTGCGCATGCTCTTCAGATACGAATATGACGCCGTCGTTTGACATGACAAGTGGAATATGCCTAGTCTCTTTTTTCAAGCCCTTTATTACAAATGGCGCTGAAACGCATTATGGTATACGATTCGTGTACCAATTGTAAAATGTTAATTTGGTCTTGAATATTAGATATCAGAAGCCCAGCTTTTCCCACTAAGATCCCAACATCAGTGTTGATTTAAATTAACAAATAATTCGTGTTTTCAATGTCGCAGATTTTGGATGTTATTGAGTTAGAGACTTAGCTACTTTAAATAAGTCTATACATGTACGAAAAAGACATCAATTTTCTGAAAAGAAATAAATGGCCCAGATATTTTAATGTTATCGCTATGAGGTTGGTGACTAAGTGGGCTAATAGCACGCGTGTATAAGTTGTTGACCGATCTAAACATAAATGGAAATCTCAAATTAGGTCCGCTTGTTTAACAAAGAAATTTTGGGTAACACCCACATAAATAATGACCACAAAATCTTTCATACAAAAATCAAATTTATTTACAGTGACGTCACACACAATTATTTGGAGTTTTAAGTGATATTTCAAACAACAGGGTCAAACAAAGGTCAACGTTTTATGTGATATATTTTTGTATTATGATTATTTAATGTCAACGAACGCGGGGAGAGAGAGAGAGAGGGGGGATGGGTTTAACTAGATCATTTGGGGACTAACACATGGTTCAATTTTATTTCAATAATACGCTTGCGCGTATGGGTTTTTAGCAGTGGGAGAAAACCGGATGACCCGGAGAAAACCCACGAGGTTGGACAGGCGACACTACTCCTTGTCACGTACAACCGGGGATTCTAAAAATGGCTAATATTTGGGACACAAACTTGGTCAATTCGGGACTAGCATATGGTTCAATTTTATTTCAATAATTCGCTTGCGCGTAGGAGTCGGAGAAGATCCACGAGGTTAGCCATGTTAAAAAGAACACAAGTTTTATGGGATATCAAATTACGTTAAAGCTGTACTCCGATTGATTATTTAACCTCTCAATTGTTTAAATGACACCTAGAAGCACGGTTAACTATACGTATATAACGTGGTATATAACTACTTCTCTATTATTTAAACATACATTATGCAAGAACTAAATCTGCCTATTGCAGGTCTATCTTTAGGTCTGAAATGTTATCTAAATTGTTAATTAGACATTGATTAACTTATCCAGACCATAATCAACCCTCCATGACATCGGATACTCGAGATTTTAACTAGATTAAAACGGTTCGCCATTTAAAAATTTAATTTAAAAATTGTAAAGCGAGGCTAAGTCCCGATTATACCAGTGCCCTGGTTACCACTATGAACTACAAACAATGATAACTTGGCTGAGGATGAAGTAATTTGAATGAAATTTTCAATATTTTCTTTTTGTATCATCTATTTTTGAATTATTATAGCAAGAATGACCAACTCTTTATTAAACTCTTAACTAATGTATCTTTAAAGGGACAATAACACTCTTGCTGGCTTGACAGCTCCAGAAAATAAAAAAATAGCCTTATTCTAAGTACTAGATGTGTTAGTATCTTACCTGTTGTGTAAATTATCCATTAAATTATATTTTACTTGTCCAGAGGGTTCAAAAATATTTTTAAATCCAAGTCACATTTAAAAAGCTTTACGTCAGGCTTTTCAAATCATTTAGTTGAATTTTTCCAATTTTTTCTAAATTAGGTGTGTTAAAATGAAATTTGTATCATCAATTAATTGGAATATTGTAAAATAGTGCATTTTGTTGACCAGAATAAAGATTGGGACATATTATTCAGTTACAACAAGAGTGGTATTGAGCCTTTAATAACGACGTTTCGTAACACATACAGGTCACGTTTTCAAGTTAATTATAAATATCCATCTAGTCAGCCTATTATTAACATATTTTGGCTTACACCGAACAAATTAATAATCAGAAAAAAAAACATTAAAATAAATAAAAGCAACCACAATGACAATAATAAGACAAATAATAATAGGTAATTGGTACTTATATAGTAGTGTTAATAGATAATTAGTACCCGAAATGTTGACAGTAATACTAATAATACTAAAGATCAGCTGACCAATATTAAAGGACAATATTGGTGCCAGTCATAGAGCCAGTGCCAGTGGGAGGTAACAGGGGGACTCGTAGAAAACCCACGATATTGGACAGCCGACCCTACTCTTTGTCACGTACAATCGGGTAATCGAAACCACGCCAGTTGACTCAATGACAGACCTTATGATACAGCGCGCACGCGCTAACCATTCAGCCATATCAAAAATCGAATTCCGTCAATCGATGCGCAATAGTCCAAGAACAAGCATGCCACGTTTCATGCCCCATGAACAAGAACAACAAGTACTTTTTTATATATCATCATTTCACTTATACGTCTGGACACCAGAGAAACCCCAGAATGAAACCGATTAACTCATTGCCAGATCCAAAGCACGCGAGTAAGATCACTCGACCATCCCCACCCAGCATAACCCACTACATCTTTTACAGATTCTTCACCACCGGAGTCTCCCTTGAAATAACGGTCTGGTCGGCCACCACACCCACCAAACGACCCAATAATTCTTTACAGATTCTTCACCACCGGAGTCTCCCTTGAAATAACGGCCTGGTCGTCCGCCACACCCACCAAACGACCCAATAATTTGAAATAACGGCCTGGTCGGTCACGCCATTTCACAAACGACCCAATAATTTCTTACAGATTCTTCACATCGGAGTCTCCCCTGAAAAAAACGGTTTGGTCGACCAACACACCCACCAAACGACCCAAAAATTTCTTACAGATTCTTCACCATCGGAGTCTCCCTTGAAAAAAACGGTATAGTTGGCCACCCCACCCAACAAATGACCCAATATTTCTTCACGGATTCGTCACCACCGGAATCCATTTTAATCAGAGTCCGGAATTACGAATCAATTTATTCTGTAACATAATTCATCACCGCCTTACGGATCCATTATTTATCATTGTGGGTTAATTTCATACATGAATATATTCTCGTCTGTTGAGAAGTGATTTACAATGGTCACGTTCAGCTTTATTACAGAATATTAAACATTTAGTAGTAATATTATTAGTGGAAGGAAACGTGACGTGAATAAAAGTATGACGTAATTCAGCGTGATTGACATTATGCTGGGTTTTTTTTATCATTCTCCCAAGCAGAGTTGTCTACGCTTCCGGTTCTCACGTTGCATAGCAAATACTGGGTTATTATTCCGCGCCGAAGGAAGTCAGGGGGTGGGGGGGGATACTGAATTGTTGTCCGTCCGTCCTTCCGTCAGTCCCGATTTCGTTCCCGGAAAATATCTCACGATATCTTCCTGAAACTTTGGCTATTTAGGAATTTTGGTTTCCAATTTTGTTTCCGGAGCATATCTCATAAACCTTCATGAAAATTTGTACAAACATCGACTTATTAATGTAGTTGTGCCTTTTGCTAATTTGGAATTTCTCGGATGTAATCATTTCTGTGTTTCCATGGAAACAAATTTGATTGAATTTTTATGTATAATTTTGTTTCCGGAACATTTCTCATAAACAATTCAAAATATCTTTTTGCAACTTTGCACACTCATCATCGGAATTTGTCGGAATTAATAATGCTTGAGTTTCTCTGTTGATTGACTTACGAATTTTTACTACACATTTGAATTAGTTTTTGGTATATAATTATTATTTTAGAGCATTTATCAGAAACAGTTCATGACACTTTTACATTCATCAACCTATTATTTTATTTTCTGATGACCATCCGGGGGGTTGGATGGCCGAATGGTTAGCACGTGCGTGCTGTATCATACGGCCTGTCATTGAGTAAACTGGCGTGGTTTCGAATCCCCGGTTGTACGTGACAAGGAGTAGGGTCGCCTGTCCAATCTCGTGGGTTTTCTCCGGGTCCTCCGGTTTCCTCCCACTGCTAAAGACCCCTACGCGCAAGCGAAATATTGAAATAAAATTAAAACCATATGTTAGTCCCGAAATGACCTAGTTTGTGTCGAGTGGACGTTAATCCCCATTTCTCTCTCTCTCCCATCCTTCCGTTCCGATTTCATTTCCGGTGCATATTTCATTATCCGTTCAAGAAATCTTTTCGAAACTTTGTACAAACATCAAACTAATTGTAGTATTTATTTTCTGATGTATAAGTTTATTGTTTAACATACAGCAGCTGATTGAAGTAGGCAAAGGTTGTTGTGCAAACCTTACATGGAGTAGCGACCCTGCCTTGCCGAGTCACTGTGATCAGAGCATGAATCTTCTTTCTAGTCTGGAGGTCACGTGTTCGATCCCTGCATTGGCCGAGAAAGTACATCGGGATTTTCCGGCGTGGTTCCCCCTTGTCAGTGATGTAGGACGGAAGGCATGACAAGGACAGCTGTATAGTCGTTCGGATGGGACGAAAAACCGAGGTCCCGTGTACACATTGGCGTGTACGTAAAAGATCCCTTGACAATTGGAATTCGATATAAGAAACGTCAACGCTGATTGATTAATCAATGTCTGGTATCATAGGGTCAAAATCCGCTCGTCCCACCCCTGACGCGACCTTTCAGTACAGTCGGTCAGATTTTCATGTAGTGTAGGCACTCGAAAGTATAAAAAAGCGAAACTAAATATAATAGATCTGTATTTTAATCAGGGAGCCACGGTGGCTAGGTGGTTAAGACGCTGGCTCGCTAGTCTGGAAGTCGGGTGTTCGATCCCTGCATTGGCCGATAAAGTTCATCTGGATTTTCCGGCGTGGTTTCCCCTTGTCAGTGCAGAACGGAGGGCCTGACAAGGACAGTTGTCTAGTCCTTCGGATGAGACAAAAAACCGAGGTCCCGTGTATACATTGGAATGCACGTAAAAGATCCCTTGGCAGTTGGAATTCGATATAAGAGTAGGCGATAGTGCCGCTGCCCGGGGCAAAATTTCCCTCATAGCACACTGTGTGGCGTATGCCCGTCTTCATTAGCCCAGTATAGGAGCAGAACAGTAGGACGTTAAACTCCATTTCATTTCATTTCGTATTTTAATCAGATGGCATGAAATTTAGCCTGTGTTAGTTTCAGCGATTTGCAACCATGTTTATCTTCCTTTATCAATGAAACCCAAGATGGTGAATAAAGAATATAATTTCATTTAGTACGTCACTGGTCGCTTAAACTAATTAAAAAGGTAGATTTCATCTGTCAATCTAATCCAGAGAGAGGGAGAGAAACAGGAATCGTGAATAACTCTCGATTCTAGATGACGGGTTTTTTTTCTTGTCGGAATTACAGACCTTTCAGCTCGCTGGGGTGTTCAGGTTACATGCCGGCTGTAATCCAATCATTGGGTTAATTACGTAGATTAAACAATGTCTCCCCCTGGTACCCCTAAGTGCCGTAATGGTGATGAAAATTAATGGACGTTGATCTCGGTTGCACCATTAAACGTAACCGAATCTTCACCTCGTTAAAACAAAAAAATGTCATAAAATACACAACGTATAAAAACAAGATGGATAGAAAAAATAATTGTTTTCGTTAATGACGTAGTTCTCGGGTTTTAATTCCGTTCTCGCCTGATTTATCTCTGTAAATTTTGTTTCTAATGATTGTCGTTACACACCCTTGACACGTTATTGAGAGAGAGAGAGAAAGAGAGAGAGAGAGGTAGAGAGAGAGAGAGGCGTAGCCGTGAAATATATATTGGGGGGGGGGGGGCGCAAATTAAATTATATAAAATGTTGACAATGTGACGCTGGCGATAGGGAGAGTGGGGGTGCGGGGGTGGGGGTTTCCATAACCCCCATAAATAGTGGGCCCTCCCACTACCCCCATAAATATTTTTTAAAGTTTCAGTCTTCTGACTGTTTTGGCATATTTTACGGGGTTAAACTAAAACATCACACCCATACAATGTTTATCTTGTTTAAGTCAGGGGGTACCGTATTCATATTTTTTTCATGGCTTTTACATATTGAAAGTTACGCTAGAGTTATGAACAACACGACAAAGAGAGTTTAGTAGGGGAATTTTTATGAGGAGGATCCAAATGAAACAAAACTTGATCACATAAGTTAAAATTCTATCTGTATAAAACAATGTACAAATTAAAACACAAACACTTATGTTTACTTTTTGAAATCCATTTATAATACACAAAATACTTTAAATATCTATACAACTTCCTTGTAAATGTCAATGTGTATATGTATGTCGTAGTTAACAAAGTGACTGTCAAATATGCATTTTCTCCGGGTCCTCCGGTTTCCTCCCACTGCTAAAGACCCCTATGCGCAAGCGAATTATGGAAATAAAATTGAACCATATGTTAGTCCCGAAATGACCTAGTTTGTGTCGAGTGGACGTTAAATCCCATTTCTCTCAACCCCCATTGACACGTTATTGAAGATGTTCCCACAATAGAGATTTTTGGCAAGCGCAATTTCCTGGTCCGTATCGCGTATCCGTATGGATTTTGCGTGTGACGTCATCAATGTCTGTGTATTTCTCATACGTGATACGGCACACGGATACGGCAGCACGTATGGAACGGCTTTCATACGGAAATGGTCCGTATAACACTGTCGTCTTTTTACCGTCTTTTTTGCTACTTTTAGACGCTGAAATGTTGCATCATAGCGTTTTTATGAATCTATGTGTATCCTAGGCGTATATTTGATGTGATTTTAACAGTGATAACGACTGGAATTTAATCATTATTTTTGATGGGTTTTTCTCGGAATTTTTATATTTTTCCCGCCTGTCTGCATACTGGTTGATCTACGGGCTAAACTTTCTGAAATGATACAATAGTAAAACCAAAAATTGCTAAAATCTGCCAAAACTCTAAAACTACATTGACGTATACGATACGGATACGGGATACGGATGGGAAAAATCCGCTTGCCAAAAGTCTCTATATTGTGTGTCTGTGTACATATTCTACACAGACGACGAATATGGCGATTATAGGGTATAATACCGCTATTTAGATTCGCTGAAATAATTGGAGCCACGGTGGCTAGGTGGGTAAGACGCTGGTTCACTAGCCCGGCGGTCGCGTGTTCGATCCCTGCATTGGCCGAGAAAGCACATCAGTTTTCCGGCGTGGGCTCTCTTTGTCAGTGGTGCAGGACGAAAGGCCTGACAAGGACAGCTGTCTAGTCATTCGGATGGCAAGAAAAACCGAGGACTCGTGTATACATTGGCATGCACGTAGAAGATTCCTTGGCAGTTGGAATACGATATAAGAGTAGGTCATAGTGCCGCTGCCCGGGCAAAATTTCACTCATTGCACACTGTATTGCGAATGCCCGTCTTCATTAGCCTAGTCGGAGCAGAACAGTAGGACATTAAACCCCATTTCATTTCATTTCAATCTCTGTCGCAATTGTGTACTATTAGTGGCATGAAGTCGGTTTCTAATGGAGTCCTCCTATACAATAATCTAATTGATAATTTAATCTGGTAAAATCAGAATTCTGTCACGTTTCCTATGTTTGTTGTCTGGTGAGAGGAATCATTCTAAACTAACTTGATTATACAAGATCAATACAGAGATCAGATGTTGGTCCAGGGGTAGGGTGAACGAGGGGTCTGGTATATTACAGACGAAGTTGGGCGAAGGGTCTGCTTTAAGTACATTGTTTAAGACAATTAACGTCAAAATACATTCGTCATTATTAAAATCAAGACTATAATTAGGTAACATGAGTTTGGGCGAGTATTCTGATTAGTGAGTTATAATAATACATGTATGGTGGTGTAATTGGAATATTCTGTTTCATCTAAACTACATAAAGACTGCAATTTACTCTACTAATTCACAAAATTTGAATAATGGCCGTATATTTGGTAAAGTTTCAAATTAATGGTTCTATCCCCGTGCTTTATTATAATGGCTATCGTTATGGTGGAAAACCAAGCTTTCCCCCCATTGCTAAAGACCCCTACGCGCTAGCGAATTATTGAAATAAAATTGAAATAACATATCCTTCAATTTTATTTCAATAATTCGCTAGCGCGTAGGAGTCTTTAGCAGTGGGAGGAAACCGAAGGTCCCGGGGAAAACCTACAAGGTTGAACAGGCGACCCTACTTCTTATCATGTAGTGATAGGGCATTTTCAACGGCAGCACAATGGAATAAACTCCCAGCAACATTAAAGGAATCCAGAACTTTAGAGTCCTTTATTGTTGTCCTTTAATTTATCCTTGAAGACTCACTTACTTTACTTTGAATACCAAACGTGACAGTGCAGCTCGGCGCCATCGAGTAGAACAGTTCTAGATGAGAGGCGCTATACAAATTCATTATCATTATCATTCTTGCTATAATACTTCGAAATAGATAATGTAAAATGAATGATTTGAAAATTTCATTAGCCTTTCAAGGTTTGACAAGATGTGTGCAATAATTTCAACCACCGCACTGGTAGTTCGAAGCTAAGTCCCCGCTCCTTCATTTTTAGCTTAAATCAAATTATGGCTGAACTGTTCTAATCTATTTAATATCGGAGAAATCCGATGCCATCGAAAGTTGATTATGGCCTGGATAAGTTAATTAATGTCTAATTAATAATTTAGAAAACATTTCAAGCCTAAAGAAAGACCTGCAATAGGCAGATTTAGCTCTTGCATAGTGTATGTTTAATGATTTAACAAAATGGCAGGAATAATTAATTAACCTTACCGTGTATTTATTTAAGACCTTATACCTTTAAGATCATGGAAGATGGATCCTATATCGCCTTATATCCCTCTAAGCTGACTGAACATGACACAACATTCTGTTGTAAATTCAACAGAAATTTTACCCTGTTTGTGTTTCATTTTCCTTTCCGCAACAGGAAGGAATTATACTGTGACTATTGCGTTCAATACGTGAAATATATGAACTATATATTTACAAGTTAGACCTAATGTGTCGGGATACAAATACTTCCTTCCTAATTCTTGATAACTTTATTTTAAAGAGTTGACAGTTTTTGCTATAATAGTTAATAAAATAGATAACGTGAATAGAATATATTGAAAATTTCAGTTAAATTGTTCAACTCTGAACCGAAATATTAGCTTTTGAATTTTAAGCCTAGCCTTGTTTAACATTATTAAAGCCGGTACGATAAAAAAAAAAACATAGTCTCGATTATCTATATTTGGATTTATTCATCAATGAGCATTGAGCAGCAATTCGGATTCAAATCCAGTGAAAATCCAACACATAAGATGATATCAAGAGTTGATTATGGTCTGGATAGATTAATTAATGTCTAATTAATAGTTTATATAACATTTCAGGCCTAAAAAAAGACCAGCAATAGGCAGATTGGGCTCTTGCATAATGTATGTTTAATAGAAACTGTTATGAATTAAAAGATACCTAGGTCATTCCACTAATAAGCCCGCTACCCCCACCCCACCCCACCCCCACTCCACTTTCTTACGACTAAAGGAAGATGAAGGTGGTTTTGTTAAGCAGTAATTAGAAAAACCGAAGAAGATGACGGATTTGTAAGACTACTGTTCCCACTGTCGCGCGATGCGTTCCGATAGGATTGTGCCTAATAAATACTTTTGACAAGGGTAAATTTATCCTCGATATCGCGTATCCGTACCGATTTTGTGCGTGACGTCATCAATGTGTGTGTATTTCTCATAAGTGGTACGGCACACAGATACGGTAGCACGTATCGAACAGTTTTCATA
The DNA here is from genome assembly GCF_932274485.2 of Patella vulgata. NCBI lineage: Eukaryota > Metazoa > Mollusca > Gastropoda > Patellidae > Patella > Patella vulgata. The sequence goes on along the minus strand of NC_065882.2, from coordinate 6,865,075 downwards.
CGGAAAAGATCCGTATAACACCTTTGTCTTTTTACCGTCTTTTTTGCTACTGTAGACGCTGAAATGTTGTATCATAGTGTATTTTATGAATCTATGTGTACACTATAACACGAAGGTGTATATTTGATGTGATTTTAACCATGATAAAGACTGGAATTTAATCATTATTTTTGATGAGTCTTTCTCGGAATTTTCATATTTTTTCCTCTCTGTCTGCATGCTGATTGATCTACGTGCTAAATTTAGGGAGGTGGCCATGGGACCTTGCAAATCTGTAAATGATGTGATTCTATGGTAAAGGGGTATAAACTTTCTGAAATGATACGTTAGTGAAACCAAAAATTGCTGTCGAGTCGAAGTCGAAGATATTTAATAAGATTGGACATAAATATTCTTTTTAATAGCTCAACGACTGTCGAGCGACTTCACTCCATCCAGGAATTGTAGGCTAGGCATTTGACTGGTACTGATGGTGATCTTGGTAGTTAACTGTCATCATGCTGTAATAAAACTAAGCTCAGCTCAGCTACTCATACGTACGCGGCGCGAAAATCGGCCAAAACTCTAACACTACATTGACGCAACGTATCACGTGACGATACGGATATGGATGGGAAAAATTCCGCTTGTCAAAAGTCTTGATTGATTCCACGATCTGCTACGTGCAGATACGTTCAGATACGTTTCGATACGTTCAGATACGTTTCGATACGATCAACATGATTGACCTTAATATATGATAAGACCTGATAGATCATAATGATTTCTCCGCAATTAAAACCAAGATTTCAATAGAAGTACAAATCGTGATGATATGAAATGAAATGAAATGAAACGAAATGGGGTTTAACGTCCTACTGTTCTGCTTCTAACCTGGGCTAATGAAGACGGGCATACGCCATACAGTGTGCTATGAGGGAAATTTTGCCCGGGCAGCGGCGCTACAGCCTACTCTTATATCGAATACCAACTGCCAAGGGATCTTTTACGTGCACGCCAATGTGTACACGGGACCTCGGTTTTTCGTCCCATCCGAACGACTAGACAGCTGTCCTTGTCAGGCCCTCCATCCTGCATCACTGACATGGGGAAACCACGCCGGAAAATCTGGATGAACTTTCTCGGCAAATGCAGGGATCGAACACTCGACGTCCAACAAATCGTGATAGTTGAAACCTAGCATAAGACAAACTTATATACATTGACTTCAGCCTACCAAATACGCCCCCGTCCTTTGTTAGGCATTAGACAATTAATACACCAAAGGCAATTTATGTACCAGTAACTCAAAGAGAAAGTACATTCCGAGGAAATTTGTATCCCGCCATTAGATAAAAAAGCGGTAGTACGACACCATACGAATTACTGTTATATCAATTCCTTGTGGGTTAGGTCAAATCTTCGGGGTCAAATTTTAGGTCAAATCTCCGGGTTAAATATGTAAATAATTTACAGATGAATGGTGTCTAATAATGTCAACTTGTCTTGTTGGGGTTTTAATGAATCCAATATTTAAAACATTATCATTTATATAAATATAGAAAGATAGCTAAATGGGGTTTAACGTCCACTCGCCACAAACTAGGTCATTTCGGGACTAACATATGGTTTAATTTTATTTCAATAATTCGCTTGCCCGTAGGGGTCTTTAGCAGTGGGATAAAACCGGAGGACCCGGAGAAAACCCACGAGGTTGGACATGCGACCCTACTCCTTGCCACGTACAACAGGGGAATCGAAACCACGCGAGTTGACTCAATGACAGACCCACACGCGCTAACCACTCGGCCTTCCACCCACCCCCACCTTCTCTACTGTTAGACGTGAGAATATGTTATAAATTCTGATAAAATATCAGACATAAAAAAAACCATATAATATGAGATTATGAAAATACAAAATGACATCTGCGCGTGATATTGTCCGATTTAATAGAATATATGGAAAGTATATGTACGTGACATTTGGTAAATTTAATAAAATGTTCAGGATATCTTATTAATGCATATATCCTATTCATTTTAGGTGTATTATTTTAAACATGAGCGGTTATCTAATCATGCTAAGATGCATTGCTTTAAGAGAGAGAGAGAGAGAGAGAGAGAGGACCTGATCTATAGTACGTATATGATGGTATTTGGTTTTACAAACAACGTGACAGAGACAGAGAGAGAGAGAGAGAGAGAGGGAGGGAGGACCTGATCTATAGTACGAATATGATGGTATTTGGTTTTACAAACAACGTGACACAGAGAGAGAGAGGGAGAGAGAGAGAGAGAGAGATGGGGTTTAACGTCCAGTCGACATAAACTAGGTCATATCGGGACTAACATATGGTTCAATTTTATATTTTATTTCAGTAATTCGCTTGCGGGTAGGGGTCTTTAGTTGTGGGAGGAAATCGGAGGACCCGGAGAAACCCACGAGGTTGGACAGACGACCCTATACTCCTTGTCACGTACAACTGGGGATTCGAAACCACGCCAGTTGACTCAATGACAGGCCTTATGATACAGCGCGCACGTGCTAACCATTCGGCCATCCAACCCCCCACCAGGGTTAATGGAGACGGTCTCATATAACAAGCTACATGTAGCGTCCATTGGGGCTTGTATGAACCCCTTTTTATCCGAATAAATCCAAGAAGGAGGATTATCTACCGCCGACATTTTGTTTCTATTTTATCTTAATTAAATGTTAAATTATCGATTGGGTTGATTAGTGAAAAATTAGATATTCTCCAAAATGTGATTTTAGCCAAAAAGAGGCGATCAAAACTCATTTGATTTATCGTATTTATTTGACCTTAATTTGGTTGAAAAGTGGAAGTCAGTAATTTTGAAGTTGTAATTAAACTCACTCATTGTTCTGTTCGGGTCAAACATTCTCCTCCAAAAGTCTGTTTTGCCTTTTATGCGAAAAGACAATATGGTGACTTAGATCGTTCTTCCCGTGGACTCTTCGTATGTCTCAATGTGAGATCTGAATGAAGATTATATTATTAAATAATTTGTTGTTTATTTCTGGCAATGTTTTGTTTTGTTTTGTTTGTCTTGGTCGCGGGTTTGTCTTATCAGTTTTGTTTTGCGATTCTCTTGCATTTGCTAAATAAGCCGGAGAACTCTAGATCGGAGACGGTTCTGTACATTTTAGCACATATGACGTCATATGTAGACTGTGGGTTAGGGTTAGGGTTAGGACCTGCAGATTTCGTCAAAGTCTCGAGATATAAACAGGGCTAGTCCTAACCCTAGACCAAGCTTAATCCTTACCCTAACCTAGACCAAGCTTAATCCTTACCCTACAGAAGAAATTAAAACGTTTAGGCTAACAAGAGAAAAATTCTGGATTGACAAATTGAAAACAACAGCCCCCCTAGGTTTGAATATTCATTCGGCTAACGCAATAGCTCCTTTTGTAGTTCCATTTAGCGCAACAGCAGCAAGTGCATCCAAAATCATCAGAAAACACTATACTGTTCTCCAAGAAAATCACCCGAAAATATTCACACAGAAACTTATAATTGCATATTCTAAAAATAAAAATCTGAACGACATCCTAGTGCACAGTAAATTAGATTAAATAAGACCAGTCTCCACCCTAATCCAAAATAAACCATATATCAAATCCTATCCCTAACCGTTAGTAAATAAAATCAACTAGATATAAGAACCCTTAGCCCTAACCCGGTGATGTGGAACAAACACGATTTTTAAGAAAATCCAATCCGTAGTAGGAAACACACTAATGTGGCTCTCTCCCGAGAGCCTCAAATTTATTTTCTTTTTTCTTCAGAAACAATAATACCAGAATACCAGAAGCACCATCCAAGGAAGACCATCAGCGCCACCAACACCAATAAACAGTGGAATCGCCTTTGTATATAAATCTAATGTATTGTATGTATTTTTAATAAAACTAGGAAATATCACGAACTAATTTGTCATCATCCTAGGTCAGTGCTTATGTGGAGACTTAACCTCTCCCCCAAATTCTTAAACCTAACGAACAATCCACATATGACGTATGTGCAGGACCGTCTCCATATAATATAAGCCCCGTTTGTGCTCTTGTTTATGTCACATTAGGTGACGTCATATTGATCGTCGCGTGGCGTGACAAACCAACTCAATCAAGAAAAAAAAAACTGATTATATTATTCCATTCCGATCGTCCTTGGTTATTTTATACCCGATTGTATTAATTATACATGGAGATCAGAAACAGAACAAAAAAATACATTAAACAATATTCTCTGAGTAGATTTGTTCTATGTTATTATAAATGATGAATTTCGTCTCGGGTGACACAATTAATCCGGTTAATGGAAAAAGAGTCCTGTCCTGTGTCATGTCTGCTAAAGAACTTTTTTAAAGTGAGAGAGAGAGAGAGAGAAATGGGGTTTAACGTCCACTCGACACAAACTAGGTTATTTTGGGCCTAACACATGGCTCAATTTTATTTCAATAATTCGCTTGCGCGTACGGGTCATTAGCAGTGGGAGGAAACGGGAGGTCCCGAAGAAAACCCACGTACAACCGGGGAATCGAAACCACGCCAGTTGACTCAATGGCAGACTTGATGATACAGCGCGCACGTGCTAACCATTCGGCCATCCATCCAACCAACATGCTTTTAGTCTTATTATGACGTAACCAAGACGACGGACATGGAAATAAAATAAAATGGGGTTTAACATCCTACTGTTCTGTTCCTATGGGGCTAATGAAGAAAGACATTTATGTCAGACAGTGTGCTATGCAATGAGGATTTTTTTCCCCCTGACAGCGGCGCTACGACCTACTCTTATACGTGCACGCTAATGTGTCCACGGGGCCTCGAGTTTTTCGTCACATCCGATGATCATTATGACTATAAGTAATCCCTTGCCAGACAGCCCGTTCTCCACTATTGTTTCCTTTAAATATGGTTTCTTCGTCATAATTTATAGATAAGAAAAAATTTGATTTTTGCATAATCGACAGTATGTACATCTCTCTCTCTATAAATCCCGTCGAGTAAAGGTTTTTTTCCGCGAATAATCGTTAGTAATACTCCCGGGTAAAGATTTGTTCTGCATATCCATTAATAATTTGGAGACATGATTGAATTTTCCAGTACATGGTCGCTGTGTACATGCTGCATAAATCATGGCATTAAAATTATCACACGAAGAACATTAAATCGTTGACAACCCACGTGATTTTCTTGGCGATACTTTTCGCTCAATGTTCGTGACTCGCTGAGAATGACGTCCCTTGGCAGAGCTGGAAATTATAAGATTAGGCTATATCGCGGATAAATCTATTTGTTAAGACCAGCTCAATTTTCGTCAAGGTCGCTGAGCTGTAAATAAGGCTAGGGCACGTGATTGTTGGCGGGATTGTAGGTTAGGGTTAGAGAAATCATTAGGGCTAGCTCCAGGGTATGGGTTAGGGTTGGGATTAGCGCTAGCCATGTTTACAGCTGGTCCCCTTTGGGCAAATTTGAAGTTGACCGTATCAAATAGCTGTTGCGCCTCTCTCGGGATAACAGTGGTGCAGGACGGAAGGACGGCCAAGGACAGCTTCCTAGTCGTTCGGATGGGACGAAAAACCGAGGTCCCGTGTACACATTGGTGTGCACGTAAAAGATCCCTTGACAGTTGGAATTCGATATAAGAGTAGGCCATAGTGCCTATAGCATATAGCATACTGTATGGCGCATGCCCGTCTTCATTAGCCCAGTCGGAGCAGAACAGTAGGATGTTAAACCTTATTTCATTTCATTTCATTTCTAACTCAAATTTACATGGCATATATGTTCTTGCTGGAGTGCACATACAATGACCCTTGATAGGATTCCATAAAGAGAAGGGGGAACCCCGAAATATGCACTGTATGACGTATGTCCGTCTTCATGGTAGAGAAAAGTATCATGTTTCTGGTGTAAGGGGTTTTAACAGCCTTTGATATGTTTTTATTCGGGGGTGTTTTGTTTTCCATTTATTTTTTTTTTTAACCTTCTGATGAAACTTAAACCTCGAACAAAACTATTTATGAGATAAATATTACCATAATCGAGGGTTGATATGTGAAATAACCTAAAAGAAAGAATTGGGGTCCTTTTTCATTGCAGCGTCCGTAAACCTGTTGTGACGTCGTCAGAGGGTGATATCTGATATCGTCCCTAGGATCGATATCAAATATCACAGTCTGATGACGTCACAACAGGTTAATACGTTTCATAACATGCATGGGAGATCAAGGGAAATAACATACGAGGGGTGATTGATAAGTAGTGAGTCTACTACTTAGAAAAAAGAAACAAGAAATTCAAATCAAATGCATTTATTTTTCAACATAGTCCCCCGTCAATGTACATGTAATACATTTCTGCTATCGGTGTTGTTGAGCCTTTATTCCAGTTCTGTAGAAGTCTTTGTCTTGGGTGTGTAGAAAATCATCCACAGCGGCAATGACGTCATCGTCAGACGGGAAATGCCTACCGGAAAGACATTTCTTCAGAGCAGGAAACAGATAGAAGTCTGAGGGAGCTAAATCAGGAGAGTAGGGTGGATGCTGAAGAAGTTGAAAACCACAGTCATGGATTGCTGACATGGCAACAGCTGGAAAATCACACCTTTGGTTAGCTTTCCTTGTCTTTTGGTCTTAATTTCTCGCCTCAACTGCCTCATAATTGCTGCATAGTATCTACCGTTAATTGTTTGACCCTTTTGGAGGCAATCCACCATGAGAACAGCCTCAGAATCCCAGAATACTGAGACCATCACCTTTCCGACCGATGAAACAGTCTTATCCTTCTTTGGGGTCGGCGACGTCACATGTTTCCACTGTTTTGACTGCTCTTTTGTTCCTGGCTGAAAGTGGTGGACCCAAGTTTCATCCATAGTAACAATTTGTTTTAGGAAGCGGTCAGGATCGGTTTCAAATAAGGCTAGATTCTCTCCTGACATGATGTGTCTTGAACGCTTATTATCCGTTCGGTCTAGCAATTTTAAGATCGAAAATGGCTTGTCACGTCCTGTTAATGTTGATGACCTATTGATGAGTGTGCACGAAAAGTTCCGTTTGAAACCAGTTCAACGAATAGTTTACATGTATGTGATGAAAAACTTTCCTGTTTGACATTTTATCTATTTGTTTGCTTCCTTAAAATTCCCTTCCTGTCAGATTCTTGTACATGTGATTATTATTATATCAGTAAAACTAAATGGTAGTACATATATTTGTTGTGTTAAATCTCAGTTTCTGTCTTTTAGCAAAGTGACCTCCAGTTATTCCAGATTTACGCCAAAATAACCCTAGAGACCTTGCATCTTTCAAAACAGGTTAGAACACTGATAATATATTAAGCCCGCTTGAGCTTTTGTTTCTTGACAACATGATAATTCAATCATAGAATATTGATCAATCTGAACTACAGTTTAAAAAGCTGGGTGTGTTTTTGTGAAGACATTTTGCTGAGGTTAGCATCAAATATTGATTTGCTATTGTTTCAAGGTGCATGTTGTTGGCATCAACCATTGATTTACTATTGTTTCAAGGCGCATGTTGTTGTTGGCATCAATTATTGATTTGTTATGGCTACAAAGTGCACGTTGCCTTAACGATTATAGAATTTAAAAAAAAAAATCGTGTTTTCTAAAAACAACCTTTTCTGCTGTTTGTTGGTTTTGTGATTTTATTGTATGTTGATCAGATGCAGAGAATGGAAATGAAATGAAATGGGGTTTAACGTCCTACTGTTCTGCTCCGAACTGGGCTAATGAAGATGGGCATACGCCATACAGTGACCTATGGGGGAAATTTTTCCCGGACAGCGGTACTACTGCCTACTTTTATATCGAATTCCAACTGTCAAGGGATCTTTTACGTGAACGCCAATGTGTACACGGGACCCCGGTTTTTCGTCCCATCCGAACGACTAGACAGCTGTCCTTGGCAGGCCCTCTGTCCTGCATCACGCCGGAAAATGTGGATGAACTTTCTCGGCCAATGCAGGGATCGAACACCCGACCTCCAGGCTAGCGAGTCAGCGTCTTACCCACTTAGCCACCGTGACCCACCCTGCAGAGAATGGGATTTAAAGTTTCTTTCAACACAATTATTTGTTTAGGGGGCTGGCGGTCGTGGTTTCGAACCCCGGTATGAGCGTATGTGGCTTGGAGATAGGGGTGCTTTCTCAGAATCGTGGGTATCTTGTGGGTACTTCGCTTTCACCCCACGTTCGTTAAGATAATAAAAATAAGACTTCTCTGCGATATCACCCTCAATGGAAGCAGACGTTAAACAACAACAATACTTTGGTCATTTTGATAAATTATGTCTTTTCGTCAAGGGTAATTTTACATCTACGCCAATATGTAGGCGGGTGAATTCATTTCTTCTGTTAAGACTGTGGATTAAATCTTTCGTACCATCCGACCGACTACGCACATGTCTTTTGTTACGAAATATTTCGGTCATTTTGAGAGAACCACATGATAGATTTTGTTTTTATGGTTAAATCTGAAATCTAAGACAACAGGAAATCTGCTTTTCCTGATACAAAATCAAAAGTATAAACGATAGCCACGCAAAGTGTGGAATACGCTCCAAGTCAAAGGACAGTTTGTCTCAACCGCAGCTTATGCGAAAGGTAAACTTGGACGTTGAGCAAATGTCCGGAACGGAAAGTCGCAAAACACTTAATATCTGTAGGGTTCAGCATCCTATGACCCCATTGCTTCCCACCAAATTTTAAAGAAATCCCTTAAAAACTATAGCGTCTATCGCGTTCACAAGGTTTTTGGCAAATGGGGGATAATTCGATCCGGAATAGAAAGTCGCAGAACGCAGAACGTTGAATATTGCTAGGGTTCATCCTCGCCCCGATGCTTCCCACCACTTTTGAAAATAATATCCATTAAAAACTGTAGCTTCTATCGCGTTCACAAGGTTTTCAGGAATGGAGGGGGGGATAACTCCGGAAAGTCGTAGAACAACGAATATCGAGAGGGTTCATCCTCTAATGGTCAAATTTGAAAGAATTCATCAAAAATTGTAGCATATATCGTATTCACAAGCCAGTCGTTGACGCCCCAACGGACAACGTAATAAACCCACACTGAAATGGCGTATAGCAATTGCAAATAATAGATCTCTCTTACCTGATTCTCACAAAAATTCACTGGTCTAATTTTTAGATATGGACCGTTCGTTTGTTTATTCGTAGGGCTTTCACGGTTCTCGTCTAATTATTGTATGTTGGACGTTCATCTGTCGGGTTTACGTCCGCTACCACTGTTCAGGTCTAATTGATAGCTGTAAATCGTTCATTAGATGTGGTATTTAGTAGCACCTGTTTGTCTCCACGATGTAGACACACCTCGTTCTAGTATAATTACTAAATGCGGACGATGTCCACTGATATTTAAATAGCTACAGTGAGTGACAGCACTGGAGATAATGGTATAAACACTAACCCAATGGTCCAATAACCAGGAAGGGAGAGAAAAAAAAAAGCCCACACAATACGTGTCACAGTTCTATTGTCAAATCTTTACTGAAAGGATGCTGATGAGTGTTGTATTTTATATCGTAATACAACCGTCAAATCAAAAACCATTCTAAAGAAAGCATCGATTCAACCAAAGTGATGAACAATGCCATGTTCTCATTAAGTAAAATCAATCGCTTGAGATATTTTTCTCGATTAATGTCGATTTTTCCAACAATAGAAGTGTATTTAATATATATAATATCAATAATTTCAGATAAAAGACACGGAAGTTCAGTTAGCTTATTACGATGAAAAATTTATTAGTGATCCGTTAACAGGAAAACTTCAGAATATTTCATTCAAATTGTTTTTTTTATTTTATACTTGCCTTCCCTGCTTTATTACTATGAGCTTCCATATTTCACCCATGATGGGGGGGTTGGGTGGCTGAATGGTTAGCGTGCGCGCGCTGTATCATAAAGTCTGTCATTGAGTCGACTGGTGTGGTTTCGAATCCCCGGTTGTACATGACAAGGAGTAGTGTCGCCTGTCCAACCGCGTGGTTTTCTCCGGGTCCTCCGGTTTCCTCCCACTGCTAAAGACCCCTACGCGCAAGCGAATTATTGAAATAAAATTAAACCATATGTTAGTCCTGAAATGACCTAGTTTGTGTCGAGTGGACGTTAAACCCCATTTCTCTCTCTCTCTCTGTATCCATAATAAATGTTCTAGTGTTATGGTTAGGTTTATTTGATAAGGCCAACTTCAAGTTTGCTCAAAATGAGATGTAAACAGGGCTGGCGCTAATTCCAATCCTAACCCCAACCCTTGACCTAGCCCTAACGTTTACCTACCATCTCGACAACAATCAATTACCCTGTTCTTATTTCCATCTCAGCGACCTTGACGAAATCTTAAGTTGGCCTTAACAAATAGTTCTAGCCAAGCTTAAAGTGTTAAGTTAATGTGTAATGAATGAGATGGGCTTAACGTCCTACTGTTCTGCTCCAACTGGGCTAATGAAGACGGGCATACGCGCCATACAGTATGCTATGAGGGTAATTTTGTCGGGGCAGCGGCACTATGGCCTACTTTTATATCGAATTCCAACTGCCACGGTTATTTTACGTGCACGCCAATGTGTACACGGGACCTCGGTTTATCGTCCCATCCGAATGACTAGACAGCTGTCCTTGTCAGGCCCTCCGAGCTGCACCACTGACAAGGGGGAAACCACGCCGAAAAATCCCGATGAACTATCGCGGCCAACAGCAGCAGAGAACCCGCGACCTCCAGACTAGCGAGCCAGCGTCTTACTCACTTAGCCACCGTGGCTCCATACATCTTTAAATGTATACCAAAGACGTTCATTGTATATTATTGAAGTGATTATTCTAGACAATAATACTGGCAGCTACATAATATAATTCGTGTAGTCATTATCCTAGCTTTAGTCTGTCTACATTCAGAAAATATATGAATACAAAACACTGACCATATAATATAATCATGGCCTTCAAGGGACATCATACCGAAATTAACAAGACGATAACTAGTATATTGTTATAGTACAGGGCCCAGTTTCTCGAAATCTTAACTAAAGATAAAATCCAAATTTTAGTAGATACTTCAATTTTGATTGGCTAAGCACTAAAATCGGCCTAATATTACCCAATCAAATTACTAAAATTGGGATTTTATCTTAGTTAAAATTTCGTGAAACAGGCCCCAGAGCAGTCAGTGGTTTTCAACCTTTCTTTGCCGACGCCACACCTTGGAACACATGAAATAAATAGCGGCACACATGGCTAAATATATATGAGAAATATTTGAATTTCGCAAAATAAAAACAAGGCAAGTCATAGACGGCATACAACCGTAGACACGGACCAGTCATAGACACTTAGAATGACTCAAACTGAATACAGAAAAACATAGCTATGAACTTATCAGTAGACACCAGTGAATACTCAATTGGGATCATGAGAGCGAGAGAGAGAGAGAGAGAGAGAGAGGGATGGGTTTAACGTCCACTCGACACATACCAGGTCATTTCGGGACTAACACATGGTTCAATTTTATTTCAATAGGCCTAACTCGCTTGCGCGTAGGGGTCTTTAGCAGTGGTAGGAAACCGAAGGACCTGAAGAAAACCCACGAGGTTGGACAGGCGACCCTACTCCTTGTAACGTACAACCGGGGAATCAAAACCACGCCAGTTGAATCAATGACAGACCGTATGATACAGCGCGCACGTGCTAACCATTCGGTCATCCAACACTCCTGGGATCATAGGTTTTTCGTATTTTCTTAGTGTGTCGTTCAAAATTTCGCGGCACACTGGTTGTGAATCACTGATATAGATGAACACCCCAACATACTAACCCGGCACACTGGTTGAGAATCACTGGTATAGAGATATTACGCTCCGATGTTTGGCAATATATTTCATTCTTTAAAAAATGAAACCAAGAAAGAAAGATTAGTGGCTCGTTAAATCAATCAACCCCAACTGTTTGATTGCTTTGATCTTGGTCGTTGACTAATCCCTGCCAGTGGCCGTTATAGCTTTGATCTCGGTCGTTAGATTGACTAATCCCAATCAGTGGTCGTTATCGCTAGTCACAAAAATTGACTGATAGGGGCTAGCTTCGGTGGTACAAGGGTTCCCCGTTGTGCTTTATCGGACAAACTGATTAAAACACAGATCCTATTTCTTTTAGTTTTTATAGTTCAAAATTTCGTTTTACTTGTCTTTACTACACTAGGATCTAGAAGAGTTGTTATATTGCCGGTGTTCTGGTTGAAGTGAGGGATTAGCCAATGAAACCGTCTGTTACGACGAGTTCTTGGTGTGCGATGCACGGAACTGTGGGTAAACCACTAGAAACACCAAAGCTGATTGATTAATCAATATCTGACGTCATAGGTCAAAAGCCGCTCATATGACCTCTGATGCGACCTTGCAGTACAACTTGTCAGATGTTCATGTAGTGTAGACCATCGAAAGTATAAAAAAACGAAACGAAATATCAGATTGGTTATCGGAAGACTCTCATAGTCTATTAAATATTCCCGAGACGCAACGGATTATCAAGGACGAATAGAAAATCGGTATAGAGAGAGAGAGAGAGAGAGAGAGATGGGTTTAACGTCCACTCGACACAAACTAGGTCATTTCGGGACTAACATATGGTTTAATTTTATTTCAATAATTCACTTGCGCGTAGGGTTCTTTAGCAGTGGGAGGAAACCGGAAGACCCGGAGAAAACCCACGAGGTTGGACAGGCGAAACTACTCCTTGTCACGTACAACCGGGGATTCGAAACCACGCCAGTTGACTCAATGACAGGCCTTATGATACAGCACGCACGTGCTAACCATTCGACCATCCAACCCCCCTCGGAAAGATGATCCCGTTCCCAATACGACCAGTTCCTTCAATGGCTAAATAAAGCTGCACAAATTAATCTACCCAAAAACATATTGATCTTCGTAATTGTCGGTGAGAAGAGATCGCAGATAAGAAATCGGTAGAGTTTAAGGATGCATTATGTAGGAGCTAAATCTGTCTTTTGCTTTTGCTGGAGCCTTATTCACGCAAACTTAAACTAAAATATTTTAAGGATACAACCATTTTATTGGCTGAGAGTAGAAATCCTACTACAAATATTGAGCCACGGTGGCTAGTTGGTTAAGACGCTGGCTCGCTAGCCTGGAGGTCGGGTGTTCGATCCCTGCATTGGCCGAGAAAGTTCATCTGGATTTTCCGACGTGGTTTCCCCTTGTCAGTGGTGCAGAACGGAGGGCCTGACAAGGACAGCTGTCTAGTCCTTCGGATGAGACGAAAAACCGAGGTCCCGTGTATACATTGGAATGCACGTAAAAGATCCCTTGGCAGTTGGAATTCGATATAAGAGTAGGCGATAGTGCCGCTGCCCGGGCAAAATTTCCCTCATGACACACTGTATGGCGTATGCCCGTCTTCATTAGCCCAGTATAGGAGCAGAACAGTAGGACGTTAAACCCTATTTCATTTCATTTTTACTACAAATATTAGCTCTTAGCCAATGAAAGAGCAGAATCCTAGTACAAATTTTCGCTCTTAGCCAATGAAAGAGCAGAATTCTTAAAATATTTTAGTTTAAGTTTTCGTGAATAAGGCCCCTGGTCTTTCGCTGGCTTTAAATGTTCCGTGTTCCTGAAGCAACGGCGGCGAGTTTTACAACATCTAGACGTTGCTAGCCTGGTCTGCAATTCACGAACTTGTAGCTACGCTATCTCCCTTTAAACACAGACACGTGAACAATAGCGTCCAATTAGAGGTTGTGGCACAAACACACTCAAATCAAACATGGCGACTTCCACGGAAACGTGTAGCACCATGGATCTTGCCGTCAGACGTGGAGAGCGGACTACGCCACATCCTACGTATGACCCATGCATTTTTTCTTACTACATATCTTAATAGCCCTGTGATCGTCTAATATTTTCACCTGTCGTCTTTGGCTTCCCCTTCACATTGTGTATTCTCTTCTTCTTATCTATCTCAGTTAGTTAAGACGTTTGTCTTATCAGGAATAACAATGCAACAGTTCGTTTTTACATTTTATATATTTAGATGCTTACATATGGTACAATGCATAATAGAATAAAGTCATTCTCTCAAACCCCATCTCGCCAGAAGTCTGCTGATAGAAGTTGCTACGTCTTATGGTCTAGGAACTTAGATGGTAATCTCTCCGGAATCTAATGAAATCTGCCTTAAATGTTTGCCAGGGTTTCGTTTATAGGACCCATGGACATCACGCACAGGCTAGGCTATCCATGACCCCGAACCTGTGCAATTACTGATATGATTGGTTACTTAAGCCAAATGGTGCAATTAGTAAATTTCCAATCACGTGTGATCTGGTAATATTTTTATTGACACATAGAACCAACTATGTTTTGGTTCTTTAACTTTTTTTATGTTTCAACCTGTCACTCATATATTTTAGTAGATAAGACTTTTATACAATGTGTTAACTAAATTATATACTCTTCAAAAACAGTAGGGGATATTCAGAAACAATACAAAACCGCGGAAATACACTGCTGTTTTTATTAGAGGTAACCAGTGTATGTTAATAACAGGCCAATTGCCTACACTCGCACATAAACAGTTCATATGGGCGGCTTATCTGACGGCCCCATTTCAGTCGCAAAGAGATACACCGTCAAAAGTAAAAATGGAGGTTTTTGATTTTTGTCTTAATAATGAGTAATTGCTCCACCAATCCTCAGACATTCAGCAATTCGTCGTGGCATTCTCCTAATCAATCGTCCAATCAGGATTTGGGGCAATCCGACCCACTCCTCTTGCAGTGCCACAGCCAATTCTTGCAGTATTGTCGGTTGACGTTGACGTCGACGAACACGTCTCCCGATCAAATTAAACGTAACACACTCTAGCAAAGATACGCTAAACAGTAAATCTTATGCAAGAACCGATAGGAAAGCAAACATAGATAGATAAACCAGCACGCGACAGTTTTAATCATCTCTTCCTTAAAGTGTAAAACTTGACAATGAACCCCTGCCACGTGTATGGCGCTATTGCGTGTCGCATGTGCAGCTCAGTGGTTCTGTTGGGGCGATAATTTCTTCATCTGTGAACATACTCTCAAAGCATGTCAAGTGTCCATGACTATTTATCATATCGCAACCTGCATAGGTATTTGCATTTCAATATCCTCTACTTTTATTGAAAAGTTTACTATCAATCATTTGAAAAGCAAAAATTCTAGCAATATGGACACAGATCACCAAATATTCCTACGCCGTCACCCACGAAACAAGGGCCAAAGCTATTTTTAGTCTTCCTCTCCCTTTTCCTTTTTCCCCCTTTTGCATGGCGATTTTTGTTGACTTTTTGGTGTAGAATTGAGGAAAAGGGTTTGAAAATACATTTTCTGCCAGGTTTTGGTGAATATTCATAATTTTGATGCGGAAGGATACAAGAGTTGAGAGGTTGGTTACGTTGAAATGTAGGGCCTGAAATTGCATGTTTACTTGTCTCTACTTCCAGCTTGTGTATCTCAAGTTTTTCATGAAGAACCTCATACGTGCTTTTTGGCAAGTGGTTGCCACATGTTGCTCCATCTGTGGTAGAAAGCGTTCTACCCAACGAAAATTTGGGAAAAAGTTAGAGCCGGTGTAAGATACGAGAATTAACATTGGAGTCAATGGGGAAATCTTTAGTGATCTGTGTCCATATATTTACAAACCTTGACATTGAACGAACCTTGAACTTTGCAACTCGATTATCACAGGTAGACAAGAGAGAGAGAGAGAGAGAGGGAGAGAGAGAAATGAAATGAAATGAAATGGAGTTTAACGTCCTACTGTTCTGCTCCTAACCTGGGCTACTGAAGACGGGCATACGCCATACAGTGTGCTATGAGGGAAATTTTGCCCGGACAGCGGCACTACGGCCTACTCTTATATCGAATTCCAACTGCCAAGGGATCTTTTACGTGCACGCCAATGTGAACACGGGACCTCGGTTTTTCGTCCCATCCGAACGACTAGACAGCTTTCCTTGTCAGCCCCTCCGTCCTGCATCACTGACAATGGAGAACCACGCCGGAAAATCAGGATAAACTTTCTCGGCCAATGCAGGGATCGAACACCCGGAGAGAGAGAAAGAGAGAGAGAGAGAGAGGGAGAGAGAGAGAGAGAGAAATGGGGTTTAACGTCCACTCGACACAAACTAGGCCATCTCGGGACTAACATGATTTAATTTTATATTATTTATTAATTCGCTTGCACGTAGGGGTCATTAGCAGTGGGAGGAAATCGGGGGACCCGGAGAAAACCCACGAGGTTGGAATCACAGGTAGACATTTTAACACTGATCAGCAGTGAATTTTTGCTAGGCCGCTATAATCACTGATAAGGATAACATCGATGCGACTTAATGAGCTAGAAATATTAACATTTTTCCTGCGACAAATTAAACATGCATTATGCAAGAGCTAAATCTGCCTATTGCAGGTCTTTCTTTAGGCCTGAAATGTTTTCTAAAGTATTAATTAGACAGTAATTAACTGATCCAGACCTTAATCAACTCTCGATGGCATCAGATTTCTCCGATATTAAATAGATTAGAATGGTTTAGCGATACTTTGATTTAATCAAATATGGAGGACCGAGACTTAGCTTCGATCAACCAGTACGGTGGTTGAAATTATTGCACACGTCTGTCAAACCTTCAAAGGCTAGTATCTTCGCTTGCAATAGAGTAATTTGAATGAAATTTTCAAATTATTCATTTTACATTATCTTCTTTCGAACTATTATAGCAAGAATGGCTAGTTTTTTTTATCTAAATCTTACATAATGTACCTTTAAATTCTAAAACATTTTTTTTATGTATTAGAAAAATAAATAAAGGCGTTTGACGTATTTGTAGGTAAAAATTATTTTCTATTTAGTGCAAATGGGTATTAAAATGAGTAAAAGTCTCCATTCTGCCCGAACTAGAACGCCTTATGTAAACAATGCACGTGCCATTGAGCCAATGATTGACGCCGCGTGATGAGACGTCACGTGTTAAAGGTAGTCATTTTTTTCAGAGATATTAGAAGACTTTCGTAATCCTCTGTGAAACAGATTGAGACATTTTAGCTGGAAAGCGCTAGACTTGGTATTCGCGATGAACGAGGAAGTCAGTATCCAATCGAAATTAGTACTGATTATTACGTTAAGGGCTTGATAAGATGTACGGAGTTAAAGTTGAGAGAGAGAAATGGGATTTAACGTCCACTCGAAACAAACTAGGTGATTTTGGGACTAACATGTGGTTTTAATTTTATTTCAATAATTCGCTTGCGCGTAGGGGTCTTTAGCAGTTGGAGGAAGAGGAAACCGGAGAAAAGCCATGAGGTTGGACAGGCGACCCTGCTCCTTGCAACGTACAACCGGGGATTCGAAACCACGCCAGCTGACTCAATGACAGGCCTTATGATACAGCGCGCACGTGCATTCGGCAAACCTCAGCAGATTCCAGTACAGATGTAGGGTACCGGAATCCTCCGAGGTTTGCCGAGTGCGCGCACGTGCTAACCATTCGGCCATCTCCTCTCCGGAGTTAAAGCCTTCTATTAAAAATGTAAATCCACGGGGACTTGATGGGATTAACATGACAGGACAAGATTAATATAAGATGTTTTAATCCTTTAAAGTGTTTGTGTTTAAATGTTAAACTATTATTTAGACTTAAGTTTATTTTAATTCACATCTTATCGACGATAGATATTCCCCAAGCCCATGACCAATGGATACTAAAGTATATTTTCTAAGTTGGGTTGATGTAGCTGTAAACTTAGAATGACGGATGAAAAATAAACGGAGAAACTGGGTTGAAATTTTTCTGACAGGTTCCTGTAAATATATAAAACTTATGACGTAGATTAGGTGATATTATACCTTTTACATCCGGGAACTTAAAGTGGGTTGAGAAAGTGTGTGTATGGGTCTGTGTGTGTGGGTGTGTTGGGGTGGGGGTGGGGGGTCTTATCTGACAGTATGAATAAAAAGCTAATGTCAATTTGTATCACGACAGCGATTTTATAAGTGTGTTTCAGGTGACATATTGATATACAAGGATTTTTTTTTATTTTTGTGTTTTTACCAATTTTCAACCCTTTATGTGTAAATATTTTAATTAAATCACCATGTTCATAATATCACATTTATTGTATTAGAACAGTGGTTCTCAACCTTTTTTGCCAACGACACACCTTGAAATAGCGGCACACCTGACTAAATACATGTATATATGAAAAATATTTGAATTTCGCAAAATAAAAACATGGTAAGTCAGACAGAATATAACCGGAGACAGAGACTAGTCATAGACACATAGAATGACTCAAACTAAATAAAGAAAAACACAGCTATGAACTTATCAGTAGACACCAGTGAATACTCAACTGAGGTCACGTGGTTTTTCGCATTTTCTTAGTGTGCCGTTCAAAATTTCGCGGCACACTTAGGAAGATTTCGCGGCACACTGGTTGAAAATCAATGTATTAGACGTTAAATCTGTCAGAAACACAATTTGTATCTTTGTATTAAATGGAATGGTGACTGGTGTCGGTAGGTGTGTAAATATTTGATTGTAAAAAATATATTTTAAGCATTAGACTACAGTGTGGTTTCTTTATAGCTACGTCTACACTAGCAGCATTCACCGTCTACACTAGCCTTTTAAATCCCGGTTTTTTCCTAAAAGCCGGCTTTTTCAATTTCTCAATCGTAAAAGCCGGCTTTTTAAAATCCGGCAATTATTGAGGGATTTTTCAAAATCAAAATGCCGGCTTTTTCAAAAAACCGGCAATTTTATGTGTGTAGACGGTAAATCCGGGATTTATCAAGTACCCGGATGTCATTCGTCCCGAGCTTCCGTACATTCATAACATTGGCATTGCTTCCGGTTCTAAGAAATTGCGGTAAATCTCAAATCCATCTATAGCCTAGCCTATTTAATTTCAACATGCCTAACCTAAAATGGGTTAACGAGGAGTGCTTATTGCTAATTGAGATTTGGGGGCGGGGGAACATTCAAGCTTTGTTTGATGGAACTGTCAAAGACAATAAAATTTACAGGGTTATATGCGCTGAATTGCACCAAAGTAACCAAAGTAATCATTATTATTATATTATTATCTCTGCAAAATTGACTGAAGCCGATGGCGTAATAAATAAACCGGAAGTTCCACAAATAACGAAGGTCGGTGTTCATCGTCTTTTTCCGTTCAGTCAGTGTAGACGCTACACTTGAAAAAGCCGGGTTTTGAAAAAACCGGGTTTTTAAAAAGCCGGCTTTTTCAAGCCTAGTGTAGACGAAGCTTATATTTACACCCAACGACACAAGTTCAGCAGCATACTGTAATTAGGCAAACATTCTTGATGAAATTATTGCGAATCAATGATTCTGAAAGTTGCTATTGTTGCTGGAGGAATTGTTGTTGTTTTTTTTGGCAATCGTTCATCGTCTTTGTGGTGCAAACTAGTTCATTTCGGGACTAACATATGGTTCTATTTTATTTCAATAATTGACATGCGCGTAGGGGTCATTAATAGTGGGGGGGGGGACCGGAGGACCCGGAGAAAACCCACGAGGGTGGACAGGCAACCCTACTTCTTGTTACATACAACCGGGGAATCGAAATAACGCCACTTGACTCAATGACAGACCTTATGCCATCCACAATGCGTGGTGATTACTCCCACTTTAAAACAACACAACGACTATAAAAACAATGGCTGAAGACTGAACGAGTTACACAGGATGTGTGTAAAATAATATAGAAATTTGAACTTTACACAACGCCATTAAAACTATTTAATTAAAGGTCAACAACATTTCAAGGTCAATGTTTTGGTTGTGTCAAATTCCTGAGAGTAGAATAACATCCGTACTCATAAACCTCTACAAAATGTGTATACGTGTACGTGTCCATGCATATCCCACAAGTACAACGCTCTAGAGCCAAATAACCCACAATCTGCGTAAAGATACATTATGTAAGATTTAGATAAAGAACTAGCTCGGTCCTCCATATTTGATTAAATCAAAGTATCGCTTAACTATTCTAATCTATTTAATATCGGAGAAATCTGATGCCATCAAGTGTTGATTAAGGCATGGATCAGTTAATTAATGTCTAATTAATACTTTAGAAAACATTTCAGGCCTAAAGAAAGACCTGCAATAGGCAGATTTAGCTCATGCATAATGCATGTTTAAAATACAGATCTATATTTCGTTTCGATTTTTAATACTTTCGATGGCCTACACTACATGTACATGAAGATCTGACAAGTTGTACTGGAAGGTCGTGTCAGGGGTCGGACGAGCGGCTTTTGACCCTTTGACGTCATACATTTAGGAGATAAAAAGTAAACAAATTTGTCCATACTGTCACTGCCTAGTTACGAATATAATTGGATACTTGAAAAAGGTTTTAATTAATTTATGACTGATTTTCTACTGTTTTATGTTTTTCAGAAATGTGTTTTCATAAAAGATGATGTTTGAAAATGGTGTGATAGTCATGTGTGCAGAATTTCTTGAAAATATTTGCTAATAAAGATTTGAGTTGAGGAAGAGATCATTGAGCACAAACATGAAAAAAAAGTACACTGTAATATTTATACGCAGTAATTCGACTTGATAATTTAGAGGGGGTTTATTGTCCATTCGACCACACTTTTCGACAAATCAGAATCAAGGAAATTTCTAATTTGTGCTACAATGAATGATTAATCAATCAGCACTGACGTTTTTAGAGGTTTACCCACAGTTCCGTACATGCACGCCAATAAGTCGTCGTTACAGACAGTTTCATTGGCTAATCCCTCACTATAACCAAAACGCCGGTAATATAACAACACTTCCAGATCCTAATGCAGTAAAGACAAGTAAAACGAAATTTTCAATTATAAAAAACGAAACGAAATAGGGTCTGTGTTTTAATCACCGAAGAACCCACAAATTAAAATAAATTGAAATAGTCTTACTTTTCTCCATCAACTTATATCAAATTCCACTTGACAAAGATTCATGTACGTGCACGCTAATAATTACACGGGGCCAACGACCTAACGGTGTTCCTCGCATGGCATTCCATTATGCGCCAGATTAACCACGCCCTCCCAGAAAAAAATCCTAGTTGCGCAAGAATTAGAAACTTTAATTAATTCTACAAACTGTTATCGCATAAGAAGGTTTTCGTATTTGAATTACTTTTACTTTTAACACGCGCAGTAATTAGTTTCGCTGGTATGTTTATCATTTTATTTTAGTATTCCTCATTAAAATAAAATATCTCTTTCAATTATCTTGCATGGATGCAGAAGATGAAATGAGTGTTTTATGATGGGGGATCACGGTGGCTAAGTGGGTAAGGCGCTGGCTCGCTAGCCTGGAGGTCGGGTGTTCGATCCCTGCATTGGCCGAGAAAGTTCATCCAGATTTTCCGGCGTGGTTCCCCCTTGTCAGTGTTGCAGGACGGAGGGCCTGACAAGAACAGCTGTCTAGTCATTCGGATGAGACGAAAAACCGAGGTCCCGTGTACACATTGGCGTGCACGTAAAAGATCCCTTGACAGTTGGAATTCGATATAAGAGTAGGCCGTAGTGCCGCTGTCCGGGCAAAATTTCCCTCATAGCACACTGTATGGTGTATGCCCGTCTTCATTAGCCCAGTTCGGAGCAAAACAGTAGGACGTTAAACCCCATTTCATTTCATTTCATTTCATTTCGTGTTTTATGATGTGTATTTGTTAGTGTGTATCGTAGGCATTACGTACACAGAGATCCATCTTTTTGATAGTTCGAGATTAATATCTGTCCTGAATGGCCGCCATATCCCAAAATTATACCGTTTTATAATATTCCATTTCACACACACACTAAGACTAAATAAACTTTTTCAATTTTCTTGAATGAAAGCAGAATAAATACTTCTAAAAATTCTCGAAGTATACTCAGGGCCGTAACTAGCTCAGAGCAACGAGGGGTGGGGGGGGGCGGGAAATGTTCTTGGGGGTGCTGTAATATTGACGGACAATGTATATCTATTTTTTTTATGGTTGAAAATTTTTTCACAGGGGGGCCTAAACTTTTTGCAGGGGGGGGGGGGGGCGACTATACTTAGTGTGTTTACGACTAAAATCGTCGATGTACGACTTAAGATGTCTGTCAACTGACCTAGTGTCTGTTTTCAAGTGGAGCTATTTGTAGACAGACAGCCTAAGTTTAGTATGTATCGTAGGTTCAACGCGTTAGACTGTTTGCAATAGGTAACCCAATCTCTCAGTGTCAAGAATGACTGCAGGTTTTGTTCAACCCACGCCGAGATGGTCTCAAAACCCGGACTTTCAGACCATAATAACCGTTTCATGATAAACAAGAACTCACATAATAACTTCCACGTGTATTAATAACATCAATGGGGAGTCGCGTAGGCTTAGTGAGTAACAAGTTGTCTCGATAACCTGGAGATCCCGGTGGTGGCCAGGATATTAAATGGATTAGAGAGAGAGAGAGAGAAATGGGGTCTTTAGCAGTGGGGGGAAACCGGAGGACCCGGAGGAAACCCACGAGGTTGGAGAGAGAGAGAAATGGGGTTTAACGTCCACTCGACACAAACTAGGTCATTTCGGGACCAACATATGGTTTAATTTTATTTCAATAATTCGCTTGCGCGTAGGGGTCTTTAGCAATGGGAGGAAACCGGAAGACCCGGAGGAAACCCACGAGGTTGGAGAGAGAGAGAGAGAGAGAGAGAGAGAGAGAGAGAGAGAGATGGGGTTTAACGCCCAATAGACACAAACTAGGTCATTTCGGGACTAACATGTGGCTTAATTTTATTTCAATAATTCGCTTGCGCGTAGGGGTCTTTAGCAGTGGGAGGAAACCGGAAGACCCGGAGAAAGCCCACGAGGTTGGACAAGCGACCTTACTCCTGGTCACGTACAACACTTCCCGCCCCCCCCCCCCCTTGTTGCTCTGAGGTAGTTACCGCCCTGACACTATCGGGCAAAATATCCCTCATTTCACACTGTATGGCGTATGGCCGTCTTAATTAGCTCGGTCGGAGCAGGACAGTAGGACGTTATAAAAACCCCATTTCATTTAAATTTTTCTGGTATAAATAAAGTTGACATTCAAGTTGTTACCATGGTTATAAATTTGTTAACAACTCCCGGTTTTCACTCTTCAATGGAAAGTTGTTAATGCTAAATTTATCACTGATTGATAATATACGCAGAAATACAGTGACCAGTCCATTGATTGATAACAAACACTGAAATACACAATCTCCCAGAGTTGTCTTCACTTGCAGTCCCGAATGCTGGATAGCGAGAACTGTGTGGAGAGTTTGAACTACAGTGACCAGCCCATTGATTTTATAATTTATAATTCCCTTGTTGTAATATCAAATGTGCATTAAAAAGTTAACTGGATTACCTACTGTAATTGACGTCAGAGACGTTCCTACGTCACATCCCTATTCTGACTCCTATAAAAAAAGTCAGAAAATGAGCAACCAGACCAAACTCTGCTAATCATTGCAGGACACAGCTGCTATTTTATACCTGCTTTAGCAATAATACAAATAAATCGGTTTAATTTCGCATTTAAAACAAACCATCCTTCCTTTTTCGTCCAATAATTTATTTCAACAGGGCTTAACTTATATTGGATAAATTATCTACAATAAATATCCCGAAATAGAATTTTAATTTCGTAACCAGACGAATAAAAGTTGTATAAATCATATAACATTAAAGCTGAAGAATTGTACTCATAAAACCAACATAACATTTCCACCCAAAACATCTGCTCATGTAATCACAGTTTGACATTGTATATGTCATCTATGGAGAGGAATTCATACCATAATTCTAGCAGTTAGACATTCCATATACATGTCATATATGGAGAGGAATACACGACATAATTTTAACAATTTGAGATTCTATATGTCATCTATGGAGAGGAATTCATGCCATAATTCTAGCAGTTTGACATTCTATATACATATCATATATGGAGAGGAATACACGACATAATTTTAACAATTTGAGGTTCTATATGTCATCTATGGAGAGGAATTCAAGGTATATGTGGAGCGGAATACATGACATAATCCGAATATTGTTACTTTAATGCACTTAAAGATGCATTATGTAAGATTAAGACAAAGCACTGGCTATACTTTTCAAAAATACGTAACGAAACATGAATATATTTAAGATTTCAGTCAAAAATTACTCATTTCTGAATGAAGTTACCTGGTTTTGAAGTTTTCACAATATAGGCGTGATTTTTAATCAACATAGTTACGATAATACACAAAGTTTCGATTATTAGATTCTTAACTGGCAATCATATTTCAATCCATTACAAATCACGGCCATCCGATAATCTAGAGAGTTGAACACGAGCTTGTCATGTGAATAAATGTCTAATAATTTATATAACATTTGAGGCCAAAAGAAAGACATTCAATAGGCAGATTTAGCTCTTGCATACTGTATCTTTAACCTCTTGGAATTTAACAATGCTAACTGGCACAAACTAGGTCATTTGAGGACTATCATAGTTGAAGAAATGTATTTCAATAATTCACTTGTGTTTAGGGGCCTTTAGCAGTGGTAAGTTGGAGAGGTGACCTTACTTCTTGTGACGTACAAGCGGGGAATCTAAACTACACCACTTGACTCAGTGACAGACCTTATGATCTAACGTGAAGATGATACCCTCAACCTTACCCCACGCTATAGAATCTGTGGTTCCCAGAGGGTTTCGTTAAGTTGTGATCATGAAGAGCTGATCAGTCACAGACAAACTTCCCATAAGAAGGGATGAGTCAGTCAAGTGAACGGACATAGCCCCACAAGAAGGGACGAGCCAGTCAAGTGAGCGAGCATAGAGCATAGCCACACAAGAAGGTACGAGCCAGTCAAGTGAACGGACATAGCCCCACAAGAAGGTACGAGCCAGTCAAATGAACGGGCATAGCCCCCACCCCCCACAAGAAGGTACGAGCCAGGCAAGTGATCAGACGTACATAGCCCGGCAAAAAGGGACGAGTCAGTCAAGTCAACGGACACACCCCCACAAGTGAAACATTGTGATTTAGAGACAGACCCAGATCATCCTCATAAAAAAAAAGATTTTAAATGAAGTAAACTTACCAAGGCGTTGAATTTAAGTTAACCGACCGAAACATTTTTCAGATTTTTACAATGAATCTTCAGACACTTGTTTAGTTCTAGTGTTGTTTCAATTGACCACACAACCTTGCTATATTAAAATGTCGGATTGTAGTGATTGAATTGACTCAAGTACGCTTTATATAGCTGCACTATTATGATTCCTGACAATTAGTGTTTTCGTGTTCATAAATATAGAACACAGAACTTTAAAGGGCCAATCCCGATAATATTTTGGAGAATAAAACTGATTAATTTTGTGTTAAAACCCCTTAAAATCCCGTGCCGAGCAACTAATTCAATATTTGTGATATGTTTTCAAACAACTTAGATCCGTCAGTCTTCATCTGGAAATGGAGACCGGTGTTCCAAGCTGTATTATGCGGTGTCTGGATAAAACCAGACTTTTATTTTATAAAAACAATGTGTAGGTGAAATTTACCTTTCGTTATCCAGTATTCACTGTATAGACCTCTAAATTAACGGCGATAGATTATCAGGACACCTAACGAAAAAATTGACCAGAAATCTTAATAGGGTTACGTGTCCGGATAAGCATTTTCGACGTTCACGTCCAAACAACTCAATATTTTGAGCAGAAATTTTGCGACAAGGTAAATACACCATTCCTCTATATTTTAGCGATTAAATTTCATACGAACTCGGACTTTTATTTTTGAGACTCTGTTCAAATCAAATCGGGATAGTCCCTTTAAGCAGACAGTATATCGAGGTATGGCGATACTCTAGGGAAACGGTGTCGTGTTGTGGTGCATTAATTGTTTGAAGTCCGATAATGACTGAAACAAAGCAGCTACAAAAAGGTGTTTGATTCCATTAATCAGTGTGTGTAAGTCAACCGGGGATAGAACCTCATGATTTCCAGATCACATCGTCACATTGTTGTCAATGTGTGCATGTCAACAAGGGTCAATTTACAAACGAATTTGTCTAAAAGATGGCAGACAATTCGGCTCAAATTTGTACATAAAAATAGGGAAGATTCTATTATGAGATGGGTTGTACACTTTTGGAGTTAAACATGACAAGGGAGATACTCGATTGAAAGTTATGGAATTAAATTCTCTCAATTCTAAAAATAGTGGCGATCGAGTGAAAAGAATTTCGGAGTACAACGCATGTGCCGACTGCATAAAAAATATCTCAACCAATCATGACAGCTGATACATATTTGTTACGGCACTTAAAATATATACGTCACGACACTACTCACACCACATCCTCGGTTACCCAGTGTACTCATTCCGTTCTACTCCACTATACCCTGGGTTAATCTATGGGGGAGACACGTTTTCAAGTTATCCGCCCTTGATGATCGTGCTATTTTTATCGACCAATCCCATAAATTGTTATTTGAAAAGGAAGTTGGCAAAGGAAAGTAACTCTCATCGGACAATGTTAGGAGTTGGCCTATTCTAAATGCGTAATTATTAACAACCCATTATATATTATGTTAATGAAGACCGGATGTTCATATATTAATGTAGGGTCATTAGTTTTATTTAGAATCGTTCGTTCGTTTCCGGGATTTTATGTCCACGTGATATCGTAGTCAAGTTATTGTGAATCAAATTGCCAAGTATAAGTTCAATAATATTAAACATAACAGAATGACATATTTCAGACAAAGAACGAATAGTAATAATAATAAAAAACAGTCAAACATATAGATATTGTACATATTTGAAATCAACAACACATACTACAGATTTTGATAATACAATTAAATATAAATAAATTATAAATATATACATTATTTACATAAACCATTCAGTAAATGGACATAAATATGGTTATCTACCCTTATAAAAACGAAGGCGAAACGATTGGTTTGTAAACTGTTTTCTGATTGGTTCGTAGACTGTAGCTACATTCTAGGACAGGGCAGATAATTTGAAATCCATTCTTTGTTATTTCAGCCCTGTGGTTTCATTCACGTAAACAGAAATAACCAGGACTGTGACAGAGGTTACCATCAATCAGGTTAACCAGGGCAGTGACCATCAATAAGGTTAAACAGGGCAGTGACGGGTTGTCATCAATGAGAGAGAGACAAATGGGGTCTAACGTTCACTCGACACAAACTAGTTCATTTCGGGACTAACATATGGTTTAATTTTATTCCAATAATTCGCTTGCGCGTAGGGGTCTTAAGCAGTGAGAGGAAACCGGAGGATGCGAAGAAAACCCACGAGGATGGACAGACGACCCTACTCCTTGTCATGTACAACCGGGAATTCGAAACCAGGCCAGTTGACTCAATGATAGGCCTTATGATACAGCACACACGTGCTAACCATTCGACCATCCAACCCCCTTGTCATCAATGAGATTAAACCATGAAGTGAAAGAGTTTAGGTCAATCAGGGCAGTGACAGAGGTTACCATCCATAAGGTTAATCAGGGCAGTGGCAGAGGTTGCCATCAATAAGGTTAATCAGGGCAGTAACAGAGGTTACCATCAATAAGGTTAATCAGGGCAGTAATAGAGGTTACCATCAATAAGGTTAATCAGGGCAGTGGCAGCCATCAATAAGGTTAATCAGGGCAGTAACAGAGGTTACCATCAATAAGGTTAATCAGGGCAGTAATAGAGGTTACCATCAATAAGGTTAATCAGGGCAGTGGCAGAGGTTGCCATCAATAAGGTTAATCAGGGCAGTAACAGAGGTTACCATCAATAAGGTTAATCAGGGCAGTAATAAAGGTTACCATCAATAAGGTTAATCAGGGCAGTGACAGAGGTTACCATCAATAAGGTTAATCAGGGCAGTAAAAGAGGTTACCATCAATCAGGGCAGTGACAGAGGTTACCATCAATAAGGTTAATCAGGGCAGTAACAGAGGTTACCATCAATAAGGTTAATCAGGGCAGTAATAGAGGTTACCATCAATAAGGTTAATCAGGGCAGTGGCAGAGGTTGCCATCAATAAGGTTAATCAGGGCAGTAACAGAGGTTACCATCAATAAGGTTAATCAGGGCAGTAATAAAGGTTACCATCAATAAGGTTAATCAGGGCAGTGACAGAGGTTACCATCAATAAGGTTAATCAGGGCAGTAAAAGAGGTTACCATCAATCAGGGCAGTGACAGAGGTTACCATCAATAAGGTTAATCAGGGCAGTAACAGAGGTTACCATCAATAAGGTTAATCAGGGCAGTAACAGAGGTTATTATCAATCAGGGCAGTGACAGAGGTTACCATCAATAAGGTTAATCAGGGCAGTGACAGAGGTTACCATCAATAAGGTTAATCCGGGCAGTGACAGAGGTTAACAACAATAAGGTTAATCAGGGCAGTGACATAGGTTACCATCAATAAGGTTAATCAGGGCAGTAACAAAGGTTGCCATCAATAAGGTTTATCAGGGCAGTAACAGGGGTTATCATCAATAAGGTTAACCAGGGCAGTGACAGAGGTTACCAGTGCAATGACATCAGGCCTGTAGACACTGGAGGGAGGAGGGGCTGGGGTCAGTTGCAATGGGTCCAATTTCAAATATTGGCGGGCTTTCAACCCCAGCTACCATTCTCAAGATTCTATATGAGCAATATCCGATTCCGAAATCTGTGACCTCTCCCTCTCCCACCCCACCCACTGAATCTCAATCTATCTTTTCTGTCTATAGCAGTGTTGCTATTTCAAATTTTTTCATGTTGGACATTTTTACCGAAAATAAGGGGGCATAACTCTACAGCTCTAACTGAGGTAGAGCTAAATGTCCCCACTGTTCACTTTTACTCTCTAATTAGAAATGAAATGAAATGAAATGGGGTTTAACGTCCTACTGTTTTGCTCCGAACTGGGCTAATGAAGACGTGCATACGCAATACAGTGTGCTATGAGGGAAATTTTGCCCGGACAACAGAACTACGGCATACTCTTATATCGAATTCCAACTGCCAATGTGTACACAGGACCTTGGTTTTTCACACCATCCAAAGGACTTGACAGCTGTCCTTGTCAGGCCCTCCATCCCGCATCACTGACACCGGGGAACTGCGTTGGAAAATCTGGATGTACTTGCTGGGATCGAACACCCAACCTCCAGCGAGCCACCGTGATCCCCTCGTCTCTAATTATTACAAAAAAGTCTCCGTTTTGATATCTAGTATTGTATTAAAATATACAGGTTTAAATATACAAGTATCACAGCTATAATAAATAATGTAATATACAATAATTTCACATTTAAATTCATTAAATCATTTTGATATTTTCTAACTAAAAACTTGAGTATGATTCAGTAACTGTTGGTTTGTTTACATCAACTGTGGTGTAGAACGGTAGGTGGAAGGAGTCTACAAATAACAAGAAAAAAAGTAATACTTAAAGGAGCATTATGGAAGATTAGATAAAGAGCTGGCAGTTCTCACTATAATAGTTACTGGCCTCTGAGGGGATTAAGAGTGTTTTCAATAATTGGCAAAGTCGTTTTACGCGAGGTCTCTTTTTGCGACTTTGAATGATGATAGCTGTAAACTTACCGTAAAGTGGATATAGTAAACCATTGGCTATATACTACCGAAAAGTAATGTCGTCCATCTTATGTGCCATTTAAGATACATTATGGAAGATTAGATAAAGATCTGACAGTTTTCGCTATAATAGTTACAAACTAGATAATGTAAAGGAAATATGCTGAAAATTTCAGTTAAATTGATCCACTCTGAACCGAGATATTAGCCTTTGAATTTTAGGCTTAGCCTTGATCATCATTACTAATGTCGATACGATAAAAAAAAACATAGTCTTGATTATCTATTTTTGGATTAAATCATCAATGAGCGTTGAGCAGCAAATCAGATTCAAATCCAGAGATGGCATCGAGAGTAGATGAAGGTCTTTTCATGTTAATTAATGTCTAATTAATAGTTTATATAATATTTATGATCTAAAGAAAGACCTGCAACATGCAGATTTAGCTCTTGCATAATGTATGTTTAAACAATGTTTTCGATATATTACTTGACTAATAACTGAATAAATCAGCCTTCATTCTAGATTTAGATACTTTAACATATGGAGGCATGAAATAATAATACAAAATTTCTTTAAATTATTTTTAGTGGTTAGTTCAAATACAAATTCATGCAAAAACAATTTAAAACAAAACAAAAACAAATTTAAAACAAAACCATAACAACATGCAAATTGTTTTTCTGTGATGTAGAACATGTAGTAAATATTGAGAGAGAGAGAGAGAGAGAGAGAGTGAGAGAGAGAGAGACAGAGAGAGTTTAACATCCACTCAATACAAACCAGGTCATTTCCGGACTAACATATGGTTCAATTTATATAAATAATTCGCTTGCATGTAGGAGTTTTAGCAGTGGGGTAAACACAAGGACCCAGAGAAAATGATGTTGGCAGACAACCCTACTCCTTGCCACATACAAATCGGGAATCGAAACCACGCAACATTACTCCATGACTGGCCTGGAAATGTTTATTCCAACCACAAGTCAACAACAGTCCATCTATAAAATGTGCTTGAAATTGGTGGGGGGGGTGTCGTTGGCTGAATGGTTAGCTCGTGTCATGCGCGCTGTACCATAAGGCCTATCATTGAGTCAACTGGTGTGGTTTCGATTCCACGGTTGTACAAGGAGTAGGGTCGCCTGTCCAAGCTCATGGGCTCATGGGTTTTTTCCGGGTCCTCCGGTTTCCTCCCACTGTTTCAGACCCCTACGCGCAAGCGAATTATCGAAATAAAATTGAAAAAAAAATGTAAGTCCCGAAATGACCTAGTTTGTGTCAAGTGGACGTTAAACCCCATTTCTCTCTCTCTCTCGCTTGAGATTGTTTGGAAAAAAAAATTCAAAACAAAATTTACTTTGAAGTTTTGAAATTTGAAACAAAATAATGTTCATGGGACAGGAGTGGCGAATTAGTTATCAAGACTGAAGATTAAATTGGTTTTGGCCTAATGTGTAGTATTTTACAATGATCGTGATGTACACTAGTAGTATTTTACAATGAAATTTAAGGTGCACCCTGACACTACATCCACCCATCCCCTACCGCCCTCCTATCACTGTTTCAGACCCCTACGCGCAAGCGAATTATCGAAATAAAATGGAAAAAAAAATGTTAGTCCCGAAATGACCTAGTTTGTGTCAAGTGGACGTTAAACCCCATTTCTCTCTCTCTCGCTTGAGATTGTTTGGAAAAAAAAATTCAAAACAAAATTTACTTTGAAGTTTTGAAATTTGAAACAAAATAGTGTTCATGGGACAGGAGTGGCGAATTATTTATCAAGACTGAAGATTAAATTGGTTTTGGCCTAATGTGTAGTATTTTACAATGATCGTGATGTACACTAGTAGTATTTTACAATGAAATTTAAGGTGCACCCTGACACTACATCCACCCATCCCCTACTGCCCTCCTATCACTGTTTCAGACCCCTACGCGCAAGCGAATTATCGAAATAAAATTGAAAAAAAAAATGTTAGTCCCGAAATGACCTAGTTTGTGTCAAGTGGACGTTAAACCCCATTTCTCTCTCTCTCGCTTGAGATTGTTTGGAAAAAAAAAAATTCAAAACAAAATTTACTTTGAAGTTTTGAAATTTGAAACAAAATAATGTTCATGGGACAGGAGTGGCGTATTATTTATCAAGACTGAAGATTAAATTGGTTTTGGCCTAATGTGTAGTATTTTACAATGATCGTGATGTACACTAGTAGTATTTTACAATGAAATTTAAGGTGCACCCTGACATTACATCCACCCATCCCCTACTGCCCTCCTATCACTGTTTCAGACCCCTACGCGCAAGCGAATTATCGAAATAAAATGGAAAAAAAAATGTTAGTCCCGAAATGACCTAGTTTGTGTCAAGTGGACGTTAAACCCCATTTCTCTCTCTCTCGCTTGAGATTGTTTGGAAAAAAAAAAATTCAAAACAAAATTTACTTTGAAGTTTTGAAATTTGAAACAAAATAATGTTCATGGGACAGGAGTGGCGTATTATTTATCAAGACTGAAGATTAAATTGGTTTTGGCCTAATGTGTAGTATTTTACAATGATCGTGATGTACACTAGTAGTATTTTACAATGAAATTTAAGGTGCACCCTGACACTACATCCACCCATCCCCTACTGCCCTCCTATCACTGTTTCAGACCCCTACGCGCAAGCGAATTATCGAAATAAAATGGAAAAAAAAATGTTAGTCCCGAAATGACCTAGTTTGTGTCAAGTGGACGTTAAACCCCATTTCTCTCTCTCTCGCTTGAGATTGTTTGGAAAAAAAAAAATTCAAAACAAAATTTACTTTGAAGTTTTGAAATTTGAAACAAAATAATGTTCATGGGACAGGAGTGGCGAATTATTTATCAAGACTGAAGATTAAATTGGTTTTGGCCTAATGTGTAGTATTTTACAATGATCGTGATGTACACTAGTAGTATTTTACAATGAAATTTAAGGTGCACCCTGACACTACATCCACCCATCCCCTACTGCCCTCCTATCACTGTTTCAGACCCCTACGCGCAAGCGAATTATCGAAATAAAATGGAAAAAAAAATGTTAGTCCCGAAATGACCTAGTTTGTGTCAAGTGGACGTTAAACCCCATTTCTCTCTCTCTCGCTTGAGATTGTTTGGAAAAAAAAAAATTCAAAACAAAATTTACTTTGAAGTTTTGAAATTTGAAACAAAATAATGTTCATGGGACAGGAGTGGCGTATTATTTATCAAGACTGAAGATTAAATTGGTTTTGGCCTAATGTGTAGTATTTTACAATGATCGTGATGTACACTAGTAGTATTTTACAATGAAATTTAAGGTGCACCCTGACACTACATCCACCCATCCCCTACTGCCCTCCTATCACTGTTTCAGACCCCTACGCGCAAGCGAATTATCGAAATAAAATGGAAAAAAAAATGTTAGTCCCGAAATGACCTAGTTTGTGTCAAGTGGACGTTAAACCCCATTTCTCTCTCTCTCGCTTGAGATTGTTTGGAAAAAAAAAAATTCAAAACAAAATTTACTTTGAAGTTTTGAAATTTGAAACAAAATAATGTTCATGGGACAGGAGTGGCGAATTATTTATCAAGACTGAAGATTAAATTGGTTTTGGCCTAATGTGTAGTATTTTACAATGATCGTGATGTACACTAGTAGTATTTTACAATGAAATTTAAGGTGCACCCTGACACTACATCCACCCATCCCCTACCGCCCTCCTATCAATTAATTGTTAACCTAGTGGGGATTAATGTCCATATCTAAACTACAACTTAGTCGTGTTGTTTTAGCAGAATTTTCTGTATTTAATGTTTAGTTTCAAACCCTTGTTAGAAAATTGTTGAAATTTGTTGAGAATCATAGAAAACTATTGGGTTTCTAATATTGTGTAGTTTAAAGGGTCTGTCTAGATTAGATAATGGGTGTTGGGTTTATAACTTAACCTCTCCCCCAAATTCTTAAACCTAACCCTTGATGTGTATATCTAATCTACACCCACCCAGATCCTATCCCTTGATGTACATATCTAATCTGCACCGACCCATACTCGACAAACAATTTAAATAGTTGTCAACAGGTAGGTCATTTATGGTGTACATTCTACTCTTCACCCACCCACCCGGACCTCCCACGTCAACCTAGTAGACCTAATTGCAAACAGTCAGCAAACATTTTTTATTCACTTCTTTTATCCTTCTCTAACCACATAGGCCAATTACAACAACATGGTGATATTGAGTACACCATAACAAACAACTGTTAAAAATACAAACACATTCAAACAAATAGTTTAATTCATTGTGCATGTATGACCTGGTCTTTCTCAGCTATTCTTCACAGAATAATACCTTGGTGATATGTATGAATCAGCTTCCACTCAGTTTGAGTGGGTGAGTGTAGCTCAGTTTGTGGGGGGTGGATGTTGCTGAGTTTGACAGGGGTGGATGTTGCTCAGTTTGTGGGGGGGGGATGTTGCTCAGTTTGAGGGGGGTGGATGTTGCTCAGTTTGAGGGGGGTGGATGTTGCTCAGTTTGTGGGGGGTGGATGTTGCTCAGTTTGTGGGGGGTGGATGTTGCTCAGTTTGAGGGGGGTGGATGTTGCTCAGTTTGTGGGTAGGGGGTGGATGTTGCTCAGTTTGTGGATAGGTTGTGGAGGGTGGATGTAGCTCAATTTGGGGGTGGGTGGATGTAGCTCAGTTTCCTGCCTAAAAGAGAGAGAAATGGGGTTTAATGTCATCTCCGACACAAACTATGTCATTTTGGGACTAACATATGGTTCAATTTTATTTCAATAATTTGATTGCACATAGGGGTGGGAGTAACCCGAGGACACAGAGAAAACCCACGAGGTTGGACAGGTGACCCTACTCCTTGTCATGTACAAGCGGGGAATGACAGACCTTATGATCAAACATTCCTGCGTTAAACATTCGCCCCACCCCCCCAAATTTCAGTAGGATTCCTCTGTATACCCTAATGAACACTCCATAAAGAACTCTGGTCTATACTGCGTTCATAAGCCCTTGTAAGTTTTAACGTTAGCAGGAATATAAATGAACAATTTGTTTTCGAAAACATTCTGAATTTTCGATAGGATTCTTCTGAGTATATAGTGACCCGACCTCTGACCTGTAGAACGGTTAAAAAATTTGTGAATGACAACAGATGCAGATGATGATAATATAGGTCCATGTGTGAGCGTACGATAACAACATAGTGCGCTAATTGTGCGAACAAAATGTGCTTTCACCATCAAAATAAAACATGAAACTGTGCTTTCAGTATTAAAGAAATGGGTTTAAAGTCTCAAAATTTCATTTCTTTGCATTCTGATTAAAACACAAATCCTATTTCGCTTTGTTTTTTATGGTTCAAAATTTCGTTTTGTCTTTACTACACTAGGATCTAGAAGAGTTGTTATATTAATGGCGTTTTGGTTGAAGTGAGGGATAAGCCAATGAAACGTCTGTTATGGCGACTTCTTGGCGTGCCATGCAAGGAACTGTGGGTAAACCACTAGAAACGTCAACGCTAATTGATTAGTCAATGTCTGACGTCATAGAGTCAAAAGCCACTCGTACGACCCCTGACACGACCTTCGAGTACAACATGTCAGATCTTCATGTAGTGTAGGCCTTCGAATGTATAAAAAAAACAAAACAAAATTTAGATCTGTATTTTAATGAGATTGATTTCATTGTGGCCCATGATGAAATTCGAACATGAGCTATTCTAGTTTGGAGGCCAGAATCAGAAGATCTGTTAATGTGCATTTTAATGGCAAAAGGTGGATTTGTTCATTTACAAAACCAGTGTTTGAATCATTAATCAATTGTGATGGTGTTTACAACAACATCAATTTCAACATAAATATACCTCCTATTAATTTTCACTCTCCTCTGGCTGGTCGAAATATGACTAAACAAAACATACATAAAAACAGTAAATAAACCAACAAAATAAATAAAAAATGTTATAACTGTGCCACATTCAAGACTTGGATAAAAAAAAAATTGTTTTGTACAGGTGAAATTAAAGGCTTTATATCAGTAGATGTCATAATTTAGTGTAAATTACCATGTTGTGTCTTTGTCAATTACCAAATTGTGACAGGTGTAAATTGCCATATTGTGTCTATGTAGATTACCATGTTGTGTCTATGTTAATTACCCTGTTGTATCTGTGTAAATTACCACGTTGTGTCTGTGTAAATTACCACGTTGTGTCTGTGTAAATTACCATGTTGTATCTGTGTAAATTACCATGTTGTGTCTGTGTAAATTACCATGTTGTGACAGGTGTAAATTACCATGTTGTGTCTGTGTAAATTACCATGTTGTGTCTGTGTAAATTACCATATTGTGTCTGTGTAAATTACCATGTTGTGTCTGCGTAAATTACCATATTGTGTCTGCGTAAATTACCATATTGTGGCTGCGTAAATTACCATGTTTGTCTTACTTTTTTTTTTGTGTATACATTTTAAGAGATCTTTTAGGAGATTGTATGAGCTGAAGAGAAACTTTTTTAAACATGCAATATATACATACACCTGAATAGCCAATCTGACTAAAACACAGATCCTATTTCGTTTTGTTTTTTATAGTTCAAAATTTCGTTTTACTTGTCTTTACTACACTAGGATCTGGAAGATGTGAGGGATTAGCCGCTTGTATGACCCCTGACGCAACCTCCCACTATAACTGGTCATATAGTAGAGGCCATCGAGAGTATAAAAAACAACGAAACGAAATATAGATCTGTATTTCAATCAGATTGCTGAATACCATATATAGAGAGAAATAAAAAGCTGAGGGTTAATAAATAGAAGTATATTATACATATATGGTAATAGTAGAAGGGGAAATCCCACACCAAAAACAGCTGTATATTATATATGGTAATAGTAGAAGGGGAAATCCCACACCCAAAACAGCTGTATATTATACATATATGGTAATAGTAGAAGGGGAAATCCCACACCAAAAACAGCTGTATATTATATATGGTAATAGTAGAAGGGGAAATCCCACACCAAAAACAGCTGTATATTATATATGGTAATAGTAGAAGGGGAAATCCCACACCAAAAATAGCTGTATATTATATATGGTCATAGAAGAAGGGGAAATCCCACACCAAAAATAGCTGTATATTGTATATCAGTGGTGCGCAAACTACGGCCCGCGGGCCAAATCCTACACCAAAAATAGCTGTATTTTGTATATGTATAGACATCCCAAACCACAAATAGCACAATAATTTTGATATCAGTGACAGTAATGCTAGGTTCCCACTATCACGATTCGCACTACGATTGAAATCATGGTTTTAATCGTAGAGTTATCGTGGTGATCCTATCAGGTCTTATCATATATTGAGGTCAGTCGTAGCAATCGTGTTGATCGTATCGAAATGTATCCGAACATATCTGTAAGTAACGAGAGAGAGAGAGAGAAATGGGGTTTAACGTCGAATTAACATAAACTAGGTCATTTCGGGACTAACACATGGTTCAATTTTATTTCAATAATTCACTTGCGCGTAGGAGTCTTTAGCTGTGGGAGGAAACCGGAGGACTCGGAGAAAAAAAGCACGTACAACTGAGGAATCAAAACACGCCAGTTGACTCAATAACAGACCTTATGACACAGCGTGCACGTGCTAACCGTTCGGCCATCCAACCCCCATAAAATTAATAACAAATTGTATTTCAACACAAGGTACAAATTTATGGATACACAATTACCCCTAACTATTCGGCCACGCAACCCCGCATCGTGGACTCAATACTAACAATCCTATCAAAATGCATTGCACGACAGTGGGAACCTCGCATTAGATCAATACAGAGAACGGAAAAGAGAAAAGAGCAACGAAACCACCAGAAACAACAGTGTAAAAGAAAGCAATATAATACTAAATATAGACATGACTGTTCTCACCTATACCTGTAATGATATAAGTATATATATATATATATATATTTAATCAAGGTAAGCTTCTACGGGTATTTTATTTATAACAAGCCAACAGTGAGGCTGATGTCCCCCGCCGAAATCCCAAAATAAATAGATGGCAAATATTGATTAATTGCACATTTATCTTTTTCAAAAGTATTGAACAATCAAACTGATTATCTATGCTTAGTCTCAGCATAAAATGTTCACGATCAAACTCAGTCAAGGTTTTGTAGTACCTGGTAGTGAAACTATACACTAAGTTTCATCACTTTTATATGACTATCTGTTTGTCACGGATCCACTTATATCCCTTTGTGAATTTGACTTTGTGGTTATCTGATGTAAACGACCGAATGTACTACTGTAACCTGGGGTATAATTTAATCTTGTGTATCTAGCACTAATTTCTTTCGCATTCGTTTAATATCAAATCTTTGTTTAAAAATTCATAAAAATCATTTAAAATCACCCCAATTTATCTGATTTGTACATCTGATTTGTACATCTGATTTGTACATCTGATTTGTACTGTACATCT
The DNA here is from genome assembly GCF_932274485.2 of Patella vulgata. NCBI lineage: Eukaryota > Metazoa > Mollusca > Gastropoda > Patellidae > Patella > Patella vulgata. Next base: position 6,826,808 of record NC_065882.2, on the reverse strand, counting down.
GATTTGTACATCTGATTTGTACAAAAGAGTCTACCGGTAATACAGATATTTCCCCAAAATTTTTTTGATCCGACCAGTAAATTCTTTGATGGCACTGAGCTGAAGGAATGACATGAATTTTAAACACTGCTTGATCGATTCCTCTACCCTGGGAACTAAGCTTTGTCTATCATCAAAATAAACGAAGAATATCATCAACTTACATAAGCATGACATGTACGTTTTTTAGCGGTTTCTTGACATTGTAGAATAATATCTAATTCCTGCTGCATCATATTCCAGCGTTTCTGCAGTCTTTCTTTTCTCTCTGGTTGGACCGCAATTCTGGAATTTAGCATGAACATTAAAGGCTCAATACCACTCTTGTTGTAACTGAATAATATGTCCCAATCTTTATTCTAGTCAACAAATTGTACTATTTTACAATGTTCCAATTAATTGATGATACAAATTTCATCTTTTAACACACCTAATTTAAAAAATTGGAAAAATTCAACTAAATGATTTGAAAAGCCTAATGTAAACCTTTTCAAATGTGACTTGGATTTAAAAATATTTTCGAACCCTCTGGACAAGTAAAATAGGATTTAATGGATAATTTACACAACAGGTAGGAAACATAAACATCTAATACTTAGAATAAGGCTATTATATATTTTCTGGAGCTGTCAAGCCAGCAAGAGTGTTATTGTCCCTTTAAGTGCGGGAGAACGGCATCAGATAATGAGGATGCTCGATTCACAGTCTAGAACGTCCCAAATAGACAGAATTGCAATCGAGTAACGCGGAATTCAGTTCTGTCCGTCCCGACAACGGAGGTGGTGTGACTAAAATCGTGAAGTAATTAAAAGGTTTCGGCTGCATGGTTGGTTGAGATATTTACTTATTCAGTTGACACATGCCTTGTAGCTTGAATTCCACCTTTTCACTCGATTGTCACTATTTTTGGGATTGAAGGAATTCAATTCCGGAACGTTCAATCGAGTTCCCCCATAAACAAATAGAAATGAAATGAAATGAAATGGAGTTTAACGTCCTACTGTTCTGCTCCTAACCTGGGCTAATGAAGACGGGCATACGCCATACAGTGTGCTATGAGGGAAATTTTGCCCGGACAGCGGCACTACGGCCTACTCTTATATCGAATTCCAACTGCCAAGGGATCTTTTACGTGCACGCCAATGTGTACACGGGACCTCGGTTTTTCGTCCCATCCGAAGGACTAGACAGCTTTCCTTGTCAGCCCCTCCGTCCTGCATCACTGACAAGGGAGAACCACGCCGGAAAATCTGGATGAACTTTCTCGGCCAATGCAGGGATCGAACACCCGACCTCCAGGCTAGCGAGCTAGCGTCTTACCCACTTAGCCACGTGATCCCCAGACTAATAGAAACCAGCCAACAAGATATATAACATAAATATTGCAACAAGCAATAAATACTATCAGAGATCAATAGCAAATCTGATTAAAATACAGATCTATATTTCATTTCATTTCTTTATACCTCGATGGCCTCGACTACATGAATATCTGATCAGCTTTTGACCCTATGATCTATATTTTAATCAGATTGGTTCGTCGGGTGATAATAACATTTTTAAAAATTGTAATTTTTTGTGGGAAAATAGAAATATGAACAATAATATGCCTACCTGTGTTTAAGTAGAGCGTTAACACGTTGTTCAACAGTAGAATGTACTGGTTTAATATCGTTATTACGCGGTCGTTTCCAATATCCATCTAACGACGGGAACGAACGTAGTTGATAAACAAACAAAGATGACTCATCTATAATAGCGCCTTCTTCATCTTTACTACTACTAGAACCTGTAATATTAAACAAAATCTTTAGTACAACAACAACAATCTGTAATATTAAACAACATCTTTATTACTGTACAACAACCGGTAATATTAAACAACTGTACTACTACTAGAACAACCGGTAATATTGAACAACATCTTTACAAATACTAGAACCTGCAATATTAAACAACATCTTTACTAATACTACAACAACCTGTAATATTAAACAACATCTTTACTACTACTGAAACAATCTGTTATATTAAACAACATCTTTATTACAAGAACAACCTGTAATATTAAACAACAACTGTACTACTACTGGAACAACCTGTAATATTACACAACATCTTCTAGAACAACCTGTAATATTAAATAACATCTCTACTACCGGAACAACCAGTAATATTAAACAACATCTTTACTAATACTAGAACCTGTAATATAACAACATCTTTACTACTACAACAACTTGTAATATTAAACAACAACTGTACTACTACTACTACAATAACCTGTAATATTAATAATATTAAACATCTCTACTACTACAATAACCTGTAATACTAAACAACAACTGTACTACTACAACAACTTGTAATATACTATTCAAAAAAAGTAGGGGATATTTGATTTTGGGGGCATAATACTAAAATATGCAAATGACTACGAAAAAAGTCACTATAGAACCTAACAGAAGAAACATTTCCAGTTACATGTGACGCCCAAACGCACCAATAGCTACCGCATGGAATGCAGGTGATGCTTGGGATCATCATGGGGGTCCAACCCAAGATTTGCACGACTCTGACTTTGAATGTTACAGTCATTGTGGCATTGAATTCCAGGGTGGAATCATCAGTTTAATTGTTTTAGTGACCAGAAAACAAATTTTGATATGCGTCGGCTTACCTAAAATGAAAGGTTACGTGCCCTTGGCATGCTACAGATCGGCACAACACAGGCGGTTGTGGCGCGGACGATGAATGTTTCTCAGTCTGTCATAAGCAGGCTATGGTCCAGATACCGTGATACACAATCTGTACAGGACAGACCACGCTCAGGTCGACCAAGGGCGACAACTCAAGCCCAGGATCGATTTATCCGTACCTTGGCCTTGAGAAATCGTGTCATCACAGCAAATCAGATCAGCGCTCGTCTTCAAACAGACACTGGTATGAGAGTGAGTGGCCAGACGATTCGGAATCGACTGCATAGGGGTCACCTTCGCGCCCGACGTCCTCGCGTGATCCCTTGTTTGAGAGATCATCACATTCAGGCAAGACGTCGTTGGTGTAGGGATCGTCAACACTGGGATAATCGACGCTGGAGCAATGTGATGTTTTCAGATGAGTCAAGGTTCACTGTTGATTTTTTGGACAGACGTAGGAGGGTGTGGCGTCGTCGAAACGAGCGCTTCCAAGACGTTAACGTCATCAGACATGATCGATTTGGGGGTGGTTCTGTTATGGTGTGGGGAGGCATCACTGTTGCTGGAAGAACGGCTTTACATGTTGTTGCAGGGCGTGTTACAGGCCAGTACTACCGGGACAACATCTTGGCAGTCCATGTTGTGCCGTTAGCACGACGTCATGGCCGCCGTTTCATCTTCCAGGATGACAACGCAAGATGTCACAGGGCCAGGATCGTTACAGGTTACCTCCAACAACAGAACATCACCACATTACCTTGGCCAGCACTGAGTCCCGACCTCTCCCCCATCGAGCATGTCTGGGACATGCTTGGACAGAGGTTACGTCAACGTCAACAACGTCCTGCCAATGTCCAAGAACTTGCTGCTGCGTTGCAACAGGAATGGGACAATCTGGACCAAAATGACCTTAGACGTCTCATTAGGAGTATGCCACGTCGGATCAATGCTTGTTTGGCAAACAGAGGAGGATTTACCCGTTACTGACTTGGTTGTGATGCTGTGGTAACTTTGCTGTTTGACCCCGGGTATCATTTTACCCTTATAATGGTCAGTCTGTGCCTTACTTAGTCTAACGATCATTTGGAATAAATCGATGAATGTGAACTTCATTTCATTTTGTCATTTGTTTCTTCGTCAGTTTCATTAGGTGACTTTAATAACACTTAAAAATCAAATATCCCCTACTTTTTTTGAATAGTATATTAAACAACATCTTTACTACTACAACAACATGTAATATCAAACAATATCTTTACTACTACAACAACATGTAATATTAAACAATATCTTTACTACTAGAACCTGTAATATTAAAAACATCTTTACTACTAGAACCTGTAATATTAAACAACATCTTTCACTATAGAACTGGTATGGTTTAATTAGGTTTTTTTACCGCTAAGTATACATATAGTTTACTTTCTAAATATTGTTTGATAATTGATAAAAAAAATTTGAGAACTATAAAATGGGTTAATTAGTACTATGGCTTAGCTTAATGGGAACCGTTTAATTTCTCCAAGAGGTGGTTATAAATGGACGACCCATTCATTTATCTACATCATTTATTTATTTACCGCATTTATTTATTACACGGGCAGTTTAATTTCCCGAGATGCGGGTATAAATCAACACCTGGTTAATTCATCCATGGACCTTGTATTTTAAGTTCCATGATTCATCTACGGTGTTTAACTATTAGATGAACCGTTTAATTTTCCACGAGGTGTTTATCCGATCTATTTAATTTTAGGTTCATTTTGTTTAAGATTATTTACCTATTAAGTAGGCATAAAAAAGGGTGAAATAATGCCAATATACTAGTACACAAAATTCGTTACCTTTAACATAAAGCATCTGACCACCGCCACCAAAAGAATAGATTGGTTCCCATGGTGATGTTAGATCAAACAATGTAGGTAATGTTAGTTGACAGACATCCTGACCATTCGTTACATCTTTTAATAATAAAGATCGATCTTCTGTTACAACCAGCAGCTAAAATTAATAAAGAGAGAAATGGGGTTTAACGTCCATTCAACAGAAACTAGGTCATTTCGGGACTAACATATGATTCAATTTTATTTCAATAATTCGCTTGCACGTGGGGAGGAAACCGGACGACCCAGAGAATACCCACGAGATTGAACAGACGACCCTATTCCTTGTCACGTACAACCGGGGAATCGAAACCACGCCAGTTGACTCAATGACAGACCTTATGATGCAGTGCGCACCTGTTAACCATTTGGCCATCCAACCCCCCTAAAATTAATAACAAATTATATTTCAACACAAGGTACAATCTTATGGATACACAATTACGCCTACATTGATCGAAATAATGTTGAACAAAGAATTACAGCCTTTTGACCTCACTCTACTCTAATCCTGTACACCTACAGAAATACTGTCTTAATAAAGCTTTGGGGTAATCCCCCAGATCTCTCGCCAAAAAGATGTTCTCTTTGCCCCGGATACTCCATTGCTCAATAATTTATCCATAAAATTGCACCTTGTGTCAATATGCTCAATTACTAAATGTCTATCAATGAAATAAAATGAAATATATCCAGAGCTAAAATATCACGAATAAACAAACATACCAATTCAGGAATACCAGACACAGTTGATAAAACAGTTTCTTCTTCGTTGTTTTCATTTCTAGGGATAGAAAACATAAAATATATAATCGAGTGTGGTGAATAAATATGAATAATTAAATCAATATGGGTCAAATCAGAAGTGGAATAAAAAATATCGTTTAACGTCCTACTGTTCTACTCCGACTGGGCTAATGAAGTATTATAGATAAAAGTGTTTAACTGAGACTTCAACTGTATTGGATTTTAAAATTGTGATAAGCAACAACAAAAATCTCACTTATGGTTAGAACAAAACTAGTTATGTATAAAGCCTAGCTTATGTCGCCCTACGACGCGATAAAACTGACAGAAACTAACGGCAACTGACAGCTTATGTCGCTACGACGGAATTTATCCACGACTGGACGCAATCACAAGAAACCAGTTGATCATAGTTGTAAGTGCACTCATGTAGCCCGCCGTCAGTTGAAGAATCGGAGCCACAACTGATAACATGACTGACATGTGATAACCTTCAAAATGACCTCATTCCACTTGTCCCCCATGGTTGTTACCGTCCCCCATGGTTGGGTACCACGTGACTAAATAATCAAATCTGATTGGCTACGTCAGCGAGTCGCCGACAAAAGCCAGTCATGGTTGCGCTCATGTCGCTTGCGACTAGGGACAACTAGTTGTCTCTAGTCGTAGGAGTAGAACATGTGCGACTCAGAGAAACTAAAAACAACTGGATAGCGACTGGTTGCCGTCCGACTTACACCAGTCACAAGAGCACTCAGGTCACCCAGGTAGTCTCGACCAATCAGTTCCACTTGATCGTAAACCAGTTGCCGATTTCGAGTCGCCGTCAGTTTTATCGCGTCGTAGGGTGACATAAGCTAGGCTTAAGAGAAATCTGAAACAGATACCCATATAATATATTGACTGTTTAAGAGAGAGAGAGAGAGAGAAATGGGGTTTAACGTCCACTCGACACAAACTAGGTCATTTCGTGACTAACACATGGTTTAATTTTATTTACACAATTCGCTTGCGCGTAGGGGTCTTTAGCAGTGGGAGGAAACCGAAGGACCCGGAGAAAACCCATGAGGTTGGACAGGCGACCCAACTCCTTGCCACGTACAACCGGGGATTCGAAACCACGCCAGTCGACTCAATTGCAGACTTTATGATACAGCGCGCACACGCTAACCATTCAGCCATCCAACCCCCCATTGACTGTTTAAACTAGTATTATAAATATATTAACTTACACTGTATACAATACAACTAGTGTGTTTAAACTAGTATTATAGATATATTGACTGTTATCGCTAGTCTGTATTAACAGCCATGCCGAAATTGTTGTTTTATACGGGGGATAGTCCGTTATATCTTGTGATGAAATAGACGGATCGAGAAACTGAAGTTGTTTTATAGAATATTCTGATGATACACCGATCACACCTTTTTCTATACCTAGAGATAAAATAAAACATTATTTTTAGATAGATAGATAGAGAAATGGGGTTTAATGTCCACACTCAACACAAACTAGGTCATTTTGAGACTAAATGATTCAATTTTATTTCAATAATTTGCTTGCATGTAGTGGTCTGTAGCCATTGGAGGAAACTGGAGGACCCAGAGAAAATCCATGAAGAATCGAAACCACGTCAGTTGACTCAATGATACAACGCGCACGCTAACCATTCGGCCATCCAACCCCCTTACATATATCAGTACCAGAAATGGGGTTTAACGTATGGACTAACATACGGTTTAAGTTTTATTTCTTTAGCATGGGTCTTTCGCAGTGGAAGGAAACTGGGGACCCAGAGAAAACCCATGAGGTTTGACAGGTGACCTTACTCCTTGCAATGTACAAGCGGGGAATTGAAACCACACAACTTGACTCAATGGCAGACTTTATGATTTCACGTGCACACGTTAAAAGCACTAGACCACACAACCCCTTGACCACATTAAAATATGTTATTCCTAAAATCAAAATGACTGATGTTTCTTTTGTATCATTGTTTTATCTTACCTAAATATCTATCCCATAGTACAACATTTCCACTTCTGAGACCGACAGCTAAATATGTTCCACATAATGATGTTGTTGAACAAGTAATAGTTGAACAAAATGGCCACACTACATCGGCTTTATGATCAAAATCTGTAACATAAAAAACATATTTCAGTTAAAGGGTCAAATAAAGTGAGAGAGAGAGAGAGAGAGAGAGAGAGAGAGAGAGAGAGTTTAGAATCCACTCAACATTAACCAGGTCATTTTTGGACTAACATGTGGTTCAATTTTATTTCAATAACTCGCTTGCGCATAGGGGTCTTTAGCAGTTGGAGGAAACCCACAAGGTTGGACAGGTGACCCTAGTCCTGGTCACGTACAATCAGGGAACTGAAACCACACCACAGAAAAAACTCAAATCAACTTGGTACATTCATTGCAAATATTGACTACGTTATAGAAAGTTTTATAGAAAAGGGAGCCATGAAGGCCCTGAGTTCAATCCCTTTGTTGACCAAGAAAGTTCATCAGGATTTTCCAGGATGGTTTCCCCCTTGTCAGTGCTGCAGGACGAGGGGCCTGACAAGGGTCAACGTGCAGTCATTCGGAGGGGATAACAAGCTGAGGAAATCTTGACAGTTGCGATTCGATATAAGAGTAAGCCGTAGTGCCGCTGTCTGGGCAGAATTTCCCTCATGGCACACTGGATGGTGCATGTCCGTCTTCATTAGCCCAGTCGTTGCTGAACAGTAGGACGTTAAAACCCATTTCATTTCAGTTTATTTCATAGAGAGAGAGAAATAAGTTTACTGTCCACTTGATACAAACTAGGTCATTTCAGGACTAACATATGGTTTAATTGTATTTCCATAATTCGTTTGCGTGTAGGGGTCTTTAGCAGTGGGAGGAAACCAGGGGACCCAGAGAAAACCCATGAGGTTGGACAGGCACCCATACTCCTTGTCACATACAACTGGGGAATTGAAACCACGCCAGTTGACTTAATGACAGACTTTATGATCCAACACGTACGTGCTAACCATTCAGCTATCCTACCCCCCTAACATAATGTGCCTTTAAATGTATACCAAAGACGATATATATCATTGAAGTGATTATTCTAGAGAATAATACTGTCGGCTACATAATATAATTCGTGTATGAGTAACCTTTGGATTGTTTGAGTAGAGAATATTGACGTAGATTAGATTCACCAGTCCACCAGACAACTACAGTGGTTGGTCGTCCAGTTTGCGATGGTTGTTCTAAGCCTACTGGAGTGAGGCGACTGCTAGTCACAAAATGAAATGTTGGCTGCCTGAAAAAAACAAAAAAACAACGAAAACAAGTAATTAAAACATTTTATCAATCATCTTCACATTCAATTCAATTTGATTAAAGGGGCATTATGTGAGATTAGATAATGAGCTGACAGTTCTCGCTATAATAGTTAAAAAATTAGATAACGTAAAGAGAATATGATGAAAATATCAGCCAAATTGCTCCACTCTGAATTGAGATATTAGCAATTAAATTTAAGGCCTAGTCTTGATCATCATTACTAGAGTCAGTACGATAAAATACAAAGTCTTGATTATCCTTCATAAATTGTATTTAAATTCAGAAAATATCGCAGGCTAGCGATAGCATCAAAAGTTGATTATGGTCTGGATAAGTTAATTAATGTCTAATCAACATTTCTAATAACATTTCAGGCCTAGAAAAAAAACCTGCAATAGGCAGATTTAGCTCTTGCATAATGTATATTAAAACACAGATACTATTCTATTTTGTTTTTGTTATAGTTCAAAATTTCGTTTTTATTTGTCTTCACTGCACAAGGATTTGTAAGAGTTGGTAAAAAAAATTTGCATTCTGAAGGATGAGGGGAATTAGCCACTCAAATGGTCTGTTGTATCGCGCTCTTATCGTCTCTTGCGCAGAACTGTTCGTAGACATTCCCAGCAATAGAAAACAATTCAAAGTCAAATTTGCATTTCCAAAGGAACCAAGATCTTTCGGAGATAGAACTATATTTTTAAGTTTCGTCAAAATTGAATAAAAATTGTGACCTGTCGAGTGTCCACAAACAAATTATGGATGGACAGACAGACGGACGGACGGACGGACGGACAGGGGCGACGACAATATACGTCCACATGAAAATGTGGGCGTATAAAAATTGTGACCTGTAGAGTGTCCACAAAAAAATTGTGGACAGACGTCCAGATGGACGGGGGGCGACGACATTATACGTCCACATGAAAATGTAGGCGTATAAAAATGTCCCGTGTATTTGGACTGACTGCAAGGCAATTCAAAGTAATTACATTATTTCCACATTCTGATTATCTGCCTCAGGTAAATATTTCATCATATTTTCATGTTGTTGTTCAAACAATGAATCTCTCTGCTCTAGATGACCAGATGTAATAATATGGTGTTGTCCTGTTCCAATTACCTCCCCTGAATCAACTTTCTGACAGGCAGACATCACAGAAGAACTTGTTGAACCTAGTGAAGAAATTAAAATCAGAATTATTAGGAAGAAATGAAGCAAAAATTCACACTTACATGTAGAAAGTAAATTTATCTCAAATTTTTTTATGTCGTGACATTTCTCGTGGACCAACGAATCTGATAAAAGTATTGAGTACCAGAAGAATGCCCGGCTTCACTCGGGGGTCATAACTCCGAAACCGGAAGTGGTAGACTAACGCCACCTGGCCTATGTTACTCCCCGGTCCGAGCTTCCCCTATACCCCAAATTTCAGACTCGGGGCAGACCTAGTGTAGCCGCCAACCCCGAACAGACAGACAAACGACAGTCACAAATATTAGTATAGATTATGCACTCTGTTGTTATCTCTATGGCAGCCTGATTAAAACCCAGGGGCCTGTTTCACGAAATTTTAATTAAGATAAAATCCAAATTTTAGTAATTTGATTGGATAATATTAGATTGATTTTAGTTTAGTGCTTAGCCAATCAAAACTGAAGTATCTACTAAAATTTGGATTTTATCTTTAGTTAAGATTTCGAGAAACGGGGCCCAGATCCGTTGTGGTCAGCCCGTTCTGTCTCACTGTCTGTCAATCTTTTGTGAGTACAATCTAGGCTAGAATAATTGATAATCTGGTTAAAACACAGATCTTATTTTGTTTCGTTTTTTTATAGTTCAAAATTTCAATTTACTTGTCTTTACTACACTAGGATCTGGAAAAGTTGTTATTTAACCTCCTGACAAGGACAGCTATCTAGTCCTTCGGATGAGACGAAAAACTGAGGTCCCGTGTATATATTGGAATGCACGTAAAATTTCCCCTGGCAGTTGGAATTTGATATAAGAGTAGGCGATAGTGCTGCTGCCCGGGCAAAATTTCCCTCATAGCACACTGTATGGCGTATGCCCGTCTTCATTAGCCCAGTATAGGAGCAGAACAGTAGGACATTAAACACCATTTCATTTTGTTATATAACCTGTGTTTTGGGTGATGTGAGGGAACAGTCAATGAAACGGTCTGTTGTGGCAAGTTTTTGGTTTGAGGTGCACGGAACTGTGGGTAGCCTACTAGAAACATCAAAGCTGATTGGTTAATCAAATGTCTGAGGTCATAGGGTCAAAAGCTGCTTGTATGACCTCGTATGACCTTCCACTACAACTGGTCAGATCTTCATGTAGTGTAGGCCATCGAAAGTATAAAAAAAACGAAACTAAATATAGATCTGTATTTTAATCAGATTGTCTGTCACTGCTTGTCTCTTTCTATTTTAACAGTGAATGGAGCCACGGTGGTTCAGTGGGTAAGACACTGGCTCGCTAGCCTGGAGGTCACATGTTCGATCCCTACATTGGCCGAGAAAGTTCATCAGGATTTTCCGACGTGGTTTCCCCCTTGTCAGTGGTGCAGGATGGAGGGCCTGACAAGGACAGCGGTCTAGTTGTTCGGATGGTACAAAAAAATCAAGGTCCCGTGTATACATTGGGGTGCATGTAAACGATCCCTTGGCAGTTGAAATTTGATATAAGAGTAGGCCATAGTGCCGCTGTGTGGGCAAAATTTTCCTCATAGCACACTGTATGGCCGTCTTAACAGCAAAACAACTTATACGTACATACGTCGTAAATCTTACCTGTTATTGGCTGCGGTGGATGAATTTTTAAAACTAAAGATTGGGGTGTAAATTTAGGATTGGGTTTTTCTCCAGGTGTTAAGGTAAGAAGTGGTGGAGGTGTGCCTGGTTTAGGGGAACCACTTGGACTCTGAAAAGAGAAAAAGAACAAAATCTGAATTCATAGAAAATTTCTGGAAAAATGGTATCACTCAATCTGATTGAAACACAGAAACTATTTCGTTTCAATTTTATAGTTCAAAATTTCGTGAGGGGTTGGATGGTCGAATTGGTAGCACGTGTGAACTGTATCATAAGGCCTGTCATTGAGTCAACTGGCGGGGTTTCGAATCCCCGGTTGTACGTGACAAGGAGTAGGGTTGCCTGTCCAACCTCGTGGGTTTTCTTCGGGTCCTCCGGTTTCCTCCCACTGCTAAAGACCCCTACTCACAATGCGAATTATTGAAAAAAAAAATTAAACCATATGTTAGCCCCGAAATGACCTAGTTTGTGTCGAGTGGACGTTCAACTCTATTTCTCTCTCTCTCTCTCCTAACAAACAACTAGACATATTTCTCTCTCTCTCTCTCCTAACAAACAACTAGACAATGTTCCTTGAACATGTTCCTGAAGCAACGACTGCAAGTTTTACAACATCTGGACGTTGCTTGTTTACTTCACAATTCCCGCACTTATCGCTACATTATCTGCAGACACGTGAGAAGTAGCGCTCAATTCGAGGTTGTGACATCGCGACCTCCACAGAAACCTTGACATTGAATGAACCTTGAACTTTGCAATTCGATTATCACAGGTAGACATTTTAGCTTGAATGCGCGAGACGTGGTATTAGCGATGATCAAGGAATCTGATAGGCTCACAAGTTGGGCTTGTAGTACCCAATCGAAATTAGTGCTGAAATATGTAGGGTATTACGTGAAGGCCTTGATAAGATGTACGTAGTTAAAGCAAGATCAAGCCTTCTATTGAAAATGTTCCTTGACATGTCTCCTGTCCTACACCACTGACACTGGGATCGAAACCAGGATCTCCTGTTGGTGAGCAAGCGCCTCATCCACTGAGCCACTGTGGCTATCAAAATTTTCAAGGCTTACAAATGCATTATGTAAAAGTGAGAGAGAGAGAGAGAGAGAGAGAGAGAGAGAGAGAGAGATGGGGTTTAACATCCACTTGACACAAACTAGGTCACAAACTAGAGAGAGAGAGAGAGAGAGAGATAGGGTTCACCATCTACTTAAAATAAAATAGGTCATTTCGGGACCAACATATGGTTTTAATTTTATTTCAATACTTCGCTTGCGCATAAGGGTCTTTAGCAGTGGGAGGAAATCGGAGTACCCGGAGAAAACCCTACTCCCTGTCACGTACAACTTATAATACAGCACGCACGCACTATCCAACCACCCTTACATAAAGCTTCTGGAAAAAAATGGCTGATTCAACCACATCAAAAGATTTGTTTCCTTTTTAATAAGTAGATATAGTAATAAACTGTAAATGAACAGTTTGTAAATCATGGTTTTTAACACACAAAAAAAAGTTGTAAGTAAACAAGACAGAGATTAATGGATTAGTAAATGGTAAATAAAATGTCTGTAAATCTGAAAGTAAACTGAATGAAATATTCTATATGCTATATAATATTATATAACATAGGCTACTGGTTGGATTCTCATTTATAAGTTTACATGATACAAACATGTGAAAAATATATATCTATAATATACGTTAAGAAAAGTATTAAATCTACAATATTCTACATAATAAACAGATCACAATTCTATAGAATACAATTACTGCTTATTACTGAGCGATGTTTCCACTAGGCTTCTCTAGTCTATATCAAGCAATGATGATGATGACTAGAGAAGCCTAGTGGAAACATCCCTCAGTAATAAGCAGTAATTGTAGTCCATAGAAGTATTCGGTAGAATTGTGACCTGTATACTCTAGTTCAATTACTAAATATCATTAAAACAATTTATTGTACATACATGTACTCTCTGCTTTTGTTTGGATTTTTCTTTTTTAAGATTACAAAATACAAACAGGTGAAAATTAAGAGAGAGAGAGATCGAGAGAGAGAGAGAGATCGAGAGAGAGAGAGTGAGTGCGAGAGAGAGAGATGGTGGACACAAAATAGGACATTTCGGGACTAACATGGTTATATGGTTCAATTTTATTTCAATAATTCGCTTGCGCATAAGGGTCTTTAGCAGTGGGAGGAACCCAAAGGACCTAGAGAGAACCCACAAGGTTGGACAGGCGACCCTACATCTTGTCACATACAACTGGGGAATCGAAACCATGCCAGTTGACTCAATGACTGACTTTTTGATACAGCGCGCACATGATAAACATTCGGTCATCCAACTCATCCTTAATATTAAGAACATACATCTATAAGACAAATATGTGAAAACATCTACAAGATGATTCTACATTTCGTGTCTTGATGTTGGAATATAAAATCTATTAGATCTAAACAGCTGAATCCATATTTCCATTAGTATCCTATATACAGATTTACCTTATGGTATCTTATTAATCTAGATTTACACTTCATCTAAAAACTAAATCTATAATAGTTTAAATCTAGATTCACCTTATAGTATTTTATTCCTATATCTAGATTTTTACTTCATCTAGAAACTAAATCTATAATAGTTTAAATCTAGATTCACCTTATAGTATCTTATTAATCTAGATTTACACTTCATCTAAAAACTAAATCTATAATAGTTTAAATCTAGATTCACCTTATAGTATCTTATTAATCTAGATTTACACTTCATCTAAAAACTAAATCTATAATAGTTTAAATCTAGATTCCCTTATTGTATATTATTAGTCTAGATTTATACTTCATCTAGAAACTAAATTTATAATAGTTTAAATCTAGATTCCCTTATAGTATCTTATTAATCTAGATTTACACTTCATCTAGAAACTAAATCTATAATAGTTTAAATCTAGATTCACCTTATAGTATCTTATTAATCTAGATTTACACTTCATCTAAAAACTAAATCTATAATAATAGTTTAAATCTAGATTCACCTTATAGTATCTTATTCCTATATCTAGATTTATACTTCATCTGGAAACTAATTCCACAATAATTTCTAGAATCTAACGTGTATCTATAAGTGAACAATATCTACATACAGTGTATCTATCTATCTATAAGTGCTTACTCGTGTTTTTCTACGTTTTTTAATGGACGTGTCAGTTTTCTGTAAATAAAATATAATTCGTGAATATAATTTACAAACAAAGATGTGCCATATTACAAGCTTATCTTAAACAAATAAAAATTATTTCTATCTCTAAATAAAGGTATTCCCCAATAACAAAGATTTATTAAAAACAAAATAATTCTATCTTAAAATAATGAAAACATGAACCCATAGTACTCCTTTAACTTTAATAACATCTCGGTTTTCACTTTTCAAACATGTCTGTCATTTATTTTAAAATTAAGCTGTGCATGTAAAAACTATCTATGGAATATGATTTCAAAAAAATTGTTTTTTCAATGTACTTGTAGCATAATTTTACAGGACATGCCTCTAAACAACGGAGAGAGAGAGAGAGAGAGAGAAATGGGTTTTAACGTCCACTTGACACAAACTAGGTCATTTCGGGACTAACATATGGTTCAATTTTATTTCAATAATTCGCTTGCGCGTAGGGGTCTTTAGCAGTGGGAGGAAACCGGAGGACCCGGAGAAAACCCACGAGGTTGGACAGGCGACCCTACTCCTTGTCACGTACAACCGGGGATTCGAAACCGTGCCAGTTGATCAATGACAGGCTGTATGATACAGCACGCACATGCTAACCATTCGGCTATCCAACCCCTCTTCTAAACAAGGGACTGATGGACAGACAGCGGTGATGACAATATACAACCATGTTTCAATCTATGTATAACATGAATAGACTTACAGGTGTTGGTGATAATGAATTACCAGAACTACCTCTTCTTTCACGTATCTATGATAATATCATAATAATTAATAACATGAAAATATACAAAATATAGGTTTTTTTTACACAAATACAAAAACAAAATCCCTATTTGATTCTGAGAGAGAGAGAGAGAGAGAGAGAGAGAGAGAGAGAGAGAGAGAGAGAGAGATGGGGTTTAACATCCACTTGACACAAACTAGGTCATTTCAGGACTAATATATGGTTTAATTTTATTTCAATAATTCTCTTGCGTGTAGGGGTCTTTAGCAGTGGGAGGAAACCGGAGGTCCCAAAGAAAACCCCCGAGGTTGGACAGGCGCCCCTACTCCTTGTCGCGTACAACCGGGGATTCAAAACCACGACAGTTGACTTAATGACAGGCCTTATGATACAACGCACATGCTATTCGAATCAGTTAAAAAAAATTAAATCAACTTACTGAATAACACCATTATATCATTATATCAAATTTTATTAGCACTTATCATTATAAAAATAATGTGTTTTAATAGAGCGCTTAATGCTTAATTCATCCAAGATGCATGTCCTAGGTGTGTCAAATGAAATGAAAATGAAATGAAATGGGGTTTAACGTCCTACTGTTCTGCTCCTATACTGGACTAATGAAGACGGGCATATGCCATACAGTGTGCTATGAGGGAAATTTTGCCCGGGCAGCGGCACTATCGCCTACTCTTATATCGAATTCACCACTGACCCTAGATGTGTCAATCAATCAATGGTTACTGTGGATAATACACCTTAACAATATAACATGTGTGTCTTAAAGTCTCCATTTAAATTGAGTAGTCCTTTCTGAACCGCCATAGCTGTAAACTAGGTCATTTCGGGATTTCAATAATGCTCCTGTCAAAAGGCAAAACCTAGTAACTCACTTTTTTATCAAAATTGAGTTAGGACCAAATTTGTAGTTACTAGGGTATGTGCTTCCTGTTGTTGTACTAGATCTTCCAATCTTTTGATTTTGTAAGCAGTTACACCCATGACATAACCTAACAACTTCCTTCATTTGCCTAGTATGCCACAGAAAAACCTAATATCTCAATAGTCAAATCAATGGATGATCTGGGGTTTAATATTCATTCATTACGTTTTCCTTTGTTTTCTCAAAATAAGAAAAAAGTGAGTTACTTTTTTTTAGCAGAGGGAGGAAACCGGAGGTCCCGGAGAAAACCCACGTGGTTGGACAGGTGACCCTACTCCTTGTCACGTACAACTGGGGAATGGAAACCACACCAGTTGACTCAATTACAGGCCTTATGATACAACGTGCACGTGCTAACCATTCGGCCATCAAAGAGTTTGTTCGATCAAAAATAGCGAAATTAAAGTTAATAATTTCTTAGAATAGTCATGCCTCGGGCATAATTAACTTGAATAAAAAAATAAAAAGCAAGACTTTGGTCATAGTTCTTTAAAACATATCTCATTTTATACAAAATAATATCAGGGTTTCCGCCAGAAAAAACTGAAAGGGGGGTACAAATTATTGGATCGCTGAAGGTGGCAAAGGTCATCCATAAGCGCAGTAGGTGAACACTGTAAATCCGTTTTCCGAGCATCTCGGAGAAGAAAATTCACCGACCTAAATCCATTGTTTCAGGAGGAAAACACTGCAAATTCGGCATGACAGACCCACAAGTAGCCGTCTAATGTATGATTCCCATGTCATTCTCCAATAAAGTTCACTTATTTAAGCACGATTGTTCAGATATTAATTGCCCGTTCTACCATTGCGATGTATGTTTTGTTTACACGCAGTCATCTGGCAGAGCTAAAACTAAATCAGAACCAAGAAAGAGGACGAGTTGGTAGATGGACCAAATGAACTATGCCTATTTCCCATTTAAAAAAAACAAATATGCAAATATGAATAAATTATTGCTTAATGAAAACAAATAAATAAAAATATCAAATGGGGGAGGGGGGCACATGAACTATGTCCATTTCACGTTTAGAAAAAGAAATGAATAAAACATCGTCTATTGAAATCTAATCTAATAAGATGGCAAAAATACAACACTTACAGAGTGAGACAACAACGTATTACTATTACTACCTCTTCTGACACCAATCTGTGGGATTTATAAACAAATTAAATCTGAATTATAACCAATCTGTGGGATTTATAAACAAATTAAATCTAAATTATAACCAATCTGTGGGATTTATAAACAAATTAAATCTAAATTATAACCAATCTGTGGGATTTATAAACAAATTAAATCAAAATATAACCAATCTGTGGGATTTATAAACAAATTAAATCTAGATTATAACCAATCTATGGGATTTATAAACAAATTATAACTAGATTATAATTAAATCTGTGGGATTTATAAACAAATTATAACTAGATTATAACTAAATCTGTGCGATTTATAAACAAATTAAATCTACTTGACTGAATGACAGACTTTATGATCTAACATACACACATTAACCCATTCGGCCACCGAACACCCCATCAAATATAAAAAATATAACAGCTGTTTACAATGCATATTTTGACTATAACATCAAACATACTATTTTGACTATAGCATCAAACATACTATTTTGACTATAACAAACATACTATTTTGACTATAACAACAAACATAATATTTTGACTATAACATCAAACATAATATTTTGACTATAACAACAAACATACTATTTTGACTATAACATCAAACATACTACCGGTATTCTGACTATAACATCAAACATACTATTTTGACTATAACATCAAACATACTACTGGTATTCTGACTATAACATCAAACATAATATTTTGACTACAACATCTATTCTACAAAGATATTTGTAATACAATGTCTTACAGTTAATGTTGGTGGTATTTTAATATTGGTAGTACTCCCTTTACGTTCTGTAAACACCTAATATATACATTGGTAACAATAGTATATTACTAAAAACAATCTTAAATTTCTTTTGATAGTATACCAATATTTCACAAACACTTAGGCCCAATATATACCTTACTAACAGTATTAATATAATTTAATATACTTTTAGAAACCTCTGTAAACCTTATTCTATGTTCTTTGATGTTTATTATTGCATTGTACTTTGTATAGTATGCTTTACCATACTCCTGTACACCATGCAATTGTGTAATAAAGCATTATTATCATCATCGTTATTATTATTACCAAATGTGCCATACTTTTATTGGAAATAACCACCCGATAAACATTTTAGTGACAATGTATCTTTAAAGAAATATTAGTCCACAAATTCAATGTGAGTACATTTTAGCATGAATCAAGCTGTAAAAATAAAGCACTTGGCAATCAGTAACTTTAATAACTGTGCATAGAAACATATTCAGTGAGAATAAATAGAATTAGATATTTAAAAAAAAACTGTGCATAGCAACATATGCAGTGATTATATGAAGAGTCCAGGGGAAGAACGATCTAAGTCACATTTTTGTCTTTTCGCATAAAAGGCAAAATAGACTTTTGGACAAGAATGCTTGACGTAAACAGAACAACAAGTGGGTTTAATTACAACTTCAAAATGATGTTTAATACGAATCATAATTACCAGTACAACAACTGACTTCAACTTTTCAGCCAAATTAAGGTCAAATAAAAGGTAAGATGGACGTATTTGTCCGGGAGGCCATTTCAGATATGGAAGACCAAATGGGACAATATTCATGATTCTTGTTTCTACAACTTTATGTTTCATTTTCGGTGTTTTATCGGTAACTTTTATATATCATTAAATATTAAAATTAAAAAATAATTTCTTAATTTTACACGATAAAGAAATCAATTCATTGGTTTCTGAAAGTATCTAAAAAAAATCTGTATCAAAGTTGTACACATACGCTAACGCCCTCTGGTGTAATAATGTTGATAATTCATTATATTTTTCTGGACATTTTCATTTCAAGATTTTAACTTCAAGACTTTTTGAAACGTAGAAAATATTTTCATAAGAGTTCAACTTCCAGATTTTTTTTTTTTTAGATACTTTTAGAAACCAATGAATTGATTTCTTTGTCGTGTAAAATTAAGAAATTATTTTTTTAATTTTAATATTTAATAATATATATAAGTTACCGATAAAACGCCGAAAATGAAATATAAAGTCAATTTTTTGTTTAAAATGTTGATTTTGTGCATGAAATGTTGACATAAGAATGTAGAAACAAGAATCATTAGTTAAGAATGTTGCGTTCGTTTCTAAAATGTTCAAACTGGAATGTAGAAACTAGAATCATGGATATTGTCCCATTTGGTCTTCCATATTCAGAAGGGCCTTGGTTCGATGTGACTCTGTTCGTTTTTACCTGAAATTGATTGTTCCACAGAAAGCTTATACAATTTGTTACCAGATGGCACCATTAAATGGGGTTCGTTGAAAAAGTGACTTAGATCGTTCTTCCCCGGGGCTCTTCATATGGAAATTGACAACTCGGTGTATGTTTAGTATATAAAGAGGTTGAGTATGAACGATACCTGAGTATTATCATCTGTACCTTCAGCAGCCATTGCAGCTTCTTCTTCTTGTTGCTGTAAAATATTAGTCATTTAAACATACATTATGCAAGAGCTAAATCTGCCTATTGCAGGCCTTTCTTTAGGCCTGAAATATTATCTAAATTATTAATTAGACATTTATTAACATGACAAGACCATAATCAACTCTCGATGCCATCTTATGTGTCTGATTTTCATTGGATTTGAATCTGCTGTTTAACGTCTGTTGATGATTAAACGCAAAAATGTATAATTGAGACTTTGTTAATTATTGTGACAGCAGTAACAATGACAATCAAGGCTACAGAGATTTTGAAATAAGGTTTTCTCAGCTTAGAATGAAGCAATTTGACTGAGATTTTCAGCATAATCCCTTTACATCATCAAATTTTTAACTATTATATTGAGAACTGCCAGCTCTAATCTTCCATAATGTATCTTTAATTGTTACATGTAATCTAAATTACTGGATTGGGGCTTACTAGTGCTGAATAGTTATTATACCAACCTGACTTAAAGCCTTTAATTCAGCTACCACTGTCTCCATTTCTCTTAACCATGTATCTCGTGGCAACCGATGTAACTCCAACCAAATCTCACTACTTGATGTATCTGTAAAATAATAGTATTAGATGAACAAAACTTTTACTGAAAATTGAAAAAACATTTAAAATTATAATTTTTTTGGGAACAAATATAGTCTTCAAAAAAAGTAGGGGATATTCAGAAACAATACAAAACTGCGGAAATGCAATGACCAGTGTATATTAATAACAGGCCAATTGCCTACACATGAATATAAACAGTTCATATGGGTGGCTTATCTGACGGCCCCAATTCATTCGCGAAGAGATACACCGTCAATGAGAAAGATTTGCCTTGCTAGGCCCTCCATACTGCACCATTGGAAATGGGAAAATACACAGGAAAATTGATAGAAATTTTCTCGACCAGGATCAAACCAAGAACCTGCGGGTTACTGAGTATGAGCCATGATACACACCATCGAGGCTGCTACTATCAAATAAAATTGCTTACAATCCAAGGGGGGTTGGATGGCTGAATGGTTAGCACGTTCGCATTGTCTCATAAGATCCGTCATTGAGTCATCTGGTTTGGTTTCATTGAGTCATCTGGCGTGGTTTCCATTCCCTGGTTGTACGTGACATGGGGTAGAGTTGCCTGTCTAACCTCGTGTTTTTTTTCCGGGTCCTCCAGTTTCCTCCAACTGCTAATGACCCCTACGCGCAAGCAAATTATTGAAACCAAATTGAACCATATGTTAGTCCCGATATGACCTAGTTTCTCTCTCTCTCTGGCTTTCAATACACAATTCCTGGCATTGAATAGATCTGATTCATTTACGAAATAATAAAATATTGAAATACATTTTCTGGAGAATAGAAAACTTACTTTCCAAAACAATTCCAATATAATCTCCTTCATCAGACGATTCACATTTTGTAGAAATTATTTTGGTAGAACCAGGTTCCTTAAAGACATAAAATATTCAGTTCCAAAATTAATGCAAATATCTGTTAATTAGCCGGGTTCCTTAAAGAAATAATATATTCATTTCCAAAATTAAAGATACATTATGTAAGATTTAGATAAAGAGCTAGCCATTCTTGCTATAATAGTTCGAAAATAGAAAATGTAAAAAGAATAATTTGAAAATTTCATTCAAATTACTCTATTGCGAGCGAAGATATTAGCCTTTGAAGGTTTGACAAGACGTGTGCAATAATTTCAACCACCGCACTGGTTGTTCGAAGCTAAGTCTCGCTCCCCCACTTTTAGCTTAAATCAAAATATGGCTGAACTGTTCTAATCTATTAAATATCGGGGAAATCCGATGCCATCGAGGGTTGATTATGGTCTGGATAAGTTAATGTCTAATTAATAATTTAGATAACATTTCAGTCCTAAAGAAAGACCTGCAATAGGCAGATTTATCTCTTGCATAATGTATGTTTAAATAAATAATATATATTGATTTCCAAAATTAATGCAAATATCTGTTATTTAGCTTTCATTTGTTTTGGGGTTTTTTGGAGCTACAGTGGTTAAGTGTAGTGTTGGGTATTGGAGCTGCAGTCACATTACGCTACGTATTGCGATTCAGGTGCTACGATACGATTTGTATCACGATTCATAACCATGTCAATATTTACCAAGAAAACAACGGGATAAATGAATAAGTGATATATTTAGTCCTGCCGCTGTGGCAGGGCTGTCGGTAATTTTTCACAGATGATTAGCAGCACTGCTAATCAAAAAGTCCAATTTTGCCAAATTTGATTAGCAAATTTAAAAATTGATTAGCAGTTTTTCAGTTTCAACATAAAACACCTAAATAACAAGATTATTTTAATTTTAATTGATAACAAACGGTTAGATTTCATTCTAAAGATTTTTTTAGAACTTTAGCACTTCTACAGGTAGCTGTGAACATTTCCGAATGAATGTAGACTTTTGGTTAGGCCTTATGTCTGGGCAGTGACTTCTTATTTCTTCGTTAGAAAACAATTTCGTCTGCTTTTTATCGTGTGTTATTATTTTTGTTCAATCGTAAGCACGCGGTATTTTACGAATAATCTCGATTATCTAGACGTACGCGATATAAACAATAAAAGTTTACGGGAATTCTTACTTTGATTTCTCATTTTACAATACGTTTACACATATTTATTTTTTATATTTTATTTACAATACGTCTGGGATACACTGAATTTAATTTTTTTCAAATTGAATACTTATATAATTACTCGTAATTGACATGTCTCGCAACGCGAGTGGTACTACTTGATTCCCTATTTCCGGTTTAATAGTCCCGATTCATAGAGTTATGTCCCTGTATTATATAGTATAATGAATTGAGTCGGGGTAGTTTGAGAAGAAAATGTCACACGGAGAATTCCATTTTGTTTATAAAATTGATATTTTATATACGTTGAAAGCGTTGAAAAATGTGGATAAATCTTTGTGTCATATCCAAAATGACATGCATGTTAATGATTCGCAATTATTGCGAATCAAAAACGTTAGATTTTAATTTTTGATTAGCAACGGACAAAATATGTATCGCAAATTGCGCTGCGATACTGGTTGTCGGCAGCCCTGCGCTGTGGAAGAAATTAAACTGTTTAATATTGATGTGGATCAAAGTAAGGACGAAAACAATTTACGAGTGTTTGTGTGTTTGTGTGATGTGGATAATTAAGAGTTACAGGTTATTTACTGAAGCGACAAAAAAATCATAAAAAAATAATCTCGATTAATCAATTAAGCATTTCACAATTCAATATGCAAATCATGAGAAGATGAATCACAATACATCGATTCAACGATATATTGAGCCATCACTAGTTGAGTGACGTCCCAGGTTTGAACTATAGCACGGATTGCGTGCCTAGACGTTTGGAGGGGACAAAACAGACATGTTCCACCAAATTACACACAGGCATGCATGTGAGTTCCAAGCAAAATTCATCTCCCTAACATTGCCTGTTTGAAATTGAAAAAAAAAATAACCATATGTTAGTCTCAAAATGAGGGAAGGATCGTCGAGGGGTTAAACACCACTCCATTAAATTTTTTTATCGGGTACAAATATACAGAGCAAACAAGATTTCAACCAAAATTTAAAATCTGTAGAAAATGTGTCAGGGGAGATAATCCATACAATAGTGAAACTTGATTTCATCTGAAAATGGAGAGAGAGAGAAATGGGGTTTAACGTCCACTCGACACAAACTAGGTCATTTCGGGACTAACATATGGTTTAATTTTATTTCAATAATTCGCTTGCGCATAGGGGTCTTTAGCAGTGGGAGGAAACCGGAGGACCCGGAGAAAACCCACGAGGTTGGACAGGTGAATCTACTCCTTGTCACTTATAACCGGGGATTCGAAACCAGGCCAGTCGACTCAATGAGAGACTTTATGATACAGCGCACATGCTAACCATTCAGCCATCCAACCCCCCCGCATCTGAAAATGATTTTCATGGATGCATGAACAGTATTTTCCCTAATTTAATTTTTCTTTTTTTTACAAATCTGACATCAAATGATTTGTTGTCTCTGGAAGTATATTAATTTCACCATAATTGACATGCTTTACGGCAAACAAGTAAAATCAAATGAAACGTGTATCTTAACATTCCACATTTCTGCATCAACAGGGCATATGCCATACAATGTGTGCAGGCTTCGAAATTAGCAGACGCAAAGACGCGAAAAGCGTGCTAAAATATGAAAACAGCGTGTAAGGTTTTGCGTCTACGGTAATTTAGTTTAAAAAGCAAATTTTAAAACTTGAATTTTTCCATAGCTTAATTCTGTGAAAAGGGTGAAAATGTTTATCATAAAATTTTACCCAAGACGCCATTTTGATGCATATAGACTCACTTTCCTTTAACAAACTCAGAGTCTCAACAGAGTCGTAACTAAAATACTACTGACGTACTGACGTAGTATTTTGGTGTTTAAAGATGATTACTGCATTTTATAAACGCAACAACCAATCCGAACAACTAGATATTACTGCCTATCGCCAGCTCTCTATATGGCAAAGGTAAACTCTGCATGAGGATACTTCAACTTTAAAACAGTTGTATCATGAAACCAAAAAATAAAAAAAATATAATTTACAATAGCTTCTCACCTGTACCTGTTCATTTAAAATTTTCAATAAAAATATCTGTTCTGATGAGAAAATGAACAACTTGACAATACCTGAAATATTAATGAATTAAAATGAAAATTGTACTCAGTATATAATTCAAAATTTAAAGTGGCTATATGGGAGATTAGATAAACAGCTGGCAGTTTTCATTATAATAACTAGATAATGTAAAGGGAATTTGCTGAAAATTTCAGTCAAATTGATCCACTCTGAACCGAGATATTATCTTTTGAATTTTAGGCCTTGCCTCGATCATCATTCCTAAAGTCGGTATGATAAAAATAAACATAGCCTCAATTATCCATTTTTGGATTAAATCATCAATGAGCTTTGAACATCAAATCAGGTTCAAATCCAGGAAATATCGCAGGCTAGCGATGACATTGAGAATTGATTATGGTCTGGGTAAGTTAATAAATGTCTAATTAATAATTTAGATAATATTTCAGGCCTAAAAAAAGACCTGCAATAGGCGGATTTAGCTCTTGAATAATGTATATTTAAGTAGTTGACCTGATTTAGCTCTTGCATAATGTATGTCTAAGTTTCAATACCACTGATGAAACAATACACAGTTGTTAGCAAATGAATATACTTAATTGTTTTTTTATATATAATCTAACAATATCTTTATTCAGAAAGTATGATGCCAACAGTTTAGAAGAGGGCAAGAATTGGGGTTTAACATCCACTGACTAATGCTAATCTTTATTTCAATATATTTCCTTGAGTGTAGTGATCTTCAGAAGGCACAGATTAAGCGGGGTGCAGACTGGGCTGCAGACAGGGGCCCCAATATTAAAGAGGCCCCAATATTTAAAGGACCATCAATTAGTTCTAAAAAAATAATTTATGATTTTATTATCATGTAGCATATGTTCGTACCAAACAAATATATCTGTCTACCATACCAGCATACAGACATACAAATTGCATTTGTTTTTAAAAGTGTACCGGACAATGAAAAGGATATAAAATGTTCCTTTTCACTGTTGATGTTAGGGTCCCAGTGACATTTTCAGCCATGGTCCCCATAATACGTCCCTGGTCTTCAGCAGTGGGACGAAACTAGAGGACCTGAAGAAAAACAAGGTTGGATAGGTAACCTTACTCATCAATATCACACGCAAGCTTAGGATTCAAATCACACGACATGACTTAAAAAAAACAGACCTTATGATTTAAAGCACACATGTAAGACCACTCAGAGATCCACCCACCACTACCCAAAACAAGGGGGCTTCTCCCTAAAACACACATGTAAGATCACTCAGCCATCCACCCACCACTACCCAAAACAAGGGGGCTTCTCCCTTAAACACACATTTTCTTATATTTTTTTAAAGTTTCGTACACAAATAAATAAAATAACAAACCCATTTCATCAATTGTAACCAACAAATATGTTTGTACACCAATTAAATGACACTTGATGTGGACAATATCAACTTTTTCTTCATCCCATGTTGCCACGGTTTCTTGAGTTAATGAATCTATGGCCACGATGCCATTAGATAAACCAATAAAAACATATCTTCCATCTACGCTATCTGTTAATGCTGTTGCCTTCTCATGATTCTTAAATACAATTAAAAACATTGAATTTTCATCTATAGATAGATTCCTATTTAGAAGAGAGAGAGAGAGAGAGAGAGAGAGAGAGAGAGAGAGAGAGAGAGGTCATTTTTGGACTAACATATGGTTTAATTTTATTTCACTAATTTCAATAATTCGATTGCGTGTAGGGGTCTTTAGCAGTGGGAGGAAACCGGAGGACCTGGAGAAATTCCACGAGGTTGGACAGGCGACCCTACTCCTTGTCACATACATGTACAACCGGGGAATCAAAACCATGTCAGTTGACTCAATGACAGACTTTATCATACAGCCCGCACATGCTATAACCCCCAAATATTAGTGATTTAGCTTCTTTAGGCTAAGTTCCGACAAAAAAGATGAAATAAAAAGTCCTGTGCATTTTAACAATGCACATATTCGATAAACAAATATTAATTTGACGATGTTGGACAAAAAATACACAGCGATTATTTTATTTACCTGTAATTTAACGGCACAGTCATATTTAGGTGGACGGATTTTATTTAAATTAGCAGTCTTCTTAGTTTCAATCTCAGAAATGAAAGACCAAGCCTTTTCCACAACACTGTCAACTATTTTGTTTACAAGACGATAAGGCTGAGGTATTTGGTCCCTCAATTTATCCGGATCAATAAACTCGAAATCGTTTTCATCCAGATCCGCTATGTTCTCCAGAGAAGGTGGAGTAAAAGTCATATTTTTCCTTACATATACAGGCATCTTGGCTCTAAAATTTAGTAAGGATATTTGATATATCGACAGCGATCGTAAAAAATATTAATAATATTTTTTCTAACAGAAATAGACAACTTTTTTTTAAAATGTAAACATTCGTCAATCCGTTACCAGGTCGTCCATATTGAAACAAATCTCTATCAACCTTGACCTTGTCTTATTTCCTGTTTCAGTTGTTTTGTGACGGTATTATTTTTCACCCATAAAATATCTTATTTTCAATAAATCACACATTTGAATTAGCCTCGTTTGTCCTATGGTAGATAGAAATGATAATATCTTATATTAATACTCACTTAGAAATGATTATGAGGTTAAGATCGAGATCATACCTGCGCTAGAGCGTAACATCTTCCTCATATTTTATGAAGTCACGAAACAGTATACAAGGGGAGATCACGCACCCGTACATTAAAAAAGTAGAGCAAAATCATCATGGATCCGCACACCTGAAGTTAAAGCAACTGCATAACTATGTAAATATATAAATAAATAGGCCGGTAGATCAAAGTCCATCACATTTTTTGACTGTGAATGTTTCGAGATGGCGACAGACTTTTTCAGTGGGGTTGTTAAGTTTAATGCACAGACGTCCGGAAGAGATAAATTATGCAGGTATAAAATAATTGATTAATATGCATTACATTTTTTTAAGGAAAATCAATTAAAAGCAAAGGGGTTTGCCTTTAAGTTTTGGGTGATTCGCTAAACGTCCAGTTTATTTTCCTGATAAATTTAAGGTAATTGGTATATATGTTCACATTCAGTCAGTGTCATATGAAATCTGCGACTAGCAATAGGCCTCTGCCTGGCGCCGGTATAAGGCTAAGTAGCTACGAACGAGAACGTAGCTAAAAATGTTGAGTCTTGAGACATATTGATGTGCTTGTTTTTAGCTACGATTGGGCGTCATTAGTTTCACCTAGCAAACTCAATTTCTTTATTAATGCATGTAACTTCTTAAAAATAAAATAATTTTATGTGTTAAAGACGTCAGATTTAAAATGTCGGAGACAGCAATCTATTATCGCTTCGATTTAAAAAGAGGGGATTTGTACCTATGTCAGATAGAATTTTATGCTTAATTATTGTTGGATGTGGCAGAAATGTTATAAATAACAATAATCAATGGTTGTTTTGAAGAAAAAATTGTCAATTTTGCTTATTTGAAGCCCGATGTGATTAGCGTTGGGGGTTTACCAGTTGAAACTATATAGCACCATCTCGAAACACGGAGGGTTTCTTATATAAAGGCTAAGCTGTATTGATATGCACACTAACACTATTTATGGAATAACAATCACTGGTTTATTAACATGCAATGTTTCGACGATGATACTCTCGTCTTTATCAAGCAAATGATAACATATATGTTGTTGTTCTTAGCGTTTAACGTCCACTTCCACCGAAGGTGATATCGCAGACAAGTTCATTTTAATGATCTTAGCGCACGCACAGGGGTCTTTGCTGTGGGAGGAAACCGGAGTACCCGGAGTAAACCCACGAGGTTGAGAAGGCGCCCCTATCTCCAAGCCACATACGCTCACACCTGGGATCGAAACCACAGCCGCAAGCCAGAGGTGACCGGCCAACTAGAGGTCGAAGCGTGACACTCTCGACCACTAGGCCATCCCAACCCTCCTGATAACATATATGTAAAACATCAAGTATTTATATACAGTATAAATGATAAGATATATGTAAAACATCAAGTATTTATATACAGTATAAAAAGAAGCCATAAATATAGATCTTATATATAACTAGCACTGATCAAAGGGATGATGATAAAACCCTAAGTGGTTACAATATTGATATGGATATGGATATTCTCATGTCATACTTGATTAATAACAGGCCTAACATATACTAGCGCTATATCAAAATTTTATTTGATCATCTCCTGATGTTACTATTATTCGATATGAATGCACAATCTCCCAAACAGAGTTGTCTTCCCTTGCAGTCCACACTAACCTCTGCTAACGGCTCATTTGGCTACGCCACCAAGATTCTTGGTACTAGTATCGATAGACAATGATAAACAATACAACAGAAACACAGTAAATGACAATATACTTATTTTTATTACTACACTAGGATCTGGAAGAGTTGTTATATAACCTGATGTGTGGGATTAGCCAATGAAACGGTCTACAGCAAGTATTTGACGTGAGGTGCACGGAAGTGTGGGTAACCCACTAGAAACATAAGCGTTGATTGGTTAATCAAATGTTTGATGTCATAGGGTCAAAAGCTGCTCATATGACCTCTGATGCGACCTTCCACTTCCACCGGTCAGATCTTCATGTGCTATAGAACATCAAAAATATAAATCTGTATTTTAATCAGATTGGGTTGATCTCTACTGATTCTGTCTTAATCCGCATCAAGACACCTATAATTACCTCCCATGTGTATATTGTATGTCAGTCATCTCGAATTGTTTGTTACTTCACGGGGGTTGGGGGGTTGAATGATTTAACACATGCGTTGTAGATCATAGGCCTAAGTATACAGGTGACAATTCTATGGAATACAATTACTGAGCAACGTTTCGACTGGGCTTCTCTAGTTATTATAATCAAGCTCAGTAATAAGCAATAATTTTATTCCATAGAAATTGTAATCTGTATATATATATTCCAGTTCAATTACTAAATGCCATTGAAACAATTTGTAGATCATAATGTCTGTCATTGAGTCAACTGGCGTGGTTTTAAATGACAAGGAGTAGGGGTCCTCTGGTTTCCTCCTGCACACAATTAAGTGTTTAAAATTAAATTGAACCATATCAATAAATGATCAGCCCAGATGTTATGTTATAATTGTATAATCGACTTTTGTTTAAACTGTGTATGCTGTCCTTGCTGGATGAAATGATACAATAAAATCTTATCTTATCTTATGTTATGTTAATCCAAAAATGACCTAATTTGTGTTGAGTGGATGTTAACCCCATTGTTCTCTTTCTCTTGCTATTCATACAAGTATGACATCTGCTATGTTGCCCAATCGTAGAGTACTACATTGGCTCAGTGAGTAGGACATTAGCTCGCTAACCTGAAGGTTCTGTGTTCAATCCCTGCATTGGCCGAGAAAGTTCATTGGTATTTTCTAGTGTGGTTCCCCCATGTCAGTGATGTCTGGCAAGGGACGGTGTATAGTCATTCTGACAACGATGTAAAAGATCCCTTGGTAATTGGAATTCGATTAAACAGAAGGCTAAGTTTCCTTCACAGCACACTGTATGGCATATTCTCTTTTTCATTAGTTCAGTCAAGAAAGCGAGAGAGAGAGAAATGGGGTTTTACGTCCACTCGACACAAACTAGGTCATTTCTGGACTAACATATGGTTTTATTGTATTTCAATAATTTGCTTGTGCGTTGGGGGTCTTTAGCAGTGGGTGGAAACCAGAGGACCCAGAGAAAACCCACGAGGTTGGGCAGGCGACCCTACTCCTTGTCACATACAACCGGGGATTCGAAACTAGTTCAGTCAGACCAGAAGAGTAAGATGTTAAACACGATTTCATTTCATTTTGTTTTGTCTATTTTTCAGATTGTGTCAGTATGGATGTAAATTAGTCTGGTGGTATATACACCAAGATGGCAGTCGTAAAGATCTGGCTGTCAAGTTGAAAAATTTAGAATCTTCAGTTTCTACTACAAGAAAATGTAAGGAAATACAACCTTTGTATATTAGATTTTCTTTTATGTATTTTATGATTTTATTAGCAAGTCACTTTTCACAGATATTGTCAGGCTCAAGTCCCTGTGTATACATTGGAGTGCATGTAAAAGATCTCTTGGCAGTTGGAATTTGATATAAAGTAGGCCATAGTGCCGCTGCCCGGGCAAAATTCACCTCATAGCACAGTCTGAGCAGAACAGTAGGATGTTAAACCTCCTTTCATTTCATTTATATTTGTATTTTTCAGTGTTACGGTTTGGTAAAAGTGTGGACTTTATACAAAGTGCTTTAAAGAGTATACACATAGATGATACGGTTTGGCGTTTAACGATAACGCTGTCCAAAATAAACCAAGCTTGTTATCTTCTCTTTGACCATTTAATTTGGGCGGGACGAGTTGGCATCATGAAGGTGGACAGTAAGAAATGGTCTGAGTTATCGGCTCGATTCTGGTTGGTCAGCTTGATTTTGAATTTAGTGAGGAATTTCTATGACATTTACGTGATCCTTGTCCGAGAAGTTAAAATTCAAGCCGCAAGGGCGAAGAAAAGTTCATCGTACGTAAATGGCAACAGTTACGACAAAGATAAACCCCGTAAAATATTAACGAATAATGAACTTGCGTGTAAATGTATTTCCGAAAACAAGCCGGTGTGGTTAGATCTAATCAAGAATGTCTGTGATATTGTTCTACCATTGAATTCTTTAGGTCGTATTCACGTTACGCCAGGTACGCAGGGAGTTGTAGGTGTCATATCTTCCATTGTTGGCATAGCAACCACCTGGGATCCTTTATTACGATTAGTGCCTTCATAAAAACATTGTGCAAAAGTTACAGATGTGTAAAATATTTGTGACATGCAGCCATATTTGTGACATGTAGCCATATTTGAGACATGTAGCCAAAATCGAGACATGTAGCCATATTTGTGACATATGGTCATATTTGTGACATATGGTCATATCTGTGACATGTAGTCATATTTGTAACATGTAGCCATATCTGTGACATATGGCTATATTTTTGACATGTGGCCATGCTTGTGACATATGGCCATATTTATGACATACATTCATAATTGTGACACAGTCAAAATTGTGACACAGTCAAAATTGTGACGTATAGTCATAATGGGAGGCTTACATTTTTATATCCTCACAAAAAAAAATAATTGAGTTGCTTAACAACTGAACTTTTTAACAAATTATATAGTATTTGCTATGGCTGGATTATCTACTTGTTATCTATTTGTTTTCTATGATTTATTGTTGAATTATAAATTAATTATATTGTACATGCATAAGCTTATATATAACTTAAAATTATTTTAATTAAACATATGGTACATTATTGTATTTGTTTGAAAAGAGAGAGAGAGAAATTGAGTTTAATGTCCACTCAACCTAAGCTAGGTAATTTCGGAACTAACATATGGTTAAATTTTATTTCAATAATTCGCTTGTGCGTAGGGGTCTTTAGCAGTGGGAGGAAACCAGAAGACCCGTAGAAAACCCACAAGGTTGGACAGTCAACCAAACTCCTTGTCACGTACAAGCATGGAATCAAAACCACGCCAGTTGACTCAATGACAGACCTTATTATCTAACAATCATGCGTTAAACCATTCGGCCACCCATCCCACCCTTGTTTGAAAAGACATGGTTTCGAATCCCCGGTTGTACGTGACAAGGAGTAGGTTTGCCTGTCCAACCTCGTGGGTTTTCTCCGGGTCCTCCGGTTTCCTCCCACTGCTAAAGACCACTGTTAAAAACCATATGTTAGTCCCCAAATGACCTAGTTTGTGTCGAGTGGACGTTAAACCCCATTTCTCTCTCTCTCTCCATTTGAAAAGAGGATGTTGTGGGTGTATGTTTCATTCCCTAGCAACGTAAAATGAAATGGGATTTAACCTCCTACTGTGTTGCTCCTATTCTGGGCTAATTAAGATGGGCATACGCCATACAGTGTGCTATGAGAGAAATTTTGATAAGAGAGCGGCGCTATGACCTCTTATATCGAATTTCTCAGTTTTTCATCCCATCAAAAATTACACGTTGTCCCCGACTCTCTGGTCTGTACCACTGACAAGGAGAAACCATATCAGAACCTCCTGATGAACTTTCTCGACTAACACTAGATTCGAACATGGGACCTCCAGAGAGCCAACATTTTACACAATAATCTTTTAGAGGCATTTAGTAACTGGACAGAGCAAAAAACTATAACACATACTTTTGGAAGAACAATTACTAATTTATTTAATTGACGTTTCGAAGAGTATTTTCTCAACATTTTCAAGCAAGTACTCAATTTTACTCAATGCGCCACACCTAGCAACCTATCTTTGTTATGGTTGTAGATGATTGAATGATAGCCTGTGTCAATTAATGAAGTTACCGAAATCCTGGGATTTAAAATTGTTATATCCTCGATTAATTTATTATAACGCTAGCTTAGATAAAATATTAATAAACTATTTTTAACAAGATTATATCATTGTTGTGTCAAAAACAAATACTCCAGAAAGAAGCCTTTAATTGGTTGAACGTCCATTCAACACAACCTAGGTCATTTCGGGACTAACATGGTTCCATTTTTTTATTTCAATAATTTGCTTGCACGCAGGG
Source organism: Patella vulgata (assembly GCF_932274485.2). Taxonomy (NCBI): domain Eukaryota; kingdom Metazoa; phylum Mollusca; class Gastropoda; family Patellidae; genus Patella; species Patella vulgata. The sequence goes on along the minus strand of NC_065882.2, from coordinate 6,793,475 downwards.
GTCTTTAGCAGTGGAAGGAAACCGGAGGACCTGGCGAAAACCCACAGGGTTGTATCACTGATAAAGAGAGAGAGAGAGAAGTGGGGTTTAACGTCCACTTGACACAAACTAGGTTTAATTTTATTTCAATAATTTGCTTGCGTGTAGGGGTCTTTAGCAGTGGGAAGAAACCGGAGGACAGGCGACCCTACTCCTTGTCACGTTCAACCGGGGAATCAAAACCACGCCAGTTCACTCAATTAATTCCCCCCCCCCCCCACTGATAAAAAGAATTCCGAATAGTACCAATATCTGTTAAGATGATGGGGGAGTTAAGCAGTCAGAGCAAGAAGCTTTTGACTGGGATGTCCCAACTGAATGTAGCATATTGTCCAAAATCTGTCATTGACTGTATGAATAATTTTATAATTTGTATTCATATAAAGAGCCCCAGGGAAGAACGATCTAAGTCACTTTTTCAACGAACCCCAGTTAATGGTGCCATCTGGTAGCAAATTGTATAAGCTTTCTGAGGAACAATCAATTTCAGGTAAAAACGATCAGAGTCCCTTCGAACCAAGGACCTTCTGTAATGGTCAACTGGACAATTACGTCCATCGTACCCTTTATTTGACCTTAATTTGGCTGAAAAGTGGGAGTCAGTTGTTGTACTGGTAATTATGATTCGTATTAAACATCATTTTGAAGTTGTAATTAAACCCACACGTTGTTCTGTTCGCGTCAAGCATTCTCGTCCAAAAGACTGTTTTGCCGGGGGGTGGGTGGATGGCCGAATGGTTAGCACATACGTGCTGTATCATAAGACCTGTCATTGAGTCAACTGGCGTGGTTTCGTATCCCCGGTTGTACGTGACAAGGAGTAGGGTCGCCTGTCCAACCTCGTGGGTTTTCCCCGGGTCCTCCGGTTTCCTCCCACTGCTAAAGACTCCTACGCGCAAGCGAATTGTTGAAATAAAATTAAGCCATATGTTAGTCCCGAAATGACCTAGTTTGTGTCGAGTGGACGTTAAACCCCATTTCTCTCTCTCTGTTTTGCCTTTTATGCGAAAAGACAAAAATGTGATCGTTTATCCCCTGAACCTGGACTCTTCATATGTCTCATTGTAAGATCTGAATGAAGATTAAATTATTTTAATCCTAATCCTGGAATTCAGTACATATTTACATTTATGATCATACAATTCCCTTTTGGTCACTGTGATTTCCAGTTTAGGAAATGAGAAAGAGAGAGAGAGATGGGGTGTAGTCCAATCGCACAACCTAGGTCATTTCGCGAATAACATATGGATCAATTTTATTTCAATAATTCACTTGTGAGTAGGGGTCTTAAGCAGTGGGAAGAAATCAAAGGACCCTGAGAAAACCCACCAGGTTGAATAGACTTGTCATGTACAACAGGAGAATCAAAACCATGCCAGTTGACTCAATGCAGACCCTGTGACACGTGCTAACCATTAGGGCATCCCCCCCCCCCTTAGGAAATGAGACCATGGAATATTTAGTTGAATATGTAACATTTGTTTGCAGTAACAATGTACCAGTTTATGAATTATCTCTCTTGAAATAAAATGGGGTTTAACATCCTACTGTTTTGCTCCGACTGGGCTAAGGAAGACAGGCATATGCCATACAGTGTGCTATGAGGGAATTTTTTGTCTACTCTTATGGCCTACTCCTATATCGAATTCCAACTGCCAAGGGACTAACATATGGTTCAATTTTATTTCAATAATTCGCTTGCGCATAGGGGTCTTTAGCAGTGGGAGGAAACCAGAAGACCCGGAGAAAACCCACACGGTTGGAAAGGGTACCCTACTCCTTGTCACGTACAACAGGAGAATCGAAACCATGCCAGTTGACTCAATGACAGACCTTATCATACAAAGCGCTAACCATTCGGCCATCCAACCCCCGCAAGATTTTTCAGTAAAAAATGAAGCAAAATAACAAAGCAAACAAATTTATTCTACATTATAAAATAATGGTTATATCTCCCCCGTCCCTTGTCTATAAAAAATCAAAACTTCATCACGTCTTCTGCCTTTCTACTTTCCGTAGCTGATTTTTTCTACGTAACGTCATCGTTCTCAACCTTTTCCAGTAATGTTCTGAATCGGGATCCAACTCTGAGAGACTGGGAGGCGTGCGACTGATTCGTAAATTCCACAACCAATCAGGATATTCACTGTCCGGTTTTATATCTGGATCTTCACCATCTATATAAATATTGGCACCACAACATTTTGTTACTAACTTCTTGGGATCGGTTTCTGTTTCTAACACTACCTTGGCAGCAGGCTGACCAATCTTTCCTAAAAAATAAATTGTATTTATGTGACAAAGTGCTTAAAGATACATTATGTAAGATTTAGATAAAGAGCTGACCATTCTTGCTATAATAGTTCGAAAATAGATAATGTAAAATGAATAATTTGAAAATTTCATTCAAATTACTCTATTGCGAGCGAAGATATTAGCCTTTGATGGTTGACAAGGCGTGTGTAATAATTTCAACCACCGTACTGGTTGTTCGAAGCTAAGCCTCGCTCCTCCATTTTTAGATTAAATCAAAATATGGCTGAACTGCTCTAATCTATTTAATATCCGAGAAATCCAATGCCATCGAGAGTTGATTATGGCCTGGATCAGTTAATTAATGTCTAATTAATAATGTAAAATGAATAATTTGAAAATTTCATTCAAATTACTCTATTGAGAGCGAATTCGAAGCTACGTCTCGCTCCTCCGTTTTTAGATTAAATCAAAATATGGGTGAAGCGATCTAATCTATTTAATATCCGAGAAATCTGATGCCATCAAGAGTTGATTATGGCCTGGATTAGTTAATTAATGTCTAATTAATAATGTAAAATGAATAATTTGAAAATTTCATTCAAATTACTCTATTGCGAGCGAATTCGAAGCTAAGTCTCGCTCCTCCGTTTTTAGATTAAATCAAAATATGGGTGAAGCGATCTAATCTATTTAATATCCGAGAAATCTGATGCCATCAAGAGTTGATTATGGCCTGGATTAGTTAATTAATGTCTAATTAATAATTTAGAAAACATTTCAGGCATAAGAAAGACCTGTAATAGGCAGATTTAGCTCTTGCATAATGTATGCTTAATTTTCTATTTATAAAATACGAACTATTATTTAGATTCTGTGATAAATAGATAATGTTGACTTTTCAACTCTATACACTCGACTCAAACTAGGTCATTTTGGGCCTAACATATGGTTCAATTATATTTCAATAATTTGCTTGGGCTGGACAGGCGACCCTCCTCCTTGTCACGTACAAGTGGGAAATCAAAACCACGCCACTTGACTCCATGACAGACCTTATGATTTTAGAACTATCAAAAAAAAGTGTAAAGTTTAGGGAATATATGTTTCTATCATATACATTGCATCAGAAACATTCGCCACCTGATAACGACTGATGCTGCTAAAACACTAGTTCAGACGCTAATACTGTTCCGTATTGATTATGCAAACAGTCTGCTCTTCGGACTCAACCAACGTCTTACAAATAAGTTAAAGAGAATCCTGAACATCGCTGCCAGGATTGTAACAAGAACTTCAAAATATTCATCTATAACTTCTGTGTTAAAGTCTCTTCACTGGTTGCCTGTCAAACCTAGGGTGGCCCATGTACTCACAGAAATACAGTCCACCGCTGATAGTTCGAGACTACCACTGAAGCGTGCACATTCGCCGTGCCGAGACCAACTTTCTGACAGTATGATACTATAAATAGCCATGGCACATGCAATTCTCTACAAAATCTATCAACTATTACAGCCGTAAAAAATTTATTGTTGACGATTTTGAATAGCAGTAAAATTAAGCTTCTTGGTTATTACAGCAGATTTAGAAATTACTTTCGTTTCATTTTTTAAATCGCTTTATCATTAACTGTACCGTTAAGAGCGGCATCTTTTGGTTTAGTACAAATAATATCTCTGAAACACTCAGGTTAGGCAAGAACATGATACTAGCAGTAGTTTCATTTTACTTTTACAAGATTCTTAAAACGATTGTTGAGCTACCTAACGTGCTTATTTCTAAATTCAATTTCTTGTTCTAGCTTTCTGTTATGTTTCGTAAAAAAGTAGTCTTGATTATCCCGACCTGTCAATCAGACGTAGAATGGTCGATAGACTGGTTAAGCGAGACTAATTTCAAAACAAGGGCACGTAACCTATCTTTTACTCAAAAGTGTCTGGATGTTATGGACGACTCTTGGAACCAGTTTTCAGTCTATTATTTATACGTGATTAATGGCCATAGCTTATTAAGTACAACATGATCGTTTATTTAGTGACTATAATTGTGTGAAACTGATTTGAGGCTTGGCATATATATAAGTATTGTGGCGTAATTGTCGAGATATATGGAGATATTTATTTATGGTGGGTCACCCTATCAAACCCCGAATTCAGTATAAAGTTCTGTCATTAGTGTATCAATGTCAAAATAACCTTGCTCCCTTATATTTGTCTGAACTTTTGACAAACTATAAACCCAAACGTGCGCTAAGGTCGCATGGCAAAAATATACTTGCTGTTCCCAAAACAAAACTAAAACAATTTGGTGATAAAAGTTTCAGTGCTGCTGCACCTCGCCTTTGGAATCAGTTACCAGTAAACATTAAAGAATCTCAGACTTTCACAAACTTTAAGTCACAACTAAAAACTAATTTGTTTAAACTCTATTATCCAGATTAGAAACAGATTGTTTATGTGTGTTTTTAATGGCGAGAGACTCTTTAAATGTTGCACTTTGAGCATGCGTATATGGATGGATTATTAAGCGCATTACAAATATACATTATTATTAATATCAATCATCTATACATACAAAAAGAAATAAAAAATCATAAAAAATGTGTTGTTTTATTCAAAACACAGGTTGTTTTGGGTAATTAAAGTTTTTTTGAGTTGGTTTGGGTGATACAGTGATGGACCTAGAAATGGTTCCACTACTGATGTTCTCCGCCTTACTCCAGCCACAGTAGTGGCTTGCCCTACAGAGTTCCATTGCACAAGTTTTTTAGTCAAATGACTACTAAAAGGTTACTGGTCTATAGCTCCCTTAATTTACACATAAACTGACCCAAAACTGTACTGCACATAGCTTAACATACAATAAACCAATTCCTATTGAAATAAAGGTGAAGCCTTACTGCATAATTATATGATATGAAACCCAGCTGCTACGCGAAATTTCTCGACTACCTAACTTATTTCAATTGGCCGGTGTCATGGCGGCTTTCACATTATAAGAAACTTCGCTTTGAAAATGTAGAACGCATTACCACAAAGAAAAGCTCTTCGGTAACTATTTTAGTCATCCAGTCTTCTCTATTTGTTATAGAATTACTTATTTCAATACAAACTGTAATGATATGTGTTGACAATTGTGCATTTCAACCTATTTAAACGTTGCAGTTAATAAACCCAGTGAATGTTATCCATAAAGTTGTCATTTTATTATATATCCCGTTTATTAAATGCCCTTCAAAGATACTATTTAAACTTGTGTAAGGAGTCTTAGATTGTATCAATTGTAGCTGGGAAGCCACGGTGGCTAGGTTGTTAAGACGCTGGCTCGCTAGCCTGGAGGTCGGGTGTTCGATCCCTGTATTGGCCGAGAAAGTTTATCCTGATTTTCCGACGTGGTTTCCCCTTGTCAGTGGTGCAGAACGGAGGGCCTGACAAGGACAGCTGTCTCGTCCTTCGGAGGAGACGAAAAACCGAGGTCCCGTGTATACATTGGAATGCACGTAAAAGATCCCTTGGCAGTTGGAATTCGATATAAGAGTAGGCGATAAACTAGTGCCGCTGCCCAGGCAAAATTTCCCTCATAGCACACTGTATGGCGTATGCCTGTCTTCATTAGCCCAGTATAGGAGCAGAACAGTAGGGCGTTAAACCCCGTTTCATTTCATTTCTAATTGTAGCTATGATGATGGAGTGGACATAGTTACTATACTTGTAACGTTAAACTGTGTGTTTAACATTACAATTGATACAGTCTAAGAATCCTTACGCAAGTTCAAATAGGTTCAAACGCACAATTGTCAACACATATCATTACAGTTTGTATTGGAATAAGTAATTCTATGACAAATAGTGAAGACTGGACCACTAAACAGTTACCGAACAGTTTTTCTTTGTGGTTATGCGTTCTACATTTGCATAGCGATGTTTCTTGTAATGACGTATTACACACAAGCCGCCATGGCGGCCATGACACCAGCATGTTGAAATTTCGCGTAGCAGTTGAGTTTCATCAAATCATATAATTATGCAGTAAGGCTTCACCTTTATTTCAATAGGAATTGAGTTATTATATGTTAAGCTAGCTGGTGCAGTACTGTTTTGGGTCAGTTTATGTGTAAATTAAGGGAGGTATAGGCCAGTAACCTTTTTGTAGTGATTTCACTAAAAAAAACTTGCGCAAAGGAACTCTGTAGGATGAGCCACTACTGTGGCTGGAGTAAGGCGGTAGACATCAGTAGTGGAACCATTTCTAGAGTGGACAGGTTTCAAAGAGTTGGCCTCAAATGCTCCCTATTGGTGCAGAAAAGGCGTAAAACCCCATTTCATTTCCATTTAAAAATATGAAAAACAAATACCTGCAGCCTTCGCTGGCTTGGCGTAAGATGCATTTGATGTGTGATAACTGTTAGACAAAATAATTCGAGAACATCGTCTGATATTTAGCTTGCACAAATTTCGAGCTGCCATATTTCTCTAGCAGACTTACAAAAAATTAAGATTGCCGTATTTTTAAAACGGAACGAAAGAAAGAATATTTAATGTTTTGAAAATGTGATTAAATACAACAGAAACATGTAACGAATTTTAAAGCATGCTTTGTTTTCGTTTGTATCATAAAAGTAGTCACAAATATGATTATTATGTCAAAATCAATTAAAGCAAATATTTTCGTTTCAAATATGCTATAAAACTAAATTGTGAATTTGGAATTTTCAAGATGTCTGCGCCCACAAAGTAAACAACATGTTTCCCAGATTTCGGACTGCATGTAGTTAATTTTTGATTATATGTCATTGTTTCAACATGTCAGAGAAAAGTGTAGTTGTAAGAATTATACGCGCAGTACGTTGATCCGGTTACTCTAGGGTTAGGGTTAGTAGTAGGGTTAGTAGTACAAATCTTGTGAAATCGTGTGGAAGTCAAAAGTGACCGGGTCAACGTTCTGAAAGCCAGTCAAGTTGTCCACAAGCAAAGTCGTCCGCACGAAAAATCTGGTTAAGTCGTCCACACCCGTTGGTGGAGTCGTCCACATCAAAGAATTTCTGTAGGCTTATTATGCACTATGCTTACAATTATATTGTTGTTAATTTTTTTAAAAAAAGGCTTAATTTTTCAGATCAAGGCCTGGATTTAAAAATGATCAAAAACCAGTCAACCACAGCACAAATTGAAAGTTCAGTTAAACTGACAAAACACCATTTTATTTTTTCGTTCTGATATCCAAAGACTACGTTACATCGATTGATCGAGTGTTCGATCCCTGCATTGGCCGTCTAGTCGTTCAGATGGGACGAAAAACTGAGGCCCCGTGTACACATTGGTGTGCACGTAAAAGATCCCTTGACAGTTGGAATTCGATATAAGAGTAGGCCGTAGTGCCGCTGTCCAGGCAAAATTTACTGCATGGCACACTGTATGGCGTATGCCCGTCTTCATTAGCCCAGTTCGGAGCAGAACAGTAGGACGTTAAACCCCATTTCATTTCATACATAATTGATCGCGTGACATGTCAGATACTCAGACTATGGTAAATTGCCTATGGAAAGAGTCAAATGCCATACATACATTTAGTATATAATACTCACAATATTGCTGAAATGGCAATCTCTAGGCCTATAGTAAATTTGTAGACTGAAATATTTGTGAACCATCTATCATTTTCAAATTTATATTTCAGGACTGTTGTACATTTTTGTAGCCATATGCATTAATTGCACTGAAATATGGCAGAATGTATTGAATCTGAAACATCAAACAGAATCCCTGTCGTCTTTAAACCTTCCTCAACAAATGACCGAGGTTCACAGAAATGTAAACTGAGTCCGTCAGTTATAAAATCCCTGAACTGTGAAATAGCATCGTTTGTGAGAATTTCATTCCCAAATAAATCTGTGATTTGCTGTGCTTGGCCGTCCGATGCTGAGAATAGTACATCAGATGTTTTTTGCGATGATACGGTATGCGAGATTCAGGTAGAAAGCAAAAATAAGACAACTCATAGTATTGTTTCGTTGAAATGCTCTAAAGCTAACACTGTATCTGTAACTGTTATAGTCAAAGACTACAAACAATTTCATTCGTGGAAAACCTTTTCAAGCATCTCCGCAAATCTAGAAAATAAATGTTACAAATGTTTACGAAATATATGCATAACGAAAAGTTGCTTTATAAACTTAAAATGTTCAAAATTGGCAAGTTTGTTTGGTATAAATTCTGTTATAGTCAATGGTTTCAGCACGGAATCTGATAGTGATGCGGGTTTGATTCATGGTAAAACTAAGATAAAAATAGACAATGTTTTAAGCGAAAATAGATACAAGAGTACCCAAAGAAGGAAGCCATCTTGTTTAGGAGGGATGAGTGAAGTGATTAGTCAACTGCTTGATTTGATTTATCTCCCCTTACTTAATCCAGACAGTTTTAAACAGCTTCGAATTTCACACACTCAAGGAATTCTGTTACGAGGACCTCCAGGATGTGGCAAGACCTCTTTAGTTAAAGTTATAGCTTATGAGTGCGGTGCTGCTCTTTTGACAATAAATGGTCCAGACCTGCTGGGTTCTAGACCGGGAGAAACGGAAGATAATTTGAAGAACACGTTCGCTAAAGCTAAAGATTTGAGTTTAGAGGGTCCGTGTATTCTGTTTTTTGATGAAATAGATACGGTTTGTCCGAAACGGAATAATTCCAGTAATTCTCAGGATTCCAGAGTGACGAGTGCCATGATGTCATGCATGGATGAATTGGATGAAAATGAATCTTTAATTGTGATTGGTGCTACAAATAGACCATCTGCTATTGATCTAGCTTTACGCCGTCCAGGGAGATTCGAACGAGAGGTTCGTATAAGCAGGTTTGGTAAATATGAAATGAAATGGGGGTTTAACGTCCTACTCTTCTGCACCAACTGGGCTAATGAAGACGGGGCATACACCATACAGTGTGCTATGAGGGAAATTTTACCCAGGCAGTGGCACTACGGCCTACTCTTATTATATCATAGCGATTGGAAACATTACAGAACTAGCAATCAGTGATTTATTATACACATAAAGTTTTGATAAGTATTCTCTTATCGTTAATTAATTAATTAGTTAAACATGATTAGAAAGGTTCATAAATTTAATATAAGTTTAACATAACATAAATTATGTTCAAAAACTTTTTAATTTTCACTTTTCTCATATTGATTATTGTTTATAAATTAAATATTATTGTTTTTTTGCAGATTTTAATAAATGTTCCGACTAAACCGCAACGGCTGGACATTTTATCTACCATTACAAAGCACCTGGTAACATGTGACTTGAACCTTGACCTTATTGCTGATTTAACCAATGGTTTTGTTGGAGCCGATTTAACATCGTTATGTAATGAAGCTGTTTATAGCGCCATGACACGTAGGAATGATAACCAGGTATTACCTTTGTTCAAATTTAGGGGGGGGGTGGCTGGCGCGCTAGCCTGGAGGTCGGGTGTTCGATCCCTGCATTGGCCGAGAAAGTTCATCCAGATTTTCTGGTGTGCTTCCCCCTTGTCAGTGATGCAGGATGGTGGGCCTGACAAGGACAGCTGTCTAGTCATTCGGATGAGACGAAAAACCGAGGTCCCGTGTATACATTAGAATGCACGTAAAAGATCCCTTGGCAGTTGGAATTCGATATAAGAGTAGGCGATAGTGCTGCTGCCCAGGCAAAATTTCCCTCATAGCACACTGTATGGCGTATGCCCGTCTTCATTAGCCCAGTATAGGAGCAGAACAGTAGGACGTTAAACCCCATTTCATTTCATTTCATTTCAGGGGTCAATGGCCGATTGGTTAGCGTGTGCGCATTGTACATGTATAATAATGACTGTCATTCGGTCAACTGGCATGGTTTCGATTCCCTGTTTTTCTGTGGGTCCTCCGGTTTCCTCCCACTGCTAAAGACCCCTACACGGAAGCGAATTATTGAAATAAAATTGAACCATAGGTTAGTCCCAGAATGACCTAGTTTGTGTCGAGTGAACGTTAAACCCCATTTCTCTGTCTCTCATTATCCTGGTTGATGCAGAAAAGTACAACATATTTCAGTGAGCAATGTGTTGTTCTGCTTATTATAGATAAGTGTTATAGAAATGTTGTTCTGTTTATTATAGATAAGTGTTATAGAAATGTTGTTCTGTTTATTGTAGATAAGTGCTGTTGAAATGTTGTTCTGTTTATTATAGATAAGTGTTATAGAAATGTTGTTCTGTTTATTGTAGATAAGTGCTATTGAAATGTTGTTTTGTTTATTGTAGATAAGTGTTATTGAAATGTTGTTTTGTTTATTGTGGATAAGTTCTATAGAAATGTTGTTCTGTTTATTGTAGATAAGTGCTGTTGAAATGTTGTTCTGTTTATTGTAGATAAGTGTTATTGAAATGTTGTTCTGTTTATAGATTAATTCTATAGAAATGTTATTCTGTTTATCGTAGATTAGTGCTGTTGAAATGCAAGATTTCTATTGTGCTATAAAGAAGGTGATACCAAGTTTACAGAAAGGTGTAGAAGGTGTTGTAGATATTAAACAGGTTGACTGGCAGGATATTGGTGGATTACATGATGTTAAACAACAAATAAAACAGGTTTATTTCACTCTACATTTCTCTCCTGGTTCAATGTGCAATAAAGAGCTTCATCACCCAATAACACATTCTTCAGTAGATATCGCTTGTTTGATAACTTTCATAATCTACTAAGCAATATGGGGATTAGATGGTCGAATGGTTAGCGCGTGCGTGTTATATCATAAGGTCTGTCATTGAGTCAACTGGCGTGATTTCGATTCCCCTGTTGCACATGACAAGGAGTACTGTCACCTGTCCAACCTCGTGATTTTTTTCTGGGTCCTCTGGTTTCCTCGCACTGCTAAAGACCCCTACGAGCAAGCGAATTATTGAAATAAAATTGAACCATATGTTAGTCGTGAAATGATGTAGTTTGTGTCGAGTGCATGTTAAACCCCATCTCTCTCTCTCTCTCTCTCTCTCTCTCTCTCTCTTTTTTGATAGGGGATTCTCTAAAAGGTCTCTGGTTTGAATCTTGGTGTAATCCGCGAAGATCCTTTGTGAGATCTTCACAGATTACACCAAGATTCAAACCTGGTTGTCACAGGAATGGTGCTTGCAGGACAAGTAAAGCATGCCTCATCGTTTTGATGGTAAAAACAAACAAGGCCCATCTGTATACAAAATTCAAATAAGAGTGGTTGGAAATACCACAATATCTGAAGAATTCTGTCCATTGAAATGAAAATTCGATATGGATGTAACCATAGAAATAACAATTACGATCTTGACAAGACAAGACCTTAAACAAGTCTGTACATTAGCCACCTAGGCCTGTCACAGATACAATGTATATGTTATAATAAAAAAAACGCCGGTCATTAAAAAAAAAAACCACCGCTAAAGACCCCTACGCGCAAGCGAATTATTGAAATAAAATTGAACAATATATAAGTCCCGAAATTACCTAGTTTGTGTCAAGTGGACTTTTCTCTCCTTTTAAGATGTGATAAATAGCATGTACAAGTTCTATTTTATTTTCAGGCTGTAGAATGGCCGATGTTACATCCAGAGGTATTTAAACGATTTGGTTTACCTGTATCTAAAGGTGTATTATTATACGGCCCACCTGGTTGTTGTAAAACTACATTAGTCAGAGCTGCTGCTACAGCAACACGTACAACCTTCCTGTCACTAAACGGTGCTCAGTTATTCTCACCTTTTGTAGGAGAATCAGAGAGAATAGTAACAGAGGTACGCCCATATTAACAATATTATAAATAAACATTGACAAGGCTTAGTTTTAGGCAAATTTGGTATAAAGATTTTTAAATCGCTCCAAATATAGTTTAAGAACCGTTTGTAGGAGAATCAGAGATAATAGTAACAGAGGTACGCCAATATTAACAATATTATAAATAAACATTGACAAGGCTTAGTTTTAGGCAAATTTGGTATAAAGATTTTTAAATCGCTCCAAATATAGTTTAAGAACCGTTTGTAGGAGAATCAGAGATAATAGTAACAGAGGTACGCCAATATTAACAATATTATAAATAAACCTTTACAAGGCTTAGTTTTAGGCAAAGATTTTTAAATCATTTGTAGGAGAATCACTCATATTAACAATTTTATAAATAAAAATGGTACCTGTATGATAAATACATATTATGGATATAATGAAATTTGTGTATTTTTATCCAATCAGAAGCTTAGTAGAAATATGGTTCGGAATAGTGACGCTATGTAGTTAGATTGAAAAAAACTAGATCGCGGAGACGCTCTTGCATATATGACGTCATATGTGGATTGTGCGTTGGGGTTAGGGTAAGGGTTAGGCTTGATCCAGGGTTAGGGTTAGCACTAGCCCTAGAAACTTTGACGAAATCTGCAGGTTCTAACCCACAATCCACATATAACGTCATATGTGCTCAAATGTGCAGGATCGTCTCCAATCTAGTGTTCTCCATTCCTATCATGATAATATGCTGTACATTAGAGCAGTGGTTCTCAACCTTTTTTTGGCAACGGCACACCTTGGAACACATGAAAAATTAGCGGCACACCTGGCTAAATATATATAAAAAAATATTTGAACTTGGCAAAATTAATATATGACATGTCATAGACGGCATACAACCGTAGACACAGACTAGTCATAGAAACATAGAATGACTCAAGCTAAATCTAAGAAAAACACAGCTATGAAGTTACCAGTAGACACCAGTGAATTCTCAACTGGAATCAAGTGGCTTTTCGTGTTTTCTTAGTGTGCTGTTCAAAATTTCGCGGCAAACTTAGGAAGATCTTTCGGCACACCAGTTGAGAATCACTGCATTAGAGCATGCAAACGTTGGGAGGAATGGGATTAATTATTTAGAATTAGCGTTGCTTTGTGTACACATCGTAATTTCTGCATAGGTAAGATTTGTTATAACGATTATTTTGTTCTGCATGTTGGGGAGCCACGGTGGCTTAGTGAGTAAGACACTGGCTCACTAGCATAGAGATCGTAGGTTCAATTTCGGTGTTGGCAGAGAAAGTTCATCAGGGTTTTCCAACGTGGTTTCCCCTTATCAGTGGTGCAGGACGGAAGGCCTGACAAGGACAGCTGTCTAGTTGTTCGGATGGGATAAAAAAACGAGCTCCTGTGTACACATTGGCGTGCACGTAAAAACTCCCTTGGCAGTTGGAATTTGATATAAGAGTAGGCCATAGGCTCGCTGTCTGGGTAAAATTTCCTTATAGCACACTGTATGGTGTATGCCCATCTTCATTAGCCTAGTCGGAGCAGAACAGTAGGACGTTAAACCCCATTTTATATCATTTCTGTTCTGCATGTTTTTATTGGTAATTTGAATATACAAATTTCAGACGTTCCAGAAAGCGAGAACCCTGGCGCCATCTATATTATTTCTAGACGAGATTGATTCTATAGTCGGTAAGAGATCAGAAGGAGGTTCACATCGCGGCGTACAGGAACGACTTTTATCTACGTTATTGAACGAGATGGATGGTATCGGTATACGTCTGGATGATAAAGTCACAGGATCTAGTACAGAGGAAGCAGAAGGAGTAATGCCAGGACAAACACAGGTTATTCATTTTATGATTATTATTAAAACATGGTTGAATTTTTCGTAGGTTGATTGCTCGAGCCAGGGGTTTAAATAGCTCTATTCTTTGGGTGGGGGGGGGGAAGGCCGAATGGTAACACGCGCGCGCTGTATCATACTGTGTGTCATTGAATCAACTGGCGGGGTTTTGAGTCCCTGGTTGTACATGACAAGGAGTAGGTCGGTTTCCTCCCACTGCTAAAGACCCCTACACGAACCGAATTATTGAAATAAAATTGAACCGTGTGTTAGTCCCGAAATGACCTAGTTTGTATCGAGTGGACGTTAAACCCTGTTTCTGTCCCTCTATCTCTATTCTTTGGAATCCTAAAATAGACAAAATGGGTGTAAAAGCACACATTAATGTAATATGAGTGTATATAGAGTGATTTCAAATCTATTATGTTCAGAGAAATATGCGAACGATCCAAATTTAACGGCAGTCATTTGTGTCTGCTTAATCTTTTCTATATGAAGAGTCCGGGGGAAGAACGATCTAGTCTAAGTCACATTTTTGTCTTTTCGCATAAAAGGCAAAACAGACTTTTAGACGAGAATGCTTGACGCGAACGGAACAACGAGTGGGTTTAATTACAACTTCAAAATGATGTTTAATAAAAAATAATTACCAGTACAACAACTGACTTCCAGTTTTCAGCCAAATTAAGGTCAAATAAAGGGTACGATGAACGTATTTGTCCGGGAGGCCATTTCAGAAGGGCCTTGGTTCAATGTGACTCCGATCGTTTTTACCTGAAATTGATTGTTCCACATAAAGCTTATACAATTTGCTACCAGATGGCGCCATTAACTGGGGTTCGTTGAAAAAGTGACTTAGATCCTTCTTCCCAGGGGCTCTTCAAATGTTTTTGTTCTTTTTGACCACTTTTAGTTTCTAGGAAATACATTTTTAAAGATAAATATGTTAATGGTATCATTAAACTTAGTGGTACTTTAAATTGATTTCAAGCAAGTCCTGATATTAACAATGATCAGACCACTCTGGAAATTTAACCACTAAACAAAATGTATTATTATAATGTTTATTATATATTCCTATATTCGATTTTCAGATACCAGAAATGTGAGATACTGTTGTTGTAACAAAGTACTCTATAACTTTCATCAAATTGAATGGTCATTTAGGTGCTTAGAACTTTATGACCTCAGCTGATTTTTGATAATATATGATATTGACTTTTCAACTCTCTATATACTTCTGTTAAGGCACGAACTGACTATGATCTAATTAAACATGTAATTAATCCCATATGTCATTTACAAACTACATATGATCTGTGTACACGTTCCGCTTTACTTTAAAGGATATACATACTGGTCAGTAAGGATGTTATGACAAGATAAAAGAGACAATTGCATGTATGACCATGTGTCCGAACCGAATGTATATAACGAGGAGTTTGCTGACAGTTAGGTAGTCGACTAAAGAGGACCACAGATGGGCGGAGAAGAGAGGCTTGGACAAGTGCATGGACTCACCTGATGTCAGCTGCTGCCTTGGAATAGGAGCAGAATGGTGGATTTAATATATTTATATGTGTTCCAATGTAGTTTAGTTCCAGTATAGTCTAGTTTCTGTAGTATTGATGTAGTAATGTTATATTTTCTATGTAAATAAACGATATATTTACGAAACTGATCTCTGTTATACTAAGATAGTGTTACATTGTATCTTTTAAGGTTAAGGAGAATCGTAAATCAGATGTAGACAATAGTCGAGTACTTGTTGTTGCTGCTACAAACCGTCCTGATTTAGTTGATGCAGCCTTGTTACGTCCTGGAAGACTGGATAGAATTGTCTATGTTCCCCATCCAGATTATCAGGTATTGTTTTTTGCTAATAATTAAGGAGAATATTGAAAGGGGATTAAAGTCTCATCAACACAATACCTTGGTTATTTTGAGACTAACAAAATGCAAGGCTATTTTGCCAGGAACAGGGGGGTGTTACTTGGTCGAACCTAATGGGTTTTCTCCGAGTCCTCCGGTTTCCTGCTAAAGACCCCTATGTGCAAGGGAATTATTGAAATAAAAAAATTTAATCATATGTTAGTCTCAAAATGACCTCTCTGTCTCTCTTGTTTATAGCAATGTATGATTATATAGTTGTCGCCCCCGTCCGTCCGATAATATCCGATTGACTTTAAATTTATACTCAGTGTTTAAAGTCATGAGACGAAGAAGCCTATTGATTTTCATTGATTTTTGATAATTACTGCCAGAGTTATGGCCCTTGATCACTTCAACAGTTCTTGTGGACGCTCTAGAGGTCAAAGTTAATATCCGATTTACTTTAAATTTATACACAGTGTTTAAGGTCATGAGACGAAGAAGCCTAATGATTACAGCGATTTCCGATAACTACTGCCAGAATTATGGCCCTTGATCACTTTGAAAAATCTTGTGGACACTCGAGAGGCTAAAGTTAATATCCAATTGACTTTAAATTGATACACAGTGTTTAAGGTCATGAGACGAAGAATCCTATTGGTTCTCAGCGATTTCCGATAATTTTTGCCAGAGTTATGGCCCTTGATCACTTTGAAAAAACTTGTCGACGCTCTAGAGGCTATAGTTCATATCCGATTGACTTTAAATTTATACACAGTGTTTAAGGTCATGAGATGAAGACGCCTATTGATTTCCGATAATTACTGCCAAAGTTATGGCCCTTGATCACTGATAAATCTTGTGAACGCTCTAGAGGCTAAAGTTAATATCCGATTGACTTTAAATTTATACACAGTGTTTGAGGCCATGAGTTAAAGAATCATATTGATTTTCAACGATTTCGAATAATTGCTGCCAAAGTTATGGCCCTTGATCACTTTGAAAAATCTTGTGATGCTCTAGAGGCTTAAGTTATCATCCGATTGACTTCAGATTGATACACAGAGTTTAAGGTCTTGAGACGAACAAGTATATTGATTTTCAATGAATCTTTATGACTTGAACAGCTAAATCCATGATGTTAAAAGTTTCGTATACTAAACGTTAGCATGGGTCCGAACCAGTGATGGGATTTTACCCGTATATTCCGGACTTGTCCGAATCTTTTTTCGAAACGCCCAAAATTGTCCGACCGGGAATATGCCCAATCGGACATCAAGACATGGTGAATAATATTCAAATTCCAAAATTAATATAGTGTACTGAGTGTATAATTACCGTGCAACCCGATTATCGTTGATAATAGGCTGGATTGATTAGGTAATTAAGTGATCGACTATTTATCGTGTTATATCGTCTTACATACCTACCTTGATTAACTACTATTCTGCCTTGATTGGCTGAACTAATTCTTTATCGGACAATTCATCAAATCAATCCTGAACAGAAGTCATTGCTTCTCTTTTGTTGGACGATATATCAATCCAATAAGAGTGATTAGAAACTTAATCTGATTAACCTGTGATTTCTCCATTGACCATTGTCTCACGTTTTAATCTCCTTTGTGTCGGACAATAACACGTAGAAATTAGTCATATATGTCACATATCCTGATAGTATATAACACTTCAAATCAACATACATTGTATCCGATAACTTGTCTGTGATATATTTTCGGTGGAAGCCGAAGTTAAATAAAGATATTTCACACACATGGCGCTTATAGAGTTCAGTAATTAAAATGAAAGTACAAATCTCGCGAGACACGTGAAATTAAGAGATGTATACGTGCTGAATCCAATACGCCTGATGTTCGAGAAAAGATTCTATTTTGATAGCATATTGTCGGATTTATGACCATATTTTGAAGGGGGTTTATGTCTTTAAATAAATAAATAAACACGCTAAGAAATGTTGACGAATATTTCGATTGGAATGACGTAAGTAGTTAATTGTTTTAGACGATAGCGCATGCTACAGTCGAATGCAATTATTTAGAAGTTGGTTACACTCGCTCATTAGGGCGTCGTTAACTACGGTTTACAGCCAAATAAATTTTGGGATGTCATTTTTTTACCTTCCGTCTATAAATCGAAACGGAGTATCAGACGAATGTCGGACTTTGCTGAAAAATGTACCGACGTATGACCGTACAGGTTTTAAACATGAAATATAACGAGGTGCACCTATTTTTTTTTACATATGAATTTGAATATATTTTGTTGATACACGATTCTTAATTGTTTTGAAAACACAATTACGGTAAGAGTTATGCCCCCTTTATTTTCGTGAAAAAATGTCCGACATGAAATTTTTTGAAATCCCATCACTGGTCCGAACTTTATAAAAACCAAACAAATTCTAATTGTTTTCTGATAATTACTTAATGAGTTGTTACTCTTAATCAGATTTTAATGTATTATAAATGTTTCATTATCGAAAAAAGTAAAAATATGCGACAACTCTTGTTGACTGCCCGGACGATATAGCTGCTGTGGGCGTATGTTTCGTTGCCTGGCAACCTATCTTTAAGTGACGCGAGGCTTGAGATATTAAAGATACGCTATAAGACTATACCTTTTAATGAAGATTTTATAATTTTAAGCGAGACTAGAGATATTAAAGATACACTGTAAGACAATATCTGTTAATAAAGTTTTATAATTTCAGGCGAGGTTGGAGATATTAAAGATACAGTGTAAAAAAATACCTGTGAATGATGTAGATATAGAAACACTGGCTACAACAACACAATATTATACAGGTGCAGATTTAACTAGCTTGTGTAGAGAGGTTAGTATGATTTAACTAGCTTGTGTAGAGAGGTTAGTATGATTTAACTAGCTTGTGTATAGTGGTTAGTATGATTTAAGTAGCTTGTGTAGAGAGGTTAGTATGATTTAACTAGCTTGTGTATAGAGGTTAGTATGATTTAACTAGCTTGTGTAGAGAGGTTAGTATGATTTAACTAGCTTGTGTAAGGAGGTTAGTATGATGTAACTAGCTTGTGTAGAGAGGTTAGTATGATTTAACTAGCGTGTGTAGAGAGGTTAGTATGATTTAACTAGCTTGTGTAGAGAGGTTAGTATGATTTAACTAGCTTGTGTAGAGAGGTTATTATGATTTAACTAGCTTGTGTAGAGAGGTTAGTATGATGTAACTAGCTTGTGTAGAGAGGTTAGTATGATTTAACTAGCTTGTGTAGAGAGGTTAGTATGATTTATCTAGCTTGTGTAGAGGTTAGTAAGATTTAACTAGCTTGTGTAGAGAGTTAAGACCACTATCCTTGTCAGGCCATCCATCCTGCAGGGGAAACCGCACTGGAAAATCCTGAAGAACTTTCTCAGCAAGTTTTTAATAGATAATTTGATATATTTAAATAATCTAAAATATGTTTCAATTTATCCAAGTTATTAAATCTGTGATAATTATTTTTATTTTAGGCCGCGATGTTTGCGATGACCGAGAATCTTGAAGCGAATGAAGTAAGAGAGAGATATTTTCATGCAGCTTTATCTGTTGTTAAACCGTCGTTAAATGATGTCCTTATAGAAAAATATAAAAATATACATTTTGGTAAAACCAATCAGTCATTATTAAAGTAATATACAATTTATACTTTGGGTTTTTTATTTATTAGGATTTTTCAGTGGAGGGCCACTCTAGGGGTCAAGTGCAGGTTATAGTCATTCGTATGAAAAACCAAGGCCCTGTGTATACATTGGCGTGTACGTAAAAGATCCCTTGGCAGTTTGCCATAGTGTCGCTGCCCGGGCAAAATTTCCCTCATAGCACACTGTACGGTGTATGCCCGTCCATTTCATTTTATTTCATAGTTTGAGAATTAAATCTCTCTCCCTCTCTCTGCCATTGAAGAAGATGGTTTTAAGGAAAGAAACAACACGATTTATATAGAATACAATCACTGCTTGTTATATATATATATATAGCACAGCAATGCATGAAGACGATAAGAGAATACTTGTCAAACGTTGTGTAATAAACTGTGATCAATTTCCAATTAAATTGTGGGGGGTTGGATGGCCGAATGGTTAGCGTATATTGTATTATAGGGTTTTTCATTGAGTCAACTGGTGTGGTTTCGATTCCCCGATTGTACTTGACAAGGAGTAGGGTCACCTGTCCAACCTCGTGGGTTTTCTCCAGGTCCTCCGGTTTCCTCCCACTGCTAAAGACCCCTACCACAAGCGAATTATTGAAATAAAATTGAACCATGTGTTAGTAAAAAAAATGACCTAGTTTGTGTCAGTGGACAAGTGGACGTTAAACCCATTTATCTCTCTCTCTCTCTCTCTCTCTCTCTCTATCTCTCTCTCTTTTTGTTAAGTACTGAACAGTTCATGAAACACAGAACCAAACCATATGCTAAATCTGGAAAGATAATATTTGTTAAAGTAGACATATTATATGGGCATGTCTGGGTTTACGTCATGTAGACGAGTGGTTGTAAGGCATTTAGCTTGATTTCAGGAAAACTATCGTTTAAACACCAATTTACTGGGAGGGGAGACAGTCTCACTGTTGCAGTAAGTCACGATAAATTTTTATACTTGGCTAAGTTTCTGACATATTGGGTCATTATTCCTTCCCTGAGGACATTCTCTCAATGGTATCGAGTTATTCCACATCTTTTGATAAAGAGACGTAACAAAAGAAAAATATGTCTAAGTTTGAAATATTTCATAAAAATACAGGTGTGTCGTGTAACTTGAATCATAAGTTGAATACATATGGTAACAATTATTTCAAATGAAATGAAATGAAATGGGGTTTAACGTCCTACTGTTCTGCTCCTATACTGGGCTAATGAAGACGGGCATACCCCATACAGTGTGCTATGAGGGAAATTTTGCCCGGGCAGCGGCACTATCGCCTACTCTTATATCGAATTCCAACTGCCAAGGGATCTTTTACGTGCATTCCAATGTTTACAAGGGACCTCGGTTTTTCATCTCATCTGAAGGACTAGACAGCTGTCCTTGTCAGGCCCTCCGTACTGCATCACTGACCAGGGGAAACCACGTCGGAAAATCGGGATGAACTTTCTCGGGATGGGACGAAAAACTGAGGTCCTGTGTACAGATTGGCGTGCAGGTTACGTAAAAGATCCCTTGACAGATGGAATTTGATATAAGAGTAGGCCGTAGTGTCGCTGTCCGGGCAAAATTTCCCCTCATAGCACACTGTATGGTGTATGCCCGTCTTCATTATCCCAGTTCGGAGCAGAACAGTAGGACGTTAAACCACATTTTATTTCATTTTGTGACACGTAGTAGCTTTGCCTGCTTAACCTCATGGGTTTTCTCCAGGTCCTCTGGTTTCCCCGCACATAAGACACATAAGTGCAATCAAATTATTTAATTTAGATAACAGTGTGCTATGAGGGAAATTTTGCCTGGACAGCGACGCTACGGCCAGTGTGTAGACGGTACCTCATTTTTTTTTGTCTCATCCAGTTGACTATGCCCGGCTGTCCTTCCTATACCACTGACACGAGTAAACCACGCCAGTAAATTTAGATGAACTTTCTCGGCCAACAGTAAGATGGAACACGGGACCTCCAAGATAGCGAGCCGTGTTAATCACTGAGCCATTGTGGCTCTCCAGACATTTCAAACAGTCGCTTGTCAAACCTCGTGGGTTTTCTCTGGGTCCTCAAGTTTTCTCCCACTGCTAAAGACCCCTAAAGACCCCTACACACAATCGAATTATTGAAATAAAATTGAACCATATGTTTGTCTTGAAATGACCTAGTTTGTGTAGAGTGGAGTTCCTAAACTTGAAGAAATCTGGCTGATTTCTAGTTAGTTCTAGGACTGCATTTCTCTCTCTCTCTCTCTCTCTTGGGGGGTTGTATGGCTGAATCATAAAGTTTGTCATTGAGTCAACTGGCGTGGTTTCAATTCCCGGGTTGTACGTGACAAAGAGTAGGGTCGCCTGGCCAACCTCGTGGGTTTTCTCCAGGCCCCGTCCAGTTTCCTCCCACTGCTAAAGATCCCTACGCGCAAGCAAATTATTGAAAAAAAATTGAACCATGTTAGTCCCGAAATGACCTAGTTTGTCCATCTCTCTCTCATTTCAAACAATAAACCTATAAATAACAGATCAAGTGGATAGTGGGGGGGGGGGGGTGAATACAAATAAGCCAACATCGATCACAATATGTCTAATTTACTTTATTTTCATTCTATTATGTTTCAAATCTCTATAGAAAAAAACGTGGAAATTATCCATTAATTACATCAGGCTGACAAAACTTTGAAACAAGCACCACAAAATATTTTTTTTATTATTATTTATACAAGCCTATAAAATGCCATGCATATATGATAATAAATATCACATTATTATTAGTAAATAATATCATAGACGATATGCATGTAGGAAGCAATTCATTTTCTTCAATAAAACAAATATCATAGTTTATTACCAGGCATTACCACTTTCAACTGGCCGAATGGTTAGTGTGTGCGCGTTGTATCATCAGATCTGTCATTGAGTCAACTGGTGTGGAAATTTATTATTTACTGTCAATGGGCATGATATGCACTGGACGCGTATTTTCCGGCAAATCAATCATTGTCGTAAAATATTTGGCTGTAAATATCTAACATGCTATATACGGGTGATCGATCGGGCGAATGGTTCACCGAGCAGATTCATCGTCGCCATGAACGGACACACAGGTGATTTTTTCAAGCGATTTTAAAAAGTGCCGCAACTGTGCGATAAGAAAATACGCTCGTCTGTCCTACCTTTAACTAGTTCACAGTTATTCACGAAGATATCTTTCTAAAACTTTGTACACACATCAACCTATTAAAGTAGCTGTGCCGTTGGCTAATTAAAAATTGCTAAGTTGAACAATTGTCTGGGCATCCAGAGAAACAAGTTTAAATTGTCCAAAGGCATTTGATGTCTTTTTGAAAGTGATAATGCCTCTCCAATCAAAACAACCATGGTCTCCTGTAAATGTCATTTTAAAAATTCTCTCAGACCATGTCCACAGATAATTTTCATACATCAACCATATTATGAGTATGATCATTCAAATATACAACCCCATTAACAAAGAATTCAATTCAAGTCATCAAAAAAATCTGTGGTCTATATACATCCTAAAAACAACATCAGAGGCATTATTAAATGTTTATGAATATATAAGACCCTATATTTTAATTTTGAAATTGGGTGTTTTACATTAAATAATCTAAGAGGACTACCATAGCTTTTGTTACCCACCCTGAGTTCACAAAGCATTCTTAGACTTAAGTTAAGAATTTACTCAAAATTGTTCGTCATATTTGAACTAAAATATAGCCCTTTATAAAACTTTGTTTTAATGCATCAAATACATCAATAAGAAACTATGTGTAAAGTTTTGAGTTTCTGGATCAAAGATATTGCTCATAAACAGTAATTGAAAGTTGAGTAAATTCTTAACTTAAGTCGGAGAATGCTTTGTGAAGGGCCTGGTTGTCCAAATTTTTAGCACAACCTAATTAAACAGGCTAAATATTTCAGGCCTTTCTTTGGGCCTTAAATATTCTATAAATTATTAATTAGGCATTTATTAACTTGCCAAGATCATAATCAACTCAGTACGTTTGTTACAACCAATTCACACATCTTGTCAAACTACAACTATTGATAACTTTGCTCTAAATAAAGTAGTTTGAATGAAATTTTCAATATATTAATTTAACATTATCTATTTTTGAAATAATATAGAGAAAACGGCCATCTCTTTATCTAAATCTTGCATAATGTCCCTTTAACATGACACCGTTTGCTATTTATATAAGTGATTTGAATGATCTAATTTAGATGCTACACAAAATAGCTAAGACGAGCGCTAAGACGAGCACTCGGCAAACCTCAGCAGATTCCAGTACCCTACATTTAGCCTTGGCTGTATGACGAAGTCCGCCATTGGAACTACTTTTAAGTTCCCAGATTACCAACGGCATTGCCCATGACGACGCCTTTGAAGAATGTTTTATCATACAGATATTTCAAAATCTGAAGCTGTTTTTCTTTCAAGTTTATCCGATTTTCTTCAAACAAGGACAATTTTGCACTGAAAATTCTATACACCATCGAACGACGCAACTTTGATATCTTCTTTTTAAAAGTGGCAAGTGTTCTTAATAAGTAAACCGGTGCCGCATCGCAATTGTATAGGCATAGGTACACATCACTTTACGTCATACAGCCGAGGCTAGATGTAGAGTAACGAAATCTGCCGAAGTTTGCCGTGTGCCAAGACGAGTTGAGGCCTTGATAAATATTAACCTAGCGTTATAATTCTGGTAATATTTTGATGACAACGTTTTGAGATGTTTACGGACAGTAAATCAAGTTTCCATGGCAATAAATAGTTTGGAAATGTTTCTTCTTTTATACTAATTCTAGTGAAAAAATTTGAGATACCATAATATCATTCATAGATTATAACAATTATAGTGAAAAAAAACCCGAACAGTGAGCACAACTGGTAACCTGGCAACGAACTGGTAACCTGGCAACGAACTGGCAAACCAAGAAAATGTATAAAATACAAGAAAAATATGTCAAGACATGATTTGTAAAATATTTCATATCAATAAAATAACTGAACACGATAATCAAAACATTGATACTGACGGCAACTGACACTAAGTCTCTGATCATTTCGCGAAAAATATCAATTATTTCATAGTTTAATCCAAGCGGGGGAAAATGTATTCAAATTGATTATTTAACATTTAATTAAGAAACAATCTAATTAAAACAGATCCTATTTCGTTTCGTTTTTAATAGTTCAAAATTTCGGTTTTACTTGTCTGTACTACACTAGGATTTGGAAGAGTTGTTATATAACCTGCGTTCTGGATGGTGTGAAGGATTAACCAATGAAACCGTCTGTTACGACGACTTCTGGAGTACCATGCATGCAACTGTGGGTATACCACTAGAAACGTCAAAGCTGATTGATCAATCAATGTCTGATGTCATAGGGTCAAAAATCGAACGTACGACCTCTGACACATCCTTTTAGTACTACAAATGGTCAGATCTTCAAGTAGTGTAGGCCATTGAAAGTATAAAAAAACGAAATGAAATATAGATCTGTATTTTAATCAGATTGAGCTAAAAACAGAATCATTTTATAAAGACAATAATTTCAAATTAGACATCATCATTTCTAGATATTCTAAGAAATATTATCGCAAATGAACCATTTTAAAAAAAAAGAAAAAATGATCAAGTTGAGTTTGGACAGAATTATGATAAAAGAAAAATATGTGACTAGTTTGTTATGACTGGCAATCCAGATAAGGAAGTCATTGTTTTAAATAATGCTTAAAGTAAAGAAATATTTGACTCACTGGCCCATTGTATGGTCTTGTGGCAGAACTATCACTGTAACGCGGATATCATTTAATTTTGTGTATTTATTAACCTTAATTTCTTTCAAATTCATTAAATATCAAGGGTAGTCAGTAAATGATATGGACCATGTGTTGAACCAAGATGATTGACACCACTGTGGACCATGTGTTGAACCAAGATGGCTACCACCACTGTGGACCTTGTGTTGAACCAAGATGATTGACACCACTGTGGACCATGTGTTGAACCAAGATGGCTACCACCACTGTGGACCATGTTTTGAACCAAGATGGCTGCCACTGTGGACCATGTGTTGAACCAAGATGGCTGCCACTGTGGACCATGTGTTGAACCAAGATGGTTGACACCACTGTGGACCATGTGTTGAACCAAGATGGTTGACAATAGACTAGCTAAAGAATAAATACATATAGTCATGATATATAAACATCATATGCAACTGTGCCATAAATATGTCATATCATACATATATATTAGGTAAAATATCAATAAAACTGGGAGAGAACCTTTAATTTGATTATGCTGTTGTTAATATATATACATATGATGTAATGATATATATATATATATATATGATATAATATGACAATGATATAATATATAATATAGTACAGTTTATTCATTTAAAAACATGCATCCAGATGATCACCTCGGAAACCTATCTTCTTTTTTTTTACCCTTTTTTAATCTTAGTTTGTATCCCAAATATACTCGTTGATCATATTGCCGACGGTAATATGATACAAATGGCGAACTGTTTTTATATGAAAATAGAGCTGGCAGCATATTTGAATAGACCACAGACTATAAGCTTTCCAAAAATGCAATTCTTTTTAAATATGTTGTATCATCGGGTGTTTGCCTCATCACAGCAACAAGAAGGCATATGGCTTATGCTTTTGCGCCCGCAGTACAAAATGAAGATGTACGATAAGTGCCTGGTTTTGTGGGAACGGGTCACATTTGTTTTGGATAAAACTGATGTAAATTTATGATGAATATCATATTATTTAAGTGGCCTCGATACAGAAGACTTAAAGAGACATTATGCAAGAGGTAAATTTGCCTCTTGCAGGTCTTTCTTTAGGCCTGAAATGTTATATAAACTATTAATTAGACATTTATTAACTCATCCAGGCTATAATCAACTCTCGATGCCATCGGATGGCTGTGATTAAGTAGATTTAAATACATTTTATGATCGATGCAGTTACCTAAAATGGATAATGAAGACTTTGTTTATTATCGTAACAACGGTAACAATGAAAATCAAGGATAGACTATAATTATATTGCCGATATCTGGGCTCAGAGTGAAGTAATTTGACTGAAATTTATAGCATAATCTCTTTGCATTATCTATTTTTTAACTATTATAGCGAGAACTGTCAGCTCTTTATGTAATCTTACCTAACGTCGCTTTAATCAAAGAAAACAGGTTTCCAAGAATACCTGTACTAATATACGCAGGTGTGTGTGTATATATATATATATATATATTCAATTGATGACAATGAAGATGATTATAAACGTTTAATCACATAATGTATTAATTAATTAAGGTAATTATGTATAAAATGAACCTAATTAGCTATAAAATTGTTTAAATGGCAAATTACAGATACAAGTAGGACCTACATCTTGAACAGGTGTGAACAGATACAGGTACGATGTATCTTGAACAGGTGTGAACAGATACAGGTACGATGTATCTTGAACAGGTGTGAACAGATACAGGTACCATGTATCTTGAACAGGTGTGAACAGATACAGGTACGATGTATCTTGAACAGATGTGAACAGATACAGGTACAATGTATCTTGAACAGCTGTGAACAGATACAGGTACGAATACGATGTACCTTGAACAGGTGTGAACACAACGTTGACATAGGAAGTCGTATCAAATAATATTTATAGTTTCTGAACATGAAAAAGAAAAATTCTATGTTATAATTTAAGATCGGAAAGAAATAAAGTCTCCAATCTCGACAACAAAATAGCGATTATTTTCAGATTAACCCTTTTTTTATGATCAAAAGTGCAATAACTGGGGGGGGGGGGCATGGGTGGCCAATGATCGAACGCCTGCACTTTAGATCGTAAGGTCTGTTACTGTATCAAGTGGCACACCTGTACAAGACAAGGAGTAGAGTCACCTGTCCAACCTCGTGGGTTTTCTCCGGGTCCTCCGGTTTCCTCCCACTGCTAAAGACCACTACGCGCAAGCGAATTATTGAAATAAAATTGAACCATATGTTAGTCCTGAAATGACCTAGTTTGCGTTGGGTGGAGTTTAACCCCCTTTTTTTCTCTCTCTCACTCGTTTGTGTTGAGTGAATATTAAACCCCTATCTCTCTCTCCTTTACTGTGATTTGAATTGTGGTATCCAGTGTCCTCGCTGTAGCATAATTCCAGAAAAAGCTGGGAAACTTTTATATGCTTAATTAGCTACATTTTAAAAAGGATCCAGCATGAGTGATGAATGATTATGATGGCTGTCTTTACGATATTGGTGGTAGATATAACATTCAGTGAACAACAAAGACATCCAACGATCAAATTTTTTACATAATACAAATATGAAAATATATTACAATATGAAGTTAGTCAATTTATACAGGTATTGTAGCATGTGTGTGACTCCTCGTACAGTTTATAAAAATGTTGCGTCATCTTTCAAATACTTGTTTATAAATATAGCACTGAGAGAATTAACCAAACCTGCTTCGTGAAAACTTAATCCAAGATATTTTGAAGATCCAACATTTTGATTAGCTGGGATTCTCATTCTTGGCCAATGAAATCGCAGTATCTTTGGATTATATCAATTTGAGATATTTCAAAGATCAAACACTTTGATTGGCTGGGAGCTAAAAATATAATCAGCCAATGAAATCACAGAATCTTTGAAATATATTGGAATAAGTTGTCACTATCACAAACATGATTTGAAAATACATAGCGTAAGTTATATAACTCCGTTCATCACACCCAATACTGATTCTGACGTAATACTGGAGTATCCGTACGACAGTGTTGCAGTAATTCTGGATCCATTAATGTCCAATCAAAATTGAATAAATCTGCACTATTATTAGAATTAGCGCTACTCGGTGCAGGATTGAGGTTATCGTCTGTATTATTGGGTATTTCTATTAAGGGCGTTACTTTACAAGAAGGTACAGCATGGCTTACTTCCACCCGCGATATATCTGGAGAACGCGATCGTTGCGTTGGACTTTCCAAATTATGCGAGGCGTTAATGACCGGAATGTTACTACTATGAGATGGCGATATAACTAACGCTTGATCTTCATCGCTTAACGGTGTTAAACACTGCTGCGGTTCTATATGTACATGTGGTTGTTCTAATTGTAATGGTCCACTGATATACGGCCGTGGTTTCGGCTTCGATAACGCTAGTTCTTTTTCTTGTTTAATTTTACGCCTTCTCAATACGACCACGATAACGATAACAATGAACAATAATAACACTACGACCGCGATAACGATGATTATTATAATATAAGTTCCGTCACCGTCGTTATCATCGGGTGACTCTAGGCTACGTTCACGCTGGGATGGTGTCGATGTTCTGGGCGACACCGTAATCACGGGAAAGTTTGAACTTGGTTTGTTATTATTGGTTTTACCATCGACTGATTGAAGCGTTGTAGTTTCTGCTGGTTGGAGGTCTATTGTGAAACTACCTGACGCCGGCTGCACATTTTTGGCTTTCAAAGTGTACGAAAATTTGTCACTGGCGGCACTACTTTTGGCGCGTTCATCCGCTTTGTAATAAACCTTAGTATATACCACATCTTCGTGCGTGAAATAGTTCACTTGTTCGTAAATAGGCGCAACGTTTAGATCTCGCTTATTGCGACTGACTTTTACAATATGGCCGAGTTGCGGCTGTTCAGTAATATCAAATACAGGATTATCGCCTGTAATTGCCGCAAGCCGACTTGCATCCAAGTTGTATTTTGTAATGGCCACTTTTGAGCCAGACGGCGCGTTTAGCGGCCCTTGTTTTACCAGGGGTTTCACAGTAATATCGAAACGCTGACCAGACACAAACAGGTCGACCCCCTCGACATACACATCGCAAACAAAGTGATCCGCACCCACTGAGAGATCCGATTGGATGTACAGCATTAAACTCTTGTCAACATCTGACTGACTGAAATATTGAGCGAGCGATTCCTGATAATAGATCCGACCAAATGCTGGTTCTTTCGTCACATTATACCACACTTTATCTCTTTTTCCATTGGTTGTTATATTTAATGACTTTGGTGAGATATAGACCGAAGATTCTGATTGGACGAGTTCGATGGGTTCATGAGAGTTCACGTCAATGGTTATTGGAAGGACGTAGATGTTGAACGTTTTATAGTACGGGTTATGAACGCCGTCAGAAACGCGGAAGAAGAACGAATCGGGTCCTTTTGATCCGTCGTTGATATACAAAAGTTTATGATCATCGATATCTTGTTGTGTTACCATGGTTACCGACTTTCCTGTATCCACGCCAACAACCAGACGACCATGTTTCGGCGGTGTTCTTATTTCGTAGACTAGATCTTTAGGACCGGTATCTTTATCGGTGGTTTTCAACTGTTGATTGGTAATATTCATCGCCTGACCTTGAATGACTTGGATCGAAGGCGTCTTGGTCAACAGTTCAAATGTTTGATCATTAACGGGACTAATGCCGATGGTAAAATTGGTTTCAAAAACGTAACTATCGATACCGTTGTTCGTTAAAGCACTGTCGGGTGGATGGATCTGTACAGCAATGGTAAAGCGGTCTTCACTCGTATCTGTGTCGTCGTGGAAATATTTAACGATACCTTTATTGATCTCGGCTTGTGTGAACGTGTCCTTGTTGGACATTCTCTGTCTTGCTCGTTCCAGATGCCCGTTCGTCGGTTGATCTATCAACATGAAATCCACGGCAACACGAGAACCAAACTGATACAGACGGCGCTCTAGTTGACTTACATCCAAGTTGTCCTGGGAAATCGTGATTTCACTTCCTTCTCTCACAAGTGGAATAGAAGTACGTAGAAATAGGTCGCTGTTTCCCCTATTCACATTACCGTACGATATTTGAATTTCCATTAACTCTTCCTTCAGTGGTTCCGCGTAAACGGTAGAAACTTCGAATAGAAAAGAATCCGTTTCTGACCAATGGTGGATGTTTCCTGCGTGTTGATAATAAATTTCAGAATTTTCAACCTCTTTTTGAGTAAATGACGCAACTTCTAAAGGAATACCATTTTCGACGGTAACGATCTTGCCTCGTTTAGGACGCGTTTCAAGGGTGTATGTGATAGGTTTTGTGACGTTGTCTGCGTTTGTTGAATACAATAAGACGTCTTGTGTGATTGGCTGTAATGTAGCAGGAAATGCTTGTAGCGGTTGGTTGACCACTAATGTCAGGGTTAACGGTCGTGCCTCAATGATGAAGACTTGAAGTCTGCCGTTGTTGATACCATCCGTTACTTGTATGTTAAACTCTCCAGAATTACCACCTGAAATGATACAAGATAAAAAAAAATCAAATTTATTGGACAAAGGGCAAGAAATAAAAAAAAATGGTATTTACACCATATCAATTAAAACACCATTATAATTGTGTGTCCTATGTCATGGGGAGAAAAATTAATAATTTAAGGGCGTTGAGTAGTCTAAGAAACACACTAACTTTTTAACACCAATCTTATTAAGACTTTGCGCACTTGTTCCATGTGTAAAATAACTACAGAGGACACATAACAGTCTGACCGTTTGTTGTGTAATAATGGAGGTAGAAACGAAAAGAAAAAATATGTGTGAATTATGACCTTGTACACACCGTTCACGTCATTTGATGTAAACAATCACGGCCATGTCCAGCAGTAGTTTCACACTGGATCATTCATGTCTACGTCTATCTAGATATGACTTCGTAAGGAATTCGATCAAAGACGCGATTATCCCGGTCTACCATCAATCGCGATTGGAATGTGGCTGAATTTCATTTTTTGATGGTCGAAGACTGCTATTTTTGACTGTATAAAATGATTTTTAGAGCGGACCAGTAGTGCACTGAAGTCGATATTTACTTTTTACGTCTGAATTGTTGTATTTTAAAACTTGTTGTAGACATGTTCAAAGAATTAACCCAAAATCACAAAATCCCATTTGAAGATACATGAAGGACAATTTTAAAATACTTTCAGTTGATTTTTTCCAATGTTTTTGGTGTCGAAATGTAGCAAATAACCTCTACTTTCCATCTACTGGTGTGATTATCACTATCTCTTTTTAGCATGGATACCCGACAAACCACAGCCTATAGTCAAAAATTGACCAATGGCTTTTTTGGTCTTGCTATTAGCATTGTTCATTCCAAATTTAAAGAAAGTCCATGCAGGCATAACTGAGAAAATTTGACTGTTATTATCATCAGCACCCTTTATTATCATGCTTTTGGGCCAAGTTTGGAACTTGGTAAATAAAATAGGTATTTTTTTGGTGATTAATATGTAGTTTACCACCCAAAATAACAAAAAATGTCATATCTTATCAACAAAAATTACAGTGCTATCTTTAAAATGTGCATTTTACACTGGTTTTTCTCAAAATCTTCTAGTTCCACCATTCTCAGGTTTTGAAATACTGAACCAACTGATCTAATGAAGACTTGTACGTGCCACACAGTGTGCTATGAGGAAAATTTTACCTGGACAGCAGCATTTTAAGAAATTTAACTTTCACAATATTCTTACAATTAGTAACAGGGAACCTATAACGACAGAGTTGATCGGTTCCTCAATTTAGAGACCCGGCCATCTTACCGCGCCAATATACGCAATATATATGGCAATTCCAAAACTTAGTGAAGACAACTAGGTATTTCTATCACGTCATGATAATATAACCCGACAGCACAATTGCCAAATAGCAGTTGAATACTAAGTTTACTTGTAGGCTAAGTTTGCATGTCTGGATGAGTTCCAAATTATGCTATCTAATACTAGAAAAGCTTAGTACGTATATCACAAAAACTAGGGCATTTCGGGACTAACATATGGTTCAATTATATTTCAATAATTCATTTGTGCGTAGGGATTTTTAGCAGTGGGAGGAAACCGGAGGACCTGAAGAAAACCTACGAGGTTGGACAGGCGACCATACTCCTTGTCAGGAACAACCGGGGAATCAAAACCACGCCAGTTGACTCAATGACATACATGTACCTTTTGATACAAGTTACAACGTGCATGTGTTAACCATTCAGCGTTCTAGCTATACATGTACCTTCGTGTATAAATACTACCCCTTCATTATTGAAATAAAATTGAACCATATGCTAGTCCCGAAATGACCTAGTTTGTGTCAAGTGGACGTTAAACCCAATCTCCCTCTTTATACATACCTTCATGTACAAATACTACTCGTCCATTATTGATGTCTTGTTGACTAAACTGACTGATTTGATGGAAAGTGTTCTGTAAATACGCTAGATGACCATTGGTCGGGCTGGACACACGGAAAATAATCTCTTTAGGTGTCGAATCAAGATCTTCTGCTAGTAGACTGTGATTGGTCAATCTTGTAACGGAACCTTTCCATACTTCCAGAATTGAGTTGACGATAATACGGGGCGTCTGGTCATTTACTGATTCTATGTGAATTTTAACGATATGAGGAAGACTGGTTTTTAAGTTATCGCTAAGAGTGGCGGTTACCGTGAATTCGTCCTCGGTTCGCTCGCTACCGTCATGTTCGTAAAAGATCTTCTTTAATCGCAAATCCTCGGTGGTAAACTTGGATATCAGAACGCCCTTATTATCCGTGGAGTCTATGATACCTGATTGCGGTTGACGTTGAATCTCAAAGACAACATCTTTCCCCTGGAAATAGCGTCCTTTGAGTTTAAATTGTTTTGGAAGTAACGCTGATCGCTCTCCCTCCATCACACTGAGAACATCTGTATCTAACTGCAATACGTTTGGCACGATCTCAATGAAAAATTCCACGTTTCTGAGCGTCTGAAACTGGTTACTGACGTCAAACGCGAATTTATCGTTGATGATGCCACTTTTGGTATTGGTATATTTGACGTAATCGTTAATAATATCCTGTTGGGTGAAAATGGTGGCTTCATCGTCGGGCATCAGCACCCCTTTAACATAGATGGCGCCATATTGTGGTTTTGTTGTTATAGTGTACGTTATATCAGTGGGAATCGAGTCTGGATGATTGACATTTAAGTGAGACTGGGTAATAATGGCTCCACTTCCTTCGGCTACTTCCAATAATCGGTTGTGCGTTACCTGCGGAGGTCGAAGCTGACTTTCCAGATACATGATTATTGTAAAGATTCCTTGTACTTTAGCGTTATTGATGATAAATGCGAATTTAAATCTATCTTCCTGATTGGTGCTTCCGTCGTGCCAGAATTTAACGTTGCCCTTCAGCAAATCATCGTAGGTGAATTCTGCTACTTGTTTGCCTTTAATACGCAAATGACCATATAAGGGTTCTTCTATTAGCAGAACGTTTATCTGGTTTGGCCGAGCGTTAACATTCGTCTCCATACTCAAGTTGGAATTGGTGATCGGACTGTAACTTCCCTTTTTCACAGTAATTCCAGTGTTATTTCCTATCTTGATAAATGGAGCAGACGCCTGAACTTCGAATAAACTGGTTGTGTAAAACTGCCCGTCTGTTACCCATAGCGCGGCACGTCCATAATCGTCCCCTTGATGTTGAAACAAGAGTTTCTGGTCGATGATGTCTTGATGTGTGAACTGATAGACAGGACTTCCAGTCTTTGCGTCTACTATTTCTCCGTTGGGTATTCCACGTCTCGTGTACTGCAGATCTGCGGAATCGTAATTTATATCCGGATCATGGAACGAGACGTCATTGACGGTGATCTTTTTATTTTTATTTTTGACAACATGGAAGACTTTATCAACGTCTCGAACAGGGGGATTATCATTTCTCATCATCATTTCTACATCAAGTCTACCAGAGATTTCCTGAATTTCTTCTGGTGCTTCGTCTTCTTCCGTTAACAATGGAAGCGCGATGAAAGTAAAGCTATCTTGATCATGCTCCGAATCGTCGTGTTTGTACTGGAGTTTGCCCTCTCGTATGTCCTTACTGGTAAACTCTGTGACATTTTTCTCCAATACTGCGTTTGTTCTCGGATCTTGTAAAGTGACTAATCCGAACTCAGGCTTGGATATCAACGTAAACTTAATTTCCTTCACTCCGTCCATTTCTAAATACAAATCTTCTCTTCCGATTACCTTCGATCCACCCTCGATGACATTTTTTAAACCATTGTTCGTAAATCGAATGGATGTCTGCTCTGGTAGATATTTGAAGGACAGACGTACATCCAAAGGCTTGGCGTTCTCGAAAGTGACTTTAAGATCGACAAAATCCTCTACGCGTTTAAACGAAGGTCGACTGAGTTTATAAAAGATTTTTCCATCATTGAGATCTTCCTGCGTAAATTTCCACGACGAGGTCAAAGGTGAAAGTCTATCAAAAATTCTCTCGTTTACTTTTTTGGGATCTGTTTCGATTTTGTAAAGTTGACCTTGGGATGGAGGTCGCACCATTTTAAAATGTATTTTATCGGGTGGTACGGAAGCTGAATTTGCTTTAACTGACAGACTCCTGGAAGAAATCTGCAAAAAAACGACGTCATTCAGCACCAGCGGCACATTCTTCTCCGTCTGCAGAGACACTTTTTGAAAGGAAATTTGGAAGGTATTTTCAATTGTCGAAGACTCTCTTGCATTCACAACGAACTTAAATTCATCGACATCAGTTGCCTTGGCGTTGATATCATTCACGTAACGGAGTCTCTCTTTATCGATATGTCTCTGGGAAAAAGTTTCAACATTTATCCACTTGTGATCTTCATGCTTTCTGCGTTGTATATGGCCGTATTTAGGTTTTTCAAGGATACGATATCGGAGTTCTATGTTTTGTCCACGAACATTGGTAGCAGACGTGAGGTTATCCGGTAGAATAAGAGAGCTGGTGCCTAAAGCCACAATTATTCCGTTATTAATGGGTATCGATATGTCGATGTCGACTGCTCGCAATCGTAATTCTAACACGCTGCTCTCCGTGGTGCCATCGCTGACCTTGAGACGAATCGCTGCTAGATTTTCTTGTTCGTGAATATACCACATTAAACCAGAATCGACATCGGCTTGTGTAAATTCTGTCACTTCCGTTTTCGTTTCGTTCTCTTTGACAAAATGGCCGTTTTCAGTATTGATGTATGTGATCGTGTGAATGATGTCAGCAGGTAGCGTATCCGGGTCATCTACCGACAAAATATCATCACTAATTAAAGTCTTTGTGTGTTTCATGACTTGAATAGTTGTTCCAGACGGCAACACTAATTTCGGTGGATCATTCCGCGGAGCAATCTTGATGGGAACAACGAATCCAAAATTTCCAAGGTAACGTTTAGGAATGCTGGAATCTGTAGCGGTCACTTTCATTTCTAACGTGACGTCATCCGTACGAGTGTCCGAGCCGTCGTGAACGTACGACACCTTGCCTCCTATTAAATCTAGTAACGTGAAAATGTCTTCGTTTCTACGTCTGCGTATGTTGATATCTATACTACCATATCGCGGAGGTATCTTGATCGTAAATTGAATGGCCGATTCACGGATTCTGTACGCCATATAGTCAAAAATTACATCGACCACATTAGTCGTAAAATACGCCAAACCGCCCTCCTGAACTTTCAGTTGTTCGATCGCCAGAACGTCGGCCGAGTTGCGTTCACCCACTTCCCCCATAGTTGTCACGGTAGATTTTGTGCACACATTCTGATCACATACACAGCGATATTCGTTATTTTCTAATTCACTACATTTGGCGTCTGCAATACAAGGATCGCTGGCACACGGATATTCATAGCTACACTTTGGATCGACCAGACGACTAACGACCACTTCTCGGAATCCGTACGTTCGACTATTGATCACAACGTTTCGTATACATCCCTTCGTGGAACTACGCATACCTCTTTCATATTTCAAGGATTCCAGTCCACGTCTGATAGCGTTAGCTTTGTCCTTGACACTAATACCCCCCACGTATAAATGTCCCGCAAGATTATGATATTTATTGTCTTTTGAATAAAAACGAGTTACGTTTCTTGTCCCGTCAACACGAAGTTCTAACATACTGGGAGAGATGACAACATCAATTTGATGCCAGCGTCCATTATTGACTTTATTGTCCGAGTAAACGTCGATGACGCCACTGCCTTTATTGGCCGTTAATTTTAATTTACCGTTAATCAACTCTAGTCCAATGTAATCTAATCCTGTAGTTCGGCGACCAGCGTTAAAAAATATCACAGAAGTTTTTGATCTTGTTTTTAAATCACAGGAAAAGGTTCCTTTTTCTCGTATGTGTAAAGGCGGGAAGGCAAGAAAAGACGAGTCGGACATAAATGTGATTGGCTGATCGGAACCGGCATCGAATTCCGTATCACAATCCCACGACACTTCATATGTATTCACCGGATTTTTCATGTTCCTTGCCGTGCCCAAAATGTCATATTTATTAAAGAATGTGTCCTTGAGGCAACCACGGAAATATTTAAAATTGCCATCGTACACGTCTGTGAACGTCCCGATGCCACCGAGAAATATTCCATGTTTGATGTTTAATTCTGAGAATTTCCCCGGAATGGCGGTGGAACTCGTGACGATCTCATCGACAGTTAGAACCAGCTCCTCCTTTGATCTGTTGACGCTGATATGGTGCCATTGGGAATCGTCCAATCGTAAGCTGGGCGGAGAATTAAGAATGGCGGCTCCGGATCCCAGATCGACCTGGACTTTGATGATGCCAGAGCTGAGTTCCAAGGAGAAGT
The DNA here is from genome assembly GCF_932274485.2 of Patella vulgata. Taxonomy (NCBI): domain Eukaryota; kingdom Metazoa; phylum Mollusca; class Gastropoda; family Patellidae; genus Patella; species Patella vulgata. The sequence goes on along the minus strand of NC_065882.2, from coordinate 6,756,276 downwards.
AATCCGTGTTTCCTGCAGCCAGTAGAAGTAAACCGTGAGGTCTGTGAGTCTTGAAATCCAAGTCTACCTGGTTGGTGCCTGCTGATAGTTGAAATGGCACTCGTACATAGCTCTCGCCATAGAAGGAAGCTGAAAATAGAAAAAAAAAAAGAATATTTTAATGTTATGAAATAAACAGAAATGAAATTAAAGCCTAATTCAAAACCTGTGGTACATTCTACCATGGGCCTGGAGGTCACATAATTGATCCCTGCATTTGGCAAGAAAGTTTATCAGTATTTTCCGACATGGTTTCCCCTTGTCAGCGGTGCAGGATGGATCCCAGCAATGGCAGAGAAAGTTCATCAGGATTTTCCAGTATAATCCTTCGATGGAACAAAAAACACAAGGTCCTGTGTACAGATTGGTGTGCACGTAAAAGAACCCTCTACAGTTGGAATTCAAAAATAAAGTAGGCCGTAGCACCAATGTCCGAGCAAAATTTCCCTCAAAGCACACTGTATGGTGTATGTCCGTCTTCATTAGCCCAGTCGGAGCAGAACAGTAGGACGTTAAACCCCATTTCATTTCATTTCTCACTGCCAGTCCTGATTAGCAAATATAATTGAAATGAAAATCTTGTGACACAATATTCATTAAGGTGCCTAAGGGCGTGTTGTAGGTCCCCTTATTTGATCATAAATCTGTAGAAAATTAGTATGTTAAACCCCATTTCATTAATCACAAATCCCTAGGGATCTAAATGTATGTATAAAGTCTTTGTTTTTAAATGTTGATAGATGACTCTGATGATATTACATGGGTGACTTATGATGTATGTCTCGTTATTTATTAGTCATGTCACTATCACGCCACTACACGATACAGTGTCTATACAGGTGACAATTCTATGGAAAACAATTACTGCTTGGGGGGGTTGGATGGCTGAATGGTTAGCACGTGCGTGCTGTACCATAAAGTCTGCCATTGAGTCAACTGGCGTGGTTTCGAATCCCCGGTTGTACGTGGCAAGGAGTAGGGTCGCCTGTCCAACCTAGTGGGTTTTCTCCGGGTCCTCCGGTTTCCCCCCACTGCTAAAGACCCCTACACGCAAGCGAATTATGGAAATAAAATTAAACCATATGTTAGTCCCGAAATGACCTAGTTTGTGTCAAGTGGACGTTAAACCCCATTTCTCTCTCTCTCTCTCCCACAATTACTGCTTATTACTGAATGACATTTCCACTAGGCTTCTCTAGTCATTATCAAGCAATGGCAATTAGTAATTGAACTGGAATATACAGGTGATAATTCTATGGAGTACAATTACTGCTTATTACTGAACGACATTTCGACTAGGCTTCTCTAGTCATATGTATACATGTATATGCATATATCAACATTTTTTGTTACGATACAATTCAAATCCCATCTTTTTAGGGTGTTGTCATTATTAAAACCTGATCAGATCATTGTAAATACATGTACTCCACAACAAGCTATTCATTAATCATTTGTGTTTTTTTCAGATAAAGTGGTTGTTGATAACATTTTATCAAATTCCATCTTCTTTGATCGTTTGTATTACCAAAACCTAATAAATCATTGTATATACTCCATAACAAGTTAGCCATTAATCAATTTGTGTTAATTTTCAGGAAAATTGGTCTTATTGAATGTTATTAGCAATAAACTTTATAATCCTCAATTAAATTAGATTCCCTTTAGGTACACAAAATTAAGGGGTATCTCTCGTTGATCAGCATTAACTAAGTATTGTTGTGTACATGTATATATTGTCTTGTTATATTTTCACATCTTGATAATGACTAGAGAAGCCTAGTGCAAATGTCGCTCAGTAATAAGCAGTAATTACATGTATATTCCATAGAATTGTGACGTCTATATTCCAGTTTAATTACTAAATGTTATTGAAACAATTTACACGATACCTATCTTCTCTAACGTTATATAAACTTGATCTGATCCTATTTCGTTTCGATTTTTATAGTTCAAAATTTTGTTTTACTTGTCTTTACTATACTAGGATCTGGAAGACGTGAGGGATTAGCCTATGGAACAGTCTGTTACTGTGAGTTTTTGACGTTAGGTGCACGGAACTGTGGGTAAGCCACTAGAAACATCAACGGTGATTGGTTAATCAAATTTCTGATGTCATACATGTAGGTCAAAAGCTGCTTGTATGACCTCTGATGCGATCTTCCACTACAACTGGTCAGATCTTCATGTAGTAGAGACCATCGAAAGTATAAAAACCAGCAGCTGCCAGGCAGGATACGCCCACATTTTGCAAGAGATGTAGGGCAGAAAATTGCATGTTTACTTGTCCCTACTTCAAGCTTGTTTATCTCCAGTTTTTCATGGTGAACCCCATACATGCTTTCGGGAAAGAGGTTGCCACATATTGCTCCATCTGTGGTAGAAAGCGTTCTACCCAACGAAAATTTGGGAAAAAGTTAGAGCCGGTCTAAGAGAAGAGAATTAACATTAAAGTCAATGGGGAAATCATTAGTGATCTGTGGCCATGTATATTTACACTATGTAGTACACTCGGCAAACCTCAGCAGATTCCAGTACCCTACATCTAGCCTCGGCTGTATGACAAAGTCCGCCATTGGAAGTACTTTCAAGTTCCCGGATTACCAACGGCGTTGCCCATGACGACGACTTTGAAGAATGTTTTATAATACAAATATTTCAAAGTCTGAAACAGTTTTTCTTTCAAGTTTATCTGATTTTCTTCAAATAAGGACAACTTTGCACTGAAAATTCTACACACGCATCGGACGACGCAATTTTGATAACTTCTTTTTAAAAGCGGCAAGTTTTCCTAATAAGTAAACCGGTGCTCATCGCAATTGTATAGGTGTAGGTACATGCCACTTACCGCCATACAGCCGGGGCTAGATGTAGAGTAATGGAATCTGCCTTGGTTTGCCGAGTGTACATGTATGTAGTAAAGTAGCCAGAGTCATGTTCTGGTACACATTTGAAAGGCAATAGTTGTAGCCAGAGATATGTTCTAGTACACATTTGAAAGTCATATAATAGATTGACTTCTAGTTGTATATTTACATACATGTATATAGCCAGATGTATATATAAATCTTCTGCTACACATGCATCAAGTAAGGAGAGAAGGTATAAAGAATCTGGTCTAATTCTCTCTGGTTCAATAACTCTTTGTAAATCAAGTCTGGATGCAATTGACTATTATTATAAGCCTATTAGGAGACAAAGTTGTCTGGATTAAATAACCCCTAGTTGACCTCTCAAACATCACCTAGTCATGAAGCAACCATTTTATTGGGCTTTTACTGAAATCTGTGATTTTAGGATCTAAAGTCATTGTTTACATTTAACTCAATCAAACTCTGGTCTAGCCCTATATTCTTCATGATTAATTTTACTTACGAAACTTCTTATATCATTGCTGAAAATTCAAACAGATTTTGGAACCGTATGAAAATGTATAAAGAGAGAGAGAGAAATGGGGTTTAACGTCCACTCGACACAAACTAGGTTATTTTGGGACTAACATATGGTTTAATTTTATTTCAATAATTTGCTTGCGTGTTGGGGTCTTTAGCAGTGGGAGGAAACGGGAGAACCCGGAGAAAACTCACGAGGGTAACAGGCGACATTAGTCCTTGTGTAAAATGTATAAAAGGGTCTTTAGCAATGGGAAGAAACCACAGGACCCAGAGAAAACCCACGAGGTTGTACAGGCGACATTACTCCTTGTGCAAAATGTATAAAAACATTTATTGAATGTCCTAAGCATGTTGATATAAATACTGTGAAAGACATTAAAGTCGTCATACCTAACATTAGCAGAGGTGGATCCAGTAATTTTGGCAGGAGGGGGTTAATTGCCAGGCTCCTGTTAAGGAAATATGACAGTTGACAATGCGTGATGCCATCATCGTCCCTAAATTACATAAACATACAAACACATTGAGCTTTTTAAAGAGAGAAATCTTTAATTAATAGATTCATATTGTGATTTAATTTCATCGATGCAAAGCATTAATTGTGGTATCACGTATGTCTATATCATTATCGCGTGCTTTGAATGTCCATCCCATCCCACCACCTGGTGATAAAGGATAAAGCACACGACCGTTACACGTTTTTCATAAAGTGTTGTTTTACAATTTTTTTATACGTAGCTAAGCAGGGTGGGTTTTAGACCCACCAAAGCCCCCCTACCCCACTGTATCCAACCCTGATTACATATAATTTCTTATTTTTTTCCTAATTCAGTATATATATTTTACATTATATATATAGTCGGTGAAGTGTCAAAAGGGTTTATCTTGGGAAATTAGTCAAATACACACTTTTGCATGTTTAAAATCTCCCAATTAATAGGCACATTTCTGTCTAAGCTGTATACTGTATCTCTACGCCAATTAGAACTGTTCTGGGTATCATGTGTCCAAATGTTGTATCTTTATTGGTGGAAATTTTGAAATGGAAAAGGTTCTATTTCTTAATCTTTAGAAATTTTTAGATACAGTACTAGTCTGGCGGAAGTACTAAATTTCCGCGAGGTCCGACCTGGGTGGAAATGAAAAATTGCAGACGTCAGTTAATCAATGCGCTCTGGCCAAGCTCAAAATTCCGCTCTAAATTTCCTACGCGAATTTGAGTTAACCACCGACCTCCACGATTATTTTAAACTGCCGTCCACCGCGAATTTTAAAAAGTCGGACTTTCCATGCATGTACAGTCGGCACATCCATAGCTGGTTTGAAATGGGTTTACATGTACACCCTTTTGACACTTCACCAACGATATGTAGAACCAAGTTACGAGAGGGATATTTATAGGGGAACTGTTAGCCAATCCTTCTGTACCCCCCCCCCCTCTTCATTAGCCCAGTCGGAGCAGAACAGTCATTTCATTTCCTTCTATACTGGTTTTAATTTCAGATCATATCTCATAAACCATTCAAGATATCTTTATAAAACCTGGCACACACATCACCCTATTATAGTAAGTAGCCTTTTACTTATTACAAATTTCTTTAATTTAATCATTGCCATGGAAACAAATTTGATTTAGATTTTGGTATACAGGAGTGGCCCTCTATTGCAATAAAATTTTTAAAAAGTTTGTTTTTTTCATCAGGACAGTAGAAGAGTGATATTTGTTAATGTATGGTGGATGCAGGGCTTACACTGGCTTTCAAATTTTTTCCGCCAAAATGGATGATAATTTTTATATAAAAAAAATGTTCACATTTTTTTCAGTATACTGGAATATTTTATCTGCCAAAAAAAGAAAAAAGACAACATCTAACAATTTTATGTCTCAGCTAGGCTTATTATAAAACAATGCCTATACAATACAATTCAATATCTACAACTTTAAAAATCTGTCTTTACATAATAGATTAGCAAAGTTTGGATTTAATAAGATCAGATTTTATTTTTTGTGACTTTAGTCTACCCGTATTTGAACATCGTACAGAACAATATATTTTCAGTATACTATTTACACGTCAAAATCTCATCCAAGAATTGCTAATTTTCTATAAATTATGTGTTGAGTGCACAATGGGCCTATTGTTATTTTCAGGTAGCGTAAAGGTATCAGAATCTGAATCCCTGATAGAATGGTATAAATTTCAATTATATTTGTAAGAGAAAAATTACTTACAATTATACTTTTAAGATGAAACGAAAGATCAAATAATCAACGCTTGGATTAATCATTAGGAATAGGAGTAAATAATGACTTGAGATAGGCTTTATACATACCATTGGCCATTATCAATCAACTAATCATTAATCCAAGACAACTGATTAGTATTACTCATTGACACGATCTGGATTATCAGCCAATTAATTAAATCCCGCCATGTGATTGATACTCAATAATGGTTAATCTGGGATAAATACGATTACGATTTAAAGATTTTTTTCCACCAATTCTCAAAAAGAATCGCCAGTACCACAACACATTATCGATAAAATCAAATTTTAATCGCCACTTTCATATTTTTATTGCAAATTGTGACTTTGGCGACCGACAGTGTGAGCCCTGGGTTGGATGTCTATGGTATTATGCCCTAAATGGAGGGGGTGGGGGGTATATGGCTGAATGGTTAGCGTGTGCGTGCTGTATCATAGCCACCTCCAACCCACCCCCATACCTCATCAAATTTGAGCATTATCAACCATTTCCGTTTTTTTCTGTTTTTAGATTGATGAGAGTGGGGTAGGCACCCGTCCATCACGCCACCTCAGATCAAACTGACGACAGTCTTGAACAGCAGAATCTCTAGCTACTGTATGAACTGTGGTAAATTATAAACGGATTTCTTCGATTGTGAACAAACTACTGAATAAATGTTATTAAAAACTTGCCTAGTCAAAAGAGGCATCGCAGATTGCGTGTATTATTGTGTGTTAATTATGCAGACCGTGGGAAAAACTTGTGAAAGTTTCGCGCCAAATTTAACCTTTTCACTGCATCTGTGTAGCATAGAATAACTCATATGGCATGGTACCTTTTACGGTAATAGAATTCAAAGCGTTGATTGGCTGAGGCATGATCGCGATCTACAAAATGCCATCAGGAAATAGTAAAGATATTTAAGGGTGAGATTCAAGACCCGTAAAACGAATGTCGTTCTTTTTTTTTTACTGCAGCTGTGTTCAACACCTGGGTTCAAAAGAAATAATCCCACCCAACTCTCTAACCAAATAATTAATACAAGACGAAAACAAAATAACGGACTACAGGCGTATTTATGGTTGTAAACGCCCAAACTCATGGGTCCGAGAGCCAAATACCGTTACGATATAAACAAGTCTTGCTGCGACCCCCTTGTACGAAATGATCTATCCCAATAAGTGACGTAATTAGCTTCCATGTTTGTATTTCTCGATGTCCAAGTGTGTGATGAGTTCAATTTTACAAGAGAGAACTTTTTTATTCGCTGGGATATTTAGTTGTGCAATGGATTTTACTGTACATTCTTCAGACCAAATAAAACTTGACAGTGGTTCACTGACAGATATTGGTATGTTTAAAGTATACTCTGCATATATATATCACCCAACGTTCGGGGGGCTATTCTTGGTTCGAATATGCACCCAGGTGATACATATGTACATATGTATGAAAGAGCTAGGATTGGGGGTGTATAGCTCGTTACTGGAGAAGTATTCTGGTGAAGGCGGTCACTGTTCATTAAAAGTCCAATTCCAAATTCATTTCAATATTACTTTATATACAGTTTTAAAAATACATTATTTACAAATTATATACAAGGCATTCGATCTCCTTGTCTGTGTGTCTCTAATTTCATCTACCCTCGTTCGTTTCTGGTGTTTTACGTCTACTTCCACCTAAGGTGATATCATAGACAAGCCCTCTAGTCTGTGTGTAGAGGTCTTTTAAAGTAACTAATTTGTATACAGACAAAGGACAATGATTTCAACAAATCAAATTAAAGATAAAAATATTGTAACACATCAAATGAAAAGAAGTTAAATAAATATATAAATTTCATTGGTTGAAAGTTTCATAGTGAAATATAATTTATAGGATCTAATAAGCTTTAGGCCATAAAGAATTAAAAAGCATTGACACTTGATTGGCATTGATCAGACTGCATTGTTAACTGTATAAATCTTTGCTCAAGGTTTCTCTTAATAAGCCCACTGGCATCCAAAGATTATAAAACAGTCAAAGCCAATCATGCTTTTAGGCAATTACTTTTTATAGACTTTAAATCAAAATATTAACACTAAAAGTAAAGAAAGACCAAATGATAACCTTACTATTAGCTATATTGTCTATATACTTTAAGAAATAAATTCTGTATATCCTTAAAATAAAATTTGAAAAAGAAGTAGAATTTAGTATCACTATTTGGTGATATAAAGGTGTAGATATAGATGATGTGCTTCACTGATAAAAACTGTGTAGATATAGTAGATACATTTACTATATGGAGAATGTAATATATGTGAAAGTACATCAGGATTTTCTGACCTGGTTTCCTCTTGTGAGTGGTGCAGGACAAACAGCCTGACAAGAACAGCTGTCTAGTCGTTCGGATGGGATGAAAAATGTAATATATGTATGGGTGAATTCATTATTGATCATTGATAAAGATAGAGAGAGACTAACTAGGTAATTATGGGACTAACATATGTTTCAATTTTATTCCAATAATTTGCTTGCGCGTAGGGGTCTTTAGCAGTGGGAGAAAACCCACGGGGTTGGACAGGCGATCCTACTCCTTGTCACGTACAGGTGGGGAATCACATGTACTATATGCTGTAGATGTTGTGGTTCACTGATATACACTGAGCAGATATTGGTACATGTACATGTGTAGATATAGTAGAATAGATGTTTTAGTTCAATGATAGATACATGATATATATGATGTTGATGACAGGCAGGTGTTGTGATGTTTTGACAGCATGTATAAGTATGTGTTTTATATACAGTGATGATTGACAGGTTGTTAATATCACATTTCATACTAACATATACCACAATACAGATAAAATATCATATCAATTTACAAAACAAAATAAACTTTATTATAAAATATTTGAACCTTATCTTCAAACTTTCAATTACTGGTACCATATATTAAAATCTTTGAACCTTATCTCCAAACTTTCATTTAAGTTTAAAATCTTTGAATCTTTAATCTTAGAACTAAAAGACTTTAACCATCAAATTGTGACGCCCAAAGAGAGAGAGGGTTTAAAATATATTCACAGTAATATCTTTAATATATGTAAATAGCTTAAACATACATTATGCAATTAAGCTAAATCTGCCTATTGCAGGTCTTTCTTTGGGCAGAAATGTTTTCTAAATTATTAATTAGACATAGGCCATAATCAACTCCCGATGGTATCAGATTTCTCCGATATTAAATAGATTAGAACAGTTCAGCCATACTTTGATTTAAGCTAAAAATGGAGGAGCGAGACTTAGCTTTGAACAACCAGTACGGTGGTTGAAATTACTGCACATGTCTTGTCAAACCTTCAAAGGCTTATACAGTTCCTCCCAAATTTTTGGGACCGAAATCGCCGCGACGCGGTGAGAAAAAACTCTCAGAATTCTCTTAGATTTCACGGTGAAATTTCGCTTGATTCAGCGGCAATTTTTCTCTAAGATTTGCTAGGAATTCACCGTGTTTCTCTAGGAATTCGCCGTGTTTCTCTAGTCTTTCGGATGGGACAAAAATCCGAGGTCCTGTGTATACATTGGCGTGGACGTAAAAGATCCCTTGACAGATGGAATTCGATATAAGAGTATGCCGTAGTGCCGCTGTCCGGGCAAAATTTCCCTCATCGCACAGTGTATGGCCGTCTTCATTAGCCAAGTTCCAAGCAGAACAGTAGGACGTTAAAACCCCATTTCATTTCTTGAAACTAGTTGGGAAACCCCCATGCCCCCGGCTCCTACAGCTATGGCTACGAGCATGATTTGCTACTATATTATCTTAGCCCGCTGCCACCGCTGCTTAATATTGAACGACTTGTTTATTCGACTGAATAATTCGACTGGATTATTCGACTGAAGTATTCGATTGAACTTTTCGACTGAATTATTCGACTGGATTATTCGACTGAACTAACTGACTGATTTTATCGACTGGACGAGGCCACATGAAAATGTCAAATACCTCACCCCCCCCCCCCCGTCCCCATCGCATCCCTTTTCTACGTTCATATCATATATAGGGACTCTATTCTTTTCAATGCAGACAAGGACAGCTGTCTAGTCTTTCGGAGGGGACGAAAAACCGAGGTCCCGTGTATACATTGGCGTGGACGTAAAAGATCCCTTGACAGATGGAATTCGATATAAGAGTAGGCCGTAGTGCCGCTGTCCGGGCAAAATTTCCCTCATAGCACAGTGTATGGTGTAGGCCCGTCTTCATTAGCAAATCATGCTCGTAGCCATAACTGAAGGATCCGGGGGCATTGGGTAGAGGCCGGGGGGCTTCCCAACTAGTTTCAAGTCTTAAGTGATACATGTACTTTAGATACCAGTATTTTCGCTCCCACGCACAGGGCCCCTCCCATTCCACCAACACCCCGTTTCTATGGTCATATATAGGGACTATTCTTTTCGAGGTGGGGGCCGACAATATTAGTATCTACTTAAGTACAATTATCTCCTGCGACGGGTGAGGACCAAACCCCGCCCAAGCCCTCGGCTCCTACAGCTATGGCAACGAACATTGAGCTACTCAATATTATCTTGGTTCGCTGTTGGGCTGTTTTTCCGACTGGTTTCATCGACTGAAGTATTTGACTGATTTTATCGACTGAGATATGTGTGGGATTTTATCGTCTGGACGAGGCTACGTTAAAATGTCAGATTTATGTAAGATGAATCATTACTTGGAGAGACCTAGGAAACCTATATACTACATGTAATTGGGGATCCGATTTATAGGAAGTTATAAGTTGTTTAATTGTTGCTGTTATGTAGGCACTATTTGCTCCTAAAATAAAGTGTTGAAGATCCAGTCCAAGAATCTGTATTCATTTCTGATCCTAAGAGAACACACGTCGAAGAGCTACATTCCCTGCTAGTCAAATTGTACATAATATATTGAAGAAGAAGGCATGGATATCAACTTTATTCTTCCTTCAGCAGCAGTAGCAGCAATAAGAAATCTTGATCAACTATCAGTGTCTTGGAGTCTCAAACAGGGGTTTAAATGGGCTTTAAAAGGGACTTCTCAGAAAATTAATTACCCAGTCCGGAAAAGAAATATCATTCTTTTGTCCAAATACAAAGGGATAGACAGCGACAGCTGGAATTTTTTGCAAAGAAGGGTGTCCAAAAAGTACAGGTTTCTGTGACCTCCAGTAAAAAGGATGCGGGTGTTCAAAATGTTCTGGATACTAACGATGTATCTTTTTTTTAATAACCTTGTGTTAATGGTGTCATCCTGCCAATTGCCATGATAAAGGTTGCAGCCATGCGAGATGTTTCAAGTTTTAGTGCAAAATGCACCAGCCGTCAAGACTCAAGATCACAGATTTAGACATGTTAGGCCTTACAGCAGGAATCCTTTGTACAGGAATAGAAATTATTATCGTGAAAATAGTTATAGATTATGTTATTTTGAATAATGGAAAAATAAGGATTTTGATTGTATTAATGATTAAAACATGGGGTCATGTTTTTGTTTGAAATAATTTTAAGGTGGATACACATGACTAATGTATAGGTCATATGTTATTTTATTATTGTTTAATTCTATTTTTAATTTCAAATCTATATTTTAACATTCATTAATGCTTGGTTAGTCATTAGAAGCAGACAACAATTAATTTGTCACTCCATATAAATTATGACAGGCTGGCAACTAGAGTGTTTGATCTGTTCAGTTTCTTTAACTATTGTTTTAAATGGCTTAAGACTTAATCCTTCAATAATTATATGCTTATTTCAACACTTTCATAGTAACTAATTTATATAAAAAGACAAGTGTATGTAGGATGAATTATACAGTAGTTGGAGAGACCAACTTAGTTGCAGGACTGATTTATAGGAAGTTATAAGTTATAAGTTGTTTACTTGTTCCTCTTATTTATTTGCTCCTGAAATAAAGTGTTTAAGATCTATTCAAAGAATCTGTAGTCATTTCCAATACTTAGAGAACACACTCCACGCGATACATTCCCTGAAAGTCGAACCATGTTATGAGCATGAAAGGGCTACTTAATAATATGAAATGAAATGGAGTTTAACGTCCTACTGTTGGGCTAATGAAGACGGGCATACGCCATACAGTGTGCCATGAGGGAAATTTTGTCTGGACAGTGCACTACAGCCTACTCTTATATCGAATTCCACCTGTCAAGGAATCTTTTATGTTTATTCCAATGTGTACACAGGAAATCGTTTTGTGATCCGATCCGAATGACTACACAGCTAACCTTGTCAGGCCCTCTGTCCTGCATCACTGACAAAGGGGAATCACACCGGACAATCTGGATGAACTCTTTCGGGCAATGCAGGGATCGAACACCTACATGTAACCTCCAGACTTGCGAGCCGGCGTCTTACCCACTTAATCACTCCCGCTACATAATGAAGTGAAATGGGGTTTAACATCCTTCTGTTGTGCACCGACTAGGCTAATAAAGATGGGCATATGCCATACAGTGTGCTACAAGGGACATTTTGCCCAGACAATAGCGCTACAGCCTACTCTTATATATTGAATTCCAACTGCCAAGGGATCTTTTACATGCACGCCAATGTGTACATGGGACCTTGGTTTTTCATGCCACCCGAAAGACTAGACAGCTGTAGTTTTTGTCCCACCCTCCGTCATGCCCTACGGACAAGGGGAAACCACCTGGATAAAATCCTGAGGAACTGTCTCCGCCAATACCGAGAACGAACCCGCGACCTCCAGGCTAGCGAACCAGCGCCTTACTCACTTAGCCACTGTTGTTCCAGGCTACTTATTGATCTTGGTTCACTTGGTTAGTCATTAGAAGCAGACAGCAATTAATTTGTCAGTCCATTTAAATAACTAAAGTGGGTGGTCTGTTAAGTTTCTTTTACTATTGTTTAAATGACTTAATCCTTCAATAATTACATGTTTATGTCAATACTTTCATAGTAACTAATTTATATAAAAAGAAAAATGTATGTAAGATGAATTATAGTTGGAGAGACCAGCTGAGGGAACCTATATACCAGTTGGAGGACCAATTTATAGGAAGTTATAAGTTGTTTACTTGTTACTGTTATTTATTTGCTCTTGAAATAAAGTGTTGAAGATCTATTCGAAAAATCTGTATTCATTTCCGATACTTAGAGAACACACTCGACCAGATACATTCCCTGAAAGTGGAACCGTGTTACGAGCATGAAAGGGCTACTCAATGAAATAAAATGGGCTTTAACGTCCTACTGTTGTGCACCGACTGAGCTAATAAAGTCAGGCATATGCCATACAGGGGATCTTTTACATGCATGCCAATGTGTACATGGGACCTTGGTTTTTCATCCCATCCAAACGACTGCCCCACTGACAGGGGGAAACCACCCGGAAAATCCTGAGGAACTTTTTCGGCCAATACCAGGAACAAACCTCCAGGCTAGCGAGCCAGTGTCTTACGCACTTAGCATCGTGGCTCCAGGCTACTTATTGTTATCTTAGTTCACTCCAATTAGTGATTCATAAACTATGGTCCTCCACCATCAAGTCAAGCGACTGCTTTTTTTCGACTGAAATATACACTGAAATATTCGACTTGACGAGGTCATAAAAAAAACCCTGACTCGTCCAATACCCCCAGCCCCTGACTACAGGCCTATGTAGGATTCTAATCAAATAGATGACGGGCCAAAAACATTACTCTCCGTTTAGTACATGTATCAACTAAATACCTAGATCATAAGACTTGCCCAAAAAATCTGACTTTGAAGTAGTTCGGAGGGGCGGGGGGTGAAGCCCCTGGCTACGACCATGATTGGGCTATTCTATATTACCTTAGCTCACTGCCACTGGTACTTAATATTGAGCGACTGGTTTTATCGACTGGGATATTTGACTGTTTTTTCGCCAGGATTATTCAACTAGTTTTATTGACTAGATTATTTGACTGTTTTTTTTCAACTGGATTATTTGACTGGTTTTGTTGACTGAATTATTCGACTGGTTCTGTCAACTGAATTATTTGACTGATTTTATTGTCGAAAAAAGTCAAATATCCCAGTCAATAAAACTATTTTCTTGTGGCCTCATCCAAACGGTAAAGCCAGTCAAATATCTCAGTCAATAAAACGAGTCAAATAATTCAGCCTATAAAACCAGTCCGATAAAATAAGTCGAATATCTCAGTCGATAAAATAAGTCGAATATCTCAGTCGATAAAACAAGTCAAATACCTCAGTCGATAAAACCATGGACCTTATAATACCATGATAAAACCAGTCGAATATCACAGCCAATAAAACAAGTCGAATATCTCAGTCAATAAAACTAGACGAATATCACTGTCGATAAATCCACATCCCAGATCAAGTTGGGTCTTCATACCAGATCAAGTTGACAAAATGTGCTTTTGACAGTTATATAATGAGAAGTTAAAAACAGCCGTTCAATAATAAGCAGGAATTGCAGTGAACTAAGATAATACCGAGTAGTTCAGTCATACCCATAGCCATAGCTGTAAAAGAGCCGGGGGCTTGCAACTCCCTCCCCTGCCAAATAGTTTCAAGTTCAATTTATGGGGCAAAAGTAGTCTGATAATTAGGTATTTAGGGCCGGGGATAGCCGAAAAAACAGTCAAATAATCCGGTCGAAAAAAAAATCAAGCAGATAATTCAGTCGAATAATCCAGTCGAATAATCCAGTCGCTCAATATGACGAGGAAAAACTTAAAGCTTGACTTTATTAAGCAGTGGTGGCAGTAACTAAGATAACAACATGTAGCCTACTCCTCTATAAATCCCTCCACACGGTTGTTTTTATTCCGAAGCGACTAGATACTATGCTGTCATCAGTTTTATGCATCGGACACAGACTTAATTCAAGTTGTTTATATTAGTACGGCCATTGTTTTCAGTAAATGACGTCAGTCGTTGACCCTTAACCCTAGATGACGACCTTACTCGCAAAGAGAGGTCAACACGTTGTTTAGGGGATTGCTATTGGAAGGAAAATCTCAATAAAGTTGTGACTTCAAATGTCAGATTTGAACTTGGGGGAAAATAATCAAAATAGACAAAAAACGATGTAATCATATTTGAGTTAGTGCGTTTTTTATTTCAGTCACACAAACTATTCCCAAATTTTAGCCCAACCATCGACCGAGTTTGTTGACTGGAAATTCTAGTGGTACTTAGGAGTAATTGTGAAATAGAGTGTTTTTCCGCGGTGTTCGGCGATTATTGTCCCAAACTCCAGCACTGTAGTGTATCTACACTCGCAATAGAGTAAATTTAAATGAAATTTTCAAATTATTCATTTTAAATTACATGTACACTGTATCTATTTTCGAACTATTATAGCAAGAACGACCAGCTCTTTATTTAAATCTTACATAATGTATCTTTTAGCTATTATTCTGAACTTTAAGCCTATGACAGCAGAGTGTATTTTTTCGCCTGATCGAGACGATTGAAATTCGTCAGCGATTTTTTATGGCAGATCACTCACGGGCACATGTAGCACATGTAGCGATCGTCTTAGGAGCATCTGCAAGTAAATTATGTTGTCAGGCTAAATATTAAGGCCACCTGCAGATTTTGTCATGGTAATTATGGTAATTAACTGATTTTAAAAGATGTCTCAAAATCATTCAGCATGTTTTGCTAATTTTCAAATCAAAGAAAAAAAATGGTATAATTTATGTATGAAATTAAGAAGAGGAATGTATGAAAAAAGGGGATCACGTGGCTAAGTGGGTAAGACGCTAGCTCGCTAGCCTGGAGGTCGGATGTTCTATCCCTGCATTGGCCGAGAAAGTTCATCCAGATTTTCCAGCGTGGTTCTCCCTTGTCAGTGATGCAGGACGGAGGGGCTGACAAGGAAAGCTGTCTAGTCGTTCGGATGGGACGAAAAACCGAGGTCCCGTGTACACATTGACGTGCACGTAAAAGATCCCTTGGCAGTTGGAATTCGATATAAGAGTAGGCCGTAGTGCCGCTGTCCGGGCAAAATTTCTCTCATAGCACACTGTATGGCGTATGCCCGTCTTCATTAGCCCAGGTTAGGTGCAGAAAAGTAGGACGTTAAACTCCATTTCATTTCATTTCATTTGTATGAAAAAAAGATTGAAACCAAATAGACTCTATATTCTATTTTGTATAATTAATGTTTCGTGAGATTCAATATATTGTTACACACTATGAAATGAAACAGGGTTTAACGTCCTACTGTTCTGCTCCAGCTGAGCTAATGAATACAGGCATACGCCATACAGTTTGCTATGAGAGAATTTTTTGCCCAGGCAGGGGCGCTATGGCCTACTCTTATATCAAATTCCAACTGCCAAAGGATCTTTTAACTGCATGCCAATGTGTACACAGGACTTTGGTTTTCCGTCTCATCCAAATGACTAGACACTTATCCATGTCAGACTCTCCGTCCTGCATCACTGACAAGGTGAATTGTTACACACTGTAAATGTAATCATTGAAATGAAAATGTGAACTATATGTCGTTTTATTTTTTAAATAAACCAACCCCCCAAAAAAATCATTAATATGAAGTTTGATATCTTTTGATGGGCCTCCTTTTAATTAAATGACACCCCGGTTACAGCTTGATATTTACTTCCTTAAATGTTAAGTACAAAAGTATAAGTAAGTTAATCAATTATAGAAGTTCTCTGAAAATCATTAAGTTTAATTCATATCAAATGAAAGGTTGAAACATATTTTATACCAGAATATTATTTATATGGTAACTATATTGTATGAGAATATTGAGAGAGAGAGAGAGAGAGAGAGAGGGGGGGGGGGGAGAGAGGGAGGTTTAAGATCCACTCTACACAAACTAGGTCATTTTGGGACTAACACTTGGTTCAATTTTATTTCAATAATTCGCTTGCACGTAGGGGTCTTTAGCAGTGGAAGGAAATCGGAGGACCCGGAGAAAACCCACGAGGTTGGACAGACAACCCTACTCCTTGTCACATACAATGAGTCAACTGGCGTGGTTTCAAATCCCCGGTTGTACGTGACAAGGAGTAGGGTTGCCTGTCCAACCTCATGGGTTTTCTACGGGTCCTCCGGTTTTCCCCCACTGCTAATAAAGAGCCCTACACGCAAGCGAATTCTTGAAATAAAATTGAACCATGTGTTAGTCTCGAAATGTCCTGGTTTGTGTTGAGTGAACCTCCATCTCTCTTTATTACTAAGCTCAGTAATAAGCAGAAATTGTATTCTGTAGAATTATGACCTGTGAGAATATTGAAGAGATTGCATATAAAAGTGTAGTAAAGTATGACGATGGCAACATGTGTGGTGGTGATGTAGTAATAGTACTGTTACTATCAATGGTAACATGAGTCACCACATTCCTGCCAATACTATCAATATACCCCAACTACCATGAGATAATCAACTAAAATACTTCATCATACTTTATACTCAACACATAGAGTTTAACATCCACTAGGGCTCTCTTAATGCATAGTAATTCGATGGGACAAAAAAACAAGGTCCTGTAAAAGAATCCCTGATGAAAGTTGATGTATGAGAAAATCAACTAAAATACTATACATGTATCATACTTAATACTGGACACATAGGGTTTATCGTCACCAGGGCTGTCTTAATGCATAGTACTTCGGATGGGACAAAAAAACAAGGTCCTGTGTGCATGTAAAAAAACACATGGAGTTTAACATCCAACAGGGCTGTCATAATGCATAGTACTTCGAATGGAACAAAAAACAAGTTCCTGTGTGTGCATTGGTGTGCGTGTAAAAGAACCCCTGGCAATTGGAAGTTGATATACATGGAAGAGTAGGCTGTAGTGCCGCTGTCTAGGCATTCATTTCTCAACGCATAGGCATGCTGGGCAAGTATTCCAGGTATTCCATCTATATATTGAAAGACATCCTAGAGATAAATAGATAAGTCTAGATCTATCTATAGATCATCTTTACAGGTAACCTATACCTGTATACACCTGTAGATATTAAAATATTATTATTCACACCTATTTCTCCTCATTTAATAACAACATTACGCAATATTCACATAATATTACCGAATAAAAACAACTGGATAGCGAATGTTATAGTGCAATAACCCTATTTATAGAACACGTCTATTTTATCAATATACGATATAGAACCTAATTACTCCCTCAGTCAGATTTATATCACTACATCATATAAGATTATTAATTACATTCAGGGTTTTCGTATCTCTACACCTATTAAACTTCAAACATTCATCAACTAGCTAGTAACATTCAATTAAACTTCAAACATTCATCTAACTAATATTCTATTACAACATATATCTAGTGAGAGAGAGAGAGAAATGGGGTTTAACGTCCACTCGACACAAACTAGGTCATTTTGGGACTAACATATGGTAAATTTTATTTCAATAATTCGCTTGCGCATAGAAGTCTTTAGCAGTGGGAGGAAACCGGAGGACCCGGAGAAAACCCATGTGGTTGGACAGGCGACCCTACTCCTTGTCACGTACAACCGGGGATTCGAAACCACACCAGTCAACTCGATGACAGGCTTTATGATACAGTGCGCGCACGCTTACCATTCAGCCATCCACCCATCCCCCCCCCCCATATATCTAGTAATCACTACAGGCTCTATATAACAAATTCATGGAGGGGGGGGGGGGGGATGACCGAATTTATTTATTAGGATTTTTCTGTGGGGGTGTGTGGGGGGAGGGGGCAGTGCTTGATTTAGGGTCTCAAACTCTAGGGGGTCAAGGTGTATAATATTCTTTAACATTGTCAGAAGCCTTTCTTACATGTTCTGAAGTCTTAAAACATCCATCACCATCATGCGCTTTGTATCATTTCCCCCTCTCTCTCTCACAAATTCATGGTGGAATGAAAAACAAGATCACTGTCTGTTGAGAATTGTGTAATTATAACACTATAAGACTTTCAGGGAATGTAGCTCATCGGCTTGTGTTCTCTAAGTATCAGAAATGAATACAGATTCTTGGAATGGATCTTCAACACTTTATTTGAGGAGCAAATAATTAACAGAATTGAACAACTTTTAATTTCCTACTTGGACCTCCAATTATATAGATTCCCTAAGCTGGTCTCTCCAACTAATGAAAAATCTTACATTTGTCTTTTTATATAAATTAGTTACTATAAAATATATAATTATTGAAGGATTAAGACTTAAGGCATTTAAAACAATAGTTAAAGAAACTTAACAGATCAACCACTTTAGATGTCAGTCTGTCATAATTTAGGTGTATTCCTGCGAAGGCGCAGTTACAGAGCGTGACCAAAATTAATCCTTCCCACGAAGGCGCAGATATCGACATGTCAGCTTTCGTTTGAAGAGAGGCATGTTGCTATTAGGACCCAATTAACTGTGTTAAAGATTTTATGAATTTACATGTATGTTCACTCTGAATTTTATTCACCAATTGGCAACTAATGATTAAAATCATCAAATTATCCAAGTATTCAATATGAATCGTAATTTGGAGACGAACACAGAATGTAGGTCTACAAGTGAAATATAGAGAAGATGAAAAAATACAGAAGGTGGTACGGAGGTTTGCAGCTCTACCATTGGTACGAGTAGAAAGGGTATTGGCCTTCGACTTCTCGAGGGTTAATTTGCAACTCATCAGTGGGACTACTACGACACAGAGGAGCACAGAACCAACAAGACTTTGGAAGGATGGCATGCAAGAATCAAGAAGCTACCTGGAAAAGCCCATCCGAATGTTTTTGAAATGATCACATTTTTACAACAAGAACAAAATATTAATGAGATTAGAATCGTTCAGTATGCTGGGGGACAGGAACCACCAAGGAAGAGATATAAATATGCTCAAATCCAAAGCCAACTCCAGGAATTAAAAGGAAGACACGAGGAAGAGAAATCGACTTTAGTCGATTATTTAGACAGGGTGTCTTATTTGGCGAAATTAAATTAATTTTTGTTATAGTGTAGTAATGTTTTATTTCTTATGCCAAAAATGATGCTAAGATGTTGGTTAATTAGTTACATTGGGGATTATGAAAGTGTACATTCTTATCATAACAATCTATAACACCATTTTTACGTTTTTAATCCATTTTAATCCCTAGGAGCTGGATTCCCACGAAGTCGTCGAAAACGACATCGTTTAATCCGTTACGGTCAATAACTGCGCCTTCGTGGGAATAAACCATAATTTAAATTGACTGACAGATTAATTGCTGTCTGCCTCTAATGACTAACCAAGCATTAATGAATATTAAAATATAGATTTGAAATTTAAAACAGAATTAACAAATAATTATATGAAGGGAAATGAAATAGGGTTTAAAGTAACTCAATATCATCCAAAATCTTCAACATTGAAAACACAGATTATTTGTCAATCTAAATCAACATTGATGTTGTGATCTTAACGTGAAAAGATGGGCTTCTGATATCCAATATTTAAGACAAAATGAAAATTTTACCATTGGTACACAAATCATGTACCATAATGCGTTTCAGCACCATTTATAACAAGCAGTGACGCTGTATTCTTATTTGTAACAAGCAATGTCGAACAGTGACGCTGTATTCTTATCTGGACTGGAGAGCATGCGCAATAATACTATCTATGTAGACTGGAATAACCAGACGCTAGAGATTGCCAATTGATTAAGAGTTTGGGCATACATGTATTTTATTGTACTGATTAGAAATTACAGTAGAACAGAAACGATTGAATGTAAATTATCAGTTTATATAGATTTATATTACATTATTTATATGCGTTGCGACCCATTTGTGTCAATTTCTAGGTCCCAAATATTAGTGATTTAGCTCCTTTAATTTAAGATACATTATGTAAGATTTAGATAAAGAGCTGGTCGTTCTTGCTATAATAGTTTAAAGATACATTATGTAAGATTTAGATAAAGAGCTGGTCGTTCTTGCTATAATAGTTTAAAGATACATTATGTAAGATTTAGATAAAGAGCTGGTCGTTCTTGCTATAATAGTTTAAAGATACATTATGTAAGATTTAGATAAAGAGCTAGTCGTTCCTGCTATAATAGTTTAAAGGCTCAATACCACTCTTGTTGTAATTGAATAATATGTCCCAATCTTTATTCTGGTCAACAAATTGTACTATTTTAGAATATTTCAATTAATTGATGATACAAATTTCATCTTAACACACCTTATTTAAAAATTTTGAAATATTCAACATAATGGTTTGAAACGTCTTACGTAAACCTTTTCAAATGAAACTTCGATTTAAAAATATTTTCGAACCCTCTGGACAAGTAAAATAGGATGTAATGGATAATTTACACAACAGGTAGGACACTTAAACATCTAGTACTTAGAGATATTATTTATTTTCTGGAGCTTTCAAGCCAGCAAGAGTGTTATTGTCCCTTTAACGATACATTATGTAAGATTTAAAAGAGCTAATCGTTCTTGCTACAATGTATAATTATTTCATTCATATTACCTGGTACTCTATTCTGAGCGAAGATACATGTGTGCATTGATTGTAATCACGCAAATGGTTGTTTGAAGCTTAGCCTCCTTTCTCTATTTTTAAATTAGATCATGTAATGGCCGAACTGTTCTAATCTACTTAATATCGCAGATATCCGATGGCATAGAGAGTTGATTATGGTCTTGTCATGTTAATAAATGTCTAATAAATAGTTTATGTAACATTTCAGGCCTAATGAAAGACCTGCAATAGACAGATTTACCTCTATAATGACTGTTTAAGGTCCTAACTGTTCTGCACAAACTTGACTAATAAAATAAATGAAATGAAATGGGGTTTAACGTCCTACTGTTCTGCACCTATACTGGGCTAATGAAGACGGGCATACTCCATACAGTGTGCTATGAGGGAAATTTTGCCCGGGCAGCGGCACTATCGCCTACTCTTATATCGAATTCCAACTGCCAAGGGATCTTTTACGTGCATTCCAATGTATACACAGGACCTCGGTTTTTCGTATAATCTGAAGGACTAGACATCTGTCCTTGTCAGGCCCTCCATTCTGCA
The DNA here is from genome assembly GCF_932274485.2 of Patella vulgata. Taxonomy (NCBI): domain Eukaryota; kingdom Metazoa; phylum Mollusca; class Gastropoda; family Patellidae; genus Patella; species Patella vulgata. The sequence goes on along the minus strand of NC_065882.2, from coordinate 6,734,538 downwards.
CCACTGACAAGGGGAAACCATGTCGGAAAATCCAGATGAACTTTCTCGGCCAATACTGGGATCGAACACCCGACCTCCAGGCTAAGGAGCCAGCGTCTTAACCAACTAGATAACGTGGCTCCGGCTTGACTAATAAAGACTGACATACGCCATACAGTGTGCCCTGAGGGAAATTTTGACCACTAAACAGCATGTTACTCTTATATCAAAATCCCAACTGTCATGTCAATTACGATTATTTTACATGGAGAAAATTAAGACATTTCCCATTTCATTTCATTTCCCAATTCATATGGTCCTTTAAACTATTGACTGGTTCACAAAGATGATAGAGAGTCTTTGGTACTATAAACTGTACTTCATCAATTACGCTGGGTGGGGGTTGTGTCAGTGTAAAAAATCTGACAAAATGACATTTAAAATTGTCTGTACTATGTCTGTTTTAAGTTGCTGGGGCCGTTAATCAACTTCGTCTATCAGAATCCACACCATCGATTCTGTTCTAAATATTAACATACGACTTCCCTAGGTAATATATGTAAAAATGGTGTTCTATTTTATATACAGCACTGCGATTCTATCTGATAGCGTATACCATCTTGTGTATTCTACAGTAGACAAATGATCTAATAAATTTAAACTCTATATCTGCTGTATACGTATACATGTGTATGGTGGCATATCAGATTCAAAATTATTTATTCCTTAGAGTCGTCTACCATTTAACTTCTATTCATGAAAATCTAAGTTAATGATACATTATGAATGATTTAGATAAAGAGCTGCATGGTCGTTCTTGCTATAATAGTTTATAGATACATTATGAAAGATTTAGATAAAGAAGGGGGGTTGGATGGCTGAATGGTTAGCGTGCGCGCGCTGTATCATAAAGTGTCATTGAGTCAACTGGCGTGGTTTCGAATCCCCGGTTGTATGTGACAAGGATTAGGGTCGCCTGTCCAACCTCGTGGGTTTTCTCTGGGTCCTCCGGTTTCCTCCCACTGCTAAAGACCCCTACGCGCAAGCAAATTATGTAAATAAAATTAAACCATATATTAGTCCCGAAATGACCTAGTTTGTGTCGAGTGGCATTAAACCCCATTTCTCTCTCTCTCTCTCTTTTAGATAATGAGCTGGTCGTTCTTGCTACATGTATAATAGTTTAAAGATACATTATGTAAGATTTAAATAAAGAGCTGGTCGTTCTTGCTATAATAGTTTATAGATACACTATGTAAGATTTAGATAAAGAGCTGGTCGTTCTTGCTATAATAGTTTAATGATACATTATGTAAGATTTAGATAAAGAGCTGGTCGTTCTTGCTATAATAGTTTAATGATACATTATGAAAGATTTAGATTAAGAGCTAGCCATTGTTGCTATAATATTTCCAAATTAGATAATGAAAAATGAATATACATGTACATGTCTGGACAATTATTCAAATTACTTTATTCTGAGCCAACTTATCACTGTTTGAAGTTTTGACAAGATGTGGCATTTTTTAGTTAAATTAATAAATGGTGCACTTGTTTCAATCCATTTAAATGTCGACCATCCGGAGATCTAGAGAGTCGATTATGGGCTTGTCATGTGAATAAATGTAAATAATAATTTATATACCATTTCAAGCCAAAATAAAAACCAGCAATAGGCAGATTCAACTCTTACATAATGAGGTTCGATAGGCAACCCTATTCCTTGTCACGTACAAGCGGGGAATCGAAACCGTGCCAGTTGACTCAGAGAGAGAGAGAGAGAAATGGGGATTAACGTCCACTCGACACAAACTAGGTCATTTCGGGACTAACATATGGTTTAATATTATTTCAATAATTAGCAGTGGGAGGAAACCAGAGGTACCCGGAGAAAACCCACGAGGTTGGACAGGTGGCCCTATTCCTTGTCACGTACAAGCGGGGAATCGAAACCACGCCAGTTGACTCAATAACAGACCTTATGATAAACCATTCGGCTATCAACCCCCCCCCCCAGCCCCATATCATTAGACAGTCCTATTACTGACCAATCTGATCAGAATACAGATCTATATTTCGTTTCGTTTATACTTTAAATGGCCTACACTACATGAAGATCTGACCGGTTGTTGCGATAGGTCACATCAGAGGTCATACAAGCAGCTTTTGGCCCTATGACGTCAGACATTTGATTAATCAATCAGCATTGATGTTACTAGTGGATTACCCACATTTCTGTGCAAAACACGCCTAAAGCTTGCCGTAACAGACCGTTTCATTGGCTAATACCTCACACTATTCAGAACACGTCAAAGATAACAACTCTTCCAGATCCTAGTGTAGTAAAGGCAAGTAAAACGAAATTTTGAACTATAAAAACGAAACAAAACAGGATCTGTGTTTGAATCAGATTGTACATAATGCAAAAAGAAATGAAATGGGGTTTAACGTCCTACTGTTCTGCTCCTATACTGGGCTAATGAAAACGGGCATACACCATACAGTGTGCTATGAGGGAAATTTTGCCTGGGCAGCGGCACTATCGCCTACTCTTATATCAAATTCCAACTGCCAGGGGATCTTTTTTGTGCATTCCAATATATACACAGGACTTCAGTTTTTCGTTTCATCCGAAGGACTAGACAGCTGTCCTTGTCAGGCCCTCCATTCTGCACCACTGACAAGGGGAAACCATGTCGGGAAATGTACGTCTTAAAGACAATGTATAATGTTCACATTATTTGATAATTTTTAAAATAAAAAAAAAAGGTTCACCCATCTAGAGTTCTACCTAGCAACCATCATTGACAACATTTGGTGTCGCCATTGCATCCAAAATTTAGTGAGTGCTAAAACTGTAAATATCGTAAGTGATTTCGGCTTTTAAAAATACAGTGCACTCTGTCACATCCGACATCGTACTGGGTCGTTACAATGTCGGATTATGCAGAGTGTCGGAATACCCAGTTTGGACGTTCCGGAATTAAATTCTCTCAATCCCAAATATATTGACAATCGAGTGAAAATGGGTACTTCGGACTACAATGCATGCGTCGACTGGATATATAAATATCTCAACCAACCATGCAGCCGAAACCTGTTTGTTGTGTTTAATTACGTCAATTCTACTCACACCACCTCCGTCGTCGGGACTGACAGAACTGTGACAGGACTGAATTCCTCGTCACTCGATTGCAATTCTGTCAATTTGGGACGTTCCGGACTGTGAATCGAGCATCGTCACATGGTTCGAAGACATCCGTAGGGTGACCAAACTTATAGGTTATTCAGGTTCAATCGGCATGCGTAACGAATGTTTCCAACGGGTGCTAGGAATATTTTTACGACTGTGAATTCGGGGGAAAATTCATGGATATTCTTGAGTATTTGTCACAACTGTCGTACAAGAGATTAAAATTATCAAAGTAATAAACAAAGACCCACGGTAGCGAGTTTTAATCTCACAGATAATTGATAGGTGATTGCTTGTTAATCTTTTGTGGCTTCACACCCATCCAGTTTTAATCTCACAGATATTTGATCGGTAAGTGTTTACTTCACACCCACCGATTGAAGGCTGGATTATACGGTGTCGATTCAATGAAAATCGTATGACGGGACGGCTGATTGATGTCGTAATCCGGAACGTACAGAGGTCGAATTACCCAGAGATTTTTTGGCTGAAGTAATAAGGAAATAAATCGAGACATGAAAATGGTGTCGGATGTAACAGAGTGCCAGAGTGATCAGAGGTCGGATGGGACAGAGTGCACTGTACCCTCTGTAAGCTCTGGTGATTAATATAATAATTAATACTAACAAATAAATTAATTAAATTACATAATGTGTAAATTAATCATTATACATCAATAATCAATTGGGTTGTTTATTTTTTAACAGTGATTGAGAAATTAAACGCTTGTAAATTGGACACTCATTATCAAAATTAACCAGTCAGCTTTCAACTGGACAAAAGTACAAGTTACATGTACAGTACATGATTTATGGTAATTTTAAATGATTTTTACATGTTTAAACAAAGATTTGATATTAAATGAATGTGAAGAAATTAGTGCTAGATACACAAGATTAAATGATACCCGGTTTACAGCAATGCTAATCTAATATGCTGTCGTACATGTGAAGTAGCCTATTAGTTGTATATGTTCTAGTTCACTCCTCCAAAAAAAAAGATCAAAAGAACTTTTCGTTTCACCGAGTCCTGTATCCAAGCCGTGTGATAATCCATGCATATCAATATAACCTCATATAGTTCTAGTACCTGACAAACCGTGTGTTGAGAAATGCAGTCTGGGTGTTGGTGTGTTCAGACAGATTAATAGAAAAAAAACCTAGATTCCTATCATTCTTATCATTTACACAATGTACAATTGTTGGCAGACATGGCTAGTATACAATGTATATGTAAAGACAGTATTGCACTGGTTTTAAGTATAGGCCACACTAAGTTGAAATATGAGCGAGAGAGAGAGGGAGAGAGAGAGAGCAAGAGAGAGAGAGAGAGAGAGAGAGAGATAGAAACCAGACCACTTGACTCAATGACAGACCTTATGAGAGAGAGAGAGAGAGAGAGATCTTTAGAAGTGGGCAATCGAAACCAGGCCAGTTGACCAAATTACAAACCTTATGATACAACACTGACGTGCTAACCATTGGCCATCCAAAACTTCCCCACCCCCACCCCAAGTTGAAATGAAAGGAAATGAGGTTCAACATCCTACTGTTCTGCTCCGACTGGCCTACGCCATCAGCTATGAGGCAAATTTTGCCCATTCCAACTTTCAAGGGAACTTTTACATGCACATCAATGTGTACACGGGTCGGGACCTCGGTTTTTCGTTCCATCCAAACGACTATACAGCTGTATAACGACTATACAGATCCATTTACTTCATACTTCGAGAATAAATCTCTGTCCTGAATGGCCGCAAAAGGGAGCCACGGTGGCTAGGTGGTTAAGACGCTGGCTCGATCCCTGCATTGGCCAAGAAAGTTCATCTGGATTTTCCGACGTGGTTTCCCCTTGTCAGTGGTGCAGAACGGAGGGCCTGACAAGGACAGCTGTCTAGTCCTTTGGATGAGACGAAAAACCGAGGTCCCGTGTATACATTGGAATGCACGTAAAAGATCCCTTGGCAGTTGGAATTCGATATAAGAGTAGGTGAGAGTGCCGCTGCCCGGGCAAAATTTCCCTCATAGCACACTGTATGGAGTATGCCCGTCTTCATTAGCCCAGTATAGGAGCAGAACAGTAGGACGTTAAACCCCATTTCATTTCATTTCCATATCCTAAATTTAGTACCAGTATATTGTATTGTAATGTGGTTCTATTACGTTTCACACTTGGCATATACACAAAGACTAAATAAACCTATTCAATTCCATCAAATGGAAGCGGAATATATACTTCTCAAATTTCTCGAAGTATACTTAGTGTTTCCAACTAAAATCGTCAATATATTTATTGGAAAAAATTCAAACGACAATTTTTTCCGTTCTCTCCGACCATGTCTCCCCTGCCCTATAGGAACCGAGATATGGACTTTGACGTAATCCTGACGATTTGACAAGCCATGTTTGCGACCGTGTCCCGCATCCGATATATTTCGCTCAGGTACCCAAAATTCTAATACATGCTAGCCAAATACCCGGGCCAGCGAGCCACAAAAAATCAGACACTTCTGATGCATAGGGGCCGAGACAACACCCCCCAGAGAGTCCAATTCGAGTAGGTGACCTAGAGGCAAAATTTTTTGGGTCAAATAGCTTAGTGTCTGTTCTCAAGCAGAGCTAACTGTAGACGGGCAGTTTATGTTTAGTACCGGTATGGTCCTTGTTAGGTCTCCCCTCCTGCATCATTATTGACCTTTAAATGTTTTAATGGTATGGCACCCTTTTACTTGTCCTGTCTTTTAGATATTTATAAACCTTCTCAAACGTTACGGTCATCCAGAGACAATTTTTATTAACGGAAAAAAGAGCCAACCTTTTAAGTTATGGGGAGCGATCGTTTTCATTTCAAGCACCAAAGCAGTGGAATCTCTTGCCTTTTAGTATCCGCAGTTGTACCTCTTTAACAACTTTTAAATCTAAACTTAAAACTTTCTTATTCCAAGAGGCTTTTAATTGTTGAATTAGTTTTAAATCTTAACCATACGTATTTTATAGATATTTATATATTTATTTTTGTACTGATTTTATAGATATTTAGTTTCTTACTGTTTCTATAATTATTATTTTTATACTGATTTTATATTTTCTATACATGTACATGTATTTATTGTAAAGAGCACCTGAACACGTACATGTATGTGGAGAGAGAGAGAGAGAGAAATGGGGTTTAACGTCCACTCGGCACAAACTAGGTCATTTCGGGACTAACAATACATATGGTTTCATTTTATTTCAATAATTCGCTTGCGCAAAGGGGTCTTTAGCAGTGGGAGGAAACCGGAGGACCCGGAGAAAACCCACGAGGTTGGACAGGCGACCCTACTCCTTGTCACGTACAACTGGGGATTGGAAACCACACCAGTCGACTCAATGACAGACTTTATGATACAGCGCGCGCACGCTAACCATTCAGCCATCCACCCCCCCACCCCCACGTATGTGGAAAATCACGCTATATAAGTGTTGTATAATAATAATAATCATCACTGACATGGAGAAACTGATTTTCTGTTCTGCAGGGTCTTAATAAATAGTTAAGGTCCACTCGACACAAACTAGGTCATTTCGGGACTAACATATGGTTTAATTTTATTTCAATAATTCGCTTGCGCGTAGGGGTCTTTAGCAGTTATATTTTTAAAATTTATTAAAATAAAGCCTTAAAATAGATAGTATCCATAAACCGTAATACTTTGTTAAAGAATAATCCTATTAATCCTATAATTCACTATTGCCAGCTGAGAAATTGGCAAAAATATCATTTCAACTTCAAATTCCAACGTTTGAAGGTAGCTAATGCATGGAGGCAATAGAAAAACATGGGAGGTAACTGTGTTATTATTTCCTGTGTTGATGATTTTTAAGGGTGGGAAATAATGCCCATGGTAGTGTAATAGTGAGTTGATAACCTATTGAGCAAAAGACATAGAAATAATTATGTTTTGACTATCTTAGAAAATATGAAATTCTCGCTTTAAGATTTCAAAACTTTCAATTTTTGAACTAAAAGACTTTGAACAGCACAGCCAAGTTCTTTTGGTTTTTAAATAAATGTTTTTCACTAAGAAATAAGAGGGACAATTTTTACAGGTGTTCCTGATAAAACAGAATATCCAATTGGTCTGGCCTCAGTGAGAGCAACTTAATGCCCAAGATACATATCAGATGTTAAAGCAACAATTTTAAATGGAATAACAGCAACCATTATATGGTGCCACTCCTACATGAATATACATGTCTGTCTACAATCTCGTGGTCTGTAGATCAGAGAGAGAGGGAGATAAATGGGGTTTAACGTCCACTCGACACAAACTAGGTCATTTCGGGACTAACATATGGTTTAATTTTATTTACATAATTCGCTTGCGTGTAGGAGTCTTTAGCAGTGGGAGGAAACCGGAGGACCCGGAGAAAACCCACGAGGTTGGACAGGCGATCCTACTCCTTGCCACGTACAACCGGGGCTGTAGATCAGTAAGATACATTATGTAAGAAGTAAATCTGCCTATTGCAGCTCTTACTTTAGGCCTGAAATGTTATCTAAATCATTAATTATAAGACATTAATTGACTATCCAGACCATAATCAAATCTCGATGTCATCGCTAGCCTGCGATATTTACTGGATTTGAATACTTTTTGTGATGGATGATTTAACGTCAAAATGGATAATCCAGACTTTGTTTATTATCGTACCGTATGATCGCTAATACATGTATCTTGGTTCAGAGTGGATCAATTTGACTGAAATTTTCAGCATATTCTGTTTACGTTATCTATTTGTGAACTATTATAGCGGGAACTGTCAACTCTTTATCTAATCTCCCATAATGCCCCTTAAACGCCCTACATGTACTTTTCTACAGTAGAGGGGTTTGATGGCTGAATGGTTAGCGTGCGCGCGCTGTATCATACAGTCTGTCATTGAGTCGACTGGCATGGTTTCGAATCCCCGGTTGTACGTGAGAAGGAGTAGGGTCGCCTGTCCAACCTCATGGGTTTTCTCCGGGTCCTCCAGTTTCCTCCCACTGCTAATGATCCCTACATGTATGTGCAAGCGAATTATTGAAATAAAATTAAACCATATGTTAGTCCCAAATTGACCTAGTTTGTGTCGAGTGGACATTAAACCCCATCTCTCTCTCTCTCTCTCTGTCTACACTAACCCTGCTAGAAGATAAACATACGTCATGCACTGTGCTGTTTCTACATGTATGCAGAAAATTTTGCCAAGACAGCAACATTATGGCCTATTCTTATTTAAATTGTTATACATACATGGTACCTTTTCTGAACCCAAACAAGTTAAACTCATGTCCAGGTAACATGTAGATGTACATGAATTGTAGAATATTAATGGAAGAGAGAGTGAGAGAGAGAGAGAGAGAGAGAGAGAGGGAGAGGGGGTTAATGTTTACTTGACACAAACTCGGTCATTTCGGGAATAACATATGGTTTAATTTTATTTCAATAATTTGCTTGCGCGTAGGGGTCTTTAGCAGTAGTAGGAAACCAGAGGACCCGGAGAAAACCCACGAGGTTAGACAGACGACCCTACTCTTGTCATGTACAACTGGGGAATCGAAACCCCGCCAGTTGAATCCTCGACATACATGTACATTATGATACAACACGCACACGCTAACCATTCGGCCACCCAACCCCACCACATGTTTACATCCAACATGGCGAACTGGAATGGGGGTTAATGTCCTCCTTTTCTGCACCGAATGGGTTAATGAAGACGGGCATACGCCATAAGGGTGTGCTAAAAGGGGAATTTTGCCCAGACAGCGGCATTACGTCCAACTGTCAAGGGTTCTTTTACGAGATCGCTGTATTTTATCCCACTCAAACAACTTTTCGGCCTGCACCACTAACAAGGGTAAACCATGCCGGATTATCCTGATGAGAGAGCGAGAGAGAGAGAGAGAGAGAGAAATGGGGTTTAACGTCCACTCGACACAAACTAGGTCATTTCGGGACTAACATATGGTTTAATTTTATTTCAATAATTCGCTTGCACGTAGGGGTCTTTAGCAGTGGGAGGAAACCGGAGGACCCGGAGAAAACCCACGAGGTTAGACAGGCGACCCTACTCCTTGTCACGTACAACCGGGGATTCGTAACCACAGCAGTTGACTCAATGACAGGTCTTATGACACAGCACACACGTGCTAACCATTCGGCCATCCAACCCCCCTTATCCTGATGAACTTTCTCGACCAATACCGGGGTCGAAAACAGGACCTCCAGGTTCCCGCGCCAATGTCTCACTCACAATCACATTGCCACTAGGGATCCCACAACCAATATGGTTTGACCCTATAAAAATACTGGAGGCCACATAAAACCGAAATCGTTTAGAATTAAATCAATCTCGGATCCCACAACCAATATGGTTTGACCCTATAAAAATACTGCAGGATACATAAAACCGAAATCGTTCAGAATTAAATCTATCTCGACTCCCAGAGAGAAGTTTTGAAAATGTCACACATGTTAGATCCAAGATGGCGACTCAAACTTGCATCTCTTCAGAAATGTTACGCTCCTATAGCCGAATCACTCACATATAATAGTGCGCTAAAAATAGTTCCAGGTAAATCATCAAATCGGTTGTTTTCAATGAACTTTTGATGTCAAGATGTGGAAAATATTCCAAGGATCATTAATATGTAACTAATGCTACGAACTGATGCCTAATTGTCGAGAAATTGGGAGGCGCTTAGAAATCAAATTCAGGCTGATTAATGGCCAGTGTGCTTCCCCAGAGATAACCCAATGGTAAACTTCTCTCTGGAAGTCGTGATCGGAATAAAATATGCTATTTTTCCTTATCTTATATCATTTTCTATTTTCATAATGTTCAACAAGCAAATTAATTATTTTAACAAATGTTAAACAGAATACTGACTACAAAATTCATGCCTTGATAGATAAAACTCTTTGATCAAAGTTCCTACCACTTACGACCATTAATGGAAGTTGCCATCAAGTACTTGTAGTCTAAGTACTATCAAGTAGATTAGAAATATATGATTTCCTCATTTACATAAATATATATAGGTTAATATGAGAGAGAGAGAGAGAGAGAGAGAGAGAGAGAGAGAGAGTATTTTATGTCTACTGAGCACAAACTAGATCATTTCGGGAAAAAGTAAAATATGGTTTAATTTATTTCTATAATTCGCTTGCACGTAGGGGTCTTTAACAGTGGGGCCCTGGGAAAATCCACGAGGTTAGACAGGCGACCCTACTCCTTGTCACATACAAGTAGAGAATCTAATCCATTCCACCTGACTCAATGACAGACCTTCTGATTCAACGCATACGCTTTAACCATTCGGACCCCCCACCCCGCAATGGCTTTCAACCATTTTTCAATGATATAAAATATAATATTGAAATTATGGGGAGCGATTTTGAAAGAAAACTCTGCCCAATCAAGATTCTGGTGTTTGATTGGGCTCAAGCTTAACCTAGCGCCTTAAAAAACAATGACTTATTTGTATGGTCTCAAAGATGGTGATCGAAAAACATTTAATATGAAGGATGCTAAGACTGGTGTATATAAACCAGATGTTGGCAAGATTTACACAATGTTCACAACAAAAGACTTAAGACCAATAAAAAGGTCATTTTACAGAAAAAAACTTTAACTACACAGAAATTCAGACAACTTTTAAATATCAAGAGCTAACTAGCCATTAAAAGGATATAAGTATTTGCATATTTATATAATGACTGTTTAAAGAATAATTGCATTGGGCGTATTTTATTTTATAGTTCTTGAATTTCATTTCATATGCATGGTGATGATTTTAACACATGCTGTTTTACAGAAACATCTGCCAGTAATCTTTAAACATTTCATCCATGAATCATGGCCAGAGTCATGACAACATTATTTAAATATAGTAATGTACCTGAAGAGAATATATACATGTACCTGTTCAATAATATGACCTGGGAGAGAAAGAGAGAGAGAGAGAGAGAGAGGGGTTTACCTCCCCACTCACAAACTAGGTCATTTCGGGACTAACATATGGTTCACTTTTATTTCCATTCGCTTGCGTGTAGGGGTGTTTAGCAGTGGGAGGAAGGACCCGGAGAAAGCCCACGAGAGAGAGTTTGTCTGTACTAAGACCAGACAGAGGGAGTTTAACCTCCACCCCACACAAACTAGATCATTTTGGGACTAACATATATTTCAATTTTATTTCAATAATTCGCTTGCGTTTAGGGCCTAATGAAGACAGAAATTACACAACTAAGATCTAGGAATTCTTGTACCTAGTGAACCCCCTAAAAAAAGGGGAAACTAGCAATTTTGGGACCTTGCCGTCCTAGCCATCAAAAATAAACTAGTCATGTTTATTAATGTATGTTATCAACCTCTGCTCTGAATATGGGTAATACCGGAAAACCACCGGAAAACTACCGGAAAACACCATGTTATACTGAATACCGAAAAACACTGGAAAAACAGTATAGCAAGGTGTTTTCCGGCCGGTATTCAGTATAGCATGGTGTTTTCCGGTATATACTGTAAGGGTGTGACGATTAGTCGGTTTAGTCGGAGTCGGTTCGATTTTACCTACAAACCGGGAAATCGATAGTCGTCTATAAAATACAGCATGATATAAACCAGTCGCCCGAATATTATAGCATGTTTTTTTTTTAAAAAGATACATGTATTAACGATCGACAATTATGGGGGCGAATAAGCAATAAGCTACATCATTGATAAATGGTCGACAATAATAATAAAGAGACAGTATATTCCGTAATCGGTCGTAGATATTCCCGCGATAACAAGCGAGTTTGTTTTTGCATACCTAATGAAGTTATTTTAAGAATACGTTATTTGATTGGTCGGTCGCTAAGGTCAATGGTTGAAGTGCCCAATTAGAAACAAGCAATCCACCAGGTTAGGTCAATAGGGATGCGCACTTAGCGCACTTAAACAGGAGATTTGAACAAACTACATAGTACAAACAAAACCAAATTTTTTAATGTACCGGACACATAAAACATAGAACTGTATGTCGCCATTACAGTTTTAAGCTCCGTATAAAGGCCAGTATATTAGCGTGTATTGTAGACTATGGAAGACTAATATTTTTCAGTTAGTTTTCATTACCGACTAAACCGAATTGGTTCGGTTTTTTAGCCGCCGACTAACCGGTTCAAGTTTTGCTTAGTCGTCACACCCTTAATATACTGTTGTATTATCGCTGAATATCAACAATACCTTGTTTTATCTGTAAATCAGATTTTCACACAGTCAATAAAGAGCAAGATTGTAATTAAGGTTATTAATTCATCATATTACATTAAATATACATATTTCTATAGTTACTGTAGCAGCTTTATCATAAACTAAATATATAGAAAGGGGTTAATGTCTCATTCATTACTTTCACCATTTTGATTAATCAAATGAAATAGGGTTTAATGTCCTACTTTTGTGCACCTACTGGGCTACCGAAGACAGACTTGCCATGCAATGTGTTAAAAGGGAAATTGTTCCCTAGAATCTACTCTTATATAGAATTCCAACTGTCAAGGGTTAAGATAGTTCCTTGGAATTTTTTTAAGTATTGCACAATAAAAAGCCTGGCAAAGAAATGAAATGAAATGGGGTTTAACGTCCTACTGTCCTGCTCTGACTGGGCTAATGAAGACGGGCATACGCCATACAGAGTGTAATGAGAGTCATTTTTCCCATACGGTGACACTACAGCCGACTCTTATATTAAATTCCAACTGTCTTAAGGGTTCTTTTACGTGCACGCCAATGTGTACACAGGTTCTCAGGTTTTTTCGTCCCATCTGAACAACTAGACACCTGTTCTTGTCACGCCTTCCGGGGTGTATCACTGACATGGGGCAAATCCGGAGAACTCCAGGCCAGCGTCTTATCCACTGAGCCAACATGGATCCCTCAACCATTTTGAGATACCATGTGTGTCGTGCCAGGATGGAGATGTTTACACAGACCTCCGCATGTCTGCTAACTCTTGTATAAATATCCACTACCAAGGTTTCTAATATGTCGTGCAAGCCAATGTGTACAAAGGCAGACTAGTTTTTTTTATCCCAATCGAAGAACTAGACAAGTAACTGCCAGGCTTGAAAAATCCATTAAGAAGGTTTCTTAATGGAGAATGCTAGTGCAATAAGGTGGACAAGTGCCATTGTTTTTAAATAGGATCATTTAATTTTTTTAAATAAATCCATTTTTAGCAGAATTTTTCAACAACTTGTACATTTTTTTCATTCTGATTCCCTTATCATGTTTCGATTCCCCGGTTGTATGTGACAGGGAGTAGGCTCACCTGTCCAACCTCCTGGGTTTTCTCTGGGTCCTCGGATTCCCCCCCCCCCACTGTTTAAGACCCCTACTGCAAGCGAACTATTGACCTCTCTCTCTTTCTCTGGTCATTTCCCATATTAACCTATAGATATTTTTTCCTTCCCTCTATCCTCTTATCAAGTTTAGTATTTATTATTTTTGGCAGATTGTGTGGAATGCCACTTGCCGACCTTATTGCAATAACATCCTTAATTCTAGTAAAGACTAACAATAATCAATACTGAACTCTAATGTACAATATGATAGCAACAAAGTTCATAAATACATTCTATATACATCACAGACTAAGAACCATCTGAAGTTATTCCCCAATAACACACAGTAATATATATATTGTGAACCAATAACCTTTAATTCAGGTGTATTCCCCAACAACCCACAGTAATTGTATAAATATCTTTCTGATGCATCAATATCCATTTATAAGTGTATTACCCAATAACTCATGATCACAGAAGTAGATATACATTATATAATCCATGTTTTCTAATACACAATATTAATTACAGGTGACCATTATAAATTGTATTCCCCAATAACAAAACACATATCACATTGTAAATTAATGCACCTTGTATACATAACACGTTATTGTCTGCGATATCACCTCGGTGGAAGCGGACATAAAATACAACTAACTATACTACTACCAAAAAAACACATAACCCATGTTTCATGATATCTAAAGGTGTTCATTATAAACTCTATTCCCAATAACTTATACACATATACACAGCATTAACCCAGTTTTATAATACACAATAGCTGAAGGTGTTCATTATAAACTCTATTATTTCCCAAAACTCACAGCATAACCCATGTTTTATAATACACAAAAGCTGAAGGTGTTCATTATAAACTCTATTATTCCCCAAAACTCACAGCATAACCCATGTTTTATAATACACAATAGCTGAAGGTGTTCATTATAAACTCTATTATTCCCCCAAAACTCACAGCATAACCCATGTTTTATAATACACAATTTTTATTAAAAGATTTCATTATAAAATTTATTCCCCAATAACTATACACATAACCCATGTTTTATAATACACAATATCTCCAGGTGTTCATTATAGAATGTATTCCCCAATAACCTATACACATAACCCATGTTTTATAATACACAATATCTAAAGGCGTTCACATAGAATGTATTCCCTAATAACTCATTGCATAACCCATGTTTCATACAGTACATCATGTAACACACAATATTTAAATGTGTTCATGATAGAATATTTTCCCCAATAACTCATAGCATAACCCATGCTTTATAATACACAATATCTAAAGGTGTTCATTATAAATTGTATTCCCAATAACTCAAAGAATAAACCCATGTTTTATAATACACAATATCTCCAGGTATAAAATGTATTCCCAATAACATACACATAACACACATCTAAAAATACTTAATATAAAGATAACAATCCCCTGCCCATTCCCAAATAATTTGCCAATATGTGTTTATTAGAGGGGGTTTGGATGTCTAGATGATTAGCGTGTCATAAAGTCTGTCATTGAGTCAACTGGTGTGGTTTCGATTCCCCAGTTGTACGTGACAAGAGAGTAGGGTCGCTTGTCCAACCTCGTAGGTTTTCCCTGGGTCCTCCTGTTTCCTCCCACTGCTAAAGACCCCTACGCGCAAGCAAATTATTGAAATAAAATTAAACCATATGTTAGTCCCGAAATGATATAGTTTGTATCGTGTGGACGTTCAACCCAATTTCTCTCTCTCTCTCTCTCTCTCTCTCTCTCTCTCTCTCTCATTTATTAGAGTAAAAATTGTCCTCTCCCCACCAATATAAATTGTGTTGTGACAGACAAGAGATATCCATACATTATCATGTAATACACAATTCATCTACCTGACAATTCTCTCATATTTCAAACAATTAGTCATTAGTCATATGTTTCTGTGATAAATTATTTACACAATAAAAATTGTATCCATCATCATTTTATTCATTGTTGACTGTTTTCAGGGTGTGTTTAGGATATCGACAGTTAACCCAGCATAGCACAGGTATAGACATGTACCAAAAGTAGTATAACTCTGAATCTGGAAGTGGTAGTCCATTGTTACCAGGCCTACCTGGGCCTACATGTATGTTACTCCCTGGTTCAGGCTATCCCTATAAATCAAAGGGTGGGGTGGATGGCCGAATGGTTAGCATGTGTGCGCTGTATCAGAAGGTCTGTCATTGAGTCAACTGGGGCGGTTTCAAATCCCTGGTTTACGTGACAATGAGTAGGGTTGCATGTCCAACCCCATGGGTCCGGTTTTCTCCAGGTCCTCCGGTTTCCTCCCACTGCTAAAGACCCCTACGCGCAAACGAATTATTGAAATAAAATTGAACCATGTGTTAGTCCCAAAATGACCTAGTTTGTGTGAGTGGATGTTAAACCCAACCCCTCTCTCTCTCTCTCTCACCAAACAGACAGACAGACAGACAAACGACAGTCACAAATATTAAATGTTCTCAGGGTGTGCTTAGCATATCAACAGTTAACAACAGTAAGACCTTTCATGTGAATATAACAAGACCAGAATCCTTTCAATACAAGCCTACACAATATTACATCATTTTTTTTTAAAACTAAAATCACATTTTAAACAATAAAACCTTTCTTCACAGGAATTTATCTCAATATATTTTAAAATACCAGTTGAATCACAATGGTGGTCCACGATATATATTGTTTACATACTGATCCGTTTCTTGTCTACAGAGATATGTATAACTGTTTTCTTGAACAAAAGCCAAATATATAAACAAGTATATAACGATTACATTATTCTAGTTGTTATAGTAAGTATATGTTACTGTGAAATATGTCTAACGTTATACATGTGTACCACTGAAGACTGTAAAATACGTCTGATCGGATCAATTTTTTTGTGTATTCATTGTACGGTATATTATTCACGGAATCATGGCTCAAAATTTGGAATAGAAAATATGATTTATTATACAATATGATACACTACTATACCACCCAGTGTAAATCATGATACACTACTGTAACAGTCTATACCACCCAGTGTAAATCATGATGCACTACTGTAACAGCCTATACCACCCAGTGTAAATCATGATACACTACTGTAACAGCCCTATACCACCCAGTGTAAATCATGATACACTACTGTAACAGCCCTATACCACCCAGTGTAAATCATGATACACTACTGTAACAGCCCTATACCACCCAGTGTAAATCATGATACACTACTGTAACAGCCCTATACCACCCAGTGTAAATCATGATACACTACTGTAACAGTCTATACCACCCAGTGTAAATCATGATACACTACTGTAACAGCCTATACCACCCAGTGTAAATCATGATACACTACTGTAACAGCCCTATACCACCCAGTGTAAATCATGATACACTACTGTAACAGTCTATACCATCCAGTGTAAATCATGATACACTACTGTAACAGTCTATACCACCCAGTGTAAATCATGATACACTACTTAACAAATTAATTAATTCACTTGCGCTGTTGTTTGGAACATCATGTTAAAGAGTCTAGCATTACCTAGTCATTCCAAATGTAACAAACAAAATCTAATGTTTCTTTAAGAAGTTTGCATCTGTATATATTTGACTCATTCTTTGGAATAAAAAATCACACAGAAACACGATCCCCATCATCTTTTTAACACTCGAAAAATGTAAATCATGATACACTACTGTAACAGCCCTATACCACCCAGTGTAAATCATGATACACTACTGTAACAGTCTATACCACCCAGTGTAAATCATGATACACTACTGTAACAGTCTATACCACCCAGTGTAAATCATGATACACTACTTAACAAATTAATTAATTCACTTGCGCTGTTGTTTTGAACATCATGTTAAAGAGTCTAGCATTACCTAGTCATTCCAAATGTAACAAACAAAATCTAATGTTTCTTTAAGAAGTTTGCATCTGTATATATTTGACTCATTCTTTGGAATAAAAAATCACACAGAAACACGATCCCCATCATCTTTTTAACACTCGAAAAATGTAAATCATGATACACTACTGTAACAGCCCTATACCACCCAGTGTAAATCATGATACACTACTGTAACAGTCTATACCACCCAGTGTAAATCATGATACACTACTGTAACAGTCTATACCACCCAGTGTAAATCATGATACACTACTGTAACAGTCTATACCACCCAGTGTAAATCATGATACACTACTGTAACAGTCTATACCACCCAGTGTAAATCATGATACACTACTGTAACAGTCTATACCACCCAGTGTAAATCATGATACACTACTGTAACAGTCTATACCACCCAGTGTAAATCATGATACACTACTGTAACAGTCTATACCACCCAGTGTAAATCATGATACACTACTTAACAAATTAATTAATTCACTTGCGCTGTTGTTTTGAACATCATGTTAAAGAGTCTAGCATTACCTAGTCATTCCAAATGTAACAAACAAAATCTAATGTTTCTTTAAGAAGTTTGCATCTGTATATATTTGACTCATTCTTTGGAATAAAAAATCACACAGAAACACGATCCCCATCATCTTTTTAACACTTGAAAAATCTGGCATAGAGAAATTTTATCCGATATTCTCAATTCATGCTGTTTTGTGTTTCTCTGTTATCGGGAGTAACGTGCAATATTTATGCATATTATCATATTCACATGTGTGACTTATCTGTAGTATAGCCGTAGGAGGTACCGGTATAAATAATTTTAATATATCTCTTCTCTAAACATGTAACTATCAAGACAGTTTCATTTATAAACTGGCAATTATTTTGAATTCAGATTCAGAAAGTGTGTAAGTCTTATGTTGTTAATTTTTTGAAGATATTTAGAAACTGGATAGAGATATAAATTATAACATTTACACAATTGTATGGGAGAACAACAACTATTGATTTATTTGGACAAGAGTTTCGAAGACTACTTGACATGTAATGTTACCCAAATAAATTATCACACTGATCAGCAGTGAATTTTCGCTAGGCCGCTAGAATCACTGATAAGGATGACATCGATGCGACTTAATGAGTGCCAAATATTAACTTTTTTCTTCCGTCAAACTAAATTCTAAAACATTTTTTTCATTTCCTATTTAGTGTAAATGGGTATTAAAATAAGTAAAATTCACCATTTAGTCCGAATCAGTAATGTCTTATGTAAACAATGCACGCGCTATTGAGCCAATGATTGACACTGCGTGATGTGACGTCACGTGTCGAAACAGTCATCTGTAACAGGGATCTATTTTAAAAGATCTCTGTGAAACAGATTGATAAATTATGTGGTGGATTGGAGGGGGGGGGGAGCGTTGGATCAGAAGGTCTGTCATTGAGTCAAGTGGCATGGTTTCGAATCCCAGCTTGTATGTGACAAGGAGTATAGGGTCGCCTGTCGAACCTCATGGGGTTTTCTAAGGGTGCTCTGGTTTCCTCCCACTGCTAGAGACATACCCTTTAGACGGTCAAAATTGTACAAGACACACCCAACAACTGAACCTCATCCCCTTAAACATGTATCTTGGCACCAGTTAAATCGTTTACCCTGTCCTGTCTATGTAAATCTTTGATACCCTACTGCCCCAGCTCTATAACACACAGCCCTAACACATCCATGTGTAAAACATTGATGCACTCCTATCACAGCCCTATAATGCCCAGCGTATATTCAAAATAACTGATATTAATAAAACATAGAGAGAGAGAGAAATGGGGTTTAACGTCCACTCAACACAAACTAGGTCATTTCGGGACTTAACATATGGTTTAATTTTATTTCAATAATTCGCTTGCGCGTAGGGGTCTTTAGCAGTGGGAGGAAACCGGAGGACCCGCAGAAAACCCACGAGGTTGGACAGGCGACCCTATTCCTTGTCACATACAACTGGGGATTCGAAACCATGCCAGCTGACTCAATGACAGGTCTTATGATACAGCACGCACGTGCTAACCATTCGGTCATCCAACCCACCCGGGAGGAAATCGGAGAACCTGGAGAAAACCCATGAGGTTTAACAGGCGACCCTACTCCTTGTCACGTACAACTGGGGATTCGAAACCACGCCAGTTGACTCAATGACAGACCTTATGGTAACCATTCCGCCACCCATGCCCCTTAATAATATAACAGCTGCTAACGAAAGTTACTTACTTAATTAATGTTCACCAGGCAATGTATTTGCACTGGTATATTAATGGAATGTGTTTTATTGTGAGGAATAAAAGAGATGAATCCATACAAATCATGATGAAGACAGGTTGATTGATTTACTGGGTGAACGACCATAAAACAACCAATATGAGCTGGACTTTTCTAGATCTAGATAGACTGCCATTTAAACATGCATTATGCAAGAGCAAAATCTGCTTATTACAGGTCTTTCTTTAGGCCTGAAATGTTATCTAAATTATCAATTAGACATTAATTAACTTATCCAGACCATAATAAACTCTTGATGTCAAGGCTAGCCTTCGATGTTGGCTGGATTAGATTCCTATATGCCACTAATGGCTATTGATAATTAAATCAGAAAAAGTGGATAATCGAGACTATGCTGTTTATATTAATGATTTTAGTAATGATGACCGAGACTATGCAAAAATTTCACCCGCTTCTTTCTCGGCTCATAGTGGATCAATTTGACTGAAATTTTCAGCAAATTCCCTTTACACTATGTAGTTTTTAACTATTATAGTGAGAACTGCCAGCTCTTTATCGAATCTCCCATAATGTATCTTTAAACAAAGAAACTATAGTTGAAGAACAGTTGATTAATGCACTGGGTTTGACTTTTCTGATTGACTGCCATTTGGACAACCAAATTAGTTTCCTACATTTGTAGGTCTAGTTGGACTGCTAATTAAACAAAGGGACTATAATTTTCTAGATCTACATGGAGGCAGACCACCATTAATTTCCCCATTGACTTCAATGTTAATTCTGGCCTCTTTTCCCCCCTCCAACTTTTCCCCAAATTTCCGTTGGGCTGAATGCTTTTCACTACAGACGGAGGAACAAATGGTCATGTCTTTGAACAAAAATTTGTATGAGGTTGACCACCAAAATTGAAGAAGCATACTAAAAACATGTATCTAGTTGCTGTACGTATCACCGTAACCAACCTGATAACTCTGTTATCCTTTCGCCTCAAAATCGTGAATATTCACCAAAACCTGGCAGAAAATGTTAATTCAAACCCTCTTCGTCCATTCTAGACCAAAAAATCAACAAAAGTTGGCATGCAAAAAGGGAGCAAAGAGACACACAGAGAGAATTACTATAAATAGACAAACTACAATTTGTGGGTACCGAGATGGTGAAATTTAATGGTGGTCTGCCTCCACATGTACTGACTAGGAAATGAAATGAAATGGAGTTTAAAGTCCTACTGTTCTGCTCCTAACCTGGGCTAATGAAGACGGGCATACGCCAAACAGTGTGCTATGAGGGAAAATTTTACCCGGGCAGCGGCACTATCGCCTACTCTTATATAGAATTCCAACTGCCAAGGGATCTTTTACGTGCATTCCAATGTTTACACGGGACCTCGGTTTTTTGTCTCATCCGAAGGACTAGACAGCTGTCCTTGCCAGGCCCTCTGTCCTGCATCACTGACAAGGGGAAACCACGTCGGAAATTCGGGATGAACTTTCACGGCCAATGCAGGGATCGAACACCCGACCTCCAGCGCCTTACCCACCTAGCCATATACTGACTAGGTCTAGTGACTATAGTAACTTGTATAGATGTAGTAACACGTTAACCTGATTTTTCTGCTCCAAATAGTATTCTCTTACTTGTAACTTTAGACAACAACAACAACAACTACATTAATGTCCTATTTAAACCCCTCAAACAGAAAGAATATTTCATTCTAAATATTTATATGTTTTATTTTGGCAACTGAAAGATAACACTTACGATAATCCAAAGTAAGAGAGAGTGACAGGCTTTAATGTACAATTTACACAAACTAGGTCATTTCGGGACTAACATATGATATATATGGTAGATCGTTTTCTTGTGCCCAGTTTGTGTCTTTAACAGTTGGAGAAAACCCACAATATTAGGCAGGTAGGAAACCCTTATCCTTGTCACCTAGAATCAAAATCTAACCACTTGACTCATTGAAAATCCATATTGCATGTGGATAATAAGTCTTTCTTTAGGCCTTAAATGTTACAAAAACTACATGTATTTATTAAAGGGACATTATATACGAGATCAGATAAAGAGTTGACAGTTTTTGCTATAATAGTTAAAAAAATAGATAACATAAATAGAATATGCTGAAAATTTTTAATTTTAGGCTAGCCTTGATCATCATTACTGAAGTCGGTACGATAAAAAAAAAAAAAAGTCTTGATGGTATCTATTTTTATATTCAACAGTTTTTCAAAAAATGTATTCCAATCATGAATTGTTGGAATCCCTATAATTAATAATAAGGGTAGATGTAACAAAACCTAACCCAGAAATCTGACAGATGGATTTTTGTTTTGAAATAACCTCTCTAAACAGCCTAAAAATACACTTCACACTAATCCGAGTACGGTATACACCAGCTACATGTAAATGAACAGAAATATTGTCTCAGTTCTTTTTATTTAATGAAATCTTGGGGTAATCCCCCCGACTTCTCGTGAAACTAGACAGTGTCTCCACGCTGGACACTCCCCTGCTCCAGACATGTCAACATGCTGCTGTTATACACATTACGGCAATAAAGCAAAATGGACAAACACTTTGGTTAAAACAGCATCAACCACTTTGATCAGAACAGCCAAACATTTTGATCATATAATATAACGACCAAACATCTTAATCAAAACAAATAAACATTCTGAATAAAACAGCCAAATAAATATTTGTTATGAATCCAATGTTATTAAAGGCTCAATACCACTCTTGTTGTAACTGAATAATATGTCCCAATCTTTATTCTGGTCAACAAATTGTACTATTTTAGAATATTTCAATTAATTGATGATACAAATTTCATCTTAACACACCTTATTTAAAAATTTTGAAAAATTCAACATAATGGTTTGAAACGTCTAACGTAAACCTTTTCAAATGAAACTTCGATTTAAAAATTTTTTCGAACCCTCTGGACAAGTAAAATAGGATGTAATGGATAATTTACACAACAGGTAGGACACTTAACCATCTAGTACTTAGATAGAGATATTATTTATTTTCTGGAGCTTTCAAGCCAGCAAGAGTGTTATTGTCCCTTTAAGTGGCAGATTGATTAATCACCTGATTAATTTGTAGGCTACTGACCTCCTTTCTTTGAAAAACAGCATGCAATTCTGGGAAATGACAAAGAGGCTTTGAATTCATTGTGTTGATTACCGTAGTTGAAACTATGTTTAAAATGGTTATTTTTATCAAACGAATGACAGCGAGGTATTTTTTTCTGACTTCAAATGTTATATAAACTATTTATTCACTTGACAAGCCTATAATTAAATCTATAGATCATTGGATGGCCCAGACTGAAATGTATATAAACTATTATTTAGACATTTATTCACATAACGAGTCTATAATTGAAATGGTTTTAACACCTGCAAGATTTTAAAAAATTGAACAATAAACCGGATAATCAAGACTTATGGTCTTGGTTGTCAAGTGCCGTTACTACATGTACAATAATAAACAATCTAGCCATTATCTTCGCAAAGAATAAAATAATTTTAATTATATTTCTGTATATATTCATTATTTATTATCTACATGTATTTTTAATTTAAACTATTAGAGCCAGAACATGTACATAATGCATCTTTAATCTTTTGTAAAATATATTTTGCAATATATTTTAAAAAATTGGCTGTTTCGACTAAAATTTTGTTCGCTTTGACCAAAGTGAATTTTTGTTATTGTGGTTTATGGCCGTTATGACCACATCTCATATTAAAGTAACTCAATATCATCCAAAGTCTTCCACATCGAAAACACTAATTATTTGTCAATTTAAATCAACATTGATGTTGTGATCTTACCGGGAAATGATGGGCTTCTGATATCCAATATTTAAGACAAAATAAATATTTTACCATTGGTACACGAATCGTGTAGCCTACCATAATGCGTTTCAGCGCCATTTGTAATACGGGACTCGAAGAACAAGGCTAGACATATTTCACAAGTCATGTCAAATGGTGACGTCATATTATTATCTGGAGAGCATGTGCAATAAATACTGTTGGTGTAGACTGGAATAACCAGACGCTAGAGATTGCCATTCGATTGAGACTTGTGTCCTATTTCGCCGAACATAATAAATGACTTGAAATTAGAGTAAAAACGATTGAATGTAAATCAGTTTATATACATTCATATGTTGCGAGAAATTGCGACCCATGTGTCAATTTCTAGGTGCCAAATATTAGCGATTTTGCCCCTTTAAACGCACGTCATTTAATTTAATTATTAAAATCTATTAGGAAATAGGCCATTATCCAAATTAATTGAAATAAACAAAGACATTACAGGTATTGCGAGCCTTTAAAAATCCCATGATTAAAATTAATTGGAGAAAGACGAATAGAAAGGTGAAGAAGACTCCGGTTATAAATATTTATAACTGAAGGAAGACAATGTGAATGTCTGATCAGAAGACACATACACACACACACACATTCGATCAATTCTTGCTTATCATTTTGTCTCGAAATAAAACAAAACAGATTTTATTTATGTATTGTCAAGGAGAGGTATGTTCTTTTATTCGAAACAGATTGGCATTTTGTTTCTAAAACAATAGAAGCAGCCCGTATCGTATGAAGTCACAATTCGAGAACATGCATGTGGGAACAACGGGAGTCCATGAAATATTCATTTACCGTTCTTATCTCTGAAGGCTTCGCTTGTTATTCTTAGCACAATTAATAAATACTCACCAGCGTCTGCTAAATTCCATATTAGAGTCAGAGCTGCTAGGACCAAAGGCCCATTTCCTTGATGCATGTTGCTACATAGAGAATTAAAACGGTAGAATTTGTTAATGTAGTCCAAGACAAAACATCGTTAACTGCTTCTCAACATTACCTCGACATCTCCAGCCATTGACAGACTGAAATCCCGTTATTTCTCGTAGTCTTGTACATCCAGAAAATATATCGCTGGTTGATCAAGAAAAAGGCACGTGGAGTTAAACGAGCACGAATGTATGTGCAGACAATCGACTGACTGTCCGCATGCACGCGACTCATCAATATGGCGGTATATTAGATTCAAAATTCTAACATGCTATCGTCTAATTTCTAACTTCTATTCATGTAATTTCTAACTTCTGTGCATGTTATTTCTAAATTAAGACAATGTATAATCCAACTGGGTTAAAGACATAACGGCCCTAAACCATGACGGCCAAAAATTTTGGTCATAACGGCATTAAATTTTGGTCGAAACGGACAACAAATCTGGTCGAAACGGCCAAAAAATTTGGTCATAACCGTCCCACTAAAAACAAAAAATCTTTTACATGTAGGAAATGATATTTATTAACAAAAACATATATAGATATAGATAATAAAGATACATACATTTTATAAACATTAATTTAATACAACAAAACATTTAATACATCAAAAACATAGAGATTTAACATAATACGTAAAACATACAAAATATAATATAGATGTAAAACATACAAAATATATCTTGATTAAACATACTCGTAGCAGCATAGACACACTAATATTAGTAGTGTAGGGCGATTGGCCCTTGGGCGATTGGCCCTTCCCTCTAGGGGACGTTTTTGCGTTTCGCCCTACTCAAATATATTGTTTTTCATTAAATTTTGTACGATGGCCCGAATTTTGACTTGAATATTACCGTTCTTTCACTTTAAAATATTGAAAAATTGGCGACGTTTAGAATGAGAGTGCACCCCTTTAATATGATTGTGCCAACTTTTACTAATAATATTTGGAAAACTTATTCAATTACCTTTCAGAATATATATAGCTGGATGCTCAGAATTTTGTACGATAATCCGAATTTCGACTTCGAAAAAAAATACCGGCCTATCTTTACATTTAGAATATTGAAAAATTGGCTATGTTCAGGTTGAGAGCGCGCCCCTTTAATATGATTGTGCCTACTTTTACTAATAATATTTGGAAAGCTTATTCAATTATCTTTCAGAATATATATAGCTGGATGCTCAGAATTTTGTACGATGGTCCGAATTTTGACTCGGAATATTACTGTTCTTTCACTTTAAAATATTGAAAAATTGGCGACGTTTAGGATGAGAGGGCACCCCTTTAATATGATTGTGCCAACTTTTACCAATATTATTTAGAAAACTTATTCAATTACCTTTCAGAATATATATAGTTGGATGCTCAGAATTGTGTACGATGAACCGAATTTCGACTTCGAAAAAAATACCGGCCTATCTTTACATTTAGAATATTGAAAAATTGGCTATGTTCAGGTTGAGAACGCACCCCTTTAATATGATTGTGCCAACTTTTACTAATAATATTTTGAAAGCTTATTCAATTATCTTTCAGAATATATATAGCTGGATGCTCAGAATTTTGTACGATGGTCCGAATTTTGACTCGGAATATTACTGTTCTTTCACTTTAAAATATTGAATAATTGGCGACGTTTAGGATGAGAGCGCACCCCTTTAATATGATTGTGCCAACTTTTACTAATATTATTTAGAAAGCTTATTCAATTACCTTTCAGAATATATATAGCTGGATGCTCAGAATTTTGTACAATGGTCCGAATTTTGACTCGGAATATTACCGTTCTTTCACTTTAAAATATTGAAAAATTGGCGACGTTTAGAAAAATTGACTATGTTTAGGTTGACAGCGCGCCCCTTTAATATGATTGTGCCAACTTTTACTAATAATATTTAGAGAGCTTATTCAATAAACTTTCAGAATATATATAGCTAGATACTCAGAATTTTGTACGATGGTCCGAATTTTGACTCGGAATATTACTGTTCTTTCACTTTAAAATATTGAATAATTGTCGACGTTTAGGATGAGAGCGAAGCCCTTTAATATGATTGTGCCAACTTTTACTAAGTATATTTGGAAAGCAAATTTATTTACCTTTCGGAATATATTTAGTTGGATGTCCAGAATTTTGTAAGATAATGCGAAAATACATCTCTATTCTGAGCTAAAGGAATGGATAAATAATAATATATTCTACTTTCATTTGATAGACGTAACGTTGGATTTGATTGGTTGATAAAAATAGATGAGTTTTGGCGACTGTTGAATTTATTCTGAATAGGTTGCCAACGAACAGGTTGCCAGCTGGATCGGTCGAATAGGTCGCTAGCCGAATATGTCGCCAAATTGTGTTCGGTCCAACATTATGACGTCGTTTGGTCAATTTAGCGATTGAGCACCTGATCGGGACCATTATGTTGATACAAACGACTCGCTCTTCATCAGGTTGAATGGTTTGGCGGAGTGTTAAAATTGAAAACAACATCGAACGTGATATGGTTTGCAAATACTATTTCAAATATAAGCTAAACAGCATGTTCATTCATTTTTGTTTGAAGACAAGTGCAGCATTTGACGAATTTTATTTGATTTTTTGTTTTTACAGTTAAAGGAGCTAAATTTAAATCGCTAACATTTGGGACCTAGAAATTCACAAAAGTGGGTCGCAACGCATATAATACTGTAATATGAATGTATATAAACTGATTTACATTTAATGGTTTCCGTTTTTACTCCAATTTCAAATCAGTTATGTTCGGCGAAATAAGTCAGCAATCTCAATCGAGTGCAAATTTCTAGCGTCTAGTTATTCTAGTCTACATAACTCCATTTGATTTGGTGCAATGTGTCTACTGTCTGATTCATCGTAAATTTTAAACGGATTTCTTCGATTATGAACAAACTACTTAACGTTGGTTATTATAAACTTACCTGTGTGTTTGTAATGAACTCCCGTTCGATAAAATCCATTGCACAACTAATTATCACAACGATGAAAACAAGTTCTCTCTTGAAAAATTGAAATATCACAAACTTTTCCCAGAGAAAAATACCAATATGGAAGATGGTTACGTCACTCTGCGGAAGATATCATTTCGTATTAGGGGTGACAGCATAGGAAATTCAAGTACAATTACGACAAGAATCCATGACCACTCGGACCAAAGATCACTCGGTTCAAGACCAGTCGGACCAAGTGATAGACCACTCAGCCCAAACAAATAGACTACTCGGACCATACAAAAAGACTATTCGGACCCAACAGAAAGACGACTCGGACCAATAATAAAATGTTGTTTTAATAAATTGATAATTGCGTTTGTTTTAATATAATTACTCGAACCAATAATAAAGTGTTATTTTAATAAATTGATAATTGTGTTTATTTTAATATGACTACTCGAACCAATAATAAAGTGTTATTTGAATAAATTGATAATTGTGTGTGTTTTAATATGACTACTCGAACTAATAATAACGTGTTGTTTGAATAAATTGATAATTGTATTCCAAATCGCAAAATATCGAGAACCACACTTGTAGTCACGTTTAAAAAGGGGCATATAAACGTCCGGTCTTCGTATTATTATGTGCTGATAACTTGAAAACGTGTCTCCACCCCCCCCCCCCCCCCATATATAGTAACCCAGGGGTTAGTGGGGTAGAACGGAATGAAACCACTGGGGATACCGCGAATGTGGAAAAAGTAAAATTAGGCTATCAGACAAGAACAGTATACCCGTATATGTAGAAACTGTCAAAAGTCTGGACATACCGAGTCTCATTGCAAGAGTAAAGAAAAATTAGATTGATATTTTTTTTTGGCACCATTATTAATTAATTTTAAAACTAATCGTTGATTTATTTACGTACACAAAATTGAACCAAACAACTCTAAATATAAGAATTCCGTATAAGAATTATTTGCTTCTTTGTATTGTGATTTAATAATAAATAAATAGCATATTGTCTAGCCTTATAATATAATTTAATTGGTCCGACTGGTCTTGTTTTGGTCCGACTGGTCTTAGTCCGAGTAGTCTTTGGTCCGAGTGGTCTGGATACCTACGACAATTGGCATTGAGTTTGAGCGTTCGCACACATAACTACCCGCATTCCTGTATTTAGTTACCGTCTTTTACATTCTAGTAAAATCTCTGCAAATTTTATAGCTTTACTTTTTGAAATATTTTGTTCTAATTATTTGATTAGCGACTCGGATGGGATTATTTACTTTTGAACACGCATGCCGCACAAACACAACTATACATTCGTTTTACGGGCTTTATCACACTTCGGTCAAAACTGTCGAATCGAGAATTAATGTTCCGCTTCTTACGGGGTCATACGGGCTTAGTAGCATTATATACCCACCCGGGCACCCAATACGGCAATAGACACGCTGAGGGCTGCCGCAACACGCTTAAAGATGTTACTGAAGCGGTTATTATTCGATCGAAAGAATGCGTATAAAATTAAAAATACACTCAGAGAATTCGGAGGTAAGCTTCATGATCCTTGTTAAATTATTTATAACATAAAGAAGATAGGATATTTATAGTTTATTTATGACTTTATTTTTACGAGTATCCGTGCAATCAGTGATATTTTAATTGTGAAGAAAATTTGATAGACTGGCGATCAATGGTTTCCATATAAATCTCCTATGTAATTGCCTTCAATTGATATTTTTCGTCGCCCAAACCCATATACGATTAAAATGATCGCGCTGTCAAACTATCTTTCAATGTTAACCAACCCCCGCAACAGGTATATTGGATTCGACCAATACGTCACGAAGACATTGTTGACATCGACTCTGTCGAAATTACAAGTAAATTTTCAAATTTTTAAAGAGAGAAATTGTTCTCATCGTTGTGATAATTAGTTGTGCAATGGATTTTATCGAACGGGAGTTCATTACAAACACACAGGTAAGTTTATAATAACCAAAGTTAAGTAGTTTGACCATAATCGAAGAAATCCGTTTAAAATTTACGATGAATCAGACAGTAGCCTCGTCCCTCGAGTCTCTCAATACAACTGGGGCTGAAGCGCATTATGGTACACGATTCGTGTACCAATGTTAAAAAAATTATTTTATCTTAAATATCGGATATCAGTAGCTCATCTTTTCCCGGTAAGTTTACATCATCAATGTTGATTTAAATTGACCAATAATTCGTGTTTTCGATGTCGAAGATTTTGGAGGATTTTGAGTTACGGACTTACATGTAGGTCCTTTAAGCCAATAATTAATATTTATATACTGTTGGTCTATATTCTTTTAATGCCTCTTTATACCATCCGGACTATCCACTTATATCCGTGCCAGACCCCCGTCCTGTATCAATAACAAGGCGGAGAACCAAGCCGGAAAATATCGGTTATATCACAGAAATATATATATATACCTGTCAGCTAGTGTACACATTGGCAAAACTAAACTCATAGGCGTACGAGCTCAAAGTTCAGGGGGGCATAAGAGAAAATTGCCCGAAATCAATATAATATAATCAATATAGTATATATATCGAAATCAATATGATCAATATATAGTATATTATATTGATGCCCGTTTTTCGGGCAATACCTATTTTCGGGCAATACAGTTTTTTCGGGCATACCTATCATAAGAGAGCTTCGGGCATATTTTTGGGCATGCAGTGGACAAGAAAAAGACAAGAAAATACTTTTCGGGCAGTGTGGATCTCATAGAAATAAGTTAGTTATATTTTTCCTCTAAACGTTAATAGAAAAAAAAGGTCCTCAAATTTTTCATTGCCCGAAAATAAATTTTTTGGTGGGCCCGGCTCCTACGCCTATGACTAAACTTTATAATATTTCTGGCATTATTAGGTCCGTTCCTGTGATTTGCGGAGGCTGCCGTTATTGTAGGCAGGGGTAGTGTCTAGTCGTTCGTATCGGACGAAAAAACCTTGGAATTCGTAAAAAAGGAGACCGTGGCGCCGCTGTCCGGGCTAAATTTCACCCATGGCACACTGTAAGGCGTAAGTCTGTCTTCATTAGCCCAGTTGGTGTAGAAAAGTAGGACGATAAATCACATTTCATTTTGGTTTAATTTCATCAAGAACACCGCTATCTATGAGATTCCGCATCGTTTTATGCAACTTGAATAAAATATTGTTGGAAAAACACTACCATGCAGTTACACAGGTCGGTATAATGAAGAAATATCAGAAATAACAAGTTCATCGCTATCCACATGAACAGATTAACCCAGTCTCCTTTAAAAGCTGTTTCATCCCCACAATATGGGATTTCTAAATTTATATCTTTGAACCATTTCAAGAAAAAAAAGTTTATCATTATAAAGTGACATTTTTGTTAAAGCAGTAATAGAATACAGATCAACAGTATATAAATATTAATATTGGCTTAACTGTAAAAAAAATCATATAAATTTCTCCAAATTCTTCCCTTGTCTTCCTTTAGCTTATATTTAAAATAGTATTTGCCAACCATATCACGTTCGATGTTGTTTACAGTTTCAGCATTGATTCCCTGGTTGTAAGTGACAAGGAGTAGGGTCGCTTGTCCAACGTCGTGGGTTTTCACCGGGCCCTCTGGTTTCCTCCCTCTGCCAGACCCCTGCGCGCAAGCCAATTATTGAAATAAAATTGAACCATATGTTAGTCTCGAAATGACCTAGTTTGTGTAGAGTGGTCGTTAAACCCCATTTCTCCCTTTCTTTAAATTTCACTTTCAATACTCCGGCCAACCATCAACCAGACGAAGAGTGATTCGTTGCTAGGCAGAACTGTACAAATTCTAAATTCGTTATGTTCATTCTAAGCATGTAAAGCATCAATAATAGAAATAAGATGAAGTAGAATGAAAAATGTACACTGAACAAATAAAGAAATAGGATTATACATTGTCTTAATTTAAAAGTTACATGAACTGAGTGTAGAAATTATATGAATAGAAGTTAAAAATTACATGAACAGAAGTTAGAAATTATACGATAGCAGGTTAGAATTTTGAATCTAATACACCACCATAAAATAATAAAACTGGGCCCTTATTCACGAAAACTTAAACTAAGATACAATCGAAATTTTAAGAAATACTGCAATTCGATTGGCTGACCAATATGCAAATTGAATATATATAAATTTATTTTACTGGTCAGCCAATCGAATTGCAGTATTTCTTAAAATTTCGATTGTATCTTAGTTTAAGTTTTCGTGAATAAGGACCTCGTATGTTAACTTATGTTACTTGGGTGTACTACATGTAATGTGATCAAGAAGGAGTTTATTAAGTGATACAGGAAGCCTGTACAATAAGTATAGTTTAATGGTCGAGAGCAAGACATTAAGTAATATATTGATACTGGATGAGGCATTAGCCGAGTGGTGTTTCAATATATTATATTACGCAATGTCTTTAGCTCAAGACCATTAAACAACTTAAAATACAGACACTATTCCGCACATGCTTTTCAATGAAATATGTCACATCTGTATTTAAAACCCGTGTTGTGTGTGTGTGTGTGTAATCCTTAATAACCGTACTATATGTATTGTGGCCCAGGAGGAATGTATTTATTGGGTAATATTATTGTTCTATAAATGGATAATGTAAGAAGGATATTTTATTGGGAAAGGTTGTTTGCCTTATAATATATTACATTTTATGATAAATAAACATGTTTTGTTATCAATATTTGTTTTATTGGTTGCTAAAAGTAGGGATTGGTTGTTTTATTATTCTATGCACTGTTGAATCAAGCCATTGCTGTTATATCAAACATTGGTTATTTCCCTTTGTCAAGTAGTGTGTTCAAATAATTTGCTTGATAACAATACCTGTATGTGTATTGAAACGTAGCATGTTAATAAAATTCAGAAGTAGTATATCCATACAAGTGTGTTTATTTTTGTATTTTGGTTGTCTGATACCTGTTGTTTCCAACTTTAGTTACTTCCCTTTGTAAAGTACCCACTCAATCTGCATCAGCAGGTGTAATGAAAACATTTGAAATCCAATTGTCAAGGTTGTTTTTTTTTTACACAAGCATGCCAAGGTTTACTCAGGACTTCTGTTTATCGTCCTTCTGTTTGTTCCTTCCCAGGCCCCCCACTCTGTACCACTAACAAGGGTAACTCCTGGGAATATTCTCAGCTCCTTTATTTTTCTACAGCCTTTATCCAAAAAGTGTCATTTTTGGGTTAAGATATGTCATTTTTCGTAACCAAATATTACAAGAATATTGCAATATTCAGATATATGCAGATTTACAAAACTTTATATATTCATTGTATCTGTCTCGAAAATGTTATGCTGTAAGGAGTTGAACATGCCTAACCTATGGAAGCCTATAGCTACCATTCATAATTTCTACTTTTCGCCTCTTCACAACGCAAAAGTCGAAAAGTAGAAGTTACGACAAAATGTGAAGCGACAACACGGTATACAAGCCAAAATCAACTCGAAAATAGGAAATTAAGAAATAACACACAGGGTTAATAGCGCCCCTCGTTTTTTCCTAATTTGTTATTTTCAACTTGCATTTTGTCTTGTATACGGTCTTGTCGACTTTCGACTTAGTCATATTTTTGTATTTATTGGTGTCAGTAAGAAGTGCCAACACGCATACCAAGCCAAAATGCAACTCGAAAAGTAGAAATTAGGAAATTAATACACCACGCTATTAGCGACTTTTCGCCTCGGAAGTTGTTGTAGTCTCAGTTTTCCAGGTCACATTTGAATACGTGCAATCAGGGCTCACACTGTATTTCCATCTTTTCCATCAAAATGGATAATAATTTTTATATAAAAAAAATGTTCCGCCAACTGGGATATTTTATCTGCCAAAAATGTCTGATAAAAATAAAAAAAAACACCTTAGGCTATAACAATTTAATTTATTATATAGGCCTATTATAAAACAAATTTCCAGTACCGATATATACAATATACAACAACATACATGGGGATTGGGTGGTCTAGTGGTTTAACACGTGCGCGTGGAATCACAAGGTCTGATTTTGATTCAAGTGGTGTGGTTTCGATTCCCCGCTTAAACATGACAAGGGAGTAAAGTCGCTTGTCCAACCTTGTGGGTTTTCTCCGGATACCCCAGCTTCTATCCACTGCTAAAGACCCCTACGTGCAAACAAATTATTGAAATGATTTAGTTTGCAACGAGTGGATGTTAAGCCAGCCTGGAGGTCGGGTGTTCGATCCCTGCATTGGCCGAGAAAGTTCATCCAGATTTTCCAGCGGATTCCCCCTTGTCAGTGATGCAGGATGGTGTGGGGGTGGGGGGGCAGACAAGGACAACTGTCTAGTTGTTCGGATGGGACCAAAATAACTGAGGTTCCGTGTACACATTGGTGTGCACGTAAAATATCCCTTGACAGTTGAGATTCGATATAAGAGTAGGCCGTATTGCCGCTGTCCAGGCAAAATTTCCCGTATGGCGTATGCCAATTAAACCCCAATTTCATTTAATTTCTCTCTCCCATCGCCAATTTTTAAAATAAAATTGCACCATGTTAGTCACTGAATAACTCTATGTTTGTGTCGAGTGGACGTTACCCCCCCCCCCCCCTACAGAACAATATATATTAAGCCTCTACACGCCAGTCTCATCCAAGGATTTCCCTTTTTAATGTTTTGCATGTACAATAGGCCTATTCTTAATTGCAGGTACCGTAATGACCCAGAATCTGAATCCTCATAGAAATTTCAATTTTATTTGTAAGACATGCTTACAATCATTAGAAAATTTTGGCGGCGGTACTGAAACGTCACTATTCGACTCGTTCTTACATTTCCTTCCCATGGTGATAATATAATTTGAAATAAAATAATAATATACAATTGGGAAAACCTGTATATTTTATATGCGGTATGAAACCACAGTTGGCCTAAATGAAATTCAATTATCAATGCGTGTATTCTAATGTGACCTTGAAAGTAGAGAATATATCAACTTCCGAGCCGAAAAGTCGACAGCACGACAGCAAGCCATAATCATAGGTCGCTAATATCGCCTTCAATACTCGACTTTATCATACAGACTATTTTGTTAACGCAAATTGCATGTATTTAAATGCGACCTGGCAAACTGTGACTACAACCACTTCCGAGGCAAAACTCGAAAAGTCGCCAGTACGACAGCAAGCCAAAATGATAGGTCGCTAATTTCTACTTTCCAAGTTGCATTTTGGCTTGGTATGCGACAGACATTGACAAGGGAGAATCCGCCGGAAAATCTGGATGAACTTTCTCGACCAATGCAGGGATCGAACACCCGACCTCCAGGCTGGCTTAGGTTTCTTTAGCACTGGATAGATACTGGGGTATCCGGAGAAAACCCACAAGGTTGGACAAGCGATCCTACTCCCTTGTCATGTTTAAGCGGGGAATCGAAACCACACCACTCGAATCTATGTCAGACCTTGTGATTTCACGCGCACATGTTAAACCACTAGACCACCCAATCCCCATGTATGTTGTTGTATATTGTATATATCGGTACGGGAAATTTGTTTTATAATAGGCCTATATAAGAAATTAAATTGTTGTAGCCTAAGGTGTGTTTTTTTTTTTATCAGACATTTTTGGCAGATAAAATATCCCAGTTGGCGGAACATTTTTTTTATATAAAAATTATTATCCATTTTGATGGAAAAGATGGAAATACAGTGTGAGCCCTGATTGCACGTATTCAAATGCGACTTGGAAAACTGAGACTACAACAACTTCCGAGGTGAAAAGTCGCTAATAGCGTGGTGTGTTAATTTCCTAATTTCTACTTTTCGAGTTGCATTTTGGCTTGCATACCGTGTTGGCGCCTTCTTACTGACATCAATAAATACAAAAATATGACTAAGTCGAAAGTCGACAAGACGGTATACAAGCCAAAATGCAAGTCGAAAATAGGAAATTAGGAATTAACGAGGGGCGCTATTATCGCTGTGTGTTATTTCTTAATTTCCTATTTTCGAGTTGATTTTGGCTTGTATAGCGTGTTGTCGCCCCACATTTTGTCACAACTTCTACTTTTCGACTTTCGTGTTTTGAAGAGGCGAAAAGTAGAAATTATGAATGGTAGTTATAGGCTTCCATACTAACCCCTAAAAATAGAGGCATCCTAGACTCACATCAAATTGTTGCTGGGGGTTTGGATGGCCGAATGGTTATAGGCTTCCATACTAACCCCTAAAAATAGAGGCATCCTAGACTCACATCAAATTGTTTCTGGGGGTTTGGATGGCCGAATGGTTAGCAGGTGGGCGCTGTATCATAAGGTCTGTCATTGAGTCAACTGGCGTGGTTTAAATTCTCCGATTGTACGTGACAAGGAGTAGGGGTCGTCTGTCGAGCCTTGTGGGTTTTCTCAGGGTCCTCCAGTTTGCTACCACTGCTAAAGACCCCTGATAAAGCAAATTATTGACAAAATTGAACCATGTGTTAGTCACGAAATGACAGTTTGTGTCAAGTGGAGGTTAAACCCCCATTTCTCTCTCGATCTCTCTCAAATTGTTGCTAAAAGTTGATTGGCAACTTAACTTTTTCACAAAGCTGTTTGCATCATTCCTGGCTAATATGACACATGACTGTCGGAGTCACAGTGTTGAATTATACAAATATAAGATCATAGGTATACGGGCTCGATGCCTGAAAAAATTTCGGGTTTACAGACGTCAGCACCGGTCTTCCTCGAAATGGCGAAGAAGCAGAGCTTACCTTGTATGAACCCCCCCAAAGAAAATTTTGCAATTCAAACACGTTTTCCTGCTATTTCAGCCCGTGACGGACTCGAATTCTAATCGATCGTTTACATTCCACGGAGACAGGACTGTTGGGCAAATTTAACTGCTGCAAACGCATTTTCCTGCTATTTCAGCCTGTGAATACAGCAACTTCAATTTGGTCCAATGTAGACTATCTGGCTGACCAGAACTCCAAACAACCAATCAAGCGTTGCGGGGTACGGGGGCCTCACCCTCCCGGAGAAAATTTTGAAAATGTAACCACCGCAAATCCGTTTTCGGCTATTCTAGCCCGTGTAAGCAACTCCAAAAGTATCCAATGGTTTTGTAACCAAAATACCATTCTGAATTCCAA
This sequence comes from Patella vulgata, assembly GCF_932274485.2. Taxonomy (NCBI): domain Eukaryota; kingdom Metazoa; phylum Mollusca; class Gastropoda; family Patellidae; genus Patella; species Patella vulgata. The sequence goes on along the minus strand of NC_065882.2, from coordinate 6,697,825 downwards.
CCATCCAATCAGACTGTTGCAGCTGCATTCACAAATAGTATTCGATGCCGGAAAAAAGTCGCACAAAATAGAGGGACTCCAGACAAAATGTTTTAATCCATAGTCAACTCAGTACAAATTCGTGGTATTCAATTAAAAGAAAAGTAAAATTAGTGTTTTATTAGGGCTTGATGACAGTTAGGGAAGCAAAACTAGAAATGCCCGAAAAAATTTCAGGTTTACAGACAGTGGCGCCAGTTTTCTTCGAGAGGTGAAGAAGCGGAGCTGACCTTGTATGCCCCACCCCCCAAGAAAATTTTGGAATATTTGACGGCCGCGAACCTGTTTTACTGCTATTCCAGCCCGTAAAATTAGTGTTTTATTAGATTTCGGGCACTTTATTTTGCCAAGTAGATGAAATAAATTTTTCTTTGTTACTTTACCTGTCTGCCTGAAAAGTCAGCTTGCCCGAAAGTTAGGGGGCAGCCCCCCCCCCCCCACCGTACGCCTATGTATAAGATGTTTTGTGTCAAAATGTGTCTTATTCTGAGATACCACTATATATTATTTTCTGTATTGTGTTTCCTGGCAACTCAGATGAGTTTTTAAACTTTTATTCTTCTGCTATTATTAAATATAATATGGTTTTTTGTCCCATCCAAGTCACACCCAATGTGTACACAGGACCTTGGTTTTTCTTGCCACCCGAATGACTAAATATTGTTCCATGTCAGACTCTCTGTTCTGCACCACTTACAAGGGAGAACCAGGTTGGAAAATACTGCTGAACTTTTTTTACGACCTACACCAGGGTTATCAAGTCAAATCTTACTGAGCCACATCCAAAGTTTATCTTAGCTTTGAACTAAATACATCACTAGTTAGCTATAGGGACATGTGTTGTGTACAAGGCAGGGTCTGCTTACACATTCTTGAACACTTGATACCACTTCCCATTTGGTTGTTTTTAACCAAAACAAAGATGGCTGACAATTATTGATAATTCTTGAACACCCGATACCACTGGTTTGTATTTAACCAAAACAAACATGTCTGATAATTCTTGATAACAAATTTATTTTTATGGAAAGTGATATAAGATATTGTTTATACAAAATATATAGACTAGAACAATAACATCTTAAAACCAGATTACCAAGTGAAATGTTAACATAATGTTTATACATAATATATAGACTAGGACAATAATGCCATAAGACCAGATTACCAAGTTAAATGTTAACATATTGTTTATACAAAACGAAACAGGGTTTAACGTCCTACTGTCATGCTCCTATACTGGGCTAATGAGGATGGGCATACGCCATACAGTTTGCTATGAGGGAGGGGGGGTTTGGGTTGGATGGCTGAATGGTTAGCGTGCGCGCGCTGTATCATAAAGTCTGTCATTGAGTCGAATGGCGTGGTTTCGAATCCCCGGTTGTACGTGACAAGGAGTAGCCAGTAGGGTCGTCTGTCCAACCTCGTGGGTTCTCAGGGTCCTCCGGTTTCCTCCCACTGCTAAAGACCCCTGTGCGCAAGCGAATTATTGAAATAAAATTAAACCATATATGTTAGTCCCGAAATGACCTAGTTTGTGTCGAGTGGACGTTAAACCCCATTTCTTTCTCTATGAGGGAAATTTTGCCTGGGCATCGGCTCTATGGCCTACTCTTATATCGAATTCCAACTGCCAAGGGATCTTTTACGTGCACTAGGATCGTGAAGAGTTGTTATATTACAGGCGTTCAAGTTGACGTGAGGAATTAGCCAATAAAATGTTCTGTTACAGCAAGATCTTGGCATCTGCACAGAACTGTGTGCAAACCCCTAGAAATGTCAACGCTGATTGATTAATCAATGTCTGACGTCGTAGGGTCAAAAACCGCTCGTATGTCCCCTGACACAACCTCCCATACTTATAGATCTGTATTTTAATAAGATGGAGATTATCCAGATTACTGCTCCGACCGGTCAAATAAAGACGGGAATACGCCGTACAGTATGCAATAAAGGAAATTTTGCCTGGGCAGCGGCGCTACTTAATATATCGAATTCCAAGTTTCAAGGTATCTTTCACATGCACGTCAATGTGTAGACAGGACCATCTGAATGAATATAGGATGTCTTGTGCCACTCCTGCACCACTGACAAGGGAGAATCCCAGCGAAAATCCCAATGAACCCAACACCGGGAACGAATAATAATAATAATTAATTTATATAGCGCCAACAATTCAACTCAGTGAGCTGCTCTCGGGCGCTTTAGATAAGTACAACTAATATAAAATTACAACAATCACAACACATTAATAAAAAAAACACAGGATCTCCGGGTTAGCGAGCGACATCCTACTTACTGAGTCACCACAGCTTCACAAAATATATCAGTCAAGTAGATTAGAACAATAATGTCATTAGACTAGATTATCCAGTGATATAATTAACAGCACACATTTGTACGAATTATTAACACAATGTTGATATAAAATAAAAAAGTTACGTAGACTAGAATAATAATATAAGATTGGATTATTTAGCCATATAATTAAGTTCACACATTACGGGACTAACACATTATTTTACTGGCTACTGTTAGTAGACTAGATTAGACAGGTAACATTATTTTACTGACTATATAAATTATAATTTTAGTAGACTTGATTAGACAGTTAACATTATTTCACTTGATTATATAAATTATAACTGTAAGTAGACTAGAATATACAGGTAACATTAAAGCTGTATTAGGCTACAATAGACACTGTATATTTATCATGTCTAGTAGACTAGAATATACAAGTAACATTAAAGCTGTAGTACAATATGTCTAGTAGACTAGAACATACAGGTATCATTAAAACAATTAAAATATTCATATAAATTTGTTTTAGGAGTTCAGTAAACATGTTGTAAAATATGCTACATAGATCCAAGTTGGAATATTGGAAAATGCTGCTTTATCATTGGAGAACATTTGATACAGCTTTATTATTCTGGAAGGTAACATTGAGATGATAGTGATAGTATTAAGACTGATACCATTACATTATTGAGATGATAGTATTACAAATGAAATGAAATGGGGTTTAACGTCCTACTGTTCTGCTCCTAAACTGGGCTAATGAAGACGGGCATGCGCCATACAGTGTGCTATGAGGGAAATTTTGCCCTGGCAGCGGCGCTACGGCCTACTCTTATATTGAATTCCAACTGCCAAGGGATCTTTTACGTGCAAGCCAATATGACAAGAGGAAACCATGCCGGAAAATCTGGATGAACTTTCTCGGCAGGGATTGAACACCCGACCTCCAGGCTAGCGAGCCAGTGTCTTACCCACTTAGCCACGTGATCCCCTGTATTACAAATGATACCAGTTCATTATTGAGATTGTAGTGATAGTATTAAGACTGATTCCACTTCATTATTAAGATGATAGTGATAGTATTACAATGGATACCATTACATTGAGATGATAGTGAAAGTATTACAACTGATACCATTACAATATTAAGATGATAGTGATAGTATTACAATGGATACCATTACATTGAGATGATAGTGAAAGTATTACAACTGATACCATTACAATATTAAGATGATAGTGATAGTATTACAACTGATACCATTACATTATTGAGATGATAGTGATAGTATTACAACTGATACCATTTTTTTTTTCTTTTTGCTTGTAATAATTTAACCTTTTCTTCTGATTGAACAGATGAAAGCTTACAATAATTTAAAGGTGTTTTTTTATTTTTATTTTTACTGTTGATATCAATACCTATTCCTACAAGATATTCAACAGTCTCAAGTTTACCATATAAACATGCCAGATGTAAAACATTATCATTATCCCTATCTCTATCATCTATATTACCCCCCTTAGTAAGAATCAGTTTTAGTTTAGCTACAGGTTCTATTTTAGATTGACTGCAATACAATATAGGCGACTTGTTAGACTGTCCTCTACTGTGTATATCAATACCTTGTTGTAGGCCTAATATAAATTCTACTGCTTCTAGTTTACCAAATACACATGCAATATGTAAAACATTTCTATTATAACTATCTCTATCATCTATATTACCCCCCTTAGTAAGAATCAGTTTTAGTTTAGCTACAGGTTCTATTTCAGATTGACTGCAATACAATATAGGCGACTTGTTATAATGTCCTCTACTGTGTATATCAATACCTTGTTGTAGGCCTAATATAAATTCTACTGCTTCCAGTTTACCAAATACACATGCCAGATGTAAAACATTTCTATTATAACTATCTCTATCATCTATATTACCCCCCTTAGTAAGAATCAGTTTTAGTTTAGCTACAGGTTCTATTTCAGATTGACTGCAATACGATATAGGTGACCTGTTATTATATCCTCTACTGTGTATATCAATACCTTGTTGTAGGCCTAATATAAATTCTAATGCTTCTAGTTTACCAAATACACAGGCCAGATGTAAAACATTTCTATTATAACTATCTCTATCATCTATATTACCCCCCTTAGTAAGAATCAGTTTTAGTTTAGCTACAGGTTCTATTTCAGATTGACTGCAATACAATATAGGCGACGTGTTATACTGTCCTCTACTGTGTATATCAATACCTTGTAATATAAATTCTACTGCTTCCAGTTTACCAAATACACATGCCAGATGTAAAACATTTCTATTACGACTATCTCTATCATCTATATTACCCCCCTTAGTAAGAATCAGTTTTAGTTTACCTACAGGTTCTATTTTAGATTGACTGCAATACAATATAGGTGACTTGTTATAATATCCTCTACTGTGTATATCAATACCTTGTTGTAGGCCTAATATAAATTCTACTGCTTCTAGTTTACCAATTAAACATGCCAGATGTAAAACATTATCATTATCCCTATCTCTATCATCTATATTACCCCCCTTAGTAAGAATCAGTTTTAGTTTAGCTACAGGTTCTATTTCAGATTGACTGCAATACAATATAGGTGACCTGTTATAATATCCTCTACTGTGTATATCAATACCTTGTTGTAGGCCTAATATAAATTCTACTGCTTCTAGTTTACCAAATCCACATGCCAGATGTAAAACATTTCTATTACGACTATCTCTATCATCTATATTACCCCCCTTAGTAAGAATCAGTTTTAGTTTAGCTACAGGTTCTATTTCAGATTGACTGCAATACAATATAGGCGATGTGTTATCCTTTCCTCTACTGTGTATATCGATACCTTGTTGTAGGCCTAATATAAATTCTACTGCTTCTAGTTTACCAAATACACATGCCAGATGTAAAACATTACTATTATAACTATCTCTATCATCTATATTACCCCCCTTAGTAAGAATCAGTTTTAGTTTAGCTACAGGTTCTATATTAGATTGACTGCAATACAATATAGGCGATGTGTTATCCTTTCCTCTACTGTGTATATCGATACCTTGTTGTAGGCCTAATATAAATTCTACTGCTTCTAGTTTACCAATTAAACATGCCAGATGTAAAACATTATCATTATCCCTATCTCTATCATCTATATTACCCCCCTTAGTAAGAATCAGTTTTAGTTTAGCTACAGGTTCTATTTCAGATTGACTGCAATACAATATAGGTGACCTGTTATAATATCCTCTACTGTGTATATCAATACCTTGTTGTAGGCCTAATATAAATTCTACTGCTTCTAGTTTACCAAATACACATGCCAGATGTAAAACAGTACCATTATCCCTATCTCTATCATCTATATTACCCCCCTTAGTAAGAATCAGTTTTAGTTTACCTACAGGTTCTATTTCAGATTGACTGCAATACAATATAGGCGACTTGTTATACTGTCCTCTACTGTGTATATCAATACCTTGTTGTAGGCCTAATATAAATTCTACTGCTTCTAGTTTACCAAATACACATGCAATATGTAAAACATTTCTATTATAACTATCTCTATCATCTATATTACCCCCCTTAGTAAGAATCAGTTTTAGTTTACCTACAGGTTCTATTTTAGATTGACTGCAATACAATATAGGCGACTCGTTATACTGTCCTCTACTGTGTATATCAATACCTTGTTGTAGGCCTAATATAAATTCTAATGCTTCTAGTTTACCACATAAACATGCCAGATGTAAAACATTTCTATTATAACTATCTCTATCATCTATATTACCGCCCTTAGTAAGAATCAGTTTTAGTTTAGCTACAGGTTCTATTTTAGATTGACTGCAATACAATATAGGTGACCTGTTATACTGTCCTCTACTGTGTATATCAATACCTTGTTGTAGGCCTAATATAAATTCTACTGCTTCTAGTTTACCAAGTACACATGCAATATGTAAAACATTTCTATTATAACTATCTCTATCATCTATATTACCCCCCTTAGTAAGAATCAGTTTTAGTTTAGCTACAGGTTCTATTTTAGATTGACTGCAATACATTATAGGTGACTTGTTATAATGTCCTCTACTGTGTATATCAATACCTTGTTGTAGGCCTAATATAAATTCTACTGCTTCTAGTTTACCATATAAACATGCCAGATGTAAAACATTTCTATTATAACTATCTCTATCATCTATATTACCCCCCTTAGTAAGAATCAGTTTTAGTTTAGCTACAGGTTCTATTTCAGATTGACTGCAATGCAATATAGGTGACTGGTTATTATCCAGCTGATTCACATCATGCCCAGTATCAATTAGATATTTTACATCATTTATATTACCGTATTGACATGCAGAGTGTAATGTTGAATATATGGATCCTGATTTACTTCCAGTACCAGATGAGACACCATCATCAGTTATGTCACTTGAATTGATGGTAGATGTCACTCGTAGATCTGTAAAACTGGTGGTAGTTGTCTGTTGTGGATCTGTAAAACTGGTGGTAGTTGTCTGTTGTAGATCTGTAAATATACCAACACCTGTTATAAATAAAAATTTTATAGATTCCATCATGTCCTCTGGTTTGTGTACAAATTTCAAATAATCTTAAAGATGCACTATGTAAGAGTTAAAGAATTGTCAGTTTATGACTCAATAATTCAAAATAGAAAATGAAAGATAGTGCAGAATATGCCGACACAGCAGCTTTGTCTCAACTGCAGCTTATCCTAGAGGAAAACTTGGATGTTGAGCAATTTTGAAAAAATCTTATCTCTAGGGTTCATCCTCTTATGACCCAATTGTTTTCAAAAAAAAAAAAATCTATTACACCTATTGTCCTTATTGTGTTAACAAAGGTTTTTGGAAAAAGGAGGGTATGAAAATCGATAGGGATTGATGGCCCCAATGCTTCAAGCCAAATATTGGAAAGACCCATTAAAAACTCTAGCCTCTATTGCATTGACCTACGGACCAACGGGCACAGTGACGACACAGGTGTATAAAAACAAGCCAACAAAGAGGCTGATGTCCCTGGCCAAAATCCCAAAATAAATAGCTGACACTTATTAATTTGTCGCAAATTAATTTTTTTTAAAAGTATCAAGCAATCAAACAGATTATCAACTATACACTAAGTTTCATCACTCTCTATCAGATAGAATCAAAGTTATCTGGTCCTAAAGCATCGACCAATGAAATTGCTTAGCTCTGCTTTTTAGCTCGAAATTTTAATCATTGAACTCAGTCAAGATATTCACCTAATGAACATCTACATCAAGTTTAAACAGTCTACCTTAATTAAAATCAGAGTTGTTATGTTCCAAAGTCTTGACAAATTAAATTGCTTATTGCTCCTTAGCCTAAGCAGAAAATTCTCATCATCGCACTTAGTCAAGGTAACGATGTAACTATACCCAGAGTTTCATCACTCTCACTTAGTTATATCCGTAATCGTGCCCCAAAGCATCAACCAGATTGCGTATCTCTGCTTACCGTAAGCAGACAATGTTTATCATCAAACTAGATCAAGGCATTCACCTAATGAATGCCTACACCAAGTGAACATTCTACCTCAATTAGAAGAAGAGTTATTGTGTTCCAAAGTCTCGACAAATCAAATTGCTTATCGCTTTGCTTACCCTGAGCAGAAAGTGCTCATTATTGAACTTAGTCAAGGTATTGATGTGATAAAACTATACACCAAGTGTCCTCACTCTCACTTAATTAGAACTAAATTTATTGTGTCCCAAAGCATCAACTAATCAAATCGCTTATCTCTGCTTACCCTAAGCAGAAAATGCTCATCTTCCAACTCCATCAAGGCATTCACCTAATAAACACCTACACCAAGTGTGAACCTTCTAGCTCAAATAAAAGGAGAGTTAATGTGTCCCAAAAAGTGTGACAGACGGACGGACAGATCGACAGATGTGCAGACAGACGGATGAACCCATGTTCTGCTCCAACTGGGCTAATGAAGACGGGCACACGCCATACAGTGTGCTATGAGGGGAATTTTGCATGGACAAGGGGCACTATGGTCTACTCTTATATCGAATTTCAACTGCCAAGGGATCGGTTTTTCATCCCCTCCAAACAACTAGACAGCTGTCCTTGTGAGGCCCTCCGTCCTGCACTACTGACAAGGGGAAACAACGCCGGAAAATCTCGATTAACTTTCTTGGCCAATGCAGGGATCGAACACGCGACCTGCAGGCTAGCGAGCCAGCGCTAGAGCTGGGCGATATCCCTGAAAACATATCGCGATATATTTTGAAAATATGTCAATAATTTCAGTTTATCACTTTCTAAATGTAAAAACCCATGCATTGATTTGGTCAAATATTTTTTTCCGGATCACGGATCGCCATGACACGTCCGACGCTGAATGACAATCAGTCCAACGGAACTCTAAATATAGTTGGCATTATTTATATTTCTGCTTTATTAAAATTTAATCCAATCTGAAAATCAATGATTCCTTTGGAAAATCAAAGCATATCTGTATAAACAATTCGTCAAGAAACTGAACAGAAACATGGATAATTCTAACGGTATTGGTCGAGTGGAAGAGTGAGCGAGAAATCACGTGACGTAAAAAAAGCTCTTTGTTAGGGTGACCCATGTACTCACAGAAATACAGTCCACCGCTGATAGTTCGAGACTACCACTGAAGCGTGCACATTCGCCGTGCCGAGACCAACTTTCTGACAGTATGATACTATAAATAGCCATGGCACGTGCAATTCTCTACAAATCTATCAACTATTACAGCCAGAAAAAAATTATTGTTGACGATTTTGAATAGCAGTAAAATTAAGCTTCTTGGTTATTACAGCAGATTTAGAAATTACGTTCGTTTCATTTTTTTAAATCGCTTTATCATTAACTGTACCGTTAAGAGCGGCATCTTTTGGTTTAGTACAAATAATATCTCTGAATCACTCGGGTTAGACAGGAACATGATACTAGCAATAGTTTCATTTTACTTTTACAAGCTTCTTAAAACGATTGTTGAGTTGTCTAAAGTGCTTATTTTTAAATTCAATTTCTTGTTCTAGATTTCTGTTATGTTTCGTAAAAAAGTAGTCTAGATTATCCCGACCTGTCAATCAGACGTAGAATGGTCGATAGACTGGTTAAGCGAGACTAATTTCAAAACAAGGGCACGTAACCTATCTTTTACTCAAAAGTGTCTGGATGTTAGGGACGACTCTTGGAACTAGTTTTCAGTCTATTATTTATACATGATTAATGGTCATAGCTTATTAAGTACAACATGATCGTTTAATTAGTGACTATAATTGTGTCAAACTGATTTGAGGCTTGGCATATATATAAATATTGTGGCGTAATTGTCGAGATATATAGAGATATTTATTTATGGTGGGTCACCCTATCTTTGTCGGCATTTGCTAACTTTCCATATTTATTGCTATTTATTCATAATTAACCAATAAAATATTGTAAATATAAAAAGGAAGACATTTTTTCAATATTTATCTTAAAGGTCACCGGTAAAGGTTCATAAATTTTTTAAATAAAGCAGGTAATTATGTCAACATATCCTTTCCATAAGTATAACACGAACCCGAATGTCAATATTACCTGCAACAGGTAAATTTCAACGTTAGCAATTTCCGCCATTCTCCGTGGGTAGTCGTAACTTTCCGTAAATGTGACGTCATTTTAGTCCTTCTGCTCATATTCTAGTCTATATTTCTATGTGCAGAAGGACTAAAATGACGTCACGGATTGCTTATTGACGGAAAGTTTCGACTACCGACGGAGAACGGCGGAAATTACTAATGTTGAAATTTACCTGTTGCAGGTAATATCGACGTTCGGGCTCGGGTTATACTTATGGAAAGGATATGTTGACATAATTACTTGCATTATTTAAAAAAAAAATGCTTTTCCGGTGACCTTTAAATATCATCTAGGAAAATCAAAACCGTGATATATCACGGTATGTTCAGTTTTGATATTTTTCTGTAGACGGTATTTTTGACGGTTTTTATTTCTGTGACAGTTTTATATCGAAATACCGAAATATTGCCCAGCTTTAGCCAGTGCCTTACCCACTTAGCCACCATGGCTCCCTTATATATGGATAATGAAGACAAAGGATAACATTGTTTAAAGGTCTCCTTTATCTAAAGAATGACATAATATACCATGATGTAACTGGAGCAGAAATTAACTGTAATTTGATAAAACAAACAATCTGCTTACCATTGCATTTTTCAAATAAAGCGAGAAGACTTTCTACATCCCTCTCTACTCTGGTTAATCTGTCATCTGCAAGACTGGTTCTTTCCTTTAAATCTTGTATTTGCTTTTCAAGTTTCTTTATTTCTTTCCGGATCTGTTGTTGGTTTGCTAGAAGCTGCTTTTCTCTAGATCGATATTCATTGATTACTTTCATCTTCTCAGCATCTTCGCTCTGTCTTTCCATTTCCATTTTATCCATTTTGTCTTTTAGTTCAGACATCTCCGTGGCGATAGATTTGTTTTTGTTGACTAGTAGCTTCTGCTTCCTAACCAGATCCTTTTCTCTTGTTGTTTCTGTGCATCTAGATCTCTCTTCTTTCAACGATCTGATTTCCTCAAGGTGTTGGCCTGAAATAGACAAAGCCCAAAGTTTAAACACAATACATGATAAAGTTAGATAAAAGATATTCAATAATAGAACAATCCATGAAAGACTTGGATAATCACAATATTCCAGTGATTTGTTTGATTTTTAACTGACTAGATTAAAGATTAACATATTATTTATATATCATATTATATATCATATTGTAACATGCTTAAAGTGGAAATTGCAAATTTTCTAATTAAGTCAAAACGTAATTATTTCTATGTCTTTTGCTCAATAGGTTGTCAACTCACAATTATACGATCATAGGTGTCATTCTCACACTTAAAACTCATTTACACAGGAAATAACACAATTACCTCCCTTGTTTTCTATTCTCCACCATGGAGTAGCCTTTTTTCAAACGTTTGAAAATGAAGAGGACAATGATATTTTTGCCAATTTCTCAGCTGGCAATAGTGAATTATAGGATTCATAGGATTTTTCTTTAACAAGGTAGGACTGTTTATGGATACCATCTATTTTCAGGCTTTTTTTTTAAATAAATTTTAAAAATATAACTTAAAAATTTGCAATTTCCGCTTTAAGGGTGAATCTTGCGTTTTCATTGAATATTCTAACAATACTATATTATAACATGAATACTTTTAACAAAAAGTGCAGGAAAATTGCACAACACACAATCAAATATACTATTCAAAAAAAGTAGGGGATATTTGATTTTTAAGTGTTATTAAAGTCACCTAATGAAACTGACGAAGAAACAAATGACAAAATGAAATGAAGTTCACATTCATCGATTTATTCCAAATGATCGTTAGACTAAGTAAGGCACAGACTGACCATTATAAGGGTAAAATGATACCCGGGGTCAAACAGCAAAGTTACCACAGCATCACAACCAAGTCAGTAACGGGTAAATCCTCCTCTGTTTGCCAAACAAGCATTGATCCGACGTGGCATACTCCTAATGAGACGTCTAAGGTCATTTTGGTCCAGATTGTCCCATTCCTGTTGCAACGCAGCAGCAAGTTCTTGGACATTGGCAGGACGTTGTTGACGTTGACGTAACCTCTGTCCAAGCATGTCCCAGACATGCTCGATGGGGAAGAGGTCGGGACTCAGTGCTGGCCAAGGTAATGTGGTGATGTTCTGTTGTTGGAGGTAACCTGTAACGATTCTGGCCCTGTGACATCTTGCGTTGTCATCCTGGAAGATGAAACGGCGGCCATGACGTCGTGCGAACGGCACAACATGGACTGCCAAGATGTTGTCCCGGTAGTACTGGCCTGTAACACGCCCTGCAACAACATGTAAAGCCGTTCTTCCAGCAACAGTGATGCCTCCCCACACCATAACAGAACCACCCCCAAATCGATCATGTCTGATGACGTTAACGTCTTGGAAGCGCTCGTTTCGACGACGCCACACCCTCTTACGTCTGTCCAAAAAATCAACAGTGAACCTTGACTCATCTGAAAACATCACATTGCTCCAGCGTCGATTATCCCAGTGTTGACGATCCCTACACCAACGATGTCTTGCCTGAATGTGATGATCTCTCAAACAAGGGATCACGCGAGGACGTCGGGCGCGAAGGTGACCCCTATGCAGTCGATTCCGAATCGTCTGGCCACTCACTCTCACACCAGTGTCTGAAGACGAGCGCTGATCTGATTTGCTGTGATGACACGATTTCACAAGGCCAAGGTACGGATAAATCGATCCTGGGCTTGAGTTGTCGCCCTTGGTCGACCTGAGCGTGGTCTGTCCTGTACAGATTGTGTATCACGGTATCTGGACCATAGCCTGCTTATGACAGACTGAGAAACATTCATCGTCCGCGCCACAACCGCCTGTGTTGTGCCGATCTGTAGCATGCCAAGGGCACGTAACCTTTCATTTTGGGTAAGCCGACGCATATCAAAATATGTTTTCTGGTCACTAAAACAATTAAACTGATGTTTCCACCCTGGAATTCAATGCCACAATGACTGTAACATTCAAAGTCAGAGTCGTGCAAATCTTGGGTTGGACCCCATGATGATCCCAAGCATCACCTGCATTCCATGCGGTAGCTATTGGTGCGTTTGGGCGTCACATGTAACTGGAAATGTTTCTTCTGTTAGGTTCTATAGTGACTTTTTTCGTAGTCATTTGCATATTTTAGTATTATGCCCCCAAAATCAAATATCCCCTACTTTTTTTGAATAGTATATAAACCCTGAAAACAGACCTGCGGACAAGACACCATGAACAATAAATGTAATATTAAATCAAGTAAATTTGCCCCGAATCCAGCCCCCGAATCCAGCCCTATGTCTCATACATCCTATTAATGTCTTCTATCTTTGTTTTGTATTTGATCGTTGGTCTTCCGTATATAAATAATTACTCACCATCACAACTCTCTTCCATCTTTTGTTTAAGTGCATCATAGCCAATTTTCTCAAGACATTCTATAAACCGTACATACGAATTCTGACCTCGGTTCAATAAGATCTCAAGAAGCTTCATTGTAGCATCGCGGGTAATTCCTTCTCGAAAACTCTTCTGTACCATTTCTTTATCGTCCATGTCAAACACACCACATTCAAACAAGGTCTGACACAATCTTAAAGGGTCTCTGATATTATCAATCAAATTAGTAAATTGATTCTGGACCTTATTGTATTGAGATTCTGGCATACGTCCACACTGTTTTTCTGTAAGAGTTATAAAGTAAACGGATCTAACAATGCTTGCTGTTATTTATGACGTTTGAGGTTTGTTAAAGATGCATTATGTAAGAGCTAAATCTGCATATTGCAGAACTTTCTTTAGTCCTTAAATGTTCTATAAATTATTAATTAAACAATTCTTAACTAGCCAAGACAATAATCAACTCTCTATGCCATTGGATGTTAGTGATTTTCAATGGATTTAATTGAAAAATAGATAATCAAGAGTGTTTACTATCGTTACAACGGTAGCAATGATAATCAAAACTCAGCTTTTCTCCAAACAGCCAGCTCAGAATGAAGTCTTTTGACTGAAATTTTGAATATATTCTTTTTCATTATCTAAGTTTTTAACTATTTTAGCAAGAATTGTCAGCTCTTTATCTAAATCTTACCTAATGCATCTTTAACAGGGAACATTGTTTACAACCAAGATAAGTCAGTATTCTTTACAACTGAGATAAATCACTATATCTTTATTACCATGACTAGAAAGTATAATTTCCTGTCACAACCACCCTAATGAAGATGGACTTACGACATACAATGTTCTATGGGATAAATGAGTTGTCCGCAGAGCAATTCGATTCTAACAGCTAAAGGTTCTTTTACATGTATGCCAAAGCGAGCCGACGTCATATTCTGTATATGGGGATCACGGTGGGTAAGTGGGTAAGACGCTGGCTCGCTAGCCTGGAGGTCGGGTGTTCGATCCCTGCATTGATTGGCCGAGAAAGTTCATCAAGATTTTCCGGCCTGGTTCCCAATTGTCAGTGATGCAGTACAGAGGGCCTGACAAGGACAGCTGTCTAGTCGTTAGGATGGGACGAAAAACCAAGGTCCTGTGTACACATTGACGTGCACGTAAAAGATCCCTTGACAGTTGGAATTCGATATAAGAGTAGGCCGTAGTGCCGCTGTCCGTGCACAATTTCCCTCATAGCACGCTGTATGGCATATGCCCGTCTTTATTAGCCCAGTTCGGAGCAGAACAGTAGGATGTTAAACCCCATTTCATTTCCTATTCTGTATTTTTAACGGGTATCGATGTGAATATATAAGAAACTCTGTCTATGTAAGGGGAGTGCGGGAGGGATGGGGTATCCTTACTACATGTATATACCAGTGATGGGATTTCAAAAAATTTCTTGTCGGACATTTTTTCCCAAAAATAAAGGGGCATAACTCTTATCGTAATTTAAGCAGACGTTTTCAAAACACAATTAAGAATCACGTGTCAACAAAATATATTCAAATTCGCCTCGTTATATTTCATGTTTAAAACATGTACGGTATTCAAATTTATGTCAATAATATTCCTACAAAATTACATGACATCGTAATACTATAGAATGGCAGCGTGCCGACTTCTGCCGAAAAATTACCGTATTTTTCGGGTCATACGTCGGTACATTTTTCAGCAAAGTCCGACATTCGTCTGATACTCCATTTCGATTTATATACGGAAGGTAAAAAAATGACATCCCGAAATTTATTTGGCTGTAAACCATAGTTAACGACGCTCTAATACAACGAGCGAGTGACACCAACTGCTAAATAATTACATTCGACTGTAGCACGCGCTATTGTCTAAAACAACTACTTACGTCATTCCAATCGAAATATTCGTCAACATTTCTTAGCGTGTTTATTTAAAGACATAAACAAACCCCATTCAAAATATGATCATAAATCCGACAATATGCCATCAAAATAGAATCTTTTCGCGGACATCAGGCGTATTGCATTCGGCACGTATACATCTCTTAATTTCACGTGTCTCGCGAGATTTGTACTTTCATTTTAATTACTGAACTATATAAGCGCCATATGCGTGTGTGTGAAATATCTTTATTTAACTTCAGCTTCCACCGAAAATATATCACAGACAAGTTATCGGATACAATGTATGTTGATTTGAGGTGTTATATACTATCAGGATATGTGACATATGACTTATTTCTACGTGTTATTGTCCGACACAAAGGAGATTAAAACGTGAGACAATGGAGAAATCACGGATTAATCAGATCAAGTTTATAATCACTCTTATTGGATTGATATATCGTCCGACAAAGGAGAAGCAATGACTTCTGTTCAGGATTGATTTGATGAATTGTCCGATAAAGAATTAAGTCAGCCAATCAAGGTATAGGTGTATAAACGATATAACACGATAAATAGTCGATCACTTAATTACCTAATCAATCCAGCCTATTATCAACGATAATGGGGTTGCACGGTAGTAATACACTCAGTACACTATTAATTTTGGAATTTGAATATTATTCACCATATCTTGATGTCCGATTTGGCATATTCCCGGTCGGACATTTGTGTGTGTTTCGAAAAGAGATTCGGACAAGTCCGGAATATACAGGTAAAATCCCATCACTGGTATATACACATATTAGTAGTATTGTCCTACCTTGTACGCTGACATCTCTTTCTTCTTGTAACATGTCGATCTCCTCGTAGTTTGGATTATTAGGTCCACCTAAAATGAAATATTCATAAGGTTATCAAACTCAGTGATGATGTAATGAAATGATATACTATAGTATCATCCCTCTCAATTAGAACCAAGTTATCGTGTTCAACAAGTGTAACACTATCCTGGTCATGGATCTCCAGAAAACAGACTGTGGCACTACTTTTGTTTAAATAGATCAAAGTTATCAACAAGTCAACTTACCATCACAGACTGGTTCCAGTTGTTTTCTAACTTTATCGTAACCAAGCTTATCAAGACATTCTAGAAATGGCTGATAAGCTTTGTGTCCACTACACAATAAGATACAGAGAAGCTCGTCTGTTGCGTCACGGCGGGTGCCGTCACGTAGACATTTTTCAACTTTGTCCTTGTCATGAATGTCAAATATCCCATATTCCTCCAGGGTTTGACACAATTCCATGGGGTCTTTGATATTATCAACAAGGTATGTAAAGTTTCCCTGTATCTTTTTGTAGTCGCCGGGCTGTAATGGCCCACGCTGTTTATCTGCAAGAAAAGAAAGTAAAACAAAGTCATAACAGCTATGGTGATTCAGATATATAAACTCCCCACAAGTCTAGAGAGAGACGGAGATAAATGGGGTTTAATTCGCTTGCACGTAGGGGTTTTTAACAGTGGGAGGACCCGGAGAAAACCCATGTGGTTGGAAGGCAACCCCACTCCTTGTAATGTATAACTGGGGAATCGAAAGCACGCCAGTTGGCTCAATGGCAACCTTATGATACAGCGGCCATCCAACACCCCAGTCTCTAGAGAAGTAGAAGTCTTTCTGACTATCCCCTGGTAGGACGGACAAACGGACGGACAGACAGACATACCGACCCATTTTAATATATAGTCCCCTGGTATATTACCTTTCAGTGGTAGTTCCTGCATGTTTTTCACTCTTTGGTTGAGCTCTTTGATCTGGTCTTTAAGTTCATTGATTTCACAGTCTTTTTCTTTTTGTATCCTCGATAATTGGTCTGTCATGACTTTAAAATCTTTTTGTTTTTGCAACGTTGAACATTGATCTTTCAGCTCCCTGATTTCATGCTGTTGTTTTTGTGTCTTTGAAAGCAGGTCTTGGTAACTTTTTTCATCTTGTTTAGAAGGTACATTTTCTATATCAAATGAAATGAAATGACGTTAAATGTCCTACTGTTTTGCTCCGAACTGGGCTAATGAAGACTGGCATACGACATACAGTGTACTATGAGGGAAATTTTGCCCTGACAGCAGCACTACGGCCTACTCTTATATCGAATTCCAACTGTTAAGGGATCTTTTACGTGCACGCCAATGTGTACACGGGACCTTGGTTTTTCGTGAAATCTAAATGACTAGACAGCTGCCCTTGTTAGGTCCTCCGTCCTGCATCACTTATAAAGGGGGAACCGCATCGGAAAATGTGGATGAACTTTCTCGGGCAATGCAGTGATCGAACAACCGACCACCAGACTAGCGAGCCAGCATCTTACCCACTTAGCCACCGTAGCTCCCTTTCTATATCAACCATATTAATTATTCAATATGATTCTCATAATAACCCCCATACAAAACAAATGGTTGTCATGCAAGATACCCCCACAACAGATGGAGAACAGGGAAAATCAATAGGATTCATCCTCTCATTAAAACAATGCTTCACATCGAAATTATAAAAAAATGTGATAAAATCTGTAGCCTCTATTGTCTTCACATATTTTGGAAAAGGGGGATAACTTCTGAATGGAATTCCACCGATCGCTGAATATCGATAGTGTGCACCTCTCATGAACCCAATGCTTCAAGTTTCATCTAAATGGACAAATATTGTCGCCTCTGGAGAATACACAGACTTATGTACATATTTCGCATTTGAGTAAAAGGTAAGGGGCATAACTCCATCACAGAAGGTCCGATGCACACCAAAATCAAATTGATCTGAGAACTTTTGCTCCTTAATACTATTTAGGAGGGTGCACTTATTACATGCTTTACACTATCTGTAGTGGAACGGCCATTTTGACAGGAACATTTGGTCCAATTTTAACGAAATTCAAATCTAATCATGGTCATGGTGTTAGTGATATATTTAAATGGCTTTCAAATAAAAATTGTGACTGTTAGAGGGTTCACCAGTTAAAAACAAATCTTGAATCATAATCCAGGAAGTTACGGTCCGATGTGTGCTAATATCGAAAGGAATCAAGATCCGAGGGATATAAAGTTATAAACATACCTTTAAAGTTTCATTAAATTTGGATACAACTTGTTACCTCTAGATGGTCAACAAGCCAAAATAGGTGTGGCAGACACTAACTATGAGAATCAAGCCAAAATAGGTGTGGCAGAATGTTAGCTGTTAAAACGTGCTATTTCCTACATTCAGAATTCTAGAATATACCAATTTGTTTGGTTTAGCAGTTGGAAAAATAAGATTAAAGATAGTGAACTCATTTTCCCTCTTAAGCCCTGGTGATGTCACTAACCTTTATTGACAGAGCTATCGATAAGAAACCTTATCTCTCAACCCTTCCTGTTTCCAGATAAGAGATGGTGCTATATAGTTTCAAGTGGCAAACCCTCAATGCTAATAACATCCGGATTCAAAGAAGCAAAATTCACCATTTTTTCTTCAAAACAATGATTGATTATTGTTTTTTAATTAGGCAGAGGATCCTACCTGACACAGGTAGGCCTACAAATCCTCTTTTTAAATCGACAAGGGTTGTAGCATATTTATTCTTTTTTTAATTGTAGGTAATTGCGGGCCTTTACAAGACAATTCCATACAGATCAGATTATAAATTTTGTCGTTTGAGGGTTTACAAGGTTCTACAAACTGAAACAAGGGTCTCAACTCTGGAAGTAATCTACAGAATTTGTTTAAATTTGACAGGCTTTTTTGTTTTACTAATTTAAATAATGCATATAAATTTCATACAAATCACATGACAGACGACGGCAATATACGTCCACATTTCAATGTGGGCATCTAAAAAGGGACCCTCCGTGGGAAAATCCATTTAACCCCCAAAAATGCCACTGCCCAACCCAGGCCTTATGTGCACTCAAGATGGAAAGCAACATAAAAACAGTTAAATTAAAATTGAATTCCTGGGATAAAAATCCCCTTACAAAAACATTTATTTTAAAAATATTGATATGGATATAGAATTTTAAGAGAGATCACATATATGACATATATAGACATCTATAGATTCCGCCTCCTCTGGGGTTAAATCAATACAACTGCCATAAAACCATTGAGGGGAGTTGGATGGCTGAATGGTTAGCATGTGCGCGCTGTATCATACGGTCTGTCATTGAATCAACTGGCAGGGTTTCTATTCCCCGGTTGTATGCGACAAGGAGTAGAGTCGTCTGTTCAACCTCGTGGGTTTTCTCCAGGTCCTCCCACAGCTAACAGACCCCTACGCGCAAGCGAATTATTGAAATAAAATTGAACCATGTGTTAGTCCAGAAATGACCTAGTTTGTGTTGAGTGGATGTTAAACCCCACTTCTCTCTCTCTCTGAAACCATTAATCGCACTGAATTCCAAATTCTCAACACCAAGGTTTTCGACAAACAGTATATTTTTCATGTGGGTCGCACTCACGATCTTATTCCTATAGTGGTCGACCCAAGGAGGTACCTCCCTATCCTTACAGAGCTTAATTCTATCATGGTGCATTATCTCGTAAGAGATCAAGAATCACAATCTGATCTATCATTCCTGGGCCGTTCCAATAAGGACAATTTTTTTTTCTTTCCTAGAGACATGCGGTATCCAAGATATATATTATACATAATCCCCAATATCATAAGACTTTTTCCGGACTTTAACATAGTAATATCCTTTTTCATTCTTTTTTTTTGTTTGCAAGGTCCTACGAGCAATCTAATGCGATTTAACGATGTTCTCCTTATTTTTTTTAAAATATAAATCAGACATGAATTCCTGATCATCCGTTGGGGATCCAAATATTAAACCATATGGCATATTAATCTCTCTCCCCAACATTAATGAATTGGGCGTATACCCAGTACACCAGTTAACAGAGGAACGAGAGAGAGAAATGGGGTTTAACGTCCACTCGACACAAACTAGGTCATTTCGGGACTAACATATGGTTTTAATTCTATTTCAATAATTCGCTTGCGCGTAGGGGTCTTTAGCAGTGGGAGGAAACCGGAGGACCCAGAGAAAACCCACGAGGCTGAACAGGCGACCGTACTCCTTGTCACGTACAAACAGGGATTCGAAACCACGCCAGTTGACTCAATGACAGGCCTTATGATAAAGCGCGCGCGTGCTAACCATTCGGCCATCCAACCCCCCCCCCCCCCCGGATTCGTATAAGCCGGATCTTCGCTCAACGCAGATAAAGTCGTTTGGACCCTTTGATCCTGCTTGTTTTTCTCATTAAATTTAATCACGTGTAAGTTGGATTTCCTAAGTCAGATCTTTGCCCAACTCGGATCAAAATGTTCGGTCCATTTGATCCAATTCCGGCTTTTTTTCTTTGCTCAAGACGGATCGGCAGTGTGTTCATAATTTGACTAAGGCAGTATCGTACCGATGTTCTAAAATGCAGTTAGGTATTCCATGCACAGATCCCCAATATAATTTCCCCTATCATTTTGACTATTTGACCCGATGCAATATAGAAAATTCGAAACTCGCTGTCTGCTGTATGAGACGCACAATACTAGATCTTTGTACCATTTGAGAAATATCTTTCTCTAGGGTTAGGGTTCGGGTTAGGTTTATAATTTACATGTCAAACGTACAATTTAAAGCTGTAACGACGGTGGATTGTGGATAAAACTATTCTGAAGGGTTAGGGTTAGAACTGTGGGTATAAACACGGAAAGATATTTCTCAGATCGTATAAAGATCTAGTATAATGACAAAACGGAAGTTATCTAATCACACCAAAATGGAAGTTATCTACTCGCACACAAGAACAAAAGCTTGAAATGTGCCTTCGAACTCTGATAAAATTGGCCAGTCCACTTAGATCCAACTTATGCGAAGTTTTCTGTATTTACAACCACCACAGGGTAATTCACTAGGATGTACATTCAGAGAAAAATCAGGACAAGGGCCTGAAACAGGTATGCTAGACAGGGCATCTGCATTTAAATGTTTGGAACCTGGTCGATATTTTACAGTCATATCATATTGGGCAAGTTCTCCCATCCACCTAGCTAACTGTCCATTAGGGTGTTTAAAGTTAAGTAACCAGGTGAGACTACTATGATCAGTCCTGACCGTAAACAGACGAACCAAGAGAGAAATTGACAGGTAAATTGAACAACCCCAAGTAATTCATTACGTATTGTACAATAACGCTGCAGTTCAGGAGTTAGAGAAACCAGCGGCTGCCAGGCAGGTTTTCCTACAATCAAGGGCCATAATTGAGGAAATTACAATTTGATATGCGCAAACATCGAAAGGAACCGAGATCTTTGGGTTATAAACTTACATTTCAAGTTTCAAGAAAATTAGATAAAAATTGTGACCTCTATAGGGTCCACAACCTTGATATACCATATTTTTACGCTATTTGAGAACGAACAGCGGCCATTTTGTCTGTCAATTTTGGGCCCATTTTCAAGAAATTCCAACTCAGTCGTGCTTAGGGTGGAACGGTGATATAATACGATTTTTTAAATCGGATAAAAATTATGACCTCTATAGGGTCTACAAGCTAAAAACGCGATTTTTCGTACAATCGGGGGTCATAATTCAGGAAGTTACAGTCCGATATGCACGAATATCGAAAGAAACCGAGATCTTTGGGTTATAAACATACATTTCAAGTTTCAACAAAATCGGATAAAAATTGTGACCTATAGGGTCCACAACCTTGATATACCATATTTTTACGCTATTTGAGAACGAACGGCGGCCATTTTGTCTGTCAATTTTGATCCTTATGGTGTAACGGTGATATACGTTTTTTTTAAATCGGATAAAAATTATAACCTCTATAGGGTCCACAAGCTAAAAACGCGATTTTCGTACAATCAGGGGCCATAATTCAGGAAGTTACTGTCCGATATGCGTGAATATCAAAAGGAACCGAGATCTTTAGGTTATAAACCTACATTTCAAGTTTCAACAAAATCGGATAAAAATTGTGACCTCTATAGGGTCCACAACCTTGATATACCATATTTTTTACGCTATTTGAGAACGAACGGCGGCCATTTTGTCTGTCAATTTTGATCCGATTTTCACGAAATTCGAATTCAGTTGTCCTTATGGTGTAACGGTGATATATTAAAATATGTTTTTTTAAATCGAATAAAAATTATAACCTCTATAGGGTCCACAAGCTAAAAACGCGATTTTTCGTACAATCGGGCCATAATTCAGGAAGTTACTGTCCGATATGCGTGAATATCGAAAGAAACCGAGATCTTTAGGTTATAAACCTACATTCCAAGTTTCAACAAAATCGAATAAAAATTGTGACCTCTATAGGGTCCACAAGCTAAAAACGTGATTTTTCGTACAAACAGGGGCCATAATCCATGAAGTTTCGATCCGATACATGCCAATATCAAAGCAGCCGAGATCTTTTGGAGATAAACCTATATTTCAAGTTTCGTCAAAATCGGATAAGAATTGTGACCTGTAGAGTGTCCATAAACAAATTGTGGAGGGACGGACGGACAGGGGCGATGGCATACGTCCACATGAAAATGTGGGCGTATAAAAATTGAATAGGCTATTACTCTCTATTGCCCATCTTGAACCTGATTTAATTCCGCGGCTACTGTGAAATTACTCATGTCTGTATCCAAAACAAAAGGGTTGTTTTTGTTTTGAACAATATTTATTCACAGAAACTGGATTGGAGAACAGGCAGAAGGCTATAAACCTCTCCAGGATCGGTTTGATTAGGTAAAGCTAAAGCAGTCTTTATATTTTCAAAAGCATTCTACTGCTCCTCGCACTGATAAAGCAGCCGCTGCCAGGCAGGATACGCCCACATTTTCGAGAGATGGATAGAAAACAAGCTAAAACGAAAGTGACTTTTCCTACAATTCAATATGCGCACATATCGAAAGGAACCAAGATCTTTGAGTTATAAACTTACATTTCAAGTTTCAACAAAATCGGATAAAAATTGTGACCTCTACATAGGGTCCACAACCTTGATATACCATATTTTTATGCAATTTAAAAACGAGGGGCGGCCATTTTGTCTGTCAGTTTTGGGCCGATTTTCACGAAATTCGAACTCAGTTGTCCTTAGCGTTTAACGGTGATATAATAATATGTTTTTTTTAAATCGGATAAAAATTATGACCTCTATAGGGTCCACAAGCTAAAAACGCAATTTTCGTACAAGCAGGGGCCATATGCGCGTATATCGAAAGGAACCAAGATCTGTGGGTTATAAACTTACATTTCAAGTTTTTCACGATAAATTCGAACACAACCGTCCTTAGCGTTTAACGGTGATATAATAATACGTTTTTTTAAATCGGATAAAAATTATGACCTCTATAGGGTTCACAAGCTAAAAACGCGATTTGTCATACAATAAGGGGTCATAATTCATGAAGTTAGGGTCCGATATGCGCGAATATCAAAAGGAAGCGAGATCTTTGTGTTATAAACTTACATTTCAAGTTTCAACAAAATCGGATAAAAATTGTGACCTCTATAGGGTCCACAACCTTGACATACCATATTTTTACGCTATTTGAGAACTAAGGGCGGCCATTTTGTCTGTCAGTTTTGTCTGGCCGTCCTTAGAGTTTAACGGTTATATATTAACACGGTTTTTTATATCGGATAAAAATTATTACCTCTATAGGGTTCACAAGCAAAAAAACGCGTTTTTGCGTACAATCAGGGGCCATAATTCATGAAGTTACAGTCTGATATGCACGAATATCGACAGGAACCGAGATCTTTGTGTTATAAACTTACATTTCAAGTTTCAACAAAATCGGATAAAAATTGTGACCTCTATAGGGTCCACAACCTTGATATACCATATTTTTACGCTATTTGAGAACGAACGGCGGCCATTTTGTCTGTCAGTTTTGGGTCGATTTTCACGAAATTCGAACTCAACCGTCCTTAGGGTTTAACGGTGATATAATACGTTTTTTTTAATCGGATAAAAATTATGACCTCTATAGGGTCCACAAGCCAAAAAACACGTTTTTGTGTACAATCAGGGGCCATAATGCAGGAAGTTACGGTCCGATATGCGTGAATATCGAAAGGTACCGAGATCTTTCGGTTATAAACTTACATTTCAAGTTTCAACAAAATCGGATAAAAATTGTGACCTCTATAGGATCCACAACCTTGATATACCATATTTTTTCTGCTACTTGAGAACGAACGGCGGCCATTTTGTCTGTTAGTTTTGGGCCCATTTTCACGAAATTCGAACTCAACCGTCCCTAGGGTTTAATGGTGATATAATAACACGTTTTTTTAAATCTGATAAAAATTATGACCTCTATAGGGTCCACAAGCCATAAAACGCGTTTTTGTGTACAATCAGGGGTCATAATTCAGGAAGTTACGGTCCGATATGTGCGAATATCGAAAGGAACCGAGATCTTTGGGTTATAAACTTACATTTCAAGTTTCAACAAAAATCGGATAAAAATTGTGACCTCTACAGTGTTCACAAGCCAAAAACGTGATTTTTCATACAATCAGGGGCCATAATCCATGAAATTATGGTCCGATAGATGCCAATATCGAAAGGAACCGAGATCTTAGGGTGATAAACCTATATTTCAAGTTTCATTGAAATCGGATAAAAATTGTGACCTGTAGACTGTTCACAAACAATTGTGGACGGACAGACAGGGGCGACGACAATATACGTCCACATGAAAATGTGGGCGTATAAAAAGTTTTTTTTATCTGTGATAAGAGTACAAGGCCAGCGTCTTCTCTGCATACCCTTTTAAAAATATTTGGTGATAATTAGAAAACCCCAGGTATTTTTCTACCTGCAAGATACACTACGGAAACGGCCAATCTCATACCGGTGCTATGTGCTTGATCACCCATTTTTACTAACAATACGGCCTAGAAATTCTACCTTTTGCCTGAACAATTCACACTTTTTTGGCTTCATTTTTAACCCATATTGACGGAAATGGGAGAGAACCGTTCTAAAATTAACCATGTGTTCTTCAAATTTTTTACCCATAATTAGCACATCATCGATAAAAGCCAACGAAATGTCCTATTAAGGCCCTGTAAGACTAAATTAACCACGCGAGAATAGTAACTAGGGGCTGTTGGCCAAACCAAACAGCATACGCTTGAACACGAATAGCCCAAATTTAGTTAAAAATGCAGTGTTCTTTTGATCTTTGGGTTTTACTTAAATCTGCCAATATGCAGAGTTCGCATCTAATGGGTAACAGACATACATCATTAGTCGTAACTAGGTTAAGAGCTCGATAATTAATGCACCATCTTACATTTTCGTCAGATTTGCGTATATCAATACTGGGGCCCGACGCCCAATCCGAAGAGGAAGGTTCAATAACACCTGCTTTCAACATTTTCTTTAAATGGGCTTCCTCCTCCGAAACATAACACAAAGGTGTATCACGCCTACGTTCCTTATTGGGCAGGTACCATATTCATTCAGTACCTCGATGACATTGTAGGGATCTAAAGAGTTACAGCTGGGGGACCCAGGAAACGAATCTCCTAGGGGAATGGGAAGTATTGACACTTCCAACCTCATAGGCTTGACCAATTATGTCATACCGTGGGATAATTAATCAAACATACCGTGGGATAATCAGTATTCGAATGAAGAGTATGACCAATAAGTATAGGCTCTATCATATAATCTTTTAATGTCCTATCCATTTTACAAGGTAGACGAGTGACTGACCTAGCCGTAATAATAGTTTTAGTAGGGACCATAACCTGGGCAGTAAATGGGGTACTATCAGTATTAATTACATGTAGGCCTTAGTCTTGTTACGTCTCATCATCTGCTATTATACACTCATGTAATAGGTCAATAACAACTTTCCATTTTGTAAGAAAATTTAAGCCAAGAAAAGCTGTATCAGCTATTGGGGCTACATGAACATTATCCGTGAACGTAAAAGACCCTATTCGGGGAGTAACGGAATCAATTAAGAAACCAGGAAATGTCATGTTTTCCACTGCTGCATGTATTGTGATATTCCTAAGTTTGGGTGGCCTAATTTCTATTTGATCAGGCAATATTATAGTACAATCCGAACGAGTGTCGATCATGACTCGGTAACTAAGTTTTCTATTGTTAAAGAGACTCTATATGCAATAACAGAGGGTAATCTAGCAACAGAAATTTCATCATCAGGCTTAGAAACACTATCACTCCTCCCAACCTTGGATATAGGGACAATGTCAATATGACATTTGTCTACAGGTTCAGGTTTGGGCCTTGTTCAACAGGGATTGCGGGAGGGCCTACTGCCTCGACCCCCTGATTGTTTAAATTATCATTTAAATGTTTCATTGTAGATGGAGGTAGTCGCGAATCTGGAGGTCGAAAATGACATTCACGCTTATAATGACCAACCTGTCCATATCCAAAACATATTACACTTGTCCTATTAGGTGAAGGGGAGGACCTTCTATTCAAAGCTAAAATTAAAGTGGCTATCATATCCTTTTCATCTGACCTATTTCGGACTCCTCTTTAGGTTTCTCAGGAGTGGCCCTAACTTTTAAACTGGGAAGTTTAACTTGATTATGCATAGGCAAAGGACTAGTCCTACAGTACACAGGAATATACAGGACTATACTCTATACTCCCCCACTGTTTGCATATGTGCTTGAGGCAACTCCCTAAAAAAACCTACTTGAGAGAGACAGGGTGGTCTTGACTCGGGGTAATAATAAGTTTGACTAACACGAGGAGATCGTGGGTCTTTATATATTCGTCGAGGGAGAGAGGATCTAGATTGACGAGACGTAATCTTAGCCGAATCGTAGTCATCCTGTCTAACTGTCCGTGGAAAATTCTCTGTCTCAGGCAAATTAAGGGATCTTACTTCTCTAGTATCTCCCTCAAGATAACCACTACCCCTATACGAATTAGATTTTAATGGAATAACACTATTGACATGAGTGAACCACTGCAACCGTTCAACCGCTTCGTCGATGTCAATTTTAATTAAAATCTTAAACCTACCCGCTTCTGGATTATTACATCCAGAAACCCATTTCAAAACAGATTGTCTAGCTATAAAATCATCCGACGATAAATGAGAGTAAGCATGTCATGCTTACTGTTGCACACGTTCACTCCAATCCTCCATCAACTCATTGACACCTTGGGTTGCAGTCTGAAACTCAACTTGAACTGCCCCGGGAATTTTTAAGTTGTTTTAAAATTCAGGTGAGGAAATCTGATTTATCCGTTAAACAATAACATAGACAATTCTTACACCGAGAGCTATGAGACCCCCAGGGCTGGGACGAGGCAAAAACAAATGAACTATAACAAAAAGTATCCCAACTTCTATCTGATTTCCCGTTATAAACCAAGGATCGAGGGATAATTAAAGGGTTAAAGGAAACTTCCCTTGTTTGATATCTAGTGTCATGTTTTACAAACCTATCCTCCCTTTCAAATGTATTGGGGTAAGGGTGTGGTTCCTTACTTCACACATCTTGTCTAGGGTACAAGCGGGGTTGCATCATCCTTGACCGCGGATAATCCAAACATATCTGCCTTCTTAAGAAAAGCCTCCCTATAGTCAAATGGTTCGGGTTTAATGGGCAACTTATAATCTGGACCAAAATCCAAGTTTTCTGCCATACTGATAATTATAGAGACATTTAAGTTTATTTTCAACAGAAATTTATCAATGTGAAGAAACCCTTCCTGTTGACAAGGAAGGAATATATGGGGCATTACTATGAATAAACTTAACTCTACGAAGTCAAGAATTGAACTTTATCTAAAAATAATTTCTACAATCTCGACTATTATCTTGTTAATGTTGTCTTCACATGAAAACCTTATGACGTGTGTGGTTATGAGTATTATCCTGTTACTTCCCCACTAACATGAATCCCGAGATGACTGTTTCCTCTTGTCGCTTATCTGGTTATCTATTCTGTTATTTTGATTGTTTACTTCCGGTGAAACGAGTATCGGGAAATTCCTAAGTCAATTATAATTTTCTCCTAACAGAAACGTGGGCGAATACATATCGACTAATTGCAATTTATTATCCTTGAAGAATACTAATAAATGTGAAAGAAATATTCTAATCAAAATTGATTAAGTGTAAATTGTATCTAGAGCTAACCCCAAGTAGAGCCTTATATAATAAGGCTCTGGCGTGCGAAATGTGGTATGACGTGGAGTCGGAGTGCTTGATCGATGTAGCGCACTGCTGTGATGCCGCCTCCTCTCCCTGGACCAATATTTTGGAACACCACAGCACCCACTCCCTGGTTCAGGCCGATTCCACCCCATACCATTATGCTTGGACCTCCCCACGAGTCTCGTTCACCTTAGTAGTGAATGATTCAACCAGGTATTGGGGTGCATTTTATAGGGCTGGTCCCGGTGAACAGCACGTGCAGCATGAGTTACATGAAAATCATTGAGAACACATTACCATCTGAGAAGTCAGCTTGTGTTTCTGAGAACATTTCCTGGGCTCAATTCCGTGTTTGGGACGGAGCCTTATTGCTCTGGGCCCTTATTCACGAAAACTTCATTGGATATATGCAAATTGATTTTACTGGTCAGCCAATCGAATTGCAGTTTTTCTTAAAATTTCGATTTTATCTTAATCACGAAAACTTAAACTAAGATACAATCGAAATTTTAAGAAATACTGCAATTCCATTGGCTGACCAATATGCAAATTGGATATATGCAAACTGAATTTACTGGTCAGCCAATGGAATTGCAGTATTTCTTAAAATTTCGATTGTATCTTAGTTTAAGTTTTAAGTATTAAGAAATACTGCAATTCGTTTGGCTGACCAATATGCAAATTGGATATATGCAAACTGAATTTACTGGTCAGCCAATGGAATTGCAGTATTTCTTAAAATTTCGATTGTATCTTAGTTTAAGTTTTAAGTATTAAGAAATACTGCAATTCCATTGGCTGACCAATATGCAAATTAGATATATGCAAACTGAATTTACTGGTCAGCCAATGGAATTGCAGTATTTCTTAAAATTTCGATTGTATCTTAGTTTAAGTTTTCGTGAATAAGGGCCCAGGCCCTGTTTCACAAAAACTTAAATCACTAAAATAGATTTTAACTAAAATCAAACTGAAATTTTAAATTTTATGCGTTTCACGAAGATCGATTGTAACTTAAAATGCAATTTTAATAGATTTTAGTTAAAATTGATAGCGCTCGCGCAGTGCACAATTCCGGTGAGGGCACATACACGCTTCAGAACTGAAAACTTTTGCCAGGTTGAACTTAATGTTACAATGCCAATGAGGAGGGTCTCATACATTGTAACAATGTCTGCACATGGTCAGTCAGTCGTAGAGAGATGAAATAGATAAGTTTATTGCGTGTTTTTTGTTTTGAAATGTATCAGTAGGTCGGCCTTGAACTTGCATGTAGCTTTCGTGACCTTGGCATTTGATTTACTCGCAGGCTTCAATGGAAATAATGCGTATCGATAAACTAAATCGCTTGAATTTCGTAGTTTTATGGTATTTTGGATAACAGAAACTATTGAGAAATTGTCACAAACATGTGATATTTCTGACTCATACGATTAATCTAGACTAAACTTGTCGATTTTTAAGAACTTTTAAACTCGTAATAGACGAAAAAAACCAATGTTCCGGCAATGCCTAGATTTGAAATGTCAGTTCCATGAACCCTTTCAAAAAAAATTTGAAAATCCCATTGTGCCACACTCCTTACTGCCTATCTATCTTACTAAATTAAAATGATTTTTCAAAATATAAAATACCCTTGGCTCCTATATAAATCATCATAACCACAAAGCCATAAATACTTTGCATATGGCGTATGTAGTATTATAGGACTGATGGGGTTTCGATCCCCAGGTTGTACTTCACAGGGAGTAGAGTCACCCGTCCAAGCGAATTATTAAAAAAAAATTATCCATGTTTTAGTCAGGAAGAGCCCCCCCCCCCTCAGGTTTTTTTTTGGTCTTAATTATTTGAAAATAGTCTAATTTATACTTGAATCATGGTAATATATAAAATAGTAACAAAGAGTTTTGTTTACTGGGGTTTTGAGGGTTTTTTTTGTTCATGGGGTTTTAATTTGGGGCGACATCTAATTGCTTATATTGCCTTACCATAAAATAAACGGGTGGGCTGCAGCTATATTTCCCATGGAATGAAAAAAAAATGAATGAAAATTATTTTTGTGAATGATAGTATACAACCCGGGCCATTGGCAATGTTATCATTATTCCAAATATATCCATATGTCGCAATAGATCCCACAACATAGCTCTAATCAATGTTTGTTAATGTCGTGATTTTAAGTTAGGAGAGGGTGATTTTAGTTAAGATTGTCCCTAAAATATTTTAAGTTAAGATACATTTTTAACTTACAACGGAGGGGCTGACAAGGAAAGCTGTCTAGTCGTTCGGATGGGACGAAAAACTGAGGTCCCGTGTACACATTGGCGTGCACGTAAAAGATCCCTTGGCAGTTGGAATTCGATATAAGAGTAGGTCGTAGTGCCGCTGTCCGGGCAAAATTTCCCTCATAGCACACTGTATGGCGTATGCCCGTCTTCATTAGCCCAGGTTAGGAGCAGAAAAGTAGGACATTAAACTCCATTTCATTTAACTTACAATATTATTTTAGTGGATTTTATCTAAAATGCTTAAAATCGTTTTGTGAAACGCATCTATTTTAAGTTAGGATGGAATTTTAGTTTAAGACGATTTTAAGGAGATTTAAGTTTTTGTGAAACAGGGCCCTGGTTAAGTTGGAGATGTGGTCACAAATATATACTCAATGACAAAAGAAACGCACATGTTTTATAACTAATGGTACGTGTGTACTACTGAGTAGCTTGGATTTCAATGTGATTATTTTGTACCCACATGGTTGGGTAAATGTAATATGGGAAGTATAGGTCCAATTTTTGGGGGCGAAAAACATAACTTCCGGTATGATGGATTACAACCGACTTTCTGTTGATTATCCATGTTACGTACATCCGCGCGATTTTTTGTGAACACTAAAAGCACGTGTATATCTAGTTACCGATGGGTATTAAACGCTTGTAAAAATTTTCAATACATCACTTCACGTAACGACGTTTTAAGGATGGCTAGACTGTCATGTCAGCAGCAGGAACAGATATAGGCAGAATCCAGACTGGACAGACCGCACGGGTGATTGCTGAATACTTTAACGTCAATATTGGCCCTATCCACCGTCTGCTGAACCGATTCAACCTGACGAACTTAACTGATGATAGGAGGCGTAGCGGTAGGCCGAGAGTGGTTTCGAATACTCGGTTGTACGTGACAAGGAGTAGGATCGCCTGTCAAACCTCATGGGTTTTATCCGGGTCCTCCGGTTTCCTACCACTGCTAAAGACCCATACGCACAAGCGAATTATCACAGAGTAAAAATACACAGTGGCGACTGCTTCATTTGCATACAAAGTAGGTCGCGCACTGCATCTTGGGTTTTGTCTGTAATGTCACTAAACATGTCGGCTAAAGACGCTTCGCAGTTGAACAGAAGAAAATACTATAATACTATAGATAATAATAACAGCAGTATATATCATCAAAAATTTTATTTTGTCAGAGTACATATTTGGTGAAAGGTGTTTTCATATTTGATTGATTAATTGGCATTATATTGCATATTATGATATATTCCAATGTAGAGCACTGGGTACTGTAGGCCTAGAAGTAGATCTATAGGTATACGTCTTTAGGCTATCTAACTTATGATAATATGACCTCTCGCTCTAACTTGTCTAAGCTAAATCAAATCAAGGTAATTTCGGGACTAAGATGATTCAGTTTTATTTTAATAATTCAATTGATGGGTCTTTTTTTAGCAGTGACTGAGTGAGAGGAGACTGGAGGACCTGGAGAAAACCCATGAGGTTGGACAGGTGACCCTACACCTGTCGCGTACAAGCGGGGAATCGAAACCACGCCACTTGAATCCATGACATGTCATAGTCCTAGGTCTAATAAACGTATTAATATCCGGTAATTTAAATTGTAGATCTTTTTTTAGTAGTTGCGCTTTTGCGGGACAAGAAGTAGTTGGGCTTCGATGTAAACCAACTCATTCCTTGCATTCTTTATCGCATGTTATCTAGTATTTTCGTAATTTTAGAATTACATGTAGTTGTGATTTTTTAAAGGATCAAATTTTAAATCGTAAGCTTTACCCACATTCTATATTTTGTGTATCGAAAAATGTGATTCTATGTAGGTCTACAATTACTTGTGGTAAACAATTTAAGTGTTAAGTATATGGTATGTTATATACCTTTCCAAATTTCATAACAAAAATATTATTTTGCTCAATTTTCAGTTGCAATAAGCTTTTAATACAGTAAGCCTAATACTGTTATGCTATAAAAAAATCACATTTCCCCTTTTACTGGTAGGCCTTAATCCGACCAATAAAATATTTACTGAAGCACTATCACTAATTTTAAACCATTCAGTAATTCAAAATACTTTTAATTTACTCTGTCATTATCTAGTAGCTGTATGGTTAACTTCAGTTTTCATGGCAGATAATTCCATAAGTACACAGTATAAACTAAATTTTCTATTTCCAAATAATCAGTTGACAAAAAAAAAAAATCACAAAAATAAAAGTAACTCTGAACACAGATCAGACCTAATGTCATGGATATCTAGAGCAAATTTCAGATTTATAATAATTTAATATATTCTTGTGTAGTAGTGTAAAATGGATAATTTCATAGTATTAGGGGGCCTATAAAGTCCGTCAAAACATTACATGACAACCACAGCAATATGCAAAGTATTCATTCTAAAGTTGTTTTTGGTTTATAATTGTTTGTAAAAAGAGAAACCAATCAACTCAAATGTTTATTGAAAAATTTAATAGGCCTATTTCAAATAGAATTTTAATATCGTTAATTATTTTATTTTTTTTTAAAAATGAAAGCCTACATTAATTAATAGAACAAAAATCATAAAAGCACACAGTGAGTCAACGTTGGGGCCAAAGGTATTTTATCTTGGAAAACAACCAACGGCTCAAATCTGTTTATTGGAATACGTTATATGCCTATTTGAAATTCGATTTTAATATTCTTAAATTATTTTTTTATATTTTAATGAAAGCTTACTTTATTAACATAACATAAATAAGAAAATCACACAGTAATAAGCTCTAGAAGAAAGTTAAATCATGTTGAGGTTGAGTAAAATAGGCCTTATCCAAAAAAGGGCGTGTCACTTTGACATTTTCAAATGGTCCATTTTAAAGGGACAATAACACTCTTGCTAGCTTGAAAGCCCCAGAAAATAAATAATATCTCTATCTAAGTAGTAGATGTTTAAGTGTCCTACCTGTTGTGTAAATTATCCATTAAATCCTATTTTAACTGTCCAGAGGGTTCGAAAATATTTTTAAATCGAAGTTTCATTTGAAAAGGTTTACGTTAGACGTTTCAAACCATTATGTTGAATTTTCAAAATTTTTAAATAAGGTGTGTTAAGATGAAATTTGTATCATCAATTAATTGGAATATTGTAAAATAGTACAATTTGTTGACCAGAATAAAGATTGGGACATATTATTCAGTTACAACAAGAGTGGTATTGAGCCTTTAAGGTGTATGGAAATTACATTTCAAATCTGGGAATCGAAACCAGTATTTGGTGGATTAGTTTTAAAGTTAATAAAAACATTTTAAAATCGACAATAATTTACGGCCTTATAGACCAATTAATAAACCGTCACAAATGCCGTCTCTCACTTCATTTTCATTACGGGCTGTACCACGCTTTATCTATGCATGTTTTAAAAACATGAATCATGTTTTATAAATTCCCGAAAAACACACACAACTAACGTATGATTGTATGTGATAATTCTCGGTAGTTTTGTTACCGAAAATACTATAAAACTACGAAATTAAAGAGATTTAGTTCATCGATATAGATATCGTAACGTCATTGAGCGAACTGTCAGTGTGTGTAAATTACAGACAATTCCCAAGATGCATTGCGCGTCACTGTGTGACTATGGGCCGTAATGCGAGTCGCCACTCTGTATTTTTACTCTGTGCAGTTGACCCATAGAAATATATATTTCTATGGTTGACCCGATAACGTCAGTCATTCGATTAACCAATTAGCGAGCTCCATGTTTTTTT
Source organism: Patella vulgata (assembly GCF_932274485.2). Taxonomy (NCBI): domain Eukaryota; kingdom Metazoa; phylum Mollusca; class Gastropoda; family Patellidae; genus Patella; species Patella vulgata. The sequence goes on along the minus strand of NC_065882.2, from coordinate 6,663,244 downwards.
AAACCTACTTTTGCTTTGTTTTGATTTCTATCGCTGGTAATGTCTACCCACAGTTCCGCGCAAAAAAGGTCAAACGCTCGATTCGACAGACCATTTGATTGGCTGACCCCTTATTTCAAGCAGAACATGAGTTGATTAACAAGCACAGAGTTTACTGTGTAACAAGTCTTCCAGATCCAAGAGCAATCTCCCCAAAAAAGTTGTCTTCCCTTGCAGTTCATAGTTCGAATGCTTGATAGCGAGACTTGTGGAGAATGATCCAAGAGTAGCAAAGACAAGTAAAAACGAAATTTTGAACTATAAATAACGAAACGAAATTTGATCTGTGTTTTAATCAGATTGCCAAAATATTGACCCTGTGGCGGAAATGGTGTCACTGTGCAGGTTTACATCAACCACGTCATTCAACCCTATTTGGTACCATTTTTTAGAAGGCAACAACAACGCATAATGCAGCAGGATAATGCAAGACCCCATGCTGCCAGGGCAACACAAGACTTTTTGGCATTGATCAACATCAATATGTTACCATGGCCACCAATGAGTCCAGATATTCACCCCATAGAACACCTTTGGGACGAGCTTAAACGGAGGATCGACCAAATGATTCCCGGGCAACAGACAGCTGTACAACGTACAGACGAAGTTCGAGGAACCATGGTCCGACTACCCAGAGCTGTTATAAACCGACTTATTACGTCCATGTATCGCCAGTACGTAGCTGTTAATGTTAATGGAGGACATACACCCTACTAAGTTTCAGCCTCGTTTTGATTGTAAAGATGCACCATCTTAATAATGTTGTAAATAAATTTGTAAACGACTTTCTTCTTAATACCCATTTGAAAAAAAAAAGAATTGTCCCCCTATCCCAACCCTTACCCGTTCCACGTCTTTTTTTAAATTTAACCTTCTGAAATTTTTATTTAGATATGCGTTTCGTTTGCAGTTGTCGTTAGTATATTATAAGGGTACTTTGCCAGGTGAAACTAAAGGCACCCAATCGTAGCTAAAATTAAAACAAGCACATCAGTATATCTCAACGTTTTTAGCTACGTTCTCATAGCTAAAAGAACTATTGTAAAATTGGGGTTTTATCCTACAATTAGATCAGGCCTAAGCCCCACGGCTTCACCCCCCCATTGACCTAACCTGTGATGGCCAAGTAAGGCTTGATGGGTCAAGGGGTGATTCCCCAGTACAGTTAAGGATATTTTCACCACTATATTTATAGATAAAAGGGTACTTATCAACCAATCTCTTTTAATATCTTTTACACCACAACACCAACTCTTATTACACTTCTAGTCAAACACAGGTTTCCAACTCAGCATAGAGGGCAGAGAACTTGCTATTGAGATTGAGAGAGCATGTGCATATGAATGTGGTCTTTTATAACTTCTAAAAGCACATGCTTGGTCCAGTCTACTATTAAAACTGGCCCAGTCCATTATAGACACAAGGGAGACTGGGCAATTTTACTACACACACCCCAACTTTATAAAAGGAGACCCTCCTTGGGGAAACAAATTAACCCTACAGAATACCACCGACCAACCAATGTCCTATGTACACTCAAGGAGGGAAAAAAGCATAAACATTAAAAACTAAAGTTAAACTTGAATGACAGATAAAAATCCCCATACAAAAACACTCATTTTAAAACTATTGACATGGATATAAAATTTTAAGAGGAATCACAAATGGGACAGGTATATATATCTATAGACTCTGCCTCCTCAGAGGTTAGATTAACACACCGTCCATGGAACCACTCTAAATAATGGTCACACTTTATTCCAAATCCTCGTCCCCATGGTTTTCGGCAAACACAATAGATTTTACGAGTAGGACGCACTGGGGTAGGATTATCTCCTCATGATTTTATTCCTATAATGCTCTACCCAATATGGACTTAATTTCTTATTCTTCCCCTTGAGGCATGCGGTATCCAAGATATACACACAATCCCCGATATGTTTTTTTCCAGATTTTCACAATCCTTTTTCATTCTTTTTTGGCGAGTTTGCAAAGTCTTACGTGCCATTTCATGCGATTTAGTAATATTTTCTTTAAGATTTTTCAAATACACATCAGGCAAGGGTTCCTGATCCTCCGATGGAGATCCAAACATTAACTCCGCGGGCATGTTAACTTCTCTTCCCAACATTAACTTATTCGGCGTATACCCCGTACACCGGTTTACAGAAGAACTAAGGGCACCCACTAACTGAGGCAAATAAATGTCCCAATCAGCTTGCGTGTCCCCCATATAGCAACGTAAGGCATCCATTAATGTCCGGTTGTATCGTTCCACCTGACCATTGGATGAAGGACGATAAGGGGTAGTGCGGGCTCGATGTATTTTCAATAAATCACACAAGGATATAAATAGGTCACTTTGGAAATTCCGACCCTGATCGGTAAAAATATGGAACGGAACTCCAAATCTCGAAAAGAATTCATTGACCGCGGCTTGTGCTGTTATTTCCGCAGTTTGAGATGGCAAAGTGATACATTCTACCCACTTGGTGAATTGATCCACCATCATCAAAATATACTCATTTCCCTGATGTGATTTAGGCAAAGGGCCTAGAAAATCTAGGTGAACTCTTTCCATAGGTGCCCCCGCATGATAATTGACTAAATTATGTCTAGCTATCCTAGTTGCCTTTTTACTTCGATTACATTGCTTACATGATGCGACATAACTTAATTTCCTGGGTCATCCCATACCAGTAGTATTTTGGTCTTATTCTATATCTAGTCCGATCCATCCCTTGATGGCCAGCTGCAGGGACATCATGATTTAATCGTAACAGTTCAGAAACTAAGAGCTTGGGCACTACTAATTGAGAATGACCGTCCGGGTCTTTCCTATACAAAATTTGATTCTCATCTAAATAATATAAGTTCTGATTGATCCAGTAACTTTTAGAGGCAGGACTAGCTAGAAATAATTCACCCTTCCCTGGCTCTATTTTATTAATCATCCAATTTAACAAAATCGCAAGATCAACATCTCGACTTTGACCTACTTTAATTTCTTCCTCTAATTTGCCTGATAAATCTATTCCCGAATCATCCCGAGTCAAAGTTAAAACTTGGGGATTTCCCTGATTATTTTGTGGAGAAACTATCAGAGCACAAGTAGTTAGCAAACCATCTAAATCGGTAGTCCCAAAATTTTCATTAATTTTATCTTGCCATTCCCCTTTAAAACTATTTAGGTCAATATCAATAGTAGGTTTCCTATTAATTTTGGGTGGAATTAAGGGGACAGCTTCCTCAACATTAGTTTGATATTCATACCAATTTTCATGGGCTCTTATACAATATTTACAACCTCCACAGGTAATGCTAAAACTGGGGTAGTTATTAAAGCAGTCTTTATATTTTCAAAAGCCTCTTGCTGCTCCTCCCCCAATAAAAAGGTTTTTTACCCGTGATAGCGTATAAGGCCAGCGCCTTCTCTGCATACCCTTTTAAAAAGACACGAAAACGTGCCAACACTGTTCTAAGATTAGATATGTGATCTTCAAATTTTTGCCCCATAACTAGCACATCATCAATAAAAGCCAACGATATATTCCAATTCAAGCCTTGTAACACTAAGTTTGCAGCGCGACTATACGTGGAGGGACTATTGGACAATCCAAATGGCATGCGTTTAAATTCGAATAGACCAAATTTAGTCAGAAATGCTGTTTTCTTTTGATCTTCAGGTTTGACTTTGATCTGCCAATATGCAGAGTTCGCATCTAACTTAGAGAACCATTGATTACCTGCAAGGGTATCTAAACATTCTTCGATAATAGGCAAAGGATATACATCCTTAGTCGTAACTGCATTAAGAGCTCGATAGTCAATGCACCATCTTACATTTCCGTCAGGTTTGCATATCAATACGGGGGCCGACGCCCAATCCGAAGTGGAAGGTTCAATAACACCTGCTTTCAACATTTTCTTTAAATGGGATTCCTCCTCTGAGGCAAAACACAAAGGTGTCCTCGCATCCGTTCCTTAATGGGCAAGGCATTCCCTGTGTGAATGGCATGTTCTATAGAAGTGAAATTTCCTAAGTCATATTCATTTTGAGCAAAAACATCACTAAACTCAATCAATAACTCAGCTAATTGCCTTGCTTGGACGCTTGACAAATGTTTAATTGATCGTTCATATAAAGAAACTAAATGTTCAGGTATCTCCTGGATACCATCTTCATTTAATACCTCATTGACCTTGGGACCTACAGGATTAAGGGTGGGGGACCCCGGGAAAGAATCTCCTAAGGGGATAGGAAATATAGATTCCTTTCCAACCTCATAGGCTTGTCCAATTATGTCATTAGATTTCAAAACAATGTCCTTATCGGACGCATTAATCAAACATACTGTGGGATAATCAGTATTCAAATGAAGAGTACGACCGATAAGTAACTGTTCACTTTCTATAGGCTCTATCATATAATCTTTTAATGTCCTATCCATTTTACAAGGTAGACAAGTGACTGACCTAGCCGTAATAATAGTTTTAGTAGGGACCATAACCAGGGCAGTATATAGAGTACTATCAGTATTACACGTAGGCCTTAGTCCTGTTACTATGGGAATAGTCTCATCACCTACTAGTAAACACTCATGTAAAAAGTCAATGATAACTTTCCATTTTCTAAGAAAATTTAAGCCAAGTAAAGCTGTATCAGCTATTGGGGCTACATAAACATTACCTGTAAACGTGAAAGACCCTATTCGGAGAGTAACGGGGCCAATCAAAAATCCAGGAAATGTCATATTTTCGGCTGCTGCATGTATGGTAATATCCCTAATTTTGGGTGGCTTAATTTCAATTTGATCATAAACCTCAGGCGATATTATAGTACAATCCAAACCAGTGTCAATTAACGACTCAGTAACTAAATTTTCTATTGTTAAAGGGACTATATGCAATAACAGAGGGTAATCTAGCAACAGAAATTTCATCAGGCTTAGAAACACTATCACTCCTCCCAAACTTGGATATAGGGGCAATGTCAATATAACATTTGTCTACAGGTTCAGGTAGGGGTGCTTGTTTCAGGTTTGGGCCTTGTTCAACAGGGATCGAGGGAAGGCCTACTGCCTCGTCCCTTGATCGTTTAAATTATCACTGTCTTTAAAGCTTAATTGTTTCATTGCAGAGGGAGGTAATTGCGAATTAGAAAATCGCAAATGACACTCTTATAATGTCCCACCTGTCCACATCCAAACATGTCACACTTGTCCTATTAGGTGAAGGGGAGGACTTTCTATTTAATGTCAGAATTAAAGTGGCTATCATGTCTTTAAGTTGAGTTATTTCCGTCTTCATCTGACCTATTTCCGACTCCTCTTTAGGTTTTTCAGGGGTGGCCTTAACATTTAAACTGGGAGGTTTAAGTTGATTGCGCACAGGAGAAGGACTAGTCCTACGTACATGGGGATATACCGGACTATATTCCACTGCTGTTTGCATATCTGCTTGAGGCAATTCCCTAAATCCTACTTGAGAGGGACTGGGTGATCTTGACTCAGGGTAGTAATAAGTACAACTAACACGAGATCTCGGGTCTTTATATACTCGTCGAGGGAGCGAGGATCGAGATTGGCGAGAATTAAACTTAGCCGAATCATAGTCATCATTCCTATCTGTTCGGGGACAATTTCCAATCTCGGGTGCATTAAGAAATCCTACCTCTATCTCCCCCGGGATAACCACTACCCCTATTCCTATCTGAAGTCGATTTTAACGGAATTACGCTGTTGACATGAGTAAACCACTGCAACCGTTCAACCGCTTCCTCGATGTCAATTAACCTCAAGTTAGCGACAAATCTGCCCGCTTCTGGGTTATTACATCCCGAAACCAATTTCAAAACCGATTGCCTAGCTATAAAATCATCCGACGACAAACCAGAGTAAGCTCGTAATGCTAACTGCTGTACACGATCGCTCCAATCACTTATCGACTCATTAAGACCTTGAGTTGCGGTCTGAAACTCAACTTGGGCAGCCTCCGGAATAGTCTGACCTCCGAAGCGTTTTTGCATCATTTCTAAAGTTGATTTAAAATTCATGCGAGGAAATCTTCGAGTTATACTTGTAAAGTATTCCGCTGCCTTATCCGTCAAACAATAACATAGATAATCCTTACACCACGAGCTATGAGACCCCCAGGGCTGGGACAGGGCCAACCAGATAAACTTATCACTAAAAGTATCCCAACTTCCATCTGATTTCCCGTTATAAACTAAAGAGCGAGGAATCGTTCAGGGGTTAAAGGAATCTTCTCTTGGTTGATGTCTATTGTCATGTCTTACAAACATCCCCTCCCTTTCAAATGTATTGGGGTAAGGTTGGGGTTCCCTACATCTTACATCTTGACTTGGGTACAAAGGGGGTTGCATGCATGACCAGGGATCCTCTAAAAATACCTCTGCCTCCTCCAGAAAAGCTTCCCTATAATCAAAGGGTTCTGATTTAACATGCCATTTAGACTCGGTACTAAAATCTTAATTTTTCTGCCATGATATAGAGCGAAGCTCTAAAGCACCGCGCAAAGCGCGATGCTTGAGCAAAGCTCTTTTCCGGTAACACAGGAGCGTAATTGAAAACGTCACCCACAGACTGTTGATTAAAAAATAATTCAGACAGGAACCGGATACACTGGGCAAAACAGGTAATGTGCATGTCAACTTACCAAATCTCGCCCAAGTGAGATCACGTAACTAACAAAAATAATTCTACACACCAAATCTCGCCCAAGAACTATTTCTATGATGCGTCTAATCAATGACGTCATATATTTTTTACGTCAATGAAAATAATTCTCACACCTTTGTTCTTTTTTTAAAAACAAAATTAATGTATAAAATTTAGATCTAAATAAAAATCGATTTTGAAAAACAAAATTATTTAACATTTTTTGTATCACTTGAGAAAAATTAATTATGAAGGTTTTATATTTGACAATAATCAGCTTCGCTCTACTCAGGCAATGCCTGTTGTTACTAGTGTTACATATTATGATTATTGTTGATTTCAATAAACTAATTTTATTTGCAACAAAAATCTAACAAATTACCCTTTCAAATAACCTAAGATATAGGGGCTTTACTATAAAAGTAATCTAAGAAAATAATTCAACTTAATCAAGTCAAGAATTAAACTTAATCTAAAAACTTTCCCAAAAGTTTGACTATTTTCTCAAAAGTCGGCCATTTTGGTTGTTTACTTCCGGCGAAAATGCCTATCGGGAAATTCCTGAGTTAATTATATTTTCCACCTAACGTAAACCTAGACCAATAAATATCACTAAGTACAAATTAATATCCCTGCAGATTAATAAAAGTGAGAGAAATATTATAATCCACAGTGAGGTAATCTAAATTATTTGTTGAGTTTCCTAATGACAAATACTATCGATATAGCTAGAGCTAACCCCAAGCACTCACAAAGCATGCGTTACCAAGGTGACGGCTAGTACTTTCCCGCGCTTTCGAGTATATGCGTTTGCCCAATTGCAATATGAACTACAATTACCTTAATAAATATATCCGATACGAAATTACAATCACTACTACTTTTTATAATTTACCATGGGCAATTAGGTGAATTATATCCACTCAATCCAGGGGAAACGGGATTTTTAAACTAACTCCCACTAACACTAACCCACAAAAGTTCAAAAGCCGCAGCGCCATTTATAGTAAAATTGGGGTTTTATCCTACAATTAGATCAGGCCTAAGCCCCACGGCTTCACCCCCCCCCCATTGACCTAACCTGTGATGGCCAAGTAAGGCTTGATGGGTCAAGGGGTGATTCCCCAGTACAGTTAAGGATATTTTCACCACTATATTTATAGATAAAAGGGCACTTATCAACCGATCTCTTTTAATATCTTTTACACCACAACACCAACTCTTATTACACTTCTAGTCAAACACAGGTTTCCAACTCAGCATAGAGGGCAGAGAACTTGCTATTGAGATTGAGAGAGCATGTGCATATGAATGTGGTCTTTTATAACTTCTAAAAGCACATGCTTGGTCCAGTCTACTATTAAAACTGGTCCAGTCCATTATAGACACAAGGGAGACTGGGCAATTTTACTACACAACTAATACCAAAATATGTGCATCATACAGAATTTTAAATTCACGTTACAAAACTGACTTGACGTAATCTTAGAAATAGAAACATTAAACAAATACATACCATTTGCAACTTCTTGCTCCAAATTATTCTCTTCATCATTTAGCAGATTGTGATAGTTGGTTAGTGCTAGGGGTGCATAAATCCTATTTATTACACCCCAAAGTCGACACAATAGATTCCATAAACCCATCTTTTGGTGGTAGGCTAATTGTTGTTTCCTTTACTTGTTTGACGTCTGACCAACTTTCTGGTTGTCAATGATTCTTCAGTAGTGTGTCCAGATTTTACTGGTTTTGGAAGAAGAAAAAGGTAGACCTATTATAACTTGTTACTACAAGTGAATGATGCTCGACTGTCTTCTCCAGTAATAATTAATTCATTTAAACATAGAACTAGAATACTAACGGAAAAGCCCACTCGGTGACGTATAATGGTGATGACATTAATTATGTTGTACATCGCATGCGCGAAGTGGAATTTCAAGAACTTGACGATGTAAGTTATTTCATAATTTTGTGACCAGGGGGGAATAGGCGTACGAGCCAGGGGGGCAGGGGGGGGGGGGCAGCTGCCCCCCTAACTTTCGGGCAAGCTGACTTTTCGGGCAAGCTGACTTTTCGGGCAGGCGGGTAAAGTGATGAAAAAATTGTTTCATCTACTTGGCAAAATAAAGTGCCCGAAATCAAATAAAACACTAATTTTACGGGTTGGAATAGCAGTAAAACGCGTTTGCTGCCGTCAAATATTCCAAAATTTTCTTGTGTGGGGGTCCATACAAGGTCAGCTCCGCTTCTTCGCCTCTCGAGGAAAACCGGCGCCGCTGTCTGTAAACCTGAAATTTTTTCGGGCATTTCTAGTTTTGCTTCCCCAACTGTCATCGAGCCCTAATAAAACACTAATTTTACTTTTCTTTTAATTGAATGCCACGAATTTGTACTGAGTTGACTATGGATTAAAACATTTTGTCTGGAGCCACTCTATTTTGTGCGACTTTTTTCTGACATCGAATATTATTTGTGAATGCAGCTGCAACAGTCTGATTGGATGGTTGGAATTCAGAATGGGATTTCGGTTACAAAACCATTGGATACTTTTGGAGTTGCTTACACGGGCTAGAACAGCAGAAAACGCATTTGCGGTGGTTAAATTTTCAAAATTTTCTCCGGCAGGGTGAGGCCCCCATACCCCGCGACGATTGATTGTTTGTTGGGAATTCTGGTCAGCCAGGATGAAATAGCAGGAAAATGCGTTTGCAGCAGTTAAATTTCATCCCGTCTCCGTGGAATGTAAACGATCCATTGGAATTCGAGTCAGCCATCTTAATTAGGCTATATTAGACCACTCTGAAATTGCTTTGTTCACGGGCTGAAATAGCAGGAAAACGTGTTTGCAGCCGTCAAATATTCAAAAATTTCCTTTGGGGGGTCCATACAAGGTAAGCTCCGCTTCTTCGTCATTCGAGAAAGACCGGCGCCGCTGGTAAACCCGAAATGTTTTCGGGCATTTCGGGTTCTGCCCCCCGCCCCCTAACATTCATTGAGCCCGTACGCCTATGGGGGGGGGGGGGGGAATCAACAATAAACATGCTGTAGTTCTTGTCAATGATAAGCGTTAATTTTTACATAATCATAACGGAAACTAGAACATCGCTAACGCTGCAATATACGTCCACAGTTCTGCTTTGACTGATACGGTACTTTTTAAAATGAAGAGAATGAAATATGAAATGGCTGTAATATGAAATGAAATGGGGTTTTACGTCCTACTGTTCTGCTCCTAACCTGGGCTAATGAAGACGGGCATCCGCCATACAGTGTGCTACGAGGGAAATTTCGCCCGGCAGCGGCACTATCGCCTACTCTTATATCGAATTCCAACTGCCAAGGGATCTTTTACGTGCATTCTAATGTATACACGGGACCTCGATTTTTCGTCTCATCCGAAGGACTAGACAGCTGTCCTTGTCAAGCCCTCCGTTCTGCACCACTGACAAGGGGAAACCACGTCGGGTGTTCGGTTTGTTTTGCCTAATTTCAGACCAAATGTTAACAAAAAAGTGGATGTGACACTGCCGTCCTTAGAGTATAAGGAATAAGTATACCAACATAATCCATTCAGAATTTTGGCTTTCGGGCGCTAAAGGCAAAAATTGGGCGTGGCCCCGGCCCTGGAAGTTGGGGCATTCACAAAAATCATTAGTTGACGCCCTTAGACTATAAGGAATATATATGCCAAGTACCAAGCTGATCCATTCAGAATTGCGGCCTGTAAACGACAAACACAAAAATTTGGCTTAGCTCTGCCCCTGGGGGTCGGGACATGCAGTTGTCGTCCTTAGGCTATAAGGAATACACATCCCAAGTTCAAAGATGATCCATTAAGATTCGTGGCCGGTTGGCAAAACACACAGACACAAAGAAAAAATGGGTATGGCTTGGTCACATTCTACCCCGCTAAACATAGTAACGTCCCTGTTACATAAACAAATAAAATACAAATCATAAAAGTAAAAATACAGTTAACAATATGAAAAGTCTAAATAGTTCAAAGCTTTTAACGTTTTTATACAATCAGTCTCATGTGACAGATTTAGGTAAATGGTATGGATTTTGGTGAGTTCCAGCTGCAGATCTAGTACTTGTGTACCTGTATCAGGTTGGGTGTTTGGGGCACAGTTAAATTCACATACCGAACTAAGAACAACGAGTTCATTATTTACTTTCAAAGGTTCACTGCAAATAGTTCTATTGTCACATGTACTAGCATTCTTATTAGGACCTAATACATTAACTGGTGATCAGGCGTTTGAAGGGGCGTTTTCGAGATATAGGGGGTCAAATGTCTACAATGGGTGGGGGGGGTTGAGTGTCATTATGTTGACTGGGGCTGGGGGAGGGGGGTTGGCGGGAAATGATTCCACGTTGATTTGAATGAAGATTTACAATGTGAATTGGTTTCTGAATACATTACACCCCCCCCCCCTCCCACACACACACACACACACGGGCACCCACCCCGGTGTCCACCCCCACACAATGGGAATCTTATAAACACATTTAGAGATGTTTCACCAAGCTCTTAGAAATTCATCATTTCAATCAACGTGAACTCATTTCCCGCCAATCTTATCCCCACCCAGGGGCGTAAATGGGGGGGGGGGGGTACATTAAAGGAATTAATGAGGTAAACAAACAAAACAGGCGAAATTGACAGATAGGCCTCAAGATTCTGTCCCATTTTTATCCTCTCGTTAACGAGAATTTGGTTCCAACTTCCCTTTACCATGACATTGACTATTATATCCTTCTTCTACTCATATGTTGTCTTATACTGTCTGAGCACTATCATATTCAGTTTATTCACGGTTATAATGAACTGCCCAGTTATACTGGTGTGTGGGTCGTGGGGCGTCAAACTATACAAATGTTATGTCAACCCTTGCAAAACAGGCGGAATTGACAGGGGCAGATCTCGAGATTCTGTCCCATTGACTCATATTTCTGGTCCTCTCGTCCACAAGAATTTCTCCCAGCAATGAACTCAGTTAGAGATGCCGAGACTAACTGAAAATCAACGGAATGAAGCCATGGGAATGTCCAGGGCTGGCATGTCTACATGTGCTATTGCCAGACACTTCAATTGTCATCAGTCCACTATTGTAAGGTTGGTGGAACGTGTTCGAGTTACTGGATCAACACGTGACCGTCAACGTCCTGGTCCACAACGCGTTACAACCCAGGCTCAAGACCGCTACATTGGGGTCACTCATCTGCGTGACAGATTCCGCCCAGCGACTCGAACAGGTGCAGCAGTCGTCAGAAGACAAGGACCAGTAAGTGCCAACACCGTAAGACGTCGTCTAAGAGAAGTAGGACTCCGTGCACGACCTTATGTTGGAGCTATCCTCAGGGATCATCACCGTCAGCGGCGTTTGATATGGGCTCAAGGACACCAGACATGGAGAAGAGTAGACTGGCAAAGTGTGCTCTTCAGTGATGAGAGTCGCTTTCATCTTTATCACGCTGATGGCCGTCAACGTGTGTGGAGACGTCTTGGGGAACGTCTTGCAGACTGCTGCGTCTTCGAAACGGATCGATGGGGTGGGGGAAGTGTAATGGTGTGCAGAGGCTTCACATTTCATCACCGGACCGCCCTACACATTTGCAGGGGTCGCGTTGTTACTGTAGCCTTCCGTGATGATGGCCCGTGGGGGACACACGCGCTACTTACATCTGTGTCGTACTTTCGGTTTTGACCCCTCTGACTTTGTACCCTTGATTACAGATTAAACATCCATAAGTGTACAAATGTGTTGTTATTGACGTGTTCCCATTTGAATATGTTTACAGGATCATTTTGTTATACGAAAAACTAAGTGATGCGTATTCAATGGCGCTCAGTATATATGACATAAACTTTATGTCAACTTAAATAAAACTGCTTTCCGGCGAGACAACGATCGGCGAACAACTATATAATTATACAATACTATTGTTACAGTATTGGGTCTTTATATCAGGTTCAGATGACAAGACTAGTTTAACATCTTATAATACTTTTATTCTCTGCTTCTTACACATCAAGTACACACATCGTAATGTGCCAACTCCCAGACGCTCTCCCTCGTTCCGTCTCGGCTCGTGCCAAGGCGCCCATGGCCTCCGCTCTCGCGTCCTTGCCCCGACCTCACTGACTATGTCGTTTCCATTCTGGATTTATAAACCCTTCAAGACAAAGGATCTTATTAGACATCTGGCTAATGTATCATATCAGGTCTAGCATTCAATACATGATTATCAGACAAAGAAAGTTTAAATGAAACATGCCAACAAGTTAAGGTTACATAATGACATAAGGAATGCTACCAAAACCTTCAGGGGTGTCGATAGTAGACAGGTTTAAAATCACTTTCACGTGTCAAGATGGTAGGAACCGTCTATAACATCTGTCACTATCTATGTTCTACCGGGACGCTTAATGTTATAGCTAGTATTTTGTTGACGTTCATTGTGGGGTGGGATTTGGAACCGCCCCACCCCACCCCCATATTCCCAGCTTCTAGATCCGCTATTGCACATGGTCCCTAGAAAACTCGCACCTGTGGTGCTCGGCTCCTGACTGCGTCACGCGTACTGGGAGTATGGGCATCAGTCGGTCGCATTTTGGCTAAATACCCCCCCCCCCCCCCCAAAAAAAAATCGTTATGTACGCCTCTACTGGATATGAATTGGTAAAATACAACATAAGCTTTAGTTGGTGGTTAAATACAAGTATGTATGAAACAACACAAATTTCAGAAATTTCAACACAGTTTCAGAAATTTCAACACAAGTTTTAGAAATTACAACACAAGTTTCAGAAATTTCAACACAAGTTTCAGAAATTTCAACACAAGTATTGTGAAGATTTTCACACAAATTTCAACACATGTTTGAACAAATTTAACACAAGTTTGCGTTATTTGAACAAATTTAATACAGGTTTTGTGTTGTTTCAACACAATCTGATTAAAAAACAGATCTATATTTCGTTTCGTTTTTTTATACTTTCGATGGCCTACACTACATGAAGATCTGACAAGTTATAGCGATAGGTCACGTCAGGAGTCAAAAGACCGACTTACGCCCCTATGACGTCAGACATTTTATTAACCAATCAGCATTGATGTTACTAGTGGATTACCCACAGTTCCGTGAAAAACCCGCCTGAAGCTCGCCGTAACAGACCGTTTCATTGGCCTATCCCGGACCAGGCCCGTAGCCAGAGGGGGGCAAGGGGGGGGGGGGCAATACACCCCCCCCCCCCGAAAAAATGTTTTGCACCCCGAAAAAAAAATTGCCGACCATAGCTCTAAAATACCTACTGTAGACTGTGCCAGGTGTGACCCCCCCCCCCCCCGCCCAAAAAAAAAAAAAACCTCAACAAACTCCACTGCCCCTCCGAAGCTAGCAAGCTGGCTACGGGCCTGTCCCGGACACCATTCAGAACACGAGTTAAATAACAACTCTTCCAGATCCAAGTGTAGTAAAGACAAGTAAAACGAAATTTTGAACTATAAAAACGAAACGAAATAGGATCTGTGTTTTAACCAGATTGGTTTCAACATTTAATATAAGTTTGTGTTGTTAAATAGAGATATTTAACATAATACAATGAAAATAATACAAGATGAGAAGAAATTATATTCTACAAGATTTTAGTCTGTGGTGTCTTTCGCCGTAAGAGCTCCACAAGATATTGGACATTACAATATATAATTTTTTCACAAATTTCTTCTCAGATCCAACTTTGTGGGGCTTCTTAAGGTTCGTTTCGGGCATGCAAGTTAAAAATAAATATTTTATGAGAGTCCCTAAATGGTGTAGTTTATTAGTACAATGACCCGGTAAACGACAACGACAAGAAGGTGCAGATCCGTGACTAGACGTGACCATATATAGGCATAACATTATGATACGTAGGCTATCTTACTATGGTGACTGTGAGTGTTTTAGTTTATTGAAGAAGGATGTCCGGATACAATTCGTCGAGCTAGTATGGCGCATGTGACCATATATAGGCATGACATTGTCATTTGTATTCCATGAACTAGTTAACTACCCAGAAACATAATCTTTCTACCTAACTTCATATTTCTTTTATTTCCTATCTATGCCCACCTGCAGGAACTAATAACAAAATCGTTCCACAGAGAGAGAGAGAGAGAGAGAGAGAGATTCATTGATAGTGCGCTTTATTCACACTTTAAACTTTAACTGTATGTGCGACATCAGTTTAAAAGGACATGGCCACATATTGTTGCTGTGTTTAAATATGCCATTTACCATTCAGAAAGAGTGTTGTGTGCGTCAGGTCCATTATATTTTCGCGGTAACTGTCTGAAGGTTCGTTTACACTAAGCGCGACCGCAACCGTGAACGCGGCGATCGCATATTGGAATGGGGTCGTTTATACTGACCGGAACGCGAACGTGGTCCGATATGCTTTCGCGCGGAGATTGCCTCTAGAGTGGATGTTTGGGAATATTTCGAGCGAACGATTTTCATTAGCCAACCAGTGTGTATGGTCGAAAGGCTTACAAGGTCAAATCATCTATACTCCAGTTTTACCTGCGAATGTCCGTATCGCTCGCTGCTCACAACACGAACGATGATGCTTCGCGGAGAAAGTTGCATTGGGCAGTTGTCACTGGCACACAAACCTCGCGATTATCCGGACCCCATTGAGATCCACGGTAGATCATCAGTGGATGGGGTGAAAACCGTGGTTAACACGTGGACATGTACGTCAAAATCAACTTGGTAGTTGGAATTCAACAAAGAGTAGGGGACAACACACTACATGACGCCCATCTGAATAGCCATTGCCAGGTACTTTGTGATTGATCGGACACATCGGAATAAACCTGAACAGACACTTCCAAATCTATAAAATTTGCGAAATTTAGGAAAACGCAAATACATGTGAAAATGTATAAATTTTCTTTTATGGCGCGAGACCAAGATCGTTTGAACAAATCTGAATGAATAATTATTCATCAAAGTAGTTTTAAATAGATAAAACGCTTCAGACGATGCCGAAGATGTAAAAATTAACGGACCGACGACTAACGAAGGGGGGGGGGGGCGGGGTGTACATAAGCTAGACTACATCTACTGGTCAGATGAAAACTTAAGGGCGGTGCCACGTTGTACCGGGTGATTCTCAAAGATTAAGCATATCCTGCTTTGTAGTCTACATGACACCATATATAACTTCTAGTTATGAGACCAATTTAGACCTATATGAAATTGAAATTTTGTGGCGCCAGGCAGGGTAAGCTTACTCTTCCGGACACCTATTACCACAGTTTGTCGTGTATATCGCACACGGCGAACAGTCCATTTTGCTGATTACACTATTTTGCCTGTACCGTTTTGGGTTTTTTTGGGGGTTTTTTTTGGGACTTCGAATTTTGTCTAATGGTTTGGATTGTTCGTACTTAGTTTTATTTTATTTTCCTCTTTTCTGGGGTGCAGGGCAGTGGACCTGGCAGCGAACAACGTCTTGTCCTTCGGTTTGGACGACAAATCGTGGTCCCTTACAGACATTAACGTGCACGTAAAATAACCCCTTTTGATTGGAATTAAAAATATGAGTCGTCATTAGCACGACTGTCCAGGCAAACTTACCCTTATAGTACACTGTATGGCGCATGTCCGGCTTCATTAGCATGGATGGAGCAGAAAAGTAGGACGTTAAACCCCATTTCATTTTATTTCATTGTAACTGTGTAGGGAGATCCATCTCCTACTTGACAAATACTTAAGACGATATGCAACATGAACACTTAAGATAACGTGACTGAACTGAAAGGAGATATGTATGGGCGTCCCATCAATATTTTTTGTGGTGGGGACATGATATACTGTGTCCCCACCACTTATTTCAGATGTTTTGCTTACTGCTATTTTTTTTGATTGAAATCATTCCAGAGCTTTTATTGATATTTCAGAAACTTCAACTGGTACTATGTGAATCATTAAAATAGCTATGGGAACAGTATAAACAGCTAGATTTAACTTTTTAAAAAAAGCGAAATGTTATTATTTCAATGTGGTCGCCATTTTTGAATTTTAACGTGGGAAAAATGACGAAGTCGAAAGTCGACAAGACGGTACACAAGCCAAAATGCAAGTCGTCGAAAATAGGAAATTAGGAAAAAACGAGGGGAGCTATTATCGCAGTGTATTATTTCTTAATTTCCTATTTTCGAGTTCATTTTGGCTTGTATAGCGTGCTGTCGCATCACATTATGAATGGTAGTTATAGTCTTCATATTAAAACGGACCTAACAATTCAGTAACTGAAGACCTTTCGCCAAATACTTCTACTAATACATCTAATATTTCTTCTGGATTTGTCTTATCAGCTGCAGGGCGATAACATAATTCCTCTTTTGCAGGACCATCTAAATGACCTAGGATAAAATCTACTCTTTCTTCCAAGGAAGTTGGTCTAGCCTTAAGACTCCTAGTTACTTCTTCTCGAAATTCTAGACAGAAACTGTTCCTTTGGCGCCAGAAAATCTTTCGATTCTTCCTTCTCGAGGAGCAAAAACTAATCTTTCTCTTGGCGTTTTCTTTTGAACATCATCCAAAATTGCTTTTAAAAGCTGAAGCTGTGTCCTAAGATCTTCAATTTCCGCTAATCACGGTTGATCTACACCCTCAGCTCCTGCAGTATTTTTTTATCTATATTTACCATGATCAGCTGTTCCAACCTTCCACCCTTTTTAAAACTATTGACAGAATCCTATCGGCGACGCCATTTTGTGACCAAGGGGAATCAAAAATAAACATGTTTTAGTTCTTGTCAATGATAAGCTTTGATTTTCACAAAATTAATCAACGGAAAAAAGGATGGTGGTAACAACCCTCTGACTGGGCGTTCAAAAACTGTTGCTATAAGTTTGTTTGATAATAAAATGGCAGACACATGTGACAATCGACTGGACCAAGCAAGACTATTATTTTGTGACTTTATCAATTTTAATGAATTTTATTTAAATTAGTTATATACTAAACAGCAGAAAAAAAAGCGTCAGTACGATTTCAAAATCAGAGAGGCACTTTAATCAAATAAGAAAACGACTTACTAAATGAATCAAAGCATGTTTTTGTGAACAGTATGTTGAGACATTAGCGATTAATTCATCACAATTCCAAGACATTACGAGAATGGTGACACTTCTTAGTTTGCATAATATATGACATAATTGTGATGTAATAGTGACGTCATTGATTTTATTTTGTCATACGAGTACCAATTAAAGGATAGAGAGAGAAATAGGGTTTAACGTCCACTCGACACAAACTAGGTCATTTCGGGACTAACACATGGTTCAATTTTATTTCAATAATTCGCTTACGCGTAGGGTTCTTTAGCAGTGGGAGGAAACCGGAGGACTCGGAGAAAACCCACGAGGTTGGACAGGAGACCCTACTCCTTGCAACGTACAACCGGGGAATCGAAACCCCGCCAGTTGACTCAATGACAGACCGTATGATACAGCGCGCGCTAACCATTCGGCCACCCACCCCCCACCCATTAAAGGCTAAAATGTCAATTAAACACAGATTTTAAGTTTCAATAATCTATTTCATCGGATTGATATATTTATTATATTCAGACAGGAATAACATATGGCTTATCCCATATAAAGAGTCCACCAAGGAACTTAAAAATCCTTGTGTTTTTGTTATTTTACAAAATTACAGTGTCTGTAAATGGAAAGCCGTTAAATAAAGCCTCAACGAAGAGCGTGGCCTGACACGTTAATGATTTGTTCTTCTCGGAGTATGGTCTAGGGAAAGGGGGCGTCCCCATCGGCGTATCTTCGGATTTGAATTCACTTGGATTAAGGCCTCAGTAAGAGCAGTAAACAAGGATATAATATTAACAAGTATTTATGGGATGAGAATTTATTTTAGTAACCAACATATTTGTGCATAAAAGTTTGTTGACAAGCAATTAATGAACGAGGAAGGAAGGAGGTCTTAATCAGATGTAACATGTCACGAGTATCTTGTACGAGCTAAATCTGCCTTTCCGACTTCAATTTTATTTGAATTATTATTAAGATATTTATTCACATGACATAATTAATCCCCTAGCACATCGGATGGCCGATATTTAAATGGATTCGAACTCCCCCGAGATTTAAAAAAAATACGATAAAATGGATAATCGAGACGATAATAAACGTATACGTTACGTTTTCAAACACTCATAATCTTACATAATGCATATTTAATTGTAAGTCACGAATCATCGTGTAATTATATATAATGTCCATTGAGTTTAAAATGACAAGTGTTGAAGATACCACACACAAGCAAAGTATGCTCTTCTCAGCTGTAGTCACGAGGGGCGCCAGGGCGAAAGTAGCTATGGGCCGAGGAACGGGCCCATTCTACCCACCCCCCAACCACACACACACGCACCGCGGCTGACTTGACTGCCCTTCGAGGGCTTAACAGTACAAGTGTGGTGGTTAGGTATTTGTCGGTGGGGCGGCGACAATTGCGCAAAAGTTTAGTGAATCTAACGTGACCGCGAACCACAGGGAAAAAATATTCGCAGATTCCTTCTTAAAAAAAGCCGTCTTTGTCTGGTGTGTTAATGTGGAAGACGTCGTCTAGCTTTTCAAAGAAGAGTGGCTGCCAATGTGTCCATTATAAGAAGTGTTAAATTTTTTACAGAGAACATTATACCATAGGTTAATTCAAGACTCTCTCCGCAAGTGGGGCTAAGCTATTAACATATTTTTTAAAATTTTGTGCGTTTTCCAATTCGGTAGAAAGCACTTGTGTTGTCACAACCAGAAAACGCATGTACTACAGGTAAACAAAGGCAGAAGATTTTTTTTTTTCTAAACAATATTTTTTATTCATTAAAACTGAATTTGGATTGGAGAACAGGCTATGCCTATGTGTAACCCCTCTCTCCGATTTAGATACATGTACATTATAAAAATATATACATACATACATAATTACATAAATATTGAACATATATGATACATAATGGATAATATAGAGACTCTAACAAAATATTACTTTAATTCATAACCAAGGATTAGATTTCATTCTGGCTAAGTGGGTAAGACGCTGGCTCGCTAGCCTGGAGGTCGGGTGTTCGATCACTGCATTGGCCGAGAAAGTTCATTCAGATTTTCCGGCGTGATTTCCCCACATGTCAGTGATGCAGGATGGAGGGCCTGACAAGGACAGCTGTCTAGTCGTTCGGATGGGACGAAAAACCGAGGTCCCTTGTATACATTGGCGTGCACGTAAAAGATCCCCTGGCAGTTGGAATTCGATATAAGAGTAGACCGTAGCGCCGCTGGCCGGACAAAATTTCACTCACAGCACACTGTATGGCGTATGCCCGTCTTCATTAGCCCAGGTTAGGAGCAGAACAGTAGGACGTTAAACCCCATTTCATTTCATTTAGATTTCATTCTTAGATTTGCTTAGCACTGCTAAAGGTAGCTGTGACAGTTTGTGTGAATGTTATGTAGATTTTTGGTTAGGTCTTATGTCTGAAGCCAATTCTTGGCAATGGCTTCCGAAGCCTCACTCAATTTAATTTTTATTTCTTCGTTAAGTTAAAAATCGATTAAATAGATACACGCGATATAAACAATAATATTTTACGGGAATTCCTACTTTGATTTCTCATTTTACAATACTTTTACATATATTTATTTTTATATATTTTATTTACAATACGTGGGGGATACACTGGATTTATTTTTTTCAAATTGAATACTGATAAAATTGACATGTCTTGCAACATGAGTGGTACTACTTGATTCCCTATTTCCGAATCTTGCGGGATTAACTAATTATTCCGCTCGAGGTAAGCATTCCGCATTCCAAGGGGAGACTTTGTCTCTGGTGGCTTGCAAATCTCGCAGTAGTAATCGTTCATTCCGCTCGAGGCAAGCAAGATCTCCGGAGCAGGGCTGGCGGAAGCAATTCTTGATTGGGGGGGGGGGGGGGGGCTACCATCCTAGGTCCTTAGGCATGGGTCCAGGGGTCGCCTGGGGATCTAGATCGTCGGAGACGCTTTCAAAGCGATTTCTGGCTAATAAAATTAATCAGCAATGAAGTGAAATTTTATTTCATTTTTAACTCCCTTACCATAAAAACACAATCCTGTGATGCTGAACTTGACAAATATATGCATAATGCATGATGAAACTTACAATGTACGTTTATTACCGAAAGACCTCGGTTCCATTCGATATTGGCGTATATAGGACCGTCATTTCCTGGATTATGCCCCCTGATTTTACAAACCGTGAACCCAGTAGAAGTAACAGTTTTTATTTGATTGTAAAAAAAAACCCCATTCAATTATAGAAAGTCAAATTTGTTTTATCCGAAATTGACGAGACTTGAAATATAGGTCTATCTCCCAAAGATCTTGGTTTCTTTCGAAATTGGCATGTATTGGACCGTTACGTCATGGATTATGACCTCTGATTGTACGAAAAATGACATTTTTAGCTGATGGACACTCTAGAGGTCACATTTTTCATCAAATTTTGATGAAACTTGAAATGTATGTTTGGTTCCTTTCCATATTCGCGCATATCTGATTGTAACTTTCTGGATTATAGCCCCTGATTATACGAAAAATCGCGTTTTTAGCTCGTGGTCCCTCTAGAGGTTACAATTTTTATCCGATTTAAAAGGCATTCGAATATATCACCGTTACACCATAATTACGGTTGAGTTCACATTTCCTGAAAATGAGACCTAGCTGCCCGACAAAATGGCCGCTGCCATAAAAGCATATAATATTCAGTTTAGATCTAAATATTAAGGCCACCTGCAGATTTCGCCAATGTCACGAGATGTAAACAGGGCTATAGTGCAAACCCTAACCAAAGATCTAGCCCTAACCCTAACTCAAAATCCTCTGCAACAATCCCCTGCCCTAACCCTGTTTACATGTCGTGACCTTGACGAAATCTGCCAGTAGCTTTAACATTAGGATCTGATCGTAATACCCAGGTTGTAGACCATCCAGCGGTTCGAATTTTTTATCCAATTTTGATGAAATTTAAAATATATATTTATATCCCAAAGATCTGGGTTTCTTCGATATTGGCTCGTATTGGACCGTAACTGTTCAAATATATCACCGTTACACCATAATTGTTTCCGCAAAATCGGACCGAAACTTCCCCATCAAATAGCCACTTCCCTTTTCGAAAATCTATCTTATACTCATATTTGTGACTGTCGTTTGTCTGTCTGTTTGTCTGCCTGTCTGTCTGTCTGTTCGGGGTTGGCGGCTACACTAGGTCTGCCCCCGAGTCTAAAATTTGGGGTATAGGGGTAGCTCGGACCGGGGAGTAAAATAGGTCAGGTGGCGTTAGTCTACCACTTCCGGTTTCGGAGTTATGACCCCCGAGCGAAGCCGGTCTGTTCGGGGTTGGCGGCTACACTAGGTCTGCCCCGAATCTGAAATTTGGGGTATAGGGGTAGCTCGGACCGGGGAGTAACATAGGCCAGGTGGCGTTAGTCTACCACTTTCGGTTTCGGAGTTATGACCCTCGAGCGAAGCCGGGTATCCTGCTAGTAGTATAATAAAATCATGTAATACCCAGGTTTTGGACCATCTAGAGGTCACAATTTTATCCGATTTAGATGAAACTTAAAAAGAGTATCACTAGTTCATGGGTGGGTTCCATTTGCTTGCGCATCTGCCCCTGCCTTTTACACAAAATGTTAAATATGAATGAAGTTTGTGTACCTTTCACTATGAACTTCAACTGTGTGTTTAAAGATCAAAAGTTCTTGGATCAGTTCGACTTTGGTAACATCAGACCTTACATTCTAGAGCTATAGACTCTTCTTTTCACGCAAAATCTGAAATATGTACGGATTTTGTAGGCACTCCAGGGGGGAGGGGGAGGGGGCTACCATTGTCGTCCCATTCTGATGAACCTTTAATATGTTAAGAATCAAATGATCTTGAATGATAGGATAGCCCTTTTGATTTTACCTCTTCCCCGTCCATTTCTTACAAAATGTGGGCATATCTTGCATGGCGACCGCTTGTTTCAACTGGCCATAGCAGTGAATTATTTGGATAAGGGGCACAAGGAAAGATTATAAATAGTACTCTATCGCGTCGTTTTTCTAATTACCTAATATGTCATAGATACAACAGACATGAGATGGACTTGAAATAAAGATCGACCGTTCATTTATCTTATCGCGACCCTCGCAACCGCGGGTCTTTTAACCCTGGGAACAGTATAGAGCATAGCAGGGTTTTCTTGTTCTGAAAGTCTACGTTCTAGAAGCCTCACTTCTACTCCTATGTTAAATTCAAGCCTTTTTGTTTTAATAGAATAGTTACTTGCGTGCAACGACCTGGAGAAAAGGGTACTTGCGGCCAAAATATTGGGGGGGGGGGTGAATCAGCAGTGAATATTCGTAATTCTCTGTGAAACAGATTGACTCAACCATTAAACTACACGTAATCAACGCGGGAAGCCTGAGATCCTGTTTACGAACTTGTTACTTTCCGGTTGCATATAAGAGCCAGACACTGCATGTCTATACGCTCAAGTGTTTAATAGGGCCTTGTTACAGTTGTATGAAATTATCTGTATAATCTGTGTGAAATACTTGTAGTAAATAAAATACCTGACATCACTAATCACAGTTTAAAGTAGCTTATAAGTCCGTAACTCAATGGGGGGTTGGATGGCCGAATGGTTAGCACGCGCGCACTGTATCATACGGTCTGTCATTGAGACTGGCGGGGTTTCGATTTCCCGGTTGTACGTGGCAAGGAGTAGGGTCGCCTGTCCAACCTCGTGGGTTTTTCCGGTTTCCTCCCACTGCTAAAGACTCCTACGCGCAAGCGAATTATTGAAATAAAATTGAACCATATGTTAGTCCCGAAATGACCTAGTTTGTGTCGAGTGGACGTTAAACCCCATTTCTCTCTCTCGTCTCTCTCTCCCCCGTAACTCAATATCATCCAACATCTTCGACATTAAAAACACGAATTTGTTTTTGCAATTTAAATCAGCATTGGTGTTGTGATCTTACCTGGAAAAGATGGGCTTCTGATATCCAATATTTAAGACAAAATTAACATTTTACCATTGGTACACGAATCGTGTACCAGAATGCGTTTCAGTGCCATTTGTAACAAGGTGCTCAAAGAATGAGGCTAGACATATTCCACAAGTCATGTCAAACGGTGATGGCATACTCTTATTTGGAGAGCATGCACAATAAATACTATCGGTGTTGACGGGCCCGTAGCCAGCTCATAAAATTTGGTGGGGCTACGGAATTTTTTGGAGGGGCTGATGGTGGTAGGCGGCTAAGAAGGCTCCTAAGAAATCATTATTGTTGGCGAAATATTGGGGGGGGGGGGGGCTAATTCGATTTTTTGGGGGGCTACGGGTGTTGACTGGAATAACCAGACGCTAGAAACCGACTTTAGGTTGAAACTTCTGGCGTATTTCGGCCAACATAACTGATGATAATTCACAGTAGCCTAAAACGGAAACGATTGAATGTAAAACAGTTTATATAAATTCCTATTACATTATTATATGCGTTGTGGCCCATTTGGGCCAATTTCTAGGTCCAAAATATTAGCGATTAAAGCTCCTTTAACTCTATAACTTCTCATTTGACCTCAATTCTATGTGGAGTGGAGTCAATTGGAAGAAATAAATCAAAATGGATTGAAATCTATATTTTAATCAAATTCGTACTACATGATTATATTCTATCACTTTTGCTGGTTTATGTGCAGAGGCGGATCCAGAGGGGGGGGGGGGGTCGAGCTACATAAATTTTTTTGTAAATCAGTACTTTTTATGAGAAAAGTTTCTCGGCCGTGTGCTTTATCCTTTATCGTCAGATGTGGGACAGGCTGGGCACTCAAAGCACGAGATAATGATATAGACATTA
The DNA here is from genome assembly GCF_932274485.2 of Patella vulgata. Lineage (NCBI taxonomy): Eukaryota > Metazoa > Mollusca > Gastropoda > Patellidae > Patella > Patella vulgata. Next base: position 6,638,564 of record NC_065882.2, on the reverse strand, counting down.
TGTGATATCATTATCTCGTGCTTTGCATCCATGAAATTGAATGACAAAGTCATTGTATTAATTCATAATAAAAATTGACACCAAACGAGGTGTTGAATCTCTCTGTTTGAAAAGCTCAATGTGTATGTATATACGCCAAAATGACCATAGAGACCATGCGGGAGGGGGAGGGGGGAGATACATTGTCTCAGGAACCTGACAAACCCCCTCCTGCAAAAATTCCTGGATCCGCCCCTGATGTGCCAACTATATATTATTGCTAAGCTATTTTTGAATTGTAAATTACATTTACAAATATGTAAATATTGATTCTTTGAATTATATATTGTCAATCAAAATCTGAATATGCAATATGCTATGTAGCCATATACATGTATGTGAAATAAACTATTATTATTGCTATTTAATTTCTTTGTAAATCTCTGTTAATCTGTCGAGAGGGAGGGGCTTGATAAACACGTCGCTTAGTATTTAACTCAGTAACTGTGTATCCATAAAATTGTTCCCTGTGTTAATATAGACTAACAGTATATAAATATTAATTGGCTCAACTGTAAACAAAAATCAAATAAAATTCTCCAAATCCTGCACTTGTCTTAAAAAAAATGAACAAATCCTATTTAGCTTATATTTGAAGTAGAAAATGAAATGAAATGAGGTTTAACGTCCTACTGTTCTGCTCCGAACTGGGCTAATGAAGACGGGCGTACACCATACAGTGCGCTATGAGGGAAATTTTGCCCGGACAGCGGCACTACGGCCTTCTCTTATATCGAATTCCAACTGTCCAGGGATCTTTTACATGCACGCCAGTGTGTACACAGGACCTCGATTTTTCGTCCCATCCGAACGACTAGACAGCTGTACTTGTCAGGCCCTCCGCCCTGCATCGCTGACAAGGGGGAACCACGTCGGAAAATGTGGATGAACTTTCTCGGCCAATGCAGGGATCGAACACCCGACCTCCAGGCTAGTGAGCCAGCGTCTTACCCACTTAGCCACCGTATTTGAAATAGTATTTGCAAACCATACATATATATCACGTTCAATGTTGTTTGGGGGGTTGGATGGCCGAATGGTTAGCACGTGTGCGCTCTATCATAAGGTCTGTCATTGAGTCAACTGGTGTGGTTTCGATTCTCCGGTTGTACGTGACAAGGAGTAGGGTCGCCTGTCCAACCTCGTGGGTTTTCTCCGGGTCCCCCGGTTTCCTCCCACTGCTAAACACCCCTACGCGCAAGCGAATTATTGAAATAAAATTGAATCATACCGAAATGACCTAGTTTGTGTCGAGTGGACGTTAAACCCCATCCCTCTCCCTCTCTCTCGATGTTTTCAATTTTAACACTCCGCCAAACCATTCAACCGGACGAAGAGCGAGTCGTCTATATCAACAGAATGGTCCGGATTGAGCACACCGTGGCGACACCAAACGACGTCATAATGATGTTGCTAGGTAGAAGTATCAAAATTCTAAATTTGTTTGCCGTTCATGCTTAACATGTAAAGCGACAATGAAGTAGACAACAATAGAAATAAGATGAAACAGAATTAAAATTTACATTGAACAAATAAAGAAGTTGGATTATACATTGTCTTAATTTAGAAATTACATGAATGGAAGTTAATAATTACATGAATGGAAGTTAGAACAGGCGCGGATCCAGGATTTTTTGCAGGTGTGTGTGTGTGTGTGGGGGGGGGGGGGGTCTAGGTTGGATAATTGCTTAACTACATGTAATTGTGGTGGGCGTACCGCCGCGAGCGCGGAAGGCGCTTAACGTTGTAACGGGGGGTCTGGGGGCCCTCCCCCAAGAAAAATTTGGTAAATTAGATTCAATTTGGTGCATTCAGACGTATTTCTGGAAGGTAAATTCCAAAATTACAGGTCTAAAAATCGCCAATAAAATCGCATAAAATGTCCTTAAAATGTTGATGGGGAATGCTCTCTTCACAGGTGAGGAACACAATATCTTCAGATACCATATTATGGTTGTTCTTCTAAATAGGAATTTACTATTAGAGTAACCAGTCCATTTAAGTATAGGAAAGTTGGTCGGGGTTTTCCAGAGCACAAACTTTCACAGACGAAAAGTCTATAGACTTGATTTACTGTTTTTACTTTCAGCGCATAAAAATAAATAATATAGTTGCAATAGTTGCACAGGCTTAATCATAAATGTAGAGGTTTACAGGGAATTTTCACACACAATTAAACAGATTTATCTTCCAAAAATCATGTGGGACCTTCACTTTAACTGTGCAATGCAGAGAAAAGTCGGCGTGGCTTTTTTTCTGATGAACTGCCCAACGATATTCTCGACTTTTAGCTGGAGCTTTCTGTTAACGTTGATGAGCACCAGGGCACTCAGGCGTTCCTCTCTTAACGTTGGTCTTAACCTGGTTTTTATACGCCGAACAGCCGAAAATGATCGCTCCGCAACTCAATGTATACAAACTCGCAATTTTGGGGTCAGTTTCAGGCTTTTAGATTTAAGTTTCTCGGACCCTTCAAATTTTCAAGTTTGAGCAAGGGGGGGGGGGGCATACCCCTGGACCCCCTCCCCCCTCTGGATCCGCGCCTGTAGAAATTACATGAGTATAGAAGTAAGAAATTAGACGATAGCATGTTCGAATTTTGAATCTAATATACCGCCATACATCAGTGCGTTTATATTTTAACCTAGTAAGACAAATATGTCGCACCCATATAATTTATTAATTGGGAAAATTGTAGAACACAATAGCAACATTATTTATTGTAATTATGGTAAACGTCACATGTCAACGAGTTTAATAATCCCCCCAGTTTATAATTTAAAACCCTCATCAAAGGAACATAATATTGATATTGAATATAGGTTATATCAATTTCGTCTAATCTTTTTTTACATTTATTTATCCATATTCTCGGCTCTAAAAATATGAATGCATATAGAACACAGAGAATACAAAATCTTTAAGTGAAGTAACTGGGCCCCTTTGACTTTGCGGGATAGACAATTTGCTAGGGTTATCGGGAGGTGAGGGTTCTTTACAGATCCCCCCACAGAAAGCACGGGCCGTGGGTCTAACGTTTCCTAACCCATACGGGTTACCCTAACCCTAGCCCCTTTGACTTTGCGGGATAGACAATTTGCCCTTTTCAACACACATTCATTTAGGAACAGTAGGACGTTAAACCCTATTTCATTTCATTTCCATTCATTTATAGTGAATAAAATGTCTAATAAATAAATAAATGTAAAAAAAAGAAAGAAAAAAGAGCGGTATCCAGATTATAAATCATTTTCTGAAACGTTACTAATTTTAATTTATGAATTGTCCCAATTTTTTTTAAAATGTCAGGTTTTCATTACGTATTTGATATGATTTTAATTATAAATTTAATCAGGTAAAATATTAAAATTTAATTATTTTCCACGTGTATAAAAACTTTCTTTTGTTTTTTCTAGATTATGGAAGCCGATCGATGAAATGGTCGACCTGTGTGAAATTCGACCAGTCTGTAAAGAGTTGTTTCCCCTTAAATAACTCTCCCCGTTCCTGTACCGGATGTCAACAAAGCGTTCATAGCAACTTCTGTCTAATTTTAGTCGACTCGACTGTACTGTAAGATGGGATAAATATACTTATTTATATGGACGTACAGATGTAAAATATTTGTTAACAACGTCGGCTGCTAGACTAGAAAAGTAAGAAAAATAATATTTCATTTAGTAAACTACAAAACCGACGATCCTATCTTTCTGCCATTTCTGGTATTTTATTTCCCCAGGCCCAGGGAGACTGAGACTGAGAGTGACAGTTCCATCGTAGTCGTACTGTGGCCTCCATGTAGAGAATAATAAGAAACCAATCAAATATAATATTTGTATTTTATGACTATCACTCTATAATCTGTCATAGAAAAAACTTTTGTTTATCGAAAGCCGATTATTTTTCGTTTTGAAAATTTATAAAAACCTTAAAACCCTACTTCTAAAGTTCTATAATATGACATGCATCAGCATAGTCAGATCAATATTGAATGTTATTATAATTTATGCACAATACTGGATCTTCAAAATCATGTACATCTCAAGACTTTGACGAAATCTGCAGGTCCTAGCCCTTACCCTAACCCTAACCCAAACCCACAATCCTTATATCAAAATATTTCGCACGAATTTGAAGATCCAGTATTGTGCATAATTTATAGTGACATAGCCTTAATTATCTCAAGACTGTGGCTAGCTGGTTACGAAGGCCACCTGCAGATTTCCTCAAGGTCACAAGATTGTAAACAGGGCTAGCGCTAGCCCTAAGCCTTACCCTTCCCTAACCCACAATTGGCAAATGTATCATTTTCTTTTAAAAATCCAACGTTATTATCACGCTCAACCAGGCGGCATTCAGAGGTCGCAGTGGTTCAATTTCAAGTTGCGTAAAAATACGCAGACATTCTAAAATTTTGCGTTTTTATACGCCCTTCTGTCGGCCCGTCCGTCCGTCCATCGTCCACAATTTCTTGTGAGCGCTCTAACGCCAAAAGTTATCATCCAATTGTTTTAAAATTGATATATGTTGTTTACATTAGTGAGATGAAGAAGCCTATTTAATTTCAATAATTTCTGTGTATTACGTCTAGAGTTATGGCCCTTGTTTCACTTTATTGATCCTTGTGAAATTTATATGCATTATTTAGATAAGTGATAGTAGAAGCCTATTGAAGTTCAGCTATTTCCGTTCATTACGTCTAGAGTTATGGCCCTTGTTTCACTTTATTGATCCTTGTGAACGCTCTAACGCAAAAAGTTATCACCCGATCTTTGTGAAATTTATATGCATGATTTAAATTAGTGAAACGAAAAAGCCTATTGAATTTCAGCAATTTACAATAATTACTTCTAGAGTTATTGCCCTTGTTTCACTTTGTTAAACCTTGTTAATGCTCGATTGATGATAGTTATCATCCGGTATGTATGAAATTTATATGCATCATTTAAATTTGTGAAACAGGTCTATTGAATTTCAGCAATTTTCGTCAATAATTTCAAGAGTTTTAGTGATTGTGAACATTTGAATGACAAAAGTGATCATGTGATTTGTATGAAATTTATATGCATTATTTAAATTAGTAAAACGAAAAAGTGTGTCAAATTTCAACAATTTCTGTAGATTTGAGACCCTTGTTTCAGTTTGTAGAACCTTGTAAACCCTCAAACGACAAAATTTATAATCTGATCTGTATGGAACTGTCTTGTAAAGGCCATCAATTACGTACAAAGGAACAAATATGGGACAACCCTTGATGACCGCTCGGACAATTTAGCTGCTGTGGGCGTATGTTTTGTTGCCTGGCAACCTATCTTTGTCCTCTACATCTGCGTGGCTTAGAGCCTCTCAAAATACTCAATATTGGCCGAGAAAGTTCATCCAGATTTTCCGACGTGGTTTCCCCTTGTCAGTGATCCAGGACGGAGGGCCTGACAAGGACAGCTGTCTAGTCGTTCTAATGGGACGAAAAACCGAGGTCCCGAGTACATATTGGCATGCACGTAAAAGATCCCTTGGCAGTTGGAATTCGATATAAGAGAAGGCTGTAGCGCCGCTGCCCGGGCAAAATTTCACTCATAGCACACTGTATGGCGTATGCCCGTCTTCATTAGCCCAGTTTTGGAGCAGAACAGTAGGACGTTAAACCCCATTTCATATCATTTCCTTTCTCTCTTCCATTGTGTAGACCTAGTTTTGCATTGAAAAGAAATGATAAATTTTCAAATACTGTGGCGAGTAGAAATTATTTCTATTTTTTATGTGAATGTTTTTTAAGTGCTAGAATGCTTCCTATGATTGTATACGTAGTAGTTATTTCACAACCTACTACAGATTTAGAAATAATATTGCTTTGACTTTCTTAGAAAAATGCAATCGTCGCTTTAATGTTCTTACGGAAAGCTTTAATGAAGGGGTTATTGCATTGACGTCGTATTCATTTTTTTTATTGTAGACAAGCAAAATGAATCAACCAACTGTGATAGATCCAAAAGTCTTGGCCTTGATGGCGAAACTAGAGAAAACCAACCATGAGGAAGAAGAAGAAAAAGAAGAAGAAAATGGCACAAATTTCGATAAAACAGAAGAACAAAAAACTTTTCTACCTCCTTCAACTTTAGAGGAATTTTTTAAAATTGAAAAAATTGTAATTGACTGAAATTTTGAAACTGTATTTTATGATATTGTAGACGTGGCCGACAACTTAGTTAGCATTGATAGCAAGCGTACCTTGAAGATTCGTAGTAAAGTGACTCATTCAGCTGGTCACGTGATATCATCATCATCCAGTAATCATGCACGTGACATTCACCACAATATATCCTGCAAATAGTTTTTGGGGACTTGTATACTAGCAAATCATGAAATTGTAGGCATGCATTAAAGCACTCACTTGCACGTAGGAGTCTTCTTAGCAGTGGGAGGAAACCGGAGGTTGGACAGGCGACCCTACTCCTTTTCACGTGCACCCAGGAATCGAAACCACGCCAGTTGACTCAATGACAGACCTTATGATACATCGCACACGCGCTATCCGTTCGGCCATCCAACGGAAAAAAAACCAACCCCATTTCTTTTCACGTGCAACCGGGAATCGAAACCACGCCAGTTAACTCAATGACAGACCTTATGATACATCGCACATGCGCTAACCATTCGGCCATCCAACGGAAAAAAAAAAAAACATTCAAAGAAGAGTTGGTGGAACTGGGGCTGTCCTGTCAAAATTCTTCTAACTGGTATTGCACATGTAACTTATACAGAAATGAAAAATTATCTCAAAATGACCAAAGTATTGTGTTGACAAGATGTCAATCCCTATTTGACTCATTTCCATTTCAGACAACGTGGCCATTAAGTACAGAATCACCATTAGATATGAAGACAGAAGGGATGATGTTAGGTACACAGCAAGATATTATTAATATCTTAAAACAGGCAGCCCGTATCCTTTATTTAAACATACATTATGCAAGAGCTAAATCTGCCTATTGCAGGTCTTTCTTTAGGCCTAAAATGTTTTCTAAATTATTAATTAGATATTAATTAACTTATCCAGGCCATAATTAACTCTCGATGGCATCGGATTTCTCCGATATTAAATAGATTAGAACAGTTCAGCCACACTTTGATTTAAGCTAAAAATGGAGGAGCGAGAGCCGAGACTTAGCTTCGAACAACCAGTACTGTGGTTGAAATTATTGCACACGTCTTGTCAAACCTTCAAAGACTAATATCTTCGCTCGCATAGAGTAATTTGAATGAAATTTTCAAATTATTCATTTTATATTATCTATTTTAGAACTATTATAGCAAGAATAGCTAGCTCTTTATCTAAAGGGGGGTTGGATGGCTGAATGGTTAGAACGTGCGCGCTGTACCATAAAGTCTGTCATTGAGTCAACTGACGTGGTTTCGAATCCACGGTTGTACGTGGCAAGGAGTAGGGTCGCCTGTCCAACCTCGTGGGTTTTCTCCGGGTCCTCCGTTTTCCTCCCCCTGCTAAAGACCCCTACGCGCAAGCAAATTATTGAAATAAAATTAAACCATATGTTAGTTGTTGAGACACAGACCTGTTTATTTGCACCTTTTGTGTTCTATCTTGAAGATATGACTTTATCCATGATAGTGCGGCACCACAGATCCCAACCGAACATTCCGGCCTTTGAAATAAAATACTATGATCTATAGTATCAAAAGCAGCACTGAGGTCCAAAAGTACTAGGTGTATGGCTAGATTCCTATCCAGTGCCAGGTCAATATCGTTTTTAATTTTAAGTAGAGCCGTCTCTGTACTGTGACCTCGTTTGTAAGCTGATTGAAGTGATTCGTGTAAACCGTTTTCAGACAAATAATTTGAAATTTGAGAAGCAATAACTCTTTCAATAACCTTGCCAATGAATGGTAAGTTGGAAACAGGTCGATAATTCTTACACAGCTGAGGATCAAGGTTTGGTTTCTTCAACAAAGGTGAGATCAGAGCTGACTTTAAGCATACAGGAACAGTACTAGTGGTTATAGAATCATTAACAATGTCAGTAATGATTGGAAGCAGAACCTCCAATACTTTCTCCTCTTTCAGAAGCCAGGTTGGGAGAGGATCAGAATTACATGTAGCAGATTTACTCTTAAGTTTTATCTTCTTGACCTGTTCTTCAGAAACAGTGGTAAATAAATTTAGATTGCACTCTAACGACGGAAGTGGTTCATCAACCTCCGAATCGGAGTCGACCAGACTATCTAGTCCTTTCCTAATATCAGATACTTTAGTTTGGAAAAAAGAACAAAACCTCTCGGCAAGCCCAAGTTCATCAGTTGATGATGGAAGCCGTCGGGTTGTATCGGATGTAAGTGACTGAACACTTTTAAATAAATCACGTGGTTGTGAAGATGATAATTTATTATTATAGTAACTATTCTTGGCAGATCTGATCATAGATATGACCTTTGCAGACTGTGCTCTGTATATCTGGTTATGAACCTCTAACTTGGTTTTACGCCACACTCTTTCGGTTTTTCTACGAATTTTGCGCTCACTATGAATTGCATCATCGTACCAAGGACAATGGCGATTGGATTTTAGCTTCCAAGTTTTCAGTGGCGCATGACAGTCCAATACACTGATAATGCAGGTATCATAATCCTCAACAGATTTAGTTGGATCTCCAATCAGTGTACTATTGAAACATTCTGACAGATCGCTAGAAAAGTCCGCTAGATTTATGTTTCTAAGTTTTCGCGATGTTACTTTCAGCGTCTGGCTTTCGACTGATTATTCCATAAACAGGATGGTGGTCAGAAATAATATCGGGCAATACATCCACGGAGTCAATCAGGTGGTCATCATTCCCGGTGATAATTCAATTAAGAATGTGTCCCTTTACATGTGTAGCTTGATTCACATGCTGAACCAGATTATAGGAATAAAGTAAGTCATTGAATTGGGCAACAATAGGATCACTGGGTTTGTCAATGTGCAAATTAAAATCACCCAGGATAAGTATGGATTCAGGCAGAAGAACAACTTTAGATATAAGCAATTCAAATTCTGATAAAAACTGTCTGTTGGAACATCTATTAGTTGCAGTAGGTGGGGGGTGATAAATCACCAGGACACTCAAATCTGTAGATTTTGTCCAACAATATTCAAAAGACTGTATTTGGGTTAAATCATTATGCTCCACATTCAACTTAATATTACCATTGTACAACAAGCCTATTCCGCCACCTCTAGATGATATTCGGGGTTAATTAATGAAAAGATACCTATCTACACACAGTTCGTTTATAACAGTCGATTCATTTTCTGTTAGCCAAGTTTCTGTGATGGCAAGAAGGTCAATACGGTGTTCTATAACAAACTCAGCCAAGAGTTGTGTCTTATTCTGACCGATCGGGCATTGATTAAGGCAAATTTAAGATTGTTTAATTTCTTTTTGTGATTAAGTTTAACAGATATAAGATTATTAAAGTTTACAGGAATTGCAGGATAGTCATACAGGTGATATGGTCTGTTGCCAGTTATAACAGATATAAACTTTTGTTTTCGACTTCCAGCTCTTTTGCCTCTGGGTTTTTTAAATATATGTAACCGCTTTAAGCAGTCAAAGTCAATGGATGTATGAACAGAATTAACTGATTTAAGTTCTGAAAGCTCACTACGTGAGTATTTAATCATTATGGATTAACCTTTAGTGATATAAAGTGATTTGAACAACATCCTTTGTTTGCTTTCCTTCACACCTCTCTGTTTACAACAATGAGTGTTTTGATGAGTACGGGAGAACAATACGGATTAACAGCAGTTCAGTTACACCAGTTGATCAAAATACTATTTTAGTTTGAAACAATATTTCAACAATAACTTTTAAAATTCAAAAGATTTTTTCAAAATTATTTAACTAAATGATTCCTTACAGTTGGTTGCATTTATATGCAAATATTTGTCACAAACCTATACTTGAAACACACAGAAAAGATCAAAATCTTGAGAGCACAATTACACACAGCTGCCTGTTAGGCGCTTACACACATCTAAATCTTACATAATGTATCTTTAATTGATCTCGTTTAAAACATTTTATTTATTACTAATATCTTAAAACAGGTGGCTCGTATCTTTCAAATAATCGTATTTTAAAACATGGACTGACTCTTATCTAGTTCACTACGGTTTGTAAACTCAAAATTTTATTTTATTTATTTTCTAAATCTAAATTATTAATTAACGTATCCAGACCATAAACAACTCTCGATGCCATCGCTAGCCTGCAATATTTACTGGATTTGAATACTACATTTTGTGATGGATAATTTAACGTAAAAATGGATAATGGAGATCTTGTTTGTTAATGATGACTGAGACTATCCTAAAATTCTATGGCTAATATCTTGGTTCAGCAACAATATGCTCACATTAAATAAAGGACTATAAAAATATTTCCCCAAAATATATATATATATTCCACCTTAAACATACATTATGTGAAAGCTAAATCTGCCTATTGCACATATTTCTTTAGGCCTGAAATGTTATCTAAATTATTAATTAGACATTAATTAACTTATCCAGACCATAATCAACTCTTGATGTCATCGCTAGCCTGCGATATTTTCTGGATTAGAATCCTATCTGCTGCTTAATGCTCATTGATAATTTAATAAAAAAAATTGGATAATCGAGACTATGTTTTTTATCGTATCGACTTTAGTAATGATGATCGAGGCTAGACGCCAAATTCAATCGCTAAAATTAATGATTAAATGGATAATCAAGACTATGCTGTTATCGTACTGACTTTAGTAATGATGATCAAGGCTAGCCGGAAATTTCAACCGCTTAGTTCTCGGTTCATAGTGGATCAATTTGACTGAAATTTTCAGCAAATTGTCTTTACGTTATATAGTTTTTAACTATTATAGTGAGAACTGTCAGCTCTTTATCTAATCTCCCATAATGTATCTTTAACATTGATTAGCATTAGGAACACACATGATTGATTCTCTGGAAGACAGGTTGGGGAAAATTGAAAATACTTTAAGAAATTTTGCTGATGAAATAGTTACCGATCAAAACCGAGGAATGGAAATTGGTGATGGTTACTTTCACTCCCCAGCTAAAAGTAAGATTTGGATTTAGTTATCGTTTACTTAAACATACATTAAGCAAGAGGTAAATCTGCCTATAGCAGGTCTTTCTTTAGGCCTGAAATGTTATATAATTATTAATTAGACATTTTATTAACATGGAAAGACTTTAATCAACTCTCGATGCCATCTTATGTGTCCGATTTTCATTGGATTTGAATTGTATCTACTGTTCAATGCCCATTGATGATTAACTGTAACAATGAATAATCAAGACTTTGTTAATTAGCATGATAGCGGTGACAATGACAAACGAAACTACAGACTGGAAGATCTAGCACAACAACAGGAAGCACATACCCTAGTAACTACAAAAGTGAGTTACTAGGTTTTGCCTTTTGACGGGAGAGTATCGGGATGATGAGATGTGAATTATATGTTAATCTCAAAATAACCAACGTATCGGGATAATGTGAATCATATGTTAGTCTCAAGGTATCGTGTTGACCAGATGTTTGACCCCATTCCACTAATCTTGTTTGTTAAAACCAATTTCAGCTTTTATAACAGAAACTTCGGAAACTGAAGGACTAAAATCTCGGGGGAGCTCAAAAGGACACAAAAGTCTTGTAAGTTATTTTAGAATTTCTTATGATTTACTTTATAAACATGTAAAATCGTCACCCATTGTGTAATTTTAATGGAAATGGCTAATTTTCACTTCTTAATCAGCGTACCTAATTAACAAAAAAATTAAAAATATTAGCGATAGATAATCTTCTAGTTTTGATTTAGTCAGATTAAAACGATGGCTATGAAAAGATATATAGGTGTCACTTGTTTGTTTATATTTGTAAATTCAAGCATGTGAGGTGTGATATTCCGTTTAGAGACTCAAGGTCACCGGAAAAGTTTCAGAAGGTTTTTAAATGATGCAAGTAATTATGTCAACATTACTTTTAAATAAGTATAACAGGAACCCGAACGTCAATATTACCTGCAACAGGTAAATCTCAACCTCAGTAATTTCTGGCGTTCTCCGTGGGTAGTCGTAACTTTCCGTCAATAAACAATCTGACATCATTTTAGTCCTTCTGCTCATATTCTAGTCTATATTTATATGAGAAGGACTAAAATGATGTCAGATTGTTTATTGACGGAAAGTTACGACTACCTGTTGCAGGTAATATTGACACTTGAGTTCGTGTTATACTTATGGAAAGGATATGTTGACATAATTACTTGCATTATCTAAAAAAATTTGAACTAGTTAAAATGTTTTTTCTTTCTCTGTAGGATTTAGCAGAATCTATGATCGAAGCAAGGAAGGGTTCATTAGAATACTGTACATTTCCTGGTTTCCGTGCCAATGAATCAATTGAGTTACCAAGTCAACTAGAAGCACCACCTATATTAGACAGAGTTACCAAAGCACAAGATTTTAATGTAAGGCCACACAAAATAAATATTCCCAATCTATATAGATCTATATTTTGTTTCATTTTTTTATACTTTCGATAGCCTACACTACATGAAGATCTGACCAGTTGTAGTGGATGGTCGTGTCAGATGTCATACAAGCCGCTTTTGACCTTATGACATCAGACATTTGATTAACCAATCATCAGCGTTGGTGTTTCTAGTGGGTTACCCACAGTTCCGTGCACCTCACACCAAACACTCGTTATAACAGAGTGTTTCATTGGTTATTCCCTCACATTATCAAGAACGCGGGTTATATAACAACTCTTCCAGATGATAGTGTAGTAAAGACAAGTAAAACGAAATTTTGAACTATAAAAAAATGAAATGAAATAGGATCTGTGTTTTAAGTACATAATGCAAAATATTCTGGTTCTCAAGACAAACCACGTCGGATAATCCTGATGAAGTTTCTCGGTCAATGCAGGTATCGAACACGCAACCTTCAGGCTAGCGAGTCAGCATGTTACCCACTTAGCCACCGTGGCTCCCCGTGCTTTTTTTGCTTTTATCTGTAACTATACTCATTTTCCTATAGGATCATTCCATTTCAAGTGGGTCAATTTCAGAAAGTTGGGAAATCGCCCCCCTCGAACAAATCTGGAAAAAATATATGTTATTATACATGTAAAAATTAGAAACTATGCAAAATTTGTGGTCTGTAGCTTGAACATTGACTGAGATAAGGGCATTTGAGTTTTATGAGTTACCACTAAGTTTTCAAAACTTGATTTCCCACCCCTGGCCCACTTGACATGGAATGACCCTATAGTATCATTAATCAGTATTCATAATAACACAACTTTATGGATTTACTACGTCTTATAGTCGGAGCAGATTTCATTACTTCTTATTTTCTTACATGCAACGTTTCAATACTCTTATAGGTATCTTTATCAAACACTGATCAATGATGAATTTAACCATACATGTCATGTACATTCATGTGTAAAACAAATCGTACAATAAAAACAAACAACAATCAGGTTGCTAGTATAATAAACCAGTTATAGTTAAACATATAAATAAGTTATATTATTAAAGATACATTATGGGAGATTAAATAAAGAGCTGGTAGTTCGCACTATAATAATTAAAAAATAGATAATGTAAAGGGAATATGCTGAAAATTTCAGTCAAATTGATCCACCTTGTACCTAGTATTTAGCAATTGAATTTTGGGCCTGACTTCGGTCATCATTACTAATGTCGGTACGATAAAAAATCATAGTCTCGACTATCCATTTTTTGATTTAATCAGAAGCAGCAGACCAGCTTAGAATCCAGTAAGTATAGCAGGCTAGCGATAAGTTAACTGGATAAGTTAATTAATGTCTAATTATTTTAATAATTTAGATAACATTTCAGGCCTGCAATTGGCATATTTACCTCTTGCATAATGTATGTTTAAAGAAGTCGTTATCATGTTACATATCTAAGCTGGATACCAGTTTATTTACAAGCAGTACTTAATTGTTTTCTCTATCTATGAACAAAAGCATATCTCCAATTGTTTTCACCAATCTTGGTGATTGGGTGGCTGTGTGGTCTTAATGCATACAGTTGAGATCATAAGATCTGTCGTTGAGTCAAGGGTTCGTTGTTTTGTTCCCAGACCTCAGCTTCGTATCCACCTGGGTTTTGTCCAGGCCCAACGATTTCCTTCAACTGCTATCGACCCCTACTTATACCTAATAAAATGTGCCACATGGAATGGCATATATAGACCATAAACTTCATTTCTCTCTCTCTCTCTCTCTCTCTCTCTCTCTCTCTTTTCCAGCCTGGTTTCACGAAGTTTTGGAAGAAGATATTTCTATCAGAAGCATCTGTAGCTGTTATTCAGGATACATTTTGGTGGATCTTTCTTGACCGTTTTAATAAAGAGGTTAGTTTTTGCGGAAGTATTTTTATAGGCCACATAGCCATGGTGACTCAATGAAAAAGCGAGGACCTGTGTATACTTGGCTTGCACGTAAAAGATCCCTTTGCAATTGGAATTTGATATAAGAGTAGGCCATAGGGCAAAATTTCCCTCATAGCACACTGAATGGCATATGCTCGTCTTCATTAGCCCAGTGGGAACAGAACAGTAGGACGTTAAACCCCATTTTATTTGATTTTTGTAGAAAGGACTCGATGGTGATAAAGATCTGGTATTTGATCGAGTAGCTGATAGTTTTGTAGCGTTGTTTACTACTATAAATACAGATGTTAAAGATAAAGTGCTACCGGTAAGTAAAATTTAATCTGATTACAATACAGATCTATATTTCGTTTTGATTTTTATACTTTCGATGGCCTACACTACATGAAGATCTGACCGGTTATACTAGAAGGTCGCGTCACAGGTCGTATGAGCGGCTTTTGACCCTATGACGTCAGGCCTTGGGTAATCAATCAGCATTGACATTTCTAGTGGTTTACCCACAGTTCCGTGCATTGCCACTCAAGAAGCTGCTGTACAAGATGGTTTCATTGGCTAATCCATCACGCCATCCAGAACTCTTGTACTAAAGACAGGTAAAACGAAATTTTGAACAATAAAAAACGAAACGAAATAGGATCTGTGTTTTAATCAGATTGGGTAATATTATATAGAGGATATTTGTCGTTTTAGAGTGAATAACATATTTTATTTCATCGAGAAGCAAGAAAACTTATATTTTCACGAATGCTACGCATTCGTGAAAATATAAACGTTTTCTTGCTTAGAGATGAAATAAAATATGTTATTCACAACAAAACGATAAATGTTCTATTTATTTTATGGTTTTACAATCATTTTAGGTAAAAACAACATGGACTACTTTAGCCAGTGGAATAACACTTTTATTTCACTGATAAAATGTGGTATTCCACTACTGATCATAAAATAAAAATTGATATTTTATTGATTCTCTTGGAGGTTGGGGATTGAATGGTAGATAGATCTAATGTGGTTTAATTGGTTCTCACACTTGTAAGGACAAGAAGCAGGGCTGTTCATCAAGCTCTTGCCTTTTCTCTGGTTTCTCCAGTTTCATCCCACTGCTAAAGATCCCTATGTGTAAGCAAATTAAATTAGTATTTGACATATGCCATATCTTTGTAAATACTGAACAGAATTGAACCCTTGTTAGATATATATTCCTTTTAGAGATTCAGCTTACACAATTCATCTAGTCGTAGGATGAAAATTTAGATATGTATTGTAGGTTTACTCAGACTGTATGCTATGTATTGTAGGTTTACCCCAATTGTTACGCCCAATCACTGTATGCTATGTATTGTAGGTCTACCCCGATTGTTACGCCCAATCACTGTATGCTATGTATTGTAGGTCTACCCCAATTGCTATGCCAAATCACTGTATGCTATGTATTGTAGGTTTACCCCAATTGTTACGCCCAATCACTGTATGCTATGTATTGTAGGTCTACCCCGATTGTTACGCCCAATCACTGTATGCTATGTATTGTAGGTCTACCCCAATTGCTATGCCCAATCACTGTATGCTATGTATTGTAGGTTTACCCCAATTGTTACGCCCAATCACTGTATGCTATGTATTGTAGGTTTACCCCAATTGTTACGCCCAATCACTGTATGCTATGTATTGTAGGTTTACCCCAATTGTTACGCCCAATCACTGTATGCTATGTATTGTAGGTCTACCCCGATTGTTACGCCCAATCACTGTATGCTATGTATTGTAGGTTTACCCCAATTGTTACGCCCAATCACTGTATGCTATGTATTGTAGGTCTACCCCGATTGTTACGCCCAATCACTGTATGCTATGTATTGTAGGTCTACCCCGATTGCTATGCCCAATCACTGTATGCTATGTATTGTAGGTTTACCCCAATTGCTATGCCCAATCATTGTATGCTATATATATTGTAGGTTTACCCTGATTGTTACATATGCCCAATCACTGTATGCTATTGTATTGTAGGTCTACCCCGATTGCTATGCCCAATCACTGTATGCTTTGTATTGTGAAGCGTTTCCCGAATCAACACCAACTTTTGACGAAGATTTTAAACAGTATCTGGTTAACTTGGCCCATGAGTGGATAACTGGTGAGATAAGAAACATGTTCTTTATACCTTTAAACATACATTATTCAACAGCTAAATCTGCTGGTCTTTCTTTAGTCCTTAAATCTTATAAAAAATATTAAAGTTACATTATGGAAGATTAGATAAAGAGCTGGCAGTTCTCACTATAATAGTTAAAACCTAGAAAATGTAAAGGCCATTTGCTGAAAATTTCAGACAAATTGATCCACTCTGAACCAAGATTTTAGCGATTGAATTTTGGATCTAGCCTCCATCATCATACTATGTCCGTTGGAACGATAAAAAAACATAGTCTCGATTATCTATTTTTTTATTTAATTATCAATGAGCGTTAATCAGCAGATAGGATTCTAATCCAGTAAATATCGCAGGCTAGCAATGACATGTAGAGTTGATTATGGGCTGGATAAGTTAATTAATGTCTAATTAATACTTTAGATAACATTTCAGGCCTAAAGAAAGACATACAATTGGCAGATTTAGCTCTTGCATAATGTATATGTTTAACCATAATCAACTCTCAATGCCATCAGAGGTTTGAGATTTTAATTAAATTAATGAGAAAGGTTCAGCCATTTAATGATTTGATTTTAATGTGAAGAAGCGAGGCTAAGCCTCGAATATACCAGTACAGTGAGAAGCAAGGCTAAGCCTCAAATATACCATTACCACGGTTACGAATATACGTTGATAAACAATTGATGCATACATCTTGTCAAAAATACAAACAGTGATAACTTGGCTTGGCTAAGAATAAATTAATTTGAATGAAATTTTCAATATATTCATTTTGCATTATCTATTTTTGAACTATTATAGCAAAAACGGCCAGCTCTTTATCTAAATAATGTATTTTTAACTTAAATTTATTATCTTGTTTTAATATACTACCTGCTTACATTTTAAGTGATAATTATGATTTATTCAGGTAAGTTCATTAAACAGCCTATATGAACTTCTCTCTCTCTCTCTCTCTCTCTCTCTCTCTCTCTCTCTCTCTCTCTCTCTCTCTCTCACACACACACACACACATTTTAAGTGATAATTATGGTTTATTCAGGTAAGTTCATGAAACAGCCTATATGAAGTTTTATGATTTAGGTTTGAAGCCAGTTCCAGGAACGTATAATAATTGGAATGTCAATGGACTGAAACCAGGTGTGCCAAAAGGTACCAAAGCAGATGAAAATGTTGTTGCTGCAAAACAAATGATTCAGGCAGCGGCTCTAAACAAGAATGGTATGTATACCATGACAAGGGTGGACGTATCCATGACAGGTGGACCTATTACCATGACAGGAGTAGAGCTGTTTTACTGTATAAACATGACAGGGGTGAATCTGTTTTATCATGACAGGAGTAGAGCTGTTTTACCATGACAGGGGTGGACCTGTTTTACTGTTTAACCATGACAACAGGGTGGACCTGTTTTACTGTTTAACCATGACAAGGGTGGACCTGTTTTACTGTTTAACCATGACAACAGGGTGGACCTGTTTTACTGTTTAACCATGACAGGGGTGGACCTGTTTTACTGTATAACCATGACAACGGGGTGAACCTGTTGTAGTGTGTATAATCATAACCTGGGGGAGGGGGGGGAGAGACGTGTTTTGCCATGTATAACCTAACCAGAAAGAGGTGGACCTGTTTTACTGTGTATAACCAGGACCAGGATTGGGGTAGATTTATTTCACATGGCCACCTGGAGATTTCGCCAAGATCACGGGATGTTAACAGGGTTAGTGCACATGATTGTTGCCGAAGATTGTGTGTTAGGGTAAGTACGGCCTAGGACTAAGTCTTGGGTTAAGTAAAGGCCTAGGACTAGGTCTTGGGTTAGGGTAAGGCCTAGGACTAGGTCTTGGATTAGGGTAAGGCCTAGGACTAGGTCTTGGATTAGGGTAAGGCCTAGGACTAGGTCTTGGATTAGGGTTGCTAGCCATGTGTACATCTTGTTACCTATAGCAAAATCTGCAGATGGCCATGTGGAAATTGATCTAAGTGAGTGAGTGTGAGGCGTGTTTTATCATGGATAACCCACCACACTTATCTCATTAGTCTGGTTGGTACGGAAAATTAGGTTGTTAAACCCTGTTTCACTTTAATATGTGTTTGTGTGTGGGGGGCGGGGGTGGGAGCGGAATGGTTAACAAGGTCTGTCGTTGAGTCAAATGGTGTGGTTTTGATTCACCACTTGTATGTGAGTAAGATCGCCTGCCCAACCTTATGGGTTTTCTCCAGGTCCTCCAGTTTCCTCCCACTGTTAAAGACCCCTACGCGCAAGCGAATTATTGAAATAAAATTAAACCATTTGTTAGTCCCGGAATGACCTAGTTTGTGTCGAGTGGACGTTAAACCCCATTTCTCTCTCTTATAATACCAAGTATCTTGTTGTTTCAGTATCAATAACGTTGGATATTGAATCATTTACGAAGTTAGTAGATCGTCTAGGTAACGACAAACAGACGAGTCCGTCGATATCTCCGCATGGTTTTACTAGAGAATCAACTAAAACAACTACCATTACGTCTGGTTCATGGAACACACCATTACCTACCACACAAACTAAGTTGAGGGTCAAACAAGTCATAGAGGTAATGATCAACATTTAACCTTGACCTTTTACACCAATAGTTCTTTTGACAGAAGTTAAAGCATAGAAGGGCAGACCCAGGAATTTTTGCAGCACAAGGTTTGCCAGGTTCCTGTTAAGGAAATTTGACAGTTGACAATGCATTATGCCATCATCGTCTCCATATTTTGTAGGCATACATACACACTGAGCTTTAAAAAGAAAGAAATCTAACCCCCTGTTTGACATCAATTTTTTATACGCCCACATTTTCATGTGGACGTATTATGCCGTTGCCCCTGTCCGTCCGGACGTCCGTCCACAATTGTTTGTGGACTCTCTACAGGTCACAATTCTTATCCGATTTTGACGAAACTTGAAATATAGGTTTATCCCCAAAAGATCTCGGCTGCTTTCGATATTGGCATGTATCGGATCGAAACTTCATGGATTATGGCCCCTGATTGTACGAAAAATCACGTTTTTAGCTTGTGGACCCTATAAAGGTCACAATTTTTATCCGATTTATTTGAAACTTGAAATGTGAGTTTATAACCTAAAAATCTCGGATCCTTTTGATATTCGCGCATATCGGACCGTAACTTTTTGAATTATGGCCCCTGATTGTACGAAAAATCGCATTTTTAGCTTGTGGACCCTATAGAGGTCATAATTTTTATCCGATTTAAAAAACCGTAGTATTATATCACCGTTACACCCTAAGGATGGCTGAGTTCGAATTTCGTGAAAATCGGACCAAAAGTGACAGACAAAGTGGCAGCCGTTCGTCTCAAATAGCGTAAAAATATGGTATATCAAGGTTGTGGACCCTATAGAGGTCACAATTTTTGTCAGATTTATTTGAAACTTGAAATATAAGTTTATAACCTAAAGATCTCGGTTCCTTTCGATATTCGCGCATATCGGACCGTAACTTTCTGAATTATGGCCCCTGATTGTACGAAAAATCGCATTTTTAGCTTGTGGACCCTATAGAGGTCATAATTTTTATCCGATTTAAAAAAAACGTAGTATTATATCACCGTTACACCCTAAGGATGGCTGAGTTCGAATTTCGTGAAAATCGGACCAAAAGTGACAGACAAAGTGGCAGCCGTTTGTCTCAAATAGCGTAAAAATATGGTATATCAAGGTTGTGGACCCTATAGAGGTCACAATTTTTATCAGATTTATTTGAAACTTGAAATATAAGTTTATAACCTAAAGATCTCGGCTCCTTTCGATATTCGCGCATATAGGACCGTAACTTTCTAAATTATGGCCCCTGATTGTACGAAAAATCGCGTTTTTAGCTTGTGGACCCTATAGAGGTCATAATTTTTTATCCGATTTAAAAAACCGTATTATTATATCACCGTTACACCCTAAGGATGGCTGAGTTTGAATTTCGTGAAACTCGCCCAAAATTGACAGACAAAATGGCCGCTGTTCGTTCTCAAATAGCGTAAGAATATGGTATATCAAGGTTGTGGACCCTATAGGGGTCACAATTTTTATCAGATTTATTTGAAACTTGAAATATAAGTTTATAACCCAAAGATCTCAGATCCTTTAGATATTTGCGCATATCAGACCATAACTTCCTGAATTATGGCCCCTGATTGTGCGAAAAATCGCGTTTTTAGCTTGTGGACCCTATAGAGGTCATAATTTTTATCCGATATAAAAAACGTATTATTATATGTAAAAATAGGGTTTATCAAAGTTGTGGACCCTATAGAAGTCACAATTTTTATCCGATTTTGTTGAAACTTAAAATGTAAGTTTATAACACAAAGATCTCGGTTCCTCTCGATATTTGCGCATATCGAATTGTAATTTCCTGAATTATGGCCCTTGATTGTAGGAAAAATCACTTTCTTCTTAGCTTGTTCTCTATCCATCTCTCGAAAATGTGGGCGTATCCTGCCTGGCAGCCGCTGGTATAATGAATTAATAGGGTCATATTGTGATTTAATTTCATTGATGTAAAACATTAATTGTGATATCACACTTGTCTATATCATTATATCGCGCTTTGAATGTCCATTCCACCCCACCATCTGATGATAAAGCACATGTTCGTTTCTCATAAAAAATTTCCCTCATAGCACGCTGTATGCTGTATGCTCGTCTTCATTAGCCCAGTCGGAGTAGAACCTTAAACCCCCATTTCATTTTTATATAAAAAAAACAAACGGTTTTTCGATAGGCCTACCTACTAGTTTCACCGTATCAAGTTTATTAAGGGGGGTTGGATGGCGGAATGGTTAGCACATGCGCGCTGTATCATAAGGCCTGTCATTGAGTCAACTGGCATGGTTTCGAATCCTTGGTTGTACGCGACAAGAAGTAGGTTTTTTTTCCGTGGTCCTCCGGTTTCCTCCCACTGCTAAAGACCCCTATGCGCAAGCGACTTATTGAAATAAATTTAAACCATATGTAAGTCCCGAAATGACCTAGTTTGTGTCAAGTGGACGTTAAACCCCATTTCTCTCTCCCTCTCTCTCTCTCCCTCCATCTCTCTCTCTCTCTCTCCCTCTCTCTCTCTCTCTCCCTCTCTCTCTCTCCACCTCTCTCTCTCTCTCTCTCTCTCTCCCTCTCTCTCTATTTTTATTTAAATTCACATTTTATTTTGATCATTACAGTCACATCAAATAGGACCTGGGCCGGAGTATGAAAGAGTTAAATTCAACACCCAGGGACGAAGCCCTTTAATCTCACATTATCTGTATATGAGACAACTGAGGGATCTAAAACAACCAGGACAGAAGCTCCGCAGAACAGAGATTGCCAAATTACCATATCCTTTTATTATATGCACACAGTTAATGTCTGATTGACTTCGGGAGCCACGGTGGCTAAGTGGGTAAGTCACTGGCTCGCTAGCCTGGAGGTCGTGTATTCGATCCCTGCTTTGACCGAGAAAGTTCATTACGATTTTCCGATGTGGTTTCCCTTGTCAGTGATGCATTGCGGAGGGCCTGACGGGGACAGCTGTCAAGTCGTTGGCATGGGAAGAAAAACCGAGGTCCTGTGTATACATTGGTGTGCACGTAAAAGATCCCTAGCAGTTTGAATTCGATATAAGAGTAGGCCATAGTGCCGCTGCCCGGGCAAAATTTCCCTCATAGCACACTGTATGGCGTATGCCCCTCTTCATTAGGCCTGTTTCATTCTCTCAGATATTTAGGGAGACAGGGGGCTTGGATGGACGAATGGTTAGCACATGCGCGTTGTATCATGAAATCTGTCATTGAGTCAGTTGGGGTGGTTTCGATTCCCATTTGTACGTGACAAGGAGTAGGGTCGCCTGTCCAAACTCGTGGGTGTCCGGGTCCTCCGGTTTCCTCCCACTGCTAAAAAGACCCTTACGTGCAAGCGAATTATTGAAATAAAAATTAAACTATACGTTAAACGCCATTTTTCTCTCTCTCTCTTTAGGGAGACAGGAGGTAAAATAGACCAAAACTAGATAATGTAAAGGGTATTTGTTGAAAATTTCAGTCAAATTGATCCTCTATGAACCAAGATTTCATCATTACTAAAATCCGTACAATAAAAAACATAATCTTGATTATACATTTCCTGATTAAATTATGAATGGAAGTCGAACAGGAAATCGGAACCTAATCCAATAAACATCGCAGGCTAGCGATGACATCAAGAGTTGATTATGGTCTGGATAAGTTAATAAATGTCTAATAACTTAGATAACATTTCAGGCCTAAAGAATGACCTACAATAGGCAGATTTAGCTCTTGCATAATGTATGTTTAATTATGAAGGATTTATATTTAACAAATCATGCTTCGCTCTACATATTACTTCCAATCTATTGTACAAAAAATCTCTGTAATATTATCAATATTTCCATTTCCGTCAAAAAACTGTGAAAGACACTTTTAGATATATTTGGTTATATTCCGATAAAACTACCATATTTGATTTCTTTAACTATTGTAACACCACCAGGCCAGACATACCAACAGTTAATACAGAACACATTGTCATTATCTAACGCTCTTAGTAAAGAATATCAGAAGTAAGTATATATATATACAGGCCTGGAATCAATAGGTGGGTTAGTATACAGGCCTAGAATCAATAGGTTTTCTGGACCATCCGAATGTCTCAGCACTCTTTACCTGTCAGTCTAGCAGACTCTACATTTGACAAGATTTGAACCTGGGACGTTCTAGCAAGAGTTTATTACTTTGACCACTCAACTAAGATAGCCCCTGGAATTTTATAAGGAAGACATTGATGCCTTCAAAATGGAATATTAAAAAAATTTGTGACGGCTTTCAAACTTCAGGAAATCACTGAGGCCTTCCGATTTTTCCTGAACATGAATAGTTCTCTCCATTTTTAAAAATAGACTAAAAATGACATATAGTGGTGTTAGCCCCAGATATTATCTTTCATTTTCAGAGACCTTGTTCCATAACATTTTCAACCGTTTGCCCGCCAAATTGGATTTTACAAAAAAAACCTTCAATTCTATATTTAGTCCCCATTTTGATTCTGTTTTTTTAAAACCTTTTTTTTTGGTTTTGAACCTACTCTAAATGACAACAATCCCTATGGAGCTGATTTTTTAATTTCGATTTCGTTTACTCCGGTTTCACTTTGAATTTTTTAACCTTTTTTAGACTTTTGACCTAATATGACCCTTGACTTTTGCATATATGGTGACCCTGTTGTCTTCTATATTTATAGAATCTGTGATGAAACAAATCAGGGTATTATAGATCTCGAGAGACGGAAAGTAGAAATGAATAAAGAAATCGATGCCTTACAGAAAGAACTCTTATTCACACGAAACCCACACGATTTAAAAATATTATGTGAAAAAATAGCCGCTTTACGGGTAAGTACAATAATACTGATAGAATAATCAACCAATGATCTACAATTAAATGTTTATATATTTCCCTAAAACGGACACACTAAACAAATGACACGGCTGTATCAATCGCGGTCGTAATTCGCCTAGTGTGTCCACTGTCATAAGGCTGAATCAAACATCAGTGTCAAGTTTCGCCTAGTGTGTCTCCCAGTGGCATAGCGCGTGTGCATTGTATCATAAGGTCTGTCATTGAGTCAACAGGTGTGGTTTCAATTCCCCGGTTGTACATGACAAGGAGAAGGGTCGCCTGTCCAACCATGTGAGTTTTCTCCGGGTCCTGCTAAAGACCCCTACGCGCAAACGAATTACTGAAATAAAATTGAACCATTTGCTAATCCTGAAATGACCTAGTTTGTGTGAGTGGACATTAAACCCCATTTCTCTCTCTCTCTCTCAATAGTAGTTGGTGCAGAGAGTTAAACCCTATTATTTCATTTTTTACCTTTTAAGGTCATGTTACGGTTAAATGTTAATATCAATTAATATTCTTGAAATATCTTTTAATAACAGGAAAAAAGTAAAGAACTTCCCATGACAGTTGATTCCAAATCATCTGAGATGTCTGATTCCAGAGCGAGTAGTATTATAGAAGACAACTTGATCAAATCACCCAAATCATAATAGACCTATGTACTAATCAATGTATTTATTATAAGGGAAAACATGTCCGAGAATACAGGGTTCCTGTTTCAACAGTTTACTACAAACAGTAATAACTTGGCTCAGAATTAAGTAATTTGAATGAAATTTTCAATATTTTCATTATCTATTTTTTTGCTATTTTAATACGCCCACATGGAAATGTGGTCGTATATTGCTGTCGCCCCCGTCCGTCCGTCTGTCCGTCCGTCCGTCCAGCGTCCACAATTTCTTGTGAACACTCTACAGACTACATTTATCATCTGATTGATTTGAAATTGTTATATGTTGTTTGCATTAGTGAGATGAAGAAGCCTATTTAATTTCAATAACTTCCGTTAATTTCTTCTAGAGTTATGGCCCTTGTTTCACTTTGTTGCACCTTGTGAACGCTCTAACGACAAAAGTTATCGACCGATCTATATGAAATTTATATGCATCATTTAAATTAGTAAAACAAAGAAGCCTATTGAATTTCATCAATTTCCGTTAATTACATCTAGAGTTATGGCCCTTGTTTCACTTTGTTGAATCTTGTGAACGCTCTAATGACAAAAGTTATCAACCGATCTGTATGATATTGATATGCATCATTTAAATTAGTGAAATGAAGAATCCTATTGAATTTCAGCAATTTCCGTTAATTTCTTCTGGAGTTATGGCCCTTGTTTCACTTTGTTGCACCTTGTGATCGTCTAACGACAAAAGTTATCAACCGATCTGTATGAAATGTATAAGCATCATTTAAATTAGTAAAACAAAGAAGCCTATTGAATTTCATCAATTTCTGTTAATTACATCTAGAGTTATGGCCCTTGTTTCACTTTGTTGAATCTTGTGAACGCTCTAATGACAAAGGTTATCAACCGATCTGTATGATAGTGATATGCATTATTTAAATTAGTGAATTGAAGAATCCTATTGAATTTCAGCAAATTCCGTTAATTTCTTTTGGAGTTATGGCCCTTGTTTCACTTTGTTGCACCTTGTGAATATGTTGTTTGCATTAGTGAGATGAAGAAGCCTATTTAATTTCAATAACTTCCGTTAATTTCTTCTAGAGTTATGGCCCTTGTTTCACTTTGTTGCACCTTGTGAACGCTCTAACGACAAAAGTTATCAACCGATCTGTATGAAATTTATATGCATCATTTAAATTAGTAAAACAAAGAAGCCTATTGAATTTCAGCAATTTCCGTTAATTACATCTAGAGTTATGGCCCTTGTTTCACTTTGTTGAATCTTGTGAACGCTCTAATGTCAACAGTTATCATCTGATCTGTTTGAAATTGATATGCATCATTTAAATTAATGAAACGAAGAAGCCTATTGAATTTCATCAATTTCCGCTAATTACGCTGTGAGTTATGGCCCTTGTTTCACTTTGTTGTACCTTGTAAATGCTCTAACGACAAAAGTTATCATCCGATCTGTATGAAATTTGTATGCATTATTTGAATTAGTAAAACGAAAAATTTCTGTAGATTACTTCCAGAGTTACGGCCCTTGTTTTAGTTTTTAGAACCTTGTGAACCCTCAAACGACAAAAATTATAATGTCATCTGTATGAAATTATCTATTAAATTCCCCTAATTACCTACAAAAGAATAAATATGTGACGACCCTTGTCGACTGCTCGGACGAGTTAGCTGCTGTGGGCGTATGTTTAGTTGCCTGGCAACCTATCTTTGGCTTACATGTACCAATGTGCTCTTTCACTCCCTATCTCTCCTATTTTTCCCAAAGAAATAAGAATAAAATTTTGAACAGGTGTTTTTGAAGAACAGAATATCAAGTTGGTGTGGTCTTGGGTCAGTATGCTGAAAGGGCCATAACTCTTGCAGTCATATACGGAGGCAGACCACCATTAATTTCCCCATTGACTTCAATGTTAATTCTGGCCTCTTTGCCCACCTCCAACTTTTCCCCAAATTTTCGTTGGGCTGAATGCTTTCCACTACAGACAGAGGAACAAATGGTCATGTCTTTGCACTAAAATTTGTATGAGGTTGACCACCAAAATTTTGAGATACACAAACTTGAAGAAGCATACTAAAAACATGTAACTAGTTGCCGTACATATCGCCGTAGCTAACCTGATAACCCTCTTATCCTTCCGCCTCAAAATCATGAATATTTACCAAAACCTGGCAGAAAATGTTAATTCAAACCCTCTTCATCCATTCTAGACCAAAAAATCAACACAAATGGGCATGCAAAAGGGGAGAAAAGAGAGAGAGAGAGAGAATTGCTATAAATAGACGAACTACAATTCGTGGGTACCGAGATGATGAAATTTAATGGTGGTCTGCCTCCTATATATAATCCTGCTAGAATATGTTAAATTGTTTCAGTGGCATTTAGTAATTGAACTGGAATAAACAGATCACAATTCTATAGAATAAAATTACTGCTTATTACTGAGCGACGTTTCGACTAGGCTTCTCTAAATATGTTAGTGTGAAATCCATTTGAAGTGGACATTATTTTCTCTTTAAATGATACCCCCCTCTGTCTTTTAGCTGAGGGGAATATAACAAGTTTTCATACAAACCCGTCTATTCCTTACTTAGCTTTAGTCCTCAACAGGCATTTAGTAATTGTTCTTCCTTAACGACAAGTATCCTACGCTGATATCAATGGTTTTTGTTTGTTAAAGTTTTAGCAACATATAATTTTAGTGATATGTTATAAGATATATAAGCTGTGATAATATTTATTTATAATAAAAACTGATACCTAATGATATTGGTTATTTCTTTCTTTTTGGTGGATTGGGAGCCACGGTGGTTCGGTGGGTAGGATGCTGGCTTGCTAACCTGGAGATCCTTTGATCGATCCCTACGTCAGAATTTTCCTGGATAGTTCCCAGTTGTCAGTGGTGTAGGACGGAGGGCCTGACAAGGGGGAATGTATAGTGGGACAAAAAAACGAGGTCCCGTGCACACACTGGTGTGCTCGTAAAAGAACCAATGACAGTTAGAATTTGAATTAAGAGTAGGCCATAGCGCTGCTGTCCAGGCAAACTGTCCCCCATAGCACACTTCATTAGTCCAGTAGGACGTTATACCCTACTTCATAGTCCCCAAGGGTCATTGTCAGTTTTGTGTAGTCCTTCGAAATGGACATAAAACTGAGGTCTAACCATGTACACGTTGGAGTGTATATAAAAGAAGCCATTACTGTTGAAATTCGAAACACAGCAGTCCGGGTAAAACTCTACACATAGCCTGGTTTCATTTCAATCCAGCAGGAGAAAGAGATGGGGTTTAATGTCCACTCCGACTTGACACAAACCAGGTCATTTCATGGTTAATTTCATTTCAACAATTCGCTTGTGCATAGGAGTCTTTAGCAGTGGGAGGACCCGGAGAAAACTCACGAGGTTGGACAGGCGACCCTACTCCTTGTCACGTACAACCGGAGTATCAAAACCACACCAGTCAATCCATCAGGAGGTAAACATTATAAAAAACTGTAAAGTATGTTTATTTAACAGAACACAGTTTTTATGGGATACAATCACTAGTTTCTATTCTGAAAGCACAACGTTTCGACAAGTACATGTATCCTCTTATGGTTCTCGAAATGTCGTGCTTTCAGAAAAAAAACCAGCGGCTGCCAGGCAGGATATGCCCAAAATTTCGAGAGATGGATAGAGAACAAGCTAAAAAGAAAGCGATTTTTCGTACAATCAGGGGCCATAATTCCGGAAGTTACGGTCCGATATGTGCGAATATCGAAAGGAACCGAGATCTTTGGGTTATCAACTTACATTTCAAGTTTCAACAAAATCAGATAAAAATTGTGACCTCTATAGTGTCCACAAGCTAAAAACGTGATTTTTCGTACAAACAGGGGCCATAATCCATGAAGTTTCGATCCGATACATGCCAATATAGAAAGCAGCTGATATATTTTGGAGATATTTCAAGTTTCGTCAAAATCGGATAAGAATTGTGACCTGTAGAGTGTCCACAAACAATTGTGGACGGACGTCCAGACATCCGGACGGACAGGGGCGACGGCATAATACGTCCACATGAAAATGCGGGCGTATAAAAACTGTGTTTTGTTAATGTATTTCCCGATCGCTAAATGCCACTTAAAGATTCTGTTTATTTACATTAACACCATGCAACAATTAATACAAACAATTTAATAAAAAATGTTGACAACATTTATTATTATTATTATTAACAATTTTTATATAGCGCCATTTCCATAGTGTTCAATGGTAAAAATCATACATGAATGTAAATAATAAGCAAAATAGATCACAGATGTTAAAAGTTTTATATAAATTGACACTGAAAAAGTGTGGTTGTTAAAAATAGGATATAGTTATAAAATGACACACACAACTTCTTTTATACAAATGAATTTTAAAACTTATTTTAAAAAACTTGATTGTTGCGATTGCTACAATCTCAAATGATTGGTGTTCTCCTAGAACAAGTAAGATTGTACTATGGACCAGTAACTGATCATGTTGTTGGATGAAATTCAAAAACCTCATTCATCAAATCGATGCAGAATTGTTCAAAGAAGCATGCCAATTTTCATGTCAATCAGATTTTTCAAAGAGCGTCACCCCTAGAACAAGAACATCAAAAAGACGGTCAAAAAAAAAAATGTTACTCATCCTGAGTTTGGAGAGATCAAAATTGCACTGGTTAGGTTTAAAGGAAACATATTATTAACTGTATTCCCTAACATCTTTATATTATTTTTTATTGTGAGTCCTTTTTATCTGCTTAAGTTTTTATTCATACAGTTTTTAAGTATCTCATAATGTGTGTGTTTGTATGATAAGCCACATCTGAACATGTTTAAAGTCACAATCTAATTAAAACACAGATCCTATTTCGTTTCGTTTTTTAATGTTCAAAATTTTGTTTTACTTGTCTTTACTACACTAGGATATGGATGAGTTATTATATAATCGGCCTTCTGGATAATGTGAGGGATTAGCCAATAAAACAGTCTGTTACTGCGAGTTTTTGGCACAAGGTGCATGGAACTGTGGGTATCCTATTAGAAACATCAATGCTGAGTGGGTAATCAAATGTCTGACGTCATAGGGTCAAAAGCCGCGTGTATGACCTCTGACACGATCTTTCACAACAACCGGTCAGATCTTCATGTAGTGTAGAGAGAGAGAGAGCGAGAAATGGGGTTTCACGTCCACTCGACACAAATTAGGTCATTTCGGGACTAACATATGGTTTAATTTTATTTCAATAATTCGCTTGCGCATAGGGGGTCTTTAGCAGTGGGAGGAAACCGGAGGACCCTGAGAAAACCCACGAGGTTGGACAGGCGACCCTACTCCTTGTCACTTACAACCGGCGATTCGAAACCACGCCAGCTGACTCAATGACAGACTTTATGATACAGCGCGCGCCATCCAACCCCCCATGTAGTGTAGACCATTAAGAGTATAAAAAAACGAAATGAAATATAGATCTGGGCCCTTATTCACGAAAACTTAAAGTAAGTTACAACCGAAATTTTAAGAAATACTGCAAGTTCATTGGATATATGCAAATTGATTTTACTGGTTAGCCAATCGAATTGCAGTATTTCTTAAAATTTCGATTGTATCTTAGTTTAAGTTTTCATGAATAAGGGCCCTGGGGCCTGTTTCACGAAATTTTAACTAAGATAAAATCCAAATTTTAGTAATTTGATTGGATAATATTAGATTGATTTTAGTGCCTAGCCAATCAAAATTGAAGTATCTACTAAAATTTGGATTTTATCTTTAGTTAAAAGTTCGTGAAACAGGGCCCTGTATTTTAATCAGATTGTGTAAAGTCACTGATCGTCACTGAGAAGATTTAGTATTCCTAGTAAACTACGATGATATAAACAAACCAGTGCCACCTAAAAAATTAGCTCCGACTGGGATAATGGAGAAGAGCATACGCCACTCAGTGTGCTATGAAGGAAATTTTATCTTGTATTGAATTCCAACAGCCAAGGGATACATTACGTGCACGCCAATGTGTACACAGGAACTCAGTTTTTCATCCCATCCGAATGACTATTCGTTGTCCTCCTCCACTAACAAGGAGGAAACACGCCGGGAAATCTCAGCGTAGATTAATTAGGTCTTGACGATCAGCTCCTTTAAAAAAATTTGAAAAAATGAAACAAAGAATAAAGCACCTCGTTTTATAAAAGTCCCTCAATAATACAACGTTCTAGATTAAAGTTTATAAATAGCAGCTCCTGCACCAGGTTCCGTAGCAAACAGGCTCTCGAGAATCTTCGTTGATCGATCTTCTGATTTCAAATAATATTCATCTCGTACTTTCGATAGAAAATTCAGAACATCGGCGGCTCGAACCATTGAAACTGCACAGCCTCCCCAACCAGCTCCAGTTAAACGTGAACCTAAGGCTCCAGATTTCCTAGAAAATCAAAACAGGGGTTAGTCTTCGAAAACTGATCGGGGGAGGGGGAGACAATTTCATAAATATTTTAATTTAAATCGCGTGGTTGACAACTGGTCCCGAAGTGTCAACTGGAGTCAGTGATAATGTAAAGGGAATTTGCTGAGAATTTCAGTCGAATTGATCCACTATGTACCGAGAATTAAAGCGATTGAAATTTCGGCCTAGCCTTGGTCATCATTACTAAAGTCTTATGATAAAAAACAGTCCCGATCATCCATTTCAGGATAAAATTATGAATGGAAGTTGAGAGGCAAATGGGATCATAATCTAGTAAAGATCGCAGGCTAGCGATGCCATCGAGAGTTGATTATGGTCTGGATAAGTTAATAACTGTCTAATTAATAATTTAGATAAAATTTCAGGCCAAAAGAAAGACCAGCAATAGACAGATTTAGCTCTTGCATAATGTATGTTTAAAGCAAAAAGGAGTTATTTTAAAAAAAACCCAAACAAATTAATAAATACACTTGTATTCTTAAAACATTTAATTAAGAAAACAAAAATATTAATATTAAAATATCTCAGAATGGATTCAAAAGGAGGCCCAACCAACAAAGCATTCTCAGAAATTACTCAACTTTCAATCACTGTTTATGAGAAATCCAGAAACACAAAACTTTACACATAGTTTCTTAATGATGTATTTGATACATTAAAACAACAAAAGTTTTATAAAGGGCTATATTTTAGTTAAAATAAGGTGAACAATAATAATTACATTCTTAACTTAAGCCTGAGAATGCTTTGTGAACTCTAGGCCAGATTATTTATTTTGTATGGCTGTATCATACGGTCTGTCATTAAGTCAACTGGTGTGGTTTCGAATCCCCGGTTGTACATGACAAGGAGTAGGGTCGCCTGTTCAACCTCGTGGGTTTTCTCCGGGTCCTCCGGTTTCCTCCCACTGCTAATGACCCCTACGCGCAAACCAATTATAGAAATAAAATTGAACCATATGTTAGTCCCGAAATGACCTATTTTCTGTCGAGTGGACGTTAAACCCCATTTCTCTCTCTCTTATTTTGTATGGCGGAAAATAAATCAAGAACTTACAAGCAGATCTGTACGAGATTATCTAGATCAGGATGACTACATTCGTACAGATCTCTACAACTATTGTGACTAGCCGTCATTAGTTGACCTAGTTTCTCAATCGTACCAGACGAGTTTAAATCACACGTCTGTTTAAATTCTATGACCCGTTTAGCTTCACTATAAACATGGCTCGCCCTCTGATGCAATTTAAAACTTTCAACTGAAAAAAAATAAACAAAACAAAAATTTATTTATCTAGCTATTATATAAGTAACCAATGTGATTAAAACACAGATCCTATTTAGTTTCATTTTTATAGTTCAAAATTCTATTTACTTGTCTTTACTACACTAGGATCTGGAAGAGTTGTTATCATTGTTGTGTTCTGAATGGTGTGAGGAATTAGCCAATGAAAGTCTGTTAAGGCAAGCTTTAGGCTTGTTTTGCACGGAACTTTGGGTAATCCACTAGTAACATCAATGCTGATTGGTTAATCAAATGTCTGATGTCATAGGGTCAAAAGCCGCTCGTATATCCTCTGACGTGACCTATCACTACAACCGGTAAGATCTTGATGTAGTGTAAGCCATCGAAAGTATAAAAAAACGAAACGAAATATAGATCTATATTTTAATTAGATTGATCAGTAATAGGACTGTCTATAGATATGGGGGGGGGGGGAGAGGTTGGATGGCTGAATGGTTTATCATTAGGTCTGTCATTGAGTCAACTGGCGTGGTTTCGTAATCCCTGCCTGTACGTGACAAGGAATAGGGTCGCCTGTCCAACCTCGTGGGTTTTCTCCGGGCCCTCTGGTTTTCTCCCACTGCTAATTATTGAAATAATATTAAACCATATGTTAGTCCCGAAATGACCTAGTTTGTGTCAAGTGGACGTTAATCCCCATTTCTCTCTCTCTCTGGCTGGCTCGCTAGCCTGGAGGTCGGGTGTTCGATCCCTGCATTGGCCGAGAAAGTTCATCTGGATTTTCCGACGTGGTTTCCCCTTGTCAGTGGTGCAGAACAGAGGGTCTGACAAGGACAGCTGTCTAGTCCTTCGGATGAGACGAAAAACCGAGGTCCCGTGTATACATTAGAATGCACGTAAAAGATCCCTTGGCAGTTGGAATTCGATATAAGAGTAGGCGATAGTGCCGCTGCCCGGGCAAAATTTCCCTCATAGCACACTGTATGGCGTATGCCCGTCTTCATTAGCCCAGTATAAGAGCAGAACAGTAGGACGTTAAACCCCATTTCATTTCATTTCATTTCATTTCTCTCTCTCTGAGTCAACTGGCACGGTTTCAATTCACTGCTTGTACATGACAAATAAAGGGTTGCCTATCGAACCTCATGGGATTTCTCTGGGTCCTCCTGTTTCCTCCCACTGCTAAAGACCCCCATGCGCAAGCGAATTATTGAAATAAAATTATAATTGTCCCGAAATGACTGAGTTTGTGTTGAGTGGACATTAATATCTCTCTCTCTCTCTCTCTCACTCTCTCTCTCTCTCTCTCTCTCTCTCACTCTCTCACTCTCTCTCCCCCTCTCTCTCTCTCACTCTCTCTCTCTCACTCTCTCTCTCTCTCTCTCTCTCTCTATCTCTCTCTCTTGCTTTATTCCTTCACTCAAGTTTGGGTCTTCCACCCCCACCCCACCGCCCGGTAAGATCACAACATCAATGTTGATTTAAATAATCTGTGTTTTCAATGTCGAAGACTGTAGATGATATTGAGTAATAGATTTAGCTTCTTTAACATCCTACTCTTCTGTTCCGATTGGGAACTTGCCCGCCCCTCCGTCATGCACCACTGACAAGGGGAACCATGCCAGAAAACCCTGGGCCCAAGTTCACAAAGCATTCTCAGACTTAAGTTAAGAATTTACTCAACTTTCAATCACTGTTTTAAGAGAAATATCTTTGATCCAGAAACTCAAAACTTTGCACATAGTTTCTCAGTGATGTATTTGACAAATTAAAAAAAAAAGAGATTTTATAAAGGGTTATATTTTAGTTAAAATAAGGTGAACAATTCTTAACTTAAGTCTGAGCATGCTGAGTGAATTTGGGGCCTAACTCGATCAACACAGGGAGCGACCACAGAACCTGCAACGTCTTAAATCAATAAGCCACCTACCATTTAAAGTATTTTCACTAAGAGATGTTGTGGCCAATTCTTCAGGTGTAACTTCTAATATAGAACATATTTCTGTTTTAGTATAGGGATCTTTATGAAACGTCTGGTTAACGTATTCAATCATCTCATCTAACGTAGCTAGTAATAAACTCTGTAATTCAGCAAATTTCTTTATCCCTATCCACTCTAAAGATTTAGATTTTGCTAAGATCTGGAAATAGGAAAATGATAAAGAAATAGAAAGAAAAATAGATTTGGGTGGGGTAATAATCAGCATCATCTAAAGGGATAAATATTTACAACTAGCGCTTAGTTGACCAGGCGTAATATGAAATGAAATGAAAAGAAATAAGGTTTAACGTCCTACTGTTCTGCTTTGAACTAGGCTAATGAAGACGGGTATACGCCATACAGTGTGCTATGAGGGATATTTTGCCCGGACAGCGGCACTATGGTCTACTCTTATATCCAATTCCAACTGTCAAGGGATCTTTTACGTGCATACCAATGTGTACACGGGACCTCGGTTTTTTGTCTCATCCGAATGACTAGACAGCTGTACTTGTCAGGCCCTTCCGTCCTGCATCACTGACAAGGGGAGACCACACAGGAAAATCTGGATGAACTTTCTCGGCCAATGCAGGGATCGAACACCCGACCTCCAGGCTAGCGAGCCAGCGTTTTACCCAAATAGCCAGCGTCTTACCCCCTTTGACGAGGCGTACCACATGTATAGCTATGAACCTGAAGCGGTAGGCTCACGCCACCTAGCCTATGTTACTCTCTGGTCCGAGTTACCCCTATACACCAAATTTCAGTCTCGGGACAGCCCTAGTGTAGACGCCAACACTGAACAGACAGACAGACAGTCAGTCACAAATATTAGTATAGATAAATATTCCCAGTCTATGATTTTAAATCAAATGATATAAATCCTTATACGACATTTAGTAACTGAACATATGATATAAAACACAAATTTATATGGAAAACAATCACTGGGTTTATTTCACACTCAGTTTCAACAAGTTCCTCTTATCGTTCTCAAGTAGGTAATGACAGTATAATCGCAAGAAATCAAATTATATACAACAAGGTAACAAAAACAGTAACTAATATACAACCATTATACTGTCATTACTTACTTGAGAACGACAAGAGGAACTTGTTGAAACGTGAGAGAGAGAGAGAAATGGGGTTTAACGTCCACTCGAGACAAACTAGGTCATTTCGGGACTAACATATGGTTAAATTTTATTTACATAATTCGCTTGCGCGTAGTGGTCTTTAGTAGTGGTAGGAAGCCGGAGGACCCGGAGATAACTCACCAGGTTGGACAGGCGTCCCTACTCCTTGCCACGTACAACCGGGGATTCGAAACCACGCCAGTCGACTCAATGACAGACTTTATGATACAGCGCACGCACGCTAACCATTCAGCCGTCCAACCCCCCCATTTTCCATATAAATTTGTTTTTTATATCAAATGATATGTGGCTGAACGTCCTTATTTTCTGCACCAACTACCAACCTCGTGGGTTTTCTCCGGGTCCTCCGGTTTCCTCCCACTGCTAAACACCCCTATAAGCGAATTATTGAAATAAAATTAAAACCATATGTTAGTCCCGAAATGACCTAGTTTGTGTCAAGTGGACGTTAAACCCCATTTCTCTCTCTAAACCGGGGATTCGAAACCACGCCAGTTGACTCAATGACAGACTTTATGATACAGCGCGCGTGTGCTAACCATTCAGTCATCCAACCCCGAGGAACGGTTTATATGATAAGCTCCAAAAACGGGATCCTGTGTCAATAAATTAAACTTGTGAATAAAATTTTGTGTTGAAATAAATTAAATATTTATACGATACCTGTGTGGCTATTCTACATTCTACAACTCGAATATTGAAGTTTGACGAAGCTGCTTTATTGGCCTGTACACAGCTGTTGCTGATCACAAATACTATATCAAACGGCAACTTGACGTCAGTTGATCGAAGAGGATTAAATTCAATTAACTTAGCCTGAAATATATCAAAAATAGATGGTCCTTGTATCATGCCTTCACGATGAGAGAGACAGAGAGAGAGGCAGGGTCGGATTAACCTTGGGGCACAGGCCCCAGGGCCCCCCCACATTAGAGGGCCCCCCACAAAATTCTCAGTTGCGTCCAGCCCCCTCCTCTAGAAATGCCATCATTTCATAGCACTCGCATGGATTGGTCCACTGAAATAACGCCAGAATGCGCTAATTTTGTGGCAGAATTTTATTTTTTTCCACACAAGTGCCTGAAATGCCAGGAAATCACGTTTCTGGCCTCCAATTCGTCGTGTGAGAAACAGACTGGTCTAACTACCATTTGTTGAAAGCTGAGATAATGGCCTTCAAAGTTTGGGGGTCTTGAAAACGCATTTCTGTAACTACTTTAAGGAAGTTTATATTTCCGATCAATTCTAGTATATGTTAACTAGGCAATGTACGCTAATTATCTCTCTAAACATGTAAATTCTTCTAAAACGGGGCAAATGAAGATGGAGATAGAACATTTTAAAATAACAAAACGTCACATTTTGTTAGAATTAAAATGTTTAAGGATATAGAACGTTTTGCTAGTTATGATTGTGTGTAGATATTAAGTATCTGTGGACATAGAACAATACAATTTCGTTATTGTACTAAATGTTTATTTAATATAAAGCATTTATTAACATGTACGGTGGCTGATTTAAGACACGCAAAAAAAAAAATCTTGAGCGCTCGAGATAATTAAGTCGAACCCTCAAGATAATTAAGTTGAGCGCTCGAGATAATTAAGTCGAGCGCACAAGATAATACAATCGAACAAGTCTCAACCGATGTTTTAAGCTGTATAATTTTGGGCATTATTTAATGATAAACTTGCAGAATAAAGATATTCATTGGTTCGTTTTTACAGCCCATCCAAAGCTGCAGTGACGGAGTTCCCCCCCCCACCACACACACACACCCACACACACTCACTACATCCCATGCTCATCACCACCACTAAATATTTCCAGTTATATTTACCCCCTTCCAAGTAGGGAGTATATCGCATGTTATTATATGAATCAATAATTATATATATCGAGGTTACAGAGTTTTGCTAGGAGAGACTGACATTTCCTCTTATCTAATAGAAGCTCAGGTCTGATCCAAGGTTATTTATTTCATATGTGTAGGAACTGTCCATTGCCTAATTTACCCTGGAGCAAGTGGCGCGATCGTGCCAGGCTTCTACATTCACTCCCCCACTCTCCCGCGCCCAAAATCAATAGTTACCGCCCTTATGCCATAAGGAATACATAATAATATGCCAAGTTCCAAGCTGATCCATTCAGAATTGCGGCCTGTATACGGTAAATACAAAAAAAATGTACGTGGCTCTGTCCCTGGGGTCGGGACATGCAGTTGTCGTCTTTGGGCTATAAGGAATACATATGCCAAGTTCCAAGACGATCCATTAAGAATCCTGGCCTGTAGGCAACACACATATACACAAAAAAAATGGGTGTGGCGCTGATCCTGGGTTCCAGGCAATCACGCAAAAAAAACGATAGGGGTCAGCCTTAGGGTATAAGGAATAGGTATGCAAAGCTTCAAAAGTATCTGTTAAGAATTGCGCCCTGTAGGAGAAACATACACAAAAATTTGGTGTGGCTCTGTCTCAGGGGGTCGGACGTGCACCAAAAATAATAGAGGACATCTTTACGGTATAAGAAGTAGTATGAAAAGTTTTCAAGATGATCGATTAAGAATTGCGGCCTGAAGGGCGCGGGATTGAATGTAGAAGCCCGACACGATCGCGACACTTGCGCCAGGGTAAATTAGGCAATGATCAGTTCCTACACATATGGAATATATAACCTTGGATCAGACCTGAGCTTCTAGATAAGAGGAAATGTCAATCCTAGCAAAACTCTGTAACCTCGATATATATACAATTATTGATTCGTATAATAATATGCGATATCCTCCCTACATGGAAGGGGTAAATGTAATGGGAAATATTTAGTGGTGGGGATGAGCATGGGATGGAGTGTGTGTGTATGTGTGTGTGTGTGTGTGGGGGGGGCTCTCCGTCACTGCAGCTTTGGATGGGCTGTAAAAACGAACAAATGAATATCTTTATTCTGCAAGTTTATCATTAAATAATGCACAAAATTATACAGCTTAAAATGTCGGTTGAGACGTGTTCGATTGTATTATCTCGAGCGCTCGACTTAGTATCTCGAGCACTCGACTTAATTATCTCGAGCGCTCGACTTAGTATCTCGAGCACTCGACTTAATATCTCGAGCGCTCGCGATATTTTTTTTTGCGTGTCCTAAATCAGCCACCATACATGTTAATAAATGCTTTATATTAAATAAACATTTAGTACAATAACGAAATTGTATTGTTCTATGTCCACAGATACTTAATATCTACACACAATCATAACTAGCAAAATGTTCTATATCCTTGAACATTTTAATTCTAATTCAAATTATTGTCAACAGCTTTACTACTTATTCTACTACATTCATGTGCCCCTTCACTCTCATAATTCAACAATAAAATAAAGATTTAACAAGGAAAAACTTAACTTATTCTAGGCACACAATGAATCAGTAACTCTGTAGCCCTTCTGCTAATCACGTGACCTTAAACAACACCAGCTATTGGCCAAGGGACATAGAACATTCTAATTCTAGGCAAAATATGGCTTTTGGAGATAGAACAAAAAATTATTGCTTATATCATTTTACAGTGAAATAATAGTTCATATAACAGAGTGTAAGGAGATAGAACTCTTCAAACTGAATCCAACGGTACCCATATCTCATTTTTAACCAATTTGGTAGTTAGAACATTTTGTTTCTCACACGACGAATTTCTGAAAATTTTCGGGGGGTGGGGGTGGGGTCCCCGATCCCCCTTGCGGGGCTTCGCACCTTCGGCGCTCGCGGTGGCTGGCTTCACTGGCCACAGCTCCGCAGTCTGTGATCAGGGGCCCCCCACATGTTCCAGGCCCCAGGGCCCCCACCATGGTTAATCCGACGCTGGAGAGAGATTGGGTTTAAGTTCTCTGACACTAGGGGGGGTTGGGTGGCTGAATGGTTAGCATGTGCGCGCTGTACCATAAAAAGTCTGTCATTGAGTCAACTGGCGTGGTTTCGAATCCCCGGTTGTACGTGGCAAGGAGTAGGGTCGCCTGTCCAACCTCGTGGGTTTTCTCCGGGTCCTCCGGTTTCCTCCCACTGCTAAAGACCCCTACGCGCAAGCGAATTATTGAAATAAAATTAAACCATGTGTTAGTCCCGAAATGACCTAGTTTGTGTTGAGTGGGCGTTAAACCCCATTTCTCTCTTTCTCTCTCTCTCGGACACAAATACGGTCACTTTTCAGGTTCAATTTTATTTCAATAATTTGATTGTGCGAAGGGGTCTTTAGCAGTGAGAGGAAACGGGAAAACATGGAGAAAACCTACGAGGTTGGACAGGCGGGACCCTACTCCTTGTCAGGTACAAGCCGGGAAT
This sequence comes from Patella vulgata, assembly GCF_932274485.2. Taxonomy (NCBI): domain Eukaryota; kingdom Metazoa; phylum Mollusca; class Gastropoda; family Patellidae; genus Patella; species Patella vulgata. The sequence goes on along the minus strand of NC_065882.2, from coordinate 6,598,589 downwards.
CGAAACCACGCCTCTTGACTAATGACAGACCTAATGATCCAAGGAAAGAGAAGTCACCTGAACTTCGGCTAAAGAAACAAATACCAGCGTAATATGGACCATAAGTTGACTATGACATTATCGCAGCCATCTTGGAATTGCGATGTCATATCAAAAATTAAAGTTTGTCAATCGATGTGCACTTTAATCAGATTGCCAAAAGTCAATTATAAAAGAGCGAGAGAGAGAAATGGGGTTTAACGTCCACTCGACACAAACTAGGTCATTTCGGGACCAACATATGGTTTAATTTTATTTCAATAATTCGCTTGCGCGTAGGGGTCTTTAGCAGTGGGAGGAAACCAGAGGACCCGGAGAAAACCCACGAGGTTGGACAGGCGACCTTACTCCTTGCCACGTACAACCGGGGATTCGAAACCACGCCAGTCGGTCAATTATAAACAGAATTCTCATATCATGTTCGTGGTAAGATAATAGTTGGTTATTTAAGGGGGGAGGCTATCTGAAAATTTTTGTTCTGAAATGTTTAAGCTGTTGAATTGAAATTAGTACAAGTAGAAGGGAAAATTAACATTAAAAAAAAGTTGTTGCCAGGGCAACTCATTTTTTGGGAAAAAATTATGAAAAACGTAGGTACGCTATATCTCTGTAACTAATTAAGATATCTTCGCCAAATTTGCAGGGTATATAAACTAATATCTACCACAGAATCAGACAGAAAGCAATTTGAATTATCATTAATATACTGTTCAAAAAAAGTAGGGGATATTTGATTTTTAAGTGTTATTAAAGTCACCTAATGAAACTGACGAAGAAACAAATGACAAAATGAAATGAAGTTCACATTCATCGATTTATTCCAAATGATCGTTAGACTAAGTAAGGCACAGACTGACCATTATAAGGGTAAAATGATACCCGGGGTCAAACAGCAAAGTTACCACAGCATCACAACCAAGTCAGTAACGGGTAAATCCTCCTCTGTTTGCCAAACAAGCATTGATCCGACGTGGCATACTCCTAATGAGACGTCTAAGGTCATTTTGGTCCAGATTGTCCCATTCCTGTTGCAACGCAGCAGCAAGTTCTTGGACATTGGCAGGACGTTGTTGACGTTGACGTAACCTCTGTCCAAGCATGTCCCAGACATGCTCGATGGGGGAGAGGTCGGGACTCAGTGCTGGCCAAGGTAATATGGTGATGTTCTGTTGTTGGAGGTAACCTGTAACGATCCTGGCCCTGTGACATCTTGCGTTGTCATCCTGGAAGATGAAACGGCGGCCATGACGTCGTGCGAACGGCACAACATGGACTGCCAAGATGTTGTCCCGGTAGTACTGGCCTGTAACACGCCCTGCAACAACATGTACAGCCGTTCTTCCAGCAACAGTGATGCCTCCCCACACCATAACAGAACCACCCCCAAATCGATCATGTCTGATGACGTTAACGTCTTGGAAGCGCTCGTTTCGACGACGCCACACCCTCCTACGTCTGTCCAAAAAATCAACAGTGAACTTTGACTCATCTGAAAACATCACATTGCTCCAGCGTCGATTATCCCAGTGTTGACGATCCCTACACCAACGACGTCTTGCCTGAATGTGATGATCTCTCAAACAAGGGATCACGCGAGGACGTCGGGCGCGAAGGTGACCCCTATGCAGTCGATTCCGAATCGTCTGGCCACTCATTCTCACACCAGTGTCTGTTTGAAGACGAGCGCTGATCTGATTTGCTGTGATGACACGATTTCTCAAGACCAAGGTACGGATAAATCGATCCTGGGCTTGAGTTGTCGCCCTTGGTCGACCTGAGCGTGGTCTGTCCTGTACAGATTGTGTATCACGGTATCTGGACCATAGCCTGCTTATGACAGACTGAGAAACATTCATCGTCCGCGTCACAACCGCCTGTGTTGTGCCAATCTGTAGCATGCCAAGGGCACGTAACCTTTCATTTTGGGTAAGCCGACGCATATCAAAATTTGTTTTCTGGTCACTAAAACACTTAAACTGATGTTTCCACCCTGGAATTCAATGCCACAATGACTGTAACATTCAAAGTCAGAGTCGTGCAAATCTTGGGTTGGACCCCCATGATGATCCCAAGCATCACCTGCATTCCATGCGGTAGCTATTGGTGCGTTTGGGCGTCACATGTAACTGGAAATGTTTCTTCTGTTAGGTTCTATAGTGACTTTTTTCGTAGTCATTTGCATATTTTAGTATTATGCCCCCAAAATCAAATATCCCCTCCTTTTTTTGAATAGTATATTTCAAAAGTTATCAGAATATTTCTCCAAAGACAAAATATTGTAGTGAGGCAAATGTTTTAAACATCATTTTCCAAGAAACTATAAAAATTATAGAGAAAAACTTTCTGTCTGGTTTAGGGATTATCATTAAAGAATAAGCAGTCCGAAAATGAGACATTTATCTTTATTATTATCAGAGATATGGTGTACCTACATTTTTCATACTTTTTCCCAAAAAATGTGTTACCCTGGCAACAACTTTTTTTCTTTTTTTTTAATGTTAGTTTTCCCTTGTTTATTACATTTCCTAACTACTTGTGGCATCTTTAATTCACTAGCTTTAGAATTTCAGAAAGCATTTTTCGGGTAGCCTCACCCCTTAAGATAATACTTACTGTTCCGTGCTTAGCCATAAAACTAATCGCTTGATCCATACCTCCTCCTTCTGTACCAATGTAATGTTCACAATGTGCACACATATCAGCTAATTCTTGCTGTAATATTCAATAAAACTCTATATTATAATTACACATAGATGTGTTACATTACACAATGATGCTGGTCTATAGTTGGGTGTGTTACAATACACAATGATGCTGGTCTATAGTTAAGACACGTTACATTACACAATGATGGGGCAGCTGTTGATCTATGTTTAGGACTTGTTACCCAGACAGCAGCACGAAGGCCTACTCTTTTTATCAAATTCAAACAACCAAGGATTTTTTACATGACCGCCAATGTGTATACAGGACCTCTGTTTTTCGTATCTGCCTGTCTGATAATTACTGCCAGAGTTATAGCCCTTGATCACTTTGACTGAGAGAGAAAGAGTCATATATGGTTCAATTTTATTTCAATAATTTGCTTTCGCGTAGGGGCCTTAGCAGTGGGAGGAAACTGGAGCACTCAGAGAAAACCCACAAGGTTGGACAGGCGACCCTACTACTCAACACATACAACCGGCGAATCGAAACCATGTCAGTTGACTCAATGACAGACAACGCATACACCCTGATAATTCGGCCATCCATCCACCCCCAATATTAAAACAGACTTGATTATATTCCATGTACCTTAGACAGACTCCATCCATTAGCTTGCATCATGGTGAGAGCTGCACAGCAGACTAGAGCACTAGAACTTGATAAACCAGCACTAGGTGGTACGGTGCCTTCCACCACACAGTTAAAACCACGCGCTGTAGTTATCTTCATATGTTCCATTAAACCTTTAACTCCACATAAAGCATAGAAATACCACTGTGGATTATCTTTAGGGATGGTGATATCACTCACATTACATTCATACTCTCTGAAATTATTCAAAATGGCTGTGAAATGAAATGAAATGGGGTTTAACGTCCTACTGTTCTGCTCCGAACTGGGCTAATGAAGACGGGCATAGGCCATCCAGTGTGCTATGCGGGAAATTTTGCCCAGACAGCGACACTACGGCCTACTCTTATATCGAATTCCAACTGTCACAGGAACTTTTACGTGCATGCCAATGTGTACACAGGACCTCTGTCCTGCATCACTGACAAGGGGGAACCACTCCAGAAAATCGGGATGAACTTTCTCGGCCAATGCAGGGATCGTGAACACCCGACCTCTAGGCTAGCGAGCCAGCATCTTACCCACTTAGCCACCGTGACCCCCACTAAAATTGCTGTGAAAGAAACATCACTAACCCTGTATACATTACAAATTTTAAGCCTGCCAGGCACGGCACGGTTAACTGTTTTGTAGTGTAAACGGGCCAAGCATAAGCGTACCATACTGAGTATCGTGCCAATTTGGCCCACTGAAGTGAGGTTGTCATGGGACGGTGCCTAGCACGGCACGGTTAAATTTTCGTAGTGTAACCGCTATCTGGTCCGAGAAAGGTTCTCGGTACAGATTACTGCGCATGTGCCAAACGAACTTTGAAAGGGTTTTTATCAGTTCTGCAAAATGGCGGCCCAAGCTAAGTGAACCGCCATAATTGTTTTCATTTGGGTAATTTGCATAAGGACTGAAATTAACTTTTCTGTGAAGAGTCCCACATTTGGTTTCGAGACCGGTTTTTTTATAGTAATGTAAACCGACCAATTTCTTAAAATTTATCTAGAATGGCACACATATCGCGACCAAGTTTAAAGGGACTATTGGTCAAGCAGGGGGCCTTTTACACTAAATAGGAAATATTTTTCATCTACAAATACTTCAAACACCTTAATTTTTTTTCCTAATACATGTACTTCCAAAAAATATTCTAGAATTTAATTTCCAGAAGGAAAAGAGTTAATATTGGGGGTTCATTAAGCAGCACCGATTTTATCTCTGTATCTGCCTAGTGAATATTCACTGTTGATAAGTGTGGCACAACCCTGCTAGTGCCTGTCATTCCATGCCAGCGGTGGACCATGTTTTTCAAGAAAGGTGAAATACAAGGGGCAATAGCTCACTTATATATATTAGGGGCAAAAACTCCAATATTTATTAGGGGCAATAACTCACTTGTATATTGGATTTAGATTTGAGAAACTGATTTTTCCGTCTTCATTTGATGAAGCAGCAAAAATCACATCTTGTTCAATAGCCATTGGTAAAACAGCATAACCACAATAATCTATGTGTTCACCTGGAATCAATAACAACAATAATCTATGTGTTCACCTGGAATCAATTATCAACAATAATCTATATGTTCACCTGGAATCAATAACAACAACAATAATCAATATCTAACAAGGAAACTCTAGACAAATTCTTTCACCAAGCAAAAGTCCAGGCAATTTTGCAATTGAGCTGAGCCTACGTATTATGCCTAAAGTTATAGTCACCATTGTCAGACAATAGACAATCGGTCCATTTGATACTGCTTAAATCATAGACATAGATCAGGCAATCAGACATTTGGTACTGCTGAGAGAGAGAGAGAGAGAGAGAGAGAGAGGGAGAGAGAGAGAGGGAGAGGGAGGGGTCATCTTGAGATTAACATCTGGTTCAATATTATTTCAACGATTCGCCTGTGTGTAGGGGTCTTTAGCAGTGGGAGGAAACTGGAGGTCCCTGAGAAATTAAATCATCATTAGGCCGAGGCTAAGTATTGTGCCTGAAGTTAAATACTACTGTTAGTGTTAGGCAATCAAGTCTACAATTTTGTAATAAACGTTGTAGACCCCATTGTCTAATTGTATTTTAATGATATTGCTGAGAATATATATTATACCATACCAATCAGATTAACTCTTCCAGGTGCTCTAGCAAAATAATCAGGTTCCTTTCCATATTTAGATATAAAGGCGGAGCGAAGTTTATCAAACCTGAATTGAAAATAATGTGATGTGGTCATAATGGTCCTATGCCATAATGGCCAAAAACAGGTTTGGTCAAAACGGCCCTGCTTTAGTCATAACGGCCAAACAATTTGGTCATATAACCGCCAATAAATTTGGTCATAAATTTCATGCTGGCCGCTACAACCAATTTCTATGGCCGTTATGACCAATTATTTTGGCCGTTATGGTTTAGGGCTGTTATGTCTATAGCCCAAAAAAATAAAAAATCACAATGCATTTAAGACTGGATACCAAGATCTACATGTTAGCCTCATTCAACAACAGTTATACTTCAGACTGGATATCAAGATCTTCCTTGCTCTATATACATGTACATGTAGATCTTTGAATATGCAGCTACATCAAATATTCTGTCCGTTTGAAAAATGATGAAGTAGCTTATACCTCTTTCATTCTACCTAGCATACATCTCGCAGTGTTTCGTTTGATTAGAAATAATCCCACTTAACACTGTTGTAATGAAAGCAAATTTCTGTTCCAAATTATGACTGGTCAATAGTCCAATTACGCTTTAAACAGAGCTCCAAATTAGATCAAATATGTTTACATAACATTATGTCATGACTCACGATTTTAATTAACCAGTACATAGCAGAATATTGCAGAAAAACAAACGAGGCTATCAAAACGGATACAATGTAAACAATACTGTTTGGAGACGAACAATACGTTCACAGTTTTTAATATCTTAAAACAAAGTCCAAATTTTTAGGGAAGACCCCAGCTTAAATTAAGGGCTGCCATGTTGCTGTACTTGGGATAGATTTAATTGAATGGGAAGAATAGACACACTCCCTCAAAAGCTCCAGTATCAGAAGCCAATCCAGCAATGGCTAGAGAAGGATTTCTCAGGCCATTGCTTCAGGAATAATGTCTATCCAGCTACTATAAATAAAATTGCTACTTGTCACTACCTTTCTTTCCGTTCCCTGTTCCCACTCTAACCCCCTCCTCCCTTCATACCATTCAGTCTTGAAAGTTTGGTCAACTACTGCGAGATATTATACACGATATTATACACGATATTACAGACACACTGTTATGTTATTTGTTATAATTTGATGTTAAACTACATTGTAGTTTCTCCGTGCAAAATTATAACGTCACCAGTACATAAATTTGATGATGGTTGCAGAAAGCAAAGGAAATTTGTTCGGTGACATAATTAGCTCTTGTGAGAATCACATTTTTTTAGGCCTACTGAATGAACAGTAATCCATCCATGGACCACTATGCTTAAAAGTAATGATGAATGCAAACTGAAAGTGTTTATTTAACAAACTTGGTTTAACTACTACTATATAGAGCTTGAAAAGACTTTTTCATGTGGACTAGAATTACTTGTGGACAAGTTAACTGGCATTCCATAAATTTTTCACCGACATGATACAGAATATAAAATATGAACAACATCCAGGATGCAAGTCGTAGAAAGGTCTGTGATGCATCTTTAGAAAGGTAAATAACTAAGCTTTCGATCACCGTAGATAACGGATGCCAAGGAGCAATCCGCCGCGTGGGCATTTTCGAAAAACTCCGATTGTCTAATCTTCGAAGTTCCGGAAAAGTGGGATTCATTCGATGTGACTGTCTCCTGGATGTTGTCACAAAAGGGTTTGGAAAAGTGTCAGACATTTCGGACAGTCAAAATTATTACGACACGTATATTCACTAGATTAGTAAAAGTACATACCTCTCCTTTTTAGCTTCGGGAATTTTTTCCACTGGTGGGACGTCCGCCATTTTTAGATCATGTGACCATAATAAAGATCTCGATCATCCAGGCACTATATATAGCATACGTATAAAATCAAATGAATCTCCTACTAAGGGGTTGCCATTTTATGTCACTTTAGTAATAATCTCAACATTTATTCTCCAACCATTCTCAAATGAATAAAATCTTGTTTTAACTAATCTCATTGTCTCTATATTTTTTCAATTTTTGTCTGAATAATAATCAACAATCTATGTATGCCAAATTAACACATAATCACCACCCCAGCAACACCATAAATATCATCTACTCATCTAGTTAAATAAAATCACTATTTGGTTAAATAATCACCACCCCAGCAACATATGTACCTTCTGGTTAAATAATCACCAACCCGGCAACATATTTACCATCTGGTTACATAAACACCACCCCAGCAATATATTTACCATCTGGTTAATAATCACCGCCCCAGCAACATATATACCACCATCTGGTTAATAATCACCACCCCAGCAACATATATACCACCATCTGGTTAACTAAACACCACCCCAGTAAAATATGTACCATCTGGTTACATAAACGTACCACCCCAGCAACATATTTACCATCTGGTTAAATAAACACCACCCCAGTAACATATAAACCATCTGGTTAAATAATCACCACTCTTAGCAACATAATTTATCATCTGGCTAAATAATCACCACCCCAGCAACATATGTACCATCTGGCTAAATAAACACCAACCCAACAACACATGTACCATCTGGTTAAATAATCACCACCCCAGCAACATATTTACCATCTGGTTAAATAATCATCACCCCAGCAACATATTTACCATCTGGTTAAATAATCACCACCTCAGCAACATATGCACCTTCTGGTTAAAAAATCATCACCCCAGCAACATATTTACCATCTGGTTAAATAATCATCACCCCAGCAACATATTTACCATCTGGTTACATAATCACCACCCCAGCAACATATGTACCATCTGGCTAAATAAACACCAACCCAACAACACATATACCATCTAGTTAAATAATCACCACCCCAGCAACATATTTACCATCTGGTTAAATAATCACCACCTCAGCAACATATGCACCTTCTGGTTAAATAATCATCACCCCAGCAACATATTTACCATCTGGTTACATAAACACCACCCCAGCAACATATTTACCATCTGGTTAAATAAACACCACCCTTAGCAACATAATTTACCATCTGGCTAAATAATCACCACCCCAGCAACATATGTACCATCTGGCTAAATAAACACCAACCCAGCAACATATGCACCATCTGGTTAAATAATCATCACCTCAGCAACATATTTACCATCTGGTTAAATAATCACCACCCCAGCAACATATTTACCATCTGGTTAAATAATCACCACCCCAGCAACACATGTACCATCTAGTCAAATAATCACCACCCCAGCAACATATGTACCATCTGGTTAAATAATCACCACCCCAGCAACATATGCACCTTCTGGTTAAATAATCACCATCCCAGCAACATATTTACCATCTGGTTAAATAATCATCACCCCAGCAACATATGCACCACTTGGTTACAGAATCACCACCCCAGCAACATATTGTTAAATAAACACCACATCAAAAAATCCTGATGAACTCTTTCAGTCATCGCAAGGATCTAACACGTGATTTCGAGGTTAGTGAGACAACATCCTACTCACTGAGTCCACTTGACTGCCATTATAAGTCACACTGAACCACCGTACCTCCTCTAGTAGTTCAGAAGAACGACCAATGGACAACAGACAGAGTCGTTGAAATGAAATGAAATGCGGTTTAACGTCCTACTGTTTTGCTCCTATACTCTGTTAAGGTAGACGGGCATACGCCATACAGTGTGCTATGAGGGAAATTTTGCCCGGGCAGCGGCACTATCGCCTACTCTTATATCGAATTCCAACTGCCAAGGGATATTTTACGTGCATTTATGGGACCTCGATTTTACATCTCATCCGAAGGACTAGACAGCTGTCCTTGTCAGGCCCTCCATTCTGCACCACTGACAAGGGGAAACCACGTCGGAAGACAGAGTCGTTGAACCGAAGCATTAATAAATGGCTCTTTAAACAAAAATAAAACAAATGAGGATAAATTAGTTAATTTATTATTTATCATAAATTAAAAATTAAATTTCACATGAATGTAATAAAATATATTCAATGGGCAGGATATGAAAATCTTAGTATAATATATCAATCAGATTAAAATACAGATCTGTATTTCGTTTTGTTTTATTTTTTATACTTATGATGGCCTCTACTACATGGAATTCTGACCAGTTGTAATGGATAGTCGCATCAGAAGTAATACGAGCGGCCTTTGACCCTATGATGTCAGGTATTTGATTAGCCAATCAGCGTTGATGTTTCTAGTGGGTTACCTACAGTTCCGTGCACCACACCCCTAAAGCTCGCCATAACAGACCGTTTCATTGGATAATCTCTCACATTATCCACAACACATCAGTGAAGTGATAACAATAACTCTTCCAGATCCAAGTGTAGTAAAGACAAGTACAACAAAATTTTGAACTATAAAAAACAAAATGAAATAGGATCTGTGTTTTAATCAGATGACATATAAAACTCATTTTAAGACATTAGATCGAAGGCAGTAGTTTTGAGCAGTCCAAGTGCCAACGGTTTAAAATCAAACAACGCCAGGCCCCGAGTTCACAAAGCATTCTCAGACTTAAGTTGAGAATTTACTCAACTTTCAACCACCGTTTATGAGAAATACATGTATTTTTTTATCTGCAAACACAAAACTTTGCACATTGTTTCTTATTGATGTATTTGATACATTAAAACAATAAAAGCTTTATAAAGGGTTATATTTTAGATAAAATAAGTCCAACAATTCTAAGTAAATTCTTAACTTAAGTCTGAAAATGTTTTGTGAACTGGAGGCGAGATGTTTGGAAATGATATCATGTTTTTAGCTTGAGCCACTGATGTAACGCCATCTTTGTTCCTGAACTCACACGACCTTTATCATCTGCCTTTTGAAGTCTTTGAAATAAAAGTGAAACATCCAAGTCGGCTTCAATTTGTTGTTTATTATCATCAAACACCAATGCACTGTGAATAAAAAACAGGCAGAATAAGTCAAATATCAGAGGGAGAGAAGAAGAGAGAGAGAGAGAGAAAGAGAGAGAGAGAGAGAGAAGGAGAGAGAGAGAGAGAGAGGGGGAGAGATGGGGTTTAGTGGCACAAACTAGGTCATTTTATGGTTTTATTTTATTTCAATAATTTGCTTGCGCTTAGGGGTCTTTAGCAGTGGGGGGGGGGGGGAACCAGAGGACCCGGAGAAAACACATGAGGTTGGACAGGCGACCCTACTCTTTGTTACGTAAAACCAGGGAATCCAAACCAACCCATGTGACTCCATGACTGACCTTATGATACAGTACGCACGCGCTAACCATTCGGCCATCCAACCCCCAAATCAAGATTAAACACAGTCTCTGTGACTTAAAATACAGATGTGACGTCACCCTTTGATGTTCGCCTACCATTATTTTAAATAATTGTACGGGCAACTTGCCAACTGTACATTATTTATACTAGTGGAATATTGGACTCGCATCATGTATATAACTGTCAAAACATGTGCGGAGTGTCTGTATTTTAAGTCGTTTAATGGTCTCGAGCTTAAAACATTGCATAATATACGCCCTCTTGTTGTTACAATATATTACTTAATATCTCGCTCTCGACCATTTAACATTACATAAACAACTACAGTAGTGAAAAATAAACACTGGTAACTATTGTTTAACCGTTAAAGTAGCTAAGTCTCTAACTCAATATCATCAAAAATCTTCGACATTGAAAACACGAATTATTTGTCAATTCAAATCAATATTGGTCTTGTGATCTTACAGGGAAAAGATGGGCTTCTGATATCCAATATTCAAGACAAAATAAACATTTTACCATTGGTACACGAATCGTGTACCATAATGCGTTTCAGCTCCATTTGGAACAAGGGACTCAAAGAACAGAGCTAGACATATTCCACAAGTCATTTCAAATAGTGACGCTATATTCTTATCTGGAGAGCATGCGTAATAAATACCATCGGTGTAGACTGGAAAAACCAGTGGCTAAAGATTGTCATTCACATGAGACTTCTGGCGTATTTCGCCGAACATAACTAACTAGAAATTACAGTAAAAACAGAAACAATTGAATGTAAATCAGTTTATATACATTCATATTACATTATTATATGCGTTGCGACCCATTTTTGTCAATTTCTAGGTCCAAAATATTAGCGATTTAGCTCCTTTAATCAATCTTAAATCAAGATTGTACAAACAAATATCTATTATTGTATGTGACAAGGAGTAGGGTCACCTGTCCAACCTCGTGGGTTTTCTCCAGGTCCTCCGGTTTCCTCCCACGGCTAAAGACCCCTACGCGCAAGCGCATTATTGAAATAAAATTTGAATAAAAAGTAAGTCCCAAAATGACCTAGTTTGTGTCGAGTGAACTTTAAACCCACATCCATCTCTCTCTCTCTCTCTGTTTTAACATCCAACCTGACTAATTATAAGCCATGCTGTGTGGTAGGAGAGTGCCAACTGGTTTATCCAGAGTGGTTCCCCCTTGTCAATGGTGCAGTACCTATAATGGATGTCCTGTCTTTGTCTCTGTCTGTCTGTCTGTCTGTCTCTCATCTTGATAAAAGCTATACATCGCATATTTAACATTGACTGTCTTTGATATTGCGCAGGTGACCTTGGGCTTATGACCTTGGGCTTATGAATCAGGGATTTCTCATTATAAACATCAGAGATTTACAACCTAGTAACTTTACCTGACAAAAGTTCAAGCTTTCATGTTCGTCAGCAGGAGACATATATAAAACTAAAAGCAGAAACTTTGATGATCAAAGATATTATTAAAGTTGTTTGAAAAGAGACAAACAAGCCACTCCTAATAGTAGCTTTAAATAGCAACAAAACCTTGAAATATTCACTAATCATCTTGTTTTTCTTCTTGGGGGCAACAATCTTTAAGAGAGAGAGAGAGAGTGAGTGAGAGAGAGAGAGAGAGAGAGAGCTAGGTCATTTCAGGGCTAACATGGTTCAATTTTATTTCCATAATTCGCTTGCGCGTAGGGGTCTGACTCTTTAGCAGTGGGGGGAAACCGGAGGACCCAGAGAAAAGCCACGAGGTTGGACAGGCAACCCTACTCCTTGTCATGTACAACCTGGGAATGGAAAGTACGCCAGCTGACAGACCTTATGGTACAGCGCGCACGTGCTAACCATTCAGCCATCCAACCCCCCTAACACTCTTTGAAAAGATAGCCATGTAGAGCCTGGAAATACATCAGCTTATTTGAAAGGAAAACTTGGATGAATACCTAATTTGATATTTCTGCAGAGGTTTTATAACTCATGAACCAAAAACAATCCATTAAGACAATATTGCTTCTACTGCCTTCACAAGTATTTCAGCAAAGGGAAGAGGGGGAGGGGTCCTAACCTAAACCTTGGAACAGCATATGAAGGATAGATCATGGATATCAATAGGTTCATGCTATCTAGATCCCTATGCTTTCCACCAAATCTACCAGATCATGCACCAAAATCAATAGTTGCTGTCCTTAGGCTATAAGGAATACATATGCCAAGATCATGCATTAAGAATTGTGGCCTGTAGGCAACATACAGACACACAAAGAAAATGTGGGTGTAGCTCTGCCCCTGGGGATCGGACATTCACCAAAAACAATAGGGATCATCCTTAGGGAATACGGAATAGATATGCAAAGTTTCAAAAGGATCTGTTAAGAATTGGGCCTGTAGGCAACACACAGACACAAACAAAAATTGGGCGTGGCTATGTCCCAGGGGGTCGGGCATGCTAAAAAAATAAAATAGGTCATTCCCAGGGTATAAGGAATAAGCATGAAACCTTCTGAAGACGATCCAATAAAAACATGCAGACACGAAGACAAAATGGACGTGGATCTGCCCCTGGGGAGTCGAAACATGTACCAAAATCAGTAGATGCTGCTCTTAGCCTAATTTGCCAAGTTCCATGATGATCCATTCAGAATTGCAGCCTGTATACGATAAACACAAAAATTGGGTGTCGCTCTGCCCCTTGGGGTCGGCACATGCACTAAAATCAAAAGTTGCCGTCCTTAGGCTATAAGGAAAATAAATGGCTAGATCCAATTCGGTCCAGTAAGAATTGAGGCCTGTAGGCAGCAAACAGATACACAAAGAAAAATGGGTGTGGCTCTGCTCCCGGGGGTTGGGCATGCACCAAAAACAATAGGGATCATCCTTAGGGTATATAAGGAATAAGTATGTAAAGCTTCAAAAGGATATGGTAAGAATTGCGGCCTGTAGGCGACACACAGACACACACAAAAATTAGGTGTGGCTCTCTCCCAGGGGGGGTCAGGCATGCACCAAAAATAATAGAGGTCATCATTAGGGTATAAGGAATAAGTATGAATAAGACGATTGATTAAGGCGACACACAGACATACACACATATACACACAGACAGGGGCGACGGCAATAGAGGTCATCATTAGGGTATAAGGAATAAGTATGAATAAGACGATTGATTAAGGCGACACACAGACATACACACATATACACACAGACAGGGGCGACGGCAATATACGTCCACATTATGAATGTGGACGTATAAAAATGGAAAAGCGAGTCTAAGACTCGAATAACCAGTGCCGTGCTTACGATCAATGCACACATCTTGTCTAAACTACAACTGTTGATAACTTTGCTCCAAATAAAGTCTTTTGAATGAAATTTTCAATATATTCATTTAGCATTATCTATTTTGGAAATATTAAAGCAAGAATGGTCAACTGTTTATCTAAATCTTACATAATGTATCTTTAAACTATTATAGCAAGGACAACCATCTCTTTATCTTAATCTTTCATAATGTATCTTTAAACTATTCCAGCTCTTTATCTTAATCTTTTATAATGTATCTATAAACTATTATAGCAAGGACGACCAGCTCTTTATCTTAATCTTTTATAATGTATCTATAAACTATTATAGCAAGGACGACCAGCTCTTTATCTTAATCTTTTATAATGTATCTTTAAACTATTATAGCAAGGACGACCAGCTCTTTATCTTAATCTTTTATAATGTATCTATAAACTATTATAGCTGAACGATCAGCTCTTTATCTAAATCTTACATAATGGCCCTTTAACATCCAACCCAGACCTGGAAGGTACGATCTCAGTTGTACCTGATATTTTAAACCTTGTGCCGGATATGTATGAAGAATATCAATACCTCTGTCGGGCAACATGACTGATACCATAATTCGTTTTTTCCTGGAGGTTTACGTCCACTCCCACCAAGGGTGATATCGAAGACAATGATGCCAGAAGGATTGTGTCTGAATTTATACCTCAGTAGTTCGTGACAGGTTCATTATATTCAGAAATGATACAACAACAATTGAAAACAATTAATTGTACCTGACACTTTCAGGTATATTTGGAGGTATCTTACCTGATTGCTTCAGTTATATTTGGAGGTATCTTACAGTTTCGCTTGTATTTGGAGGAGGTGTCTACCCGACAATTTCAGGCATATAAAGATAGATTGCCAGGCAATGAAAGATATGCCCACAGCAGCTAGGTCGTCCAGGCAGTCAACAAGTGTTGTCGCATATTTTTTCTTTTGCCAGTAATGAAAACATTTACAACACATGAAAATCTGATAAGGAGTAATAACCCATGAAGTAATTATCAGAAATCATTAGAATTTGTTTTGATTGTTTGTCTCATGACCTTGAACAATTTATATTAACTTTAGCCTCTAGGGTGTCCACAATATTTTTCAAAGTGATCATGGGCCATAACTCTGGCAGTAATTATCTGAAATCATTGAAAATAAATAGGATTCTTTGTCCCATGACCTAAAACACCCGTGTATAAATCTAAAGTCAATCGAAAATTTACTTTAGCCTCTAGAGCGTCCACAAGATTTTTCAAAGTGATCAAGGGCCATAACTTTGGCAGTAATTATCGGAAATTGCTGCAAATCAATAGGCTTCTTCGCCGCATGGCCTTAAACACAGTGTATAAATATAAAGTCAATCGGATATTAACTTTAGCCTCTAACGCTAGAACCGCCGGACCAACAGACAGACTGACAGGGGAGACCACATTTCAATGTGAGTGTATAAAGAATAATTACTTATATGTTTCAGGTATATTTTCAGGTATATTTTCAGGTATCTTACCTGATAGTTTCAGGTATATTTTCAGGTATCTTTATTTCTGTAGTGATGTCCTCTCTTGATAAATCAATCACTTCAACTATTTCTTTATCAAGCCAAACACAGGCATCAGTTTCATTAGCATCCATTTTAACTTGTTTATTTAATTCAGTCGAGGTTTTATTACGAAGCTTTCCATACATGTAACAAACAACATGGTGTCTTTTAGGCAGCCCTATCTCTAACTTGGCTGGGAAACAAGACTACAAAACATAGATAAACAAAATATTTATACCCGCTGATCGGTATTTGCATTTTTCACACAATATGTAATTTTTCACACCACATAATGTATAATTTTTCACATCACACAGCTTCAATTCAATCGAATGCAAAATTTCCCTCATAATAGCCCAGTCGGAGCAGAACAGTAGGATGTTAAACCCCATTTCATTTCATTTCAGCACCACTCAGTCACCTCCTCCTCCCACCTATAAAATATTTTTTTAAAAATTTTTTATTTACCTCCCAAAGAGTTAATATCTTCAATGGTTGTTGCATAAATTGATCAGGCTCTAGATGCAAACCCACCTCTTCTTCTAATTCCCTAAGTCCTGCTTCTATAAGCTACAAAATATACAATTTTCAATCCATCACATGTTTGTAAATTCTGAATGGAACTGAATCATATTTGAACTGATATTTCTATAACCGCTAGTACACGATTATCACTAGAGACATAAAAAAACAATAATTGATTAAATACTTAAACATACATTATGCAAGAGCAAAATCTGCTTATTACAAGTCTTTCTTTAGGCCTGAAATGTTATCTAAATTATCAATTAGACATTAATTAACTTATCCAGACCATAATAAACTCTTGATGTCAAGGCTAGCCTTCGATGTAGGCTGGATTAGATTCCTATATACCGCTAACGGCCAAAGATAATTAAATCAGAAAAAGTGGATAATCGAGACTATGCTGTTTATATTAATGATTTTAGTAATGATAACCGAGACTATGCAAAAATTTCACCGGCTTCTTTCTCGGCTCATAGTGGATCAATTTGACTGAAATTTTCAGCAAATATCTTTACACTATCTAGTTTTTAACTATTATAGCGAGAACTGCCATCTTGTTATCTTATCTCCCATAATGTATCTTTAAAGATACATTATGGGAGATTAGATAAAGAGCTTGCAGTTCTCACTATAATAGTTACAAACTAGACACTGCAACGGGAATTTGCTGAAAATATCAGTCAAATTGATCCACTTTGAACCAAGATATAAGCTTTTGAATTTTAGGCCTAGCCTCGATCATCATTACAAAAGTCGGTACGATAAAAAACATAATCTTGATTATCCATTTTTGGATTAAATCATCAATGAGGGTTCAGCAGCAAATCGGATTCAAATCCGAGTGTTGATTATCATCTGAATAAGTTAATTAATAATTTAGATAACATTTCAGGCCTAAAGAAAGACCTGCAATAGGCAGATTTAGCTCTTGCATAATGTATGTTTAAAAAGGGCAAATGTATAAAAGTAATAGTTTGAATGAATCAACGATGGATTAAACACACAATTTACTTACTGATTCATTTTCTTCTACATGTCCACCTAAAATATACATAAATATTGAATTACTGTACACCTAAAATATACATAATTTATAAATATTGAATTACTGTAAAATTAAAATATACATAAATATTGAATTACTGTCCACCTAAAATATACATAAATATTAAATTACTGTTGACCTAAAATATACATAAATATTGAATTACTGTTGACCTAAAATATACATAAATATTAAATTACTGTTCACCTAAAATATACATAAATATTGAATTACTGTTCACCTAAAATATACATAAATATTAAATTACTGTTCACCTAAAATATACATAAATATTAAATTACTGTTCACCTAAAATATACATAAATATTGAATTACTGTTCACCTAAAATATACATAAATATTAAATTACTGTTCACCTAAAATATACATAAAGATTATTGTCCACCTAAAATATACATAATACTCATATTCTTTGAAATATTTATCATAATGTTAGGGTTTAACGTCCTACTGTTCTGCTCCGATTGGGCTAATGAAGACGGGCATACGCTATACAGTGTGCTATGAGGGATATTTTGCCCGACCTACTCTTATGTCGAATTCCAACTGCCAAGGGATCTTTTATGTGCACGCCAAAGAGTACATGGGACCTTGGTTTTTTGTCCCATCTGAATGATTAGACAACTGTCCTTGTCAGACGTCCTGTCCTGCGCCACTGACAAGGAGAAACCACGCCTGAAAATCCTGATGAACTTTCTTGGCCAATGCAGGGAGCGAATACATGGCCTCTAGACTAGCGAGCTAGTGTTTTACCCACTTAGCTACCATGGCTCTGTAGTAATAAAAAAAACTGTTAGAAACAAACCTGGTGGTACCCATATACTAGGGAATGTACGTAGATGTGCTGCTCTCCTAGACAGTAAAACTTTATCATCGCACGATTCCACTAATACTGACACACCAACATTAATTCCTCGTTCCGCTATCTCCTCCGTTATTTCGGAAGCTTGGTTCGTAGATAAATGATGAAATGGACAAAATGGAGGATGCTTTGAAGTAAATAAAAACATGTGATGCAAATTAATTCATGTATTTTGTTAAAAAAGATAGGTTGCTAGGCAACAAAACCTACTCCCACAGCAGCTATGTTGTCCCAGCTGTCTGTATACGGTCACATTTCAACGATAGCCTATCAATAACTATCATTTTTAATGGAGTTAATCACATACCTTGTACGAATTTCAAAACACAAATATTTGTTCGTGTATGGTAGGTTGGGTGGCCGAATGGTAAAACCGTCTGTCATTGAGTCAAGTGGTGTGGTTTCGAATTCTGTTTCTACGCGACAAGGAATAGCGTCACCTGTCCATCCTCTTAAGTTCAGAAATTTGAACCATACCGTAAGTGCAGGATGACTGCACCACACACAATTACACAATATACAGAGAGAGAGAGAAATGGGGTTTAACTTCCACTCGACACAAACTAGGTCATTTCGAGACTAACATATGGTTTAATTTTATTTCAATAATTCGCTTGAGCGTAGGGGTCTTTAGCAGTGGGAGGAAATTGGAGGACCCGGAGAAAACCCACGAGGTTGGACAGACGACCCTACTCCTTGTCATGTACAACCAGGGATTCAAAACCACGCCAGTTGACTCAATGACAGACTTTATGATACAGTGCGCGCACACTAACCATTCTGCCATCCCCCCGCCACAATATACAGAAATCACAAACAAACGTACATATCAGATTAAGTGAATGGATCCGGGGGCTAGCTGTTAGTTCTGAAATGACATGGTTTGTATCGATTCAATGTTAAACCCGAATTCTTTCCATCTCTTTAGAATTTGAGAAGACAAATATTATTATGGGGATGCTGGATTGTCAGTCTGGTACGTTTCGAATGACGGAATCGCAATCAAGTGACGCGGAATTCAGACCCGTCACAGTTCTGTCAGTCCCAACGACTGAGATGGTGCGAGTAGAATCATGCGTAATTAAATGTGACGAATATGTTTCAGCTGCCATGATTGGTTAAGATATTTTATCTCATACAGTCGGCGCATGCGTTCTAACACCAAATTCCCATTGTCACACAATTGTTACTACATTTTTGGGTCTGACAGAATTCAATTCTGGAATGTTCAACCGAGCATCCCCTAAGTGTATATATATTACCTACATAAAATTGAACCCACTGTGCTGTTGCCGTCTGCTTGGTGTCGGATATAATTAGTTTATCATCAATCAGTTCAACAGATATCTCCATCCTTGTTGCTACGGTCGTAACGAAGTAATCTATAATACACTGAAAAACACAAATACGATCAAAATATCTAATTTAAAAGGGAGAGAGAGAAATGGGGTTTAACGTCCACTCGACACAATCCAGGTCATTTCGGGACTAACACACGGTTTAATTTTATTTCAATAATTCGCTTGCGCGTAGGAGTCTTTAGCAGTGGGAGGAAACCGGAGGACCCGGAGAAAACCCACGAGGTTGGATAGGCGACCCTACTCCTTGCCACGTACAACCGGGGATTCGAAACCACGCCAGTTGACTCAATGACAGACTTTATGGTACAGCGCGCACGTGCTAACCATTCAGCCACCCACCCCCCACCCCCCCTAATTTAAAGGGGCATTATGGGAGATTAGATAAAGAGTTGACAGTTCTCACTATAATAGTTAAAGATAGGTTGCCAGGCAACGAAACATACGCCCACAGCAACTAACTCGTCCGGGCAGTCAACAAGAGTCGTCACATATTTTTACTTTTTTCGGTAATGAAACATTTATAATACATTAAAATCTGATTAGGAGTAACAACTCATTAAGTAATTATCAGAAAACCATTAGAATTTGTTTGGTTTTTATAAAGTTTTGCCCCATGCTAACGTTTAGTATAGGAAACTTTTAACATCATGGATTTAGTTGTTCAAGTCATAAAAATTCATTGAAAATCAATATACTTGTTTGTCTCAAGACCTTACACTCTGTGTATGAATCTGAAGTCAATCGGATGATAACTTTAGCTTCTAGAGGGTCACAAGGTTTTTAAAAGTGATCAAGGGCCATAACTTTGGCAGTAATTATCGGAAATCGTTGTAAATCAATATGATTCTTCGTCTCATGACCTCAAACACTCTGTATCAATTTAAAGTCAATCGGATATTAAATTTAGCCTCTAGAGCATTTACAAGATTTTTTGAAGTGATTAAGGGCCATAACTCTGGCAGTAATTATCAAAAATCGCTGAAAATGAATAAACTTCTTCGTCTCATGATCTTAAACACTGTGTATAAATTTAAACTCAATCGGATATTAACTTTAGCCTCTAGAGCGTCCACAAGATTTTTCAAAGTGATCAAGGGCCATAACTCTGCCAGTAATTATCGGAAATCGCTGAAAATAATAGGCTTCTTCGTCTAATGACCTTAAACACTATGTATAAATTTAAAGTCAATCGGATATTAACTTTAGCCTCTAGAGCATTTACAAGATTTTTTGAAGTGATCAAGGGCCATAACTCTGGCAGTAATTATCGAAAATCACTGAAAATTAATAAACTTCTTCGTCTCATGACCTTAAACACTGTGTATAATTTTAAACTCAATCGGATATTAACTTTAGCCTCTAGAGCGTCCACAAGATTTTTCAAAGTGATCAAGGGCCATAACTCTGGCAGTAATTATCGGAAATCGCTGAAAATCCATAGGCTTCTTCGTCTCATGACCTTAAACACTGTGTATAAATTTAAAGTCAATCGGATATTAACTTTGACCTCTAGAGCATGCATAAGATTTTTTGAAGTGATCAAGGGCCATAACTCTGGAAGTAATTATCAGAAATCGTTGCAAATCAATAGGCTTCTTCGTCGCATGACCTTAAACACTGTGTATAAATTTAGAGTCAATCGGATATTAACTCTGACCTCTAGAGTGTCCACAAGATTTTTTGAAGTGATCAAGGGCCATAACTCTGGCAGTAATTATCGGAAATCGCTGAAAATCAATAGGCTTCTTCGTCTCATGACCTTAAACACTGTGTATAAATTTAAAGTCAATCGGATATTAACTTTAGCCTTTAGGACGGACAGATGGGGGTGACGACAATATACGACCACATTTCAATGTGGGCGTATAAAAACTAGATAATGTTAAGGGAATATGGTAAAAATTTCAGTCAAATTACTCTACTTTGAACTGAGATAATAGAGATTGAATTTTAGGCCTTGTCTCAATCATCATTACTAGTTGTCAGTACGATAAAACACATGGTCTCGATTATCCATTTTTGGATTTAATTATGAATGGGAGTAGAGCAGCAGATCGGATTCAAATCCAGTGAAAATCCAACACATAAGATGGCATCGAGAGTTGATTAAGGTCTTTTCATATTAATAAATGTCTAATTAATAGTTCATGTAACATTTCAGGCCAAAAGAAAGACCTGCAATAGGCAGATTGAGCTCTTGCATGATGTTTGTTTAAAGGAGGCAAGTCTTTTTAACTCCACTTATTTGCGTTAAAGTAGCTAAGTCGCTAACTCAATATCATCAACAGTCTTCGACATTAAAAACACGACTTATTTGTCAATTTAAATCAGCATTGATTTTGTTATCTTAACGTGAAAAGATGAGCTTCGGATATCCAATATTTAAGACAAAATATAATTTTAAAAATTGAATCGCGTGCCAGAATACTTTTGCTTGCAATTTGCAATGAAGCGACTCGATGAACGAGGCTAAACATATTCCACAGGAGAATGCTACCGGTGTAGACTGGAATAACCAGATGCCAAAGACTGCCATTCAACTTGGACTCTTCGCATATTTAGCTGAACATAACTGATTAGAAATAACAGTAAAACAGAAACGATTGAATGTAAATCAGTTTATATGCATTATTAATGTGTTGCGACCTATTTGTGTCAATTTCTAGGTACCAAAGATCAGGGATTTAGCTCTTTAAGCAGAATTCCCTGAACAATGGAACTGCATTTATTCAGACAATAGAACCATGGTTGCTCACTGAGTAAGGCGCTGGCTCACTAACCAGGGGAGCTGGGGTTTGATCCAGTGATATTGAATGATAAAGTTTCCTGGAATTTTTTTTCACATTGTCAGTAGATTCCCCATTCTGTACACAGAGATCCATCTACTTAATAGATCTCTGCCCTAAATGGCCGCCATATCCAAAAATTTAATATACTGTTTTGTAATGTGTTCCTTCTCCGTTTCACCCCTGACATACACACAAAGACTAAATAAACTTTTTTTTATTTTATTTAATAAATACTCAACAAAATTCTCGAAGTATACTTAGTGTTTTGGATTTAGGACTTTAAATATCGGTCAACTAGCTTATAGCCCGTTCAGACGCTTATTTTTAAACCAGTTCATAATCGCTGGGGTTTTTAAGACACCATCGTGTGGCGTTCACACATACTATAAGCCAAACCAGTTTAACTATTCTGACCTCTTCGGTCGGAGGTTAGAGTTAACTACGCATGGGTAGCTTCATATTCTTTATTCGGTTCTCGCACGCTTTCGATAACATTGGCACTGTCTGACCCCGATATTTTCACAGGAATGTAACTTACTGCGTACTGCGCATGCTCAAAGCAAGCTGGGGCCAGGTTTTTTAAGTCAATCCATTAAGATGAACCAGTTTAAAATAAAAAGCCTTCTCGAAGACAGGTCCCCAGGGTTTTTAAACCAGTTCAACTTGCGAGTCTGACGGGCTATTAGTGTCTGTCCTCAAATGAAGCTAACTCCAGACAGACAGCCTGAGTTTAGTATGTGATCCCTTTATCAATAGGATTAACACATCTAGTTAAAGCTGTATTCCCTGAATATCGAATGGAATCTAATGTTTTGTCAGCTTGAGATAGACGTTTACATCTCAAAATAATCTCTTATCGACGTTCCATCCAAATTCAATATCAAAAGTTTAGACATGAGATAAGTACAAATTACATATAGCCCCTCCAAAATTTTCAAACAACTTTCAGTTCTTTTACAACATCTATCCCTGCATTGGCCGAGAAAGTTCATCCAGATTTTCCGGCGTGGTTTCCCCTTGTCAGTGATGCAGGACGGAGGGCCTGACAAGGACAGCTGTCTAGTCGTTTGGATGGGACAAAAAAACGAGGTCCTGTGTACGTATTGGCGTGCACGTAAAAGATCCCTTGGCAGTTGGAATTCGATATAAGAGTAGGCTGTAGCGCCGCTGCCCGGGCAAAATTTCCCTCATAGCACACTGTATGGCATATGCCCGTCTTCATTAGCCCAGTTTAGAAGCAGAACAGTAGGACGTTAAACCCACTGGATTGGCCGAGAAAGTTCATCCAGATTTTCCAGCGTGGTTCTCCCTTGTCAGTGATGCAGGACGGAGGGGCTGACAAGGAAAGCTGTCTAGTCTTTCGGATGGGACGAAAAACCGAGGTCCTGTGTACACATTGGCGTGCACATAAAAGATCCCTTGGCAGTTGGAATTCGATATAAGAGTAGGCCGTAGTGCCGCTGTCCGGGCAAAATTTCCCTCATAGCACACTGTATGCCGTATGCCCGTCTTTATTAGCCCAGGTTAGGAGCAGAACAGTAGGACGTTAAACTCCATTTCATTTCATTTCGTCCCATGTGAAGGCCTTTGGATTTCTAAAAGAGCGTTAAATGTCGTTTTTAGCGAACCGGAATGCATCTTGTTACGTGAGGTGCAAACGGTTTGCTTGCAATGTTCTTACTAAATTTTTTGTTATTTTCTTACCAACCTGTGTGAACCTTGCAGCTGACAATTTTTCACATTTTTTCAAATGAACAAGAATATTCTTCCCTGTTGAAGCCATTGTAAACCAGCCTGTAGTATATAATCAATCAATCTCAGAAATAATTGATTGTGTTAGTGGCCACGACATTCAGGTATTAAAATTCCTGAAAATAAAATATATTGTTTCTGTCAATATATGATGGTCACTCACTCTGAACGATCGTGATTCTCAGCATGTAGGTGACAAGGAGTAGGTCATCTGTCCAACTTCCGTTCTGAGAAACCTCGCTGGAAAATCTTGATGAACTGGCAGAGTGAGAGGAGAGAAAGAGAGGGTTTAACTCGACACAAACTAGGTTCAGTTTTATTTCAATAATTCACTTGTGCGTAAGGGTCTTTTGCAGTGGGAGGAAACCAGAGGACCCGGAGAAAACCCACAAGGTTGGACAGGCGAACCTACTCCTTGTCACGTACAACTGGGGAATAGGAACGGGCAACATATAAAAGTAATAGTTTGGATGAATCAATGATGGATTAAACACGCAATTTACTTACTGACCACGTCCAACTGTGACAACGAGAGAGAGAGAGAGAGAGAAAAATGGGGTTTAACATCCACTTGACACAAACTAGGTCATTTCGGGACTAACATATGGTTTAATTTTATTTCAATAATTTGCTTGCGCGTAGGGGTCTTTAGCAGTGGGAGGAAGCCGGAGGACCCGCAGAAAACCCACAAGGCTAGACAGGCGACCCTAATCCTTGTCACTTACAACCGGGGATTCGAAACCACGCCAGTTGACTCAATGACAGGCCTTATGATACAATGCGCACACGCTAACCATTCGGCCATACAACCCCTCTTCCTTCTGCAGCAGTTAGGCAGCTGCTGTGGTTCATTGAATAAGATAGGCACGCTAATCAGGCGGAAATTACACAGGTTCGCTTCAAGTAATGTTGCAGGACATGTAGAAGGCCTGTCTTGTTGTTTGGATGGTATGAAAAACAGAGATCACACATGTTAAAGACCCCTTGACAGTTTGAACTTCATAGGCCGTAGTGCCGCTATCCGGGCAAAATTACACTCATAGCACTCTGTATGGCGTATGCAACAATTCATATTAGCCCAGTTGGTGTCAAAAAATGGGACCGTAAACCTGATTTCATTTCATATCATTTCTGAGGAGCAGTTAAAACTGTTTGTACATACAACTTTCAGAAATGTAGGCCTACATTAAAACTTTAAAATACAGTTATTAGAATTTTGACTGGTCTGAATCCTCCTGTTACACTGAAACTTACAGGTCACACAGGTTAGAGTAGATCTATTTGATAAGGCCAACTTCAAGTTTGGTCAAAGGTCACGAGATGGTCTAGTGCCAATCCCTACCCTAACCCTGAACCCAGCCCTAATACTTACCTGAACCCTAACCTACAATCTAGCCAACAATATCACTTGCCCTCACCTTATTAAATTACATCTCTGCGACCTTGACGAAAATTGAGCTGGCCTTAACAAATAGATTTAGTCTGTTACACAATCGTGATGCTTAGCCTTTAACAATAAAGTTTTTCAAGAGTATACAGAGACTATCAACATAAAAAAAAACTAATAAAAGATAAAACAAAACAAAAACTCAGGATACAGTTTTATGATGCGACATCTATGGAAGAAATGCAGGTACAGAATTCAGAAAACAGATTAATAACACTCGTATCGTGGATGATTTAATAAATTACAACAATAATTCACCAGTTTTATACAAGCATGATCTCAATGATTAACTAGTACAAACAAAAACCGTGCTGTTCTTTCGTATTCATGGAGATGTCAGCAATCTCTGTATTATTATGCTGTTGTCAACGACGACACGAACCTTTTATCTTTCCTTTCACGTTTAGATCATAGATGCTCTACATCCATGGCTTCTGTTACTGTAGTTATCTCCCTTGAATAGGATTAACCCACCCAGTTAAAACGAGCTTGGTGGCCGGGGGACATTCCTCACGGGGTCAATCACTTTGAATTGCACATGGCGTCAGAATTTTTGGACCGAACCAAACTCTAACCCTAACCCTAGCACGCGGTGCCTGTCAGTGTCGCTAAAAATAAACCATCATCTCGTTTATGAACGCGAGATTTCGTCAATTCACCATGGCCGGTGCTCACTCGGCAAACCTCAACAGATGCCAGTACCCTACATCTAATCTCGGCTGTATGACAAAGTCCGCCATTAAAATTACTTTCAAGTTACCGGATTACAATGGCGTTATTCATGACGACCAATGACGTCATTGATGACGACGTATTTGAAGAATGTTTTATCTTACAAAATTTTCAAAGTTTGAAGCTGTTTTTCTTTCAAGTTTATCCGATTTTCTTTAGACAAGGACAAATTTGCACTGAAAATTCTACACACTCTTCGAACGACGCAATTTTGAGAACTTCTTTCTAAACGCGGGCAAGTTTCCCTTATAAGTAAACCGGTGCCGCATCGCAAATGTATAGGCGTATAGGTACATATCACTTACTGTCATACAGCCGAGGCTAGATGTAGGGTACCGGAATCTGCCGAGGTTTGCCGAGTGGGCCGGTGCTGTGAGGAATGTCTCCCTTGTGCAAAATTTGTTAAAACGATGTGTGCGTTACTCGTTCAGCAAATCTCCAAAAAAGAGCGTTAAGACTTTATTTTTTATATTTTAGCCATGGTATCTTGTTTTGAACTTTTAACACCGATGTCATGGTTTGGTTCGGTATCCAGTTGCGGTGGCTGATTAAGAAAAAAAAAAGAAAAAAAGTCGAGCGCTTGAGATATTAAGTCGAGAAGTCGAGCGCTCGAGATAATTAATTCGAGCACGCGGGACAATTAAGTCAAGGGCTCGAGATACTAACAGATGTTTTAAGCTGTATAATTTTGTGCATTAGTTATGATAAACTTGTAGAACAAAGATATTCATTTGTTAGTTTTCACAACCCATCCAAAGCTGCAATTGAAATAAAATTGAACCGAAATCACCTAGTTTGTGCCAGGTGGACGCTACCCCCCCCCCCCTCTCTCTCTTTCTTTTCCCCCATCCCAACCCCACTGTGAAATAATTTAATTATGTTCTTTTTCAAGAGATAATATGTGTTAAACGAATAAGTTAATTCGTTTAAACGAATAAGTTAATTCGTTTAAACGAATATAAGTTAATTCGTTTAAACGAATTAGTTATTTCGTTTAAACGAATAAGTTAATTCGTTTAAACGAATTAGTTATTTCGTTTAAACGAATTAGTTATTTCGTTTAAACGAATTAGTTATTTCGTTTAAACGAATTAGTTATTTCGTTATATCGAATTTAAATATTTCGTTTAAACGAATTAGTTATTTCGTTTTAAGGAAATAACTAAACTTTATAACGAAATACTTCAATTCGATATAACGAAATAAGTGCAGTCGATCTCAAAATAAGTGCTCACTGAATTAATACAAACAATTCCAAAATAGAAAGAAAAATCCCAAATTTGATGCATTTGCGTGAATCCGTGCACCTAAATTGTATACGTTACGCAAAACTTTAGTATAAAATAATCATGTCAACTTATCATGTTTGAAAAAAAGTGGATTACCCACAGTTCCGTGCAAAACACGCCTCAAGCTCGCCGTAACAGGCCGTTTCATTGGTTAATACCTCACACTATTCAGAATACGTCAATGATAACAACTCTTCCAGATCCTAGTGTGGTAAAGACAAGTAAAACAAAATTGAACTATTAAAACGAAACGAAATAGGATTTGTGTTTTAATCAGATTGGGTTTCTTCATTGTCGTCTGGCGTGTCTTTCTCCTTCTGATGTTTTTCCTCATTAGTTTTGGGATTCTGTTAATGACTTGCATCATGAAAATGTATTAAAATGGTACACAAACGCACCTTGATCTACTTTTTCAAGTCTTTTAAAGTTACAATTTCATATTTTCTAAGAAAGTCAAAACATAATTATTTCTATGTCTTTTGCTCAATAGGTTGTCAACTCACTATTATACGATTATAGGTATCATTCTCACACTTAAAAATCATTGACACAGGAAATAATAACACAATTACCTCCCTTGTTTTCCTATTGCCTCCATGCATTAGCTATCTTCAAACGTTTGAATTTGAAGAGGAAAATGATATTTTTGCCAATTTCTCAACTGGCAATAGTGAATTATAGGATTAATAGGATTTTTCTTTAACAAGGTAGGACCGTTTATAGATACCATCTATTTTAAGGCTTTATTTTAATAAATTTTAAAAATATAACGTAAAAATATGAAATTGCAACTTTAATAACCTTATCTTAAGAGATATGTCATCATTCGGAGTGTCGCCTATTCAATTGTATAAATAGGCCACAGGCATTTGAAGGGATTAAAATAACACTTCCTACTACTGCTTGACTATACATTACCGTAATATATAATCAAACAGTAGTAAATTACTATAATATATTGTCAAGCTTTCAAGTGCCTGTGAAATAGGCCTAACACTTATGATTTGGCGCCTGGAATCAATGCAATAACTACAGAAAGGAGTATAATCATTGTTGTGTGCACAAATATTGTGTTTGTATTTGTTTACAAAGTGTATTTGGCACCATCCTACAAACCATCATTCAAAACATTGGTTATTAAATGATTTTCGATAACTCGTACAGAGATTGGGCGAGGCAAATATTCAAAATGGCGCCAAAAAGTTCCCCCAAGGGGTAAAAGAGAGAGAGAGAGAAATGGGGTTTAACGTCCACTCGACACAAACTAGGTCATTTCGGGACTAACATATGGTTTAATTTTATTTACATAATTCGCTTGCGCGTAGGGGTCTTTAGCAGTGGGAGGAAACCGGAGGCCCCGGAGAAAACCCACGAGGTTGGAAAGGCGACCCTAGTCCTTGCCACGTACAACCGGGGATTTGAAACCACGCCAGTCGACTCAATGACAGACTTTATGATACAGCGCGCGCACGCTAACCATTCTGCCATCCAACCCCCCTCCCCAAGGGGTAAGAATGGGTAACTCTATGGAGGGTTAGTACTGGACCAATAGATCATAAAAAAAAAAAATTTTTGCCCGAACAGCGGCGCTACGGGCGGCCTACTCTTATATTGAATTCCAACTGTCAAGGGATCTCTTACGTGCATGCCAATGTGTATACGGGACCTCGGTTTTGGTCACACCCGAACGACTAGACAGCTGTCCTTGTCAGACCCTCCATCCTGCACCGCTAACAAGGGGAAAACAAGCCTAAAAAACCCGATGAACTTTTAATCATATCATATTCTCATTAGATCATTTCCTTGTTATTATTTTCACGTCTTATGCATGGTGTTAGATAACCCTAATGATATCATGTTTCTTTCTCAATTATAAAATTTATAATAACAACTTCCTCGCTAATATTATTCGGATCTGTAGTTAATTAAAATATACTTATTGTCTCACATTATATGGGGTATGTAATAATAGCCTTTCGTCTACAGGTGTGTTTGGCGATCGCCAGGTAATGATAGGGTTATATAAATATAATACCTAATTTGTTGTTGATACATATGATGAAGAATAAAACAAAAGGCAAAAACATAAAAAAACAGCGGTTGCCAGGCAAGATACGCCCACTTTTTGCAATAGGTGGATGGAGAACAAGCTAAAAACAGAGGCGATTTTTCGCAAAATCAGGGGCCATAATCCAGAAAGTTATGGTCTGAAATGCGCAAATATCTAGTTAAGTTTCATCAAAATCGGATAAAAATTGTGACCTTTAGAGGGTTCAACACCTTGGTATTACATACTTTTACACAATGTGCGTACAAAGAGCGGCCATTTTGGTCAGGTATTTTGGTTTCGATTTTCCCAAAATTCGAATTCAACCTCCATTATGGTATGGTGGAATGGGGTTATATTTAAACGGTTTTTAAAATTTGATAAAACTTGTGACCTCTAGAGCACCCACAAGCTGAAAATCAGGATTTTTCATACAATCAGGGGCCAAAATGCAGGAAGTGGGTTATAAACATGTATTTCAAGTTTCATCAAAATCGGATCAAAATTATGACCTTTAGAGGTCCACAACCTTGACATACCGTCTTTCTGCACTATTTGCGAACGAGGGGTAGCCATTTTGTCCTGCAGTTTTGGTAACGTTAATATGTTCGATTTTTCGTAAAATCAGGGGCAGGAAGTTACGATCCAATATGCGCGAATATGGACAAGAACCAAGATCTTTGGGTTATAAATATGTATTTCAAGTTTCATCAAAAGCAGATAAACATTGTAACCTCTAGAGTGTCCACAGGCTAAAAACGTGATTTTCGTACAATCAGGGACCATAAAACCATGAAGTTTCGATCAGACACATGCCAATATCAACTGGAAGCGATATCTTTGGGATATAAACCTATATTTCAAGTTTCGTCAAAATCGGATAAAAATTGTGAGCTGTAGAGTGTCCCAAAACAAATTGTGGACAGACGGACGTCCGGACGGACAGGTGCGACGAGAGAGAGAGAGAGAGAGAGAGCACTCTACACAAAATAGGTAATTTCGGGACTAACATATGGTTCAATTTTATTTCAATAATTCGCTTGTGCGTAGGGGTCTTTAGCAGTGGGAAGAAACTGGAGGACCCGGAGAAAAACCACGAGGTTGGACAGGCTACCCTACTCCCTGTCACGTACAACCGAGAAATCGAAACCACGCCAGTTGATTCAATAAAAGACCTTATGATACAGCTCGCACGTGCTAACCATTCGGTCACCCCCCCACCCCTTATTTGAGGGACTTGCAATACGAACTCAATTTCAACTCAAGTTATAAACATTTGAAACGTACATGGGTTACTCATGATTTCATACAGATAAACAGCTAGGGTTGGAGTTTAACGTCCACTCAACACAAACTAGGTCATTTCGAGACTAACATATGGTTCAATTTTATTTAATTCGATTGTGCGTAGGGGTCTTTTGCAGTCAGAGGAAACTAGAGGACCCGGTCACGTACAACCGGAAAATGGAAACCAAACCAGTTGCCTAAATGACAGACCACGCACTAATCATTCGCCCCCAAACCCCCCTCCCAATTTGTTCGTCTGTAGATAGCTCCCTCCACAGCACACTGATCAGCAGTGAATACTCCGTGAAACAGGTTGCCTCCACAGATGTGAAAAGTGATCTATTGTTAGTTAGTTATTATTTGATGGACATAGAGATAACAACAGAGCGCAAATTTCAAACGTATAATTCTCAATACTTAAATATTTCAGATTTTAGCACGGGAGCCACGGTGGCTAAGTGGGTAAGACGCTGGTTCGCTAGCTTGGAGGTCGCGTGTTCGATCCACTGCACTGGTTGAGAAAGTTCATCGGAATTTTCAGACGTGGTTTCGCCTTTTAGTGGTGCTCGACGGAGGGCCTGACAAGCACAGCTGTCTAGTCGTTCGGGTGTGACGAAAAATTGAGGTTCCGTGTATACATTGGCGTGCACGTAAAAGATCCCTTGGCAGTTGGCATTCGATATAAGAGTAGGCCATAGTGCCACTTCCCGGGCAAAATTTCCCTGTATGACACACTCTATGGCGTACTCCGTCTTCATTATCCCGGTATAGGATCAGAACAGTAGGACGTTAAACCCCATTTCATTGGATTACAGCTCAAAGTGTTCTTCATCGTGTCGTATTCTCACATCCTGCAGATTTTAGCTGTGAAATGACATTATACATCATTATCGTGTATCGATTGTACGGTAGTGGACACAACATTTATAGCATGGATACAAGATGCCGAACAATACATGATGAGCATTGTTTTTGATAACCTCATGTCGCCTCTCTCATCGAAGATCTCTGTGTTAACTATTCCTGGAAGTTTTGCGACAAACTGTTAGTGTTAGAACTGTAGAAATTCAAAACATCGTTGAAACAATGAAATACATTCTAATATGTTTATTTTGTTGTTTGTTTTCTACTTACGCGCGTGAGTTTCGGTTGGGCATGCTGAGTCCATACAGTCATATACGTTTAGGTTGGCAAAATAACGCGGCTGCCGTTTCGCTGGCCATAGAGCGGGCCAAATCGGAGGGGTTATTACAAGAACACAACATAAGGTAAGTTGATTTATAATCAAATATTTAATTAATCATGCATTATGTAAGAGCTAAATCTGCCTATTGTGGGTCTTTTTATGGTTTCAAATGTTTTTTAAATGATTATTTAGACATTTATTCGGAGTCGACGGAGGCTAAGTGGGTAAGACGCTGGCTCGCTAGCCTGGAGGTCGTGTGTTCGATCCCTGCATTGGCCGAGAAAGTTCATCCAGATTTTCCGTCGTGGTTTCCCCTTGTCAGTGATGCAGGACGGAGGACGAAGGGCCTGACAAGGACAGCTGTCTAGTCGTTCGGATGTGACGAAAAACCGAGGTCCCGTGTACACATTGGCGTGCACGTAAAAGATCCCTTGACAGCTGGAATTCGATATAAGAGTAGGCCCTAGTGCCGCTGTCTGGGCAAAATTTACCTCATCGCACACTGTATGGAGTATGCCCGTCTTCATTAGCCCAGTTCGGAACAGAACAGTAGGACGTTAAACCCCATTTCATTTCATTTAGACATTTATTCACATGACAGGACCATAATTAACTCTCGAAGCAATCGGTTGCCTCCGTTTGCATGTAGATGAGAGCGGTTCGGTCATCACGATTCGCGCTACGATTGAAATCGTGGCTTTAATCGTGGTGTAATTTTGATAAACCTATCAGGTCTTATCATATTACATTGAGGTCAGTCGTAGAAACGTATCCGAATGTATCTACACGTATCAGATCGTGGACCAAATAAAGACAATCCCATCGTAACGCATCGCGCGACAGTGGGAACCCAGCATTAAAGGGCCAATCCCGATAATATTTTGGAGAATAAAACTGCTTAATTTTGTGTTAAAATCCCTTACAAATTCTCTACCTTAGGGCCAAGCAACTAACTCAACATATGTGATACGTTTTCAAACAACTTAAACCCGTCAGTCTTCATCTGGAAATAGAGACCGGTGTCCCAAGTTGTATTATGCGGTTTCTGGATAAAACCAGACTTTTATTTTATAAAAATAATGTGTAGGTGAAATTTACCTTTCGTTATCAAATACATTGTAGAGACCTCTAAAGGAACGGGGGTCGATTATCAGGTCACCCAACGAAAAAATTGACCCAAAAGATTAGAAGGGTAACGTGTCCGGATAAGGAATTTTTGACGTTCACGTCCAAACAACTCAATATTTTGAGCTGAAATTTGGAGACAAGGTAAATATACCATTTCTCTATATTTTAGCGCTTAAATTTCATACGTACTCAGACTTTTATTTTTGAGACTGTTCAAATCGGGATAGTCCGTTTATATTAATTATTATTTAAACATTTATTCACACGGCAAACCGATAATAAATTCTCTAGACTGTCGGGTGGTTGTGATTATAAATGGATTAGAAAATCGTCGCCATTTAATAATCTAATGTTAAAATGGATTATCGTAGCAATGACAGTTTTACCTGACAATCTAGACTTTCTACGTTTACGTTACAAATTGTCAAAAGGAGTAGGGTCGCCTGTCCAACCTCGTGGGTTTTCTCCGGGTCCTCCGGTTTCCTCCCACTGCTAAAGACCCCTACGCGCAAGCGAATTATTGAAATAAAATTAAACCATATGTTAGTCCCGAAATGACCTAGTTTGTGTCGAGTGGACGTTAAACCCCATCTCTCTCTCTCTCTCTCTCTCTCTCTCTCTCTCTCTCTCACACAATTGTCAAAGCGTCAAACACTCTTAAGAATAACTAATTTCACTGAATTTTTCAATATACTCATTTTTCATTATCTATTAACGAAATATTGTAGCAAGAATGATCGGCTATTTATATGATTATTACATAATGCATCTTTAATATTAGATAAAGAGTTGGCAGTTCTCGCTGTAATAGTTTAAAAATAGATAATAAAAATAGAATATGCTGAAAACTTCAGTCAAATTGCTCCACTGTGAACTGCGCTATTAGCTTTTAAATTGTAGGCTAGTCTCGATCATCTTTACTAAAGTCGATACGATAAAAAAAAAATCTCGATTATCCACTTTTACGTTTAATCACCCTTTACAAAATGTATTCTAATCCGCTAAATATCTCAGGCTAGCGATGGCATCGAGAGTTGATTATGTTCTGCATAAGTTAATTAATGTCTAATAATTTAGATAACATTTCGGGCCTAAAGAAAGATCTGTAATAAGCAGATTTAGCTCTTGCATAATGTATGTTAAATGTCTAATTAATAATTTAGATAACTTTTCAGGCCTAAAGAAAGATCTGCAATAGACAGATTTAGCTCTTGCATAATGTATGTTTAAATAACAATGACATCATTATTAATATGACGTCATAATGTATGTTTAAGGCTTACTTGAGATCTTGCAATAGGTTGCCCAATGACATGCACATATTTTGAGCTCCCTGGTTTTAGGACAGAGAAAATGCTATGGTTTTCTTGATTCACTAAGGAGTTGTGATTCTTTAAGATACGCCATCTTTATAATAATTTAACGATCCTATTCTTCATTAAGAATCCAACCCTAGTTATAAACCCTATCCCCCCCCCTTCCCTTCACTGCGTAGTGCAAGGTTGAAATAGCGCACTATTATATGACTTGTGTATAACTGTAATGTGTTATATTCAGTATTATATGACTTGTGTATAACTGCAATGTGTTATATTCAGTATTATATGACTTGTGTATAACTGTAATGTGTTATATTCAGTATTATATGACTAAAGTACAACTGTAAAGTGTTATATTCAGTATTATATCACTTATGCATAACTGTAATGCGTTATATTCAGTATTATATGACGAAAGTATAACTGCAGTATGTTATATTTCAGTATTATATGACGATAGTATAACTGCAGTGTGTTATATTTTTCAGTGCCATATAACTGCAGTGTGTTATATTCAATATTATATGATACACGTATAACTGTAAAGTAGAACTGCAGTGTGTTATATTTCAGTATTATATGGCGCGATGATAAATGTAGTGCTCTAGGTGGAGCAAGTAATGCTGTATATTTAAAGCTAGTTGAAGACATTGATGTATTTATTGGACCACCATGTTCATCTGGTAAGCTGTAGAATGTTTTTATATAAATATTCCACTTCCTTTTGCGTTCAATCTAACGTAATAGCACCCATCCCAACCAAAACGATCATAAAGTAGTTCCAATGGCGGACTTCGTCATACAGCCGAGGCTTGATGTAGGGTATTGGAATCTGCTGAGGTTTGCCGATTGAATCTAACGTAATAGCACCCACCCAACCAAAACGATCAGTGACTTGTATTGGTTTGTCTGCGCGCGGGTTATATAGTTTTCATATTTCTTCGCTTCATCTGTCAGGTGGCGTGGCTCCCTTTCACCACTTGTACGTGACAAGGAGTAGTAGGATCGCCTTCCATCGTTGTAGACTTTCGCTGGGTCCTCTGGTTCCCTCCCACTGCTAAAGACCCGTACGTGGAAAGCGAATTATTGAAATGAAATTGAACCATATGTTAGTCCCGGAATCACCTAGTTTGTTTCGAGTGGACGTTAAACTCCCTCCCCCCCTCTCCCCACCTCTCTATTGCTCCGCCCAAATGCGGGGTAAATGTCAGTTGTTCATTGACCCTTATTCTGTCAACTGTACGATAAACTCTTAGTTTCCGGCCAGCGTCGTCAGGAGGCGGTCATATAAGGTTAATATTCGTCTTCACCAGAGCGATCACCGTAGACAAGTAGGGCATTAAAGGAGATATATGGCACCTAGAAATGAACAAAAATGGATCGGAACGCATATAATAATGTAATATGAATATATATATTCAATCGTTTCTGTTTTTACTGTAATTTCTAATCAGTTATGTTGGGCGAAATACACGATGAGTGCAAATTGAATGACAGTCTTTGGCGTCTGTTTTTTTTAGTCTACACCGGTAGCATTCTCGTGTGGGATATGTTTAGCCTCGTTCATCGAGTCGCATCATTACGCGATTTGTATGCCAATTTTACGATTTTCAATTTGTCTTAAATATTGGATATCAGAAGCCCCTCTTTTCACGGTAAGATAACAACATCAATGTTGGTTTAAATTGACCAATAAGTCTTGTTTGCAATGTCAAAGACTGTGGAGGATATTGAGTTAAAGACTTGCCTCCTTTAACCTCAGGGGATCACGTGGCTAAGTGGATAAGACGCTGGCTCGCTAGCCTGGAGGTCGGGTGTTCGATTCCTGCATTGGCCGAGAAAGTTCATCCGGATTTTCCAGTGTGGTTTCCCCTTGTCAGTCATGCAGGAAGGAGGGCCTGACAAGGACAGCTGTCTAGTCGTTCGGACGGGACGAAAAACAGAGGTCCCGTGCATACATTGGCGTGAACGGAAAAGATCCCTTGGCAGTTGGAATTCGATATAAGAGTAGGCCGTAGTGCCGCTGCCCGGGCAAAATTTCCCTCATAGCACACTGTTTGGCGTATGCCCGTCTTCATTAGCCCAGTTTAGGAGCAGAACAGTAGGACGTTAAACCCCATTTCATTTCATTTCATTTAACCTCATTTCATTTTGAATTGCAACAAAGCTGCTGGTGGGCTTAGGTTGCGTTGCTTGGCAACCTTTCTTTATATCTTAACACAACCATATGATGATACGCCATCTTTTACAGCAACCACATCGTCTGGACTATTAGCTACCTACTGGAATATCCCCATGTTTTCACAGGCCTCGAGCGATCCGAGTCTAGCCGATAAAAGCGTGTATAAAACTTTAATCCGACTTGGTCCTCCATTCAACAGACTTGGACAGGCTTTGGTGGAGATCTTCGGGCATTTCAACTGGAAAAGGGCAGTTATAGTCTCCCGAAGGAAAACCGACAACAAGAAGGTATTTTGTGATTATTCCTCGAGAGCAGCAGACGTAATATTTCGCGCCAATAATATAACAGTAGCAGAATGGATGATTATTGATGATGGTATCACTGATGCGAAAATTGATGAAATGTTGGAGAGGGTATACCAACGAGGCAGAAGTATGTATAGACAAATCTCTACCAGTAGGGGATGGGGGTGACCGAATGGTTAGTGCGTGTGCGTGTTGTATCATAAGGTCTGTCATTGAGTAGGGGGTAGGGGGTGGTGATGGGGGTGGCCGAATGGTTAGCGTGTGCGTGTTGTATCATAAGGTCTGTCATTGAGTAAGGGTAAGGGGGGTGACGGTGGATGTGGGGATGGCCGAATGGGTAGCGTGTGCATGTTGTATCATTGAGTCAACTGGCGTGGTTTCGATTCCCCGGTTGTACGTGACAAGGAGTAGTGTCGCCTGTCCAACCTCGTTGGTTTTCTCCTAGGCCCTCCGGTCCTCCTACTGCTAAAGACCCCCCTACACGCATGCGAATTATTGAAATAAAATTGAACCATATGTTAGTCCCGAAATCACCTGGTTTGTGTCGAGTGGACGTTAAACCCCATTTCTCTCTCGCTATGCTACGAGTACGACCCTTTATGATTATATGGTTTCAATGGCATTTAGTAATTGAACTGGAATATACAGTTCACAATTCTATGGAATACAATTACTCGCACTTATGCTAGGTTTCCACTATCACGATTCATGCTACGATTAAAATCGTGGTTTTAATCGTGGAGTAATCGTGGTGATCCTATCAGGTCTTATCATATATTGAAGTCAGGCGAAGCAATCGTGTTGATCGTATCGACACGTATCCGAACGTATCTGCACATACCGGATCTTGGACTCAATAGAGACAATCCTATCGTTACGCATCGCACGACAGTGGGGATCTAGCATTACCGCACTGGTGGGGATCTAGCATTATTACTGAGCGACGTTTCTACTAGGCTTCATTATCATCTTTGCATGTCGAAACGTCGTTCAGTAATAAGCAGTAATTGAAGAGCCCCGGGGAAGAACCTGTACATTTATAATTAGCCCGTGTTGTTTTGCTAGATAATTCTAACCCGTCGGCTTGTCGGGTAGAAATAATGGAATGAGCTTTACTTTGATGGCTTAGATGTTTACCTGTATAAAAACAGTGCTGACATTGTTGCTAGTACGGCCATTGTTTCATTAGTATTTAGTAATTGGAATGTAAATACAGGGGACACAGTGCTATAGATTTATTATTACTTAGCAATGATTAAAAGTCTTTGTCAGCCACACAGCCATGTGGAATATAATTATTGTTATTTCTGCATCTCTAGTCTTTA
This sequence comes from Patella vulgata, assembly GCF_932274485.2. NCBI lineage: Eukaryota > Metazoa > Mollusca > Gastropoda > Patellidae > Patella > Patella vulgata. Next base: position 6,560,299 of record NC_065882.2, on the reverse strand, counting down.
CCAAACAATGTGAAACTGATCCGGCCATTATTAATATTTATTAAAATAGTTAACAAAATACCAAGTACTATTCGCTATGTCAGTTTTTGCAGCGGGGCTGCTGCATACAGATTTATCTGCCATCTCCACGGAGTGAAATGAACCGCGATGTCTCCGTGCGTAAGACGCTGTCTAACTAGTCAGGTTATATTGGGTTGGTCCCACGTAAAGGAACCCTTGACATATGGAATGCTGGGTAAGAGTAAACGGGGGGGTGGGGGGCTAAATGGTTAGCGCATGCGCGTTGTATCATAAGGTCTGTCATTGAGTCAACTGGCGTGGTTTCGATTCCCCGGTTGTACGTGACAAGGAGTAGTGTCGCCTGTCCAACTTCGTGGGTTTTCTCCGGGTCCTTCCACTTCTGATCCCTTAAAGCGCAAATTTCATATTTTCTAAGAAAGTTAAAACATTATTTCTATGTCTTTTGCTCAATAGGTTGTCACCTCACTATTATACGATTATAGGTATCGTTCTCACACTTAAAAATCATTCACCCCGGAAATAATAACACAATTACCTCCCTTGTTTTTCTATTCCCCCCACCCCCATGGAATAGCTATCTTCAAACGTTTGAATTTGAAGTTAAAACATAATTGGAGGGTCTAGAGCACAAGTGATCTAACTACCAACCATTTTAGTTGGTTGTTAGATCACTTGTGCTCTAGACCCTCCAATTATTTCTATGTCTTTTGCTCAATAGGTTGTCAACTCACTATTATACGATTATAGGTATCGTTCTCACACTTAAAAATCATTCACCCCGGAAATAATAACACAATTACCTCCCTTGTTTTTCTATTCCCCCCACCCCCATGGAATAGCTATCTTCAAACGTTTGAATTTGAAGATGAAAATGATATTTTTGCCAATTTCTCAACTGGCAATATAGTGAATTATAGGATTAATAGGATTATTCTTTAACAAGGCAGGACTGTTTTTAGATACCATCTATTTTAAGGCTTTATTTTAATACATTTTAAAAATATAACTTAAAAATATGAAATTATCACTTTAAAGGCTCAATACCACTCTTGTTGTAACTGAATAATATGTCCCAATCTTTATTCTGGTCAACAAATTGCACTATTTTACAATATTCCAATTAATTGATGATACAAATTTCATCTTAACACACCTAATTTAAAAAATTGGAAAGCTTTTCAAATGTGACTTGGATTTAAAAATATTTTTGAACCCTCTGGACAAGTAAAATAGGATTTAATGGATAATTTACACAACAGGTAGGACACTAACACATCTAGTACTTAGAATAAGGCTATTTTTTATTTTTTGGAGCTGTCAAGCCAGCGAGAGTGTTATTGTCCCTTTAAACGTGGGCGAAAAATGGTCCATGATGAAAGTGATTAATTAATGTGTCGTCCGCTACACTAGCAAATTTAATCAATTAATTATAATCTTGTTTGTTCTTTTCATGCCAGTTTACAATAATTATGTTAAGCGCATTATTCTAATTGTGTATTGATTAACAGCAAATTATATAAGTATTATATAACATTAAACATGCATTATGCAAGAGCAAAATCTGCCTTTAGGCCTGAAATGTTATCTAAATTATCAATTAGACATTAATTAACTTATCCAGACCATAAAAAATTCTCGAAATCAAGGCTAGCCCTCGATGTTGGCTGGATTAGATTCCTATATGCCGCTAACGGCCATTGATAATTAAATAAAAAAAAGGGGATAATCGAGACTATGCTGTTTATATTAATGAATTTAGTAATGATGACCGAGACTATGCAAAAATTTCACCCGCTTCTTTCTCGGCTCATAGTGGATCAATGTGACTGAAATTTTCAGCAAATTGCCTTTACACTGTCTAATTTTTAACTATTATAGCGAGAACTGCCATCTCTTTATCTTATCTCCCATAATGCATGTTAAAGACCGGACGTTTATATTTATGTAGGGTCAAGAGTTTTATTGAGAATCGTTCGTTCGTTCGCGGAGTTTTACGTCCACGTGATATCGTAAAGAAGTTATTGTGAATCAAATTGCCAAGTATAAGTTCAATAATAATGAACATAACCGAATGAAACATTTCAGACAAAATTTTGTAATAATAATAACAAAAGTCAAACATGTAGATGTTATACATATTTGAAATTAACAAAACATACTACAGATTTTGATAACACAATTAAATATAAATGAATTGGAAATATATACATTATTTACATAAATCATTCAGTAAATGGACATGAATATGGTTATCTACCCTTATAAAATCGAAGGCGAAACGACTGGTTTGTAAACTGTTTTTTGATTGGTTTGTAGACTATAGCTACAATCAAGGCCAGGGCAGATAATTTGAAATCGTGGTAACCCTATGGATTAACCCAGGGTATAGTGGAGTAGAACGGAATGAAAACAACTGGGGATACCGAGGATGATTTTCACTGATGAAAAATTATTGGAGAGATGACAGAAACCAGACATCAGTAACACTTATTAGATATATGCGGGGGGTTAGATGGCCGAGTGGTTAGCACGTGCTGTATCATAAGGCCTGTCATTGAGTCAACTGGCGTGGTTTCGAATCCCCGGTTGCACGCGACAAGGATTAAGGTCGCCTGTCAAACCTCGTGGGTTTTCTCCTGGTCCTCTGGTTTCCTCCCACTGCTAAAGACCCCTACGCGCAAGCGAATTATTGAAATAAAATTAAACCATATGTTAGTCCCGAAATGACCAAGTCTGTGTCGAGTGGATGTTAAACCCCATTTCTCTCTCTCAATATTAGATATGTGAAATTCAAATTAAATTAAACTTTAAATATTCGTTTCAGGAGTTTCACAAGTATTCAGAAATCGCAGATTATTAGAAACCGTGAAGTCGACCAAAAAGTACCCTTTTAAATCTTGAAGTTTTAGTTGCAAATCTTGGCTTCATCATAAATCATTAACTCATTAAACTATCTTGAGTTGTTTTGCATTCAGGAGAAAATCACATGTTACATGTATTACTAAAAAATCAGAGTATTTCAGTACCATATTTCTTCTCTCAGATTGCTGGGAATGGCGTTTCGGGACTTCTAGTTTTTAAAAAATTTCGAGAGCCCTTCCCCCATCGCGGCCTCACGCTTACGGCGCTCGGGGTGAGCAGCCCTGCCGCCCCCGGCTCCGCAGAAAATAATTTCTGAAATGTCTCGCAATATGATCAAGCAAAGGTGGTCACCCTACTTGACAGATGGAATTCAAAATATGAGTAAGCCGTAGAGCATCGCTTTTGAAGCAAACTGTCACTCAAAAACACATTTCACGGTTTGTGCAAACAGGTAGGTCGTTATTCTATATGCCATCTGGGAATCACGTGGCTAAGTGGGTGAGACGCTAGCTCGCTAGCCTGAAGGTCGGGTGTTCGATCCCTGCATTGGCCGAGAAAGTCCATCCCGATTTTCCGGCGTGGTTCTCCCTTGTCAGTGATGCAGGACGGAGGGGCTGACAAGGAAAGCTGTCTAGTCGTTAGGATGGGACGAAAAACCGAGGTCCCGTGTACACATTGGCGTGCACGTAAAAGATCCCTTGGCAGTTGGAATTCGATATAAGAGTAGGCCGTAGTGCCGCTGTCCGGGCAAAATTTCCCTCATAGCACACTGTATGGCGTATGCCGGTCTTCATTAGCCCAGGTTAGCAGCAGCACAGTAGGACGTTAAACTCCATTTCATTTCATTTCATTTCTATATGCCATCTAAAGATGAGGACGTATTATCGGAGACAACCCACAGCAAACCTCGTTCTATTATTTCTTTTTAGTTGTAATCCTGTGTTCTGAAAATAAAGACGACACTAGACGGATATTACTACGCGGTAAGGAAGCGGGGATGATGGACGGTAGTTTCGTATTCTGGATGCCGGATCACCTTCCCCCAGATAACGTGGAGAAACCATGGCTACGAGGAGACTCTTCAGATGCAGATGCCAAGCTAACCTTCAGAAATGTTTTTCAGGTTAGTATTTCCGATAATAAATTTAAGAGTTATTTCCCTTGAACACTTTGAAAAATCATGTGAAACGATCTAGAGGCCAAAATTATCATCCGATTGACGTGCAATTGGCGCACAGTGTTTGTGTTCGATGAAGAATCCTATTGGCTTTCTGTGATATCTAGAACTACGCTCATTGTTATTGCAATGGATTACTTTGAAAAATGTGGACATATCTAGGCCGTGGACTGTCTAGAGGCCATAATTTTGACCCCACTTTGATGACACATAAAATTTATGTTTATATCACCACGATCTTCGTTCCTTTCGATAATCACGCGTATCCGAATGTAACTTCCTGAATTACTACCCCTGATTGTTCGAAAAACCGCATTTTTAGCTTGTTGACAATTTGTATTCAATTTTTAAAAAAAACGTTTAAATACATCACCGTTACACAATCAATGAAGATTGAGTTCGATTTTCGTTAACATCTGACCTAAACTGCCGGACAAAATGATCACTCCTTGTACCCAAATAGTGTAAAAGTGTGCAATACCAAGATCGTGGACTGGGGCGGATTCCCCCCCCCCTGAGCAGCTGCATAAATTGTTTTTGTAAATCAACACTTTTTATGAGAAAAGTTTCTCGGCCGTGTGCTTTATCCTTTATCGTCAGATGTGGGACAGGATGGGCACTCAAAGCACGACATAAAGATATAGACATTATGTGATATCACAATTAATGCTTTGCATCCATGAAATTGAATCACAATGTCATTGTATTAATTCATAATAAAAATTGACGTCAAACGAAGTGTTGAATTTCTCTGTTTAAAAAGCTCAATGTGTATGTATATACGCCAAAATGACGATAGAGATCATATGGGAGGGGGGGGGGATACATTGTCTCAGGAACCTGGCAAACCTCCTCCTGCAAAAATTCCTAGATCCGCCCCTGGTGGACACTCTAGAAGTCACAATTTTTATCCGATTTTGATGAAACTTGAAATGTATGTTTATAACATATCGATCTCGGTTCCGTTCGCTATTTGCGCACACCGTACCTTAACTTCCTTGATTATGGCCTCTGAGTGTATGACAATTTGCGTTTTTAGCTTGTGGTCCCTCTAGAGGTCACAATATTTATCCGATTTTCAAATCCGTTTAAATATATCACCGTTACACCATAATGATGGTTGAGTTTGTAAATGTAAGTAATATCAAGGTTGTGGACCCGCTAGCGGTCACAATTTGTTATCTGATTTTTATGAAACTTAAAATATGTTTAGATCTCAAAGATCTAGGTTCCTGTAGATATTCACGCATATCTTACCGTAAATTCTTGGATTATGGCCCATGTTTGTACAAAAAATCGTTTCTTTATTTTTTTGAGCTTGTTCTCTGTCCATCTCTTGCAAAATGTGGGCGTATCTTGCATGGCAACCGCTTGGTTATGTTGTTGTTGTTATTGTTTAGTAATAATCAAATTAATGGATTGGAGAATCGAGGACTTTAAAGGGAGAAGCTTAGATGTATTCTAATAATAATTACATTTGATCAGAGAGGCATAAGTTTAATTTGGTGCGCGAGTATTATTTTATTTTTTGGGAGCAGGGGGATTGGAGTAACCAGGACTTTAAACATACATTATGCAAGAGCTAAATCTGCTTATTGCTGGTCTTTCTTTAGGTCTGAAATGTTATCTAAATTATTAATTAGACATTATTTAACTTATCCAGACCATAATCAACTCTCGATGTCATCGCTAGCCTGCAATGTTTATTGGATTGCTGTTCGACTTCCATTCATGATTTAATCATGAAATGGATAACCGAGACTATTTTTTTGTTATCGTACTGACTTTAGTAATGATGAACAAGACTAGGCCGAAAATTCAATCGCTAAAATCTCGGTTCAGAGTGGAACAAATTCCCTTATCATTATCTAGTTTTTAATTATTATAGCGAGAACTGCCAGCTCTTTATCTAATCTCTCATAACATATCTTTAAAGGGAGATGCTATGCTTGGATTTATTCTAAAAACTTGTTCCATCTCATTAATTCAAATTACACCTCATATCAAAATAATTAAAGGCTTTAAAATAAAGAGGGTTATCTTCTCTTGGGCTCTATATTTTGACAACTGGTTAAGACCAATTGTACAATACAATATACAATGTACTTTTACTCGCATTTCTTTTTATTTTCAAAAATTATTGCATGATAATTCTATTTTATTTTTTTTTTATTTTCAAAAAATTTTATTCTGCGTTTCACACACTTTCTGGATCTTATATTTGTTCCACAACAGAATGGCCTGTTCTTTGACTTTTGTTTTTCAATTTCTAACAATTACAACGTTTTTTTTCCTTAATTTTTGGGGAAAATTACCACAATCATATACTTGGATAGGTCAGAATCAATCATAACTTACAATGAACTATAATTATCATCATCCTAGGTAATTCAGACAGACAAGGGGGGTTGGATGGCTGAATGGTTAGCGTGCGTGCTGTATCATAAAGTCTGTCATTGAGTCGACTGGCGTGGTTTCCAATCCCCGGTTGACGTGGCAAGGAGTAGGGTCGCCCGTCCAACCTCGTGGGTTTTCTCCGGGGCCTCCGGTTTCCTCCCACTGCTAAAGACCCCTACGCGCAAGCGAATCATGTAAATAAAATTAAACCATATGTTAGTCCTGAAATGACCTAGTTTGTGTCGAGTGGACGTTAAACCCCATTTCTCTCTCTCTCAGACAGACAAATTTAATATTCTGTTTGACAAACAATCCTTAAAAAAAATATCTGATGCGTGATAATCTCGGTCACCCAGAACTTCCTAGTCTTGATGATAGAGACTAGATGCGTGAGCGAGATTTTCAAGGTTCCAAATTTGTCTCATCTGCTTATTCATGCTGCTTTCAGGAACTCACTTTAATTACAACTTCTTGTATACAAGCCATAACTAATTCAGTAATTGTAATCTACAATGATTTAAATGATTGTGTCATGTCTTCAAATAGTTCTAAACATGGTTTTCAAGGGTATAGGCTACTTGATAATTATACCTTCAAGACGCCTCCAAATAAAACCCCCTACTATAATCATTATCAATGAGGATGGTTAGAGGGGGGAATGTCATGTTTCAGAATATTTCTTCTAATGATTAGAATACAAATTTACATTGATTATTAAGAAAAAAAAAATTCTTTAATTAACTGAATACGTGCTGAGTCTTTTTCATTTCTTTCGTGCAGTGGCAGGTTTCTTTATCTTCATTAAAATAAATTACATATAATCCATTTTATACGCCCACAATTTCATGTGATGTATATTGTCGTCGCCCCTGTCTGACCGCCTGTCCCTCCATCTGTATGCCCGTCCGTCCGTTCACATTTTGGTTGTGGACACTCTACAGGTCACAATTTTGATCCGATTTTGATGAAACTTTAAATTTCAGTTTATATCACAAGGATCTAGGCTCCTTTCGATAATCACGCACATCCAGAGTTGATTATTGTCCTATCATGTTAATAAATGTCTAATTAATAATTTATATAACATTTATGACCCAAAGAAAGACCTGGAATAGGTAGTTTTACCTCTTACATAATGCCTGTTTAGATCTGAAATCTATACACAATGTTTTTTTGGGGGGGGGGGGAGGGGGGGATGGCCGAATAGTTAGCAGGGTCGCCTGTCCAACCTCGTGGGTTATCTCCGGGTCCTCCGGTTTCCTCCCACAGCTAAAGACCCCTATGCGCAAGCAAATTATTGAACCATGTGTTGGTCCCGAAATGACCTAGTTTGTGTCGAGTGGACGTTAAACCCCATCTCTCTCTCTCTCTCTCTCTCTCTCTCTCTCTCTCACACAATGTTTTAGTTCATGAGATGAAAATTAATTTTCAACTCCAACAGCTTAAAGATACATTCCCGTGTACAAACCGGTGATTTGATGATATATTTGGCCTAAAACATATTCAAACTAATTAATTTATCATAAATTTGCTTCAAATCCTTCTCAAAACATTGTAATTGTCAAGGAATACCCTTGCTATAACAAATCGATCAAAAGAGGTCATGTTTGTGTCACGTGACTTACGGGTGCGAAGTCGGAGGAGAATTTATTGCATACACAAGACGATGTTGTCTTTAATCGCTGACTATTTATTTCAAATATCGAATCCTAATTAAATTCTTGGATTATCCACTGCCCGCGTCTTTTTCCGTGATTTTTATCTCAGAAAGTTTTTAACGTCTAACTCTTCATAAAGTTTGTCAACATGTACATTAAGCGCTCATTCTCCGCATGCAACGTTTGACGTCACGCGTACAGATATTCCTAATTGTCGGGCTGTCGATTAGGGGAACCCTGACATTTTTGTCCTGTATACGCTCCATGAGTGTTTTTCAGGGAATCCAGTATTTTTGTCCCCCGCCTTTCGAAGAAAGCAGGGGACTATTAAAATGGGTTCGTCCGTCTGTCTGTCGGTCTGTCTGTCTGTCTGTCTGTCCGTCTGTCTGTCTGTCCGTCACACTTTTTGGGACACAATAACTCTCTTCCTAATTGAGCTAGAATGTTCAAACTTGGTGTATGTGTTTATTAGGTCATTGCCTTGATGGAGTTCGAAGATGAGCATTTTCCGCTTAGGGTAAGCAGAGATAAGCAATTTGATTGGTTGATGCTTTGGGACACGATAACTCTCTTCCTAATTGGGCTAGAATGTTCAAACTTGGTGTATGTGATGATTAGGTCAATGCCTTGATGGAGTTCGAAGATGAGCATTTTCCGCTTAGGGTAAGCAGAGATAAGCAATTTGATTGGTTGATGCTTTGGGACACGATAACTTTTAATTGAGCTAGAATGTTCAAACTTGGTGTATGTGTTTATTAGGTCAATGCCTTGATGGAGTTCGAAGATGAGCATTTTCCGCTTAGGGTAAGCAGAGATAAGCAATTTGATTGGTTGATACTTTGGGGCACGATAACTCTCTTCCTAATTGAGCTAGAATGTTCAAACATGGTGTATGTGTTGATTAGGTCAATGCCTTGATGGAGTTCGAAGATGAGCATTTTCCGCTTAGGGTAAGCAGAGATAAGCAATTTGATTGGTTGATGCTTTGGGACACGATAACTTTAGTTCTAATTAAGTGAGATTGATGAAACTTGGTGTATAGTTTCATTACAGTAATACCTTGTTATCTAAATTATCCCCCTTTGGTGATACAGTTTTTAGCATATAAACTAGATAATAATTATTCGGTTGACACACAATCAACGGCATAGAATACACGATGGCACAAGCTATAATAATTATTGATATAAAATATTATTTTATCGCAATTTAGCTGATATATAACTGGATAGCCCTCATAAATAAGTAGTGGAAGGAGGGAATCGATTTTCATATTCCGTTTTCCTGCAAATGTTATTTAACTTCTTTATTATATAATATTTGTATTTTTGTCCCCCGCCTTTCGAAGAAAGCAGGGGACTATTAAAATCGGTGTGTCTGTAACTATTAAAATCAGTGTGTCTGTCCGTCCGTCACACTTTTTGGGACACAATAACTCTCTCTAACTGAGCCAGAATGTTCAAACTTGGTGTAGGTGTTTATTAGGTCAATGCCTTGATGGAGTTCAAAGATGAGCATTTTCTGCTTAGTGTAAGCAGAGATAAGCAATTTGATTGGTTGATGCTTTGGGACACGATAACTTTAGTTCTAATTAAGTGAGAGTGATGAAACTTGGTGTATAGCTTCATTACATCAATACCTTGACTAAGTTCGATAATGAGCATTTTCTGCTTAGGGTAAGCAGAGCGATAAGCAATTTGATTGGCCGAGACTTTGGAACACAATAACTCCCCTTCTAATTGAGGTAGAATGTTCAAACTTGGTGTAGGTGTTAATTAGGTCAATGTCTTGATGGAGTTCGAACATGAGCATTTTGTGCTTAGGTTAAGCAGAGATAAGCAATTTGATTGGTCAAGATTTTGGAACACCAATAACTCTCATTCTAGTTGAGTTAGAATGTTCACACTTGGCGTAGGTGTCTGATAGGTGAATGCCTTGATGGAGATTGAAGATGAGAATTTTCTGCTTAGGGTAAGCAGGGATAAGCAATTTGATTGGTTGATGCTTTGGGACACGATAACTTTAGTTCGAATTAAGTGAGAGTGAGGACACTTGGTGTATAGCTTTATTACATCAATACCTTGACTTAGTTCGATAATGAATATTCTCTGCTGTCATGTCATGGCTGAGTTCAATGATTTACATTAGTCGATGCTTTGGGACAAGATAACTTTGATTCTATCTGATGGAGAGTGCTGAAACTTAGTGTATAGTTTGATTGCTCGATACTTTTGAAAAAAATAAATGTGCGATTAATAAATATGTGTCATCTATTTATTTTTGGATTTCGGCGGGGGACATCAGCCTCACTGTTGGCTTGTTCTAGTAAGAAAGGATATCTCTACTTCCCATATATACCAAAATTATCATACTTTTATTGGAAATAACCACCCGATAAATAATTTTTCTGGGAACCTATCTTTAAAGGAACTGAATTGCTAATATTCGGGACCCAAAAATTGACACTGATTTATATTAAATCGTTCCCGTTTTTACTGTAATTTCTATTCAGTTATGTTTGGCGAAATACACCAGAAGTCTCAATCGAATGGCAATCTCTAGCGTCTGGTTATTTCAGTCTACACCGATCGAATTTATTGTGCATGCTCCCCAGATAAGAATATGACGTTACCGTTTGACATGACTTGTGGAATATTTCTAGCCTCGTTCTTCGCGTCCCTTGCTACAAAAGGCGCTGAAAAGCATTTACCAATTAATGTTGATTTGAATTGGCAAATAATTCCTGTTTTCAATGACGAAGACTTTGGATGATATTGAGTTTGATTTAAAATGTTTTAAATGTTTTAAATGTTTTAAATGTTACTAAAACATTATAAATTAAACATGATAACTACTTAAAGTAGCTCAATATCATCCAAAATTTTCGACATTGAAAACACGAATTATCTCTCTCTCTCTCTCTCTCTCTATCTCTCTCTCTATCTCTCTCTCTCTCTCTCTCTCTCTCTCTCTCAAGACTCCTAAGCGCAAGCGAATATTGAAATGAAATTGAACCATATTTTAGTCCCGAAATGACCTAGTTTGTGTCAAGTGGACATTTCTCTCTCTCTCTCTCTCTCTCTGTCTCGCTCTTTCTCTCTCTCTCAAGACTCCTAAGCGCAAGCGAATATTGAAATGAAATTGAACCATATTTTAGTCCCGAAATGACCTAGTTTGTGTCGAGTGGATCTCTCTCTCTCTCTCTCTCTCTCTCTCTCTCTCTCTCAAGACTCCTAAGCGCAAGCGAATATTGAAATGAAATTGAACCATATTTTAGTCCCGAAATGAGCTAGTTATGGTCGAGTGGACGTCTCTCTCTCTCTCTCTCTCTCTCTCTCTCTCTCTCTCGCTCTTGTAATGGGTTTATTTATAAACGCCAATTAATCCGTTTATGAAATACTGTGAGAATAACAGGATTTAGAGTCAAACTAATAATGCTAATCTGTTATTGTTAGATCCCTTATTGTGGAGATTTACCAATTACGTTATTAGGCTTAGTAATCAACCATTAAAAGTAATTACGTAATATTTGTCTAATTAAATAATTGACAGAGCTGACTCAATGCCACTGTCCATGTTAAAAGACTGGGTTAGGTTCTATAGAGACATTAGATTCTTGAGATCCCATGTAGATTCGTGGGGAGAGACCGACAGGGCCGTAACTAGCACAGAGTAACGAAGGGGGGGGGGTGTTCTCAAGGGTGCTGTAAAATTGACGGACAATGTATATCTATGGTCGACATTTTTTTCAAAGTCGGGGGGGGGGGGGGGGCGACTGGCCTGGAGACCAATGATTCCTTGAGGAGACAAATGTAGAGATTTCCATCAGCGAGTTTGATGAGTTTAAGAGAATGACTTTTATTGTAAGCTTAGCTTGTAACCTATGTATCCCGTGCTTGATATAAACGTTTAAAACGAACTGTTGCATTGTTTTTCCTGGTAGACAAACGTTTTAGCTTGTAGCTTAGCTTGTAACCTATGTATCCCGTGCTTGATATAAACGTTTAAAACGAACTGTTGCATTGTTGTTCCTGGTAGACAAACGTTTTAGCTGCTGAGATAAGAATCAATATACAACGTGAGTCCTAGCCATAAGAAGAGAATTACAAATACTAGAACAAATACTAGACGATCACAATGCTAATGAAATATGTAGCAGAAAAGAGAGCATGTGTCACACATCGGCTGTGGGGAGTTTATGAGGGTGGGCTTTCCACATCTGACCAGCGACGCATATCAGTACAAAAGTTCATCAGAATTTTCCAGCGTGCCCCCACCCCCGTTGTCAGCAGGGTTGGAAGGCCTGTCAGGGGACAACCTACGGTCGTTCAAATGGGAATTCGAAATAAGAGTAGGCCGTAGTGCAGCTGTGCGGGCCAACATTTCCCTCATAGCACCCGTTATCATTAGCCCAGTCGGTGCCGCAAACCCCATCCCATTTCCCTCATAGCACCCGTTATCATTAGCCCAGTCGGTGCCGCAAACCCCATCTCATTTCCCTCATAGCACCCGTTATCATTAGCCCAGTCGGTGCCGCAAACCCCATCTCATTTCAATTCATTTTATATTACAGATAACAGTAGCTGAAATGGCTGGACCGGAAGTAGAAAGTTTCCGAGATTTGATCCCTTTAAAGATGGCGGAATCACCATGGTTTTATAATACTTCCATAGAGAACCGAAAACGGGTATACTCGGTTATATATTTCTTTCCATATTCAGTTAAAAATCGATTTTGTATAAAGATCCCTTGGCAGTTGGAATTCGATATTTCCCTCATAGCACACTGTGTAGCGTATGCCCGTCTTCATTAGAACAACGTTAAACCCCATTTCATTTCATTTCATTTCAATAATTCGCTTGAGCGTGGGTGGTCTTTAGCAGCAGGAGGAAACCGGAGGATTTGGACAGGCGATCTTACTCCTTGTCACGTGCAAGCTGGAAATTGAAACCACACAACAAGAGAGACCTTATGATCTAATTCGTATTAAAGTTAATGATCCCAGTATTCTTTTGACAATATCCATTTTCTCACGGCCTAATAATGCACGCCGGAATGTACTTTTAATATTGGGGGGTTGGATGGCTGAATGGTTAGCGTGTGCGCGCTGTATCACGAAGTCTGTTATTGAGTCGACTGGCGTGGTTTCGAATCCCCGGTTGTACGTGACAAGAAGTAGGGTCGCCTGTCCAATCCCCGGTTTCCTCCCACTGCTAAAGACCCCTATGCGCAAGCGAATTATTGAAATAAAATGAAACCATATGTTAGTCCCGAAATGACCTAGTTTGTGTCGAGTGGACGTTAAACCCAATTTCACTCTCTCTCTCTCTCTCTCCCTCTCTCTCTCACTCTCTCTCTCTCTCACTCTCTCTCTCTCTCACTCTCACTCTCTCTCTCTCCCTCTCTCCCTCTCTCCCCCTCTCTCTCCCTCTCTCTCTCTCCCTCTCTCTCTCTCACTCTCTCCCTCTCTCTCCCCCTCTCTCTCTCTCTCTCTCTCACTCTCTGTCTCACTTTTAATTAAACAGCCATTATGTAAGAGTTAAATCTGCCTATTATTTCAATAATTTCGGGACTAACACATGGTTCAATTTTATTTCAATAATTCGCTTGCACGTAGGGGTCTTTAGCAGTGGGGGGAAACCGGGGGACCCGGAGAAACCTCTCGAGGTTGGACAGGCTCCCCTACTCCTTGTCACATACAACCGGGGAATCGTAACCACGTCACCTTATGATACACCTTATGATACAGCTTACACGCGGTAACCATTCCCCCCCCCCATCCTACCGTTTATACTAATTGCAAGAAGAGTGTTAAAATCAATGACGTGTATATAAGCCTAGATAATGTTTCTTTCTCTCCCACTTTCCTATTGTATTTATTATAATATAAAAATGTTTTTATGAATATTATGAATGAATATTGACCCCAAAACCATGAAAAAACCCATTAACGGCCATTAGTAAATGGTAGATGGCGAGTATATTGATTTCCCCTATTTAAAGTCATAATACCATCGACTTTAATACTAATTCTCTACTGTAATATACGTCAACAGTACAATATTTATAACAATAATTGCCATAAACTAAAAACTATTAATGGAAATGGAATGAAATGGAGTTTAACGTCCTACTGTTCTGCTCCGATCTGGGCTAATGAAGACGGGCATTCGCCATACAGTGTGCTATGAGAGCAATTTTGCCCGGACAGCGGCACTACGAATTCCAACTGCCAAGGGATCTTTTACGTGCACACCAATGTGTAAACGGAACTTCGGTTGTTTTGTCCCATTCGAACGACTAGACAGCTGTCCTTGTCAGGCCCTCTGTCCAGCATCACTGACAAGGAGGAGCCACGCCAGATTGAAAAATGCCTTATGACTGTAGTTAGGAATTCCTAGATGTGGAAGGTAGTTTAATTATAGAAGGACAACCCACAACGCAATTTAAACATACATTATGCAAGAGCTAAATCTGCAAATTGCAGAAGCTTTCTTTAGACCTCAAATGTTATCTAAATAAATTAGACATTAATTTACTTATCCAGATGGGGTTTAACGTTCACTTGATACAGATTATTTCGGGACTAACGGGAAATAGCGTAACTCCGAAACCGGAAGCGGTAGTCCATTGCCACTAGGCCTTTGTTACTCCCGGTCCGAGCTACCCCAATACACCAAATTTCAGCTTCGAAACAGCCCTAGTGTAGCCGCCAACCCCGAACAGACAGACAAACAAATGTCGGTCACAAATATTAGTATTGTGCGCAATCATTAAATGCCTCTCAAGGACGAAGTAATCTAGACTAATTCACGGTAAGACAAATTCTATCTACTGTTTATCACATTTATAGGAATGATAAAATCGATATTAACATTTCTCGAAAACCATCCAATAATTGATTATTGTGTTTATTAATATGGCTTCTCAAATCACATCATGGCTTCTCAGATCACATCTAAACTAATATGACTTCTCAAAGCACACCCTTACATCACATCCAAACTAATATGGCTTCTCAAATCACATCTAAACTAATATGACTTTTAAAATCACACCCAAACTAATATGGCTTTTCAAATCCCATCTAAACTGTTATGGCTTCTCAAATCACATCCTTACATCACATCCAAACTAATATGGCTTCTCAAAACACATCCAAACTAATATGACTTCTCAGATCACATCGAAACTAATATGACTTCTCAGATCACATCGAAACTAATATGACTTCTCAGATCACATCGAAACTAATATGACTTCTCAGATCACATCGAAACTAATATGACTTTTCAGATCACATCGAAACTAATATGGCTTCTTAAATCACATCTGCTGAAACTCCTGGACACGTTCCGGGTTTCGGAATATTCGCCATTTTTAAATGATGTTTACATTTGTACGGGTAGGAATACTCACCATTTTTAAATGATGTGGGTGGGAATACCCACCGTTTTTTTATTTGATGTTGTTTATATTTGTAGGGATCGGAATGCTCCTCATTTTTATATGATGTTTTTTTTTTTTTTTTGTAGGGATCGGAATATTCGCCATTTTTACATGATGTTGTTTATCTATATTTGCTGACGTTAAATGAAACACTTGCCGAAGGTTTGGATCACAGAAATGGAACTGCTATTGTCCAGAAAGCTCGGAACAAAACATTCAGAGGTAGGATAACACAGAGAACGCACTCATTTTACTAACTTTATAAGTCATTACATTCGAATATTATTCTACGCCGTTATTTCCACGCTATTCGAATATTATCCTACGCCATTATTTGCAAGCTATTCGAATATTATTCTACGCCATTGTTTGAACGATATTCGAATATTATTCCACGCCATTTTTTAACGCTATTCAAATGTTATTCTACGCCACTATTTGAACGCTATTCGAATATTCCAAGGCGTTATTGGAATGTTATTCGAATATTCGATTAAATGCATAAATCTGGATTGATATTAAAGTAGGCTGTAGCGCCGCTGTCCGAGCAACACTGTATGGCGTATGCCTGTCTTCATTAGCCCATTTGGAGCACAACATTAAGACGTTAAACCACATTTCATTGAATTACAAGATTAAATATTTTCTACTGGAGACGAAAATAAGGACTTAATTTCATTACTTTGGACTGACTTCAAATAATGAATAGCCTACGGAAAAAATGAGGCTATGACCGGCCAATATGTCAGAAACGACGGCCCTGTCAATATTAAAACGTACCCCAATAACCTAACTAACTGATTCAAAAACTGAACGTATCAAGATTGTGGAGACATATGACGTCATATATGGATTGTAGGTTAGGGTTAGGATAGGGGTTAGGACATGTAGATTTGGTCAAAGCCAGAAGATGTAAACAGGACTAGTTCCAACCCTAACCCTAACCCTGAACCAAGCCTAACCCTTACCCTATTCCTAACGCACAATCCACATATGACGTCATATGTGCAGGACCGTCTCCGATTTAGCGTTCTCCTAAGATTGTTTATATGAACAGGTGTAACAGGTAACGTTAAATTGGACTTGAATGGAGACAGAGAACCAGATTATTGGGTGTGGCACTTAGAACCGGATGCTGAAAAATTTGCTGTTGTCATGGAAGCGAGAATGACGTCATCCACAAAGGTATGTCTTTATTGGTCAGAATACCAATCTGATTAAAACACGGATCCTATTTCGTTTCGTTTTTTTATAGATCAAAATTTCGGTTTACTTGTCTTTACTACACTGGGATGTGGAAGAGTTGTTATATAACCTGCGTTCTGGTTGATGTGAGGGATTAGCCCATGAAGCAGTCTATTTCAGCTAGTTCTTGGCGTGGATGTGGGGAACAATGAGTTTCCTACTAGAAATATCAACACTGACTGGTTAATCAAAGCCGCTTCTATTACTCCTGAGGCGACACCCCCCCCCCCACACACACACACACACACACTACAAGTGGACACAGCTCACCACATATTCCTGGCGAAACACGTTCCAAAGCTATTTTTAGTCCTTCTCCCCGTTTCTTTTTTTTCCCCCTTTTGCGTGGCGATCTTTGTTGACTTTTTGGTGTAGAATTGAAGAAAAGGGTTTGAACATACATTTTCTGCCAGGTTTTGGTGAAGATTCATGATTTTGAGGCGGAAGGATACAAGAGTTAAGAGGTTGGTTAGGTTGAAATGTACGGCGGAAAATTGCTTGTTTACATTTCTCTACTTACAGCTTGTTATTCTCGAGTTTTTCATGATGAACCTCATACATGCTTTTGGGCAAGAGGTTGCCATATGTTGCTCCATCTGTGGTAGAAAGCGTTCTACCAAACGAAAATTTGTAAAAACGTTAGAGCCGGTCTAAAAGACGAGAATTAATATTAACGTCAATGGGGAAATCATTGGTGATCTGTGGCCATTACTGGCCAACTGGTCAGATCTGCATGTAGTGATGACCATTGAAAGAATAAAAAACGAAACGAAATATAGATCTTTATTTTAATCAGATTGGTGAGAATACATGTTACAAATGTGTTCCTTAATTTAAATTTCTGGTTATGAACGGTGACTAACGAACTGTCAATGGGGAGAGAGAAATGGGGTTTAACGTCTGTCAGAGGATCTTTTACGAGCACGCCATCATAAGGTCTGCCAATGAGTCAAGTGGCAGGGTTTCGATCCCCCGGTTGTACGTGACAACGAGTAGGATAGCCTGTCCATCCTCGTGGGTTTTCTCCCGTTCCTCTGGTTTCCTCCCACTGCTAAAGACCACTACGCGCAAGTGAATTATTGAAATAAAATCAAACAATATGTTAGTCCCAAAATGACCTAGTTTGTGTCGAATGGAAGTTAAGCCCCATGTCTCTCTCTCCAACATATATTTCATTCAATTAGTTTTTAAAACGAACTAGACATATTATGATAAATGATGATGCAGTTTTTATGTGAATCCACTACTCAGGCAACTTCTCATTGATCTCGGGGTCGCGGTGGCTAAGTGAGTAAGACACTGGCTCGCTAGCCTAGAGGTCGCGTGTTCGATCCCTGCATTGGGCGAAAAAGTTCATCGAGATTTTCCGGCGTGGTTCCCCCTTGTCAGTGATGCAGGACGGAGGGCCTGACAAGGACAGCTGTCTAGTCGTTCGGATGGGACGAAAAGCCGAGGTCCCGTGTACACATTGGCAGTTGGAATTCGATATAAGAGTAGGCCGTAGTGCTGCTGTCCGTGCAAAATTTCCCTCAGCACACTGTATGGCGTATGCCCGTCTTCATTACCCCAGTTCGGAGCAGAACAGTAGGACGTTAAACCTCATTTCATTTCTTTCCCCTCATTTATCATATCTTTACTTCGGTTTGTTTGTTTATTTTGTTTTTTAAGAAAATCTACGTTACAAGTGATATTAAATGGTCGACGTTTGATGGATTGGTCCCTGTTGATGTACCAATCTGTGGATTCACAGGGGATCTTTGTATTAAAAAAACGTGTAAGTTGTTCATTTTTTATTCATACACACCGATTGGAGTCCAGGGAGGGGGCCAAGGGGACCACAGCCCCTACCCACCACCCATAGTGACTTTATAAAATATACACTAATATTCTGTTTCTATTAAATTGGAGCCCAAATATGTGTCAAAAATCATCGTTTTTTAACATTTAAAGATACATTTATAGAAGATCAGATAAAGAGCTGGCGGTTCTCACTATAATAGTTATAGAACTAGACAATGTAAAGGGAATATTCTGAAAATTTCAGTCAAATTGCTTCACTTTGAAGCGAGGTATTAGCGATTGATTTTTCGGCCTAGCCTCGGTCACCATTGCTAAAGTCGGTACGATAAAAAAAAAACATAGTCTCGATTATCCAGTTTTTGATTTAATCATCAATAAGCATTGAGCAGCAGATCGGATTCAAATCCAGTGACAACCCGACACATAAGATGACATCGAGAGTTGATTAAGGTCTTTTCGTGTTAATAAATGTCCAATTAATAGTTTATATACTATTCAAAAAAAGTAGGGGATATTTGATTTTTAAGTGTTATTAAAGTCACCTAATGAAACTGACGAAGAAACAAATGACAAAATGAAATGAAGTTCACATTCATCGATTTATTCCAAATGATCGTTAGACTAAGTAAGGCACAGACTGACCATTATAAGGGTAAAATGATACCCGGGGTCAAACAGCAAAGTTACCACAGCATCACAACCAAGTCAGTAACAGGTAAATCCTCCTCTGTTTGCCAAACAAGCATTGATCCGACGTGGCATACTCCTAATGAGACGTCTAGGGTCATTTTGGTCCAGATTGTCCCATTCCTGTTGCAACGCAGCAGCAAGTTCTTGGACATTGGCAGGACGTTGTTGACGTTGACGTAACCTCTGTCCAAGCATGTCCCAGACATGCTCGATGGGGGAGAGGTCGGGACTCAGTGCTGGCCAAGGTAATGTGGTGATGTTCTGTTGTTGGAGGTAACCTGTAACGATCCTGGCCCTGTGACATCTTGCGTTGTCATCCTGGAAGATGAAACGGCGGCCATGACGTCGTGCGAACGGCACAACATGGACTGCCAAGATGTTGTCCCGGTAGTACTGGCCTGTAACACGCCCTGCAACAACATGTAAAGCCGTTCTTCCAGCAACAGTGATGCCTCCCCACACCATAACAGAACCACCCCCAAATCGATCATGTCTGATGACGTTAACGTCTTGGAAGCACTCGTTTCGACGACGCCACACCCTCCTACGTCTGTCCAAAAAATCAACAGTGAACCTTGACTCATCTGAAAACATCACATTGCTCCAGCGTCGATTATCCCAGTGTTGACGATCCCTACACCAACGACGTCTTGCCTGAATGTGATGATCTCTCAAACAACGGACTACGCGAGGACGTCGGGCGCGAAGGTGACCCCTATGCAGTCGATTCCGAATCGTCTGGCCACTCACTCTCACACCAGTGTCTGTTTGAAGACGAGCGCTGATCTGATTTGCTGTGATGACACGATTTCTCAAGGCCAAGGTACGGATAAATCGATCCTGGGCTTGAGTTGTCGCCCTTGGTCGACCTGAGCGTGGTCTGTCCTGTACAGATTGTGTATCACGGTATCTGGACCATAGCCTGCTTATGACAGACTGAGAAACATTCATCGTCCGCGCCACAACCGCCTGTGTTGTGCCGATCTGTAGCATGCCAAGGGCACGTAACCTTTCATTTTGGGTAAGCCGACGCATATCAAAATTTGTTTTCTGGTCACTAAAACAAATAAACTGATGTTTCCACCCTGGAATTCAATGCCACAATGACTGTAACATTCAAAGTCAGAGTCGTGCAAATCTTGGGTTAGACCCCCATGATGATCCCAAGCATCACCTGCATTCCATGCGGTAGCTATTGGTGCGTTTGGGCGTCATATGTAACTGGAAATGTTTCTTCTGTTAGGTTCTATAGTGACTTTTTTCGTAGTCATTTGCATATTTTAGTATTATGCCCCCAAAATCAAATATCCCCTACTTTTTTTGAATAGTATATAACATTTCAGGTCTAAAGAAGGACCTGCAATAGGCAGATTTAGCTCTTGCATAATGTACGTTTAATTAAACAAGCATTATGCAAGAGCTAAATCTGCCTATTGCAGGTCTTTCTTTGGGCCTTAAATGTTATCTAAATTATTAAATAGACCTCTCTTTATTGGAGTACCGCCATTCTGAGTTCTGTTGATAATGATGACGGGCATACTAAACATACGCTGTCTATCTCCAGTTAGCTCCACTTGAGAACAGACACTAAGTTAGCTGACCGACATTTTAAGTCCTAAAATGTCGAAAACACTAAGTACATGTCGAGAATTTTGAGGAGAATATTTTTACAAAGTTTTAATTAATCTGTTTGTGTATAGCAGACGTGAACCGGTGTAAGAACCGCATTACAAAACAGACCAATTGTTGGACATGGCGGCCATTTAGGACAGAGATATATGCTCGAAGTAGAGTAGACAGTTCTCTGTGTGAAGAATGGATGACGCGTAGCCTGAAAGTAGAGCAATAAAAGTTTTTAATTATAATTATGCGATTATCTTATCGACTGGTGTTAATGAGTCCATTTTTCTTCAATCTGTATTTGTGCAGTATTGTATTTTACACCTATTGAAAGAATTTTCAAGAATAACTGTATTATAATTTGTATTAATGGTTGGTCTGTATATTCGATAATAATTATTATATTTTATAAGCCACGATCAATAAATTCATGATTTTATATTCGCTTTGGGAAATATAAACAGAAAAATAACCAAGCCGTTGACATCTATTCTTATTAATCTGGTCGTTCTCCTTTCATTATTTTATCGGTCAAATAAAAATAATGAATTTATTTATGAGCTTGTTGGCGCGTTTATCATCAACAGAGATAAGCCAGGATTCGTGTAGATAGGTTAAACCCCAATTCTATATCGTTCTTCTTCTTCTTCGATTAGTGTTTAACGTCTGCTTCCACCGGTGGCGATATCGCAGACAAGTTATTTTATTTCACAGGCCCGTACCTAGCGGGGGCCGGGGGGGGGGGGGTAGCCCCCATACTGATATGGGCATGTCGGTCGGGCTTCGTATTGCGTCCAATGGACAAATTATCGCAGACAAGTTATTTTATTTCACAGGCCCGTACCTAGCGGGTTGGGGGGGGGGGAGCACCAATACTGATATGGGCATGTTGGTCGGGCTTCGTATCGCGTACTATGGAAAGGGTGCGGTTCGGCGCCTAGAGCTGTCCCCGTCCTCCCCCATCCCCACCGCTAGCGACGGGTCTGTTTTATTTTGCTTAGCGCACTCGCAGTGATCGTTCCTGGAAACAGGTGTACCCGGCGTAAACCCACGCGGTTGGGAAGATGCCTCTATCTCCTAGCTAGGTACGTGCACACCAGGGATCGGAAGCTCGAAGCATGGCACTCAAATCCGATTACTTGTTTAAAACATTTACTCATTCTAGTATATCAACTATACAGATGTACTCTATATTACATTAACAATCACTCTCCAGACACACCCAGTTAAAATATATATTACATTAACAATCACTCTTCAGGCACACTCAGTTAATATATAGTACCATTAACAATCACTCTCCAGACACACCCAGTTAATATATAGTACCATTAACAATCACTCTTCAGGCACACTCAGTTAATATATAGTACCATTAACAATCACTCTTCAGGCACACTCAGTTAATATATAGTACCATTAACAATCACTCTCCAGACACACCCAGTTAATATATATATTACATTAACAATCACTCTTCAGGCACACTCAGTTAATATATAGTACCATTAACAATCACTCTTCAGGCACACTCAGTTAATATATAGTACCATTAACAATCACTCTCCAGACACACCCAGTTAATATATAGTACCATTAACAATCACTCTTCAGGCACACTCAGTTAATATATAGTACCATTAACAATCACTCTTCAGGCACACTCAGTTAATATATAGTACCATTAACAATCACTCTCCAGACACACCCAGTTAAAATATATATTACATTAACAATCACTCTTCAGACACACCCAGTTAAAATATATATTACATTAACAATCACTCTTCAGGCACACCCAGTTAAAATATAGTACCATTAACAATCACTCTTCAGACACACCCAGTTAAAATATAATACCATTAACAATCACTCTTCAGACACACCCAGTTAAAATATATAAAAATATAATACCATTAACAATCACTCTTCAGGCACACACAGTTAAAATATATAAAAATACATTTATCCATAGCTTTCGATCTCGAATCTTGGCGAAAGGGCGAAACTGTTTCGAGTCTAAAAGCTAATTTCAATATTTTAGACCCCCCCCACCCCTTCGGCCCAAGTTTATATAGTAAAGGAACCAAAACCCCGTTTTATTTTATATAATTTATATTGTAGCTTATATAATAACGATAGTTGTACCTGTAGTGATGACGATATTTTATATAATTTATATTGTAGCTTATATAATAATGATAGTAGTACCTGTAGTGATGACGATATTTTATATAATTTATATTGTAGCTTATATAATAACGATAGTTGTACCTGTAGTGATGGTGATATTTTATATAATTTATATTGTAGCTTATATAATAATGATAGTAGTACCTGTAGTGATGACGATATTTTATATAATTTATATTGTAGCTTATATAATAATGATAGTAGTACCTGTAGTGATGACGATATTTTATATAATTTATATTGTAGCTTATATAATAACGATAGTTGTACCTGTAGTGATGACGATATTTTATATAATTTATATTGTAGCTTATATAATAATGATAGTATTACCTGTAGTGATGACGATATTTTATATAATTTATATTGTAGCTTATATAATAACGATAGTTGTACCTGTAGTGATGGTGATATTTTATATAATTTATATTGTAGCTTATATAATAACGATAGTTGTACCTGTAGTGATGGTGATATTTTATATAATTTCTATTATAGCTTATATAATAACGATAGTTGTACCTGTAGTGATGGTGATATTTTATATAATTTATATTGTAGCTTATATAATAACGATAGTTGTACCTGTAGTGATGGTGATATTTTATATAATTTATATTGTAGCTTATATAATAACGATAGTTGTACCTGTAGTGATGGTGATATTTTATATAATTTATATTGTAGCTTATATAATAACGATAGTTGTACCTGTAGTGATGGTGATATTTTATATAATTTATATTGTAGCTTATATAATAACGATAGTTGTACCTGTAGTGATGGTGATATTTTATATAATTTCTATTATAGCTTATATAATAACGATAGTTGTACCTGTAGTGATGGTGATATCTTTTGTTATATTACTGGTTCCATCTGTTATTGTATACAGGTAAATAAATTGACTTATCTTATAGATTTTATAGTTTACTTTCAACAACTTATACCTGTCTTCATTAGCCCCAATCTGGTTAAAACACAGATCATATTTCGTTTCGTTTTTATAGTTAACATTTCGTTTTACTTGTCTTTACTACACTAGGATCTAGAAGAGTTGTTTTCATTGACGTGTTCTGAATGATGTGAGCTATTAGCCAATGAAACGGTCTGTTAAGGCGAGCTTTAGGCGTGTTTTGCACGGAACTGTGGGTAATCCACTAGTAACATCAATGCTGATTGGTTAATCAAATGTCTGACGTCATAGGGTCAAAAGCCACTCATATGACCTCTTACGCGACCTATCGCTACAACCGGTCAGATCTTGATGTAGTGTAGGCCATCGAAAGTATCAAAAAACGAAACGAAATATAGATCTGTATTCTAATCAGATTGCATTAGAACAAGGTCTGTCATTGAGTCAACTGGCATGGTTTTGATTCCCTGGTTGTATGTTTCTAGGAGTAAGGTCACCTGTCCAACCTCGTTGGTTTTCTTCGGGTCCTCCGGTTTCCTCCCACTGCTAAAGACCCATACGCGCTAGGGAAATGTTGAAATAGGTTTGAACCATATGTTAGTCCCGAAATGACCTAGTTTGTTTTGAGTGGACGTTAAACCCCCATTTCTCACTGGCTGGCGGAATCTAGAGTAGTGAACATTGATCCCAATTATTTAATTCTAAACCGTTTCTCACCTTGGTATTATTATATCTATTGTGTTGCAATCAATAATTTCAACCACTTTACTGGTTGTTCGAAGCTAAGTCTCCCTCCTCCATTTTAGCTTAAATCAAAATATGGCTGAATTGTTCTAATCTATTTAATATCGGAGAAATCCGATGCCATCGGCCTGGATAAGTTAAAGATACATTATGGGAGATTCGATAACGAGTTGGCAGTTCTCACTATAATAGTTAAAAACTGGATAATGTAAAGGCAATTTCCTGAAAATTTCATTCAAATTGATCCACTATGAACCGAGAACTAAGCGATTGAAATTTCCTCCTAGCCTTGATATTTAATCGTTAAGGAAAGTTATGCAGTAAATCGGCTCATAATCCACATAAGATTTCAGACTAGCGACGCCATCAAGAGTTGATTATGGTCTGGATAGGTTAATTAATGTCTAATTAAAAATTTAGATAACATTTCAGGCCTAAAGAAAGACCTGCAATAGACAGATTTAGCTCTTGCATAATGTATGTTTAATCAATGTCTAATTAATAATTTAGAAAACATTTCAGGCCTAAGGAAAGACCTACAATAGGCCGATTTAGCTCTTGGATAATGTATGTTTAAGGTACCACATGTAAACTGTCTTGGCTGACTGTCCGTGAAAATGAACAAGAAATTGAACATGCCAGTCCTTAGTCTGAATGGCGAAACAAAAGTAGAACGTTAAACTCCATTTTATTTCATTTCCCTTTATTGTATTTCATTTTCGTTTTGAGGCGGATCAAATTTGAGAGAGAGGTTGAAAAGATGACCTGGAAAATTGAGAGCCATGAAATTAAGCTGTCTGAAGCCAGGTGTTTTGGAAGCATTGGGCAGGTAATTCACTATTTACAGTTATCCATAATTAGCCCCAATTGGATTAAAACACAGATCCTATTTCATTTCGTTTTTTATAGTCCCAAATTTCGTTTTACTTGTCTTTACTACACTAGGATTTGGAGTTGTTATATTACTGGCGCTCTCTGTGAAGTGTGAGAGAGAGAGAAAAGGGGTTTAACGTTCACTCGATACAAACTAGGCCATTTCGGGACTAACTCATGGTTCAATCTTATTTCAATAATTCGCTTGCGCGTAGGGGTCTTTAGCAGTGGGAGGAAACCGGAGGACCCGGAGAAAACCTACTCCTTGTCACGTACAACCGGGGAATCCAAACCACGCTAGTTGACTCAATGACAGTGTCCACGATCTGGTACGTGTAGATACGTTCGGACACGTTTCGATACGATCAACACGCGGTCGCATGTTCGAACTCTGCATTGGCCGAGAAAGTTCATCGGGATTTTCCGGCGTGGTTTCCCCTTGTCAGTGGTGCAGGACGGAGGGCCTGACAAGGACAGCTGTCTAGTCGTTCGGATGCGACAAAAAACCGAGGACCCGGGTATACATTGGCATGCACGTAAAAGATCCCGTGGCAGTTGGAATTCTATATAAGAGCAGGCCATAGTGCTGCCGTCCGGGCAAAATTTCCATTATAGCACACTGTATAACGTATGCCAGTCTTCATTAGCCCAGTCGGAGCATAACAGAGGGACGTTAAACCCGAAATCATCTCTCTCTCTCTCTCACGCTGACAGCTACAAAATTGTCAACCCTGGTCGTAACCATGACAACGTCAACTACACGAGAGATATCAACATTCTTCAGATGAACTTTGCGATGGCCATTCATTCTGAACAATAGGTTTTTTATTAGCAATAATCTTGAAAATGTCAGGTAATTAAGGAAGAATTCTTGTTACCCGAGTCTAATTATTATTTCTTGTGGAAACGGGGAAGAGATTTCATAAGAAATATAATATGATTGTCGACATTTAATTAATTAGATATAAAATGAAATGGAGGTGAACATGTCATGATAATTAAATTAATTTTATCACCCAATAATACATTCTACAGTAGATATCGCTTGTGTGATATATTTCATAATCTACTGCGATATCTCCTTAGGAGATATCGCTTTACATGAATTTGATTGGTTAGTTGTAAAGGAACTACTTTTTTTATTTTCAAAGAACAGTTCATTTCTTATTAAAAGTAACTTTTTTTTAAATTAAAAACGAACTATTGTTATTCAGTTGACCTTGATGGAAACACTGGGTCGGTATAAAGGACTTTGCAATGGTTGAATTGCTGTCAAAAAATGATGTATCACTACGCCATAATGTACAGTAAAAGTTAAATCTACAGCAAAGAATTATATTTATCTATTTATGCATGTAAGAAGGGGTTGGGTGATAAATAAAATCTCCTACTCGTCTTTTTTGATATCAAAAAATATCAACACTGGTTGATAAAGTGATAAATAAAATCTCCTACTCGTCTTTTTTGATATCAAAAAAGACTGGTAGGAGATTCTCTATATAATTGATAGGGACCGCGGTGGCTCACTGAGTAAGAGGTTGAGTCGTTAACCTGGAGGTGCCGTATTCGATCCCTGTGGTACATAAAACACCCCTTGACAGCTGTCTAGTCATTCGGATGGGACAAAAGGCTCAGTGTACGTAAAAGATCCCTTGTGTGTGCTATTAGGGAAATTTGGCCGGGACAGCGGCACTATGGCCTACTCTTATATCGAATTCCAACTGCCAAGGGATCTTTTATGTGCACGCCAATGTATACAAGTGACCTCGGGTTTTCTTCTCATCCGCATGAATTATAAGGTTTCCCTCCAAAATCCATAAAACATCCATCAATAATCTTCAATATGTTCACTAAATGTTGCATGGTGGACACCTCATGAGCTTGAACATTATCCTGCCATTGGATGATGTTCTTGAACAAAAGCAGGTTCGTGTAAGGGAGAGAGAGAGAGAGAAATTGGGTTTAACGACCACTCAACACAAACTAGGTCATTTCGGGACTAACATATGGTTTAATTTTATTTCAATAATTCGCTGGCGCATAGGGGTCTTTAGCAGTGGGAGGAAACCGGGGGACCCGGAGAAAACCCACGAGGTTGGACAGGAGACCCTACTCCTTGTCACGTACAACCGGGGATTCGAAACCACGCTAGTCGACTCAATGACAGACTTTATGATACAGCGCGCGCACGCTAACCATTCAGCCATCCAACCCCCAGTTCGTGTAAGGAGGTTTTAAGAGTAGACCGTAGCGTAGTCGGACGCTAAACCCCATATCATTCCGTTTATTCTTTGCATTTGGTTTTATAAACCATTAATGTAACTCGATCTGTATAAAATACAGACCAATATTTGGTTTCGTTTTGTTTTTTTAATACTTACGATGGCCTCCACTAAATGAAGTTATGATCGGTTGTAGTGGACGGTCGCGTCAGGGGTCATACGAGCGACTTTTGACTCTATGACGTCTGACATTTGATTAACCAATCAGCGTTGATGTTTCTAGGGTGATATGCGCAGTTCGTGCACCGTATGCCAATAACTCGCTGTAACAGACCGTTTCATTGGCTAATCCCTCACACCAACCAAAACAACGCGGGTGATATAACAACTCTTTCAGATCCTAGTGTAGTAAAGACAAGTAAAACAAAAATTTGAACTATAAAAAACGAAACGAAATAGTATCTGTGTTTTAATCAGATTGAATGTAACTATAAATATTATAAAATGTTTATATTTTATGTTTTGATTGTATTTTTACTTTTAGATGAAAGACTTGCAACACGAGAATATAAACCAATTTATTGGTCTGTGTTTTAACACGAAGTTTACCTTGTTTTTAACTACATATTGTAGTAAAGGTAGTCTACAGGTAATGTGTTAATTACTAAATGCAATTCAAACAGTATAATCTACAGGTAGGTTATATAATTGGTGTACTAAGCAAGAGGTCACGGATTCGATCCCGGTTC
This sequence comes from Patella vulgata, assembly GCF_932274485.2. Taxonomy (NCBI): domain Eukaryota; kingdom Metazoa; phylum Mollusca; class Gastropoda; family Patellidae; genus Patella; species Patella vulgata. Next base: position 6,531,683 of record NC_065882.2, on the reverse strand, counting down.
TTGCCGGCAGACTTTCAGGATTTTCCCGTCTGACTGCACCTTCTTAGTGGTGCAGGGATGAAGGCCTGTCAAGAGAAGGTGGGCGACAAGAATAAGAGTAGGCCGTAGCACTATTTTCCGGGCCGAATTCCCCTGATAACACACTCTATGTAGTATGGCCATCTTCATGATCATGGTTGATGATGAAGACTCGAATCATAAACCCTATTACATTTCATATTTTTTGTGTTATATTTTAGAGAGTGTTATTAACATATGTTATATTTTACAGGGTGGTATTGAGATGTGTTACAGGGTGTTATTGAGATATGTTATATTTTACAGGGTGGTATTGAGATGTGTTGCAGGGTGTTATTGAGATATGTTATTTTTAACAGGATGTTATTGAGATATGTTATATATTACAGGATGTTATTGAGATATGTTATATTTTACAGGATGTTATTGATATATGTTATATATTACAGGATGTTATTGAGATATGTTATATATTACAGGATGTTATTGAGATATGTTATATTTTACAGGATGTTATTGAGAATGATGATATCAAATTAGATTGGATATTTAAACTCAGTTTAATGACCGATATTATTAATGTAAGTGAAAGTAATGAATCTGATTGTAAATGCCTCCACATACAGTTAGGCTAGGTTCACACAATGCCTCCACATACAGTTAGGCTAGGTTCACACTGTCGTGCGATGCGTTACGATAGGAGAGAGAGAGAGAGGTGTTACCGTCCACTCGACACAGATTAGGTCATTTCGGGACCAACTTATGGTTTAATTTTATTTCAATAATTTGGTTAGCAAAATGCCGTCTCGCTAACTCTCTCTCTCTCACGTGCAACTTAAGACTTGTTTTCTTAATTTTGTCATATCAGTCGCAGCGTGAAATCAATTAGGCTAGATTTAACATTGATGTCGGTGTATAAGACAAATATTACCCCAATACCCTCGGTCAATATATGAAATAACCCAAATTTCACATATCAACCCGTGATTAGGGTAATATTTGTCTCTTATGTATATGGGGGCACCAAAATCTGTTGGTGCTTAGGACCTCTGAGGGGTTTAATCTTCTCTCTCTGTGTCTCTGTGCCCCCTCTCTCTCTCTCTCTCTCTCTCTCTCTGTGAGAGAGTCTACAGTAATCTGTGTGTTTATTTACCAGGGCCTAGATTATATCCACCATTCTCCTCTCAGAGTCCACAGTAATCTAAAGAGTAGTAACTGTCTAGTTGACAATCGTTGGGTTTTAAAATTAACAGATTTTGGTATGACTAAAAATAACCATTTAAAAAAGAACTCTGTTAGCGGTCATCTACTTCATAAAGGTGAGTATACCTAAACATTTCACAGTATACAACGGTCGTAGGACAAAATCCTCTTGCGGCCAAATTACACAGATTAAAATGCTCTTAAGACAAAGTGCTAATCTGATTACTCTATATTTTTTTTTTTATACTTTCGATGGCCTCTACTACATGCGTTCTGCAGAGGCGGATTTAAGGGGGGGGCGCGCGAGGGGTGCGCGCCCCCCCTAATTTTCGACAGTGCCCTTTTTTACTGCTGAAATATGTCCGTTCCCAACCCGTTGCAGGGATCCCAAATGACTCAAACCATCGATTCAAACACACCAGTCTGGTCTAATTAATGCTTTCACTTTCAAACGAATTCTTGTTGTTCAGCTGACGGTGCCCTAATCCTGTAGAGTGGCTATAGACAGACATCTTGTGGAATCGGCGGCGTATACACTCATGGCCATCACCGACGCGCATGAGTGCAACTTGATGTAGCATTGTTTCATGTGTGGACAGTACAAAGTACAAGTTACAAGGCTTAAATAGTGAAGTGGCTAGGGAATAGATTCGTCTTTTTTCCCATCATAATGCCTCGCTCGCCTTGACAATTTTCGAATCGCATGTTCAACTGGCTTTTTTCCTCGATTTTAAGGCTATTTTTCAACGATTTCCGAACGTTTACTTAGACGAAAATATCAGCCAAATAGCTCTTGGAATGGCTACAGATGCAAGGAAATGACGGATAATTTTCTTGGGGACCCCCCCCCCCAAAAAAAAAATCCCCTCTCAGCAGCGTGCCCCGTCTTCACGGTCAGTGCCCTCATTTTGCGGCGCCCCCCCCCCTTTTCAAAATTCCTAGATCCGCCCCTGTTCTGTTATCTATAGTGACATTCAATTACTTTTTTGAATTGTCAGATATCCTTTCACAGTCTCACATAACAACTTTTGGTCTTCGAAGGAACTGTTAGTGAGCAGAAATTCGCCCGTGTATCTGTTATCACTCGTCACTTCAGTCAGTTATATAGAAGGATAACTCGTGTTTTCCTTTTGGAGGCAGACCACCATTAATTTCCCGATTGACTTCAATGTTAATTCTGGCCTCTTTTCGTTGGGCTGAATGCTTTTCACTACAGACAGAGGAACAAATGGTCATGTCTTTGCACTAAGATTTGTATGAAGTTGACCACCAAAATTTTGAGATACACAAACTTGTAGAAGCATACTAAAAACATGTAACTAGTTGTCGTACATATCACCGTAGCCAACCTGATAATCCCGTTATCCCTCCGCCTCAGATTATGAATATTTACCAAAACCTGGCAGAAAATGTTAATTCAAACCCTCTTCGTCCATTCTAGACCAAAAAATCAACAAAAATGGGCATGCAAAAGGGGAGAAAAGAGACAGAGAACTACGGTGAAATTTAATGGTGGTCTGCCTCCTTTTGTGTTCGTCACTTCCTGTTGTTGAAACCTTGATTACGCATCTATCATAGCAATGATCTATGTGCTAAAAATATATTTGGAATGTGTTTAACCAGTTCTATCACATATATGATAATGACTGGCACCAATGTTGTCCTTTAAGACAAACTGGTACAGTAGAAAATGCTCTCAAGACAAAATGGTACAGTAGAAAATGCTCTCAAGACAAAATGGTACAGTATATAATGTTCTCAAGACAAAATGGTACAGTAAAAATTGAAAGGGTAACACTGTCTGTTGAATTTCTCAATCTGCTTCTATCATGTTGCTCAATAGAAACGCCAGTCCCCATTAAGGCCACAATAAGTCAGACCCTATATTGGTCTTAATAAAAGGTCGAACGTTGTTAAATGGTATGTACACAGTTTTATATATTCCTCTATTTAAATTTTCAGATTATTTTTGGACGGCGCCGGAAGTGTTACGTCACGAATCGCATGTATCTCGGAAAGCGGATGTTTATAGCGTTGGTATTATATTATATGAACTAGTACTAAGAATACAACCATATGAAACTACTTCTGATACTCCTAAAGGTATGAAAAAAATTCATTTAATTTAAAGCAGCGGTTCCAGTTGGCACTGGGTCTCCGAATTGTACGCCGATCACACACAGAATAGGTAGAAGCAGTCTACTATGTCTGAAAGTTTCAGATTAATATATTGAGACGTTTGGAAATGCTTGCTTGCGGTTTTAGTACCCGTTACTGGTCGCATCCACTTCTTCATCTGGGGGGAGGGGGGCGACACCCTTTCTGTGCTTATACTTTGGCCAATTGCGCATCAGATTTTTATATGACGTTACTATTTCAAGATGGCCGATTCCTTGATCGCATAGTACGCCCGTACATGTCCATTGTGTGATCTGATAAACACAAGTATCCGATGCCACTTTTAAACTTAGCAATGGTAATTAAAAGACAGGTAATAATGGTAATTAAAAGGTAATAATGGTAATTAAAAGGTAGTAATGGTAATTAAAAGATAATAATTAAAAGGTAATAATGGTAATTAAAAGGTAATTAAAAGGTAATAATGGTAATTAAAAGGTAATAATGGTAATAATTAAAAGGTAGTAATGGTAATTAAAAGGTAGTAATGGTAACTAAAAGGTAGCAATGGTAATTAAAAGGTAGTAATGGCAATTAAAAGGTAGTAATGGCAATTAAAAGGTGACAATGGTACTTAAAAGGTGACAATGGTAATAATTAAAAGGTAGTAATGGTAATTAAAAGGTGACAATGGTAATTAAAAGGTAGCAATGGCAATTAAAAGGTAGCAATGGTAATAATTAAAAGGTAGTAATGGTAATTAAAAGGTGACAATGGTAATTAAAAGGTGACAATGGTAATTAAAATGTAGTAACTGTAATTAAAATGTAGCAATGGTAATTAAAATGTAGCAATGGTAATTAATATGTAGCAATGGTACTTAAAAGGTAGCAATGGTAATTAAAAGGTAGTAATGGTAAATGAACGGTAGCGATGGTCTCCAACTTAACCTGACAACAACAGGGCATTGGTATTTCTTTGAAAATCTATTACAGGGCTTTAAAAATGTGCCCGTCTTCATTAAACCATTCGGAGCAGAACAGTAGGACGTTAAACCCCATTTCATTCCATGCATTCCTTTATTAAGCCCGGGAGGCCACAGACAGTTCAGTTATACCCCATTTCATTTCATTTGTCTTTCAGACATTATTGAGATAGTAAAGAATGGAAGCTGTCCACCACTTCGACCAAATACGAGTTTGAAAGATCCAGACGATAATACTGGTATACCGGTACATATCATAGCATTAATGGAATCATGCTGGGCCGAGGAATCCGACAATAGACCGGAAGTGGGCGATATTAAAAAGACTATAATTCGTTTCAACAACGGAAGGTTTGTATATACATAAACATAATTTGATTATAAACATACATTATGCAAGAGCTAAATCTGCCTATTTCAGGTCTTTCTTTAGGCCTGAAATGTTATATAAACTATTCATTAGACATTAATTAACTTATCCAAACGATGATCAACTCTCGATGTCATCGCTAGCCTGTGATGTTTATTGGATTAGATCCGATTTGCTGTTGGATAATCGAGACTTCAAGTTTGGTCAAAGGTCACCAGATGTAAACAGGGCTAGCGCTAATCCCAACCCTTACCCTAGCCCTAGATCTAATGCTTACCTTAACTCTAACCTAAAATCTGGCCAACAATCACGTGTCCTAACCTTATTTACATCTTAGCGACCTTGACCAAAATTGAGCTGGCCTTAATAAATCTGGTCTTAAATCGTAGCCATCCGATGGTCTAGAGAGTTGATTGTGTGCTTTATACACGTTGACACAGAACACATTTTATATATTGTGTTGACGAGAGAGAGAGAGAGAGAGAGAGAGAGAGAGAGAGAGAGAGAGAGATGCACGCACATGGGGTGTCTTTAGCAGTGGGAGGCCACACAAGCGAGCAATCGAAACCAACCGCATCATTTAGCCCAATGACAGACATCTTGATCTAACGCACACGCGTTTAAGTATTAGGTCACCCAAACCCGGGTTTGCGAGGGAATATTCCCCAGATGACGACCAATGGCTTTAGCACAGTGGTTCTCAACCTTTTTTTTTTTGCTAACGGCACAACTTGGAACACACGACAAAAATAGCGACACACCTGGCTAAATATATATGAAATATATTTGAACTTATTTTATTGCAGTGTTTCGAATTTCATCAGTCAAATACCTGACTTCTTTAGTGAGAAATTTTCTTAGTGTGCCCGTCAAAATTTCGCCTCACACCCAGGAAGATCTCGCGGCACACTGATTGAGAATCACTGCTTTAGCAGCTTATTTACATACTCCTCGCAGTGTTTCGTTTGATTAGAGCTAATCCCACTACTCACTGCTGTAAACAAAGCAAATTCTTGTTCTAAATTATGACTGGTCAATAGTCCGATTAACAACCAATAGCTAGCTGTGTAACAAATACCAAACAGCTCCAAATTGGACCTAATATGTTTACATAACGTTACGTCATGACTCACGATTTTATTATGCCCAATTAACCAGTGCATAGCAGAATATTGCAGAAAAACTAATTGTGTGACAAACGAGGCTAACATCAACACGGATATAATGTAGGCTAAACAAAACTGTTTTGAGACGAACAATACTTTCACCGTTTTTAATGGGGGGCTGGATGGCTGAATGGTTAGCGTGCGCGCGCTGTATCATAAAGTCTGTCATTGAGTCAACTGGCGTGGTTTCGAATCCCCGGTTGTACGTGGCAAGGAGTAGGGTCGCCTGTCCAACCTCGTGGGTTTTCTCCGGGTCCTCCGGTTTCCTCCCACTGCTAAAGACCCCTACGTGCAAGCGAATTATTGAAATAAAATTAAACCATATGTTAGTCCCGAAATGACCTAGTTTGTGTCGAGTGGACGTTAAACCCCTTCTCTCTCTCTCTCTCTCTCTCTCACCGTTTTTAATACCTTAAATCACTGTACAAAGTTTTAGGGAAGACCCCTGATTAAACGAAGGGCTGTCATGTTGCTGTGCTTGCAAGCTGATTAGAATACAGATCTATATTTCGTTTCGTTTTTTGATACTTTCGATGGCCTACACTACATGAAGATCTGACAAGTTATAGCGATAGGTCACGTCAGGGGTCAAAAGACCCACTTATGACCCTTTTGACGTCAGACATTTGATTAACCAATCAGCATTGATGTTACTAGTGGATTACCCACAGTTCCGTGAAAAAACACGCCTAAAGCTCGCCGTAACAGACCGTTTCATTGGCTTATCCCTGACACCATTCAGAACACGAGTTAAATAACAACTCTTCCAGATCCAAGTGTAGTAAAGACAAGTAACACGAAATTTTGAAATATAAAAACGAAACGAAATAGGATGTGTGTTTTAACCAGATTGCTGTGATTGGGGATAGATTTGATTGAACGGGGAGAATAGACACACTTCCTCAAAAGCTCAAGTATCAGAAGCTAATCCAGCAATGGCCAGAGAAGGATTTCTCGGGCCATTGCTTCAGGAATATGCTTATTTATAATTTCCAGGAAAGCCAACATAGTTGATAATATGATAGTATTATTGGAACGTTATGCTAATAACCTAGAAGAGATAGTAGACCAGAGAACGAGCGAATTAATACAAGAAAGACGGAAATCAGACATGTTACTTAAAAGAATGTTACCTACGTAAGTCAATATCTATAATGTTTTCTTTGATTTTAGGGGGGGGGGGGGGTTGGATGGCTGAATGGTTAGCGTGCGCGCGCTGTATCATACAGTCTGTCATTGAGTCGACTGGCGTGGTTTCGAATCCCCGGTTGTACATGACAAGGAGTAGGGTCGCCTGTCCAACCTCGTAGGTTTTCTCCGGGTCCTCCGGTTTCCTCCCACTGCTAAAGACCCCTACGCGCAAGCGAATTATTGAAATAAAATTAAACCATATGTTAGTCCCGAAATGACCTAGTTTGTGTCGTGTGGACGTTAAACCCCATCTTGATTTTATTTGAGCGACATTTAGCGATTGACACTTGTATAAATATAAAAACATGATATGGGACACGATTACTATTTTAATTAAAGAGACGTTTGGCTGAGGTTTCGCTTAACTTTATCAAGCAAATGATGATAACCTTCAGATAACCGTCAACGAGAAACGTCGCTTTAATTAAACATACATTATGCAAGAGCTAAATCTGCCTATTTCAAGTCTTTATTTTGGCTTCAGATGTTATAGAAATTATTAATTAGACCTTTATTTACACGACAAGCTCAAAATCAACTCGGTAGACCATCGGATGACTTGGATACAACTTGGATTTAAACAGTCGTCCATTAAAATTTAATCAATAAAAGACTAACCAAGTTGACGTTTACCGTTAGTCACTGACGTCACTACCGGAGACTGCCGATGAAAGGTCTGCCAAGCGAGGGTAATGTAGCCATTGAGAATGTTACTTGATAATCGAGAATATGTGGGTGGAGTTGTCGTCTGTCAATCAAACGATCAGCAATTGTCGTAGACGGTGTGGACACAGTTGATGCCTATTTCTAGTCCAAACTTCCAACAGTGACAACTCCGTTGAGAATAAAGTAATTTGACTGAAATTTTCAATATTTCCTTTTTTTTTATCATCTATTTTTGAATTATTATAGCAAGAATGGTCAACTCTTAACTGAGGTATCTTTAAAAGAGTATTAATTCACTTCCGCATATGTTTTTGTGTTTATTATACAATGTTGTTGTTGTATTTTTTTGTTGATATATCAACATGTAAAACTTTTAACTGAAAGCTAGATTTTTTGTTTTATTTTTTTCATCCAAGAAATGGGACGCAAGCTTGCCAAATGAAGCCCAGCTCACACGTTTTTACACGCACGGTTCGTAAATTTTGTAGCTCGCAGACCAGCCGCGAGAAACCGGGTGAAAATTTTATATGTGCAGTACCGGGGGCGGATCCAGAAATTTTTGCAGGAGGGGGTTTGCCAGGTTCCTGAGAAAATGTATCCCCCTCCCCCCTCGGCTTGAAATGTTTTGAGAAATACATGGTCTCTATCGTCATTTTTGCGTATATACATACACATTGATATTTTTAAACAGAGAAATCCAACATCTTGTTTGACGTCATTTTTTATTATGAATTAATACGATGACATTGTGATTCAATTTTATTGATGCAAAGCATTAATTGTGATATCACATATGTCTATATCATTATCTCGCGCTTTGAGTGCCCATCCTGTTGCACCATCTGACGATAATGGATAAAGCAGAATCATGACACGTTTCTCATAAAAAAGGTTGTTTTATAAAACATATATGTAGCTAAGCGGGGGGTGGGAGGGGGGGGAACCCCGCACCCCCCCCCCTATGGATCCGCGCCTGAGTAGCAGTAGTCTCTACGACCAGTCTTCGATCTTCTACCTAACCGAACACACGTAACGTCCAGTTTGGGGTGAGGAATTGCCCGAGGATGCTGTAAAATCAGAAGCTAGAGAAGAAACAGAAAATCAGGAAACCAATCAGAAATAAAGTTGATTTTATTATTTTTTTAATATTTCAGAATAATCGCGGAGAAATTGAGGAGGAATGAGTTTGTGGTACCGGAAAATCAGGAAACCAATCAGAAATAAAGTTAATTTTTTTTTTTTTAATATTTCAGAATAATCGCGGATAAATTAAGGAGGAATGAGCTTGTGGTACCGGAGATGTTTGAATCTGTATCTATCTATTTCTCTGATATAGTTGGTTTTACAGCCATAGCTACCATCAGTACAGCCATTCAAATAGTGGATCTATTAAACGATCTGTATACAATCTTTGATAATATCATCTCCAGGTTGGTGCTTCCATATTTGGCGGGTTAGATGGCCGAATGGTTAGCATGTGCGCGCTGTATCATACGGCCTGTCATTTGAGTCAACTGGCTTGGTTTCGATTCCCCGGTTGTACGTGACAAGGAATAGGGTCGCCTGTCCCACCTCGTGGGTTTTCTCCGGGTCCTCCGGTTTCCTCCCACTGCTAAAGACCCCTACGGGCAAGCGAATTATTGAAATAAAATTGAACCATGTGTTAGTCCCGAAGTGACCTATTTTGTGCCGAGTGGACGTTAAACCCCATATCTCCTCTCGCTTCCATATTTCTTCTGTCCAGGTCGCAGGGCGTGCATGCCTTGAAAGAGGGGGGTGCAGCTAGTGCGCCGCCCCAGGGCCCATAAGAGTCTATGAGGCCCATGAATATCAAATTTCAAAATTGAAGTGGGCAATTATGCATAAATTTTTGAAGCTTATATAAGTATGTACGAAAGATTTTGCTTTATCACAACCTGCTAGTGAATCATCTAGATATGACTAGTGTTGGAAGGGGGGGGGGGGCAAAAAAGGTCTCACCCCAGCACAATTTTTACCTCTCAAGAGTTCCGGGTGCGTGTTTGGGACTTTAAGTTGGGGTCTCGGGGTGTGTTCGGGACTTTAAGTTTGGGTCCCCGGGGGCTTGTTCGGGACTTAATTTGGCGGCTCCGGGTGCGTGTTTGGGAATTTAAGTAGGGGGCCCCGTGTTCGGGACTTTAAGTTGGGGAGCTTTATCACAACCTGCTAGTGAATCATCTAGATATGACTAGTGTTGGAAGGGGGGGGGGGCAAAAAAGGTCTCACCCCAGCACAATTTTTACCTCTCAAGAGCCCCGGGTGCGTGTTTGGGACTTTAAGTTGGGGTCTCGGGGTGTGTTCGGGACTTTAAGTTTGGGTCCCCGGGGGCTTGTTCGGGACTTAATTTGGCGGCTCCGGGTGCGTGTTTGGGAATTTAAGTAGGGGGCCCCGTGTTCGGGACTTTAAGTTGGGGAGCATGTTTGGGGTGACATAGCCAATCCTGATTCTCACTATCCATCGTTCGATTGTAAACTACAAAGGAAGACAACTCTGCTTGGCACTGATCCTATTCCAGGTTTGGGGTGACATAACCAATCCTGATTCTCGCTATCCATCATTCGATTGTGAACTACAAGGGAAGACAACTCTGCATGGGACTGATCCTATTCCATGTTTATTGTAGATATGATGTGTATAAAGTTGAAACTATAGGCGATGCATACATGGTGGTCAGTGGATTGCCGGAAAGAAACGGAGACCGACACATTACGGAAATTGCCGATATGTCACTAGAGATCTTACAAGAGATTAAAAGTTTTAAAATTGCTCATTTACCGGAAGAACAGTGTGCTATACGTATTGGTTTACACACTGGACCGTGTGCTGCAGGTTGGTTTCCATAGTAACACGTACAAGTCTAGGTTTGTTCCCCTGGTAACACGTACAGCTGCAGATTGGTTCCCCTGGTAACCCGTACAGTTGCAGGTTGGCTCCCCGGGTAACCCGTACAGCTGCAATTTGGTTTCCCTGGTATCACATACAGCTGCAGGTTGGTTTCCTTGGTGTAACAAACCAGGGGCGTGCTGGCAGGGAGGGTAGGGGGACGGTGTCCTCCCAGGCCCCCATTAAACAATAAGTCCACCCGTATAAGCGGGCCCCCCCCTGAGAGCTCTAATTTTCACGCGGAATCCCCTCAAAAAATTGAGAGTGCGCACGCGAAAAATCATACATACACATACTGCTGCAGGCTGGTTTCCCTGATGTAACATACAGCTGCAGGTTGGTTTCCCTGGTAACCTGTACAGCTGCAGGTTGGTTCCCCCGGGTAACCCGTACAGCTGTAATTTGGTTTCCCTATTAAGACTCACGGATGCAGACTGGTGTCCCTGGTAACCCGTACAATTGCTTATTGTCCTTGCCCTCTAATATAGACCGCAGGAGCAAATTGAAGGAGTGTCACATAAAGGGCACATATACCAGAACCTAACAGGAAACTTTCTAACTCGTGCCAAATTGCTTTCTTTTCTTTTTTTCAAAATTGAAAAATGGCGATAAGTCTCCTTGACCTGGGGTGGGCTGAGAAGGGTCAGATCTAAATATTAAGGTCACCTGCAGATGTCCGCAAAATCACGAGATATAAACAGGGTTAAGGAAGTGATTGTTGCCGAGGATCTTGGGTTAGGGTTAGGATAAGGCTTAGGGATAGTTCTTGGGTTAACCTGTATACCTTGAGGAAATCTGCAGGTGGCCTTAATATTTAGATCTAACCACTGAGACGGACCCTGTGAGTACAGTAGGCTCGGGAGTGGTAGAGGCTTAAACGTTAATGTTGTCACGTGACTTCTTTTTGCCCTGGGGAACCCTTTTAGTCTTGAATTTACATCGATTTAGATGAATGGTGAAGTTTGTAACTGGCTAAATTTGTACACAAACTAGAAAATCCCCCCCCCCCCGTGAAAAAATTGTCGACCATAAAAACAATAGATATACATTGTCTGTCAATTTTACAGCACCCCTGAGAACACTTCCCGTCCCCCTCGTTGCTCTGAGCTAGTTAAGACCATGCCTTGGACCCTTATCCCATCTTTATTTTAAAGATTGTGGGTTTGAACAATGACCATGCCTATATATTGTTTATTTGTAATATGTTTTAGGTGTTGTGGGCCTGATTATGCCTAGATATTGTTTATTTGGAGATACTGTAAACATGGCTAGCCGTATGGAAACGTATGGTCAAGGTCAGTTATTCATTTATTTATTTATCCTGTACTAGAAAAATTCTAAATCTGAACCGGAAGTTGAAGTACAACGCCATTATGTCTATGCCACTCCTTGGCTCGAGCTGATCTTATACTAGGCCCCTATAAAAAAAATTATCGACTTTAAAAACAATAGATATACATTGTCCGTCAATTTTACAGCACCCCGCGAGAACACTTCCCACTCCCCCTCGTTACTCTGAGCTAGTTACGGCCCTGTCTTATACTCCTAATTTCAGCCAGGGCCTATTTTAACGTGCCTCTGCATTAAAACTCCGCGCTTTGACAGTCTGAAATCTGGGCTTTGAAAAAATGTTATGAAGCTTTGTGGTTTATATTTTGAGTTACAAATATATGGGGGCATCAAAATCTGTTCATGCCTTGAGCCTCTGTGGGGTTTACCCCCCCTCTCTCTCTCTCTCTCTCTCTCTCTCCTTTTCGTTTGTGTAATGAATTACTATAGGAAGTTTGCAATCTGATTAAAACACAGACCCTATTTCGTTTCCTTTTTATAGTTCAAAATTTCGTTTTACTTGTCGTTACTACACTAGGATCTGGAAAAGTTGTTTTCATTGACTGAATGGTGTGAGGAATTAGCCAATGAAACGGTCTGTTACGGCGAGCTTTAGGCGTGTTTTGCACGGAACTGTGGGTAATCCACTAGTAACATCAATGCTGATTGGTTAATCAAGTGTCTGACGTCATAGGGTCCAAAGCCTATCGTATGGCCTCTAACGCGACCTATAGCTAACAACCGGTCAGATCTTCATGTAGTGTAGGCCATCGAAAGTAGAAAAAAACGAAACGAAATATAGATCTGTATTTTAAAGGGACAATAACACTCTTGCTGGCTTGAAAGCTCCAGAAAATAAATAATATCTCTATCTAAGTACTAGATGTTTAAGTGTCCTACCTGTTGTGTAAATTATCCATTACATCCTATTTTACTTGTCCAGAGGGTTCGAAAATATTTTTAAATCGAAGTTTCATTTGAAAAAGTTTACGTTAGACGTTTCAAATCATTATGTTGAATTTTTCAAAATTTTTAAATAAGGTGTGTTAAGATAAAATTTGTATCATCAATTAATTGAAATATTCTAAAATAGTACAATTTGTTGACCAGAATAAAGATTGGGACATATTATTCAGTTACAACAAGAGTGGTATTGAGCCTTTAATCAGATTGGAAAGTTTGTATAATTTGTACATTTGTTAACAGCTTGCCGAATCCACATCAGTTCTACTACAGCGCAAGGATTACAAACAACTGAACGGTATTGTTTATGTGAACGTGGAGAGCTAGATGTAAAGGTAATGTTCTGCATTTTGTAAAATAAAACAAAAACAAAAATAAAGTGTAATTGGGTTTAACGCATACTCGTCTGCTCCGACTGGGCTAATGAAGACGGGCATACGCCAGTGTGTTATAAGTTAAATTTTGCGAGGACAGCGGCGCTACGACCAACTCTTTTATCGAATTCCAACTGCGTGGTTTCTCCTTGTCAGTAATGCACGATGGGGGGCCTGACAAGGATAGCTCTCTAGTCGTTGGATGGGACGAACAACAAAGGTCCTGTGTATACATTGCGTGCACTTAAAAGATTCCTTGGCAGTTGGAATTCGATATAAGAGTAGGGAGTGGAGCCGCTGTCGGCACCCTGTATGACGTATGCCCAAGCGGAGCAGAACAGTAGGATGTTAAACCCCATGTCCTTCCATTTCATTTTATGGTAGGACGTTAAACCCCATTTCATTTCGTTAATCCAAACATCATGCAGTGCACTATGACAGCCAGTTTGGCTGCTGTTCATGGAATACCAGAGAGAGAGAGAGAGAGAGAGAATGTGTTGTGTGTGTTTAACATGCCTTCGACACAACTAGGTCATTGGTCATTTCGGGACTAACATTTGGTTCAATTTAATGAAATAATTTGCTTGCAGGTAGGGGGTCTTTAGCAATGGTGGTAAACCAAAGGAACCGGAGAAAACCCACCAAGTTGGACAGGCGACCCTACTCCTTGTCACGTACAACAGGGAATTCGAAACCACACCAGTTGACCCAATGACATAGGGACATTATGATACAACGCGCATGCGCTAACCATTCAGCCATCCAACCCCCTGGAATACCATGTGTCCAGCTTCATTGTACATGGGCTCAAACGTTTTACGCCCCATCCGAACGACTATACGTATATGCGGGAAATTATTAATTATTAACCGTTGATATTTTGATTTTGTTTTCTCAATTTGAAACTTAGATATTGTCCGAACATTATTCTTTATCATATTTATTTGCAGGGAAAGGGAAAACAAACCACATTTTGGCTGCTGGGAAAACAAGACTAACAAGAGTAGCAAAGATTGTCAGAAAATGGATATTGTATAATGTTTTATGGTGGATACTTCCAGTTTTCTATATAACATAATTTTACCATTCATATTTTTTCTATATGACATAATTTTACATAATTTTACCATTTTTCTACATGACATAATTTTACCATTCACCTATATCCAACTTCACCTATTTCCAACTTCACCTATTTCCACCTTCACACATATCCAACTTCACCCATTTCCATCTTCACCTATTTCCACCTTCACCTATTTCCAACTTCTCCTATTTCCATCTTCACCTATTTCCACCACCTATTTCCAACTTCACCTATTTCCAACTTTCCACCTTCACCCATTTCCAACTTCACCTATTTCCAACTTCACCTATTTCCACCGTCACCTATTTCCAACTTCACCTGGGTGTGGTTTCTGGGGACTTGGGTAGTCATGTGGTCTAATGTGTGCGATTTAGATCATAAGGTCTGCCATTGAGTCAAGTGACGTGGTTGCAATTTCCAGACTTGTACGATTGACAAGGTGTAGGATCGCCTGTCAGACCTTGTGGGTTTTCTGCAGGTACTCTAGTTTTCCTCCTATTGCTAAAGACTAGTACACGCAAGCGAATTACTGAAGTAAAAGTGGGTTTCTATTTGTTTATTTGTGTGTGATGCTGTTATCCTTCGTTAATTGTTAATTATATAAATAAAAGTGCCTATGTGAAATTTACATTTTATGGTGTATTTGATATTGTTATAAATTATTGTTCATATTTACAATGAAATAAAAATGTTTGTTTTTAGTTAATCGTGGCGTCGGTCCAAAAGGGCTTATGTCATACACCCTGTCCGTCTGTCCGCCTGTTTGTTGTTCAAATTTCCGATTTCTGCTTCAGAACCATTTGACGTAGGTGTGTAACTTGTGTGGTGTTTATTTGTTTATATGAAGCTGATCGGCAGCATAGGGATGGATTCAACGTGACAAATGGAATAAAATGAAATGTGGTTTAACGTCCTACTGTTCTGCTTCGGACGAGGCTAATGAAGACAGGCATGCGCTATACAGTGTGCTATGAGGGAAATTTTGCCCGGACAGCGGCACTACGGCCTACTCTTATATCGAATTCCAACTGTCAAGGGATCTTTTACGTGCACGCCAATATGTATACACGGGACCTCGGTTTTACGTCCCATCCGAACTACTAGACACTGTCCTTGTCAGGCCCCCCGTCCTGCATCACTGATAAGGGGGGACCACGTGGATTCATTTGGGTTAACATGTGTGCTAAACACAAAATGGGACGCGTTTGTCGGGTGGGGTGGGTGGGTGGGTGTGTACATGCTGCCATTACCTACAAAAGCATTAAATATTCGACTAGCTTCGTGCCTGTACATATCGTTTATTGGCATCTCATTCTTTAAAGCTGGAATATTGGTTGACATGGGAACACTTACAGGCATGTCAAGGCGTAGATTTCTTTATAAACTGTCATTACTTATTCATGATTAATATCGAAAAAGTCATAAAGGCGGCCTTCGTGACCCCCCTCCCCCAGACATACAATTAATGGAAATGCAACATGGCTTACAATATGATCTTCTTACTGCTCTTACTTCTACGCGCAAGCGAATTATTGAAAAAAAATTGAATCATGTGTTAGTCCCGAAATGCCCTAGCTTGTGTCGAGTGGACGTAAAACCATATCTCTCTCTCTCTCCCTCTTACTGCTCACGGAGTTTAACGTCCTGTTGTTGCTACATCTACCAGCTCAATGGAGGCGTTTCCGCCTACTCTTCATCGAATTCCTACCGTCAGGGGATCCTTAACGTGCACATCAAAACGTAAACGGCGGAACCTCGGTTTTTCTAGTCCAAGTTGAATTACTAAACGTTTTGTCTTATTACACTGACAATGTGAAACTAACTAGCCTGGAAGACCCCTAAACATTTTAACTCGACCAACACCGGGATCGAACACGAGACTTGCTGGTTAAAGTTGCAATTTCATATTTTTAGGTTATATTTTCAAAATGTATTAAAATAAAGCCTTAAAATAGATGGTATCTATAAACAGTCCTATCTTGTTAAAGAATAATCCTATAATTCACTATTGCCTGTTTAGAAATTGGCAAAAATATCATTTTCAACTTCAAATTCAAACGTTTGAAGATAGCTATTCCATTTGGGGAATAGGAAAACAAGGGAGGTAAATGTGTTATTATTTCCGGTGTCAATGAATTTTAAGTCTGGGAAATAATGCCTATGATCGTATAATAGTGAGTTGACAACCTGTTGAGCAAAAGACATAGAAATAATTATGTTTTGACCTTCTTAGAAAATATGAAATTATCGCTTTAATGAGAGAGTGATCTACTCACTACTGACCCACCGCCGATCCGATCCGCTGAAAACATTTCCATTATATATTTTGTGTCAAAGGTGTCCATTTAAATCGAAGTCATAACCTTATAAATTGTAGAAATGGGGACTTGGAAAATACAGCAGAAACTAATGCGAGGTTCCCACTATCATGATTCACACTACGATTAAAATCGTGGAGTAATCGTGGCGATCCTAATAGGTCTTACCATATATTGTTGTCATGGGTGCGCTGTAAAATTTACGGACAATGTATATCTATTTTTTTTATAGTCAACAATTTTTTCACGGGGGGAGGGGGGGATAAACTGACACCCCACCCACCCCCACCCACCCCCACCCCTTAGTTACGGGCCTGATACAGGGACTCAATAGGGACAATCCTATCGTAAACGCATAGCACGACGGGAACCTAGCATAAACAGACACTGCAAGCAATAAATAAATAAGTAAACAATAAATATCAAATCAAGCGAAAGGATCGGGGATCAGCTGTAGGCTAAGTAGGCCTAAATATCATCCCGGCTCGATCAGCAGAAGGATGAATGAATAATTGGAAAATTTATGATATTTGTCTTCTAGAAATTTTCTACAAGATGATAACTTTGCACT
Organism: Patella vulgata; assembly: GCF_932274485.2. Lineage (NCBI taxonomy): Eukaryota > Metazoa > Mollusca > Gastropoda > Patellidae > Patella > Patella vulgata. The sequence goes on along the minus strand of NC_065882.2, from coordinate 6,514,423 downwards.
GTGTTGTCAACGGCTTTGAATATTCCGAGAGAAAAATATATTTCTCTAGGCAGTCGTCACAACAGTAAAAAAAACGCCCGAATATTACCCTACCGGATTTAAAACAAAGGGAACGGTAACTCTTGTTGAGGGACGTCTGGATGATAAGAAAACTAACGTGATATTTTGCACTTAACGTTATGTTTTCATAAAAATTATCTTAAAATTTGACTTTGCTACAGATTTTTCACAATGTTGCGATCAATATTACTGAAAGCCAGTGTACAGTATGCTACTCTGACGAATCCCGCACGACAAGGTGAGGAAATGCAGCCCAGAGCTAGTACAGATATCGATGAAGGATGAGGTCATTGACTGATTGAGGATGAAGACCACCCATTCTTCAAACTTGGTTTTTCGCTTATCTGATAGGAGACTGGAGTCTGAAAAGAAAAAAATCTAAGTTAAGATGATAAACATCTGCTTGTAGCCTGTGAACCTCAGGTTTTCAGAAATATAAAATAACTAATGTGTCCGTTTCTGTCCGACATTTACTCTGATCTGATTTCTTATTTGAAAGTAATGAAAGCTCCTGTCTGTAACTGTTTGTCTTCTTACTTCAGAGGGATAGCCGAATGGTTAGCATGTGCGGGCTGTATCATAAGGCCTGTCATTGAGTCAACTGGCGTGGTTTCGAATCCCCGGTTGTACATGTACGTGACAAGGAGTAGGGTCGTCTGTCCAGTTTCGTGTGTTTTCTCCGGGTTCTCCGGTTTCCTCCCACTGCTTAGGACCCCTACGCGTAAGCAAATTAATGAAATAAAATTGAACCATAATTTAGTCCAGAAATGACAAAACTTGTGTCGAGTGGACGTTAAACCCCATCTCTCTCTCTCTCTCTCTCTCTTTTTTCCTTTTCCGTTTGATTTTGTGTGTTGTGTATTCCTCCTACACTTCCTATTAAATGTATTGTTTTTGTTACAGTTGTTGCTTATCCTAAAAAGTTATTGCATCAATCTTACAATTTGAAGAGAGCTCTTAATACAGACAGCTTTGACAAAAACACATCCGAGGCGGAAGGTGAGGATGATTCTCAAGAAGAATTCAGAAATGAATTAAAGTACAATATGAAGTAAGTTTGAAAAAAAAAAACCCTTCAGGCTCGAGTGAGAATGTTTGTTGTTCCGTCGCGGGGGGCAGTCACAGTGGCTAAGAGGGTAAAGCGCTGGCTTGCTAGCGTGGAGGTCAAGTGTTCGATCCCAGCATTGGCCGAGAAAGTTCATCCAGATTTTCCGGCCTGGTTCCCCCTTGTCAGTGATGTAGGATGGAGGGCCTGACAAGGACAGTTGTCTAGTTATTCGGTTGGAATATAATAGTTACAAAATAGATAATGTAAAATGAATAATTTGAAAATGTCATTACAATTACTCTATTGCGAACAAAGATATTAGCCGTGGAAGATTTCACAAGACGTGTGCAATAATTTCAGCCACTGTACTGGTTGTTCGAAGCTACGTCTCGCTCCTCCATTTTTAGCTTTAATCAGAATATGGCTGAACTGTTGTAATCTATTTAATATCGGAGAAATCCGATGCCATATCGAGTTGATTATGGCCTGGATAAGTTAATTAATGTCTAATTATTGATTTAGATAACATTTCAGGCCTAAAGAAAGACCTGCAATAGGCAGATTTAGCTCTTGCATAATGTATGTTTAATATCTATTTATTTAGGGATTGAAGGTTGGTTTGTTAGTTTATTATTCTGTGGTGTTGTTTTCAGCCTGGGAATGTATCCTGATAAGCATGTATCTTCATTGACTATAAATGGTAAACGCTATTTAGATCTACCAATAGTACATATAAAATCTACCAGTAATAATACCATCATATCAGTCACAGAAGTTAAAGGTAAATTATACAGAATACAGGTAAATTATATAAAATAAGGTGTGTCATTGAGTCAACTGGCGTTAAAGGTAAATTATACAAAATAGAGGAAAATGATATAAAATATAGGTAAATTATGTTAAAAAAGGTGAATGATGAGAATTTCCACTAAGGCGTGTGCATTGTCATTGAGTCAAGTGGCGTGGCAAGGAGTAGGGTCACCTGTCCAGCCGCCGGGGTTTTCTCTGGGCCCTCAGGTTTCCTCCCACTGCTAAAGACCCCTACGCGCAAGCAAATTTTTGAAATGAAATTGAACCATATGTTAGTTCCTTTTGACCTGGTTTGTGTTGAGTGGAGGTTAAACCCCAGTTCTCTCTCTCTCTCTTTCTCTCTCAATGAAATTACATCCATATGTAATTTAAAGTGGCCAAACATTATTGGAGGGATTGTTAATCCATTGTAAACCACAATATTGTACAAGATGAATCTCTAAATAAGAGGAATCTCTCTCTCTTTTTCTCTCTCTCTCCCCTCTCTCTCTCTTTCTCTCTCTCTCAAATGTGTCATCTAATTATTTTGTGATTGAGGTGTTATTTATATCAACACACTTGTTTTCATTCTAGGAAAAGTTATAGCAATAGATTCAGGGGTAAGTGTTGCTTTTACAACCTATTTCACCATGTACCAGTTGATGATTTACCCAGTACTACCCAATACCACTCCAATACCAGATGTACTGGTTGTTAAAGGGTTGCAGCCCAAAATCCGGTCCTGCAATCGGTCTGTTTAAAACACGGATCCTATTTCGTTTCGTTTTTCATAGTTCAAAATCGTTTTACTAATCTTTACTTCACTATCTGGAAGAGTTGTTGTATAACCTGCGTTCTGGATAATGTGAGGGATTAGCCAATGAAACGGTCTGTTATTGAGAGATTCTAGCGTGTGTTGCACGGAACTGTGGGTAACCCACTAGAAACATCAATGCTGATTGGTTAATCAAATGTCTGACGTCATACGGTCAAAAGCCCCTCGTATGACCTCTGACATGACCTCCCACTGTAACTGGTCAGATCTTCATGTAGTATAGGCCATCATTATGTTGTAGTATTGGGTAGTATGTGGTGATATTGGGGTGGTATTGGGTAGTATTGTATTAGGTAAATCGTCCCACCCCAAATTACATATTATTTTAATAATAAATTATGATGCAAATATTGCTGCAGGTTTTTTCAGAAAATGTCAATCAGTATTTAATGTATTTTCAGGGAAGTGTTGGATTTAGAAATGTTAAGAAAGGAACAAATATTGCGGCACAAGCAGCAGCATTATCAGTATCACAGGTAAGAATATATAATACCTTATCAGTATCACAGGTAAGAATATATATTACCTTATCAGTATCACAGGTAAGAATATATATTACCTTATCAGTATCACAGGTAAGAATATATATCAGTATCACAGGTAAGAATATATATCAGTATCACAGGTAAGAATATATATTACCTTATCAGTATCACAGGTAAGAATATATATTACCTTATTAGTATCACAGGTAAGAATATATATCAGTATCACAGGTAAAAATATATATCAGTATAACAGGTAAGAATATATATTACTTTGTTTAAAATGGTACACTCACTTATTTTTAAAGTTGGGGGCTTGATTGACAATCTGGAATGTGTCGGAATGACGGAATTGCCATTACTGACATGGAATTGAGTCCTGTTATAGTTCTGTGAGTTCGCAATCTAATTAAAATACAGATCTATATTTCGTTTCGTTTTTTTATACTTTTCGATGGCCTACACTACATGAAGATTTGACCGGTTGTAGTGATAGGTCGCGTCAGAGGTCTTATGCCTAAAGCTCGCGGTTACATGCCGTTTCATTAGGTTGTCCCTCACATCATCCAGAACATGTCAATGATAACAACTCTTCCAGATCCTAGTGTAGTTAAGACAAGTAAAACGAAATTTTGAACTATAAAAGCGAAATGAAATAAGATCTGTGTTTTGATCAGCTTGTGAAAGAATTAATTTCCTGAACATTTATTGGAGTAACATTATAGATAAAAAAGAGTCACAAAATGAGGGACAGAGTAAACCTAAGTTCCACCTTTAGTCAACCTTCACTCAACACATTCGGACATGGGGTTTCCCCCTTGTCAGTGGTGGCTTGGTTCAGTAGTTCATAAACGTATAGGGGGGTTGAATGGCTGAATGGTTAGCATGTGCGCGCTGTATCATAAGGTCTGTCATTGGTTTCGAATGCCCGGTTGTACGTGACAAGGAGTAAGGTCGCCCCTCCAACCTCGTGGTTTTTCTCCGGGTCCTCTGGTTTCCTCCCACTGCTAAAGACCCCTACGTGCAAGTGAATTATTGAAATGAAATTAAAAACCATATGTTAGTCCCCAAATGACCTAGTTTGTGTCGAGTGGACCTTAAACCCCATCTCTCTCTCTCTCTCTCTCTTTCATAAACATATATTCCTTAAAGAGACTCAACTTTCTCTCCATTATAATTTGCAATGGATTCACAAACCCTCAATTGATTTTTTTAAAACAAAATTTTATTCAGAAATTGAAAGTGATTAAGGGACAGGCATAGCCTAAAATGATCACCAAGTTTAATATTGATCCCCTCACCTGGAGAAATTATACGATTTACTTGAATTATTTTATTTCTGATTACAGAAAATACTAGAAAGAGGAATTAAGATTGTTCGAGTTAATATGAAAGGAATTGGTCCGGGAAGAAATGTGAGTTAGCATATATTTATCACTAAGGTTAAAAACTAAGGCCATGCCAATTTGTGTTATAAACTAAGGCCATGCCAATTTGTGTTATAAACTAAGGTCATGCCAATTTGTGTTATATACTAAGGCCATGCCAATTTGTGTTATAAACTAAGGTCATGCCAATTTGTGTTATAAACTAAGGCCATACCAGTTTGTGTAAGGCCATACCAAGGAGTACATGTCTCTTCTCAAAAGTATTACACATATAATGATAAATCTAAAGTGGGGTTGGTTGGCCGAATGGTCTGACATTGAGTCAGGTGGTATGGTTTCAATTCCCCGCTTGTACATGATAAGGTGTAGAGTTGTCTGTCCAATCACAAGAGGAGATGATTTAACTCGTGCAGATTAGATCATAAGGTCTGTCAGTGGCGTAGTTTCGATTCCCCACTTGAACTTGAAAGGGATTAAGGTCGCCTGTCCAGTTTCCTCCCACTGCTAAAGACCGCTACACACAAGCAAATTATTAAAATAAAATTGAACCATATGTTAGTCCCGAAATGACCTATTTTGTGTCGAGTGGATGTTATACCCCATTTCTCTCTCTCTATAGGGGATCACAGTAGCTAAGTGGGTAAGACACTGGCTCGATCCCTGTATTGGCCGAGAAAGTTCATCCAGATTTTCCGGCGTAGTTCCCCCTTCTCAGTGATGCAGGACAGAGGGACTGACAAGGACAGCTGTCTAGTCATTCGGATGGTACGAAAAACGGAGGTCCCGTGTACACATTAGCGTGCACTAAAATGATCTATTGGCAGTTGGAATTCGATATAAGAGTAGGCCGTAGTTCTGCTCTCCGGGCAAAATTTCACTCATTGCAAACTCTACACTTTAAAAGTTTGAAATGGAATGGGTTTTACAGTCCTACTTTATTGCAACAACAGGGGCTAAGGAAGATGGGCAATGAACAGTGTTGTTTATGCTATGAGGGAAATGAACTTTTTAGGGAACACCGAGATTGCACCCAGAGCAAATGCCTTGAAGAGCCACCCCTAGCACCTCAAAAGTCTAAAAATTCTCAAGTATTCACAATGTTTGAAAAAGAATTTTCTTGCAGATGTGGCATACATACATACATATTATTATTATATTTTTTATTTCAGCCTGCTCTGAAAGGTTTACAGATGGCTGGTATTCAAGTTGTATCAGTAACAGATAGTACCCCAATACCATTTAATGGAAACAGACCACGAAAACCTCGACGATTATAGGACACTTATCTAAATAGGAACAATCAGTGTTTATTCTGGTTGTAGAATTTTTTTTTTTTTTTTTTATTGGAAATAAACAATTCGCAAAGTGTTATATAGTGTTACTGGATGGAGAATTGAAAGTACAGTTTCTAAGAAGTATACTTCTAGAGGGGCCGGTCAATTTATTTTTAGCTTTATCTGCATATAAGTGAATGTGCAGAATACAAGACTAAGACTTGGATTGCCGATCATAAGGTCTATCATAGAGTCAAGTGGCAGGGTTTTGACTCCCCATTTGTAGGGATGGCTCCAATATTAAGTAATTTTAAATAGGTTTTTCTGTTGGTGATTTACCGTAAAAATGTATAATCTCAACCGAAAGACAGTTTCTAGCATCTGGTTATTCCCGTCAACACCGATAGTATATATTGCGCATGCTCTCCAAATAAGAATATGGCATCACCGTTTGACATGACTTGTGGAATATGTCTAGCCTCATTTTTTGAGCACCTTGTTACAAATGGCACTGAAACGCATTATGGTACACGATTCGTGTACCAATGGTAAAGTTTTTATTTTGTCTTAAATATTGGATATCAGAAGCCCATCTTTTCCAGGTAAGACCACAACACCAATGCTAATTTAAATTGCAAAAAAAATCGTGTTTTCAATGTCGAAGATTTTGGATGTATCATATGGTCTGTCATTGAGTCAACTGGCGTGGTTTCCATTCCCCGGTTGTATGTGACAAGTAGTAGGGTCGCCTGTCCAACTTCGTGGGTTTTCGCCGGGTCCTCCAGTTTCCTCCCATCTGAATGACTATATCTTGACCATTGTCAGGCCCTCCATGATGCACCACTCAGGGATCGATCAAGGGAGCGCGATGTTATTGAGTCAATGTCTTACTCACTGAGCCACTACAGCTCCCCCACCACAAAACAAAGCAAAACATAAAATATAATGAAATTTTATTTTGGACCCAACTATGATGATACAGCTAAATCTATTTGTTAAGGCCAACTCAATTGTCATCAAGGTCGCCAAGATGTAAATAAGGTTAGGACACCTGATTGTTGGCGAGATTGAGATTGTAGGTTAGTGCAAGCATTAGGGCTAGCATTCGCGTTATGGTTGGGATTAGCATTAGTGCTGTTTAAATCTTGTCATGTAAGTCATATCATAATAATTCATATTTATTTTTGATTATATACGTTTCTTTATGCCAAATTGTCATTATTTTTGAAAATCGTGGTGTTTTTGTGCCAAAAATTTCACCTCAATATGCGATTTCTAAGTAGGTATGGAAGTTGTAACCAAGGGACATAACTCGTGCATTACACGAAATCACTTGCTTGGAAATCGGTCTACCACTGGCCTTATTTGTTAGGCTATTGCGAGTGCAGGGGTTAGGGTTATCGGCATGTACTGCGGTATCGGTATCGTCAAGTGTAGTTTAACCAATTATGCTTTGTGCCAGAGAGATTGTATTTTGAACCCAAATGAGAGAGAGAGAGAAATGGGGTTTAACGTCCACTCAACACAAACTAGGTCATTTCGGGACTAACATATGGTTTTAATTTTATTTTAATAATTTGCTTGCGCATACGGGTCTTTAGCAGTGGGAGGAAACCGGAGGACCCGGAGAAAACCCACGAGGTTGGACAGGTGACCCTACTCCTTGTCACGTACAACCGGGGATTCGAAACCACGCCAGTCGACTCAATGACAGACTTTATGATACAGCGCGCACGCTAACCATTCAGCCATCCACCCACCCCCCCCCCCAAATGAGAGAGGTCTATTGCTTTATGTTAACCAATTAAACCAGGTGTCTGAGAGATTTTATAGAATATGGGGGGTTTTGATTTCTGAAAACCGGGAATCAGAGAGTAGACACGCGTCCCTGTCTTTTTAAATGTGAAAACAAAGTCGAGTCTTGGAGCATCTTTCTGCCACACTGCCGTAAACTTGGTGTCAGAAGTCGGGTTAAGGTTCCATTCTCCGATACCATAAATCGCCCGAAGCCTGTTATTGGTGATGACGACATCAATATTACCATAGGCCTCATTTCTGTAGACACCAGCATATATAACTAAATTTGTTACCAGAAAGGGAGAGATAGGCATAGTTATCGCCCTTTTCGTTCGTCTGGATTGTACGTTGTTGTGCCAAGGACGAGGAAAGCTACATATGGTAGTGGAATTCAGCCATGGCGTCTCCCCAAGGAATATGTCAGCCAGGAAATTATGGAGCGTGAGACGGGTGAAGTATCCGATATCTGTGCCAGACATGGATGTGAATATTCCTAGGTTTTCATCGGGTATTAACGTTAACAGACTGGCGAATCCCCACGTTGTGCCGGAGTGCTGGAGCATTCGTAAACCTGTTAACAGAAAGAAATGTATTAAATATACATTATGGGAGATTAGATGAAGAGTTGGTAGTTTTCGTTATAATAGTTAAAAACTAGATAATGTAAACGGAATCTGCTGAAAATTTCAGTCCAATTGTTCCACTCTGAACCGAGATATTAGCATTTGAATTTTAGGCCTAGCCTCGATCATTATTACTAATGTCGGTACGATAAAAAATATAGTCTCGATTATCCATTTTTTTATTAAATCATTAATGAGCGTTGATCAGAATATCGGCAATAGGCAGATTTAGCTCTTGCATAATGTATGTTTAAGTGAGTAGAGTATAGACCCTACGCCTTGTATCAAGACGCAGTCGGCTATCAAACTGTCCATACATCTTGCTTCTTTGCTTTCTGGGAGCCACGGTGGCTCAGCGAGTAAGACGTTAGCTCGCTGACCTAGAGCTCCTGTATTCGAGCCCTGGCCGAGAAAATTCAGCGGGATTTTCCGGCGTGGTTCCTCCTTGGCAGTGGTGCAGGACAGGGGGTCTGGCAAGAGATAACGTATAATCGTTCGGATGGGACAAAAACCGAGGTCCCGTCTACACATTGATGTGCACGTAAAAGATCCCTTGACAGTTGGAATTCGATGTAAGAGTAGGTTGTAGCGCCGCTGTCCGGGCAAAATTCTAATGACGTTAAACCTATTTTAATTGGGATCTGTGTTTTAATCAGATTGCAAAAGCTGACAACAAAATCCTGATAATTTGACGGATATACAAACCTCTATAAAAACCAGTCTTCCATCCAAGTGCATATCCGTCGTTGCTAGTAGTAACGGGAATTTTTGGTCTCGTGAAATATTTCCCTGTAGCTGAATATTTGGAACTAATCATATTACGTGGTCGGTGGGTGTCCTCGAAATCTTGCAAGTCCATTAACTGTGTACCATTTGGTGTCTTGCCATTGTTCAGCTGAAATATCAGCCATTTTGCCATATCTTCAGCGGTACTCATCATGGACCCCGACCCGCCTATTAATTCCCAGTGTCTGAAAAATGTAACTATAACAAATCTAAATTGGGTTTAACGTGTATTCGACACAAACTAGGTTATTTCGGGACTAACATATAGTTCGATTTTATTTCAATAGTTCGCTTGCGCGTAGGGGTCTTTAGCAGTGGGAGGAAACCTGGGAACCCGGAGAAAACCCACGAGGTTGGGCAGGCGACCCTCCTTGTCACGTACAACCGGGGAATCGAAACCACACCAGTTGACTCAATAACAGACCTTATGATACAGCGATCGAACTCCGAAAAATGTTACGAAAACAAATCGATTTGGGGTTTAGCGTCCTATTTTTCTCATTAACCAGGTGGGGGGGGGGGATCACGGTGGCTAAGTGGGTAAGACGCTGGCTGGCCAGCCTGCAATGGCCGAGAAAGTTCATCCAGATTTTCCGGCGTGGTTTCCCCTTGTCAGTGATGCAGGACGGAGGGCCTGACAAGGACAGCTGTCTAGTCGTGCGGATGGAATGAAAAACTGAGGTCCTGTGTACACATTGGCGTGCACGTAAAAGATCCCTTGGCAGTTGGAATTCGATATGAGAGTAGGCCGTATGCCCGTCTTCATTAGCCCAGTTTAGGAGCAGAACAGTAGGACGTTAAACCCCATTTCATTTCATTTAAACCGTATTTTATTTCATTTACAAAATATAAAACCATTAAAACTGTATTATATTCAATAAATGAACACACCTTATGAAATCTTGAGAGGCAGGGGTCAATACTCCATTTTCAGAGACATATGGAGTAGCAACATCTGATGAACCATGATCTTGTCGTGTTTCAAAGGTTGTTGAGGTCATTCCTAACGGGTTGAGTATATAGGAAGTCATTAGATCTTCCCACGACTGGCCACCAATATTTTCAGTGATACGTGTTAACACCCCATACATCAGATCAGAATAGTAAAAAGTCTTTCTAAAAGCTCCCGTGGATGGCAGATACCGGATTCGACTGAAAAAAGAAATAAGATTGAAAATCAGCATCGTTTTGTGCTTAAAGGATTTCTGCGCCATTTGCATTTTGTGGAAAATATGAGAGAGAGAGAGAGAGAGAGAGAGAGAAGGATATGGAGAGAGAGAGAGAAGAGAGAGAGAGAGATTAAATATTAAATTCTCTGCGACAATGTCTTTTCCATTGATTATATATGTAAAAAGTACAATGTACAAAGTCCTAATACCGATAATTATAAAGTCAAAATACCTCTAACGCAAGAGTTAAATGTTAAACGTCAAATGTTAAGTGTTAAATGACAAATGTTTTGTGGGAAAATGCTTTTTTTGACGTGTCTACATTTCTCTCATTACATTTTTCATTTGCGCTCTGCCACATCCCATTTGTCCTTCACGCTTTCTGCATAATTTGACTTTTTTCACCGAACCCAACCAGGTTCCAGTAATATCTGGCACTACTGGCGTCATGTTACTTATAAAATTGTGCAAGAAATGAAATGGAGGTTAACGTCCTACTGTTCTACTCCGACTGGGCTAATGAAGACGGACATACGTTATACAGTGTGCTATGAGGGAGTTTTTGCACGGACAGCGGCACTACGGCCTACTCTTGTATCGAATTTCAATTGTCAAGGGTAAGTAACTCCAATGTCTACACGGGACCTCGGGTTTTCGTTCCATCCTAACGACTATACGTTCCCACTGGGGGGGGGGGCGCTCCCTGTACAAGAAATAAAGGCGCTTACCTTACCAGATTCTCCCTTGTGAGGGTAGAACTTAACCGTAAAAAGTTATTTCTTGGAATGGCCAATCTGTGAGCCATGAGATCATCCACTGTGGCGTATATTGATCGGAGAGTATTGTTGAATAGACGGCTATTATTTAATACTTTATATACATTGGTACCAACATGATACCTGAAACAAGATAGAACAACCGTTATATAGGACCAGTATTGGTACCAACATGATACCTGAAACAAGACAGAACAACCGTCATATACGACCAGTATTGGTACCGACATGATACATGAAACAAGACAGAACAACCATCATAATACTTTAAACACCGTGGTACCAACATGATACCTGAAACAAGATAGGACAACTGTCATATACGACCAGCATAGGTGTACACGTTAAAGACTTTTGTAACGTCCTACTGTTCTGCTCCGACCAGGGTAATGAAGACGGGCAAACACCATACGGTGTGTCCGGAGAGAGAGAGAGAGAGAGAGAGAGAGAGGTGGGGTTTAACGTCAACTCGACAAAATTAGGTCATTTCGGGATTAACATTAATTTGTTTAATTTTATTTCAATAATTCGTTTGCGCGTACGTGTCTTAAACAGTGGGAAGAAACCGGAGGACCCGGAGAAAACCCATGAGGTTGGACAGACGACCCTACGCCAATTGTCATGTACAACCGGGCAATCGAAACAACGCCACTTGACTGAATGACAGACCTTTTGATCCAATGCGCATGCGTTAACCGTCCGCCACCCCAACCCAACACACACACACACACACACACACATCTATGGACGTGGGGTCGCGCTGGCTAAGTGGGTCGTGAGTCTGGATGTCGGGTGTTCGATTTTCCTGCATTGACCAAGAAAGTTCATCCAGATTTTCCGGCGTGGTTCCCCCTTGTCAATGATGCAGGACGGAGGGCCTGACAAGGACAGCTGTCTAGTCATTCGGATGAGACGAAAAACCGAGGTTCCATGTACACATTGGTGTTCACGTGAAAGATCCCTTGACAGTTGGAATTCGATATAATGGTAGGCCGTAGTGTCGCTGTCCGGGCAAAATTCCCTATAGCACACTGTATGGTGTATGCCCGTCTTCATTAGCCCAGTTCGGAGCAAAACAGTAAGACGTTAAACCCCATTTCATTTCATTTCATTTCTATGGACGTGATTATAATGAATATTAACTATGAGCAGCATGCATGGGTAAGAAGGAATTATGAATATGAAATTTACTCACGAAGTTTTTTCAGAAAGCTGTTTGACCAACAGTGTTGATGTAAATGCTTTTGTAAGAGATGCGAGTCCAAACAGGGTTTTATTGGTCGCCGGTTCGCCTGTCTGTAGATTCCGCACACCATATCCTTTACTGAGCACAACCCGACCATCCTTGACGACAGTAACTGATAGACCTGGATTGTTACGACATGCCAACACAGCATTTATAATTTCATCAATTCGTTGTTCATCTTGACAGTTTGTGGCACGAATTAAACAGATCATACCAAACACTAACACCATTAGATACTGCTTCATCCTTGAATTAAAGAATTAAACCATTAACCCAAACACTAACACCATTAGATACTGCTTCATCCTTGAATTAAAGATGCATTAGTTAAGAGTTTTATAAAGACTTGGCCATTTTTGCTATAATAATTCAAAAATAGATGATAAAAAAAGAAAATGTTGAAAATTTCTGTCAAATTACTTTGTTCTGAACGGAATTGTCACTGTTAGAAGTTTGGACTAGAAATAGGCATCAATTGTGTCTGCACTGTCTATGAGAATTGGCGATCGTTTGATTGACAGACGATAACTCCACCCACATATTCTCGATTATCAAGTAGCATGCTCAATGACTATGGTAGCCTCGCTTTGCAGGCCTTTCATCACTAGTTTCCGGTAGTGACATCAGCGACTAACGGTAAACGTTAGCTTGGTCCGCCATTTATTGATTTAATTTTAAATGGAGGACTGTTTAAACCCAAACTGTATCCAAGTCATCCGTGGATCTACAGAGTTGATTTTGAGCTTGTTGTGTAAATAAAGGTCTAATTAATAATTTCTATAACATCTGAAGCCTAAATAAATACTTGCAATAGGCAGATTTAGCGCTTGCATAATGTATGTTTAAAGATATAAAACATTACCCCAAAAGTGACATTGAAAGGTTTAGCATCCGACAATAAAACAGTTTGTTGTGCCGTTTAGTACAAGTGACCGTGTCATTAAAGATGCATGGTCCATGGGATAATTTGTAATCAAGAGTCTAGATCTCCATACTGAAGTGACAATTTGCGAACGCCTGTCCCAGAACATTTGATAAGTGGAAGGCTGGAGATGCCATTTCGGACAATTTTGGGTCCCGGACCCCGAAATTGAAATTTGTAATACTATATAGGGGTTATTTTAGTTGTATGAAAGATGCTCTGTTTAATACATTAAAGTGGTTAAACAAATGGATGACAACTTGAAATAGGCTAAGTAGGTATTTTGCAAGAGTCAAGTTTCTTAGATTAACTCACAGACATTTTCTGCCACCTTCAATTGCTGAAAGTAGGGTACTATCGTCCAATCATCTTGTTTACAGATTAGGTCAATTAAATAGAATAATGTTGACGTAAAACGGTGCCTTTACGAAACACTTACCCCCAAATGGTAATTATCCCTCCCTGTCGCATCTATACTTTCTATATAAGGTTAAATTTCCCTTTAGACATCATCCGGCGTTCATAGCCGTGCGACTAGCCGCCTCGGCTTAGAGGCCGGGATACCGACAGCATGTGAAGTTCTTAGAACGTACTCGCAGTCTCTGTTAAACTCCAGACTGTAGATATTATAATAACTCCTAATGTACTATCATAAATGTTGTAGTTTTCTGTGTTTGATATATAGACATGGTTATAAACCAACACCGCGTTCCAGGATCAGTTGATCCTTGGAAATTATTTTATACACAACGTAAAGTCAAAGGTACTTCCTAATTAATGTGACGAAAGATAGTCACACATCTGTTCCCCCGTAGTGTCACAAATTAAACTTGAACATCATCTTACTTGCAATGGTTAGTAAAGGGAATTACACTGTAGTCGCAATTTGGGAAACTTGGGATATTTTGTAATGATTTCAAACTCTCAAAGTAGCAATACATATCTATGTTTCAAAAATATTTCATCTTTTAAAAAGTATCGGCAAAACATAAGGACTATGAATTAAAAACTAAGAATTATTAACTAAGAATTAAGGACTAGAAACTAAGAACTAAGAATTAAGGACTATGAATTAAGAATTAAGGAATATGAATTAAAAACTAAGAATTAAGGACTAGAAACTAAGAACTAAGAATTAAGGACTATGAATTAAAATCTACGAATTTATTACTAAGAATTAAAAACTAAGAATTAAAAACTAAGAATTAAGGACTATGAATTAAGGACTATGAATTAAAAACTAAGAATTAAGAACACTGAATAAAGAGCTGTTTGGTCTTCCATAAATATCTATCTACGTTTCAAAAATATTTCATCGGCAAAAAAAAAAAAAAAAAGTGTGGATCGCTCACAAATGGACTTTGGTCGGATTAAAGATGAAAAATGTAGAAGAGATAACAACAAAAATCAAACGCAATTATTGATCAGGCCACAGAGTTAAGCGGACGAATTCAAGTAATGACAGCGAATGGATTCGCCACATGAACAAAATACATTGTCCAGTAGCAACATTTTTAATACGGAGGGGGTGGGGTAGAAATTTCAGACTTCCATATTGAAGTGACAATTCGCGAGCGCCTACGGAACATTTGAAAAATTAAAACGCTGTAGATGCCATTTTCGACTCTTTCGGGCCCCGGACCCCTAAATTGAAATTGAGCCTACCCCCCGCCCCCCCCCTCCCCCACTCACACACGGATCCGCGGTTGCCAAAGAGAGAGATAATCATATATCTACTGCATATGTTTTAAAACAAAAAAAACCAAAAAAAAACCAAACAAACTACTAATGGAAGGCCGGATTCTATTTAAAAATGGGATTCTGTCTCTAATTCTGTGTATAGTCGACGACTCCAGGGGGTGGGGTGCGAGAGTTTTCTTATCATGAGGTCTGAGGCTGTCGAACAGATGACATTGAGGATTATTAACTAAATATAACATGTTTCAAATCGTTTTTTTTAACATAAGATATTGTCCTTCAGTTTGGCTTAGGATGACGTTTCAGAAATTTGAAATGAGACTTATTTATTTCTACATTGAATTTGTCATCCCGGAGATAATGAACATATACAACGAGATGAAGTCCATATTTTTTGTTTCTGTTTCGACCCAAATTAACAGTCAAATTGATCAAAATCATTATCCTACCTGGTTGTGCAGTGGATATCTGTCAGGTAAATACACCTGGATGTCTGTCACAGGTATATTCCTGACTGTACAGCCTACCTAGATGTCCGTCCAGGTAAATAATACACGTGGCTGTGTAGCTTGCCCAATAGTCCTATAAGATCTCCGCCACAGGTAAATAAAAACAATTGGCTGTGTAGCTTGCCCAATAGTCCTATTAGATGTCCGCCACAGGTAAATAAAAACACCTGGCTGTGTAGCTTGCCCAATACGTCCTGTTTGTGTCTGTAATCTACGTTTTATGAGCTATGTTATCATAAATGCCATACGTGAAATGACAACAACACGTCAACTATTTATATTATATAATGAGGTCAGGCAATGTTCAGATATATAAATACAAACAGCTGTTGATAACGGGGGTTGTTAAAGAGAGAGAGAGAAATGGGGTTTAACGTCCACTCGACTCAGACTAGTTCATTTCGGGACTAACATATGGTTTAATTTTATTTCAATAATTCGCTTGCGCGTATAGTGGTCTTAAGCAGTGGGGGGAAACCGGGGGACCCGGAGAAAACCCACAAGGTTGGACAGGCAACCCTACTCCTTGTCACGTACAACCGGGGATTCGAAACCACGCCAGTTGACTCAATGACAGGCCTCGTGATACAGCACGCGCGTGCTAACCATTCGGCCATCCAACCCCCCTTGAGGGCTATTAAATAAAATATGGGGTTTAACGTCCTAATGTTCTGATCTGAAATGAAATGGGGCTTAACGTCCTACTGTTCTGGTCCAAACTGGGCTAATAAATACGGGCATACGCCATATAGTGTGCTATGAGGGAAATGTTCCCCGGACAACGGGACTACGGCCTACTCTTATATCGAATTCCAACTACCAAGAGATCTTTTACGTGCACACCAATGTGTACACGGGACCTCAGTTTTTCGTACCATCCGAACAACTAGTCAGCTGCCCTTGTCATGCCCTCCGTTCTGCACTACTGAAACGGGCAAAATCCCTTCCTCGGTCAACATCGTTAGCTATCAGACAAACCTCAGATATAAACGGAAAAAGATAACGGGGTCTTCATGTATGGAGCTATTAAATAAAATGGGGTTTAACGTCCTACTGTTCTGCTGCGACTGGGATAATGAAGTTGGGCATGCGTCATACAGTGTGCTATGAGGGACATTTTGCACGTTTAGTCGATCGGATCGAACGAAAACCCAACGAAAAACCGAGGTTGCGTGTAGCGGCGCCGCTGTCCGGGAAAAATTTCATTAACATACATGTAGTTAACCGTTAATAAGAGAGAGAGAGAGAGAGAGAGAGAGAGAGGGGTCGACTCGACACAAACTAGGTCATTTCGGGACTAACATACGGTCCAATTTCATTTTAATAATTCGCATGCGCTTAGGAGCCTTTAGCAATGGGAGGAAACCAGAGGACCCGGATAAAACCCACGAGGTTAAAAAAGCGACGCTACTCCATGTCACGTACAACCGGAGAATCGAAATCACGCCAGTTGACTTAATGACAGACCCCATGATGCAATGTACGCGCTAACCGTTCGACCATCGAGCCCCACCCCCATAATAATAACCCCTTGTTTACTTAAAGTTGCAATTTCATATGTTTACGTTATATTTATAAAATTATTAAAAAAAAAGCCTTAAAATAGATGGTATCTATAAACAGTCCTACCTTGTTAAAGAATAATCCTATTAATCCTATAATTCACTATTGCCAGTTGAGAAATTGGCAAAAATATCATTCTCAACTTCAAATTCAAACGTTTGAAGATAGCTACTCCATGGTGGACAATAGAAAACATGGGAGGTAATTGGGAGGTAATTGTGTTATTATTTCCGGTGTAAATGAGTTTTAAGTGTGAGAATCACACATATGATCGTATAATAGTGAGTTGACAACCTATTGAGCAAAAGACATAGAAATAATTATGTTTTGTCTTTCTTAGAAAATATGAAATTGTAACTTTAAGTTTTCACACCTCTCTGTCACAACAACGGAGATAAGTTAGATATGTTCACGTGTCATAGGTTAACGAGTATCTTGCATCCAGAATTTACTCATGAATCAATCAAAAATATATGATTAATATCTCACTATCACTGTATAAGTCTATTTGTCACGCCAATTAAAACGTAATCTTTGAAAATTACAAAGTTCGTGTTCGATTTATCTCTACGGCGAAAATACAGAAGAGTTGAATGCCGTAAATGAAAATAAAATGAAATGGGGTTTCACGTCCTATTGTTCTGCTCCGACTGGGCTAATGAATACGGGCTTACGCCATACAGTGTGATATAAGCGAGAAATTTTGCCCTGACAGCGGCGCTACGTCCTACTCATATCTTTTACGTGCACACCAATGTGTACACGGGACCTCGGTTTTTCGTACCATTCCAACGACTAGACAGCTGTTCTTGTCAGGTCATACGTCTTGCACCACTGACAAAGGGAAACCTTACCAACACAGGAATCGAAACCGCGGGCTCCAGGCTAGCAAGCGTCTCCTTAAATACTTTGAGGCCATTGTCCAGACTTTCGCACCGTTGGGCCCCGGTCGGACCTCGTTCCGTTTGAGGCTCTCGTAACCGCCAGGGTATTTGTTCTCCGGCAGGTAATCGGGGTGTCAATGGGAGAGAGAGAGAAATGAGGTTTAACGTCCACTCGACACAGACTAGGTCATTTCGGGACTAACATATGGTTCAATTTTATTTCCATAATTCGCTTGCGCGTAGGGGTCTTTAGCAGTGGGAGGAAACCGGAGGACCCGGAGAGAACCCACGAGGTTGGACAGGCGACCCTACTCCTTGTCACGTACAACCGGGGTGTCAATGGGACCGAATCTTGAGATCGGCCTGTCAACTACGCCTGTTTGTGAGAGTTAAGACAACATTTGTACAGTCAGTCGCCCCACGCACTCGTGGTACTACTAACTGGGTGGTTCAATATAACCGTGAATATGATAGTGATGGGATAGTATAAGACCACAGAGGAGTGGAGGAAGAATGATGCTATAGAAGAATCGATATCAACGTATAATAATATGTAATTAAGCTTTTAGTATTTTAGGACTGGGCCTAAATTTCCTGGTCATTCTTGCTATAATAATTCAAAAATAGATGATACAAAAAGAAAATATTGAAAATTTCATTCAAATCACTTCATTCTCAGCCAAGTAATCATTGTTTGTAGTTTTCACAAGATGTGTGCACAGTGGTAACCAGGACACTGGTATAATCGGGACTTAGCCTCGCTTTCCCATTTTTAAATTAAGTTTTTAAATGGCGAACCGTTTTAATCTAGTTAAAATCTCGAGTATCCGATGCCATCGAGAGTCGATTATGGTCTTGTTTTGTTAATAAATGTCTAATTAATAGTTTATATAACATTTCAGGCCTAAAGAAAGACCTGCAATAGGCAGATTTAGCTCTTGCATAATGTATGTTTAATGTCTCGCTCTCGACCATTAAACAATACTGAAATGAAATGAAATGGGGTTTAACGTCCTACTGTTCTGCTCCTAAACTGGGCTAATGAAGACGGGCATACGCCATACAGTGTGCTATGAGGGAAATTTTGCCCGGGCAGCGGCACTATCGCCTACTTTTATATCGAATTCAACTGCCAAGGGATCTTTTACGTGCATTCCAATGTATACACGGGAACTCGGTTATTTCGTCTCATCCGAAGGACTAGACAGCTGTCCTTGTCAGGCCCTCCGTCCTGCATCACTGACGACGGGGAACCATGCCGGAAAATCTGGATGAACTTTCTCGGTCTATGCAGGGATCGAACACCCGACCTCCAGGCTAGCGAGCCAGCGTCTTACCCACTTAGCCACGTGGTCCCCCTTAAACAATACTTACTAACTGCAACTGGGGGATTCACTATAACCGTGAAGATGATAGTAACGAGAGAGTATAACACCATAGAGGAGTGGAAGGATACGGTGGCTGATAAGGGACATGAAAAATAATATAATTTGTTATTTATAATTTTCACCCAAGTCAATTTTAATATAATTTGTTTTTTATAGTTTTCACCCAAGTCAATTTTAAAATAATTTGATTTTTATAATTTTCACCCAAGAATTTCCACCCAGCGCGTGACGTCATCTCAATTAGCCTCGTTTCCATTGTAATGTATTATGTGGACACACTAGCCGAATGATTCGGCCGAATCAATCGGCGTCGAAATTCGCCTAGCGTGTCCACTGTCATTCGGCTGTCATTCGCGTGACGTCATCTCAATTAGCCTCGTTTCCATTGTAATGTATTATGTGGACACACTAGCCGAATGATTCGGCCGAATCGTTCGGCCGAATCAATCGGCGTCGAAATTCGCCTAGCGTGTCCACTGTCATTCGGCCGAATTTCTATTCGGCCGAATGATTCGCCCGAATCAAACAGGTTTGATATATTCGGCCGAGTTATATTCGCCTGGTGTGTCCGCTTCGCCGAAGCATTCGGCCGAATATAGAATTCATTAGCCAATCACCACTCATATCGAGAAGTCACGTGATAGATTGAAAACATAGACGCCGCCATGTTTAATCATGTGACGTCAAAGGTGATGCAATCGATAGGCTGAATCGGGCGAAGCATTCGGCTAGTGTGTCCACCCATTTGGCCGAATATAGAATTCATTAGCCAATCACCACTCATATCGAGAAGTCACGTGATAGATTGAAAACATAGACGCCGCCATGTTTAATCATGTGACGTGAAAGGTGATGCAATCGATAGGTTGAATCGGGCGAAGCATTCGGCTAGTGTGTCCACCCATTCGGCCGAATAAAATTCGGCGCTGATTGATTCGGCCGAACGATTCGGCTGATGTGTCCACTGCTTTATATGGTTCTCATACTGTAATTAGCAGATTGCAATGTATTATGTTTTACCTTATATCAAATAGATATTTTCATACGCCCACATTTTCATATGGACGTATATTGTCGTCACCCCTGTCCGTCCGGACGTCCATCCATAATTTGTATGTGGACACTATACAGGTCACAATTCTTATCCGATTTTGACGAGACTTGAAATATAGGTTTATCCCCAAAAGATCTAGGTTCCTTTCGATATTGGCATGTATCGGATTGAAACTTCATGAATTATGACCCCTGATTGTACGAAAAGTCACTTTTTTTAGCGTGTGGACACTCTAGAGGTCACAATTATCATCTGGTTTCTTTCGAAAAATCTCGACACAAACTAGGTCATTAGTGTTTTGGAAACGAGGCTAATTGAGATGACGCCACGCGCTGGGTGGAAATTCTTGGGTGAAAATTATAAAAATCAAATTATATTAAAATTGACTTGGGTGAAAATTATAAAAACAAATTATATTAAAATTGACTTGGGTGAAAATTAAAATTGACTTGGGTGAAAATTAAAATTGACTTGGGTGAAAATTAAAATTGACTTGGGTGAAAATTATAAAAACAAATTATATTAAAATTGACTTGGGTGAAAATTAAAATTGACTTGGGTGAAAATTATAAAAAACAAATTATATTAAAATTGACTTGGGTGAAAATTATAAAAAACAAATTATATCAAAATTGACTTGGGTGAAAATTACAAAAAACAAATTATATTAAAATTGACTTGGGTGAAAATTAAAATTGACTTGGGTGAAAATTAAAATTGACTTGGGTGAAAATTATAAAAAACAAATTATATGAAAATTGACTTGGTTGAATATTAAAAAAAAACAAATTATATTATTTTTCATGTCCCTTATCAGCCACCTTAGAAGGATGATGATATAATGGAATCGAGCGCCGCAGGCGCGAAAAAAATTTCCGACAGCTACGTATAATATTTATGTAACTTGACTTTTAGCGCCGTAGTCGCAAAAAAAAAAATTCAGATAATGGATCCGAAGTGACCTTGTCTCGTGGGGGCGATTACTTGGTCTCATCGCGCGGGGTGGTGCCCCCCCCCCCTCCCTTAAATCCGCACCTGGCAATACCTTAATATATTTAAAATTATTTTCTCTTCTAAAAGTTATCGACAAAAATAAATAATTAGTGTGCACCGCTCACAGAATGGATTTACCGATTGAAGGTGAAAAATGCAGAAGTGATAACAACAAACGTCAAACACAATTATTGATCCTAACACAGCGGACGAATTCGAGTAATGACAGCGAATGGTTTCGCCCACATGAGAAAGTTCCCACCCACCATGGAAACTCTGATCGAATCCATAAATTGCAAAAAAAAACCCAACAGGTTTATGATCTTTGTTAAAATTACGATAAAGGATGTAGACCGCGGCATAAATAAATACAGTAATACTTTTGTTCTAACTTCTAAACACCGCGTTGTCATTTTACCAAAATAGTCCCTCCTTGCTGAGGTTGTAATCAAACAGAAGCCAATGTCAAGACCGAGGTTCCGCCACTAGCACGTGCATCAAGTCTTGAATACGCATGTCGTGTATGGACAAAATAGTACACGAAATCTACGTCGCCTGTCTCTCAAAGAAAGATCTCTAGTTCTGGACCAGTGATTAAAGTAATGGTTATATCATTAACTAATTAAATACATTACAGTAAATGAGACAGGTAAGAATTCAATTATTGTTACCAGACAGGTGAATTATATTGTTTTTATTTTGGTGATGTGTGAAATTTGTGTTGTGTCGCAGTAATGGCGTGTCGAGTGCCAACTCCTTCAATGTATGCCCGTTTAAGACTTCATGGATAGCGCCTAGTACACAAAACACATTATATTCAAATTAAAGTAGCTAAGTCTCTAACTCAATATCATCCAAAATCTTCAACATTGAAAGCACGATTTATTTGTCAAATTAAATCAACATTGATGTTGTGATCTTACCGGAAAAAGATGGGCTTTTGATATCCAATATTTAAGACAAAATTTACCATTGGTACACGAATCGTGTAACATAAAGCGTTTCAACGCCATTTGTAACAAGGGACTCGAAGAACGAGGCTAGACATATTCCACAAAACATGTCAAACGGTGACGCCCATACTCTTATCTAGAGGGCATATGCAATAAATACTATCGATGTAGACTGGAATAACCAGACGCTAGAGATTGCCATTTGATTGAGACTGCTTTCGTATTTCGCCGAATATAACTGATTTGAAATTACAGTAAAAACAGAAACGGTTGAATGTAAATCAGTTTATATACATTCATACTACATTGTTTTTATTTTGGTGATGTGTGAAATTTGTGTTGTGTCCCAAATATTAGCGATTTAGCTCCTTGTTCGGTGTCCCGGAGAGAGAGATCTGTCAGAACACACTTCAATTTTTACATGAAATGAGAGGTAATATTATTCTCTGCTGAATAAAAACCAACTAAGCAACTTCTGTGGCTTGGAATTAATTAATTACTTTAGTAACGGATTCTTATCGGCTCTGGCCTCTATCCGTTACTGTCTGATCCTACCTATACACAACTAATATGAATACAAGCCCCACCCCCTCACACACACACATCTCGGTTCTAAGACTTCTTTGTTCTCCAAAAGGAATCATTTCTTGCCACATCTGACACAAATTTATAATAATCCAACACTATTTTCATGTAGAATTTAGCGATCCAAAACAAGATTGTTTGAATTGAGGACAGAATCCGTTAAGAATCCGTGGGGTTAAACCCCTGTGATGTAAAGGTTACGGTGTATTTTCCAACCTGGTGTAGGTCAAATAATTCGTTTATGGTAACTCTTCTTCGTATTTACTAATACATTTGAAATTAAAGAGACACTGTTCGCCATATTGAAATGGCTGAATTTAAATTAAAGAGACACTGCTCGTCATATTGAAGTGACTGAATCGAAATTAAAGAGACACTGGTTGCCCTATTCAAGTTGCTGAATCGAAATTAAAGAGACACTTCTCGCCATATTAAAGTGGCTGAATTAAAATTAAAGAGACACAGCTTCCCATATTGAAATTAAAGAAATACTGCTCGTCATTCAAGTGGCTGAATTGAAATTAAAGAGACACAGTCCGCCATATTAAAATGATTGTTTACTGATCATAAAAGAATATTTAGACATTATTTTGTAGTATACATTGTTTTTGTATATATTGTTTTTGTATTTTTTGTATTTTTGTAGTAGACATTGTTGTTTTTTTTGTATTTTTGTAGTAGACATTGTTTTTGTATTTTTGTAGTAGACATTGTTTTTATGTTTTTGTAGTAGACATTGTTTTTGTATTTTTGTCGTAGACATTGTTTTTGTAGTAATGGTCAGTCCAGGATCATGGATATTTCTACTGTTGATAGGCCTGAACCTTTTCACGATATCACATTCACGTGAGTATAACATCCGTATTTGACGTAATATTCATCAGCAGGCCATGGGTTCATCCTGGGTGGTGGTCGGGAGCCACAGTGGCTAAGTGGGTAAGATGCTGACTTGCCTGCTTGGGGGTCGAAAATTCGCTCCCATTGCTTACCGAGGAATTTCATCGTATGTGTCCGACTTTCATCGGATTTGAATCATTGATGATTGAACGCAAAAATAGAGAATCGAGACTTTGCTTTTTATGTACCGACTTTAGTAATGATGATCGAGGCTAGGCCTAAAATTCAATCCCTTATATCTCGGTTCAGAGAGGAACAATTTGACAGAAATGTTCTCCAAATTCCCTTTACATTATCTAGTTTTTATACGCCCACATTTTCATGTGGACGTATTATGCCATCGCCCCTGGGCACTCTACAGGTCACGATTCTTATCCGATTTTGACCAAACTTGAAATATAGCTTTATCTCCAAAAGATCTCGGCTGCTTTCGATATTGGCATGTATCGGATCGAAACTTCATGGATTATGGCCCCTGTTTGTACGAAAAATCACGTTTTTAGCTTGTGGACCCTATAGAGGTCACAATTTTTATCCGATTTTGTTGAAACTTGAAATGTAAGTTTATAACCCAAAGATCTCGGTTCCTTTCGATATTCGCGCATATCGGACCGTAACTTCCTGAATTATGGCCCCTGAGTATACGAAAAATCACGTTTTTAGCTTGTGGACCCTATAGAAGTCATAATTTTTATCCGATTTAAAAAACCGTTTTATTATATCACCGTTACACCCTAAGGACGACTGAGTTCGAATTTCGTGAAAATCGGCCCAAAATTGACAGACAAAATGGCCGCCGTTCGTTCTCAAATAGCGTAAGAATATGGTATATCAAGGTTGTGGACCCTATAGAGGACACAATTTTTATCCGATTTTGTTGAAACTTGAAATGTAAGTTTATAACCCAAAGATTTTGGTTTCTTTCGATATTCGCGCATATCGGACGGTAACTTCCTGAATTATGGCCCCTGATTGTACGAAAAATCACGTTTTTAGCTTGTGGACCCTATAGAGGTCATAATTTTTATCCGATTTAAAAAAAAGCGTATTATTATATCACCTTTACACCCTAAGGACGGCTGAGTTCGAATTTCGTGAAAATCGGCCCAAAATTGACAGACAAAATGGCCGCCGTTCGTTCTCAAATAGCGTAAGAATATGGTATATCAAGGTTGTGAACCCTATAGAGGTCACAATTTTTTTATCCGATTTTGTTGAAACTTGAAATGTAAGTTTATAACACAAAGATCTCAGTTCCTTTCGATATTTGCGCATATCGAATTGTAATTTCCTGAATTATGGCCCTTGATTGTAGGAAAAATCACTTTCTTGTTAGCTTGTTCTCTATCCATCTCTCGAAAATGTGGGCGTATCCTGCCTGGCAGCCGCTGGCTAGCTATTATAGTGAGAACTACCAGCTCTTTATCTAATCTCCCACAATGCCCCTTTAAAGTCAGAGTAGTGTGATGGCGAAGGAGCAAGCGTAACACCACGTAGAGCAGGTTATCCAGCCTATGAACCTGTTTCAAATTGAAAATTTGTTCGGCTTAGAATATCTCTATAACATTTTTGGCGGTGGTAATTTTTATTTTTTTTATTTTTCAGAAACGCAGACGATAAAAGTTGGTTATACAACGGATTTTTCCGGTCAAGATTATTATAATGAAGGGGGATTTGCTTTTTGGATTAATGAAGATTTTCCATTAGTTTCTGGTAGACTAACACAGATAAGATTTTATATACACCAAGATCTAGGTCGGGATATCAAGTACGTTCATCCTAGTCTTAGCCAATACATAACCTGACGCTGGCTCACTAGCCTGGAGGTCGGGTGTTCGATCCCTGCATTGGCCGAGAAAGTTCATCCAGATTTTCCGGCGTGGTTCTCCCTTGTCAGTGATGCAGAACGGAGGGGCTGACAAGGAAAGCTGTCTAGTCGTTCGGATGGGACGGAAAACCGAGGTCCCGTGTACACATTGGCGTGCACGTAAAAGATCCCTTGGCAGTTGGAATTCGATATAAGAGTAGGCCGTAGTGCCGCTGTCCGGGCAAAATTTCCCTCATGGCAAACTGTATGGTGTATGTCCATCTTCATTAACCCTGTCGGAGCAGAACAGTAGGACGTTAAACCCTATTTCATTTCATTTCCAACACATAACCTAATATCATTGTCAATGTCGCCGAGTTTTTATTGAAGCCTGTGCCATAACAGGCTGTACAGCGCAGTGAACGCTTACGGCTTGCCCCCGGATCCATTCACTTGATTTGATATTTGTTTATTTGGTGCAGCGTCTATTTTCTGTCTTGTCCGCAGGTTTATCTTGTAGATTTTTGTTTTGCGTCTAGTGCGGTCCTCCTGCACTTACTATTAAGAGATATGATGTCGAGTTTTGGAGATATGACGTCGTAGTGTATTAGAAATATGACGTCGTAGTGTATTAGAAATATGACGTCGTAGTGTATTAGAAATATGACCTAGTGTTTTAGTCAATGACGTATATATATTTTAGAGATATGACGTCGAGTTTTGGCGATAAGACGTAGTATTGACATACGTCATATGTATTGTTTCTCTGGTATGTCCAGTGTGCACACTATTTACTTAGCGCGTGCTCGTTGTTTCAAAAGGTTTGTCATTAAGTCAACTGGCCTGGTTTCGATTTCCAGGTTGTATGTGACACGGAGTAGGGTCGCCTGTCCAGCCTCGTGGATTTTCTCCGGGTCCCCCGATTTCTTCCAACTTCTAAAGACCCCTACTCGTAAGCGAATTATTGAAATAAAAAAATTGAACTGAAATGACATAGTTTGTGTCGAGTGCACGTTATACCAGGTCCTATTTCGTTTCGTTTTTTTTTATAGTTCAAAACTTCTTTTTACTTAGCTTTACTACACTCTGATCTGCACCGCGTTCTGGATGATGCGCGGGATTAACAAATGAAATGGTCTTTTGAGGTGAGTTTTTGGCGTGAGGTACACGGAACTGTGGGTAACCCACTAGACACATCAACACCGATTATTTAATCAAATGTCTGACGTCATAGGGTCAAAAGCCATCGTATGACCTCTGACGCGACCTTCTACCACAACTGGTCAGATCTTCGTGTAGTAGAGGCCATCGAAAGTGTAAAAAAAAAACGAAACGAAATATAGATGTGTATTTTAAACATATTGTGTATGTTGTGTATTATAGCGGTAAATTATTTGTTTTGGATGAAGTACAGAGAGGCTCAAGGTATACTTTAAGATATGAAAGAAATGTTGTATTCAGCAGACGTACAGGCAGACAAACGGTGAGTTAATATTAAAGGGAGGTCACTCCGAGATCCAATGTCTGAAAGATCCCTGTGCGCCAGCGAGTTAATGAAATAAAATTGAACTATGTTAGTCTCTAAATGGCCTAGTTTGTGTGTGGGTGTGTGTGTGTGGGGAGGGGGCGAATGGTTAGCCCGTGCGCGTTGTATCATAAGATCTGTCATTGAGTCATCTGGAG
The DNA here is from genome assembly GCF_932274485.2 of Patella vulgata. Taxonomy (NCBI): domain Eukaryota; kingdom Metazoa; phylum Mollusca; class Gastropoda; family Patellidae; genus Patella; species Patella vulgata. The sequence continues at coordinate 6,487,211 of NC_065882.2, read as the reverse complement.
TGATTTCGATTCCCCGGTTATTCGTGACGAGAAGTAATCCATCGCTTGTCCAACCTCGTAGGTTTTTTGCGGTTCCTCCAGGTTTCCTTCCACTTCTAAAAATCACTACGCGCAAGCGAATTATAGAAATAAAATTGACCTATACGTTGGTCCCGAAATGACCTAGTTTGTGTCGTGTGGATGTTAAACCCCATTCCTCTCTATATATAAAATTTGTATATTTCATATCAATTGTTCTTATTAGAGAACTAAAATGTTAAAGGGACAATAAAACTCTTGCTGGCTTGACAGCTCCAGAAAATAAAAAATAGCCTTATTCTAAGTACTAGATGTGTTAGTGTCCTACCTGTTGTGTAAATTATCCATTAAATCCTATTTTACTTGTCCAGAGGGTTCAAAAATATTTTAAAATCCAAGTCACATTTGAAAAGCTTACTTTAGGCTTTTCAAATCATTTAGTTGACTTTTTCCAATTTTTTAAATTAGGTGTGTTAAGCTGAATTAATTGGGATATTGTAAAATAGTACAATTTGTTGACCAGAATAAAGATTGGGACATATTATTCAGTTACAACAAGAGTGGTATTGAGCCTTTAAAATGTCTTTTATTTTTGTTTGGGAGCTATAGTGGCTAAGTGGGTAGGAAGTTGGTACGCTATTATGGAGGTCCTATGTTAGATGCCGATGTGGGATAAGAAAGTTCGTCGGATTTTTCGGCGTGATTGCCCCTTGTAAGTGTGTTGTCACGGTGGCTAACTGGGGAAGACGCTGGCTCGCTAGCCTGGAGAACCGAGAAAGTTCATCCAGATTTTCTGGCGTTGTTTCCCCCCTTGTCAGTGATGCAGGACAGAGGGCCTAACAAGGACAGCTGTCTAGTCGTTCGGATGGGGCGAAAAACCGAGCTCCCGTGTACACATTGGCGTGCACGTAAAAGATCCCTTGACAGTTGGAATTCGATATAAGAGTAGGCCGTAGTGCCGCTGTCCGAGCAAAATTTCCCTCATAGCGCACTGTATGGCGTATGCCCGTCTTCATTAGCCCAGTTTGGAGCAGAACCGTAGGACGTTAAACACCATATTATTAGTGCATATCATTGTCAGCGGTGCAAAGGACAACGTCGTTTGGATGGAACGAAAACAAAGGTCCCGTGTACACATTGGCGTGCATATAAAAGAACCCATGACACAGGGTTCCCGCGGTCCTTGAAAATCCTTGACTATCCTTAAATTTAAAATTTCATTTTCAAGGTCTTGAATATCCTTGAATTTCGCGGAAATAGGAAAATATCCTTGAATTTCAGTTGAGATCCTTAATTTTGTTACAAATGTCTTCAATTCCTTTTAAATATGAGATTATAACGATAGTTGGTAATGTTTTGGTTATTTTTAAGATGAAAAATTGTAACTTTAGGGTAAAAAATGTCCTTGAAAATCCTTGATTTTGACGTATATTTATCCTTGAATATCCTTGAAAAATTGTTTGACGAAGCCGCGGGAACCCTGTGACAGAATTCGATAGCAGCCCGTAGCGCCACTGCAAAATTTCCCGCATTAGTACGCCCGATTTCATTAGCCCGGTCTGAGTAGAAAACTAGGACGTTAAAACCCCATTTCATTTCATTACTTTTGCTTGACTAGGTTGATATTCCTGATAGGCCAATTGTCCAGGCTGGACAGTTGATTGGTTGGAGTTTTGATGGTGGTATTGGACCAATCAGCTACATCGTTTCACCACGTCCAACCAATGGTACACGAGTCGTTTCTCTGACGAGACAGTTTGATTATCGTGTCGGTGATACCTTCCAAGTCAGTTCCTTCGTTAAAACCTATTTCTTCTTAATCGAGGCTCTTGTTGAAATAGGTAAGATTTTTTTTTCGAAATGTTATATTATTTACATTATTTGAATCCTTTGTACGCCATTTATATTCGTTTCAGTTTTCCTAATTCAAACTTTCGTTTTGCCTGCGTGACAAGGAGTAGGGTCGCCTGTCCAACCTCGTGGGTTTTCTCCAGGTCCTCCGGTTTCCTCCCACTGCTAAAGACACCTACGCGCAAGCGAATTATTGAACCATGTGTTAGTCCCGAAATGACCTAGTTTGTGTCGAGTGGACGTTAAACCCCATTTCTCTCTCTCTCTCTCTCTCTCTCTCTCGTTTTGCCTGTCTTCACTACACCCTTGGAGAATATCAAAAGTATATAAAAAACGAAACGAAATATAGCTTAAGAATATTAGAAGTGTTTAATTTATAAAATATTTACTTTGAGCGAGCCACGGTGGTTCAGCGGGTAAGACGTTGACCCGGGGTCCCCTGTTCGATCCCTGTGTTTGCCGAGAAAGTCCCACGGGGTTTTTCCGGTGTTGTCCTCCCTTATCAGTGATGCAGGACGTATAGTCGTTCTGGTGTGTACTCTTGATGTAAGCATGGGGCCTAACGCCAATATAGACTTTTGGCAAGCGTAAATTCTTGGTATATATATCGATGTTTGCGTGTGACGTCATCAATGCGCGTGTATTTCTCATACGTGATAGGACAGCACGTATCGAACAGCTTTCATACAGAAAAGATCCGTATAACATCGTCTTTTTACCGTATTTTTGCTACTTTTACACGCTGAAATGTTGTGCCATATCACGATACGGCAAATTCCACTTAACAAAAATATCTAATGTCGTGGCGAAGTTTCCTTCGTAGCCCACTGTATGGCGTATGCCCGTCTTTATTAGTCAAAGCAGAAACGTAGGACGCTACAAACCATAATTCCGTCTTCATTAGCCTAGTCGGAGCAGAACAGTAGGACGTTAAACCCCATTTCATTTACAAACCAAAAACTGGGGGGGGGGGTGTAGATGGCCGAATGGTTATCACGTGTGCGCTGTATCATAAGGCCTGCCATTGAGTCAATTGGCGTGGTTTCGAATCCCCGGTTGTAGGTGACAAGGAGTTGGGTCGCCTGTCAAACCGCGTGTGTTTTCTCAGGGTCCTCCGGTTTCCTCCCACTACTAAAGACCCCTACGTGCAAGCGAATTATTAAAATAAAATTGAACCATATGTTAGTCCCGAAATTACCTAGTTTGTGTCGAGTGGACGTTAAACCTCATTTCTCTCTCTCATTAGCACAGTCGGAGCAGAACAGCAGGTCGTTAGACCCCATTTCATTTCATTTACAGACCATAAACTATTTATTTTAGATATACGTGGTGAGAAGGGGGATAAAGGAGATCGAGGTGATCGTGGTGATCGAGGTTCTGATGGTCTTATTGGTTATACTGGATTCACCGGTTTTACTGGTATGACTGGTGAACGTGGACGAGATGGTTCAAATGGTCGAGATGGTCTAGTCGGTCATACAGGTAAGTTAGTTAGGTAGCTAGGGTTTGGTTGGTCGTCAGGTAGCTTTTAGGATTGATGTGACGCAGAGGGTAAAAGTACCGTTTACATGGGGCTCGGTGAGGTAGGACGCCGGATCATTTCTGTTTTTGGTAATGGATCTTGTCGGTGTTACACTGGGTGAGGTGGGGCTGGCAAGGACCACAGCCCAGTCCAGTTGTTCTAATTGGACAAATAGCCAAGGTCCCTAGTCGAGGTTGATGTGCACAAGAAAGCAACTGGACAGTTAGAAATTGTGGAAAGTGACGCAAGGTCCGCGCTGAGTTTTGGTTTGGTTCATCACGAGGTCAACGGTTCGTCCTTTTAAACAAACTAAAATAATTTTTGGGCGTCTTTGTATCAGGGGTTAAGCCACGTGACGCTTCCTGAAACCGTTCGTAAAGTGCAACGCCACCAGGCCTAGAGCTACCGTTGAACTCCACATTTCAGCCTAAGTTCAACTCTTAGTGTAGCCGCCAACCCCGAACAGTCAAATGAGCTGCGAAATATGAGTCAACAAGTAGATTGCTATGAAAAATGATAGATTAAAAAATAAAACCATAAGATTATGGATTTTGTTTGTTTTTTAAGGTATGCCTGGTCAACGAGGTGATCGAGGTGATCGAGGAGATCGAGGAGATCAGGGCAGTAAAGGAGAACCAGGTTCATCTGGAACCCGTGGTTTTGATGGTTTTGCTGGTTTTACTGGATGGACTGGTTCTCCTGGTAGAGATGGTAGCCGAGGAAATGATGGTAGAGACGGTTTCACTGGATGGACTGGATCACCCGGTAAAATATGAAAACTTTTATCTTTCAAGACTTATTGGTCTAGGTGAATCTTATTATCGCCCTTATTATTGTAAAAACAAAATGAAGTTCTCCCTCAAGACGTCCACTGGCAGACTATCGCCTTTCGGTCGCATTTCGTCTTTCTAAATCATTTTTATACGCCCACATTTTCATGTGGACGTATATTGTCGTCGCCCCTGTCCGTCCGTCCGTCCGTCCGTCCACAATTGTTTGTGAACAGTCTACAGGTCACAATTTTTATTCGATTTCAATTAAACTTTAAATATAGGTTTATCACCCTTAGATCTCGGTTCCTTTCGATATTGGCATCTATCGGACCGTAACTTCATGGATTATGGCCCCTGATTGTACGAATAATCACGTTTTTGGCTTGTGAACACTGTAGAGGTCACAATTTGTATCCGATTTTGTTGAAACTTGAAATATAAGTTTATAACCCAAAGATCTCGAATCCTTTCGATATTCGCGCATATCGGACAATAACTTCCTGAATTATGGCCCCTGATTGTACGTAAAAACGCGCTTTTTGGCTTGTGGACCCTATAGAGGTCATAATTTTTATCCGATTTAAAAAACCGTATTATTATATCACCGTTAAACCCTAAGGACGGTTGAGTTCGAATTTCGTGAAAATCGACCCGAAACTGACAGACAAAATGGCCGCCGTTTGTTCTCAAATAGCGTAAAAATATGGTATATCAAGGTTGTGGACCCTATAGAGGTCACAATTTTTATCCGTTTTGTTGAAACTTGAAATGTAAGTTTATAACACAAAGATCTTGGTTCCTTTCGATATTCGCGCATATCGGACCGTTACTTCATGAATTATGGCCCCTGATTGTACGCAAAAACGCGTTTTTTGGCTTGTGGACCCTATAGAGGTCATAATTTTTATCCGATTTAAAAAACCGTGTTAACATATCACCGTTACATCCTAAGGACGGCTGAGTTCGAATTTCGTGAAAATCGACCAAAAACTGACAGACAAAATATCCGCCCTTCGTTCTCAAATAGCGTAAGAATATGGTATATCAAGGTTGTGGACCCTATAGAGGTCACAATTTTTATCCGATTTTGTTGAAACTTGAAATGTAAGTTTATAACACAAAGATCTCAGTTCCTTTCGATATTTGCGCATATCGAATTGTAATTTCCTGAATTATGGCCCTTGATTGTAGGAAAAATCAAGGTTGTGGACCCTATAGAGGTCACAATTTTTATCTCGGTTCCTTTCGATATTTGCGCATATCGGACCGTAACTTCATGAATTATGGCCCCTTATTGTATGACAAATCGCGTTTTTAGTTTGTGGACCCTATAGAGGTCATAATTTTTATCCGATTTAAAAAAAAACGTTTTATTATATCACCGTTAAACCCAAAGGAAGGTTTTGTTCGAATTTTGTGAAAATCGGCCCAAAACTGACAGACAAAATGGCCGCCGTTCGTTCTCAAATAGCATAAAAATATGGTATATCAAGATGGTGGACCCTATAGAGGTCACAATTTTTATCCGATTTTGTTGAAACTTGAAATGTAAGTTTATAACCCAAAGATCTCGGTTCCTTTCGATATTCGCGCATATCGGACCGTAACTTCCTGAATTATGGCCCCTGATTGTACGGAAAATCACGTTTTTAGCTTGTGGAACCAATAGAGGTCATAATTATTATCCGATTTAAAAACTCATATTATATCACCGTTACACCCTAAGGCCGACTGAGTTCGAATTTCGTGAAAATCGGCCCAAAACTGACAGACAAAATGGCCGCCCCTCGTTCTCAAATTGCGTAAAAATATGGTATATCATTATCAAGGTTGTGGAACCTGTAGAGGTCACAATTTTTATCCGATTTTGTTGAAACTTGAAATGTAAGTTTATAACTCAAAGATCGTGGTTCCATTCGATATTTGCGCATATCGAATTGTAATTGCCTGAATTATGGCCCTTGATTATAGGAAAAATCACATTCTCTTTTTAGCTTGTTTTCTATCCATCTCTCGAAAATGTGGGAGTATCCTGCCTGGCAGCCGCTGTTATTTTTCATTTTGGATGAAGCCCATACTGTTACAGGCCAGTGACTGTACAGCCCAGTGGAAGCTTGCGACTTGCCCCTGGATACATTCACGTGCTTGATATTTTTTTCTTGCAGTGCCTTTGTGATCTGTCTTGTCCGCAGGTTTGTCGGTTTTGTGTTGCGTATAGTGCGATTCTCCTGCAATTGCTATTAGAGTGCTGCTTCGGTCCCATGATTACACAGGGTGTTGAATGGCCGAATGGTTAGCGTGTTGTCATTAGGTCTGTCATTGATCTCGGGGTCACGGTGGCTAAGTGGGTAAGGCGCTGGCTGGCTAGCCTGGAGGTCGGGTGTTCGATCCCTACATTGGCAGAGAAAGTTCATCCAGATTTGGGGGGTTGGATAGTCGAATGGTTTAAAGCACGTGCGTGCTGTATCATAAGGCCTGTCATTGAGTCAACTGGCGTGGTTTCGATTCGCCAGTTGTACGTGACAAGGAGTAGGGTCGACTGTCCAACCTCATGGGTTTTCTCTGGGTCCTCCGGTTTCCTCCCACTGCTAAGCGAATTATTGAAATATACCTGAACCATATGTTAGTCCCGAAATGACCTAGTTTGTGTCAGTGGAGCAAGGTTTTTATTGGTAATCTGGGGTTAGTGCTATTATGTTATCGATGTTTTTAGGTCGAGATGGTCGTGATGGTTTACCTGGAGTAACGGGTATACAGGGCCGAGAAGGTCCACGAGGACAAGATGGTATTGCACGAGATGGTCGTGAAGGTTTTGCAGGATTCACTGGTTTTACTGGTTTCACTGGAATGACAGGTATGTAGGTCACGTTCAATACGGCTCCACTATATTCCGGGCGGGGGATTGGCGGATCGTTAACGCATGCACGTTGGATCAAAAGGTCTGTCATTGAGTCAAGTGGTGTTGTTTCGATTCCTCATTTAAACATGAAAAGGAGAATTGTCACCTCGTGGGTTCTCTCCGGGTTCTCCGGTTTCCCCCCGCTGCCAAAGACCCCTACGTGCAATCGTATTATTGAACAAAATTGAACCCAAATTGACCTAGTTGTGTCGAGTGGGCGTTAGACCACATTTCTCTTTACGTTATAACCATAGGTGCCAACTCCATCTTCAGGATTTTGTCAAGCTGTTTCCCATTTGTAAGGTGTAACGCCTGCTTGGTCGACTATAGAATTAAATAGTCGTTATTGGGGGTAATGCCAGGAAAAAGACAACCGAGACCCCCTTGTGGAAACTTGAACTACATGGGATCCACGGTGGCTAAATGGTTAAGACGCTGTCATCGGTAGCCTGGAGGTTGCGTGTTCGGTCCCTGCATTGACAGGGAAAGTTCATCGGGATTTTCTGGCGTGGTTTCCTCTCGTCAGTAGTGCAGGACAGAGGGCCTGACAAGGACAGCTGTCTTGTCGTTCGGATGGGACGAAATCTGAGGTCCCGTGTATGCTTTGGCGTTCATGAAAAAGATCCCTTGGTAGTTGGAATCCGATATAAAAGTAGGCCATAGGACCGCTGCCCACGCAAAATTTCCCTCATAGCACACTGTATGGCATATTCCCAGTGGGAGCAGAACAGTAGGATGTTAAACCCCTATTTCATTTCGTATACATCGCAATTGCAATGCACGTATAAGATCCCTTGGCAACTGGAATTATATATGAGTAGGCCAAATTTCCCTCATAGCACACTGCATTGCATATGCACGTCTTCATTAGCCCAGTCGGAGCAGAACAGTAGGACGATAAACCCCATTGCATCGTACACGGAAACAATACAAATCAGTTACTTGAATTTCACTGAAATCGGGGAATTTTTTTTTTTTTTTTTTTTTTTTTATATGATGATCATGTATTACGATTAATAACCCTTTGATGTATAACTTTGTTTTAAGGTGAACGAGGTCGAGACGGGTCGCCAGGTAATAGTGGACGAGATGGCTTTCCTGGAATGACTGGTCTCAGAGGTGATACTGGACGAGAAGGTCCCAGAGGTTTGAATGGCAGAGATGGTTTTGCGGGTTTCACTGGATTTACCGGCTTTACTGGATTTACTGGTATATATGGCATAATTCATGTTAATATCTTACATAATATAATGGTATATAATATAATATCTTACATAATATGCTAATATATATATGGGGTTATTCATATTAATATCTTACATAATATGCTAATATATATGGGGTTATTCATATTGATATCTTACATAGTATGCTAATATATATGGAATAATTCATATTATCTTACATGATATACTGGTATATATGAATAATTCATAATATATTACGTAATATACTGGTATATATGAATAATTCATAATATCTTACATAATATGCTAATATATATGGAATAATTCATAATATCTTACATAATATGCTAATATATATGGAATAATTCATAATATCTTACATAATATGCTAATATATATGGAATAATTCATAATATCTTACATAATATGCTAATATATATGGAATAATTCATAATATCTTACATAATATGCTAATATGGAATAATTCATAATATCTTACATGGTATGCTAATATATATGGAATAATTCATAATATCTTACATGGTATGCTAATATATATGGAGTAATTCATAATATCTTACATGGTATGCTAATATATATGGAATAATTCATAATATCTTACATGGTATGCTAATATATATGGAGTAATTCATAATATCTTACATGATATACTAGTATATATGGAGTAATTCATAATATCTTACATAATATGCTAATATATATGGAATAATTCATAATATCTTACATGATATAATGGATTACCTCGTGTATATAAAGTTTGTTATTTATATAAATTATATTTGTGTTAGTTTATTTGCTGGCAATTTTTAAAATAATTGCTGGCATTTATAAAATAATTGCTGGCATTTATAAAATATTTACTGGATTTACTGGCATTTATGAAGTATTTACTGGCATTTATAAAATATTGACTGCCATTTATAAGATATTGACTGGCATTTATAAGATATTTACTGGCATTTATAAGATATTTACCCTTATGTAAATATTTACTGGAAACTATTTACTGGTATTTATGAAATATTTACTGGTATTTATAAAATATTTACTGGTATTTATAAAATATTTACTGGTATTTATAAAATATTTACTGGTATTTGATATTTATTGATATTTACTTTCCACGCGAATATCAGAATTATTGGTTACGATTGAGACTCGTGTAGCAATTATCACAATATTTTTATTATCTTATATCCTTAAAATATGTTATGAATATTTTAAGGTATGCCGGGTCCACGAGGTGATCGTGGTGATCGAGGAGAAAAAGGAGAAGCTGGTCAGTCAGGTAGAGATGGGGCTAATGGCGGCCCAGGGCGGGATGGTTTCACTGGTGAGTCTTATATTGTATTCTTGATGAAATGAACCATGTCCAACTTGGCAGGAGACAAAGGATAACTTATAGTCGTTCGGATGGAACGAAAAACTGAGGTCCCTTGGAGCTATTATAGCAACAATGGTCAACTTTTTATTTAAAACTGAGGTACCGTGGAGCTATTATAGCAAGAATGGCCAGCTTTTTATTTAAAACTGAGGTACCGTGGAGCTATTATAGCAAGAATGGTCAGCTTTTTATTTAAAACTGAGGTACCGTGGAGCTATTATAGCAAGAATGGTCAGCTTTTTATTTAAAACTGAGGTACCGTGGAGCTATTATAGCAAGAATGGTCAGCTTTTTATTCAAAACTTACATAATGTATCTTTAATCCACATATAAGGTGTGTCCTGTTTATATTTGGCATCAATCTGATTCTATTTCGTATCGTTGCCTGAAGTTCAAAATTTCATTTTACTTGACCTCATTCGGCAGTAAATCTAGAGTATAAACCTACGAAACGAAATATAGATCTGTAATTTAATGGACTTGATTTGAAATGAGGTACCGTGGAGCTATTATAGCAAGAATGGTCAGCTTTTTATTTAAAACTGAGGTACCGTGGAGCTATTATAGCAAGAATGGTCAGCTTTTTATTCAAAACTTACATAATGTATCTTTAATCCACATATAAGGTGTGTCCTGTTTATATTTGGCATCAATCTGATTCTATTTCGTATCGTTGCCTGAAGTTCAAAATTTCATTTTACTTGACCTCATTCGGCAGTAAATCTAGAGTATAAACCTACGAAACGAAATATAGATCTGTAATTTAATGGACTTGATTTGAAATGGTGATATAAATATTTATTAGGAATGACTGGTATCCGTGGTTTTGATGGTAGACAAGGTGATAGAGGTAGTGATGGTTTATCAGGTTTTACTGGAATGACTGGTTCACCAGGACGAGATGGTAGAAATGGTGTTGATGGTATCGGTAGAGATGGTCGAGATGGTTTTACTGGGATGACGGGTGAGTATATATCGAGGGGGGGGGGGGGGGGCGAATTGTTAGCGCGTGCGCTCTGCATCGTTAGAGCTGTCATTGAGTCAACTGGCGGGGGTTTCGATTCCCCGGTTGTACGTGACAAGTAGTAGGGTCGCCAGTCCAACCTCGTGGGTTTTCTCCGGGTCCTCCGGTTTCCTCCCACAGCTAAAGACCCCTACGCGCAAGCGAATTATTGAAATAAAATTGAACCATGTGTTAGTCCCGAAATGACCTAGTTTGTGTCGACCCATTTCTCTCTCTCTCTCCCTTTTATTTGTCTTTATACTACACTGGGATCTGGACGAATTGTTATATAAGCCACGTTGTGGTTGATGTGAGGGGTTAGCCAATGAAAGGGTCTGTCACGGCGAGTTCGATCCCTGCATTGACCGAGAAAGTTCATCGGGAGTTTCCGAAGCGGTTTCTCCTTGTCAGTGTTGTAGGACGGAAAAGCACAGAAGTCTAGTCGTTGGCATAGGACGAAAAATCGAGGTCCCGTGTATACATTTGCGTGCACGTAAAAGATTCCTTGGCAGTTGGAATTCGATATAAGATTGCGCCATAGGATAGCTGCCCGAGCACAATTTTCCCACATAGCACACTGTATGACGTATCGCCGTCTTCATTAGCCCAGTGGGAGCAGATCAGTAGGACGTTAAAAAAAAAAACATTTCATTTTCATTTATTCAGGACTCTGTGATTTAATTTAATATTTACGTGCTGTTCTGTTTATTCATGGAGGAACAGGGCGGGGATTACGTCAATCTGGTCTATCAATTATTTAAAAAGTTTGTTTCTCGATTATCAGGGTCTGAAAACACATTTGATTTACTTAGTCCTGTTACGTTTACAGAACGTTGTGCTGTCTGCTTTTATGTTAAATTGAGTCTGAATTCAGCTACATCCGTATCAAGAAACCATCGGACCTACATTTATTATTCTGTTCTTTACAACGAGTCCTTAAAGGAATAACAGTGGCTGGACGGGCTGGTAGTTCCATGTAGCTACTGGATCAGATGATGCCGGTGCAGAGAGTAATAGATAATGCTTGACGTGTTTTAGGTCGTAATGGTTTGGATGGAAGAGATGGTTTTACTGGTATGACTGGTGTGCCTGGACCACGAGGTGACCGAGGAGACATAGGATCTGATGGTCAAAAGGGACAGATGGGTTTCTCTGGTCGAGATGGCTTCATAGGCTTCACTGGCTTTACGGGCTTTACGGGATTTACCGGTATGACTGGACAACGTGGTTTTGATGGACGCAATGGTGAAAAGGGCCAAGCTGGTGATCGAGGTCCACAAGGAGCAACAGGTAATCTTCACGAGTTAATTATCGCATGTTAATACACTCTAGGGACAAAATGAGTGGCATGTGTTTTGTTAAGGAGGGTGGGTTGGTGGCACTGTGGCTCAGTAACTCAGTAAGACGTTGGCTCGCTAGCATGGATGTCCCGTGTTCGATCATGGTGTTGGCCGAGTAAATTCATCTGTTTTTGTCAGTGATGCGAAGTGGGGCGAAAAAACGAGATCCCGTAAACACAATGGCGATCTCGTAAAATAACCTTTGACATCTGGAATTCGATAGAAGAGTAGTGCCGCTGTCCGGACAAAATTCCCCTCATAGCACACTGCATGGCGCATGCCTGTCTTCATTAGCCCAGTCAGAGCAGAACAGTAGGACGTTAAACCTTCTTTCATTTTATTTATAGGTTTTGATGGCCGAAATGGATTTACTGGATTCACTGGTTTTACTGGCTGGACCGGTCTTAGAGGAGATCGTGGGTTGGATGGTCGAGATGGTATGGCTGGTGAAACTGGTACTAGAGGATTTGATGGACGGAATGGTTTTACCGGTATGTCTGGGATGACTGGACAGAATGGTCGCGATGGATTTGCAGGATTCACAGGGTTTACCGGTTTCACTGGAATGACTGGTCCACGTGGTGATCGAGGTATACAGGGTGAACGTGGCTTTGATGGGCGGGATGGTATGACTGGTTTTACTGGAATGCCAGGATCAAGAGGAGATACTGGTTTCAGTGGGAGAGATGGTTTCATTGGATTTACCGGGTTTACTGGGATGACCGGACCATTAGGAGATAGGGGTTTTCAGGGTCAAAAAGGCAAGTCCATAATATATATTATATCAATATCTGTTGATGATATTACAAATGCGTCTCACGATTTGTGAGCCACGGTGGCTAAGTGAGTAAGGGGCTGGCTCTGTAGTCTGGAGGTCGGGTGTTCGATCACTGCATTGGCCGTGAAAGTTCATCCAGATTTTCCGGCGTGGTTCCCCCTTGTCAGTGATGCAGGACGGAGGGCCTGACAAGGACAGCTGTCTAGTCGTTCGGATGGGACGAAAGACCGAAGTCCCGTATATACATTGGCGTGCACATAAAAGACCCCTTGACAGTTGGAATTCGATATAAGAGTAGGCCGTAGTAACGCTGCCCGGGCAAAATTTCCCTCATAGCACACTGTATGGCTTATGCCCGTCTTCATTAGCCCAGTTCGGGGCAGAACCGTGGGCCGTTAAACCCCATTTCATTTCAATTTAGTCGTCTAATCTGTAACATCCAAAGATGTTTAGGGCTTTTTTAAAAAGTTCTGGTATGATAATAAAAAAAAACATGCTGATATTAAATTGACTGCAGGTGACCGAGGTGATCAAGGTTTAACTGGTATTGGTCGAGATGGTTTCACTGGATTCACCGGTATGACTGGACAACGTGGTGACCGAGGAGATAGAGGTCCACAAGGTCTAGAAGGCCGAAATGGATTTACTGGTTTCACCGGCTTCACTGGCTTTACTGGAGAAACCGGACGACCTGGACGAGATGGTATAAATGGGCGAGATGGAATGATTGGTTTTACTGGAATGACCGGAGAACGTGGTTTTAAAGGAGAGCAAGGAAATACTGGTTTGTAGAAAGAAATCCTAATTAATAAGTTGTAAGGGCCTTAAACCTGTCTAGTCGTTCGGATAGGACGAAAAACCGAGGTCCCGTGTACACATTGGATAGCCCGGGCAAAATTTCCCTCATAGCACACTGCATGGCGTATGCCCGTTTTCATTAGCCCAGTTTAGGAGCAGAACAGTAGGACGTTAAACCCCATTTCATTTCCTTAAACCCTTTTCTGGTTAAACATACATTATACAAGAGCTAAATATGCCTATTGTAGGTCTTTCTTTAGGCCTGAAATGTTATCTAAACTATTAAACATTTTAATGTAAATTAACTTATCCAAACCATCAACTCTCGATGTCAAAGCTAGCCTGCGATATTTATTGGATTAGGATGGCATTTGCTTCTTAACTTCCATTTATGATTTAATCATGAAATGGATAATCGAGACTGTTTTTTATCGTACCGACATTAGTAATGATGATCGAGACTGGGCCGAAATTTCAATCGTTCAATTTTCGGTTTATAGTGGATCAATTTGACTGAAATTTTCAGCAAATTCCCTTTACATTATCTAGTTTGTGGACGCTATAGAAGTCACAATTTTTATCCGATTTTGTTGAAACTTGAAATGCAAGTTTATAACCCAAAGATCTTGGTTCCTTTCGATATTCGCGCATATCAGACTGTAACTTGGTGAATTATGGCCCCTGATAGTACGCACAAATGCGTTTTTTGGCTTGTGGACCCTATAGAGGTCATAATTTTTATTCGATTTAATAAAAACCGTGTTAATATATCACCGTTACACCCTAAGGATGGTTCAGTTCGAATTTCGTGAAAATCGACCCAAAACTGACAGATAAAATGGCCGCCCTTCGTTCTCAAGTAGCGTTAAAATATGGTATATCAAGGTTGTGGACCCTATATATAGAGGTCACAATTTTTATCCGATTTTGTTGAAACTTGAAATGTAAGTTTATAACCCAAAGAACTTGGTTCCTTTCGATATTCGCGCATATCGGACCGTAACTTACTGAATTATGGCCCCTGATTGTACGGAAAATTGCGTTTTTAGATTGTGGACCCTATAGAGGTCATAATTTTTATCCGATTTAAAAAAACGTATTATTATATCACCGTTACACCCTAAGGACGACTGAGTTCGAATTTCGTGAAATATTGGCCCGAAACTGACAGACAAAATGGCCGCCCCTCGTTCTCAAATTGCGTAAAAATATGGTATATCAAGGTTGTGGACCCTATAGAGGTCACAATTTTTATCCGATTTTGTTGAAACTTGAAATGTAAGTTTATAACCCAAAGATCTTGTTTCCTTTCGATATTTACGCATATCGAATTGTAATTTCCTGAATTATGGCCCTTGATTGTAGGAAAAATCACTTTCGTTTTAGCTTGTTTTCTGGTTAACTATTATAGTGAGAACTGTCAGCTCTTTACCTCATCTCCCATAATGTATCTTTAATCAGTATGCAGGGCGTTAAAATCCGCCCTATTTAATTCGTTGGCAGTTACTCTCATTTCTATTCCTTCATGATAAAATGAATTCATATCATGGTGTTCTGTATTTGTTAGGATGAGTGGACGGTAAACCCCATTTTATCTTGTTTTTTATTTCAGGTTTTGATGGACGGGCTGGTTTTACTGGATTTACGGGATTTACTGGTATGCCAGGTCGACAAGGTGATCCAGGTCGACAAGGTGATAGAGGTTTAGATGGTAGAGATGGGTTTACAGGTTTTACAGGAATGACAGGTGTAACTGGACCAATGGGCTATGCAGGTGAACATTTATATCAATATCTAGGGAGCCGCGCCAATCTGATTTAAAACACAGATCCTATTTAGTTTCGTTTTTTATAGTTCAAAATTTCGATTTACTTGTTTTTACTACACTAGGATCTGGAAGAGTTGTTATCATTGACGTGTTCTGAATGATGTGAGGCATTAGCCAATAAAACGACCTGTTACGGTGAGCTTTAGGCGTGTTTTGCACGGAACTGTGGCTAATCCACTAGTAACCTTAATGCTGATCGGTTAATTAAATGTCAAGAGCCGCTGGTATGACCTCTGACGTGAACTCCCACTGTAACTTGTCAGATCTTCATGTAGTGTAGTCCATCGAAAGTATAAAAAAAACGAAACGAAATATAGATCTGTATTTTGATCAGATTGGAGAGCCGCGCTGTTGATTGAGAAAGTTCTTCGAGGTTTTCCGGTGTGGATTCTCCCTTGTCAGTGAAACGGAACAGGAGGGCCGGTCAGGGAGAAAGTATAGACGTTTGGTTGGGACATTTTTGGTGTGTGCACATCTTCATTAGACCGTGCGGGGGGGGGGGGCAAATGGTTAGCGCGTTCGCGTTGTAGCATGGGGTCTGTCATCAAGTCAATTTGCGTGGTTTCAATTCCCCAGTTGCACGTGACAAGGAGTAGGGTCGCCTGTCCAGCCTCGTGGGTTTTCTCCGGATCCTCCGGTTTCCACCCACTGATAAAGAAACGTACGCGCAACCGAATTATAGAAATAAAATTGAACCATATGTTAGTCCCGATAATGACCTAGTTTGTGTGTGGACGTTAAACCCCATCTCACACATTAGCGTGCACGTAAAAGATCCCTTGACAGTTGGAATTCGATATAAGAGTAGGCCGTAGTGCTGCTGCCCGGGAAAAATTTCCCTTATAGTACACTGTATGGCGTATGCCCGACTTCATTAGCCCAGTTTGGAGCAGAACAGTAGGAGGTTAAATCCCATTTCATTTCATTTCGATATCAAAATGTAAGTGAAGAGTCCAGGGGAAGAACGATCTAAGTCACAATTTTGTCTTTTCGCATAAAAGGCAAAACAGACTTTTGGAGGAGAATGCTTGACGCGAACAGAACGAGTGGGTTTAATTACAACTTCAAAACCATGTTTAATACGAATCGTAATTACCAGTACAACAATTAAGGTCAAATAAATACGATGGACTTGTATTCGCCCGGGAGGGCCTGGCCATTTCAGAAGGGCCTTGCTTGGTTCGATGCGACTCAGATCGTTTTTACCTGAAATTGATTGTTCCACAGGAGCTTATACAATTTGCTACCAGATGGCGCTATTAACTGGGGTTCGTTGAAAAGGTGACTAAGATCGTTCTTCCCCGGGGCTTTTCAAGTATTTCAAATGATTAGTTTATTCAATTGAAGAATTTCTTAACCTTCCAGGTTTTACTGGTTTTACGGGATTTACTGGAATGACAGGAGAAATGGGACGACCTGGTCGCGATGGAGCCAACGGGTTTGATGGCATGACAGGTTTTACCGGTATGACTGGAAGACCTGGAGACAAAGGTTCCGAGGGACAACGTGGTTTTGATGGACGAAATGGGTTTACCGGAATGACTGGATACACGGGATTTACTGGTATGACTGGAAGAGCAGGAGATAGAGGTTCACAGGGTTTCGCTGGAAGAGATGGATTTACTGGTTTCACCGGTAAGTATAGTCAATGTTTGTACATCGTTTGTCGATATCCTACTCTGTCTTTTTTGATATAAAAAGATATCAACACTCGTCGATGAAGGAAAAAAAAACTCGGCAGAGTTATTCCTTCCATTGCGATATGGCGTCATTCCTTACTGTACGATATAAGGTCATTCCTTGCAGTACGATATGGCGTCATTCCTTAAAGTACAATATCGCATCCTTCCTTACAATATAATATCGCGTCATTCACAGAGTAAAAATGTGGCGTCATTCTTTACAATACAATATGGCGTCATTCCTTACTGTACAATATGGTGTCTTTCATAACAGTACGATATGGCGTCGTTCCGTACAATATGACATGGCGTCTTTCCGTACAATATGACATGGCGTCATGGCAGCGATTGACCCTTGTACGCATTGGCGTGTACACACTATTAGTTGGAAAAAGTTTTCACTGTCATATTGTATGGTGTAAACCAGTGTTCATTAGTTAATCCCATTTTGTTTTTATTTACGGACTTTCTGTTTTCGCGTGTGTTCTTTCTAGGTATGACCGGAGCACGTGGTTTTGATGGGCGGAATGGTATGACTGGTTTTACTGGCATGACAGGAACAAGAGGCGATTCTGGTTTAAGTGGGCGAGATGGTTTTACTGGATTTACCGGGTTTACTGGGATGACTGGACAACCTGGTGATCGAGGTGTACAAGGCTTTCAAGGTAAATTATAGACATTCTGTTTTATATATAACTGAGCTTTGAGTTTTTGAACAATCTGATTAAAACACAGAACCTATTTCGTTTCGTTTTTCATAGTTCAGAATTTCATTTGTTTTACGGTTTCCTCCCACTGCTAAAGACCTCTACGCGCAAGCAAATTATGGAAATTAAATTGAACCATATGTTAGTCCCGAAATGACCTAGTTTGTGTCGAGTGGACGTTTAACCCAATTTCTCTCTCTCTCTCTCTCTCTCTCTCTCGTTCGTTTTACTTATCTTTACTACACTAGGATCTGGAAGAGTTGTTATATAACCCGCGTTCTGGATGATGTGCGGGATTAGCCAATGAAACGGTCTGTTACGGCAAGTTTTTGACGTGAGGTGCACGGGATTGTGGTTATCCTTCTAGAAACATCGAGGCTTATTGGTTAATCAAATGTCTGACGTCATTGGGTCAAAAGCCGCCCGCATGACCCCAGACGCAACCTTCCACTACAACTCGTCAGATCTTCATGTAGTGTAGGCCATCGAAAGTATAGAGAACGAAACGAAATATATATCTGTAATTTAATCAGATTGGTTTTTGAAGTATAAACGGAGTCAAAACTGGAACATTGTCCAAAAACTAGTGGCAGTGTGAATAGGTATGACTTGGTTCTATTTCTGAGATTGCTACCAGATATGATGATCCTATTGACTTCAACATCTTATCCTTCTGTCTTTTTAAAGCGAGAATTTCATATTTTCTAAGAAAGTCAAAACATAATTATTTCTATGTCTTTTGCTCAATAGGTTATCGACTCGCTATTATACGACCATCGGCATTATTTCCCACCCTTAAAAATCATTGACACAGGAAATAATAACATAATTACCTCCCTTGTTTTCTTATTGCCTCCATGCTTTAGCTACCTTCAAACGTTGGAATTTGAAGTTGAAAATTATATTTTTGTCAATTTCTCAGCTGGCAATAGTGAATTATATGATTAATAGGATTAATCTTTAACAAGGTAGGACGGTTTATGGATACCATCTATTTTATCGGTGGTGCAGGATCGAAGTCCTGGTAAGGGACAACGTATAGTCGTTCGGATGGGACGAAAAACACATTGTCGTGCACGTAAAAGAACAGAACAATTGACAATTGGAATTCGATTTAAGAGTAGGAGGCCGTAGTGCCACTGTCCGGGCAAAATTTCCCTCTTGGCACACTGTATATGGCGTATGGGGTTTGGATGGCTGAATAGTTAGCGTGCGCGCGCTGTATCATAAAGTCTGTCATTGAGTCGACTGGCGTGGTTTCGAATCCCCGATTGTACGTGACAAGGAGTAGGGTCGCCTGTTCAACCTCGTGGGTTTTCTCCGGGCCCTCCGGTTTCCTTCCACTGCTAAACCCTACGCGCAAGCGAATTATTGAAATAAAATTAAACCATATGTAGGGTGACCCGTGCACTCTGCAGAAAGTTGGTCTCGACACGGCTAAATGTGCACGCTTCACTGCGTGTCTCGAACTGATTTCTGACTACCCCGCACGTGCAATTCTCTACAAATATATCAACTATTACAGCCGTAAAAAATCTATTGTTGACGATTTTGAATAGCAATAAAATTTAGCTTCTTGGTTATTACAGCAGCTTTAGAAATTACGTTTGTTTTAGTTTTTTAAATTGCGTTATCATTAACTGTACCGTTAAGAGCGGCATCTTTTGGTTTAGTACAAATACTATCTCTGAATCACTTTCTTTAGCAGGAACATGATACTAGCAGTAGTTTCATTTTACTTTTACAAGTTTCTTAAAACAATTGTTGATTTGTCTAAAGTGCTTATTTCTAAATTCAATTTCTTGTTCTAGCTTTCTGTTATGTTTCGTAAAAAAGTAGTCTTGATTATCCCGACCTGTCAATCAGACGTAGAATGGTCGATAGACTGGTTAAGCGAGACTAATTTCAAAACAAGGGCACGTAACCTATCTTTTACTCAAAAGTGTCTGGATGTTATGGACGACACTTGGAACCAGTTTTCAGTCTATTATTTCTACATGATTAATGGTCATAGCTTATTAAGTACAACATGATCGTTTATTTAGTGACTATAATTGTGTGAAACTGATTTGAGACTTGGCATATATATAAATATTGTGGCGTAATTGTTGAGATATTTGGTGGGTCACCCTACCATATGTTAGTCCCGAAATGACCTAGTTTGTGTAGAGTGGACGTTAAACCCCATTTCTCTCTCTCTCTCTCTGTATGGCGTATGTCGGTCATTAGCCCAGTCCGAGCAGAACAGTAGGACCGTTAAACCCCATTTTGTTTCCGTCTTACAGGAGATCGCGGTCTTGATGGTAGAAATGGTATTGATGGCAGAGATGGCTTTACTGGTTATACCGGTTTTACTGGAATGACTGGTTTTACCGGTTTTACTGGTATGACTGGACAGCAGGGTGTACGTGGTTTCCAAGGTGATCGAGGACAAGATGGCAGAGACGGTTCTATTGGCTTCACTGGGTTTACTGGTGAAACTGGTGTCAGAGGTGAGCCATTCGAATTCTAAATTTTAAAACTGGGATAAAAGTTTACATCCTTATTGTAGCAAACGAATAGTCCACACATTTGAAAACACAATTCTAATTCTTAACTGGTTGGCTACCACGCAAAAACCTTTGTTTACAGGAAGTGACGTTAGAGATAAACAATGAGCATTATTCAAGTTCCTGAACTTAAAATATAAATATTTTTAAATTATCATACCTGTTCAATGATTTAATATTCATTAAGGAAATCATTATTCTGGCATATTTTTTGCCCATTAAAGGGACTCTTAAGAGGGGATCCACGGTGGCTAGGTGGTTAAGACGCTGGCTCGCTAGCCTGGAGGTCGGGTGTTCGATCCCTGCATTGGCCGAGAAAGTTCATCCAGATTTTCCGGCGTGGTTCCCCCTTGTCAGTGGTACAGAACGGAGGGCCTGACAAGGACAGCTGTCTAGTCCTTCGGATGAGACGAAGAACCGAGGTCCCTTGGCAGTTGTAATTCGATATAAGAGTAGGCGATAGTGCCGCTGCTCGGGCAAAATTTCCCTCATAGCACACTGTATGACGTATGCCCGTCTTCGTTAGCCCAGTTTAGGAGCAGAACAGTAGGATGTTAAACCCCATTTCATAGGACTGTTAAGAGAAGTTGCCTATAAAGCTTAAATGAATTATGGGATATGGTTTCAGGATTCGATGGACGAAATGGATTTACTGGAATGACTGGTATGACGGGTAATATTGGAAGACCTGGTGATCGAGGTAACACAGGTTTTGATGGTATGACTGGATATACAGGATTTACTGGGATGACTGGTATGATGGGGCCTAGAGGAGAAAGAGGTAATTTATATTGTTTCATCTGTATATTGTATTTTTCGTGGTGCATTACCCCGAGTGTCGATCGCAGGCCTGTTCTGTGGTATATTACTGCAACAATTGCTGGGGTGTCGACCGCTGGCCATTTGATCACAGGCCTGTTCCGTGCTAGGTGTCGACTACAGGCTTATTCCGTGATATGGTGCGGGGGGGGGGGGGGGCGATGGGTTAGCACGTGTATGCTGTATCATTAGGTCTGTCATTAAGTAAACTGGCGTGGTTCGATTCCCCGGTTGTACGTGACAAGGAGTAGGGTCGTCTGTCCAACCTCGTGGGTTTTCTCCGGGTCCTCCGGTTTTCTCCCACTGCTAAAGACCCCTACGCACAGCGAATTATTGAGATAAAATTGAACCATATGTTAGTCCCGAAATGACTTTGTGTAACGTGGACGTTAAACCTCATTTCTCTCTCCCTGTATTCAAGAATTAGGGTTGGCTGCCCACTCATTTTTCTCTGAGTTGCACTCACGTCTAAAGACATCTGTTCGCACGTTATGGAAATACACAATTTGACGTACGTTATTTTCGAAATGTTGAG
Organism: Patella vulgata; assembly: GCF_932274485.2. Lineage (NCBI taxonomy): Eukaryota > Metazoa > Mollusca > Gastropoda > Patellidae > Patella > Patella vulgata. Next base: position 6,465,517 of record NC_065882.2, on the reverse strand, counting down.
GAGACGTAAAACCCAAAATGATCTCTTTACATGCGATCCGAAAATTTAATGTGGTGTATCCGAAAGATACCTTTCGTGTCAAAGAACGTCAGTGTGTGTGTGTGTGTGTGGGGGGGGGGGGGGTCTTTAGAGGGCTCTAAATGGTATACGAAGCATCGTGTTTTCCTCCAATCCCGACAAGACGCTTTCTCCTTTCAGCCCTCTCCATCAAGCACACCTATAGACTCTCCGAAAGGCCTTGGTTTGTCTCCGGCTTTTCAAACCCAAACGTAGCAGAACCGTAGGATGTTAAAACCCATTTCCTTGCTGGGGGGTGGGATGGCCGAATGGTTAGCACGTGCATGCTGTATCATAAGGCCTGTCATTGAGTCAACTGGCGTGGTTTCGAATCCCCGGTTGTACGTGACAAGGAGGAGGGTCGCCTGTCCAACCTCGTGGGTTTTCTCCGGGTCCTCCGGTTTCCCCCCACTGCTAAAGACCCCTAACCATATGTTAGTCCCGAAATGACCTAGCTTGTATCGAGTGGTTAGTCCCGAAATGACCTAGCTTGTATCGAGTGGGCGTTAAATCCCATTTGTGTCAATTGGACGTTAAACCCCACCTCTCTCTCTCTCTCTCCCTCTCTCTCTCTCTCTCTCTCTCTCTCTCTCCCTCTCTCACTCTCTCTCTCTCTCTGAATACTGGAAGCACAAATTATAAATGTTTTTCTTTATTTTAGGTTTTAATGGTAACCAGGGATTTGCTGGTTACACTGGTTTTACTGGAATGACTGGAGAGTCTGGGGCTATTGGTATGGTTGGACGACAAGGAGATCGAGGCGCCAACGGTAATTATATAATCTAATGCTCCATCTCAAAGATGTCTCGATGGGTTGGATGGACTAGTGGTTTTGATTCCCCGGCTGTACGTGACAAGGAGTAGAATCGCTTGTCCAACCTCGTGGGTTTTCTCCGGGTCCTCCGGTTTCCTCCCACAACTAAACCCCATTAACCATCTCTCAAAAGACACGACTGTGTCTTTAAGGAACAATAACACTCTTGCTGGCTTGACAGCTCCAGAAAATAAATAATAGCCTTATTCTAAGTACTAGATGTGTTAGTGTTCTACCTGTTGTTTAAATTATCCATTAAATCCTATTTTACTTGTCCAGAGGGTTCAAAAATATTTTTAAATCCAAGTCACATTTGAAAAGCTTTACGTCAGGCTTTTCAAATCATTTAATTGAATTTTTCCAATTTTTTAAATTAGATGTGTTAAGATGAAATTTGTATCATCAATTAATTGGAATATTGTAAAATAGTACAATTTGTTGACCAGAATAAAGATTAGGACATGTTATTCAGTTACAACAAGAGTGGTATTGAGCCTTTAAGGAAATTGAGGCAGTAAAATCTCTTAATCGTTCACCAGACGAGCCTCTTACTGATGATCCACTTTGTCTAAATAACACATCCGTTAATTCCTTTAAATTAGACAGAAAACTCGAAAGAAGCCCCCCCCCCCCCCCCGGTTTCCACCCAAATGAAAAATAAAAATTTGAAATAAAATTGAACCATATGTTACATCCGAAAAGGTATAGGTTTTTTTATCGAGTGATTGTTAAGCCATCTATCATCTCCCTCGAGCTCTATCATTCGACCTCCGTCTCTCATTCTCTGTCTCGGTTTCTATCGCTGGATCTCTATCCCCCGGTCTCTAAGTCTGTGCAAAAATATCGATATAATCGATAATCGGTAGAAGTTATTTAGCGATACGATAATCGATATTGAAATTCAAATATCGATTATCGGTATATTTACCTTCTGACGGCAAGTTATGGTCACTTTCACATGACTGAACTTGCCGTAGTCTGGCATGCAGACGAATGACAAATATACAACGTCAACACAACTATTTTCCCCCTCTGCTTACAAACTGGCACATTTTAAATATATATTATTGTAAAAAAAACTAAACTTTAAGATTAAATACATTATTTTAATATTTTCGTTGTTTTTGTTGTTGTTAGTAGTTGAAACTAAAATAGGTCACGCACTTTGTGAACAATGACGATCGCACGTGATATAGTAAAATCAGAAGTATCTCCCTTCTTTGCTCTTGATTGATTTGTAGAGAAATTGTCTGCTTTCACGATAAAACTAATTGTATTATTAATGATCAACTCAGCTTTTATTACTAAATCATGTCAGATACAGCCCATACAAAACACGTTTTTGACTTCCCGGGAAAATATCTATATCTCTCGTAATTTCTTGGTAGAATTCTACTTTGGTTTTCGTCAAAATTAACCAATCATAAAAATTCTACTTTGAAAGCCGGTAATTATTTTTTTATTGTCCAATCAATAGACGCCTTCTATTATATTTTATTCAATTATTAGTAACACTGTGTGATCGCCAGTAACTTGCAAAGAGAAACCATGTATTGTCTTTGTATTTATCGGAGATATTGGAATGAATCAAGAACAAAACTTAGAATAATACTCAAGTTAATCCTACATTTAGCAACTAATTATTTTACATTAATTGATTTTTTTTACGTACATCGGCACAGTATTAGACTAGGATAATAACACTACTGTAACTCGATCAACACAAATAACAGGTCGGTACAGTTCGGTTTTTCCGGAAGAATGATAATCGATTATTATCGATAATCGCTGACAAATTCTTGCCGATAATCGATATTGAAATTCCATATCGATTCCCAGCCTTACCGGTCTCCGTCTCTCTATCTCTCGGTCTCTATCGCTGGAAATAGATCCCTCCGGTCTCCTTCCCTCGGTCTATCGCTCGGTCTCTATCCCCCGGTCTCCGTCTGTCGATCTGTCTCTCGGTCTTTATTCCTGGATCTTTATCCCCCGATCTGTCTCTCGACCTCTGTCTCTCGGTCTCTATTCCTGGACTTCTATTCCTGGATCTCTATCCCTTGATCTCCGTCTCTCGGTCTCGATCTCTATCGCTGTATCTCTATCCCCGGTCTCTATTCATGGATCTCTATCCCCCGGTCTCTTTCTCTATCTCTCGATCTCGAAACCGTAAATGAATATGTTATTTTCTAAAGGCATATTTTGATACAGGACGCGATGGTGTGAACGGACGAGATGGATTCACTGGAATGACGGGTTTTACTGGAATGAGGGGGTTCGATGGTAGGGATGGTTTTACCGGATTTACTGGTATGACTGGAATGATGGGATCAGCTGGTGCACGTGGTTTTGATGGAAGAAACGGTTTTACAGGATTTACTGGAATGACTGGTTTTACCGGATTTACAGGTCAGTTATAATTGGGTATATTGTATCATGTGGTCCAATAAGAACCCTTGTAATTGGATATAAATTATCACGTGGTCCGATAAGAACCCTTGATGGATATATTTTGTCACGTGGACCGAGACAAGAACCATTGTGATTGAGTATATTGTTATCACGTACATTGTATCCTGATTGGGGATACGGTCCACTTGGCCGATAATGGCAGCGACCCATGTCCCAATTGGTAGGCACGGCAAGTCAGTGGAACAGTCAGGTTCTGTCCCGATGTTGGCCGAGTGTAAACCATCATGTGGTCTAAGAATAAAACCCTGGTGAGTTTTCCCATCCGGCCGAGTACGTTTCATCATGTGGTCTAAGAACAAAACCCTGGTGAGTTGTCCAATCCGGCCGAATATGTTTCATCATGTGGTCTAAGAACAAAACCCTGGTGAGTTGTCCAATGCGGCCGAATATGTTTCAACATGTGGTCTGAGAATAAAACCCTGGTGAGTTTTCCCATCCCACTCTCATGGTTTAGAGATGTCCACGCGACTGTTCAGGGTTTTTGTCTACAACACTAGGGCTGTCCCGATCGGTGTGTACCGTTAGCTCAGACTAGAGAGTAACATAGGCTAGGTGGCGTTGGCACCGGGTTATCCGCAGTACCGGGTTATCCGCATATTCCTAAAGCAATAGTCCGAGAAATCCCACTCTGCTCATTGCTGGATTGGCATCTGATACTTGAGCTTTTGAGGGAGTGTGTCTATCCTTCCCGTTCAAACAAATCTATCCCACGTACAGCAACATGACAGCCTTTCGTTTAATCTGGGGTCTTCCCTAAAACCTTGGACAGTGATTTAAGGTATTAAAAACGGTGAAAGTATTGTTCGTCTCCAAACAGTATTGTTTACATTGTATTCGTTTAGATAGCTTCGTTTGTCACGCATTTAGTTTTTCTGCAATATTCTGCTATGCACTGGTTAAATGGGCATAATAAAATCGTGAGTGATGACGTAACGTTATGTAAACATATTTGGTCCAATTTGGAGCTCTGTTTAAAGCGTAATGATATTGTTACGCAGTTAGCTATTGGTTGTTAATCGGACTATTGACCAGTCATAATTTGGAACATAAATTTGCTTCCACTGCAGCAGTGTTAATTATTTATAAACGTGTTTTCCAGGAATGACCGGTCAACGTGGTTTTGATGGTAGACAGGGTGACCGGGGTTTACAAGGCGATCGAGGCTCCAATGGACGCGATGGATTTGCTGGATTTACTGGAATGACCGGAATGACTGGAGTCGTGGGACGACAAGGAGATCGAGGCAACCAAGGTCTGAGAGGTTTCGACGGACGAAACGGTTTTACCGGCATGACGGGTGAAACCGGAGTAAGAGGTTTTGATGGACGAAATGGTTTGAATGGAATGACTGGTAAGTTTATATTCCATTGTTTTAATTTTCCATACCAAATGGAATGTTTTAGCTTCAAATGACATTTGAAACAACCATTATCGGAACACAATGGGTCAAAGGCCATAAAAGTTGTTCCGGCGTGGTTCCCCCTTGTCAGTGATGCAGGACGGAGGGCCTGACAAGGACAGCTGTCTAGTCATTCGGATGAGACGAAAAACCGAGGTCCCGTGTATACATTGGAATGCACGTAAAAGATACCTTGGCAGTTGGAATTCGATATAAGAGTAGGCGATAGTGCCGCTGCCCGGGCAAAATTTCCCTCATAGCACACTGTATGGCGTATGCCCGTCTTCATTAGCCCAGTATAGGAGCAGAACAGTAGGACGTTAAACCCCATTTCATTTCATTTCTTAAAAGTTGTAAAGTAGGAACCTTGTCTCGAGCAAGAAAGCTTTGTCCATGTCCATGTTCAGTAAAGGTTCGTTCAATGACAAAGTTTGCTTTAATAGTAGTTGCCTATTGATGTTATTGAATAGGAAGTCGCGGGGATTCAATAAGGCGCTGGCTCGGTGGCCTGGGGGTCTAGAGTTCTAGAGTTCTCTCCCTATATTGCCTATCTATATTAAGCAACACGGTGGGCCTTCTATTGTGATGAGGGAGCAACGGTGGCTAATTGGGTAAGACGCTGGCTCGCTAGCCTGGAGGTCGCGTGTTCAATCCCTGCATTGGCCGAGAAAGTTCGTCGGGATTTTCCAACGTGGTTTCCCCCCTTGTCAGTGGTGCAGGACGGAGGTCCTAGAGAAGACAGCTGTGAAGTCGTTCGGATGGGACGAAAAACCGAGATCCCGTGTTTACAATGGCGTGCACGTAAAAGATCCCTTGGCAGCTGAAATTCGATATAAGAGTAAGCCATAGTGCCGCTGCCCCGGCACTTGTATGGCGTATGCCCTCTTCATTAGCCAAATCGGAGCAGAACAGTAGGACGTTAAACCCCATTTCATTTCTATTGTAATGAAAAACTGTGTCGAATAAAATTGTTTTCTGATAAATAATCTTATCCTTAAAGATACATTATGGGAGATAAGATAACGAGATGGCAGTTCTCGCTATAATATTTAAAAACTAGATAGTGTAAAGGTAATTTGCTGAAAATTTCAGTCAAATTGATCCACTATGAGCCGAGAAAGAAGTGGGTGAAATTTTGGCATAGTCTCGGTCATCATTACTAAAATCATTAATATAAACAGCTTAGTCTCGATTATCCACTTTTTTAATTTAATTATCAACGGCCGTTAGCGGCATATAGGAATCTAATCCAGCCAACATCGAAGGCTAGCCTTAACATCGAGAGTTTATTATGGTCTGGATAAGTTAATTAATGTCTAATTGATAATTTAGATAACATTTCAGGCCTAAAGAAAGACTTGTAATAAGCAGATTTTGCTCTTGCATAATGTATGTTTCACCCACAGGTTTCAGTGGAGAAACGGGTTACACTGGTTTTACTGGATTGACTGGTATGCCCGGTCGTCAAGGTAATCAAGGTAGTCGTGGTGATATTGGTCCCAGAGGAGATGTCGGCTACACGGGTTTTACAGGCATGACCGGTATGACTGGAGTAGAAGGCCGTGCCGGACGAGATGGATCGCGAGGATTGGACGGACTTAATGGGTTTACAGGATTTACTGGTTTCACTGGTATGACCGGTCAACAAGGATCTAGAGGAGATAGAGGTAAGATTCTACGTTTAGAGGTTTGACAGGTCACAGGGATCTAGAGGGGATAAAGGTAAGATTCTACGTTTAGAGGTTTGACAGGTCACAGGGATCTAGAGGGGATAGAGGTAAGATTCTACGTTTAGAGGTTTGACAGGTCACAGGGATCTAGAGGGGATAGAGGTAAGATTCTACGTTTAGAGGTTTGACAGGTCACAGGGATCTAGAGGGGATAAAGGCCAATGACGGATCAACAAGGATCCACGGGAATACGTTTAGAGGTATGACAGGTCCACAGGGTCGCGAGTTGTCACCCGATGTTGACACGGTTACCCTTGTCAGCGGTGCAGGACCTATCATTGAAGTCTGTCTAATCGTTCAGATGGGACGAAAACACGGGGTTCTGTGTATACAATATGGGGGAACGTAAAAGATCCCTTGGCAGTTGGAATTCGATATAAGAGTAGGCCATTGCGCTGCTGTCCGGGCGACATTTCCCCTCATAGCACGCTGTATGGCGTTTGCCCGTCTTCATTATCACAGTTGGAGCAGAACATTTGAATGTTAAACCCCATTTCATTTCATTGGCTCGGTTTAGTTCAGTAAAGATGTCCGTTCAACCCAATTTCATTCATGTTTTGAATTGATATTAATGTGGGTTTATAATTCACGCGTTCCGTACAGTGTCTGCTCCTGGAGATGTGATCATATGTTTAGAACATTCCGGCTTGGACTGCGAACAAAATCCCGCTGGGATGAAAGTGTCGGTTTTCTCGATTGTCGGTTTTCTCGATTGTCTGCGATATCACCGCTGTGGAAGCAGACGTTAAACGATCGAATTATGATGATGATGATGGATTGATGCTTATAAAGATTCTTTGGACGAATATTGGTTCGGTAAGCTGTCTAGTCGTTCGGATGGGACGAAAGACCGAGGTTCCGTGTACACATTGGCTTGCGCGTAAAAGATCCCTTGACGGTTGGAATTCGATATAAAAGTAGGCCGTAGTGCCGCTGTCCTGGTAAAATTTCCCTCATAGCACACTGTATGGCGTATGCCCGTCTTTATTAGCCTAGTTCGGAGTAGAACGTTAAACCCCATTTCATTTAAAAATGTTTCTGAACTTAATGATGTATGAATTATTGACCTTGTTATTTACAGGTGAAAAGGGGTCAATAGGTGACCGAGGAGCGAATGGCCGGGATGGTTTAAATGGTTTTACGGGTTTTACTGGATTTACTGGTATGACTGGATTGCAAGGTGCTCGTGGGTTTGATGGAAGGAATGGTTTTACTGGCATGACCGGAATGACGGGATCTGTTGGTTCACGTGGTTTTGACGGAAGGGATGGATTTACAGGTTTTACAGGAATGACTGGTTTTGCCGGATTTACAGGTTTCACTGGAATGACCGGTCAAATGGGTAATCAGGGCTCGCGAGGGGATAGAGGTGACACTGGTCAACCTGGACGAGATGGTTTTGCTGGAATGACCGGTATGACAGGTCGACAGGGTATTCAAGGCTTTTCTGGTAGAGATGGATCGAATGGATTTGCTGGTATGACTGGATTTACTGGTTATACTGGAATGACTGGCTACACTGGATTTACGGGGATGACTGGACAAAGGGGTCCCGGGGGTCAGCGTGGTTTAGACGGTCGAGATGGATTAAATGGTTTCACTGGATTCACAGGATTCACTGGAGAATCTGGAAGACAAGGATTTTCAGGACGCGATGGAATGACCGGAATGACTGGACCAATAGGAAATCAAGGGCCTTCGGGTATCCGAGGCTTAGATGGTCGAAATGGGTTTACTGGCTTCACCGGTTTTACTGGTATGACTGGTCAGCCTGGTCAGGCTGGTCAAGCTGGTCGTGCTGGGTTCGATGGACGAAATGGATTTACAGGAATGACTGGTTCTCAGGGACCTTCGGGTAGAGATGGTTTTGCCGGTATGACAGGTTTTACTGGATTTACTGGTATGCAAGGACAACGTGGTGACCGTGGAGACAGAGGTCTAGTTGGGTTCAACGGTTTCACTGGAATGACTGGTTTTACTGGTTTCACTGGAATGACCGGTCGACCTGGTGATCGGGGCTCTGATGGATTGAGAGGGCTGGATGGTAGAAATGGTTTCACTGGAATGAGCGGTATGACTGGCAATAGAGGGCTGGATGGAAGGGATGGTTTTACTGGATTTACTGGAATGACTGGTCGACCTGGTGATAGAGGAGATCGTGGTTTGGTTGGGGCAACCGGTTCTAAGGGTGATCGTGGTAATGCTGGTTTGGCGGGTCGAGATGGTTTCGCGGGTTATACTGGTTTTACAGGATTTACTGGTTATACAGGAATGACTGGTATGACAGGACCACCCGGACTACAGGGTGTTCGTGGTAATAATGGGTGAGGATTCATATATTTTACTTCCAGACAAGCTAGCAGAGCCTGTCCCAGAATTCTATAAAATTCTACAACGCGCCCCTTTTATGTAGCCAAACACTATTCTGTATGCAGCGATGCACTCTTTTATGTAGCCAAACGCGACCCTTTATTCAGCACCCCCCCCCCCCCGCCCTTTGTTCAGCCAAATGCGCACCCTTTGTGCAGCCAAACATGCCCCCTTTGTGACGCGAAACGCCCCACCCTCTTTGTGTAACCGAACCTGCAAGTTAATCCCGCCTACAAAATTTTATGTGATCCTGAAATAAAACCTAATGTGCTTATATTTGTGAAGCACTAACTGGGCTGTTGAGGACGAGCATACGCCATGAGTTGTACGTGACAAGGAGTGGGGTCGCCTGTCGAACCTCGTGGGTTTTCTCCGGGTCCTGTTTTTTCCACTGCTAAAGACCCTTACGTGTAATGACCAGAAATGACCTAGTTCATCGGGATTTTCTGGCGTGGTTCCCCCTGTCAGTGGTGTAAGGACAAACGTATAGTCACTCGGATGGGGTTAAAAGTCGCGGCCCCGTGTACAAATTGACGTGTACGTAAAAGATCCCTTGACAAATGGAATTCGATATAAGAGTAGACTGTAGTACCACTGTCCGGGCAAAATTTCCCTCATAGCACACTGTATGGTGTCACAGTAGAACGTTAAACCCTGGTTCAGTTCTGTTAGTCGATCTTGGTTTATTTTCCAGCTTTGATGGGCGGAATGGTTTTACTGGTTTCACCGGATTTACGGGTTATAGTGGATTTACCGGATTTACGGGTTTAACTGGAATGCCCGGACCACGCGGTGATAGGGGAATTCAAGGTGAACGTGGTTTTGAAGGCCGTAATGGTATGACTGGCTTTACTGGAATGACTGGACAAAGAGGTAACGATGGTTCCTCTGGTCGAGATGGATTTGCTGGTTATACAGGATTTACCGGATTTACAGGAATGACTGGGCCGAGAGGGAATGATGGTGGAAACGGACGGGATGGATTGAATGGTTTCACTGGTTTTACTGGATTTTCTGGTGTAACTGGAATGACCGGTAGAGAAGGTTAGTAAACCTAATGAATTATAACTATGGACTAGCAGAATATTCGGCTTCGCCCGGCCCCAAATTCGATGGCCTAAAACATTCACGGTTTCATGTATAGAGGTGGAACAAGGCGACAGCCGGATACCCTGCTAAAGACCCCTGCGAATTATTGAAATAAAATTGAATCATGTGTTAGTCCCGAAATGACCTAGTTTGTGTTGGGTGGACGTTAAACCCTCTCTCTCTCTCTCTCTCTCTCTCTCTCTCTCTCTCGTGTTGCTTCCCCTAGTTTGTTTTCCATTTTGAGTGAAGCATGTATTACTAACAGGCCCTGGGATGTACAGCGCAGTGTATCCATTCACTTCATCTGATATGTGCCTTTGTTTGTGGTGTCTGTATGTGTCCTGTTCGTGGGTTTGTATTTTGTAATTGTCTGTCTGTGGTGCGCCCCCCCCCCCCCTGCACCTTATCACAAGTAAAGTTTGCACTATTCAAATTCTTTTGATTACCTGACATAAGCAAGCGGGGATTCAAAATCGCGCCACTTGACTCAATGACGCGCCCCTTTCCCACTCAACTCTATAGAGACAACTAGAGCGATAACTTGGGCCAGGATTTCAAAAGCCATTATTCACTCCTTGTATTATTGAAATGAATGCTGGATCAGACACCATTAACAGAAATCCCATCCTGTATTTTCAGGTCCCCGAGGATTTGATGGTGTGACCGGGCCTTCAGGCCAAGGATTCTCTAGTAAGTAATTTTACTGATTAGCGTGATCGTCAAGGTCAAGTTTTCAGATTTGTAGGAACATGCAGTATTTAAGATTTTGAAAAAAGAACTGGCAGTTCTTATTATACTTATAATAGTTTAAAGATACATTATGTAAGATTTAGATAAAGAACTGGTCGTTCTCGTTATAATAGTTTAAAGATACATTCTGTAAGATTTAGATAAAGAGCTGGTCGTTCTTGCTATAATAGTTTAAAGATACATTATTATTATATAAAAAGCTAGCCATTATATTTAGCTCTTATATAATGCATCTTTAATAAGCTATTGTGACCCTCTTTCTTACATTGGGTAGGTTGTTTTTTTTTATCTAATTAGGAAAAGGTCGATTTATGATTCAACTTGCTATTAAATGTTCAAGAAAGAAGCCATGACAGTTCTAACATATTTAATAAACAGAGTTAACTCCCCTGATATGATGCACTTTATTAATAAGGCAGTGGCTATTGTTGCGACGAGTCGTAAAAATAGTCCTCAGGCTATTGTTACGACGATGCTTTCACATCCCTCCATCGGCGAAGTAAAAAACTGAATAGTCGTAAAAATAGTCCTAACCCTTCCCATCTCTTAATTGCTGCCTTCAGTTCTGAAAACGTTGAAAATACTACTCCTTTTTCAAAGCTGGTGTAGGGGAGATTGGAAGCCATTTTGGAATTCGTTCTAAACTTTGCTCAGACTCGTCCTAACAATAGCCACTTTGTATTAATAATAGGCCTACATCAATGATGCACAATACAATTAAATAATACTAGGAACGATATCAAAATACTGATATTGTAACATTAAATACGTTGTTTGTATTTGATATTTTCAGCTATTAACTTTTGTAATGAAACGGAGGCCAGATTTCGAGCTTGCGATCAGATTTGTGTCAATTTTTATGGAAGTTATGAATGTCGATGTAGATTGGGTTATACACTCAGTTCTAACAAACGATCTTGTGATGGTAGGGATATTTATGTATTACACCCTTATATTTACCCAAATCTACCCCACCCAATACCACCCAGTCCGGATTAAAACCTTGAATATAGAAATCGGGTGTGGTTTAACGGCCTACGTTTATGTACCGACCGTGCTAATGAAGGACTGATACCAGGCCGTGAGCCATGAGAAATTTGGACTGATACCAGGCCGTGAGCCATGAGAAATTTGGACTGATACCAGGCCGTGAGCCAGGAGAGAAATTTTTCCCGGACAGTGGCGTTTCCGCAAAGTCTTCATAAATGCCAACTATAAAATTGAATAACGCCTTTCTAAAAACTCTCCAACCTCGTGGGTTTTCTCCGGGTCCTCCGGTTTCCTCCCACTGTTAAAGACCCCTACGCGCAAGCGAATTATTGAAATAAAATTAAACCATATGTTAGTCCCGAAATGACCTAGTTTGTGTCGAGTGGACGTTAAACCCCATTTCTTTCTCTCTCTTTCTAAAAACTCAAGCGGCAGGCTAATGGCCATTTGACTATATCGTTCCGGGTTTAAATCTCAAAATGAGCCTAGCAGTAGACTACTTTGGGGGGGGGGGGGGTCACGCCCAGTTCTCACGTCAGACCCTCCAAGCGACACCCTAGGCTATACTCCTGGCCTGGAGAACTCCTGTCGACACTCCTGGCCTGGAGAACTCCTGTCGACACTCCTGGCCTCTCAATCCCCAAAATAGTGAGAATCGAGTGAAAATGGGAATTTCGGGCTACAACGCATGCCCCGACTGCATAAGAATATATCTCAAGCAACCATGACATTTAAAAAGATATTCGTTGTTTAATTACGTCACGATTCCAGTCGCATCACCTGTGACGGGGCTGAATCCCAGGTAACTCGATTGCAATTCCATCAATTTGGGGCGTTCCGAACTAACAATCGACCATCCCCTCTGTGTTTTAACAGACATAAATTTTATGACAGTTTATATTGTCAGTGTTTTAACAAATATATAAATAAAGAGTCAAGGGGAAAAGGCAAAACAGACTTTTGGAGGAGAATGCTTGACGCGAACAGAACAACGAGTGGGTTTAATTACAACTTCAAAATGATGTTTAATACGAATCATAATTACCAGTACAACAACTGACTTCAACTTTTCAGCCAAATTAAGTTCAAATAAAGGGTACGATGGACTTATATTTGTCCGGGAAGACATTTCAGAAAGGCCTTGGTTCGATGTGACTCAGATCGTTTTTACCTGAAATTGATTGTTCCACAGAAAGCTTATACAATTTGCTACCAGATGGCGCCATTAACTGGGGTTTGTTGAAAAAGTGACTTAGATCGTTCTTCCCCTGGGCTCTTCAAATGTAATGACAGTTATATTGTCATTGATTTTAGCAGATATAAATGTACGCTATTTTACCGAGATTTTGCCTAATAGTTTGGATGCAGCTATGGCGGGTGTGGTGCCAGGCACGGTAAGCTTACTCTTCCGGACACCTGTTACCACTGTTTGTCGTGTATTTTGTACACGGTGAACAGTCCATATGCTGATTACACTATTTTGCCTATATCGTTTTTTTAGGACTTCGAATTTTGTCTAATGGTTTGGATTGTTCGTACTTGGTTTTATTTTATTTGATATTGATTAACAGATATAAATGTTATGAAAATGTATATTGATTTTAACAGATATAAATGAGTGTGATTTATATGGACCGTGTCATCAAATCTGTAATAATAATCAAGGTAGTTATTCATGTGGTTGTTATGCAGGGTTTTACCTAGATCAAAACAGAAAAACTTGTAGAGGTATTTATCAATTTATATTTGTCACCCGATTGTCTAGCTTGTTGTGGGGTTGGATGGCCGAATGGTTAGCGCGTGCCCGTTGTATCACAAAGTATGTCATTGAGTTAACTGACGTGGTTTCGATTCCCCCGTGGTATGTCTCAAGGAGTAGGGTCGACTGTCCAACCTGTAAAGGAATATGCTCTAACGTAGTGGGGTTTATTTATAGTGTCTGTAAAGGAATATGTTCTAACATAGTGGGGTTTATTTATAGTGTCTGTAAAGGAATATGTTCTAGCATAGTGGGGTTTATTTATACTGTCTGTAAAGGAATATGTTCTAACATAGTGGGGTTTATTTATAGTTTCTGTAAAGGAATATGTTCTAGCATAGTGGGGTTTATAGTGTCTGTAAAGGAATATGTTCTAACATAGTGGGGTTTATTTATAGTGTCTGTAAAGGAATATGTTCTAACATAGTGGAGTTTATTTTATTTGTATTGTCTGTAAAGGAATATGTTCTAACATAGTGGAGTTTATTTTATTTGTATTGTCTGTAAAGGAATATGCTCTAACATAGTGGAGTTTATTTATTTGTAGATATAAATGAATGTAATATAACCTGTCTACCAACAAATCCACAGAATTCCCAGATCTGTATTAATGTACCAGGATCCTACTTCTGTATAGCGTTACAACCCTCAGTTCAAAGTCAAAGAGGTTCGTATTCTTCATTCAGTTTCGTTTTTTTATAGTTCAAATTTTCGTTCTACTTGTCTTTATTACACTAGAATCTTGAAAAGTTGTTATATAACCCACGTTCTGGCGACGAGTTCTTCGAGTGCGGCGCTGTGGTTATCCTACCAGAAACACCAACGCTGATTGGTTAATAAATATCTGGCGTCATAGGGTCAAAAGCTGCTCGTATGACCCCTGACTCGACCTCCCACTATAACTGGTCAGATCTTCATGTAGTAGAGGCCATCGAAAGTATAAAAAAACGAAACGAAATATAGGTCTGTATTTTAATCAGATTTAGGGTGGGTCGGGTCTTCTGTGTAGCGTTGCATCCCACAGTCCGTTGTATAAGGTCTGTCATTGAGTCAACTGGCGTGGTTTCGATTTCCCGGTTGTACGTGACAAGGAGTAGGGTCCTCCAGGTTCCTCCCACTGCTAAAGAAATAAAATTGAACCATATGGATTACGTCGAGTGGACGTTAAACCCCATCTCTCTCTCTCTCTCTCTCGCTCTCTCTTGATGATTGATCAAGTTATTCTCGTTACATCGCCTGATGGATTGCTTGCGAGAACTTTATACAAAACAGTTCACCAACTACCCTGTCCTAAGAAAGTTCACCGACTATCCTGTCCAGTGAAAGTATTATGAATGCAGCTTAATTTCACTTGAAACCCACTGCCCCTGTTACAAATGACTAGGAAACTAGGGCTATACACCCAATCGTTCTGATCTATATAAATCTTGTGAAAGTATTTTCGGAATCGGAAGTTCATCATTGACTTGGGTACAAATTGTCAATTTCATATTTTTATGTTTTTCAGATAATCCGTACGGACTCCGCGGTAATACATCTTTTCTACAGTATGATGGTTCGGAGGGAGCTGACAGACAGGAATCACCAGGAATTGGTTTATCCCGTCTTGTGTTAACAGCCATCGTCGGATCATTAGTCGGATGTGTGTTGGTCATATTTGTAGTTTTAGTAGCGTTAGGTATAAGAACAAGTCGACGTAACAGCTCTCAACAGGCACAACAACGTATGATGATGGGTGTACCCCAAGAACGTATGATGGGTGTAGCGTTTGAACCAGCCGCCACACCAGGAGCACCACCAGCACCACCAGCACCAGAACGTGAACCATTCAGTGGACAGTCTTACGTCAGACATCCTCACGAATCGCTGCGGTTATGACGTCATCATTACACATAGTAACTGAATTGTTGTATTAATAATAATTGTATATTTGTTAAAACATAAAAAGTGCTATGTGTGTGTTAACCGTCTTTGGTCTTTTATTTCATGTAATGGCCGAATGATTAACGCATGCGCGTTGTATCGGAGCGTCAGTCTGTCATTGAGTTACGTGTTGTGGTTTCGGTTCCCCGATTGTACGGGGAGGTTGGATGGCCGAATGGTTAGTGCGTGCACGCTGTATCATAAATCATGGCGTGGTTTCGATTCCCCGGTTGTACGTGACAAGGAGTATTGTCGCCTGTCCAACATCGTGGGTTTTCTACGGGTTCTCCGGTTTCCTCCCACTACTAAAAGACCCCTACGCGCAAACATGTTAGTCCCGTAATGACCTAGTTTGTGTCGAGTGGACGTTAAAGACCATCTCTTTCATTTCGTGGCCGAACGGTTAACGCCTGTGCGTTGTATCAGAGTCTGTCATTGAGTCAATACAGTCTCACACAACAACTTTTCGTCTACGAATGAATTATTAGTGAGCAGAAATTCCCCCATGTATCTGTTATCACCCGTCACCCCAGTCAGTTATATAGAGGGATAACTCGTGTTTTCCTTTTGTGTTCGTCACTTCCGATTGTTCAAGCATTGATAACCCATCTATCGTAGCAATGATCTTTGTGATAAAATAATATTTGGAACGTGTTTAAACAGTTCTATCACATATGTGATAATGGCTGGCACCAATATTGTCTTTTAATTACATCTCGGCGACCTTGACGGAAATTGAGTTGACCTTAACAAATAGATCTAGCCCATTACTACACCTCCAAACCCCCCTTGACACACACCTGACGCCCGTTATGAGATGCCACACCCGTCACCCCACCCACACCGTCCTGAACCCACGGATAAGACTCATCCCTGCGCACTAAATGTTTATTTTAATTTTGTATAAACCACATCTTGGTGAATAATACTAATATTTTATTTCTTAAAACCAACTTGATACAATGTAATTCTATATATAGTATATAATATTCATTTCTATAATTACCAGTTACTAAAGAGACCCATTAGCCGAATGATTCGGTCGAATCAATCGGCGCCGAAATTCGCCTAGTGTGTACAGTGTCATTCTGCCTGGTGTGTCCGCTTCGCTGAAGCATTCGCCCGATTGTAGAATCAAACCAATAACCGCTGATATCGAGAAGCCACTTGACTGAAGACATGTTCGCTGTCATGTGACGTGAATGGTGACGCAATCGACTGTTAAATAGGGCGGGGGATTCGCCTTATGTGTCACTCATTCGGCTGAAAAGTAGATAATTTCCTAACTTTGATGCAACATGTCGGGCCAATAATCAACTCTCTAGAGCATCGGATGGTTGAAATTTTCAACGGATTTATATTCCCTTTTCATTATCTAATTTTTACCTATTGTAACGAGAACTGTCAGCTCTTTATCTCGATCTTACATAATGCGTCATTAAATAGCCTATAAAGAATTATTTGGACAGTTTATATCGCCGTTGACAACTATTCTTATTGCGAAAAAAAGTTCGTCAACGTAAAGATTCACAGAATACAGTCGGAGATACAACTAAACGGGTCTATTAATTGACAATCAAGGCTAAACTGGTTCAATCTAATTAAAATACAGATCTATATTTCGTTTCGTTTTTTTTATACTTTCGATGGCCTACACTACATGAAGACCTGACCAGTTGTCCTGGAGGTCGCGTCAGGGGGTCGTACGAGCGACTTTTGACCCTTTGGTGTCAGACATTGGTTAATCAATCAGCTTTGACGTTTTTTAGTGTTTACTCACAGTTCCGTGCATCGCACGCCAAGAACTCGCCGTAACAGACCGTTTCATTGGCTAATCCCTTACTTCAACCAGAACGCCGGTAATATAACAACTCTTTCAGATCCTAAAACGATATTTTGAACTATAAAAAAAACGAAACGAAATAGGATCTGTGTTTAAATCAGATTGAAACTAGTTAGGACTAGTGTGGTTGAATCGATATGTAACCTTCTCAGTCGGTGTTAAGAGTTTTGATGGTATAATACGTCTTTTGTTTTTTGATTTTATAACTAAATGGAAATTAATTTTCGATATCCTGAGAGAATACAAAGCAGAAACCAATTTATTAAAAGCGAATTTATGTGAGCAATGCCAAAGAAGTCAACACGAACAGAGCTAAAAATAGAATAAACAGCAAACGATCAACAACGCGGGCTATTTCTGTCCATTCGGAACCATAATGGCGTGGTTCGGTTTCAGACTGGTATTTGCCTACTAATACGCGGACGGATTTCGGCAGGTCTTTGGAATCTAGTTCCTGCCCTTCTTTCAATGCCGTGACATCAGAGTCGGTCTCCGTGAACTCATTTTCCGTCTGCTTCATGGCGGAAAAAGAAGTGAAGCGGTCGCCTGGTAGAATCATATCCATACACAACCATCTTCTTAAACCACAACGTCCCAAGAAAATCTGAAAAAAAAATATTCATAACCTTTAGTGTGAATAATGGATAGGTAATTGAAAAACCGGTGGCTAAGGCCCTGCATTGTTAGACGTGCAGACACGGGTGGCCTGACAAAGACATTCGGATGTGACGAAAAACCGAGGACCAGTGTAAACATTGGCGTGCACGTAAGAGATACTTGGCAGTTGGAATTCGATATAAGTAGGCCATAGTGCCGCTGCCCGGGCAAAATTTCCCTTATAGCACACAGTATGGCGTATGCCCGTCTTCATTAGCCCAGTATAGGAGCAGAACATTAGGAGGTTTTAACCCATTTTATTTTATTTAACTGAAAAACAAAAGGAATATTGGGCCTACTTATTTGTCTTGGATTTCTGTATGTTAGTGTGGGTGTGGCTTCCCGGTATTTACCCTCAGACTGAGGAGGGTTTCATCCAACATTTCAAGACATGTTGTGGTGGAGAAATGGGGTTTAAGGTCCACCCAACACCAACTAGGTCATTTCGAGACTAACATAAGGTTCAATTTTATTTCAATATTTCGCTTGCGTGTAGGGGTCTTTAGCAGTGTGTGTGTGTGGGGGGGGGGGCGACCCTTTTCCTTGTCACGTACAACCAGGGAATCGAAACCACGCCAGTTGACTTAATGACAGACCTTATGATACAGGGTCGTGTTTTTCGAAATCTTAAAGTAGATAAGTCTCTAACTCAATATCATCCAAAATCTTCAACATTGAAAACACGAATTATTTGTCAATTTAAAACAACATTGATGCTGTGATCTTACCGGGAAAAGATGGGCTTCTGATATCCAATATTTAAGACAAAATAAACATTTTACCATTGGTACACGAATCGTGTACCATAATGCGTTTCAGCCCCAGTTCTAGTAAGAGACTCGAGGAACGAGGCTAGACATATTGCACCAAACCAAACGGCGTATGTAGACTGGAATAACCAGACGCTAGGAATTTACATTCGATTGAGACTGCTGTCTTATTTCACGGAACATAACTGATTTGAAAAAAGAGTAAAAACGGAAACGATTGAATGTAAATCAGTTTATATACATTCATATTACAGTATTATATGAATTGCGACCCACTTGTGTCAATTTCTAGGTCCCAAATGTTAGCGATTTAGCTCCTTTAACTAAAGATAAAATCCAAATTTTAGTAGATACTTCAGTTTTGATTGGCTAAGCACTAAAATCAATATAATATTATCCAATCAAATGATTAAAATTTGGATTTTATCTTAGTTAAATTTTCGTGAAACAGGCCCCTGGTTACTAAAGCCTACAGTGGCAAATCTGGCTGAAAACTATTTAGAGGTTTTTAATTATAAACTACGTATAGCCACTTACAGTACTAAACCAGGCTGGTACAGGTCGTCTAGAAGGTCCTTGTCTGGCAATAGAGGTAACAATGGCGGACATGATAATACTTAATGACGTCAAAACCATGGTAACGGCATAATATATAGCTGAAATATAAACCAATTAATATTTCAACATTTGTCATTGACATTACAATCTAATTAAAATACAGATCTATATTTCGTTTCGTTTTTATACGCCCACATTTTCATGTGGACGTATTATGCCGTCGCCCCTGTCCGCCCGTCCACAATTGTTTGTGGACTCTCTACAGGTCACAATTCTTATCCGATTTCGACGAAACTTCAAATATAGGTTTATCCCCAAAAGATCTCGCCTGCTTTCGATATTGGCATGTATCGGATCGAAATTTCATGGATTATGGCCCCTGATTGTACGAAAAATCACGTTTTTAGCTTGTGGACCCTATAGAATTCATAATTTTTATCCGATTTAAAAAACCGTTCTATTATATCACCGTTACACCCTAAGGACGACTGAGTTCGAATTTCGTGAAAATCGCACCAATATTGATAGACAAAATGGCCGCCGTTAGTTCTCAAATAGCGTAAGAATATGGTATATCAAGGTTGTGGACCCTATAGGGGTCACAATTTTTATCCGATTTTGTTGAAACTTGAAATGTAAGTTTATAACCCAAAGATCTCGGTTCCTGTCGATATTCGTGCATATCGGACTGTAATTTCCTGAATTATGGCCCATGATTGTACGAAAAGTCGCGTTTTTAGCTTGTGGACCCTATAGAGGTCATAATTTTTATCCGATTTAAAAATCTGTATTATTATATCACCGTTACACCCTAAGGACGACTGAGTTTGAATTTCGTGAAAATCGGCCCAATATTGACAGACAAAATGGCCGCCGTTAGTTCTCAAATAGCGTAAAAATATGGTATATCAAGGTTGTGGACCCTATAGAGGTCACAATTTTTATCCGATTTTGTTGACACTTGAAATGTAAGTTTATAACCCAAAGATCTCGGTTCCTTTCGATATTCGCGCATATCGGACTGTAATTTCCTGAATTATGGCCCATGATTGTACGAAAAGTCGCGTTTTTAGCTTGTGGACCCTATAGAGGTCATAATTTTTATCCGATTTAAAAAAACGTATTATTATATCACCGTTACACCCTAAGGACGACTGAGTTTGAATTTCGTGAAAATCGGCCCAAAATTGACAGACAAAATGGCCGCTGCTCGTTCTCAATTAGCGTAAAAATATGCTATATCAAGGTTGTGGACCCTATAGAGGTCACAATTTTTATTCGATTTTGTTGAAACTTGAAATGTAAGTTTATAATCCAAAGATCTCGGTTCCTTTCGATATTCGTGCATATCGGACCGTAACTTCCTGAATTATGGCTCCTGATTGTACGAAAAATCGCTTTCTTTTTAGCTTGTTCTCTATCCATCTCTCGAAAATTTGGGCGTATCCTGCCTGGCAGCCGCTGGTTTATATTTTCGATGGCCTACAGTGTGGTGAAGACAAGTAAAACGAAATTTTGAACTATAAAAAATAGGACCTGTGTTTTAATCAGAATGTTGACATTTCTAAATTGGGAGAAAAGAGAGGGAAAAACTGGGTTTAACGTCCACTCGAGACAAACTGGGTTATTTCAGGTCTCAAATATGGTAGGCCTACTATTTTATTTCAATATTTCGCTTACGCGTAGGCGTCTTTAGCAGTGGCTAGGAACGGGAGGACACGGAGAAAACCAAACTAGATTGTGCAGACCACCCTACTCCTTGTCGCGTACGAGAGTGGTGTCGAAACCTCGTCACCCGACTCAATGACAGACCTTATGATCTAAAGCGCACATGCGAGACCCAGTACCGGATTTTGATCGAGAGTGATTGTTCATGCCTTAAGGGTCATTGTATGTATTCATTGAGCTTGGTCGCCGGGAAGACATTCCTCAAGGGGTTAATCACTTTGAATTGCACATGACTTTTTGGACCAAATCCGAATTTTGGAACCAAACCCAACAATAAGGGTCATTAAACCCTAGCACACGGTGTGTGTCAGTGTCGCTAAAAATAAACCATTATCTCGTTAACAACGCGAGATTTCGTCAATTCACCATGGCCGGTGTTGTGAGGAATGTCTCCCTTGTGAAAATTTTTATTCATTGTGTGTTTCCATCAATTATCTCCTGTTTTTCTACTTTTGTTTCAATAATCACAGCTCTTCATTATTGAAGTTACGTTCTGTTGTTCAATCGACCTTGACCACAAAATACAAACCCCATCAGAATTCAAATGGCTGCTTGTAAATCATAATATTGAAATTCACCGAGATACAGGCGAGTAAAGTTAAACAGATGTAAACAGTAACAGAATACTTTATTAACAGAATTAAAGATACATATGGGAGATTAGATAAAGGGCTAACAGTTCTCACTATAATAGTGAAAAACTAGATAATGTAAAGAGAATTTGCTGAAAATTTCAGTCAAATTGGTCCACTCTGAACCGAGATTTTAGCGATTGAATTTTCGGACTAGCCTCGATCATCATTACTAAATTCGGTAAGATAAAAAAACATAGTCTCGATTATCCATTTCATGATTATATTATGAATGGAAGTCGAACAGCAAATCGGAACCTAATCCAATAAACATCACAGGCTAGCAATGCCATCGAGAGTTAATTATGGTCTGGATAAGTAAGAAAGGCTAAGGTCGATGTTAAAAATATCAAACACCTTGGCCACAGCCCCCACCCCTCCCGATTTTGAGGCCTTATCAGCTTCCCAAGTCTGTGGGTAAATTGTCACTGTTTAGACCACTCGACCACCAGAATTGGAAAACACATCTGCACTGTTTCATTATTAGATTTTACAGACTGTGGAGACTTCCAGACTCATTAGTGTCAAAATGTTATTTCTCGGTTATTTGACCTTACCTATATTTGGTAATGTTGCTCTGCTGACTCCAATAATATCAACCAGCATCTTCATAGATAAACACATAGTCACCATTATCAGTCCACCTACAGATAATAAATATAACATAAACACATATTATAAATATAACATAAACACATATTATAAATATAACATAAACACATAGTCAATATTATAAATATAACATAAACACATAGTCAATATTATAAATATAACATAAACACATAGTCAATATTATAAATATAACATAAACACATTATAAATATAACATAAACACATAGTCAATATTATAAATATAACATAAACACATAGTCAATATTATAAATATAACATAAACACATTATCAGTCCACCTAGAGTCACCATAGTAATCAACATACAAATTTCACGAATATACAATGGGGCTCTAAGCTCCTGTTTCATGTGATTCCAAGCCGAGCATACTGGCAACTAAATACCATATATAACAAAGCCCCCATCTTAGAAACAGCTCCTGCTGACTGAGGTCGATAGAAAAATGAAGGGAAGAGAAATCGTCAAAATGGATCCGTAATTTCGGGAGAAGGGTTGGCTCTGAGAGCCGAGCGACCGCTTGTTAACTTCTGAAGACGGAATCATATGTTGTTAGTTAGTTGTATTTTACGTCCGCTTCCACCGAGGTGATATCGCAGACAATTGGAATCATATGGTGGGATACCCTTGAAAACCGTGGACCATAAACAGGATGTACAAGGTACACTAATCTACTCTTACCAAGTGTGATTTTATCAGATGTATTGAGTCTATACTAATCGGTACTTTAACTTCCAATACATTATATATGATATTACGGACAAGTTGATTTGATTAGATTATTGTATATATAGAAAAATTGGTAAAACATAAAAGAAAAGTTCCTGTATATAAACATGCCACTTTAAAACAAGATGTTAAAATTCGCTGTCATGAGAAGAGAGGGGGACGGTCATCTTCTCCATTCGTCATAATAAAATCAAGTTAAAACAAGAGGTCAAACTGATTAATGTTTGGTATTTTCAGTGAGGATAGAAAAAAAACGTAGGGAAAACGAATTCGCTCGCTTTATGTGGTGAGGGGGTTGGATGGCCGAATGGTTGGCGCATGCGCGATGCATTATAAGGTCTGTCATTGAGTCAACTGGCGTGGTTTCGATTCCCCGGTTGTACGTGACAAGGAGTAGGGTCGCCTGCCCAACCCCGTGGATTTTCTCCGGGTCCTCAGGTTTCCTCCCACTTCTAAAGCGCGAATTATTAAAATAAAACTGAACCATATGTTAGTCCCGAAATGACCTAGTAAAGCAAGGTACTTACCTAATGTAATTTTACCAGATGAATCAGATGGTAAGAGGAAGACGACTGGTACTAATAAAGACATAACAACTGCTGGACCTAGTATCACACATTGGTAGAAAGTAGATCTTCTAGATAGTTCTACAGACACTGCTACAACTTCAAAAGACTCCGGATGCATCACTGTCAAAATTTCACCCTGAAGAGTCTTGGTGGAAACTAACCATTGGGAATTCCTGTTAATCTGTACGGTATCGGTCTGGAATGTCACCTCACCCGTAGGGTTCAGGAATTTCAGATGGACTTGTTGAAGGCTGTAGATGTTGGAAGCCAACTCCAGGTGACAGACGTGGGCATCAAATGGAAAAGCGGCGATGTTTAAAGGGCAGTAACTCCTGATGTTAGCGTGGGTTGACCACGTGACGGTGCCATCATGGTGTAGAGTTACCAGTTCGTTATCGAAATGTTTATACGACCCGTATTGACTGAAATAGAAAACGAATGAGTAATACAAGGCCCTACAAGATGGCAGGGATGCGAAGAGGTGGCGGGGGTAGCATGCATTACGCTTTCGTGGTTATTAACGGTACAGGTCAGGGGCGGATCCAGGATTTTCAGAAAAGGGGGCGGACTGACGGGCAATCAACCAATTCACAAACCGACTCGTTTCGGAGTAAATTACTTTTTCCTGTCTAAACTGACTGTTAATTCCTTTCCCGCGAGATTATATGGGGTAAAAAAATTGTTCGCCATCGCAAAAATAGGGGTGGGGTGGGGGTGGCTGGATCCGCGCCTGGGTTTCGTCTACTATACAAATCGTGAGAGCTGGGTTGAATGGGTGCTAACTGGTACCGAGATAGACGATAGAGAAATGAAAATGAAATGGGGTTTGACGTCCTACTGTTCTACTCCGACTGGGCTAATGAAGACGGGCATACGCCATACAGTATACAATGAGGACAATTTTGACCGGAGAGTGGCACTACGGCCTACTTTTGTGGCCTGCTGCTATGGTCTACTCTTATATCGAAGTCCAACTGTCATTCAAGGTTTGTTTTACGTGCTAGCCAATGTGTACATGGGACCTCGGTTTATCGTGCCATCCGAATGACTAGACATTTACAGCTAAATGTGTCAGTATTTTAATGGAAAGCTTACGTGTGGATAAGTTTGAGCTCTGGTTTCCAGACTTTAGAAGCAGGAACAGTGATGGTATGTAAACCAACGTATTCAGTGGTATTCCAGGACAGACGTGGATCCTGCCATGACTAAAATAAACAAAATAACTCAACTATTAAAAAATACAATTCATATACATGTCATTAGGGGTTTAAGACGGATGTTTTAGAAAGGAACAGTGTCCTGTCGTTTGGATGACAAGAAAACCCTAGGTCCCGTAAAAGAATCCTTAACAGTTGAGGGGGGTTGGATGGCTGAATGGTTAACGTGTGCGCGCTTGTATCATAAAGTCTGACATTGAGTCAACTGGCGTGGATTCGAGTTCCCGGTTGTACGTGACAAGGAGTAGGGTCGCCTGTCCAACCTCGTAGGTTTTCTCCGGGTCCTTCGGTTTCTTCCCACTGCTAAAGAACCCTACGCGCAAGCGAATTATTGAAATAAAATTAAA
Organism: Patella vulgata; assembly: GCF_932274485.2. NCBI lineage: Eukaryota > Metazoa > Mollusca > Gastropoda > Patellidae > Patella > Patella vulgata. The sequence continues at coordinate 6,440,488 of NC_065882.2, read as the reverse complement.
CCATATGTTAGTCCCGAAATGATCTAGTTTGTGTCGAGTGGACGTTAAACCCTATTTCTCTCTCTCTCTCTCTCTCTCTCTCTCTCTCTCTCTCTCTCTCTCCCTCCCTTAACAGTTGCGATTTGATGAAGGGGGAGAGACAGAGAGGGAGGCGCACACACACCAACACAAACACTAGGTCATTTCGGGACTAACATATGGTTCAGTTCTATTTCAATAATTCGCTTGCGCGTAGGAGTCTTGAGCAGTGGGAGGAAACCGGAGGTTGGATAGTCAAACCTCTACTTTTATTGAAAATAACCACTCGATACATACTTTCGGGACAATGTATCTTTAACCATGTTTATAAAGCTACAGAGTATGGGTTGTAATAATAATGGACGTGTGTAAGACATACCGTATATAAGGCTACAGATGATTGGAGCTCTTCGTTCACTTCATCCTAAAATATGAAAAATCATCAATTTATTGTGAATTTGTCTGTGGTGTCCAGAATATTGTATATATGACTTGAGATTATATTAGATAATAACAGACTTGGCATCACTGTGGTTATTTTGAGAATAACATACGGTACACAGATAACTAAGACCATTCCCCGAGTTCACAAAGCATTCTCAGACTTAAATTAAGAATTTACTCAACTTTCAGTCACTGTTTATGAGAAATATCTTTAATCCAGAAACACAAAACTTTGCACATAGTTTCTTATTGATGTATTTGATACATTAAAACAACAAAAGTTTAGAAAGGGCTATATTTTAGTTAAATAATGTGAACAATTTTTAAGTCTGAGAATGCTTTATGAACTCGGGGCCAGATATAAACGGGGCCACGATGCCTCAGTGAGTAAGACGATGGATCGCTAACCCGGAGTTCCAGTGTTTGATCCCGGTGTTGGCCGAGAAAGTTCAGCGGGATTTCTGGCGTTGTTCCATCTTGTCAGTAGTGCAGGACGGAGGATCTGGCAAGGAACAACGTGTACATATTGACGTGCAGGTAAAGGATCCTTGACAGTTGGAAGTCAAACTAAGAGTAGGTCGTATTGCCGCTGTCCGGGCAAACTTTGCCTCATAGCACACTGTATGGCGTACTGGAACATGTAAAGAACGTTGTATTAACAACACCAAACACTCGTTGTCGGTTCTTGTCGATGACTAGTAAGACGGTTTTGTCAAAATTTCAATTATTCTTAAAGATACATTATGGGAGATTCGATAACGAGTTGGCAGTTCTCACTATAATAGTTAAAAACTAGATAATGTAAAGGAAATTTGCTGAAAATTTCATTCAAATTGATCCACTATGAACCGAGAACTAAGCAATTGAAATATCCGCCTAGCCTCGACCATCATTACTAAAGTCAGTACGACAAACAGAATAGTCTCGATTATCCATTTAATCGTTAAATAGTGAAGGAAAGTAGTAAATCGGCTCATAATCCACCAAAGATCGCAGGCTAGTGATGCTATCTAAGAGTTGATTATGGTCTGGATACGTTAATTAATGTCTAATTAATAAGTAAGATAACATTTCAGGCCTAAAGAAAGACCTGCAATAGACAGATTTAGCTCTTGCATAATGTATGTTTTAATCAACGACAATTATAGCACTTTGGGGTTTTGTTGTCCAAATTTAAACTATCCATAATTTTGTCATGATTTGTAGAATGTGCATATCTATACCATAGTTTTTCTTGTCGGTCACTTTTTGCAATACTTTGGTCGTTATTGGCGGTTCTGATATAGGGTAATAACTACTGAAGATGTAATTGGGTGATTGAGCAGATAACTCGCGACTAGAATAACGCGCATGTGAATCCAGGGGTGGGCCTAGAAATTCTCGGGTTTTATTTTAGCCTGTCGCCTACTTGTTTGCACGAGACGAAAACCCGAGTTCCAACGTTTAGACGGAAAGGCCGTTGTCGGGGCAAAATCTCTTCACAGGCATTGCTCACATGACAATACAAAACAAAAGATACGGTATTTTTTAGTCTCAAACGTTGGGTATCATTATTTTCCGTTTATTCGACATGCGGTGCGGTGTAAGTTACAGAAATACAGACTTACCAATCCGTGTATAGCAGTAATAGTTACGTCTACGGTTACTAGTACGGTGTCGTTAGACGCAGATGCTGGACGTAAATCTTTGATATAATAATCATCGAGTAGATGTAAATAAAGATGTGATTCGTTGTCCACGTGAATTTTAACATCGTCTGAATGTGGATGACCTGTAAGATGAAGAAAATGTTGGTTGTATTCTATGGACTAAAAGTAAAACTAAATACATTATGGACTAAAAGTAGACATTGCTTCCCTGGATGTAAAATGGAGGAAAATGTACGTTGTGGTCTAGTATGATAATATAAAACTATAGCTAAGGCCAATAGTCTCCCCTGGTTTATACAACGTCACGTCTCACGAGTGATTATTTTACGTTTGAGCAAAGCTGTGAAAAGCTCAGTTATACCTGTCGTGTCGGGCTGAGACCGTGTTGAAGCAGGGAGAGTGAGTTCCCTTGGGATGTAGGGAAACGAGAGTGAGTTCCCTTGGAATGGGCGAGGAAGAATGCGAGGGAGAGAAATAATCAGAAGCCTAGTAATTGAATACATATGGTATGAGTATCAACACCACAATACCCCTAGTTTCCTAAACATAAAATCCCAACCCTAACCCTCTTCCAAAATTAAATATACATTAGTTAAGAGTTTTATAAAGAGTTGGCCATTCTTTCTATAATAATTCAAAAATAGATGATAAAAATTTCAGTCAAATTACTTTGTTCTGAACGGAATTGTCACTGTAAGAAGTTTGGACTAGAAATAGGCATCACTTGTATCCTCACCGTCTATGAAAATTGGCGATTGTTTGATTGACAAACAATAACTCCACCCACATATTCTCGATTACCAAGTAACATGCTCAATGGCTATGGTAGCCTCGCTTGGCAGGATTTTCATCACCAGTTTCCGGTTGTGACATCGGCGAGTAACGGTAAACCTTAGCTTGGTCCGCCATTTATTGATTAAATTTTAAGTGGACGAGGCTGTTTAAATCTAAACCGTATACAAGCCATCCATGGGTCTACAGAGTTGATGTTAAGCTTGTCGTGTAAATAAAGGTCTAATTAATAATTTCTATAACATCTGAAACCTAAATAAAGAGAGAGAGAAATGGGGTTTAACGTCCACTCGACACAAACTAGGTCATTTCGGGACTAACATATGGTTTAATTTTATTTACATAATTCGCTTGCGCGTAGGGGTCTTTAGCAGTGGGAGGAAACTGGAGGACCCGGAGAAAACCCACGAGGTTGGACAGGCGACCCTACTCCTTGCCACGTACAACCGGGGATTCGAAACCACGCCAGTCGACTCAATGACAGACTTTATGATACAGCGCGCGCACGCTAACCATTCAGCCATCCAGCCCCCCCTAAATAAAGACTTGCAATAGGCAGATTTAGCTCTTGCGTAATGTATATTTAAGCTTGGTTTGCGTCTGAAAAACCCACGAGGGCAATATGCTTGGTTTGGTTGATATGTGCTACTACTAGTCTGGGTATAACCGGGAAGCGCTTAATCCATGAGGTCCTCCTTACCCCCCCCCCCCCCACCATCACCAATCTGATTGGAGCCATGATTGCTTGGTGATTAAGACGCTTGCTCATTAGGTGGCCCCATGCCAGATGACCTAGCAAATAACAGTGTCTAGTCCTGCAGATGGTACAAAAAACCCGAGGTCCCAGTCAGGGACACAGTATAATGTTCATCTTCAGTAGTCTCATTGTACAGAAAAGTAGGGACGTTAAACCCCATTTCAATTGAGTTTTCATTTTAGAAAAAGAGAGAGACAGGGAGAGGGATATGGGGTTTAACGTCCACACGACACAAACTAGGTCATTTAACGTCCACTCGACCTTATGATAAAACGCGCACGCGCTAACTATTCAGCCATCCAACACCCCAGTTTTCATTTTAAAGATTGCTGATCGAGGAGGAAGAACTTGTTGATATACGCTAGACACCGTTCTATTTTTAAATATTTAAACTACTGATGCTTATTGTAAACGCGACGCCATCACATATTGTACGTGCCTCAACAAACATGTTACACAATGGACACCATTTATCTTGAACCGACATGTTTATGTATTTAATAAAAAACGGTTAAAAAACTTTCCAAATTAACGACTGACACGGGGGCAATTAATCAATTCAATTTGGTTATAAACAAACTTGTCATTCGCCAATTTAGACATCATGTAAATGACGTTTCTTAAACATGTGATGTAAATGACGTTAGGGCATCTTGGACATGTGATGTAAATGACGTTAGGGTATCTTGGACATGTGATCTAAATGACGTTAGGGCATCTTGAACATGTGATGTAAATGACGTTAGGACATCTTGAACATGTGATGTAAATGACGTTAGGGCACCTTGGACATGTGATGTAAATGACGTTAGGGCATCTTGGACATGTGATTTAAATGACGTTAGGACATCTTGAACGTGTGATGTGAATGACTTTAGGACATCTTGAACATATCATGTAAATCACGTAAGGATATCTTGAACATATGATGTAAATGACGTTAGGACATCTTGAACACATAATGTAAATAACGTTAGGACAACTTGAACATACATGTATAATGTAAATGATGTTAGGACAACTTGAACATATAATGTAAATGACGTTAGGACAACTTGAACATATAATGTAAATGGCATTAGGACAACTTGAACATATCATGTAAATGACGTTAGGACATCTTGAACATATAATGTAAAGGACGTGAGGACATTTAGTTTATTATTTCTAATAATGCTATGACTCTCTAACCAGGACGAAAAACCGAGGTCCCGTGTTCACATTGGCAGGCAAGTAAAGGATCCCTTGGCAGATGGAATTTGATGTAAGAGTAAACCATAGTACCGCTGCCCCGTCAAAATTTCCCTCAGCACAATTAGAGCAGAACGTTAAACCCCATTTCATTTCATTTTCTATCCAGGCGGTCCCGGGCTCGATCCCCGATTTGGCCCAGAAAGTTCCTTGGTATTTTTAAGCCTGGTTTCACCTTTTAACTGATGAGGAACAGTGTCCAGTCGTTCGGGTGGGACAAAAATCCACGGTGCCGTCTACTCGTTGACTTGCACATAAAGAACCCTGACAATTGAAATCATCCCGGTTGGTGCAGAAAAAAGGGATGTTAAAACTCCATTGCATTTCCGAATGGTTAGCACGTGCGTGCTGTATCATACGGCCTGTCATTGAGTCAACTGGCGTGGTTTCGAATCCCCGGTTGTACGTGACAAGGAGTAGGGTCGCCTGTCCAACCTCGTGGGTTTTCTCCGGGTCCTCCGGTTTCCCCCCACTCTTAAAGACCCCTACGCGCAAGCGAATTAATGAAATAAAATTAAACCATATGTTAGTCCCGAAATGACCTAGTTTGTGTCGAGTGGACGTTAAACCCCATTTCTCTCTCTCTCTCTCTCTCTCTCCATTGCATTTCTTTCTAGAAATATTGATTACTGAAAGTGACATGGTTTTTTGGGGGGCGTGTTTTTTTGGGGGACACCCAGTAGCCTATGTAAGTTGGTTTTTAACTTTAATTACAACCCCTCCCATTACATGTAGAGTAAGAAACGATTTGAGGGATTTGAGGGATTAACATAATCCAAACTCAACACTGGAGTTTTGCCAAATAAATCAATCTATAAATAGATCCATACTTTTGTTGGTTTTTTGGGGTTTTTGTTTTCTTTTTTAAAAGAATTATTTTCGATGTGACATTTATGTACAGATGACGGGGGTAGGGAGGGGGGGGGGGGCGGAAAGCAGGGCTATGGCTCTCTAATCAGGAGATTCATCTATATTTCTTTTCGGAATGGCCACCATTCCAAAAATCGGTATATTGTTTTGTAATGTGATTCTGCTCTGTTTCACATCTGGCACACACACAAAGACTAAATAAAACAATTTAATTCCATTAAATGGAAGTAGAATAAATACTTCTCAAAATTCTCGAAGAATACTTGGTGTTTTTGATTAAAATCGTCGATGTAGGTCAACTAGCTTAGTGAGCTAACTGTAGATAGGCAGCCTAAGTTTAGTATAGCGCGTGTTTAATCCCACTGTTGGTCGTGAAAGCTGCTCGAATGTTTTCCGACCTGTACCTTAGCGTTCACTAGCCTCCGTAGCACCACGGCCTTAGACAAATTGCCCTAATAGCACTTGATTAGCCGGGATGGGGCAGAGACGGTAAACCCAGTTAAGCCCGTCGTACACGAGCAAATTTTCTTTGAAAAATGGAGATTTGTCAAAGAAATTTGCTCGTGTACGAGAGGAAATTTGCCACATTAATTTTCATTTGCCATATGAGATTTGAAAAAGAAAATTTGAAGAGACCGTCAAAGAAATATGTCAAATTGTCTTTGCTCGTGTACGACGGGCTTTATCAGGCCATCCATCGTGCACCATGGAAAATCACGATGAACTTGCACGGCCAATGCAGGGATCGAACACGTGACCTCCAGACTAGCGAGCCAGCGTCTTACCTACTTAGCCACTGTGGCTCCATTTCATTTCAAAGAAAGGGAACACCATTCCCACACGTTCCTACAACACTACCCAATTGACTAAGTGTAATAATTTTTTTTAATCCGTGAAAATTTTAATCTATTTATATAGAATAAAATAGAACCGAATAGAAATAGAACCGAATAGAATATAGAATAGAACCGAATACAATATGAAATAGAATAGAATAGAATGGAATAGAATAGAAATAGAACCGAATAGAATAGAATGAAATAGAATAGAATACAGAATAGAATAGAATGAAATAGAATAGAATACAGAATAGAATAGAAGCGAATAGAAATAGAACCGAATAAAAATAGAATAGAACCGAATGGAATAGAAATAGAATAGAATTTTATTGTGTCGAAACGTCCTTTGAGTACAACATACAATATAGAAAGTATAAGACAACATGTATATGAATTACTATCTGGGTCAGACAAAAAAGATTTCACCGGCTTGTTTGTAGAACATATCACGGTTGTAAATTGACAAAAATAATCTAAAGATTTATGCATAATTAAAATTGTTAAAACATGAAATAATCAAAACATATTTACCTGTACAAAATAAAACAAAACAGGTAACGAAGCAAAGTAAAAATGGCGGCAACGCTTCCATCTTGCTGTGATTAAATGTATTGTTCTTCTAGACAACCTAACGTAGTGAAGTTTAAAATCGGAGTGGCGTCTCTCATTCACTCACAGGAAATACGCATTTCAAACCGAGGACATCAAAAATCAACAATATTGTTTACTGCAGGTCCACAATAAACAAACAAGATACACATAAAACGTCACGATTCTACACAAGTTTTACGAGGGAGCAGAAAACAGCGTGTACTTCGTCAGGTTTTTTGGGGCATTGATTATTGAAATAGAAATAGAAAACCCCCCAAAAAATCCCTTTGTTTTGAATTCAAATTTGAATCAACGTTAGAAAATGTGTGTCTTTTGTGTGTTCTGTAGCCAGTGGAAACTTTAAAAATGTGAAAAATTCACAAATATTTCATCACAGAAACTGATAACTGGTTATAAAATTATTATGTTCCACCGTCATGAATTGAAAATAATTAGCATAATTGTTTCTATAGTTACTACCAAATTCATAGATATTACAGGAATTCCAAAGAACACAGTAATTACACACAAATTACACAGAATAACACATAAACCGCACACAAAATAATATGAATTCAGTATAAAACAGTAACCGCACACAAAATATTATGGCATCAGAACAACACAATAACCGCACACAGAATATTATGAATTCAGTATAACACAGAATATTATGAATTCAGTATAACACATAAACCACATACAGAATATTATGAATTCAGAACAACACAGTAATTACGCGCAAAAATATACTGTTTCTACATTTTACTGTCTCCCCGTAGTTAAAAAATATTTTAAAATGTTAAAACTGATGTTATGACATTTTACTGTCTCCCCGTAGTTAATAAATAATAAAGTTTATTTTAAAATGTTAAAACTGATGTTATGACAAGTAATAATGTCAGTTTGTGATGAAACTAGTAAATAAATGAGAACATAATGGTTGTCCTTGCGTAACACCATGTACAGGACTGGTTTGGAGATTGAGAGAGAGAGAGAGACACACACACACACACGCACAGAGAGAGAGAGACACACACACACACGCACAGAGAGAGAGAGACACACACACACACGCACAGAGAGAGAGAGAGTGAGAGAGAAAGAGCTGTGATTTAACCTCCACTCAACACAAACTAGGGAGGAAACCTGAGGACCCGGAGAAAACCCACGTGGATGGCCGAACGGTTAGCGCGTAGATCTGTCAATTGCCATGGTTTCGAATCCCCGGTTGTACGTGACAAGGAGTAGGGTTGCCTGTCCAACCTCGTGGGTTTTCTCTGCATCCTCCGGTTTTCCTTCCACTGCTAAAGACCCCTACGCGCAAGCGAATTATTGAAATAAAATTGTACCATATGTTAGTCCCGAAATGACCCAGTTTGTGTCGTGTGGACGTTAACCCCTATTTCTCTCTCTCTCTCTCTCTGGTTATTTTGAGACTAACATATGGTTAATGTCTCATAAACACAATACTTAGGTTATTTTGAGACTTACGTGGATTAATTTTGTTTCTATGGCCTCGTATGCTATGCTTGGTTGGAGTATTTACCCGGACAGGATCGTTTCCGCGTCGAATTCAAACTGTCAACGGTTCATTTATGAGCACGCCAATGAGTACACGTTTTGTTGTCCCATCCGAACAACTGGGCCCAGTTTCCTTGTCAGATCAATGGGGAGAATCGGGCACTGAAACTCCTGAAGGTTCTTATCGGCCTACGATGGGAGTCGAACCGAGAGAATCTAGTCGAGAAGCCTGTGTCGTATTACGGATTGAATAAAGATCTGGGCCCTGTTTCTCGAAATCTTAACTAAAGATAAAATCCAAATTTTAGTAGATACTTCAATTTTGATTGGCTAAGCACTAAAATCAATCTAATATTATCCAATCAAATTACTAAAATTTGGATTTTATCTTAGTTAAAATTTCGTGAAACGGTCCCCTGGTTTTTTATGTCCTTACAATTATGTCCTTACAAGAAGCCATGGTGGCGCAGTGAGTATGGCGCTGGTTTGCTGACCAGTAAGTCCCAGGTTCGATCCCGGTGTTTCTCGGTGGTTTTCCGGTGTGGTTTCCCCTTTCCAATGGTGCAGGACGGAGGGTCTGGCAAAGAACGACAACTAGTCGTTTGGATGGGACTATGACATTAAACCTCGTCTCATTTCTTTGGATTTTCATTTCTGACCTTGCATAGGGGGTAATGTGGTCGAATGGTTAGCGCGTGTGCGTTGTATCATTATGTCTGTCATTGAGTCAACTGACGTGGTTTCGATTCCCCAGTTGTACGTGATAAGGAGTATGGTCGTCTGTCTAATCTCGTGGGTTTTCTCCGGGTCCTCCCACTGCTAAAGACCCCTACGCGCAAGCGAATTATTAAAATAAAATTGAACCATATGTTAGTCCTGAAACAAAGGCGAACCATGTGTTAGTCCCGTAATGACCTAGTTTGTGAAGATTTGGCGTTAAACACACCCCCCCCGCCTCTCTCTCTCTCTCTCTCTCTCTCTCTGACCTTGCAGAATGTAAGCCATTACCCTGTTAGTCGTATGGACCAAAAACGCTAAACCCCATCTCTCTCTCTTCTCTCTCTCTCTCTCTCTCGGGAGCCACGGTGGCTAGGTGGTTAAGACGCTGGCTCGCTAGCCTGGAGATCGGGTGTTCGATCCCTGCATTGGCCGAGAAAGTTCATCCTGATTTTCGAACGTGGTTTCCCCTTGTCAGTGGTGCAGAACGGAGGGCCTGACAAGGACAGCTGTCTAGTCCTTCGGATGAGACGAAAACCCGAAGTCCCGTGTATACATTAGAATGCACGTAAAAGATCCCTTGGCAGTTGAAATTCGATAAAAGAGTAGGCGATAGTAGGCAAAATTTCCCTCATAGCACATGTATGGCGTATACCCGTCTTCATTAGCCCAGTATAGGCGCAGAACAGTAGGACGTTAAACCCCATTTCATTTCATTTCATTTCTCTCTCTCTCTGACCTTGCATGTAAGCTATTAGCCCTGTTAGTTGTATGGACCCAAAGCGCTAAAGACAATATCATTCTAAGAATTATAAGCTTATCCGACCTCTGACACTTACAGGACCTCTTACCTTCACCTGACCTGACCCCTAACCCCTGCCTGACCTCGAACACCTGCCTTTGTTCACTGCAAATTAATTGCAATACATGAGTGGTGGAATGGTTCTGGCCTTGGTTTTAATCACGAGAGAGAAAGAGAGAGAGAGAGAGTGAGAGAGAGAGAGATGGATTTAACGTCCACTCAACACAAACCAGGTCATTTCGGGACTCAATTTTATTTCAACAATTTGCTTGTGCGTAGGGGTCATTAGCAGTAGAAGGAAACCAAAGAACCCGGAGAAAACCCACGGGGTTGGACATGCGACCCTACTCCTTGTCACCTACAATTATACCGGGGAATCGAAACACCACCAGCTGACTAAATGACAAACCTAATGATACATTGGAAATATTGGTCAAATTGTTGCGAACTCTAGTATACTTGCCCTTGAATTGCTAAATGTCAATCAAAGAAATACCAAAATGTAATGATTTTACATTGACATCATCGGGATTGACCCACTGCTTCAGTTTTTTTACAAAACAGTGGGACATTTTATTTTAGCAGTGCCCTGCAATCGGGCTAAAGCAAGGTATACACCATTATGTTATGAAAATGTGATCCTATAAAAATCTACAGGCTCGTGTCCCCATATAAAAATATTTACAGGCCCATGTCTCCATAAATATATATAATACAGGCCTGTGTATTCATAAACATCTACAGGCCCATGTCTCCATAAATATATCTACAGGCCCATGTCTCATAAATAACTACAGAGAGAGAGAAATGGGGTTTAACTTCCACTCGACACAAACTAGGTCATTTCGGGACTAACATGGTTTTAATTTTATTTCAATACTTCACTTGTGCGTAGGGGTCTTTAGCAGTGGGAGGAAACCGGAGAAAACCCAAGAGGTTGGACAGGCGACCCTAACCCTTGTCACGTACAACCATGGATTTGAAACCACGCCAGTTGACTCAATGACAGGCCTTATGATACAGCGCGCACGTGCTAGCCATTCGGCCATCCGACCCCCTAAATAACTACAGACCAATGCTTCCATAAATCCCTACAGGTCCATGTAAATAAATAAAATGTATAAAATAAACTGATAAATATTTTTATTGAGTTTTTCATAGAATGTTGATAATATGTACAAATGTCTGTAACTTCTTCAATATCTAATCATTAACATACAAATTGGCCATGTTCAAACAATTAAATTAAATGTTCTTAAACCATGCAGATGACATTTTTATATCGGTACAATGTTTAGGTCTTGTAACTTTGTGCTATGTTTGGTCTGTAAGTATGAGAATATCTTCTGAAAGATCTGATAATTAACTTACAAATTGTATACTTTCAAGGATTATACATTTAAACATACATTATGCAAGAGTTAAATCTGCCTCTTGCAGGTCTTTCTTTAGACCTGAAATGTTATCTAAATTATTAATTAGACATTAATTAACTTATCTAGGCGATAATCAACTCTCGATACCATCTTATCCGTCCGATTTCCATTGGATTTGAATCTAAACTGCTTTTCAACGTCTGCTGATGATTAAACGCAAAAATGGATAATCGAGACTTTGTTAATTATTGTGAAAGGGGCAAGGCAACAATGACAATCGAGGCTACAAAGATTTTAAAATGCGTTTTCTCAGCTTAGAGTGAAGCAATTTTTCTGAAATTTTCAGAATATTCCCTTTACATTATCTAGTTTGTAACTATTATAGTGAGAACTGCCAGCTCTTTATCTAATCTTCCATAATGTATCTTTAAATGTTCTTAAACCAAATATATGGTTCACTCAAGTAGGCTAATAATAATTAAAATACAAATTGTAGATGTTTATGTCTACTCATTTAGACTAATGTGTGATATCAGTAACAGTGTATGTATTTTGTTACACTGTCCTATGTATATACATTAAAATAGTAAACATATCATCTAATTCAACACTGCCATTTTCAAAATATTACATGTATGCCAAGATTCTCTATGCATCATTAATTGTGTTTTCAGAAAATATTAAATTGCTCTAATAAAATAAGTGTATCAATAGTCGATCACTTGCCGGCTTGGATTCAATTGGACTAAAAGATTTTAAACGAAGATTATCTGTTGGCGATGATTTTTCACAACATCCTATATATCGTCTACAAAGAGACTTGATGTTTACCAATTTTACAATTCGTCATATCTTTGTAAATACAAAATGGAATTGAACCATTCTTTGTAAATACAAAATGGAATTGAACCATTCTTTGTAAATACAAAATGGAATTGAACCATTCTTAGAGTGGTATTCCTGTTAGAGATTCCACTTTCACAGTATTGTTGTTTGCAAGTGATTAATATTGCTTAAAATGGCACATGGGAGGTGTAAGGAAGTAAGCTGCAGCGTGTGATCAAGAATCAGATTAGTGGTCTTAATCCAAAGTTGATAACAGGAGTTACTTCCCTTGTGTTTAGCAAAACTCATAAAATTCGTATTCACTTTTACAGATCAGAGAGGAAATCGGAAAGAGTTTAACATGAGATATCAGACTTTGATTTTGAATTCACGATTTACCCATCAATCAGGGGTCAAATCCACAAAAACTTACAATTTAAGGATACTATCATTTAATTACGTTCAGGCCCCAAATTCACAAAACATTCTCAGGCTTAAGTAGGGTGACCCACCATAAATAAATATCTCCATATATCTCGACAATTTCGCCACAATATTTATATACATACCAAGCCTTAAATCAGTTTCACACAATTATAGTCACTAAATAAACGATCATGTTGTACTTAATAAGCTATGACCATTAATCATCTATAAATAATAGACTGAAAACTGGTTCCATGTGTCGTCCCTAACATCCAGACACTTTTGAGTAAAAGATAGGTTACGTGCCCTTGTTTTGAAATTAGTCTCGCTTAACCAGTCTATCGACCATTCTAGGGCTGATTGACAGGTCGGGATAATCAAGACTACTTTTTTACGAAACATAACAGAAAGCTAGAACAAGAAATTGAATTTAGAAATGAGCACGTTAGCTAGCTCAACAATTGTTTTAAGAAGCTTGTAAAAGTAAAATGAAACTACAGCTAGTATCATGTTCCTGTCTAACCCGAGTGTTTCTGAGATATTATTTGTACTAAACCAAAAGATGCCGCTCTTAACGGTATAGTTAATGATAAAGCGATTTAAAAAATGAAACGAACGTAATTTCTAAATCTGCTGTAATAACCAAGAAGCTTAATTTCACTGCTATTGAAAATCGTCAACAATAATTTTTTTACGGCTGTAATAGTTGATAGATTTGTAGAGAATTGCACATGCCATGGCTATTTATAGTATCATACTGTCAGAAAGTTGGCCTTGACACGGCGAATGTGCACGCTTCAGTGGTAGTCTCGAACTATCAGCGGTGGACTGTATTTCTGTAGGTGCGTGGGCCACCCTAGCTTAAGTTAAGAATTTACTCAAAATTGATCTCCTTATTTTAACTAGTTCTTTATAAAACTTGTGTTGTTTTAATGTAGCAAATACATCTATACGAAACTATGTGCAAAGATATTTCTCATAAACAGTGATTGAAAGTTGAGTAAATTCTTAAACTAAGTCTGAGAATGTTGTGTGAACTCAGGGGGCCAAATCCCACAAATTTTACCTCTCAGACAGTGAAAAGGTTGAATTCTTAAATTTTTGTATGTTTTTGCGGATAAGGCACCGGATTTATGAATTAGTCTCAACAAATGATGTACTTTGTGTTTATGATTCTCTTGACCAACAATCTTGTTTACAAGTTGGTCTAGACACTGGCTGATAAAACAACTCGAGCACTAATAATAGTATGATTCTATGAACCGGAGATACAAGTCATTAACATCCAGTCAACATGTAACATATTACAAGCGATAATAGTCATTAACATCCAGTTAACATGTAACATATTACAAGAGATAATAGTCATTAACATCCAGTTAACATGTAACATATTACAGGAGATACTAGTCATTAACATCCAGTCAACATGTAACATATTACAGGAGATAATAGTCATTAACATCCAGTTAACATGTAACATATTACAGGAGATAATAGTCATTAACATCCAGTCAATTCGTAGTGCTCATCAAATATTTACATTCCAATAATTTTTACGGTTATTCATACCGATTTTTTACTATTTATTAAAAGAATCTAATCTGTTGTTGTGCATCCCATCATGTATTTACTACTTATTTACGAATATTTACATTTCAATAATTTTTACGGCTAATTTCATACCGATTTTTTACCATTCAAATATTTACTACTATAAATTTATTGAAATCAACTTTTTTTCAAATATAAATAAACAAACAGAATATATTGAAAAGGATTTACAGTATCGCATATTCGAGTAACATTTGAATGATGACTTAGAATATTCAAACATTAAATTCAGCATTCAAACTGACCACTACAACGGAACATATCTAAAATCATTTTTAACAATTCGCATGACTTTCACTTTCTTTGTCACCATGTATGAAAAAAGAAAATCTCAGAAATGAACGTCAATATTTTTTTTTTTTAGTTTATTCATCCTCTGCCTTATCATCTTCATTTTCATCATCATCGTCATCATCTACATCATCCTCATCGTCATCATCACCAGCCACTTCAGCATTCTGGAGTTCCAATTGTTCTAATTGTTTAGCCAGTTCAAATTCTTCCCAGTCAGATACAACTCGAGGCTGAAGAAAAAAACAAAACCAAAACGTGTGTCAATTTATTGAAATGCTAAATGAAATGGGGTTTAACGTCCTACCGTTCTGCTCCTTTACTGGGCCAATGAAGACGGGCATACGCCATACAATGTGCTATGAGAGAAATTTTGCCCGGACAGCGGCACTATGGCTTACTCTTATATCGAATTCCAACTGCCAAATGTAGGGATTGAACACCTGACCTTCAGGCTAGCAAGCCAGCGCCTTACCCACTTAGCCACCATGACCCTGTTTCTTGTTCTACTGTTTTGCTCCTACTGGGCTAATGAAGATGAGTGCACATCATCATACAGTGTACTATGAGGGAAATTTTGCCCGGGCATCGGCACTATGGCCTACTCTTATTTCGAACTCCAACTGCCAAGGGATCTTTTACGTGCACACCAATGAATACACAGGAACTCGGTTTTCCGTCCCATCTGAGAGAGGGGTTCAACGTCCTCTCCACACAAACTAGGTCATCTCGGGACTAACATATTTTTCAATTTCATTTCAATAATTTGCTTGTGTCTGTAGGGGTCTTTAGCAGTGGGAGGTAACCCTACTCCTTGTCACAAACAACTGGGGAATCGAAACCAGAAATGAAATGAAATGGAGTTTAACGTCCTACTGTTCTGCTCCCAACCTGGGCTAATGAAGACGGGCATACGCCATACAGTGTGCTATGAGGGAAATTTTGCCCGGACAGCGGCACTACGGCCTACTCTTATATCGAATTCCAACTGTCAAGGGATCTTTTACGTGCACGCCAATGTGTACACGGGACCTCGGTTTTTCGTCCCATCAGAACGACTAGACAGCTTTCCTTGTCAGCCCCTCCGTCCTGCATCACTGACAAGGGAGAACCACGCCGGAAAATCTGGATGAACTTTCTCGGCCAATGCAGGGATCGAACACCCGACCTCCAGGCTAGCGAGCTAGCGTCTTACCCACTTAGCCACGTGATCCCCGAATCGAAACCAAGTCAGTGAACTCAATGAGAGACCTTATCATACAACACGCTAACCATCCGAAAATATAAATAAACTTACCGGTTGTTGTACACTGTATACACCTTTATCAGCTTCTATACTTTCTTTTATAGATAATATAGCTTTATTTAATACTTCTAATCCTTCTGTTCTCTCTAACGTCTGGGTTGTTACTACATATAATGGTGGAGCAATTAAATTTATCTACAAACAAACAAAAAAAATATGTTTAAAATTGTAAGAACGACCCGAATTGACAGAGAGAGAGAGAGAGAAATGGGGTTAAACGTCCACTCGACACAACCTATTTCAATTATTTGCTTGCGCGTAGGGGTCTTCAGCAGTGGAAGGAAACCACAAGGTTGAACAGGTGACCCTACTACTTGTCACGTACAAACGGGAAATCGAAATCATGCCAGTTGACACAATGACACCCCACCAGTTGACAGAATTGCAATCGAGTGACAAAGAATTTAGTCCTGTCCCAGTTCTGTCAGTTCCGACTACGGAGGCGGTGTGAGTAGAATCGTTGATCGAGATTTTTTGTTATGCAGTTGACACATGCACTGTATACCAAAATCCACCTTTTCACTCAACTGTCACTATTTTGGGGAACGTTTAATCGTGTATCCCCTCAGTATCTAATGAGCCCCAACCCATACTATCCAAAGAGTTCAAACTGTTAATTTTGCAATATTATTCAACAATTTACAGTTGGGTAGATTGGCATACATGGATGAAGTATCTTATCTAAGGACACAGAATCTGATACACAATTCATGTCTCAAATTCTTCTTAAATGGCTTTGGTATGGTCACGTGTCCAATGAAAATGAAAACAACTGACTGAATCTTAGTGTTGGTCGTAAGATGCACTGTACTGTCCCTGAGTGTCTATAGCAATACAGAATTCACTGAATATGAAAACAAAATCATTAAAAGGGAGACAATCTGTACAATGCCTGGATGGAGATTTTTGCCCTGAAAGTGATGTTTCCACAATTTAATAGAATTTAATCAGTCAAAATGGGATTTAACGTCCTACTGTTATGCTCCGACTGGGGTAATGAAGACGGGCATATGCCATAGAATGTGCTATGAGCGAAATTTTCCCCAGGCAGTGGCACTATGGCCTACTCTTATATTGAATTTCAACTGCCAAGGGATCTGTTATGTGCATACCAATGTGTACACAGGACTCGGTTTTTCATTCCATCTGAATAACTAGACAGCTGTCCTCGTCAGACACCACTGACAAGGGGAAACCACATCTGAAAATCACGATGAACTACACCCCATCTGTATAACTAGGCAACAATTTATTTGTGTCATAAAGATATCTTGAACAGTTTAAGAAATACTTGGACGAACAGAGCCAATTTTATATCCCTCCCTTAACTTTTTTGATGATAGAAAATAAAATCGATCCTTAAAAAAACCACACATACTTTGATTGGTAATGATTCTGTGGTAAATTCAAGTCCTTTTTTCAAAGCCCTTTTAACGGCATCAACGCCTTCATAATTAGTACAAGCTACTTCGATATCAGCTCGTATTTTAACTTGTTGTGGTGTTAATCTTCGCTTGATATTCTCCAATAAAACAGCCCGCGTTCTTTCATCAATATCGCATTCATCCAGTGTTTCAGGATTCCTGTAATAGAAAAACAAATAATGTCACAAAGATCTCAACAGACAAACAAATAATTTAAATCTATGAACATCCTTTGCAGGATTTGGAATCATTTGTAATCTGAACTATTGGAAAAGTTGAGTCTCTGAAATGAAATAGGGTTTAACGTCCTACTGTTCTGCTCCGACTGGGTTAAAGAAGATGGACACGCCATACAGTGTACTATGAGGGAAATTTTGCCCGGATTGCGGCACTACGGCCTACTCTTATATCGAATTCCAACTGTCAAGGGATCTTTTACGTGCACGCCAATGTGTACACGGGGCCTCTGTTTTTCGTCTCATCCGAATGACTAGACAGCTGTCCTTGTCAGGCCCTCCGTCCTGCATCACTGACAAGGGGGAACCACGCCGGAAAATCTGGATGAACTTTCTCGGCCAATGCAGGGATCGAACACCCGACCTCCAGGCTAGCGAGCCAGCGCCTTACCCACTTAGCCACCGTGGATCCCCTCAGAACAATAGAACGTTAAACCCCATTTCATTTCATTTTCCTTGCAAAGCAGCCTCCATCCTACATCACTGACATGGGGAAATCGTGCTAAAAAAATGGTTTTGTGTGGGGCACACAGTGGTGTGTTTTTTGTAGGAACTAATTTTGACATAAGACTTTGAGTAGATTGTTTCAGAGCCTTGATACAATACACTGTAACCACGGTATCGTTGTCAGGGGATTTAGAGGAGTTAAATATCGACTAGGACTTTTGGTAGATCTGATTAAAACACAGATCCTATTTCGTTTTTACTTGTCTTTACTACACTAGGATCTGGAAGAGTTGTTATATAACCCACGTTCTGGATGATGTGAGGGATTAGCCAATGAAACGGTCTGTTGCAGCTAGTTCTTGGCGTGAGGTGCACGGAACTGTGCGTAACCCACTAGAAACATCAACGCTGATTGGTTAATCAAATATCGGACGTCATAGGGTCCTTTGACACAATCTTCCAATACAACCAGTCAGATCTTTATGTAGTGTAGGCCATCGAAAGTATAAAAAACGAAAACGAAATATAGATCTGTATCTTAATCAGATTGGACATTCGGTAGATTGTTCTAGAGCCATGACACAATACTTACAATACAGAATGTTTAAACATTTCATACGCAATACCAGGTTTCTTGTAAACATCATCAAAATGCCAGGCTGTTTTCATGTGGAGATTCTCTAATTCTTCATTTGATTCATATTCTAGAACTTCTGCAACATGTCGTAATATACTGCTAACCTGAAAATATAGTCATATTATAGAGAGAGCAATAGGAGAGAGAGAGAGAGAGAGAGAGAGAGAGCGAGAAGGGGGGGGGGGTACAAGTTAACCTCCACTCCACACAACATATGGTTCAATTTTATTTCATTAATTCATTTGCATGTAGGGGTCTTATAGCAGTGAAAGGAAACTGGAGAACTCTGAGAAGGCGCACAAGGTTGGACATGTGACCCTACTCCTTGTCACGTACAAGTGGGGAATCGAAACCATGCCACTTGACTCAATGACAGACCTTATGATGCAACGCGCATGCATTAACCAGCCCCCCCCCCCCTATTCATAATCAAATAAACAATACTCCTAGTGAATACATCTGTCATTGGATACTGGTATACGTTATGCAGAGTGCTATGAAATTTTACCAGGATTGTCTGGTTAGCAAGCAAGAGCCTTACCCACTGAGCTATCAGACAGAGATATCCATCATAGGTTGTCATGGTTTCCACTCAAAGGGAGGTAATCAGTGATTGGTGAGAAAGAAAACTGAATTCTACTTACAGCTTTAGCTTTGGCGTATTTTTCTTCACATTTAACAACTTCTTCTTGTGAAACTCTTCTTTTAGATAAATCAATATAACCTGTTAATATAGAATCACATCATTACATGTAGATAAATCAATATAACCTGTTAATATAGAATCACAGCATTACATGTAGATAAATCAAATCAATGGAGAGAGAGAGAAATGGGGTTTAACGTCCACTCGACACAAACTAGGTCATTTCGGGACTAACATATGGTTTAATTTTATTTCAATAATTCGCTTGCGCGTAGGGGTCTTTAGCAGTGGGAGGAAACCGGAGGACCCGGAGAAAACCCACTAGGATGGACAGGCGACCCTACTCCTTGACACGTACAACCGGGGATTCGAAACCACGCCAGTCGACTCAATGACAGACTTTATGATACAGCGCGCGCACGCTAACCATTCAGCAGTCCAACCCCCCCTCAATTAAATGGGAATGTAGTGAAAATGAATACAAACTATCAAATCCATTAAAGATACATTATGGGAGATTAGAAAACGAGCTGGCAGTTCTCACTATAATAGTTAAAAACTAGAAAATGTGAAGGGAATATGATGAAAATTTCAGTCAAATTGATCCACTCTGAACTGAGATTTTAGCGATTGTATTTTGGGCCTAGTCTTGATCATCATTACTAAAGTCGGTACGATAAAATACATAGTCTTGATTATCCATTTCACCGACTAGCAATGACATCGAGAGTTGATTAAGGTCTGGATAAATTAATTAATGGCAAATAATTTAGATAACATTTCATGCCTACCGAAAGACCTGCAATTGGCAGATTTAGCTCTTGAGTAATGCATGTTTAAATGGAATCTAGGGGCCGGCTGTAAGCGTCCACTGCAGTGTAGTGAAGATGAAAACAAACTATCAAATTAAGTATAATGGATAAAGGGGTCAGCTGTAAGCATCCACTGCACAATCCAGGCCTGTAGTGAAATAAGGTTTCAGTTAAAATGATAACAACTGACTGAATCTAGGGGTTGGCCGTAAGATGCACTGTACGTACAGCCCCTGAGTGTCCATAGTGATACAGACTTCACTCAAAATGAAAACAAACTCATTAAAAGGGAGACAATCCATGGGAAAGACTTTGTTAAGAAAAGATAACTCTTGCTACAAACCTTTTTCTTTATCAACTCTGATGACGACACATTCACTCAGAATGAAAACAAACTCATTAAAAGGGAGACAATCCATGAAAACAAAAAGACTTTGTGAAGAAAAGACAACTCTTCATACAAACCTTTTTCTTTATCAACTCTGATGACAACGACACATTCACTTCTACCAACTCGGATTAATTTATTGATGGACCTGATACGTCGTCGGGATAATTCACTGAGTAAGATCATGCCTTCGATGTTGTTATACTCCAACAAATGAACGTAGGCCCCCATCTCTGCTATAGAACGTACAGTCACCATGACAACATCTTCTATTTCTGGAAAACGGTTCTTGTAAAATCTACAAGACAACTTCATCTTGATAGTTTAACCTGAAAGAAGTGAATAAGGGAAATACATGTAAAAGATGATATTACTGTCGTAATAATACAAGATGTGAACTGACCGGTACATGTAAGTCCTACATCAATACACAAAATATGAATACATGAAATGAAATGGGGTTTAACGTTCTTCTCTGACAGGGCTTATGAAGATGAACATGCGAGAGAGAGAAAGAGAGAGAGAGAGAGAGAAATGGGGTTTAAGGTCCACTCGACACAGACTAGGTCATTTTGGGACTAACATATGGTTTTAATTTTATTTACATAATTCGCTTGCGCGTAGGGGTCTTTAGCAGTGGGAGGAAACCGGAGGACCCGGAGAAAACCCACGAGGTTGGACAGGCGACCCTACTCCTTGCCACGTACAACCGGGGATTCGAAACCACGCCAGTCGACTCAATGACAGACTTTATGATACAGCGCGCGCACGCTAACCATTCAGCCATCCAACCCCCCACCATGAACATGCAGTGTGCTAGGAGCGCTCCGAACTGGGCTAATGGAGACGGGAATACACCATACAGTGTGCTATGAGGGGAATTTTGCCCTGGACAACGGCACTATGGCCTACTCTTATATCGAATTCCAACTGTCAAGGGATCTTTTACGTGCACACCAATATGAACTTTCTCGGTCAACACTGGGATCAGACACTCAGCCACCGGCTAAATCACTATTCTTTGGCACCTAAAAATTGACACAAATGGGTTGCAACTCATATAATATGAATGTATATAAACAGATTTACATTCGATCGTTTCTGTTTTTATTGTAATTTCTAATTGACTGGCACTCTTTGCCGTCTGGTTATTCGAGTCTACATCAGTAGTATTCTCATGTGGGATATTTTTAGCCTCATTCATCAAATCGCTTCTTTACAAATGTTACTCGAAATCATTCTGTCACGTGATTACTATTAGCGCCATAGGCGCTCTATAAATAAATTATTATTATTATTATTACGGTAGTCGTTTATAAATAAATATAAACTGAGAAACAAATAAAAAACGACTGTTTAGGTTTTAACCCGTTAAGCTTGACGTTTTTAAAACGTTAACTACCCCCTACTGTGTAATTAATTTGACGAAGTGACGAAGAACTATGTACTATGTTCTAAGAATAGGTTAGGGAAAATACCTCCAAGGCGTTATATTACGCCCTACACACAGTGAGTGGCAGTTGTCCAAGATGTAATATAACGTCCTACACATGCTGCTATTGTGGGGGAATTCCCAAGGGATTCTCCCAAGTGACGAACATATGTTCTAAGAATAGGTTGGGGAAAATACCTCCAAGGCGTTATATTACGCCCTACACACAGGGCAGTTGTCCAGGACGTTATACATAACGACCTACGTACTTAACGGGTTAACAAAATGAACTTTTGATACCATGTGCTACAATAATTCACATAACCATACTGCACAAGGTACATGTACTGAATTGAACAGCAAAAAAACAAGCCCTCAAATGCACTTCCTATGCAGTGGCTATTTTAAATATTTACCACCTTGATGGCGAATAACCTAGTGAGGCGAGCAGATTTGTAAACAGGCCCCAGGCCTTAATCTCAACCCTAATAAAGATTTTATTATTAATATTTGACAATGGAAATTACCACGCCACGTTCAGTAATGAGAAAGACAAAGAAACCTCCATTTTATGTACATATGGAAGTCAGATACATGTAGAAAGCTAAATATTCTAGGGTAGCGAATCACGTCTTACCAGCAGGGTGGTGAATATCTTCTACCCTTTCTATGACTGAGTGTTTTAATATTATTTATTATACATATTAACTGGGGTATTCATTGACAGACTGCCAATCAAATCAATACATCATCAGTTTCACTCAATTCCTATTCATAAAACTGGGTACCGAGTATGAAATTGTATGGCTGCCATACCTAACAGGTACTCAAATGCCCTTTTCATAGTGGCCATGCACTTATTTGGTAATAGACAGCATGTTCTTGTATGCATATTATTAATTAGCGGCCTATTATTCATTGACAGATTGCTTTTAAATGCAACCGAAAACATTGACCGGTCGCCGGTAACTGGGCCGTTGACGATTACATTTCCATGTATGGATCAAAATATCCGCCAGAATTTAATACAAAGAGGTTTTACAGATTATTTATCTTGGGAATAATTCATTATTTTGTTTTAAATTGTGATCAAAACTCACCACAATTTATTTCACGTGTTCTGATGCAATTTTCAATGTTCCTACTTTTCGGTAGCGTTAAATTTGTAACCGGAAAAAAGGAAAGAACTGTTTCATTAATGGCGGTCAGTTAAGATATATTTTTTCTTATCTGTTCCTACAAGACTGTTGTTTTAATCACATCTAAACAGGTATTGTTGACCTTTTTATTTTCACGTATCGTGTAACTTTATATTTTGATAGTCTTTTATTGATTTCGTTTCGGGTTATTCGTGTAGAAATGAATGTGCGAATTTAGAATTTTCTCAACACAAGGGAAGTAACTCGTTTTAGCTTCAAATGGGTTCAGACCACCGATTTAATGTTTCATCACTAAGGTGTAGAGACGAACTAAGCTGCAGCTCACAGCAATGCCCGATTGCCCATAAAATTTTAGATCGTCACCAAATCTGTGTAATGTCAACATTAATATCATAGTACGTCAGTCAGATATAATCCCACAAAATGGTCGAATTGCTGGATTTGTGTTGAAAGCATGAAAATTTGGCACATAATGCAATCTGATTAAAACACAGATCCGATTTCGTTTGTTTTTTTATAGTTCAAAATTTCGTTTTACTTATCTTTACTATACTTCATGCAGTGGAGGTCATCGAATGTAAAAAGAACGAAACGAAATATAGATCTGTATTTTAATCAGTTTTCACACAATATAGCTGACCTTTCGACAAATATAGATTTCGCCATGATGTGATCAATATATAACTGCTTAAACATACATTATGCAATAGGTAAATATGTCCATTACAGATCTTTCTTTAGGCCTGAAATATTATCTAAATTATTAATTAGACATTAAAGGGCCAATCCCGATAATATTTTGGAGAATGAAACTGCTTAATTTTGTGTTAAAATCCCTTAAAATCCCCTACCTAAGAGCCGAGCAACTAACTCAATATTTGTCATACGTTTTCAAACAAATTAAACCCGCCAGTCTTCATCTGGAAATGGAGACCAGTGTCCAAACTGTATTATGCGGTGTCTGGATAAAACCAGACTTTTATTTTATAAAAATAATGTTTAGGTGAAATTTACCCTTCGTTATGAAGTACGGCACACGAGTCATTCACTGTATAGACCTCTAAAGAAACGGGAATCGATTATCAGGTCGCCCAACGAAAAAACTGACCCGAAATCTTAAAAGGGTTACGTGTCCGGATAAGCATTTTTTACTTTCACGTCAAAACGACTCAATATTTTGAGCTGAAATTTTGAGATAAGGTAAATACACCATTTCTCCATATTTGGGTGCTTAAATTTCAGACGTACTCGGACTTTTTTTTTTGAGACTCTGTTCAAATTGGGATAGTCCCTTTAATTAACTTATCCAGACCATAATCAACTCTAGATGGCATCGCTAGCCTGCGATCTTAAGTGGATTATGAGCCGATTTACTGCATAACTTTCTTTCTCGATTAAACGATTAAATGGATAATCGAGACTATGCTGTTTATCGTACTGACTTTAGTAATGATGACCGAGGCTAGGCAGAAATGTCATTCGCTTAGTTCTCGGTTCATATTGGATCAATATGAATGAAATTTTCAGCAAATTGCCTTTACGTTATCTAGTTTTTTACTATTATAGTGAGAACTGCCAACTCGTTATCGAATCTTCTAAATTTTATTCGGCCAGTTTTGCTATTATATGATATAAAGCCTAAAATGTGTGTGTATGTGTGTGTGTGTGTGTGTGAGAGAGAGAGAGAGAGAGAGAGAGAGAGAGAGGGGGGGAGAGGAGAGAGAAAGATGGGGTTTAACGCCCACTCGACACAGACTAGGTCATTTCGGGACTAACGTATGGTTCAAATTTATTTCCGGAGGACGCGGCGAAAACCCACAAGGTTGGACAGGCGACCCCTGGAAGGCGACCCTCCTCCTTGTCACATACAACCGGTGAATCGAAACCACGCCAGTTGACTCAATAGCAGACCTTAAGATACAGCGCGCTCGCGCTAACCATTCGCCCCCCCCCCCCCAACTGAAATTTTGCATAAATAGACCTACACATTTTAATAACAATATACGATATCGCGATGTAGTCCAAAGTAAAATTGTTATTTAAAAAAGGATGTAGACCACTAACATCTTAGAAAATGGTGTGAAATCAAATTCCCAGAAAATTTCTTAGATCGATTCTGACATGAAAATACAAATTTTAATACGAAAACTCAATAAATATGGTAAAAGTGTAGTGATTTTAAGTTAAAACCGGGCATACGTCATGCAGTTTGCCAGGACAGTGCTCCCGTCAAAACCTAGTAACTCACTTTTTTCTTATTTTGAGAAAACAAAGAAAAACGTAATGAATGAATATTAAACCCCAGCTTACCCATTGATCTGACTATTGAGTTACTATTGATCTGACTAGGTTTTGCTGTGGTATACTAGGCAAATGAAGGAAGTTGTTAGGTTGTGTCATGGGTGTAACTGCTTACAAAATCAAAAGATTGGAATATCTAGTACAACAACAGGAAGCACATACCCTAGTAACTACAAATTTGGTCCTAACTCAATTTTGATAAAAAAAAAAAGTGAGTTACTAGGTTTTGCCTTTTGACGGGAGAGTGGCAAAACGGTTTTCCCCCTTAATGAATTCAAACTTTCATGACTTCTTTAACGTGCATCCGGTATCGATATTTCGCTCCATACAACCGATTAGAGACGGGACCTTGAACCACTGACAAGGTCAGACCCCGCTGAGAAATC
Source organism: Patella vulgata (assembly GCF_932274485.2). Taxonomy (NCBI): domain Eukaryota; kingdom Metazoa; phylum Mollusca; class Gastropoda; family Patellidae; genus Patella; species Patella vulgata. The sequence goes on along the minus strand of NC_065882.2, from coordinate 6,414,527 downwards.
CCGGGGAATTTTCACGACCAATCCCGGATCTTACTTGAAGTTTTGAAGCAACGCCAAACTCATATGCACTTAAATATACTTTCCTTCGTACAAATTGTGTGATTTGATGATATATTTGAACTAAAAACATATTCAAACTAATTAATCTATCAAAAATGTGCTTCAAATCCCACTCAAAACTTTGTATTCGTGGGGAGATACCTCAAGCTATAAATAAACTGTTGTTAGAAGCCATGCCTGTCACCACACTTCATTGAGGATGGGTCCATATTTCAGAATATATTTTTCATTACTTACTGTCCACCGATTCCCCCCCCCCCCCCACACACACCACTGCTAAAGACACCTACACGTGATCGGATTATTGAAATGTTAGTCCCGAAATACTTTCGGTCAAGTGGATGTTAAGCCCCCCCCCCTCTCTCTCTCTCTCCCCCGATTTCCCCACCACCACCACCACCACTGCTAAAGACACCTACACGTGAGCGGATTATTGAAATAAAATTGAACCATATGTTAGTCCCGAAATACTTTCGGTCAAGTGGATGTTAAGCCCCTCCCCCGCCCTCTCTCTCTCTCTCTCTCTCTCTCCACCCGATAAATACTTTCGGGACAATGTATCTTAAAAAAACATTAAAAATAAATCATCAGAAATTAGTCATGTGATTATCTTTTGTTTATCTATTTGATCTGTAATTTAGATTGTCATCGGGTACAAATGAGATAAAAACAAAGCAACAATCAGCTATAGGTTGACACTGGGATCGGACACTCAGCCACCGGCTAAATCACTATTCTTTGGCACCTAAAAATTGACACAAATGGGTTGCAACTCATATAATATGAATGTATATAAACAGATTTACATTCGATCGTTTCTGTTTTTATTGTAATTTCTAATTGACTGGCACTCTTTGCCGTCTGGTTATTCGAGTCTACATCAGTAGTATTCTCATGTGGGATATTTTTAGCCTCATTCATCAAATCGCTTCTTTACAAATGTTACTCGAAATCATTCTGTCACGTGATTACTATTAGCGCCATAGGCGCTCTATAAATAAATTATTATTATTATTATTACGGTAGTCGTTTATAAATAAATATAAACTGAGAAACAAATAAAAAACGACTGTTTAGGTTTTAACCCGTTAAGCTTGACGTTTTTAAAACGTTAACTACCCCCTACTGTGTAATTAATTTGACGAAGTGACGAAGAACTATGTACTATGTTCTAAGAATAGGTTAGGGAAAATACCTCCAAGGCGTTATATTACGCCCTACACACAGTGAGTGGCAGTTGTCCAAGATGTAATATAACGTCCTACACATGCTGCGATTGTGGGGGAATTCCCAAGGGATTCTCCCAAGTGACGAACATATGTTCTAAGAATAGGTTGGGGAAAATACCTCAAAGGCGTTATATTACGCCCTACACACAGGGCAGTTGTCCAGGACGTTATACATAACGACCTACGTACTTAACGGGTTAACAAAATGAACTTTTGATACCATGTGCTACAATAATTCACATAACCATACTGCACAAGGTACATGTACTGAATTGAACAGCAAAAAAACAAGCCCTCAAATGCACTTCCTATGCAGTGGCTATTTTAAATATTTACCACCTTGATGGCGAATAACCTAGTGAGGCGAGCAGATTTGTAAACAGGCCCCAGGCCTTAATCTCAACCCTAATAAAGATTTTATTATTAATATTTGACAATGGAAATTACCACGCCACGTTCAGTAATGAGAAAGACAAAGAAACCTCCATTTTATGTACATATGGAAGTCAGATACATGTAGAAAGCTAAATATTCTAGGGTAGCGAATCACGTCTTACCAGCAGGGTGGTGAATATCTTCTACCCTTTCTATGACTGAGTGTTTTAATATTATTTATTATACATATTAACTGGGGTATTCATTGACAGACTGCCAATCAAATCAATACATCATCAGTTTCACTCAATTCCTATTCATAAAACTGCGTACCGAGTATGAAATTGTATGGCTGCCATACCTAACCAGTACTCAAATGCCCTTTTGATAGTGGCCATGCACTTATTTGGTAATAGACAGCATGTTCTTGTATGCATATTATTAATTAGCGGCCTATTATTCATTGACAGATTGCTTGTATTTGTAAATGCAACCGAAAACATTGACCGGTCGCCGGTAACTGGGCCGTTGACGATTATATTTCCATGTATGGATCAAAATATCCGCCAGAATTTAATACAAAGAGGTTTTAGATATTATTTGTCTTGGGAATAATTCATTATTTTGTTTTAAATCGTGATCAAAACTCACCACAATTTATTTCACGTGTTCTGATGCAATTTTCAATGTTCTAACTTTTCGGTAGCGTTAAATTTGTAACCGGAAAAAGGAAAGAAAGGTTTCATTAATGGCGGTCAGTTAAGATAAATTTTTTCTTATCTGTTCCTACAAAACTGTTGTTTAAATCACATCTAAACAGGTATTGTTGACCTTTTTATTTTCACGTATCGTGTAACTTTATATTTTGATAGTCTTTTATTGATTTCGTTTCGGGTTATTCGTGTAGAAATGAATGTGCGAATTGAGAATTTTCTCAACACAAGGGAAGTAACTCGTTTTAGCTTCAAATGGGTTCAGACCACCGATTTAATGTTTCATCACTAAGGTGTAGACACGAACTAAGCTGCAGCTCACAGCAATGCCCGATTGCCCATAAAATTTTAGATCGTCACCAAATCTGTGTAATATCAACATTAATATCATAGTACGTCAGTCAGATATAATCCCACAAAATGGTCGAATTGCTGGATTTGTGTTGAAAGCATGAAAATTTGGCACATAATGCAATCTGATTAAAACACAGATCCGATTTCGTATGTTTTTTTATAGTTCAACATTCCGTTTTACTTAACTTTTCTATACTTCATGTAGTGGAGGTCATCGAATGTAAAAAGAACGAAACGAAATATAGATCTGTATTTTAATCAGTTTTCACACAATATAGCTGACCTTTCGACAAATATAGATTTCGCCATGATGTGATCAATATATAACTGCTTAAACATACATTATGCAAGAGGTAAATCTGTCCATTACAGATCTTTCTTTAGGCCTGAAATATTATCTAAATTATTAATTAGACATTAAAGGGCCAATCCCGATAATATTTTGGAGAATAAAACTGCTTAATTTTGTGTTAAAATCCCTTAAAATCCCCTACCTAAGAGCCGAGCAACTAACTCAATATTTGTCATACGTTTTCAAACAAACTAAACCCGCCAGTCTTCATCTGGAAATGGAGACCAGTGTCCAAACTGTATTATGCGGTGTCTGGATAAAACCAGACTTTTATTTTATAAAAATAATGTGTAGGTGAAATTTACCCTTCGTTATGAAGTACGGCACACGAGTCATTCACTGTATAGACCTCTAAAGAAACGGGAATCGATTATCAGGTCGCCCAACGAAAAAACTGACCCGAAATCTTAAAAGGGTTACGTGTCCGGATAAGCATTTTTTACTTTCACGTCAAAACGACTCAATATTTTGAGCTGAAATTTTGAGATAAGGTAAATACACCATTTCTCCATATTTGGGTGCTTAAATTTCAGACGTACTCGGACTTTTATTTTTGAGACTCTGTTCAAATTGGGATAGTCCCTTTAATTAACTTATCCAGACCATAATCAACTCTAGATGGCATCGCTAGCCTGCGATCTTAAGTGGATTGTGAGCCGATTTACTGCATAACTTTCCTTCTCGATTAAACGATTAAATTGATAATCGAGACTATGCTGTTTATCGTACTGACTTTAGTAATGATGACCGAGGCTAGGCAGAAATGTCATTCGCTTAGTTCTCGGTTCATAGTGGATCAATATGAATGAAATTTTCAGCAAATTGCCTTTACGTTATCTAGTTTTTTACTATTATAGTGAGAACTGCCAACTCGTTATCGAATCTTCTAACTTTTATTCGGCCAGTTTTGCTATTATATGATATAAAGCCTAAAATGTGTGTGTATGTGTGTGTATGTGTGTGTGAGAGAGAGAGAGAGGGGGGGGGGAGAGGATAGAGAAAGATGGGGTTTAATGCCCACTCGACACAGACTAGGTCATTTCGGGACTAACGTATGGTTCAAATTTATTTCCGGAGGACGCGGCGAAAACCCACAAGGTTGGACAGGCGACCCCTGGAAGGCGACCCTCCTCCTTGTCACATACAACCGGTGAATCGAAACCACGCCAGTTGACTCAATAGCAGACCTTAAGATACAGCGCGCTCGCGCTAACCATTCGCCCCCCCCCCCCCAACTGAAATTTTGTATAAATAGACCTACACATTTTAATAACAATATACGATATCGCGATGTAGTCCAAAGTAAAATTGTTATTTAAAAAAGGATGTAGACCACTAACATCTTAGAAAATGGTGTGAAATCGAATTCCCAGAAAATTTCTTAGATCGATTCTGACATGAAAATACAAATTTTAATACGAAAACTCAATAAATATGGTAAAAGTGTAGTGGTTTTAAGTTAAAACCGGGCATACGTCATGCAGTTTGCCAGGACAGTGCTCCCGTCAAAACCTAGTAACTCACTTTTTTCTTATTTTGAGAAAACAAAGGAAAAAGTAATGAATGAATATTAAACCCCAGCTTACCCATTGATCCGACTATTGAGTTACTATTGATCTGACTAGGTTTTGCTGTGGTATACTAGGCAAATGAAGGAAGTTGTTAGGTTGTGTCATGGGTGTAACTGCTTACAAAATCAAAAGATTGGAATATCTAGTACAACAACAGGAAGCACATACCCTAGTAACTACAAATTTGGTCCTAACTCAATTTTGATAAAAAACAAGAGTGAGTTACTAGGTTTTGCCTTTTGACGGGAGAGTGGCAAAACGGTTTTCCCCCTTAATGAATTCCAACTTTCATGACTTCTTTAACGTGCATCCGGTATCGATATTTCGCTCCATACAACCGATTAGAGACGGGACCTTGAACCACTGACAAGGTGAGACCCCGCTGAGAAATCCCGGGGAATTTTCACGACCAATCCCGGATCTTACTTGAAGTTTTGAAGCAACGCCAAACTCATATGCACTTAAATATACTTTCCATCGTACAAATTGTGTGATTTGATGATATATTTGAACTAAAAACATATTCAAACTAATTAATCTATCAAAAATGTGCTTCAAATCCCACTCAAAACTTTGTATTCGTGGGGAGATACCTCAAGCTATAAATAAACTGTTGTTAGAAGCCATGCTTGTCAACACACTTTATTGAGGAAGGGTCCATATTTCAGAATATATTTTTCATTACTTACTGTCCATTTACCATACATATTGAGGCCTAAATAAATTCTTAATTATTTCTGTCAACTTCTTTTTCCGCCGTTTAATTGCAGAGTCGTTTGTACACGTTGACACCCCTCAATGTTCCCAAGACCGCCAAACCACTTGATCAAGAAATAACAAGTCAAGCTAGCACCGGTAAACTGGCAGACACAAGTAGGGATGCCCAGTACTTGCCCCATGGGTGTTTTTCGAGTAATCCATGCAGTAATTTTCTAGTAAGATTGGGTGTCTATACTTTCCCTATATATAGATCAAATTTGACATACTTTTATTGTAAATAACCACCCGATAAAGGAGAATTGTGTGGCGAATGGTTAACGCGTGCGCGATTTGCACCCTAAGGTCTGTCATTGAGTCAACTGGCGTGGTTTCGATTGCCTGGTTGTATGTGACAAGGAGTAGGGTCGCCGGTCCAACTTTGTGAGTTTTCTACGGGTCCCCCGATTCCCCCCCCCCCCCCACACCACTGCTAAAGACACCTACACGTGAGCGGATTATTGAAATGTTAGTCCCGAAATACTTTCGGTCAAGTGGATGTTAAGCCCCCCCCCCTCTCTCTCTCTCTCCCCCGATTTCCCCACCACCACGACCACCACTGCTAAAGACACCTACACGTGAGCGGATTATTGAAATAAAATTGAACCATATGTTAGTCCCGAAATACTTTCGGTCAAGTGGATGTTAAGCCCCTCCCCCGCCCTCTCTCTCTCTCTCTCTCTCTCTCTCTCTCACTCTCTCTCTCTCCACCCGATAAATACTTTCGGGACAATGTATCTTAAAAAAACATTAAAAATAAATCATCAGAAATTAGTCATGTGATTATCTTTTGTTTATCTATTTGATCTGTAATTTAGATTGTCATCGGGTACAAATGAGATAAAAACAAAGCAACAATCAGCTATAGGTTGACACAAACTTTTATTCTTTAGGTTCCCCAAGTGCAAAATATTTCATATATTCATAATCTCTTTTTATCTATTAGTAAGTGCGGGAGAACCGCACTAAACACAAAACAAAAACGACAAGACAAACTAGACAAGAGAGAGAGAGAGAGAGAGAGAGATGGGGTTTAAAGTCCACTCACACAAACTAGGCCATTTCGGGACCAGCATATGGTTTAATTTTATTTCAATAATACGCTTGCGCGTAGGGGTCTTTAGCAGTGGGAGGAAACCGGAGGATCTGGAGAAAACCCACGAGGCTGGACAGGCGACCCTACTCCTTGTCACGTACCTCGGATTCGAAACCACGGCAGTTGACTCAATGACAGGCTTTATGATACATCGCGCACGTGCAAACCATTCGCCCCCCCAAACTAAACAAACACTGCAAGCAATAAACAACAACTATAAAATCAAGCGAATTTCTAGGCGGGGGGGGGGGGGGGTCGAATGGGTTAAGGTCTGTCATTGAGTTAAGTGACGTGGTTTCGATTCCCTGCTTGTGTGTGACAAGGATTTAGGTCGCGTGTCAAAGTTTGTGGGGGTTTTCTCGGTCCCCTGGTTTCCCGCCACTGCTAAAGACCCCTACGAGCTAGTGAATTATTGAAAGTCAATCGTAGCACGAATCGTGATAGTGTGAACCTAGCATTACGTAAACTGTTATTTAAACATACATTATGCTAGAGCTAAATCTGCCTGTTGCAGGTCTTTCTTTAGGGCTGAAATGTTATCTAAATTATTAATTAGACATTAATTAACTTATCCAGACCATAATCAACTCTCGGTGGCATCGATAGCCTGCGATGTTTATTGGATTAGGTTCCGATTTGCTGTTCGACTTCCGTTCATGATTTATTCATAAAATGGATAATCGAGATTATGTTTTTTTTATCGTACCGACCGACTTTAGTAATGATGATCGAGGCTAGAGTGGATCAATTTGTCTAAAATTTTCAGCAAATTGCCTTTACATTATCTAGTTTTTAACTATTGTAGTGAGAACCGCCAACTCTTGATCTAATCTCCCATAATGTATCTTTAAACATTTATTAACATGACCACAATTTGAAGTAGTAGAGAACACCGCGACCATTTAAGATTTTGACGATAAATAGATAATAGACAATCTACGCGATATTTTGCCAAAACTTCAAACCATCATAACTTCGCACAGAATAAAGTAAATGGACTGTAATTTTCAATATATTCATTTTTGATAATCTATGTTGAACTATTATAGTAGGGGAGCTAGCTGACCGTTGTTCCTAAACTCGCGGACAAAATTGGCACTATGATGGCCGATGATCAGAATGGGAATTCTTAAGTTGCACATCCCCTGGGTTTAGAGACTTAGCCCCCCGAAATCGCGGAAAAAGTCGATTTAAATTTTTGATAATCTATGTTGAACTATTATAACAAGGACAATCAACTCTTTATCTAAGGGGGTGGGTGGCCGAATGGTTAGCACGTGCGCATTGTATCATAAAGTCTGTCATTGAGTCAACTGGCGTGGTTTCGAATCCCCGGTTGTACGTGACAAGGAGTAGGGTCACCTGCCTAACCTTGTGGGTTTTCTCCCCCCCACCCCCACCCCCCCACTGTTAAAAAACCTACGCGCAAGCGAATTATTGAAATAAAATTGAACCATATGTTAGTCCCGAAATGATCGAGTTTGTGTCGAGTGGACGTTACACACGCTCTCTCTCTCTCTCTCTCTTCTCTCTCTCTCTCTCTCTCTTCGCTCTCTATCTCTCTTCTCTCTCTCTCTCTCTCTTCTGTCTCTCTTTCTCTTTTCTCTCTCTATCTCTCTTCACTCTCTCTCTCTCTCTCTCTCTCTTACTCTCAAACTACATAATGCATGATTAATTGTTCCTTGACACGATATCAAGGAAATCTGAACTCAGTAAGGATTAATATCATTTTGTTTTAAAAATTTGACGCAATGTTTCAAATATTAATGTGCTTACATTTCCTCAAACTGACAGAAAGGTGTGACGGAAGTTCCTGCTGAAAGAAAGCGGGTGCATTAGGGGATTATTCATGGAGAAACTTTCTAACACGGATACGTAACGATGGACAAATGAATCAATCATTAACTAAAATGAATTTTCCCCAAATACTTTTACGCGAGGTCTTAACATATTGTTTAATTTTATTTCAATAATTCGCTTGCGCGTAGGGGTCTTTAGCAGTGGGAGGAAATCGGAGGACCCGGAGAAAACCCACGAGGCTGGACAGGCGACCCCACTCCTTGTCACGTACAACCGGGGATTCGAAACCACGCCAGTTGACTCAATGACAGGCTTTATTATACAGCGCGCACGTGCTAACCATTCGTCCATCCAACCTCCCAAGTATTATAGCAGTCAAAGCGTAAACCGCGAGCACAGGCACTTGAAGGGATTAAAATAAAACTCCTTACTACTGCTTGACTTGAAGGGATTAAAATAAAACTCCTTACTACTGCTTGACTTGAAGGGATTAAAGTGTATAATAATATATAGTCAAGCAGTAGTAAGAAGTTTTATTTTAATCCCTTTAAGTCAAGCAGTAGTAAGAAGTTTTATTTTAATCCCTTTAAGTCAAGCAGTAGTAAGAAGTTTTATTTTAATACCGTGTGCTATGAATAACATTTTGCCCGGAGAGCGGCTTGACGGTCTACTCTTATATCGATTTCAAACTGCCAATGGTTCTTTTACGTGCACGGTTTTTCGTCACACCCGAACGACTATACGTTGTTCCTTAGCCAGGCCCTACGTCCTGCATCACTGACAAGGGGCCGTAATCCATGCAGTTGCGATCCGATGCATGCCAATATCGGAATGAACCGAGATCTTCGGAATATAAACCTATATTTCAAGTTTCGTCAAAATCGGATAAAATTTTTTGTCCATAAACAAAATGTGAACGGACACATGGACGGACACACGGACAGACAGGGGCGACGGCATAATACGTCCACATCACAATCTGGGCGTATAAAAGGTACTGGCCTTTTTTTTCAAAGAACGTCGGTCAAACAACAGGAAGATAGAGATAGAGAGAGAGAGAGAGAGAAAGAGAGAGAGAGAGAGAGAGAGAGAGAAAATGGGGTTTAAGTCCACTCAACACAAACTAGGTCATTTCGGAACTAGCACATGGTTCAATTTTATTTCTATAATTTGCTTGCGCGTAGGGGTCTTTAGCAGTGGGAGGAAACCGGAGGACCCGGAGAAAACCCACGAGGAACAGGACGATAACCAAGCGTCAATACATATACGACTACGATATCACCCTTGGTGGAAGTGAACGTAAATCTCCAGGAACGAACGAAAGAACGCGTCAGTACAATTCATTATGATGAATGATTTGGGGTTTTTAAAAACCATTGAGAATTACACTCCCTGTTTATTTGCACTAAATGTTGTTATATACACAAAGAGTAAATGAACCCGATTGAACTTTAAAATATAAGTTTATGTTGGTATAACCTAAATTTTAACCACGATTCAATAACATTAAATAAATGGAGTGACGGGAAAAATAGAATTATTTAATCCCCCTTATTATTATTGGCATGGACCTCATGGAGAGAGAGAGAGAGAGAGAGAGAGAGAGAGGTCAGCATAGCTCCATGTCTTGTCACTGAAGAAAAGGGCTTAGCTGTTAATCTAATTATACATTTATAAGTGTTACTAGATGTTCATTATACAATGATATTAACACAATTGTTTAAAGCACGTGTATATATAATATGATTTTTACCACCTGCTTAGTCTATTGTTACCAACGAGAGAGAGAGAGAGAGAGAGTCTATTGTATTGTCAGAACTGTAAACACGGCCTTAGCCTGGTTACATGCTGTTCAGTAATGAACATAATATGAATCGTGGTTACTTATCTATGAACATGACCTTAATCTAGTTTCAGGTTGTTCAGCACACATGTGGCCTTAGTCTAGTGTCAAGGTTTTTAGTACACATGTACGTAATGATGCTTTTATGGTTACGTTTTCATTATCCCAGTAGGCATTGACCTACAATAGTATAGTATGTATTACCTCTCTCTCTCTCTCTCTCTCTCTCTCTCCCTCTCTCTCTCTCTCACTCACAGGCATTAACCTACAATAGTATAGTATGTATTACTCTCTCTCTCTCTCTCTCTCTCTCTCTCTCTCTCACAGGCATAACCTACAGTATGTATTACTCTCTCTCTCTCTCTCTCTTTGGGGGGTTGGGTGGCTGAATGGTTAGCACGTGCGTGCTGTATCATAAAGTCTCTCATTGAGTCAATTGGCGTGGTTTCGAATCCCCGGTTGTACGTGGCAAGGAGTAGGGTCGCCCGTCCAACCTCGTGGGTTTTCTCCGGGTCCTCCTGTTTCCTCTAACTGCTAAAGACCCCTACGCGCAAGCGAATTATGGAAATAAAATTGAACCATATGTTAGTCCCGAAATGACCTAGTTTGTGTCGAGTGGACGTTAGATCCCATCTCTCTCTCTCCCTCTCTCTCTCTCTCTCATATCCTAGTGCGCGCTGTATCATAAGGCTTGTCATTGAGTCAACAGGCGTGGTTTCTAATTCCCGGTTGTACGTGACAAGGAGTAGGGTCGCCTGTCCAACCTCGTGGGTTTTCTCCGGGTCCTCCGGTTTCCTCCCACTACTAAAGACCCCTACGCGCAAGCGAATTATGAAAATAAAATTGAACCATATGTTAGTTCCGGAATGACCTAGTTTGTGTCGAGTGGACGTTAAACCCCATTTCTCTCTCTCTCTCTAATTCTAGTGTGAACACGGCCTTAGTCTAGTCTCAGGTTGTTCAGTACATATGTATATAATGCTTTCGTATTTACCTATCATATACATGTATATATATCCTTCCTGGTATAATACACGCTGTTATCTATAGATCTACATGTATCATATATACATTGAATGACGGCTTTTCATATTTGTTATGTTTATTCAACCACTCCTACAGCCATTCAATAATGTAGATCTACAATGCATGTTTGTTTTTTTATATGTATATAAAAAGAAAAAAAATAAGGAAGATAAGCATTAATGGGGGCTCTCCTACACAGGGTCAAAATCCTTTTCTTTTCTTTTTTGGCAATCAGGTGAATGAAATAGGGTTTAACGCCCTACTTTTCTTTTGCGTCCAGGCTAATAAAGACGGGCATGCGTCATACAGCGTGCTATGGGAGAAATTTTGCACGGACAGTGACGCTACGTCCTACTTTTATTTCGAATTTCAAATGTCAAAAGTTCCTTAGCGAACGATTAGACATGGTTCCTTGCATCCCTGACGAGGGGACAGCAGACTGGAAAATCCTGGGGAACCTTCTCGGCGAATACTTTGATCAAACATGGGACCCCTGATTAGCGACCCAGCACCTTCCTCACCAAGCCACTAGGACCTCCTTGTTAGAGGGCCACTAGGACCTCCTTGTTAGCGAGCCACTAGGACCTCCTTGTTACCGGGCCACTGTAGCCTCCTTGTTAGCGAGCCACTATAGCCTCCTTGTTAGCGAGCCACTACAGCCCCCTTGTTAGCGAGTCACTACAGCCCCCTTGTTAGCGAGCCACTATAGCCTCCTTGTTAGCGGGCCACTAGGACCTCCTTGTTAGCGAGCCACTAGGACCTCCTTGTTAGCGAGCCACTAGGACCTCCTTGTTACCGGGCCACTATAGCCTCCTTGTTAGCGAGCCACTATAGCCTCCTTGTTAGCGAGCCACTATAGCCCCCTTGTTAGCGAGCCACTATAGCCTCCTTGTTAGCGAGCCACTATAGCCTCCTTGTTAGCGAGCCACTACAGCCCCCTTGTTAGCGAGCCACTAAAGCCTCCTTGTTAGCGAGCCACTATAGCCCCCTTGTTAGCGAGTCACTACAGCCTCCTTGTTAGCGAGTCACTATAGCCTCCTTGTTAGCGAGCCAAGACAGCCTCTTTGTTAGCGAGCCACTATAGCCTCCTTGTTAGCGAACCACAACAGCCTCCTTGTTCGCGAGACAATACAGCCTCCTTGTTAGCGAGCAAAGACAGCCTCCTTGTTAGCGAGCCACTATAGCATCCTTGTTAGCGAGTCACTATAGCCTCCTTGTTAGCGAGTCACTATAGCCTCCTTGTTAGCGAGCCAAGACAGCCTCTTTGTTAGCGAGCCACTACAGCCTCCTTGTTAGCGAACCACAGCAGCCTCCTTGTTAGCGAGTCACTACAGCCTCCTTGTTAGCGAACCACAGCAGCCTCCTTGTTAGCGAGTCACTATAGCCTCCTTGTTAGCGAGCCACTATAGCCTCCTTGTTAGCGAGCCACTATAGCCTCCTTGTTAGCGAGTCACTATAGCCTCCTTGTTAGCGAGCCACTATAGCCTCCTTGTTAGCGAGCCAAGACAGCCTCTTTGTTAGCGAGCCACTATAGCCTCCTTGTTAGCGAACCACAGCAGCCTCCTTGTTAGCGAGTCACTACAGCCTCCTTGTTAGCGAGCCACCACAACCTCCTTGTTAGCGGGCCAGTTCCTCGTAGATCAAGCCACCGTGACTCGCTATTCAGAAATAAGACAGAGAGAAATGGAGATTAACGTCCACTCGACTAAAACTAGAACATTTTGGGACTAACATATGGTTTAATTTTATTTCAAAAATTCGCTTACGCGTATGGGTCATCAACAGTACGAGTAAATCGGGGAACCCGGAGGAAACCCAGGAGGTTGGACAAGAAATAAGACAAGCCTGGTGTATATATAAGTTTTAATTTTAAATAATACTTAATATAATAATATTAAAGTTTATGTGGCAAAATATTGAAAGCAATATGAAAACATTGATAACCCACGGAGCTGTTAACAGACAGTAAGACATTCTAGTATGGAAGACCAAATGAGACAATATTATTGATTATTGTTTCTACATTCCAGTTTGAACATTTTATATAAGAAAGCCATATTTCAAACTAATGATAGAGAGAGAGAGAGAGTGAGCGATGGGGGGGGGGGGGTAACGTCCACTCGACACAAACTAGGACATTTGGGGACTAACACATGGTTTAATTTTATTTCAATAATTCGCTTGCGCGTAGGGGTCTTTAGCAGTGGGAGGAAACCGGAGGACCCGGAGAAAACCCACGAGGATGGACAGGCGACCCTACTCCTTGTCACGTACAACCGGGGAATTGAAACCCCGCCAGTTGGCTCAATGACAGACCTTATGATACAGCACATACTAATGATTGTAGTTTTTACATTCTAATGTCAACATTTCGAGCACAAAATCAACGTTCTAAACTGATTGTATTCTTCGATTTCGGCGTAGGAACAATCATCATTAATTTTGTTCTATATGGTCTTCCATAGTCAAGAGGCATTATCGCTCAGTGAATATTTATTCGACGGGTGGTCAAAAAACAATTTTTGTTTCTGATTAGAAATAGAATTTACAGTTTCACCGGGAATGTTTATATTGTATGCTGAATTTTAGATAAAACTACTAACGTATTAAAATTTCATGATTTTTAAGGAGTTTCCTTATATTCCTGACAACTGGGGTCGTCTATGGTTATTTTGTAGGAGATATACAAAATGAAATACATTTTCTCTTCTTGGCGAGTTTGATAATGCCTCTATAAATAGGTTACATACATGTATGTAACAATCTAGTTAAAATACAGATCTGACCAGTTGTAGTAAAAGGTCGCGTCAGAGGTCGTACGAATGGCTTTTGACCCTATGACGTCATACATTCATTAATCAATCAATCAATCGGCGTTGACGTTTCTAGTAGTTTACCCACAGTTCTGTGCATCGCACGTCAAGAAGTCGCCGTAATAGATAGTCTCATTGGCTAATCCCTCACGCCATCCCGAACACAGGTTATATAACAACTATTCAAGTTTCTAGTGTAGTACAGACAAATAAAACGAAATTTTGACCTATAAAAAAACGAAACGAAATAGGATCTTTGTTTTAATCAGATTGATACATACAGTATTGGGGCACCTAGACCCTGTAGATTTTTATACATAAAATCACCACATTCATTGTTATAATCAGTTCATTTGCATATAAAGATTTCATATCAATGAGCTCATCCCAGGCGAAATGATACCCACGCCCACTTAACGACAACGTGACGTTGCATCTTTCTTAGACAATCTCCATTTTTGTACGCGATTTGGCAAAACTTCTCACAGATATTGACGATGGCTTTTTTTTTATATATATATAGAAAGTTTAAATTTTTAATCGAAAGAAAAGTTATATTTTTATTTAAACATGAACTTCAATTGTCTGAGAAAATGGTGCCACTTTGACGAAGTTGGGGATTGGTCCATTTGAGTTGCATTGTTATATAGCCTACTAAACCGTCCTCATTACGCGCACGCCAATCTTATGTATACTTTTTGAATTAATGAATAAATATCCATGGCTTTAACGTCCATATTTTCCCAACCGATCGGGCGATTGAAGACGGGGCGTATCCATCCTAGAACGATGCCCAAGAAAATGTCTTTATCATTTTAATAATACAAATGAACTGATCAGGGATATATCTTTTATTCCGACGAATGTAAACATCCTGGAGCAGTTGTTCCGAACCTTTTTGCATTGGCGGACCCCTTGGGCCATTTTACCCTCCCCCACCTGTTTATCCAGACTTCCATTTAACTGATGTAGTACGTAGGGCACGTGCCTCCCCTTGTTATAAATAAATTCTTAATAAACGCTAATGTAGCCTCAATACCTAGTAATGTGACAGGTCTGTCATTGAGTCAAGTGGCGTGGTTTCAATTCCACGCTTGTACGTGACAAAGAGTTGGGTCGCCTTTCCTAAGGGATTCAGAGACCCCTGGTTGGGAAACAATGCTCTAGAGGGCGTTGGTAACAATAGCCGAAGCAGACGGTAAGAAGCATATTATATAAACACGTGCTTTAAACAATTGTGGTAATATCGTTGTATAATGAACACCTAGTAACACTTATATGTACAATATTAGAAAAACAACAAATGCAAAGAAACACAATATCATAATCATCTGCCCTAAGCCCTTTTCTGCAGTGACTGGACGTGGAGCTATGCTGAATATCTGACATCTGAAGCCCTATTCATAAAATTTTAAAGAAAAATATTTTAAGAACACTGATGGTTTACTGACCGAAGACACAATTTTAGCCCAATGAAAGGGCGTAATTCTTAAAATATTTTAGTTTAAAATGAGTCGGTAGCGTTTTTCAAACTTTGGTACATCTCGAGGGAAGTTCTATAACAATTGTTAAATAAAATAACATTTATCATTCGTGCGATGTTCGTATGGATATCCATTATTCAGAATTTAATATCAACGATTTTTTTTATCAATAATCTCCGGATCATCGGCATTTAATGAGCAAATATTATTGGTTAATTTTTGGTCGATATCTGTAAAGTTATCGATTTATATTTTCCTATACTAAAAAATATTAGTTTAACCTAAAATATTATCCATTTTAACTTAAAATATTATCTATTTTAACTTAAAATATTATCCATTTTAACTTAAAATATTATCCATTTTAACCTAAAATACATGTATTATCCATTTTAACCTAAAATACATGTATTATCCATTTTAAGCTAAAATACATGTATTATCCATTTTAACCTAAAATATTTCAATTCAAAGTAAAGTGGTCCATTTTAAAGCAGACTATTTCAATTTTAACTAAAATATTTCAATTTTAACTAAAATATTTCAATTTTAACTAAAATATTTCTTTCAATTTTAACTAAAATATTTCAATTTTAACTAAAATATTTCAATTTTAAACTAAAATATTTCAATTTAAACTAAAATATTTATTTGGACATCTAATTTCCATCGGCTATTATTCTAGATATATTTAATTTGACGCGTATACAATCTCCCTGATAATGTCTGTCTACTACATCGTTAACACTGTTCATCACGTGCATTTTGCATACCGATAGTCCATTGGCCAATCACGCTATTTTATCGAGATTTTGCTTAATAGTTTGGATGCAGCTATGGCGGGTGTGGCGCCAGGCAGGGTAAGCTTACTCTTCCGGACACCTGTTACCACTGTTTGTCGTGTATTTTTTACACGGTGAACAGTCCATATGCTCATAACACTATTTTGCCTTATTACACTATTTTGCCTATACCGTTTTTTAGGACTTCGAATTTTGTCTAATGGTTTGGATTGTTCGTACTTGGTTTTATTTTATTCCATATCTCAAACTCAGATACAAGAATTTTATCTCAATTGATCTCCTTAAATATAATATAACATGTCCTTTTATCTTGATGCCGATCTCCTGTGTCAATTGAAATATTCATACCTGTATGACGTCATACAGATAAACAGTGCTAATCAGTCTATTTGGAATCAGAATCATTAATCTGTTCAGCTCTGATGATTTTATTAATGATGAAAATATTGAAATAATTAAACACATTCATTAAACGTAGCCCGTTGATCAATATATAGGTATGTCACACAATATGTAATTACCATTCATGATTGATTTAATTTCATCTTCTTTTTATAAAAATATTCAACTTCAACGTATTACATTTAAACATATATAATTCTGTTTTTTTTTTTTATAAATTCTCAACTTCAACATATTACGTTTAAAGTAGCTAAGTCTCTAACTCAATATCACCCAAAATCTTCAACATTGAAAACATGAATTATTTGTCAATTTAAATCAATACTGATGTTGTGATCTTACCGGGAAAAGGTGCCCTTCTGATATCCAATATTTAAGACAAAATAAACATTTTACAATTGGTACACGAATCGTGTACCATAATGCGTTTCAGAGCTGTGTGTAATAAAGGGACTCGGAAAACGAGGCTAGGCATTATTCCACAAGTCATGTCAAACGGTGACGCTAGGATCTTTATCTGGAGAGCATGCCCAATAAATACTATCGGCGTAGACTGGAATAACCAGAAGCTACAGATTGAAATTCGATTGAGAATACTGGCGTATGTCGCCGAACCTAACTGATTAGAAATTACAGTAAAAACAGAAACGATTGAATGTAAATCAATTTATATACATTCAAATTACATTATTGCATGCGTTGCGACCCATTTGTGTCAATTTCTAGGTCCCAAATATTAGCAACTAAGCTCCTTTAAACTTAACATAATTCTGTATTTTATATAAACTTGACTTTAACTAATTAAACGTATAGATATTACGTTTAAACATGTATAATTCTATATTTTATATATACTTGATTTTAACATATTAATCGTATGATTATTACGTTTAAACGTGTATAATTCTGTATTCTATATATATCATTACTTCTTTTAAACATGTATAATTCTGTATTGTAAAGATACATGCATATTCTTGCTATTAACTTTTGAAATGTATGATTCTGTATAGATGAGAGGAATTAATTAATGTAGGTATAGCGGATTTTTGTTCAATCGTGTTCTGTTTTGAATGAAACAATAAATTACGAATTAATCTCTGAATAATATAATAGAATTAGTTACTGGAACAGCCGAAACCTGGTACAACGTTCACCATTTTATTGGTACGGTACAATCGATACCGTGGTACAAAGATCACCAAGTTATTGGTATGGTACAATCGAAACCGCGGTACAAAGATCATCATTTTATTGGTACGGTACAATCGATACCGTGGTACAAAGATCACCATGTTATTGGTACGGTACAAAGATCACCAGCATGATATTCAGGACTATCAGGTCTTCGGATAGTGATTTTGGCTGTACCTGACAAGATGTCCGACATTGTTCAAAGTTGTATCTGCCATTTGTAACACTGTGCCGGAAATTCATTAAAAATGTCAACACAAACACACAAAAAAAGATGTCGAATTGGGAACACATCCAAAGGTATAGAAACCATGGCAACGCCCCAAACTTTTGCACACATTAATGCAATATGGAAATATCTGACGGTGTATAGCATTAAGTCTTTTAATTTTTTTTTTACCCAATGTTGTTTTTTTTTAAAAAAAAAAAGAAAAAAAAAAGGGTGGTTCATTCAAGTCAATTATTCATGAGCTGTTTCACGGATTTAAAACAAGCCAGGGACTATCCTGTGTGGAACCTTTTTACAATATTCCAACCAATAATCGCCATATTTGTTTCCACACTTTTCATCATCTCTGTAACTTCTGTGGATCAGTAATATAACTAGAAAAATAACGTAGGAGTAGGGCATTATGTTGTTAAACAGCGCAGGAACTGTCCAGAAGAACGCCAACATTATTTCCGGTATGTAATGAAAATGGCGGGAAAGTCCCCACCAACCGGAAGCCAACAAGATACTTTCCTTGACGTCGCCATTTTCTAATTGGTAGGTGGCGCGAATTATCGTCGGTTTCCTGCCCCAGACGAGGCACTCTCCATTTGCATAACGAACTTCCTGTTTTTGTAGATCGGCTTTGTAGTTGATAACGATACTGAGTATCCCCATGGTTAGAAAGATCGTGGTTAAAACGGGACCCAGGTGAACGGGTTGGGTGACATTATACAGACTAACAGACGTATAGAGTCCAGGGATATAAACCAAACACCCCCAGCAGATGTAAAACCCAGCCCGGTCCAACATAATATCAATTGTTCTCAAATAACCCGATTCCCACCAAAAGAACTTAGTAATGTATATCAACTGCAGAACAGCACAGACAAACATACTGTCCACAAAACCATACAGTTCGTAGCTCTTTAGAGCAAATATAGACACAAGTAACGCCCACACCATCATTCCGAATCGACAATTTGTAAATGTCTTAATATCAAAACCAAATACGCGTGGATACAGTTCAGTGCCCCAGTAATAATCAAAGATTAGGTTACCACTGGAGCCACTATCACTGGATGACGGAGCAAAAAGTCCTTTAAAATACAAGAACCAACAAAAGACGAAGCTGAAGATGCTTAAGGTGTTGAGGACCTCGTCATATCTGTCGTAAACAATTGTTGGCGTTAATCCAAATTGTTTTAATACTACAGTCAGGAACACGAACAGTATCATAGTCACCACAAAGAACAGGAAGCCATTGTCCTTATAAACTGGGGTATTTCCCTTAGGCGTTAGTGGTCCTGTCACCATCTTTCCAGGTAAAAGCTTCATCATAGCTAATGCATAAATGCAGTATCCGATCAAAATACCAGAGATCGTCCAGCTTCCTAAACTAGTCTGGTTCCAAATAACGTTGAGTCCTTCAAAAACGGACCGTCCAGAAAACACACTAATGAATTTTGAGTAGCTTCCGTCGCATCTAAAGGCTGTGTACCAGAGAAATGTCATCAGATTGGGGACAAAGAGCATCAAGAATACCGGAACAAGAGTGTTGTGGAAGAATCGTCGCAAGAATTGGTTGTATTTGCTCTGGGATAGTTTCTCATAGTTCTCCTTGTATTCGTTGAGTCCATTAGACAGCATGTCGAGGTCTCCGTTCTCAGCGTGAGTTTTTTTGCTAGAGTTCGTTTTCCTGTTTACGGCGTCAGCGCCGTTGTTATGAGATCGTGTCGTGACCTGTAATGAGACAAACTGAATTTAGATCGGAAAGTTTCATGAAGAACGGGCATACGCCATGCAATGAGTTATGATGAAAATATTGCTATACAGCCTACTCTTATATCGAACTCCATGTGTCAAGGGTTATTTTACGTGCAGGCTAAAGTGTACTTAGGGCGTCGGGTTTTTTTTTTGTTTTTGTCCCATTCGAACCACTAGACGCTTTGCCATATCCCCCCGTACTGACAAAGGAGAATCAAAGCTGGAAAAATCCCTCTTTCGGTCAAGACCGGGATCGGACACACCCCCACCCCCTTTTATTTCAATAATTCACTTGAGCGTAGAGGGTTTTAGCAGTGGGAGGAAACCGGAGAAAACCCACGCGGTTGGACAGGCGACCTTACTCCTTGTCACGTAGAACCGGGGAATCGAAAGCTGAGAATATAGAAAACAAGCTTACCATATTGCCTGCCGACGAGTCGTTCAGTTTGGTGTTGACTAACAGCTGCTAGTGAAGCGATTTAATCCTGTAATTATAAGAAGAATATTAATATAGATTATATAAGCCATGGTGTGAATATAATCCACACTGATTAGAGCTGTAATTATACAGACAGAGATAACACTGGTCTTCCGATCAAAACACGCAGATAACAGTGTGATGTTTTATAACTGGTGATATAGGTGATGAGTAAGATAATTAATGATGTATATCTATACTGTGACATATCGGATGATATATCACATCTTGTAACTGATTAAATGATCAATACTATCAATTTCAACTTTTATCTTTTAAAGTTGTTCACTAAGCGGGTGGGGAGCCACGGTGGCTCAGTTTGTAATCGGCTGGCTCGCTAACAGGAGGCCCTGTGTTCGAATCGGGGTTTTCCAGTGTGTTTCCATTGTCGGTGGTGCAGGGCGGACTTTTATCTTTTAAACTTGTTCACTAATTGAGAGAGGAACCACGGTGGCTCAGTTTGTAATCGGCTGGCTCGCTAACAGGAGGCCCTGTGTTCGAATCGAGTAATTTCCAGTGTGTCTCCATTTGATGGTGGTGCAGGGCGGACGGCTTTACGAGGAATAACGTCTAGTCCTTCGGATGGGACAAGAAACCGAGGTACTAATATGGCCTATTCATACGTTAGTGTGTACGTATAAACAAATGTTTGATAGTCGGATTTTTTCTGAAGAGTAAGCGCCAACAACGCTCTCTGGGCAAAATGTACTTCATGTACATGTATTATATACCCACTGTATGACGTATGTCGGCCTTCATCATCCCAGTTAGTGCAGAAAAGTAGAATGTTAAACGCATTTCACTTTTTTCCTTTCCCCATGTCATCGTAACTTGGCTTTTCCCACAATAACAATGGTCTTCAACGCTTATAGAAATTAGAATAGGATTTTTGAACAGAAAAAGAAAACTGGGGAAAAAATCTCCAAAACGCTTTGAACCAATAAAGATTGTCCCTGCCCAAGACAAAGGCGACTAGTCGTTCGGATGGGACGAAAATCGTTGACAAACTCTTGATAGTCGGAATATTGCCGAGGAGTAAGCGGACATACTGCTGCCATGACAAAATGTCACCTACAGCACAATGCATGGTGTATTCTCATCGTCACTAGTCGGGCTGCTGCAGAAAAACAGATTTGATTTTTCCTTTCAGCCAGAATACAATAACAAAGGGTTACACAACACTATGCGAAATGTGAAGCACAGACAAAGAAAAACTGAGAAACAAAAAAAATCTGTTTAACTTCGAAAACGCTTGCAAAAGCAGACAACTCTCAGTCCAATATACAACACAATTTACAAAGAAATATATAAACATTTGTAAATATTCCATATAATTTCAGAAAAAAAAACCAAAACCGATTATTACAAGAAAATTCTCCTACCAGTTATGTAGAACTGTTCCAGAAAGCCCGACAGTGAAGTGAACCAATAAGATAAATTGGATGCCATAGCTAAAGGCCATAGAATCCTGTTTCTAATCAATAAAGTTATCCCACTCCATCACACAAAATTACAAAGCTATCGTTTTTCTCAGCCAGTCAACCTAATGGACATAAATGTCTGGTGAAATAAAATGAGGTTTAACGCCCTACTTTTCTGCACCATTTCGACTAATAAAGAATGGTATGCAGTGTGCTATGACCATGAGGAGAATTTTGCCTGGGCAGCCACGTTTCTGCATACCCTTAATCCAAGGGTTCTTTTACGTGCACTCCAATGTGTACATGTTACCTCGGTTTTCCGTGCTATCCGAATGTTCATTGTCAGTCCAAATAGGCTGGAAGATCCCGAGATAGTGTTTCGGCCAACACCGAGATCGAATCCAGAACGTCCTGGCCAGTGTGGTAGCTCCTCGCACTAACAAACCGTATCCCCCTTTAGCCATATGTTGATAAAAATAAAGGAGTAAAACGTGTAGGAAAGTTGAGCAGCAAATCGGATCTTAATCCAGTAAATATCGCAGGCTAGCGATGACATCGAGAGTTGATTATGTTCTGGATAAGTTAATTAATGTCTAATTAATAATTTAGATTTTAAACATTTCAGGCTTAAAGAAAGACCTGCAATAGGCAGATTTAGCTCTTGCATAATGTATGTTTAATATGATTAATACAATGACGTCATTATTAATGTGACGTCATAATGTATGTTTAAGTCTGAGAATACTTTGTGAACTCAGTGCCTGGGACCTGTTTCTCGAAATCTTAACTAAAGATAAAATCCAAATTTTAGTAGATACTTTAATTTTGATTGGCTAAGCACCAAAATCAATCTAATATTATCCAATCAAATTACTAAAATCTGGACTCTATCTTAGTTAAAATTTCGTGAAACAGGCCCCGGTGTGTGTGTGTGTGTATATATATATCACGATGCAGTAATCAGATACAACACTATAAACATTCTTAATGAAACCGCAGCTCCACGTTCTTAATGGCATTTATATCCCCTTCTTTATTACCCTTTTATCCTTATGTTAATTATGATATTTATGTCTACATCAACTAACAATACCACCACTATGCCTCCACTATCTCCGTATCCATTTTCATGATATCTTTTCACTTGTCATGTGGGTAATAGTATCTCGGATATTAAAATGTCACTTCGTCCACGACAGATATTATTTCTGGATAATGCAGTTTTTTATTTGCTATAAAAACTTGAAATGGGGTTAAACGTCCTACTTTTCCGTACCTACTGGACTAAAGAAGAAATGAAATGGGGTTTAACGTCCTACTGTTCTGCTGCTCTGCTCCAACTGGGCTAATAAAGAAGGGCATACGCCATGCAGTGTGTCATGAGGGAAAATTTGCCCGGAGAACGGCGCTATGACATACTCTTATATCGAATTACAACTGCCAAGGGATCTTTTACGTACACACCAATGTATAAACGGGAGCTCGGTTTTTCGTCCCATCCGAACGTCTAGACAGCTGTCCCTGTTCAACCTCGTTGGTTTTCTCTGGGTCCTCCGGTTTCCTCCCACTGCTAAAGACCCGTACGCACAAGCGAAGTAAAGAAATAAAATTAAACCATATGTTAGTCCCGAAATGACCCCTCTCTCACTCTATCTATCTCAAATATTCATAACTTAAAGCGCTAGTCCATCAAGGCAAGAAAAGTATCCACTGTCAAGAATTGCAACGAGCCAACGTTCCTACCGTCTCTCTGGAACGGGTGGTCCACTGGGCCTTTTAGTTATGAAGCTTAAATTTCTTCCATCTGTGAAATATGCTGGTGTTCTTTCAGTTTAAATATCTTTGTATTCCATGGAACGGTTAGCGAGTATTGCAGTGTTATATTTCGGCCAGTTTTATATGGGCCACCCGATATGCATACGTATTTGATGACAAGGACTGCAGGTCTAGTCGTTCGGATGATACGAAAAACCGAGGTCCCGTGTATACATTGGAATGCACGTAAAAGATTCCTTGGCAGTTGGAATTCGATATAAGAGTAGACGATAGTGCCGCTGCCCGGGCAAAATTTCCCTCATAGCACACTGTATGGCGTATGTCCGTCTTCATTAGCCCAGTTCGGAGCAAAACAGTAGGACGTTAAAAAAAACCCCAACATTTTATTACATTTCATTTGATTTGTTTAATACTTGAGGGTATTTCACACTCTTTCTGACGAAATTTCAACCATATTGACGATAATATATCTGTCTGAGACCATGCCGAAGGCCAAGGTTAGCG
Organism: Patella vulgata; assembly: GCF_932274485.2. Classification (NCBI taxonomy): domain Eukaryota; kingdom Metazoa; phylum Mollusca; class Gastropoda; family Patellidae; genus Patella; species Patella vulgata. The sequence goes on along the minus strand of NC_065882.2, from coordinate 6,390,502 downwards.
CATTCACACAACATGGTGCACCCAACAACCCCGAGAAGCGATCGATTAAGAAAAATCGAAATGGGTCTGTTTTTACAATTTCTCGTGTTAAAATGTTCGACTATTTGCCCACAGCGCTTTGTAATCAATATAAATTATACTAACATTTAGTTTACTAATGTCATTCATTAAATATTCATACCGACACCTATAAATATCTTAAATGTCGAGTATGGAAACAAGATTGTATGGGGTTTTATTAACGTCCTATATTTCTGCACCAACCGGGCTAATGAAGACGGGCATACGCCGTGTATAGAGTGCTAAGAGGGACTTATCCCCATACCAGAGGGAACATGATGTTAATCTTATCCCCATACTCCTGGGAATATGATCTCAATCTTATCACGATAACCCTGGGAATATGATCTTAATCTTATCCCCATACCAGAGGGAACATGATCTTAATCTTATCACGATACTCCTGGGAATATGATCTCAATCTTATCACGATAACCCTGGGAATATGATCTTAATCTTATCCCCATACCAGAGGGAACATGATCTTAATCTTATCACGATACTCCTGGGAATATGATCTCAATCTTATCACGATAACCCTGGGAATATGATCTTAATCTTATCCCCATACCAGAGGGAACATGATCTTAATCTTATCACGATACTCCTGGGAATATGATCTCAATCTTATCACGATAACCCTGGGAATATGATCTTAATCTTATCCCCATACTCGAGGGAACATGATCTTAATCTTATCACGATACTCCTGGGAATATGATCTCAATCTTATCACGATAACCCTGGGAACATGATCTTAATCTTATTCCCATGACCACGGGAACATGATCTTAATCTTATCCCCATACTCCTAGAAACATGATCTTAATTTATCCCCATATTCCTGGGAACATGATCTTAATCTTATCACGATACCCCTGGGAACATGATCTTAATCTTATTCCCATACCCGTGGGAACATGATCTTAAACTTATCACCATACTCCCGGGCACATGATCTTAATCTTATCCCCATACTCCTGGGAACACGGTCTTGGTCTTATCCCCATACTCCCGGGAACATGATCTTAATCTTATCCCCATACTCCCGGGCACATCATCTTAATCTTATCCCCATACTCCCGGGAACATGATCTTAATCTTATCACGATACCCATAGGAACATGATCTCAATCTTATCACAATACCCCTGGGAACATGATCTTAATCTTATCCCCATACTCCTAGAAACATGATCTTAATCTTATCACCACACTCCCGGGCACATGATCTTAATCGTATCCCCATACTCCTGGGAACATGATCTTAAACTTATCACGATACCCATAGGAACATGATCTCAATCTTATCACAATACCCCTGGGAACATGATCTTAATCTTATCACCATACTCCCGGGCACATGATCTTAATCTTATCCCCATACTCCTGGGAACATGATCTTAAACTTATCACGATACCCATAGGAACATGATCTCAATCTTATCACAATACTCCTGGGAACATGATCTTAATCTTATTCCCATACCCGTGGGAACATGATCTTAATCTTATCCCCATACTCCTGGGAACCCAGCCTTAATCTTATCACGATACTCCTGGGAACATGATCTTAAACTTATCACGATACCCCTGAGAACATGATCTTAATCTTATCCCCATACTCCTAGAAACATGATCTTAATCTTATCACCATACTCCCTGGAACCCGGTCTTAATCTTATCACCATACTCCTGGGAACATGATCTTAATCTTATCACGATACTCCTTAGAACATGATCTTAAACTTATCACGATACCCTTGGGAACATGATCTTAATCTCATCACCATAATCGTGGAGAAGAAATGGTGGCTTTTATTATGACACATTATACTAGTAATTGTATGAATCTTTTGTTTCCATGACAACAAATTTGTCTTAATTTTTTTTTATACAGGGGCGCGGAAAATTGATGAGCTAGTCTTCTTCTTATCCAAAGATGATGAATGCTAGCTGTGTTCTTTTAAAATAGATTATGTTACGTCTAAAAGATAAAATAAATATACGTAAAACAAAGCATGATTGTTGCCTACCTCTTACAGGAATTAAACGAAATGGGGTTTAACGTGCAGTTTGCTATGAGAGAGAGAGAGAGAGAGAGAGAGAGAGAGAGAGATGGGGTTTGACATCCACTCAACACAAACTAGGTCATTTCGGGACTAACATATGGTTTAATTTTATTTCAATAATTCGCTTGCGCGTAGGGGTCTTTAGCAGTGGGAGGAAACCGGAGGACCCGGAGAAAACCCACGAGGTTGGACAGGCGACCCTACTCCTTGTCACGTACAACCGGGAAGTTTGCTATGAAGGGAATGATTCCAGGACAGTATACTGTTTTCTAGTCACCGAATTCAACCTGTGTCAAGGGTTCTTGTACACGAGACGTTGGTTTTCTGTCCCATCTGAACGACTTGCTGGGTGCTCGGTCCTGTACCAGTAGCATTGGGAGAGAGAGAGAGAGAGAGAGAGGGAGAGAGAGAGAGAGCGATAAAGGGGGGGTAACGTCCACTCGACACAGACTAGCTCATTTCGCGACTAACATATGGTTTAATTTCATTTCAATAATTCGCTTGCGCGTAGGGTTCTTTAGCAGTGGGAGGAAACCGGAGGACCCGGAAAAAAAACACGCGGTTGGAGAGGCAAACCTACTCCTTGTCACGTACAACCGGGGATTCGAAACCACGTCAATTGACTCAATGACAGGCCTTATGATACGGCGGACACGTGCTCGCCATTCGGCCATCCACCCCACGCCCCCACCACCTAACTTAACTGGTCAGGGACATTCCATTTCATTTCTTCAAATAACAAATGACGAAATGGCATTGGAAATTAACTTTTAAAGAATCTCAGCAAACACTGGGACCGAAGCCTAGACGTTCAGGTCAGTTAGCCCGTGTTGTTATACTAGTGCTGGATATTGCCACTGCAGTCACAATGCGATACGTATTGCGATTCAGGTGCTATGATAGACAATTCGTATGACGATTCATAACCATGTCAATATTCACCAATAAAAAAACCAAAGGTTAATTGATTAATTGATATTTTTAGTCATGCCGATGTCGAAGAAATAAAACTGTTTTATATTACGATCAAAGTAAGGACCAACACAATTTAAGAGTGTTTGTGTACCTATGGATAATGTTTGACGTAGATAACTAAGAGTGACATGTTACTTACTGAAGTGACGAAAAAACATCAAAAAAAGAAAAAAAAAAAAAGAATAACGATGCATCGATTCAATATGCGTATCGTGAGAAGGTGAATCGCGATACATCGATTCAATGATAGTCATACCCACTGTGGGTATAAAAACAATTACAAATAAAGAAATTTAAACATACATTAATCAAGAGGTAAATCTGCCTACTGCAGGTCTTTCTTTAGGCCTGAAATTTTATATAAACTATCAATCTGATTAAAACACAGATCCAATTTCGTTTCGTTTTTATAGTTCAACATTTCCTTTTACTTGTCTTTACTACACTTGGATCTGGATGAGTTGTTATTTAACTCGTGTTCTGCTTGAAATGAGGGGTCAGCCAATCAAATGGTCTGTCGAATCGAGCGTTTGACCTTTTTTGTGCGGAACTGTGGGTAGACATTAGCGGCAATAGAAATCAAAACAAAGCAAAAGTAGATAAAAAAAAATACATGGCGGTCGCTAATTGGTAATCGGGGCAAATGTCGCTTGCTTGGTACCTGACGTCATAGAACGTGAACTCCCACTATAACTTGTCAGATCTACATGTAGTGTAGGCCATCGAAAGTATAAAAAAACGAAACGAAATATAGATCTATATTTTAATTAGATTGCTAAATTATTAATGCCATTATTTGAAAAATAGTTAAACGAAAAAACGAATAATCGATACTAGGTGGGGTTTTTTTTTTTATCGTACCGACTTTATTAATGATGATCGAGGCTAGCCTAAAATTCAGAAGCTAATATCTCGGTTCAGAGTGGAGCAATTTGACTGAAATGTTCAGCATATTCTCTTTATGTTATCTATGTTTTAACTATACTTGCAGGACGGAGGGGCTGACAAGGAAAGCTGTCTAGTCGTTCGGATGGGACGAAAAACCGAGGTCCCGTGTACACGTTGGCGTGCACGTAAAAGATCCCTTGGCAGTTGGAATTCGATATAAGAGTAGGCCGTAGTGCCGCTGTCCGGGCAAAATTTCCCTCATAGCACACTGTATGGCGTATGCCCGTCTTCATTAGCCCAGGTTAGGAGCAGAACAGTAGGACGTTAAACCCCATTTCATTTCATTTCATTTCATTTAACTATACTGATGTCCAAAAGAAAGTATACACACTAAAAGTATGTCTAAGTTTTGTTTAGATTAAAAACATTTGATAAAGCATTACCTAGTTTGTCTCTTGCGTCCAAACTCAACATTTCTAAGCAAAATAATAATGTGAAACAAATTGACATTCTACCCAAATACCGTATACCATGGAAAAACGACTTTGGTTGATGCAGCACAAAATGCACAGTGTATACTTTCTTTTGCACATTCGTATATTATAGCGAGAACCACCAACCCTTTATCTAATCTCCTATAATAAGGAAAACAGCGTTTATTTAAAAATTCACCATTGACCATTACTTGACAATTTATATTGACGTAATTTAGATTATATGAACTAAACTAAATAAATATGAAGCGGGGAAAAAAATTAAAAATTAAATACATTATTATTATTATTATTATTGTTCGATTTATATAGCGCTTCATTCTTCTATGTCAATATCTAAGTTAGGAAGTATGAGACGATTTCATAAAGGCAAACTTTATTACAATGTACTTTATTACAATGAATTCTTTGGACACAATTTGTCACAAAGAAATCTTATAAAAGAAAAGCCCAGTTTGTAGTTTGGGTTCACAGCGTGTCATCATAAATGACATTAGAACAATTATTAGTGACAGTCTAACGTCAAGAGAATTAGCTTAACTGGAGAGAGAGAGAGAGAGAGAGAGAGAGAGGGTAACCTTCAGTCGACATGAACTAGGTCATTTCGGGCTTGCGCGTAGGGGGTTTTAGCAGTGGGAGGAAACCACCACCTAACTTAACTGGTCAGGGACATTCCATTTCATTTCTTCAAATAACAAATGACGAAATATTTTATGTTTAGTCGATCGTAGAAAAATAAAAATGAGAATAACGAAAAAGATGGAACGGCTCTAAAAATTAAATTATTTCAAATCGATCTCTCCCATTAAATGTTATTTTGCAACCGATAATAAAGTAAGCTGTCCCTTTAATATAATTTTACAATGAATTATTAAGCGAATTGTCCCTTAAAGTGAGTCGGCTTTAAAAAGTAAATTATTCTAAAGCGATCTTCCAGTTTGAACATTTTACGATAAAAAAAAAAAAATAAAAAAAAAAATAAAATAAAGCAAATTGTCCATTTAATATCAATTTACAATATAATATAAAGCGAACTGTCTCTTTAACTGTCAGTTTGCAATAAATAACAATGCGGATTGTACCTTTTAGTACTGAAAATGGGACTCTGATGGATTTAAAGTGTTTTTTTTTTTATTTAAATACTTGGTCAAACTTGTATTTAAATAGGCGTCTAATAAATGTGATTAGAGCGGCGTCTGGCCAACAAATGCTGATTCTAGCTGTGAAAAAATAAACTTTGTCTATTTACAAAAGATTTGGCACACAACTGTAAAACAAAGCAACCTTATAAATTGTCAGGGGACAAAAACTTTTCCTGTCTTCATTAGCCCAGTCGGTGCAGAGCAGTTGGACGTTAAACCCCATTTCATTTTATTTCGAATTGTCAGAGATGGGTGGATATTTCTAAAACTACTTTGGAGCCAACATCATTTTTTGATTTTTTTTGTTTTAAAATAAAATCTTGTTAGTTTTTTTCTCCGTTGTAGTATTTTCGATAAAAGCCCATGAAGAACCCAGACACTGATAATTCAGCTTATAACTACTTTGAGTCCCAATGCTAAAAATTTTTTATTTTTTTTTTTATTTCTTCATTGCAGAATGTTCGATAAAAGCCTATAAATTATAGAACAGCTCTCAGTGGGAAATAGAGCACGCCTGATAAGCCAAATTGTCGTTTTTACAAAATAAAGTGATTCTCTGTGGGGCGTAGAATTTCAGAAATGGCTATAGAAACAGACATTTACTCGTTGCCATGGTAACTTTGAAATGAAATCATCTTGAATACTCACGTCTGTTAAAAGAAATGTATACAAAGAAAACGTCCTTCGGCTAATCAGGGGGGATTTCCGTGCTTGAAGACGAAACGAGAAACAAAGTACCTCACAAGTACTTGATAGGCTGCCAAACTGAAGGTTTGGTTGTCGCTTAGTTCTAAGAAATGAAATGAAAGGAAAGGAAATGGGGTTTAACGTCCTACTGTTCTGCTCCGACTGGGCTAATGAAGACGGACATACGCCATACAGTGTCCTATGAGACAAATTTTGCCCGAGCAGCGGCACTACGGCCTACTCTTATATCGAATTCCAACTGTCAAGGGATCTTTTACGTGCACTCCAATGTATAACGGGACCTCGGTTTTTCGTCCCATCCGAACGACTAGACAGCTATCTTACATTTAAAGCCTAAAGAAAACCCTGCAATAGGCAGACTTTGCTCTTTAATAATGTATGTTTAAGGAAACAAAATATCAACGGTAGAGAGAGAGAGAAATGGGGTTTAACGTCCACTTGACACAAACTAGGTCATTTCGGGACTATCATACGGTTCAATTTTATTTCAATCATTCGCTTGCGCGTAGAGGTCTTTAGCAGTGGAAGGAAACCGGAGGACCCGGAGAAAACCCACGAGGTTGGAAGGCGACCCTACCCCTTGTCACGTACAACCGGGGAATCGAAAGTCCACCAGTTCACTCAATGACAGACCGTATGATACAGCGCGCGCGTGCTAACCATTTGGCCATCCAACCCCCAACGGTAGATCCGATTAAAACACAGATCCTATTTCGTTTCGTTTTTATACTTCAAAATTTCGTTTTACTTGTCTTTACTACACTAGGATCTGGAAGAGTTGTTATCATTGACGTGTTCTGAATGATGTGGGGGAATAGCCAATGAAACGGTCTGTTACGGCGAGCTTGAGGCGTGTTTTGCACGGAGCTGTGGGTAATCCACTAGAAACATCAACGCTGATTGGTTAATCAAATGTCTTACGTCATAGGCGAAAAGCCCTGAACGCTCCCCTACCTGGGCCCCTAACAATGACTACACTGTAGTCTGCTTGGTAACTTGTCAACATAGAGGTGATTTTTCGGATGGCCCCGATTTTAAGTAGATTAGAAAACTGCGGCTATTTAAGTACCGGTACCGATGTTTCGCTTATATACAATCTTCGCTGCATTTTCCCAAACTTCCAGCACCCAAAACTTCACTCAGAATAAAACCCATAATCAACTCTCTAGATCATCGAATGGCTCCGATTTTAAAGGGACAAAAACACTCTTGCTGGCTTGACACCGCCAGAAAATAACAAATAGCCTTATTCTAAGTACTAGATGTGTTAGTGTCCTACCTGTTGTGTAAATTATCAATTAAATCCTATTTTACTTGTCCAAAGGGTTCAAAAATATTTTTGATTCCAAGTCACATTTGAAAAGCTTTACGTCAGGCTTTTCAAATCATTTAGTTGAATTTTTCCAATTTTCTAAATTAGGCGTGTTAAGATGAAATTTGTATCATCAATTAATTGGAATATTGTAAAATAGTACAATTTGTTGACCAGAATAAAGATTGGGACATATTATTCAATTACAACAAGAGTGGTATTGAGCCTTTAAGTTGATTAGAACACTGCGGCTATTTCAGAGTTTAACGTCTAGTCTAGATTGACAAGTACCGGTGCTACGATAACATACAATCTACGCTGCATTTTCTCAAACTTCCAGCACCAATACCTTCGTTACTAGATAGTCGAGATTATGTAGGTGGAGTTAACGCCTGTCAATCAAACGATCGGCCATTCTTGGAGACGGTGAAGAGAGAATTGACTCCTATTTTTAGTCAAAAATTACAATGGTGATACCTTCGCTCAGAATAAAGTAATTTGACTGAAATGTTTCAATATATTAATTTTTTATTATCTATTTTTGAACTATTATAGGGATTCAGTAAGGCTTTAATACAATAAGTCAGCAAGTACATGGCAGAGATGGTAATAAAAATATTCATGATTGTTAACCGAGAAAATAACAAATATTTTTATAGGCAACCTGCCACAACTCTGTGAACTGTATTTATATCCAATGATTATCAGCCAACACAACCTGTTTAACACCCATAGATAACTTTCTGAACGTATGTAACCAACTTGAATGACTGGGGAATACCAGAATTGTGAAAGCAGAACTTTTTGTCATATGAAATGAAATGGGGTTTAACGTCCTACTGTTCTGCTTCGACTGGGCTAATGAAGACGTGCATACTCCATACAGTGTGCTATGAGGGAGATTTTGCCCGGACAGCGGAACTACGACCTACTCTTATATCGAATTCCAGCTGCCAAGGGATCTTTTACGTCTACGCCAATGTGTACACGGGACCTCGGATTTCCGTTACATTCGAACGACTATACGTTGTCCCTTGCCAGGCCCTCTGTCCTGCATCACTCACAAGGGGGAACCACGCCGGAATATTCCGATGAACTTTCTCAGCTAACGCAGGTATCGAACACACGACTCTCAGATTAGCGAACCAACGTCTTACCCGCTGAGCCACCGTGACTCCCCATTGTGCTACCAGCATAATTTCCGTCAACCGTTTGCTATAGGGGTTTCAATGGTCATTTTACGTACAAATTGTCTTCTATCAATCTCATTGATCACGTCTACATCACAGATGTTAGACATTATCAATCAATTGTCGCAAATTGCATTGCTAGAATTCTAGACCGGGAAATGGTCCATTAAGTGAGATTGGCGAGGCAAGAGCAGAATAATGTATGCCAGTCACGTAAGTGAAAATGACGGACGTGATAGTCAACCCATCTCTGATTAGATATTAGAGTAAAAACAGAAACGATTGAATGTAAATCAGTTTATATACATTCATATTACATTATTATATGCGTCGCGACCCATTCGTGTCCATTTCTAGGTGCCAAATAATATCGATTTCGCTCTTTTAATTTTGAAATTCTAACAGATTTAGCTCTGGTACTTAATAATGTCCAATGTTTATCTTTTCCTAACTTAACTTATGCTCAACAAAATTTAAAATGTTCCTTTTGTATTTGAGAAATGCGGAGGTTTTGTAAGATTCAGAAGTCTGCAGATGACAATAATACATTTTGTTTTAACTCCAAGCAAAGACTGAACGAGGTTGTTTTTTTACCAATTTATAACAATATGGCTACAAAGACTGGACGTGGTTGGTTTTTATACATTAATAACAATATGGCTACTTTAACAAAGAATGTGTGAAATAGCTTTATCTAACGTCCGCTTCCACCGAAGTGATATCGCAGACAATAACAAAGAATGCACGGGGTTGGTTTTTATCGATTTATAACAATATGGATACTTTAAAAGATACATTAGTTAAGAAGAGTTTAATAAAGAGTTTGTCATTCTTGCTATAATAATTCAAAAATAGATGATAAAAAAAGAAAATATTGAAAATTTCATTCAAATTACTTCATTCTCAGCCAAGTTATCATTATTTGTAGTTTTGACAAGATGTGTGCACAGTGGTAACCAGGGCACTGGTATAATCGGGGCTTAGCCTGGCTTTCTCATTTTTAAATTAAAGTTTTAAATGGCGAACCGTTTTAATCTAGATAAAATCTCGAGTATCCGATGCCACCGAGAGTCGATTATGGTCTTGTTTTGTTAATAAATCTCTATTTAATAGTTTATATAACATTTCAGGCCTAAAGAAAGACCTGCAATAGGTAAATTTAGCTCTTGCATAATGTATGTTTAACAAAGAATGAACGTAATTAATTTTTATCAATTAATAACAATTTGGCTACTTTAACAAAGACTTGACGTGGTTAGTTTTTATCAAGTTATAACAATATTTCTACAAAGACTGGACATGGTTGGTTTTTATAAAATTAATAACAATATGGATACTTCAACAAAGACTGGAGGTGGTTGATTTTATCAATTAATAACAATATTTCTACAAAGACTGGACATGGTTGGTTTTTATAAATTTAATAACAATAATACTACTTTAACAGAGACTGGACGTGGTAGGTTTTTATGAATAAATAATAATATTACTACTCTAACAAGGACTGGACGTAGCTGGTTTTTATAAAATTAATAACAATATTACTACACATAACAAAACACAACACCAGGTATATATGGATATAACTACTTCTCTGTTATTTAATAACCACGTTTCATAACACATACATATCACGTTAAGCCTACTTTAAAGGGACTATCCCGAACTGAACAGTCTCAAAATTAAAAGTCCGAGTACGTATGAAAGTTAAGCGTCAAAATATAAAGAAATGGTGTATTTACCCTGTCTCAAAATTTCAGCTCAAAATATTGAGTCATTTAGACGTGAACGTCAAAACTGCTTATCCGGACACGTAACCCTTTTAAGATTTTGGGTCAATTCTTTCGTTGGGTGACCTGATAATCGATTCCCGTTTCTTTAGAGGTTTATACAGTGAATGACCCATGTGCTGTACTTGATAACGAAAGGTAAATTTCACCTACACATTATATTTATAAAATAAAAGGCTGGTTTTATCCAGACACCGCATAATACAGCTTTGGGCACCGGTCCCCACTTCCAGATTAAGACTGATGGGTTTAAGTTGTTTGAAAACGTATCACATATACTGAGTTAGTTGCTCGGCTCTAAGGTAGAGGATTTTAAGTGATTTTAACACAACATTAACCCGTTTTATTCTCCAAAATATTATCGGGATTAGCCCTTTAAGGCTTGTGGGCAAAGTTTTGTGGTTAAATCATGTGTATAGAGTGCGGACAGACAGAAGCAAATATCACTCGACAATATAATCCTACTATTGAAGCCAGTAATTAATTAGTCTATAACTCTCTCCAGCTGCGACCTTCTATTAGTTTACGCTCATTAAACATCTATGCCAGGCACGTGCTGACAATAATTTATATATACTCTTATCACATGATAAATGTCTATATTATATATATATATATATATATATATATATATATATATATATATATATATATATATATATATATATATAATATAGATTACCTGTCGACATTACCTACATTCTTCCTCATCAAACTTAAAGCGAGAATTTCAAATTTTCTATGAAAGTCAAAACATAATTATTTCTATGTCTTTTGCTCAATAGGTTATCAAATCATTATTATACGATCATGGGCATTATTTCCCACCCTTAAAAATCTATGACACAGGAAATAACAACACAATTACCTCCCCTGTTTTGCTATTGACAACATGGGGCAGCCATTTTCCAACGTTGGAATTTGAAGTTAAAAATGATATTTTTGCCAATTTCTCAGCTGGCAATAGCGAATTATAGGATTAATAGGATTATTCTTTAACAAGGTAGGACTGTTTATGGATACCATCTATTTTAAGGCTTTATTTTAATACATTTTTAAAATATAACTTGAAAAATTGCAATTGCAACTTTAAAGGGGCGATAACCCACAATAACTTACTGAAATGAAATGAAATGGGGTTTAACGTCCTACTGTTCTGCTCCTAAACTAGGCTAATGAAGATGGGCATACGCCATACAGTGAGCTATGAGGGAAATTTTGTCCGGGCAGCGGCGCTACGGCCTACTCTTATATCGAATTCCAACTGCCAAGGAATCTTTTACGGGACATCGGTTTTTCGTCCCATCCGAACGACGAGATAGCTGTCCTTGTCAGGCCTCCGTCCTGCATCACTGACAAGGGGGAACCACGCCGGACTTACTGTTACTGTCATTGATTTAACTCTAATCGTACTTATTCCCAAATAGAAATGAGAGAGAGAGAGAGAGAGAGAGAGAGAGGGGATAACGTCCACTCGACACAAACTAGGTCATTTCGGGACTAACATATGGTTCAATTTCTTTTCAATAATTCGCTTGTGCGTAGGGGTCTTTAGCAGTTAGGGGAAAACAAACGAGGTTGGACAGGCGACCCTACTCTTTGTCACGTACAACCGGGGAATCGAAACCCCGCCAGCAAATAGAAATTATTTATTAGGCATTTATTCACATGCTAAGCCCATAACCATTGGATGACTGTGATATTGAATGAATTAGAACCACCCCGCCACTACACACATTATGCAAGAGCTAAATCTGCCTATATCAGGTCTTTCTTTAGGCCTAAAATGTTATATAAATTATTAATTAGACATTAATTAAATGATTCAGGCCATAATCAACACTCGATAGCAGCGGATTTCTCAGATATTAAACAGATTAGAACTGTTCGGCCATATTTTGATTTAAGCTAAAAAATGGAGGAGCGAGACTTAGCTTCGAACAACCAGTACGGTGGTTGAAATTATTGCACACGTCTTATCAAACCTTCAAAGGCTAATACTTCGCTCGCAATAGAGTAATTGGAATGAAATTTTCAAATTATTCATTTTACATTATCTATTTTCGAACTATTATAGCAAGAATGGCTTGCTCTTTATCTAAATCTTACATAATGTATCTTTAATAATTCGACGTTAAAATGGATAGTAGAATCTTGGCACCAATGAAACGTGACAACTTATAACTTTCCTCAGAATAGAATAAATTGACGGTTTACGTGCACGCCAATGTGTAAGCGGGACATAGAGGTTTTTTTTTTTTGTCTCATCCAAACGACTAGACACTGTTCCTTGTCAGATTTCTCCGTCCTGCACCACTTGCAGGCTGGAAATTCCCAATAACTATTCAATCTACCAACACCAGCGTCGAACTCGAGGCACCCTAGTTAGCGAGACAGCCACGCAATAACTGAGCCACCGTGGCTCCGCAAATGTCAAGGCAGAGAGAGAGAAATGGGGTTTAACGTCCACTCGACACAAACTAGGTCATTTCGGGACTAACATATGGTTTAACTTTATTTCCATAATTCGCTTGGTGTAGGGGTCTTTAGCAGTGGGAGGAAACCGGAGGACCCGGAGAAAACCCACGAGGTTGGACAGGCGACCCTACTCCTTGCCACGTACAACCGGGGATTCGAAACCACGCCAGTCGACAAATGTCACGGGAGGTGAACTTTAATTTGTAATATAAATCTGTTGAATAGAGATCATGTAGTAATCCGATATTCTTTAACAGCAATTCAGTTATTAAACAGTATTGTAATATTCTAGTGTCTAGCTTCATCTACACCGTATTCCCATCACTGTCTTGGCACATATCCGACAATTAAGTATTGAATTCCTATTAAATTCAAACAAAATGACGGTTGCCATAGTAACAAATATTTCATTAACAACCCTGGATCTGTGTGTTGTATGTATAATGAAAATGTTTATTATTGTTATCACCGGGGAGATGATTATTGCCGGGGATGTTTAGTGATTTTGAATATTTTCCAATGGATGGTAATATAACTGATCATTAGTTCAATTCAGTATAGGAAATGACTCATTAAATTGTCCGCATTTAGGAAATGTCGATATTAACAGAAGCGATGGCAGAGTAAAGACTGGCATATAAATTATTCTGCTCTTGCCTCGTAAATCACACTTAATGAACCATTTCCCGGTCTAGAATTTTACCAATGCAATTTGCGGCAACCGATTGTTGATGTCTACCATCTTGATGTAGACTTGGTCAACCAGGCAGGTTTATAGAAGACCTCGGATTTGGCATCCAAGTTGGGGGGAGAGAGAGAGAGAGAGAGAGAGAGAGTTGGCTGCTGCCTAAGTATGCACTATTACGATCCCCTGGCCAGTCCCCCCCCCCACCTCCCAACCTCTTCTATCCATGGTCTCTGGATCCACCTTTTAGACAAAAGAGAGAGTGAAATGGGGTTTAATGTCCACTCGACACAAACTAGGTCATTTCGGGACTAAGATATGGTTCAATTTTATTTCAACAATTCGCTTGCGCGTCGGGGGGGGGGGCGGAGAAAACCCACGAGGTTACCCCTTGTCACGTACAACCGGGGAATCGAAACCACGCCAGTTGACTCAATGACAGACTTTATGATACAACGCGCACACGCTAACCATTCAGCCATCCAACCCACCTCATAGGAATTGATCAAATGTGTTATTTCTATCATCGAATGAATATGTATAATATACATCGGGTGGATAAATAGGTTACATATTGTCTACATATTTACTAGTCTTGAATGTTAAATCTATCAGTGTGATGAACCTATACTATTACAGTTCGCGCTATATCCATGCCAACTTTGTGCAGTACAGAGAGGTTTGGAAAAGGGCAACGGGTACTAGTTTCTTTGTTCTTGTTTTGTTTTTTTTTCTTGCGGGGGGTGGGGGGGGTAGCGATGGGAGAGAGAGAGAGAGAGAGAGAGAGAGAGAGAGAGAGAGACGGGGGGGGGTAACGTTCAATCAACACAAACTAGGTCATTTTGGGACTTACACACGGTTCAATTTGGTCTTTAGCAGTGGGAGGAATCCAAAGGACTAGGGCGGTAACGATTCATCGATGAACCGCGATGTTTTAAAAATCCGAGATACACGATACAATAATGTCCCTATCGCGATTTGTTATCCAAATAATAATTTCGCAAAAATAGATTGATATTCCTTTAAATGCGTAAATAAGTCCATGAGTAAAAAAACTTTTTTTTACTTTCAGCGAGTGTTAAGCCGTTTTCGACAAATGAAATGGCTGATCATAGCTATTTCGTCAAGATTAAAATATCAGTCTGGTTAAGCATGTCGTGCTGGAAATTAAGTTGCGTTCAAATTGCTTACTTGAATAATATGCGGAAAAAAGCATACAACATCAATATACACGTCCGTAATATGCGATTTGTGATAATATTACTGTATAAGAATGGCGATTTGTACATACTGTATACATTGATCGACACATATTTTCAATGTACATTTAATATTTGTTATTAAAATCTTCGTAACGCTATCTTCTTTGCTGTTCTATGACTGGCCTGACAACGAGGTATCTTTTCATTGGCTGAAATTGTTGTGCCAATTCGAGCCAGCCAGCTAGCTGAAATGTTTCCATTATGAATTCACCAAATTCAAGTCCCACGATCGACAAAAGCAATATTGTAATCGATATCCCCCATACCAAGTATAAGTCACAAGTAAAGTATGGGAGTTTTGGGGATTTCCCGTTAAACATAACAGCAATGAAATCCGTTCAGTTGACCGAGAAAACACCACATTTAAAGTAAATCATAAAAGTAGGCCTTCGAATTTTCACAGTGAAAGACTTTCAAAATTTAACAGCATTTTTTAAACTTATTTCCTATATCACGATATTAATCGTATCGTAGGCTATGAATCATGATGCGCATCGTATCGTGGCCTGGCGTATCGTTGCAGCCCTACAGGGGACACGGAGAAATACCAACGAGGTTGGACAGGCGAGCCTACTCCTTGTCACGCACAACCGGGAAATCGAAACTACACCAGTTGACTCAATGATAGACCTTATGATACAACACGCACGTGCTAACCATTCGGCCATCCAACCCCCCCGCGATGAAAGAGGGAGAGAAAGAGAGAGAGGGTAACGTCAACTCCACACAAACTAGGTCATTTCGGGACTAACATATGGTTAGACAGGTGACCCTACTCCTTGTCACGTACAAGCGTGGAATCAAAGGCCTATGACAAAATGGGGTTATGATACAAAAACCAGATAATACGGACTAATTACTCTAAAATTAAGGGTCGCCTGTCCAACCTCGTGGGTTTTCTCCGGGTCCCCCGGTTTTCTCCCACTGCTAAAGACCCCTACGCGCAAGCGAATTATTGAAATAAAATTAAACCATATGTTAGTTCCGAAATGACCTAGTTTGTGTCGAGTGGACGTTAAACCCCATTTCTCTCTCTCTCACTCTAAAATTAATTGAATTTAAATGGAATTGCGAGAATCGAACCCGGATTTTTTTTTGGCTGCTTCCGTAATAGTTCATGCTTGGTAAATTTATGAAAAGAAGGTGCAGTATTCGCCTTTTTTAGTCTTCAAAGACAATATGTGTCATTTTTAAACTTACTCTAAAATATTATTTTCAGTCATAAGATATTACAATCCAACATAGATAAGAAAGGCCAGTTGGTAACACGACTGGTTGTTTTATTTATAGCTTAGTTAATTCCCACCAGGGGACGCTAGTAAAAACTCGGTTCCACGTGACCTTATCCATTGTAAGAGAACCGTATCTCCATTTTAACGACAAAAACTAACGTTTGTCCATACACCAGTGAATGTTCAGAAAAAACAACGCTGTAAGGTAAACAATGAGGTCACATGGGACCCACTCCTCTATGGTGTCATCGCTAGTAAAAACTCGGTTCCACGTGACCTTATCCATTGTAACGACAAAAACTAACCTCGGTGGAAGCGGACGTAAAAAACAACTAACTAACAACAACACACACACCAGTGAATGTTCAGAAAAACAATGCTGTAAGGTAAACAATGGGGTCACATGGGACCGACTCCTCTATGGTGTCATCGATAAATTATGCCCCTTTATCCCTAGCGAGGACGCCCACATAGGTGATGTGTATAAGTTGTGTAGTCCCTGTGACGTCATGCACCAATCAACTCGATTAAGGTTGTAATCGAAAAACTTAAAAGTGTTTAGCGGGCCTGACACATAAACGGTTATAAATCGAATTTTTTTTTTCAGATTGGTGTGCAAGTGGCCAAAGTGTTTAAAAACTGGCTTCAAGAACAGGTGACTTTTATATTTTCATTTTATGTGCTCTTTAAGTTATGGCAGTTATAAATCAGTACAGACCTACCATGTTTAAAATCATGAAATCATTTGTCAGTTATGTGAACAAGTAGATTTATATCGGTCTTATATCGGGATATATCACATCATCGTGAACCATGTCAAACTTGTAGCGTACATCATCGTGAACCATGTCAACCTTGTGAGAGAGAGAGAGAGAGAGAGAGAGAGAGAGACAGACAGAGAGTAGGTCATTTCCGGACTAACATATGGTTTAATTTTATTTCAATAGTTCGCTTGGGCGTAGACTGTCTTAGCAGTGGGAGGAAACCGGAAGACCCGGAGAAAACCCACGAGGTAGGACAGGCGACCCTACTTCTTGTCACGTACAACCGGGGATTCGAAACAACGCCAGTTGACTCAATGACAAGCCTTATGATAATACACGCTCGTGTTAACCATTCGGCCATCCACCCACCCCCAAACCTTGTGACGATCTGATATATTAAAAATCTTTACCGCTTGGAATTTAGCATCCGACAAATTACCACCGATGATTATCAGCATGCGCTGGTTTTCAAAAACCATGTAACGCAAAGCATGGGCGGACATTTCGACCGCAGACGTTTTTCGTCCACAAAGGGTTAAATCAGTTCAAACAATTTTTTTTTAGGCTCTGAGTGGAAAAAAAAAAAAAACTCGTGGGTTTCTATTTCCTGTAGCCGAAGGGCCTTGCTACACGAACATCTTGTGACGGGCGTATAACAGTTTTAGCGATACATGAATTACCCCTGTCAAGAATGAATACACACGCTGATCATGCATTCATTCACCATGGTATTATCATTCTATTTGAACAAACGATACAGCTGCTTATTTAAATATACAGACACGCTAGACACACTTGGTCGTCTTCGTTTATTTGTTTACAGAATGAAAGCGAAGCGACTAAAACTACTCTCCCTTCAATAATCTGATTTTGAAATAACATAAGAGTTTTATCTGTTAAATAGATAGCGATTAGGTGAATAAACTACAGAGGCCGACATATATAATGTGCCTATATGTAACAGTGTTTTGAAAGTAAACTTACCGCGCCACGTAAGATAAGATACACAGGTGACTGTTTACATAATGAGAAGGGAACACACCATATATATACCCATACTGGGTACATCACGCCATTATGTATCATACCATAATGAGAAGGGAACACACCATATATATACCCATACTGGGTACATCACGCCATTATGTATCATATCATCCGTCCAATTGACCCAATCACAATCCTAAATGAAATGAAACGGGGTTTAACGTTCTACGTATCAGTACCAAAACTGGGCTGGGAAGCCACGGTGCTAGGTGTAGACCGGAGGTTCAGTGCGGGGGGGGGGGGGGGTTCCATCAAATGGGCACAAAACCAGACCCAACATTTCTAGAGTAAAATTTTGCGTAGAATGATTGAACGAATGATTACCTTCGATCATTTTCAGCAGGTTTTCATGATATATAAGAATGGATGCGCATTCACTTTCAGTGCAAATGAACTCATTTGACCTTTGACCCCGAATATCTCGAAAACGCCCCAACGGCGGACTGATTACCACTCGGCATCGTATTCTACGCAAAATTTTACTCTAGAAAAGTTGGGTCTAGTTTTGTGCCAATTTGATGCCCCCCCCCCCCCCGCGCTGAGCCTCCATACTAGTGGGTAAGACGCTGACTCGCTAGTTTGGAGGTCGCGTGTTCGATCCCTACATTGGCCGAGGAAGTTCATCGGGATTTTCCGAAGTGGTTTCCCCTTGTCAGTGGTGCAGGAGGAGGGCCCTGACAAGGACATCTTTCTAGTCGTTCGGGTGGTACGAAAAACTGAGAAACCCGTTTACTCATTGGCGTGCACGTAAACGATCCCTTGGCAGTAGGCCACTATATGGCGTATGCCCGTCTTCATTGGGTCAGTCGGAGCAGAACAGTGGAACATTAAACCCCATTTCATTTCATTTCCAACTGGGCTGATGAAAACGATCATGCGTCATTTATTGTGCTAGCCTGTTTCCGGTTACACTTCATCGAATAATTCCAACTGCTTTCTACCTTCACGCCACGTGTACGTACACGGGACCTTACTTATTTCATATCATCCGAACTACTAGACACTGTTTCTTGCCAGAATCTCCTTTCTATAATAAACTTGCGTGTAGGGGGTGCTTCAGCAGTGGGTGGAAACCGGGGGTCCCGGAGAAAACCTGCGGGGTTGGACGGACAGGCAATCCTAGCCTAGTCCTTATATCTCTTACACGCTTGGGATTAAAACCACGCCCCATTGATTCAATGACAGGTTATAGGTCATGATCTAAAGCGAGAAAGAGGAAGACAAATGGGGTGTGACGTCCGCTCGACACAAACTAGGTCATTTCGGAACTAACATGGTACAATTTTATTTCCATTATTCGCTTACGCGTAGGTGTCTTTAGTAGTGAGAAGAAACCAGAAGACCCCTACAACCAGGACCCTACTGCTTGTGACGTACCGGCGGGAATCGAAACCACGCCACTTGACTCAATGGCAGACCTTCTGATCTAACGCGCACGCGTTAACCATTCGGTTACCCAACCGACCCAAAGTGCAAGAGTTGGACTAACATACCCAGCGCCATCCACCCATTCCCAAGATGCAAACACTGTACCTAATTCTAAAGAATAGTCATTATACAACTGTAACCCTACACTCGCCTATCCTTTTATACATATTTTGTATCTCCCACGAAGGAGAGAGAGAGAAATGGGGTTTAACGTCCACTCGACACAAAATAGGTAATTTCTGAACCAACACATGGTCCAACTTTATTTCAATCAATAATTCGCTTGCGCGTAGGGGTCTTAAGCAGTGGGAGGAAACCGGAGGTCCCGGAGAAAATCCACGAGGTTGGACAGGCGACCCTACTCCTTGTCACGTACAACAGAAGAATTGAAACCCCGCCACACAGACCGTATGATACAGCGCGCACGTGCTAACCATTCGGCCATTCAACCCCTCGTATCTCCCATGGAAGACTTTGTGATAAAACAAAAATGTTTTATAACTGCCTACGTATACGACCCCGCCCCCTCCAATTTCGAACATGCCCCTGTGGGAAAATTTGTACAAATCTAGGCTGACCTTAAAAATATCTTTGTTTCGCCTAACGCGACCGACTAACTAAAACCACATCCGACTTAAATTATTTTATTGCACTTTTCCGCGATCTTTTTATTTTATTTTGTGTGTCAACCTGAAATATATCACGAGAGTTATTTCCCTTTACTATGGCTATGGTTTGATTCATTATTGAAACTGGTTGATCAAGACGAAAGCGTCATAGGTGTCGCTTCTCAACAAAATGGTTGCAGACGAAAGCACGTCCATTCCCACGAAATGATTCTGCCTCTATGTCTGTGGGGCGTCGTTTTAAACATGACGACGATATTTTCAATATCCGTTTTCGAGAAAAATGAAGGCACAACCCGCACGATCGTTAAAAACGTGTTGAGGGAGTTTCAAACGTGAGTTTGTGGCAATTTGTGTGCGAGTCGTGCATCAAGAAAAATCCCGATGTCATTGATTTGTTTGCCAATAAAAGAAGACGAATGTTTGCACCCGAAAAATTATCAAGCTGTCAAATTAGCTCTTAAAAAAAAAATCTGAAAAAAAAACCGACCTACCGACCCTTCTCCTCGATTCTGGGTCGGGTTTGGTGAAACAAAGATATTTTTAAGGTCAGCCTAAATAGGAAGCATCCATAGATGCGCGAGAATTTTTTTTTTATGAAGATTACTGACAATAGTTAAAGATACATTATGTAAGATTTACATAAAGAGCTGGTCATTCTTACTATAATAGTTCGAACATAGAGAATGCAAAATAAATATTGAAAATTTCATTCAAATTGCTCTATTGCGAGCGAAGATATTAGCGTTTGAAGGTTTGACACGATGTGTGCATTAATTGCAACCACCGTACTGGTTGTCCGAAGTTTTAGCCTCGCTTCACCATTTTTAAATTACACGTAATTAAAATATGGCTGAACAGTTCTAATCTACTTAATATCGGAGACATCCTATGGCATCGAGAGTTGATTATGGTCTGGATGTCTAATTAATAATTTATATAACATTTCAGGCCTAAAGAAAGACCTGCAACAGACAGATTTAGCTCTTGCATAATAAATGTTTAACAGAACTTTCAATCATGTAGCGATGACATCCCGAGTTGATTATGGTGTTGTCATATTAATAAATATCTAATTAATAATTTAGTTAACATTTCAGGTCTAAAGAAAGACCCGCAATAGGCAGATTTAGCTCTTGCATAATAAATGTTTAACAGAACTTTCAATCATGCAGCGATGACATCTAGAGTTGATTATGGTCTTGTTATATTAATAAATATCTAATTAATAATTCTAAAGAAAGACCTACAATAGACAGATTTAGCTCTTGCATAATGTATGTTTAATAACTATGCTAAATATCAACAGGAACCGTGGGTATTTAAGGCTGTACAAATAAAAAAACCCAACTGCACTAAATTCTAACAGTTAGTCATGACACAAAATCCTAAAACTGACAATAACCGACAAACAATTACGTGAGGGGATTAATAATACCCCGAGCAAGTACACATACATAAACTCGTCATGAAAACTTAGATACAGAAGCAATTAAAACGTTTATAAGTTGTGAGTTGAAGTTCAACTATTTGTAGCTCGTGCTCGAGGATATGTTATATACGGTTAATTGGGGTAGGACCGATATATTAAGTGAAGCTCAGTGATGCAAGCAATACATAATACCCTCAATAACGACCGTAATGTACACATTTGTCAAGTATCGTGGGACATTATACCTTTTATTATATCCCTTCACAATGACGAAACATTTCTATACAGTTGACTTGTGTAATTTCAGGTTTTTTACACTACGTTTTTAAAATATACTCTTTAGAAAATCATAAACCATCACGGCAGCTATACCATTCGCGTTTGAAATGAAATAACGTCCTACTCTTCTGCACCAACTGGGCTAATGAAGACGGGCATGAAATGAAATGACATAGGGTTTAACGTCCTATTGTTCTGCTCCTAACCTGGGCTAATGAAGACGGGCATACGCCATACAGTGTGCTATGAGGGAAATTTTGCCCAGACAGCGGCACTACGGCCTACTCTTATATCGAATTCCAACTGCCAAGGGATCTTTTACGTGCACGCCAATGTGTACACGGGACCTCGGTTTTTCGTCCAATCCGAACGACTAGACAGCTTTCCTTGTCAGCCCATCCGTCCTGCATCACTGACAAGGGAGAACCACGCCGGAAAAGAAGACGGGCATACGCTATACAATGTGCTATGAGGGAAATTTTGTTCGGAAAGCGGCGTTTTTGTTTCGTAATAATAAAATAATAATAATAATAATAATAATCATCCTGTATAGCGCTGGAATTCCAATCAATAGACTGCGCATTGACGCAAATTACATTAAGTCATTAACAGAATGACTGTCGGAATAGTTTCACAAAATTTTAACTAAGATAAAATTCAAATTTTAGTAATTTGATTGAATAATATTATAAAAGTCCGTGCATTGCCATGTTTTTATAAGGTATAGAATGAATACAAACAAGGGAATGTACGGACTATTTCTATTTTTCTCGTGTTCTCTTATCTAATGACATTCAATTACTTTATTGAATTGTCAGCAATCCTCTTACAGTCCCATATAACAACTTTTGGTCATCAAGGAATTATTAGTGAGTAGAAATTCGGCCGTGTATCTGTTATCACTCGTCGCTTCAGTCAGTATATATAGAGCGGCGACTCGTGTTTTCCTTTGGCGTTCGTCACTTCCGATACGGGAAACCTGTATTACTCAGCTATCGTAGCAATGATCTCTGTGTTAAAAATATATTTGGAACGTGTTTAACCAGTTCTATCACATATGTGATAATGACTGGCACCAATATTGCCCTTTAAGGTGAACATGGCACATCCTCTCACCTTGGATGTAAAAACAACCAAGAGAGAAACGTAGATTTGTTTAGCATTTGGGCTTTCAAAGACCCCATGCTCCAACATCCTCTGGCTTGGGTTTTCAAAGACCCCATGCTCCAACATCCACTGGTTTGAGCTTTCAAAGACCCCATGCTCCAACATCCATTGGCTTGGGCTTTCAAAGACCCCATGCTTCAAAATCCACTGGCTTGGGCTTTCAACATCCACTAACTTGGACGAAAGATGTAAATTCTGGATGATTAAGAAATACTTAGTAAATATTCGGTAAAACAGGACGAAAAACCGCAGCCCCACGCTGGTGTGCACGTAAAACATCAAATAGGTGTTCCCCGTGATGCTGCCATAAACAATCTCGATAATTTATTCGCCCCGCCCAACTACCTTACACAAAACAATAAACATACGATTGACAAGTCCAAATATATAGGAAATAGGCGGCCACAAAATATATCTATTAAAAAGGCGTATAGAAATAATTGACGTATAAGTTTCTTCTAATGACTAATTACAAAAACCATTAACTATGCGTAATTAGTTCAAGCCCCATAGTTATTTAAGATATCAATCACTCTGGTGAGCAAATGAAATGAAATGGATTGGGGTTTAACGTCCTACTGTTCTGCTCCCACTGGGCTAATGACGACGGAATTTTAAAATAACTTCATAATATACAAAATATTAATGGTGCTTTGGTGCAGTTTTAATATTGAAATTGACGATTAATGATTCTTGATTTATTTTAGATAACGTCGAGTTAAACAGCTACTGTATCGTTTCTATAAGGATCAAGAACGATTTTTATAAAGATGAACAACAGCTTCTGAAAGAATGGACAACCATTACTATAAGGAAGAACAACTATTACTATAAGGGCGAACAACCATTACTAAAGGAAGAACAGCCACCTCTATAAGAATGAACATTGAACAACCATTACTATAAGGGCGAACAACCATTACTATAAAGACGAACAACCACCTCTATAAGGATGAAAAAACATTACTATAAGGACGAACAACTATTCCTAAAAAGAAGAATAACCACTTCTATAAGGACGAACGACAATTTCTATAAGAATGATCAACCATTTCCATAATTATCAACAACCATTTCTATACGCATCAACAACCATTTCCATAAGCATCAACAACCATTTCTATAAGTATCAACAACAACATCTAGGATGAACAACCACCTCTATAAGGATCAACAATATTTCTATAAGGATCAACAACAATTTCTAGAAGTCCTACCAGCGGTCACCATATAACTGTTTCCGCCTACACTAAGAAAACTACTACCAGTCCTGATTTGATTCTATTATTTAACATTTAGTAACTGTCGACAAAATGACATTTATCTAGTAATTATCTATGTAACCATCTACGGTTTATTAAATATCACACAGGCATTAACCTACAATAATATAGTATGTATTATTATTGTACTCTCTCTCTCTCTCTCTCTTTCTCTCTCAGGCATTAACCTACAATAATATAGTATACAGTATTATACCCCCCCCCTCTCTCTCTCTCTCTCTCTCTCTGGGGATCACGGTGGGTAAGTGAGTAAGACGCTGGCTCGCTAGCATGGAGGTCGCTTGTTCGATCCCTGCATTGGCCGAGAAAGTTCATCCAGATTTTCCGGCGTGGTTTCCCCTTGTCAGTGATGCAAGACGGAAGCCCTGACAAGGACAGCTGTCTAGTCGTTCGTAAAAGATCCCTTGACAGTTGGAATTCGATATATAATGTGAGTAGGCCGTAGTGCCGCTGTACGGGCAAAATTCCCCCATAGCACACTGTATGGCGTTTGCCCGTCTTCATTAGACTAGTTCGGAGCAGCACGTTAAACTCCATTTCTATTCACTCCACTCGATTTATACCCTAGATGACAGCAAATCGATAAAATAGCTCAACTGTAATGATACAAAAGCGCTACGCAAGACATTTTACTCCGCCGACATAAAGAGTTAGCCAGAGACATCTGTCACCAGCCTGTTCGGTATGACAATAAAAATGGTAATCGGTACAAACTAAATAGGCAAACTATTTGTAAAGACCTATTCTGATTGTCACGTTACATGGTATAAACTTCTTATGTAAAATGTGTTGAAATATTTAACAAGATCTTGTGGGAGATGTTTTCTAGATTGTTGATATAAAATAAAACACATCTGTTCAGCAGATGTAAGAAAACTGTTCGGTGATATAATATATACATACAAGAATAGTCTTTAATAATTGCTTTAAACGTTTTAGGTATGCCATTATACATCGTTATACAATAGAATATTAACAAAGTGGTCCCAGTTTCTAGCCCGCTGTTGATCGAGAAAGTTCAAGTGTGGTTTCCATTTGTGAGTGGGTGCAGGAGAGTGTCTAGTCCTTCGGATAGGACGAAAAACGTTGGCTTGCACGTAAAAGTACCCTTGGAAGTTGGAATTCGAAATAAGGTAAAATTTCCCTCATAGCACACTGTATGGCGTACGCCCGTCTTCATTAGCCTAGGACGTTAAACCCCATTTCATTTCATTATGTTATACTGGGAGAGAGAACGGGAGCGAGAGAGAGAGAAAGGGAAAGGATGGGGGGGGGACTTTAGCAGTAGGAGGAAACCGGAGGACCCGGAGAAAACCCACGCGGTTGGACAGGCGTACACGTAAAAGAACTGTTGACGGATAGGCGGATATGTCGCTGTAGAGTTGAAATTCACCTCATAGTACACTGCAAGGTGTAATCACGACTTCATTAGAAAGATTACTGGAGAAAGGTAAACACACATCAACAGGTGATCTTTGAAATGACATCGTGAGTATGGTATAATTACTGCTATCATTTATTTTAAATGGTTAAAGTGACAAGTCATTAACCAGCTGTTAATTAGTGAATAATATGCATGTTATTCTACAAATTCTGGTAGGCCTACTTATTCTTGTGAATGTCCGTTTTTCACAACTCTCTATAGCAGGGGTGTCAAATATGCGACCCGAGGGCCAGATCAGGCTCGCCAAGGGGGTTAAATGTGGCTCGTGCATGGAACAAATTTCAGCGACCCAAGGCTCAGATCAGGCGCACCAAGGGGTTTAAATGTGGCTCGTGCATGGAAAAAATTTCAGCAAACTGTGTAAATTATGTGTGGTGCAGTCCCCCTGCACTTACTATTAGAATTAGAAACTAGCGGTGAAAATCATTATGTTTTCCGGTTTCAGTAAAACTCTGACTTCTGTACTTGTGTCATAGATATCTAAGTTGTATGTAATACAAGAGACCAGTGTATTCAATATCCAAGTATTTTAATACGTAACTATAGTATAAATCAATGAAAGCTTTCTTTATCTTGATACTATAGTTGTGTATATTTCCCTGCAACGTTACTTGCAGTAAAACAAACGGTACCCAAATTAATTTGAGAGAGAGATTTTATTTTAGTAAGTCGCAAGCGCGTAGGGGTCTTAAGCAATGGGGGGAAACCGGAGAAAACCCACGAGGTTGGACAGGCAACCCTACGCGCAACCGAATTATTGAAATAAAATTGAACCATATGTTAGTCCCGAAATGACCTAGTTTGTGTCGAATAAACGTTAAACCCCATTTCTCCACGCACATCGTTTGTTGACCTCTAGGTGAGACGAAACGGGAGAAAGCCCACGAGGTCAAAGAGAAAAGGTGGTGCCCTACACATGATTGCATTGTTGACAGAAAGATAAAGATGTCTTCGCAATTCGCTTACTATTTGTGAGATCTACTGACAGATAAAGTGGGGTTTAAAGTTTACTG
The DNA here is from genome assembly GCF_932274485.2 of Patella vulgata. Lineage (NCBI taxonomy): Eukaryota > Metazoa > Mollusca > Gastropoda > Patellidae > Patella > Patella vulgata. The sequence goes on along the minus strand of NC_065882.2, from coordinate 6,363,732 downwards.
TTCTGCTCCATTTGGGCTAAGGTACTTGAGGGAGACGGGGAGGGGAGGGGGGACGTCGACACAACACAAAAACTAAATAATTACGGTATTAACATATGGCTAAATTTTATGAGAGAGAGAGGTGGAGAGAGAGAGGGAGAGAGAGAGAGAGAGAGAGAGAGACTAGCAGTGGGCGGAAATCGGTGGACACAGGGAAAGACCCACGAGGTCAGGCCTGACGCCCTTCATTATAACTTATCATTCGCGTTTACCATATAACACTTTTTAAAATGAAGATGCAGGATGATGTAACTATTATTCGCTGTTGACAATAAACCCAACGGTAATCGATACTTGTGTCACAGATGTTAATTTATCAACCTAAAACATCTGGAATAACACTACTACTCGCCTTCTCTATTGGTAGGCAAAACAAATAAGATGCTATTCATTATGGGGTGATCATCTGAACCCCAGAGAGAGAGAGAGAGAGAGAGAGAGAGAGTGGGGGGGGTATCCACCATTATACAGTGTGCTAACAAGAGGGAAATTTTGCCCGGGCAACGGCACTACGGCCTACTCTTATAAATATATCGAATTCCTACTTCCAATGTTCACGCCAATCTATAGGCCCCTACACGGGACCTCGGTTTATCGTCCCATCCGAACGACTAGACAGCTGTGTCATTGTCAGGCTCTCTGTCCTACACCACTGACACTCAATGACAGGGGGAAACCACGTCGGAAAATCTCAACTGAATGAACTTTCTCGGCCAATGCAGGGATCGAACACGCGAACTCAAGAATAGCGAGCCAGCGTCTTGCCCACTTAGCCACCGCGGGATACCCTATCCATACGCTATCAGTATCACTCAGCTACGAGTAGGCTACGAGGGACATTTTGCCCGGACAGCGGCTTTACATACACGCCAACCAACTTGTACACGTGACCTCGATTTTTTCGTCCCCTCCGAATTATTAGTTTAAAAGCCACCAAACAATAGAAATGGCGACGAGTGTACGCTGGCCTTTCACCCGAGACAAAATGAACTTTTTATGAAGTACAAAAGCATTAGGCCTACAAAACGGTTGTATAAATGAACATAACGAAAACAGCGACTGGCTAGACCTTGGTTGGTATTAGATTATTGGTGATAAAAAGTGCACTCAATGACCCCAGTAGGATTATCTAAGCTTACGACTAGTTCGCTCTTCGTTAGCTGTGTGTCGTGTGTACATGTATACATAGCAATGTTCAGAGATGCTCCAAAATTTGACATTCTCCCTTCAGCTCGATTTCGTTCAATGAAATCCTCTGGTGTGTGAATAAATTTAACCGGCGAAGCATCCAGTTCATATGGATGAAGCCGAAAGCAAACTGAACTTAAACAATTCCATTCAATAATCAGGCCTTGCGCAACTGAAACATCAATTAAATTGCATGAACAACTCTACTTACCGGTTGATCTCGTCAGTCTTATAAGCCACTGAAACTGTCGTCTGCTATGACTGATTTCCGCCTGTAGCAAGAATCCGTATCGAGGCTGCTCGGCCTCAGTGTAAAAGCCATTTGGCGTGAACCAATTACACACAGCTCCTACATCGTACGATTCTTTCTGCGCATGCTCTGTGATCTCTCACCAGCTGTTGGAGACAATATCTACTGACGAGACAATTTTCACGGATATTTAAAAGAAGATTACATACGGATAGTGAAGTGAAATTAATATACATCACAAACAAAAACGAATTATGAAATATTTACATAAATTCCTTATGGTTCGTAAATGATCGGCTTTGAATATGTTAATTATTCAGTGTTTATATTAATTTAAACATTTTATTGCAAGTGTTTGGGCTAATAAAGACGGGCATGATACGTAATACAGTGTGCTATGAGGGAAATTTTGTCCGGACAGCGGCACTATGACCTATTCTTATATCGAATTCTAACTGCCAAGGGATCTTTTACGTGCACGCAAATATGTACAAGGGACCTCGGTTTTTTTGTATCATCCGAATGACTAGACAGCTGTCCTTATCAGACCCTCCTTCGCGCAAGCGAATTATTGAAATAAAATTAAATCATATGTTAGTCCCGAAATGACCTAGTTTGTGTCGAGTGGACGTTAAACCCCAACTCTCTCTCTCTCTCTCTCTCTCTCTGTTTCCATCTCGGCGAATTTCATTTGAACAGGCAATGTAAAATCAGTGAATTAGGTTAGCAATTGATCTCGTCATTAAAATATATCATGGATTTTTTTTAATATTTGAAGTGTATCTAAGCTGGTTATATGTGTAATTACTACTTATACGACCGGATATCTTGGAGTTGGTGATAAGTAAAAGTGTCAGAAATAAAACGAAATGTATTGTTAAAGTGGAAAATGATATTTATTATTCTTTAAATTATATATTATAATAAATGTAATTTTTGTGTACTGTATTATTGTTAAAGTGGAAAATAATATTTATTATTGTTTAAATTATATATTATGTTAAATGTAATTTTTTGATTATTGTATTATTGCTTTATTATTGTTTTAAGCGAGAATTTCATATTTTCTAAGAAAGTCAAAACATAATTATTTCTATGTCTTTTGCTCAATAGGTTATCAACTCACTATTATACGATCATGGGCATTATTTCCCACCCTTAAAAATCATTGACACAGGAAATAATAACACAATTACCTCCCTTGTTTTCCTGTTACCTCCATGGAATAGCTATGTTCAAACGTTTGAATTTGAAGCTGAAAATGATATTTTTGCCAATTTCTCAGCTGGCAATAGTGAATTATAGGATTAATAGGATTATTCTTTAACAAGGTAGGACTGTTTATGGATACCATCTATTTTAAGGCTTTATTTTAATAAATTTTAAAAATATAACTTAAAAATATCAAATTGTAACTTTCAATCATAAATTATATATATTATATAAGATGTAATTTTTTGATTACTGTATTATAGCTTTATTATTGTTTAAAGATACATTATGGGAGATTAGATAAAGAGTTGGCAGTTCTCACTATAATAGTTAAAAACTAGATAATGGAAAGGTTTATAATTTGCTGAAAATTTCATTCAAATTGATCCACTATGAACCGAGTATTTGGTGATTGCATTTTGGACCTAGCCTCGATCGTCATTACTAAAGTCGCTACGATAAAAAGCATTGTTTCGATTATCCACTTTTTTGATTTAATCAGAAGCGCCAGACTGGGTTCTAATCCAGTACATATCGCAGGCTAGCGACTCCATCGAGAGTTGATTATAGTCTGGATAAGTTAATTAATGTCTAATTGATAATTTATATAACATTTCAGGCCTAAAGAAAGACCTGCAATATAAGGCAGATTTA